>NC_092333.1:335304166-336697500 GCF_046630445.1 Rutidosis leptorrhynchoides
TGATGGTTCCCACATGTGTTAGGTGACTCACATGGGCTGCTAAGAGCTGATCATTGGAGTGTATATACCAATAGTACATACATCTAAAAGCTGTGTATTGTACGAGTACGAATACGGGTGCATACGAGTAGAATTGTTGATGAAACTGAACGAGGATGTAATTGTAAGCATTTTTGTTAAGTAGAAGTATTTTGATAAATGTATTGAAGTCTTTCAAAAGTGTATAAATACATATTAAAACACTACATGTATATACATTTTAACTGAGTCGTTAAGTCATCGTTAGTCGTTACATGTAAGTGTTGTTTTGAAACTTTTAGGTTAACGATCTTGTTAAATGTTGTTAACCCAATGTTTATAATATCAAATGAGATTTTAAATTATTATATTATCATGATATTATCATGTATGAATATCTCTTAATATGATATATATACATTAAATGTCTTTACAACGATAATCGTTACATATATGTCTCGTTTAAAAATCATTAAGTTAGTAGTCTTGTTTTTACATATGTAGTTCATTGTTAATATACTTAATGATATGTTTACTTATCATAGTATCATGTTAACTATATATATATCCATATATATGTCATCATATAGTTTTTACAAGTTTTAACGTTCGTGAATCACCGGTCAACTTGGGTGGTCAATTGTCTATATGAAACATATTTCAATTAATCAAGTCTTAACAAGTTTGATTGCTTAACATGTTGGAAACATTTAATCATGTAAATATCAATCTCAATTAATATATATAAACATGGAAAAGTTCGGGTCACTACAGTACCTACCCGTTAAATAAATTTCGTCCCGAAATTTTAAGCTGTTGAAGGTGTTGATGAATCTTCTGGAAATAGATGCGGGTATTTCTTCTTCATCTGATCTTCACGCCCCCAGGTGAACTCGGGTCCTCTACGAGCATTCCATCGAACCTTAACAATTGGTATCTTGTTTTGTTTAAGTCTTTTAACCTCACGATCCATTATTTCGACGGGTTCTTCGATGAATTGAAGTTTTTCGTTGATTTGGATTTCATCTAACGGAATAGTGAGATCTTCTTTAGCAAAACATTTCTTCAAATTCGAGACGTGGAAAGTGTTATGTACAGCCGCGAGTTGTTGAGGTAACTCAAGTCGGTAAGCTACTGGTCCGACACGATCAATAATCTTGAATGGTCCAATATACCTTGGATTTAATTTCCCTCGTTTACCAAATCGAACAACGCCTTTCCAAGGTGCAACTTTAAGCATGACCATCTCTCCAATTTCAAATTCTATATCTTTTCTTTTAATGTCAGCGTAGCTCTTTTGTCGACTTTGGGCAGTTTTCAACCGTTGTTGAATTTGGATGATCTTCTCGGTAGTTTCTTGTATAATCTCCGGACCCGTAATCTGTCTATCCCCCACCTCACTCCAACAAATCGGAGACCTGAACTTTCTACCATAAAGTGCTTCAAACGGCGCCATCTCAATGCTTGAATGGTAGCTGTTGTTGTAGGAAAATTCTGCTAACGGTAGATGTCGATCCCAACTGTTTCCGAAATCAATAACACATGCTCGTAGCATGTCTTCAAGCGTTTGTATCGTCCTTTCGCTCTGCCCATCAGTTTGTGGATGATAGGCAGTACTCATGTCTAGACGAGTTCCTAATGCTTGCTGTAATGTCTGCCAGAATCTTGAAATAAATCTGCCATCCCTATCAGAGATAATAGAGATTGGTATTCCATGTCTGGAGATGACTTCCTTCAAATACAGTCGTGCTAACTTCTCCATCTTGTCATCTTCTCTTATTGGTAGGAAGTGTGCGGATTTGGTGAGACGATCAACTATTACCCAAATAGTATCAAAACCACTTGCAGTCCTTGGCAATTTAGTGATGAAATCCATGGTAATGTTTTCCCATTTCCATTCCGGGATTTCGGGTTGTTGAAGTAGACCTGATGGTTTCTGATGCTCAGCTTTGACCTTAGAACACGTCAAACATTCTCCTACGTATTTAGCAACATCGGCTTTCATACCCGGCCACCAAAAATGTTTCTTGAGATCCTTGTACATCTTCCCCGTTCCAGGATGTATTGAGTATCTGGTTTTATGAGCTTCTCTAAGTACCATTTCTCTCATATCTCCAAATTTTGGTACCCAAATCCTTTCAGCCCTATACCGGGTTCCGTCTTCCCGAATATTAAGATGCTTCTCCGATCCTTTGGGTATTTCATCCTTTAAATTTCCCTCTTTTAAAACTCCTTGTTGCGCCTCCTTTATTTGAGTAGTAAGGTTATTATGAATCATTATATTCATAGATTTTACTCGAATGGGTTCTCTGTCCTTCCTGCTCAAGGCATCGGCTACCACATTTGCCTTCCCCGGGTGGTAACGAATCTCAAAGTCGTAATCATTCAATAATACAATCCACCTACGCTGCCTCATATTCAGTTGTTTCTGATTAAATATGTGTTGAAGACTTTTGTGGTCGGTATATATAATACTTTTGACCCCATATAAGTAGTGCCTCCAAGTCTTTAATGCAAAAACAACCGCGCCTAATTCCAAATCATGCGTCGTATAATTTTGTTCGTGAATCTTCAATTGTCTAGACGCATAAGCAATCACTTTCGTTCGTTGCATTAATACACAACCGAGACCTTGCTTTGATGCATCACAATAAATCACAAAATCATCATTCCCTTCAGGCAATGACAATATAGGTGCCGTAGTTAGCTTTTTCTTCAATAACTGAAACGCTTTCTCTTGTTCATCATTCCATTCAAATTTCTTCCCTTTATGCGTTAATGCAGTCAAGGGTTTTGCTATTCTGGAAAAGTCTTGGATGAACCTTCTGTAGTAACCAGCTAGTCCTAAAAACTGGCGTATGTGTTTCGGAGTTTTCGGGGTTTTCCACTTTTCAACAGTTTCTATCTTTGCCGGATCCACCTTAATACCTTCTTTGTTCACTATGTGACCGAGGAATTGAACTTCTTCCAACCAAAATGCACACTTTGAAAACTTAGCGTACAATTCTTCCTTTCTCAATACTTCTAACACCTTTCTCAAATGTTCACCGTGTTCTTGGTCATTCTTTGAGTAAATAAGTATGTCATCAATGAAAACAATGACAAACTTGTCAAGGTATGGTCCACACACTCAGTTCATAAGGTCCATGAACACAGCTGGTGCATTAGTTAAACCAAACGGCATGACCATAAACTCGTAATGACCATAACGTGTTCTGAAAGCAGTCTTTGGAATATCATCTTCTTTCACCCGCATTTGATGATACCCGGAACGTAAGTCAATCTTTGAATAAACAGACGAGCCTTGTAGTTGATCAAATAAGTCGTCGATTCTCGGTAGTGGGTAGCGGTTCTTGATGGTAAGTTTGTTCGACTCTCGGTAGTCGATACACAACCTGAATGTACCATCTTTCTTCTTGACAAACAAAACAGGAGCTCCCCACGGTGATGTGCTTGGTCGAATGAAACCACGCTCTAAAAGTTATTGTAATTGGCTTTGCAGTTCTTTCATCTCGCTGGGTGCGAGTCTGTAAGGAGCACGAGCTATTGGTGCAGCTCCTGGTACAAGATCTATTTGAAATTCAACGGATCGATGTGGGGGTAATCCCGGTAATTCTTTCGGAAATACATCGGGAAATTCTTTTGCAATGGGAACATCATTGATGCTCTTTTCTTCAGTTTGTACTTTCTCGACGTGTGCTAGAACAGCATAGCAACCTTTTCTTATTAGTTTTTGTGCCTTCAAATTACTAATAAGATGTAGCTTCGTGTTGCCCTTTTCTCCGTACACCATTAAGGGTTTTCCTTTTTCTCGTATAATGCGAATTGCATTTTTGTAACAAACGATCTCTGCTTTCACTTCTTTCAACCAGTCCATACCGATTATCACATCAAAACTCCCTAACTCTACTGGTATTAAATCAATCTTAAATGTTTCGCTAACCAGTTTAATTTCTCGATTCCGACATATATTATCTGCTGAAATTAATTTACCATTTGCTAATTCGAGTAAAAATTTACTATCCAAAGGCGTCAATGGGCAACTTAATTTAGCACAAAAATCTCTACTCATATAGCTTCTATCTGCACCCGAATCAAATAAAACGTAAGCAGATTTATTATCAATAAGAAACGTACCCGTAACAAGCTCCGGGTCTTCCTGTGCCTCTGCCGCATTAATATTGAAAACTCTTCCGCGGCCTTGTCCATTCGTGTTCTCCTGGTTCGGGCAATTTCTAATAATGTGGCCCGGTTTTCCACATTTATAACAAACTACATTGGCATAGCTTGCTCCGACACTACTTGCTCCGCCATTACTCGTTCCGACACCATTTGTTCCTTTCGTTCTATTAACCCCTGGTCCGTAGACCTCACACTTCGCCGCGCTATGACCATTTCTTTTACACTTGTTGCAAAATTTGGTGCAGAACCCCGAGTGATACTTTTCACACCTTTGGCATAGATGCTTCTGATTGTTGTTGTTGTTGCGGTTATTATTGTTGTTGGGATGATTGTTGTAGTTGCTGTTGTTGTTGTTGTTGTTGTTGTTGGGCCGTTTGTTGTAGTTGCGATTGATGTTGCGATTGTTGGGATAATTGTTGCGATTGCTGTTGTTGTTGTATTGGTGATTCTTATCACCATTTTCCTCCCACTTTCTTTTGACTTGCTTCACATTGGCCTCTTCAGCAGTCTGTTCTTTAATTCTTTCTTCAATCTGGTTCACTAGTTTGTGAGCCATTCTACATGCCTGTTGTATGGAGGCGGGCTCGTGTGAACTTATATCTTCTTGGATTCTTTCCGGTAATCCTTTCACAAACGCGTCGATCTTCTCTTCCTCATCTTCGAATGCTCCCGGACACAATAGGCACAATTCTGTGAATCGTCTTTCATACGTGGTAATATCAAATCCTTGGGTTCGTAACCCTCTAAGTTCTGTCTTGAGCTTATTGACCTCGGTTCTGGGACGGTACTTCTCGTTCATCAAGTGCTTGAATGCTGACCACGGTAGTGCGTACGCATCGTCTTGTCCCACTTGCTCTAGATAGGTATTCCACCATGTTAACACAGAACCTGTGAAGGTATGCGTAGCGTACTTCACTTTGTCCTCTTCAGTACACTTACTTATGGCAAACACCGATTCGACCTTCTCGGTCCACCGTTTCAATCCGATCGGTCCTTCGGTTCCATCAAATTCCAAAGGTTTGCAGGCAGTGAATTCTTTGTAGGTGCATCCTACACGATTTCCTGTACTGCTAGATCCAAGGTTATTGTTAGTATGTAGCGCAGCCTGTACTGCGGCTATGTTTGAAGCTAGAAAAGTACGGAATTCCTCTTCATTCATATTCACTGTGTGTCGAGTAGTCGGTGCCATTTCCTTGAAAATAGTCAAATGGAACAAGTTAATCATACAGAATATTAAGAGTAGTTAATAGTATTTCGTAGCATAATATGAACTCATTTATAAAAGCTTTTTCTTCATATTAGCGTTTTATAAGTTTAAATTCGGGTAGTACCTACCCGTTAAGTTCATACTTAGTAGCTAATATACAATTCAACTACTACAATTCTATATGAAAAACTGATTATAATAATATTTCGCGTTCAAACTTTTATACAATATTTTACAAACTTACAATACCGCTTATTTTACATAAAGCATGAAATATAGCACACAATAACTTTGATACAAGATAGTTGTGAAGATAATTCTAGCTAGTACACAAGTCGTTCAGCAAAGGCAATAAAGACACGTAATTCATACGTCCAGAAACAAGTCATGCATTCTGGTTTTACTAGGACTACTTCCCATCCTTGGTCTTGTGCAACATAACCATTATGGCCGTTGATAAGACAGCGTGTTGTAACGTCGTCAAAGGGACGAGGGTTACGTAATGTCCAACAGTACCGTAACAATCTAAAAATCTCATTTCTTACCCCAATTACCGACTCCGTCACTTGTAGAAACGTTTTGTTTAATAGTTGTAGCCCGATGTTCTTGTTCTCACTTTGGTGAGAAGCGAACATTACTAATCCGTAAGCATAACATGCTTCTTTATGTTGCATGTTAGCCTCTTTTTCTAAATCACGAAGTCCAATATTCGGATATATTGAGTCAAAATAATTTCTTAACCCGTTCCGTAAAATAGCATTTGGGTTCCCAGCAATATATGCGTCAAAGTAAACACATCGTAACTTATGGGTTTCTCAATGTGATATCCCCCATCTTTCAAACGAAAGTCTCTTATAAACCAAGACATTCTTGGAACGTTCTTCGAATGTCTTACAAACTGATCTCGCCTTAAATAGTTGTGTCGAGGAATTCTGACCGACTCTAGACAAGATTTCATCAATCATGTCTCCGGGTAGGTCTCTTAAAATATTGGGTTGTCTATCCATTTTGTGTTTTTAAACTGTAAAATAGACAAGAGTTAGATTCATAAAAAAAATACTTATTAATACAAGCAATTTTTACATATTTCATAAAGCATAAGCACACTATATTACATATATTACACCACACGAATACAACTATCTTATTCCGACTCGCTCGTTTCTTCTTCTTCGGTTTTGGTTCGTTTTGCCAAGTTTCTAGGGATATATGATGTTCCCCTAATACGAGCCGTAATTTTCCACATTGGTTTAGAAAAACCTGGTGGTTTAGAGGTTCCCGGGTCATTGTTACAACTTAAGGACTTCGTGTAGCGACCCCGACAAATCGTCAAGTGACGGCGTCAGCTACGTGGGTCCCATTACCTGATTTTAAGTCTTCAAGATAACGTTTGACCAAAATATGTCGCCTTCATTTCAAAATAAAGATTGTTTCAAAGTTTACAAGAATTGTTCAACCAAGAGTTAAGTTACAACGTTATAAGTACGATTGAAATCTAGGCGACACAGTTTAAAGTAAAGTCAAAAGACGCTCCATGAAAAGCATGTATACTCGACATCCAATGCAAGTATCAAATAATGAGCGGAAGCATGTATCACATATCGTGCAAGACCTGAGAAAAACATAGAAATCTGTCAACGAAAACGTTGGTGAAATCATAGGTTTAGTAAGTAAATTGTATTGAACCACAAGGTTCTTTAAGAATTGCTCAACCAGAATCGTTCACATTCCAAAATAGTATTTGTATCACGAGCACCCAATTATCAAGGCTTAACCGAATCTTCCCTCTGAATTTTGAATTTAGTGTTAGAACTTACACTATACATTGTTGAAATTATATTTCATTCACTAACGGTAGCGAACCGTCTGAATGAGGGTTTGTTAAACCCGTATGGCCACACAACATAATTACACGCTTACACTTACACCCTGCAAGTGGAACTAATGATAATTGGATTGAGGACTTTTGTTCAAACTCGTATGCATCCTTGTATTCGTATTTGTTCACAATGTAAAAGCATGAAAAGTAAATAAGTGTGAAATGTATGTGTTTCTCAGCCCACGATGTAAAGAATAAAAGTGATTGAAAAAGTGGGACTATGATCTCACCTTTGATTGCAAGAGTGAAATAGTACTTCAACAAGTAAACGTGCAAAGAACAATGCTAGTCTCGACCTAAACAATTAGGTTGTATCAATAACGGTAAACACGATAGGTCAAAGATGTTCAATTAGTCCTATGGCTCATTACGACTCAATAATGTAGCATGTGAATCAAGTTGTCATGTTTCATGCAAGATACAAGTATAAAAGCATGTTAGAACGATTGCACAACCATTTGGTTAAGTTTGATTAAAAGTCAAACTTGGTCAAAGTCAAAGTCAACGGGGTCGGGTCGGGTATCCGACAATTTTTCTAAGTTATATAATCATATATGAGTATGTTGGCCAAGTTTCATGTTAATCGGAGGTCCGTAGCATAGCAAACATTTTTACGTCAAACGACAACCCAAACAGCCAGTTTTAGTACAATGGGACGGCGTCCCAAATGGCTAGACGGCGTCCCACAATGAAGAGTGGGACGGCGTCCTGATAACCTAGACGGCGTCTAGGTTCAAAAGGTGGGACGGCGTCTAGGAGGTTGGGACGGCGTCCCAAAAGGCTTACAGGTCCTGTTTGCAGAGAACACAAGGCACGAGCCAAACTTCAATCAATCCTAGTTTATGATCCGCAAACAATCAAGATATGTATTTTATATCACCGGAAAGCTCCTTCGACAAGGAACACAACTAGATACATTTCCTAAATCAAATTTATCATTTTAGACAACAAAAATCTCGTCGAAAGTTCGTTAAACGTTCCAAAACAAGGTTTCAAGTTCATCAATTGTAATTCAAGTTTCGGGAATCCAATTTATACATATGATATGCCGTTTTGAAGGTAATGAAACATGTAATACAACTAAACACTTACTAACAACATTTCATGGCTTTCAAATCATCAAAAGTTCATTTAAAGTCTATCAAACTCTAACGAAAATTCACAAAAATCAATAGTCATGAGTTTGATGTTTCCTTAATCAACCTATACATCAAAACGAAGCTAAAGATACTAGTAACACTTTTAAAACATGCATTTTAACAATCTAACAACATTTGATCATCCAAAATCAAGGATTTAGCAAATAATTTTCATATTGAACTAGTTACACCAAAAACAACGAATCGAGCATACAAATTACATACACGACATCACAATGAGCCATATACACTAACTAACACCATTTCAAGTCAAAAACACGAATTTAGAGAAATCTAGAGTTTTAGAAATGTTACCCAAACGAGATGAAGTTGGTATCAAATTGTAGAGGATGAAGAGAGGATTCCAAATATGTAATTTGTTTTGTTGTAAGCCTCCTAGATCGAATTTAGATGATGAATGATTGAATTGGGTGTTTGTGTGTGTGTTCTTGCTAGAGAGAAAGAGAGAGAGAGGGAGATGGTTGAATGGTGGTGATTGGGGTGGACTAGGTGACCTAGTCAACTAGTTTGCCCCGTGTCAATTTTAGTCCCTCGAGTTTGTAGTCGGGTGCGGAAAATACCTAAACGGAATATTTTAAAACGCGTATTAAAATCCGATAACGAGAATATTTAGAATGTTAGCTAACGGAGGTTACGAATCTAGATACGAGGAATATTATCTAAAAAGAAAAAGACGGCGTTAAAAATAATTTAACGGAAAAATGCGGGATGTTACATTATCCACACCTCAAAAGAAATTTCGTCCCGAAATTTAGTTGGAAGTAGTAGTCGATATCTCTTACTCGAGACTTAGAGTAGTAACTCTACGAATGAGTGAAGGTACTTTCTTGGACATTCCACGAATCCGGATAGTCGGGGTGTTACGTTGTATTGAAGTTCGATTTCACGATCCATGATTTCAATCAGTTTTCCCATGAAGAGGAGTTTGTCATCAATAGTTGGTGCATCTAAAAGGATTGCACATTCCTGTTCCGCATGACACGTTTCTAAGTTTGTTACACGAAATGTAGGATAAACGGAAACTTAATTGAGTCGGCAGTTCTAAACGGTAGGGAGCGGTTCCAATACTCCCCAAAGTTTCAAAAGGTTAAATATTGCGAATATAACCCTCCTCGATTTCCCAAAATGGATTACACCTTTCCAAGGTGCGGTTTCTCAATATTTTGCGGTTACACACTGGGATTTTGTGAGGTTTTCATCTAAGTTTGGTATAACTCTTTTGGCGACTACGGGTCGTCTCGAGCCCTTCTCGGACTTGAATGATCTCAATTGTTGTTTCCTGATGTAGTTCAGATTTCGGTGTTTGTTTGCCACATGCGTTGGTCCAACGAATAGGGGTATGACATTTGCGGTCATATAGGGTTTCGGAAGTGCGGCATTAGTACAAGAACGGTAACTATCGTAGTATGAGGGATCAACTAAAAGCGATAATGCGAGTTTGAAACATGTCCTTCCAGGATGTAAATCGTTCGTTTGCTCGGTTCGTCGGTTTGTGAGAGATACACGGTACATGTGTCTAAGCGGGTTCCCAAGGTCTCTTGTAACGCTAGAAGTGAAACGAGTATTTCGATACAGGATAAATGACGAAGATACACCGTGTTGGAATAGAATCTCTTAAGATATGTTTGAACAAGTCAGTTAGGGTTCGAAAAATGTTCGTTAGGACTATTCACCCTCGTGGCGAATACTAATGTAATATGAGGAGTTTATCTATCCATGGAGAAATGTTACAAGGAGTTTCCTTAAACGGAAATGCGAGCGATGAGGATAGGAGGGAAATGAGGACTTTGAATAGGATGAGCTTACATCTCGAGGTTGCCATAACGTGCCTCTAGTTGTCAAAAGTTGAAGTCTGAAAGAGAAACGAGATAGTACACGTAGTTGTATAGTTCGGGGTTGCATAATAGTTGGCCGATTATCAGAAACACAAGGGCGTTAAGTCAAAGAAGAGTGAAGTATCGTTGGATTGTGTGTTATCTTAAATTCCAGTAATATCAGACGGTAATGGTGAAATATCAGGGGTATGTAGCGTGGTACGTGATGACGAGAAAATTGATCGGATCCACAATTTAGTATTCGACTTCTCCGTGCAAAATAACGAATTTAACTAGAAATGTTGGTGTGAAGAATCACGCTCAAGGTTCGATCGCGGAGAGATTAAAGTCGTGTAACACGAGAAAAGTCAGAAATGAATTTTTGGTAATAACAGACGAGGTCTAAGATTTTACGAATACAAGTCTGAGTGGGGAGAGTTTCCTGATTACATGTGGCTTGATTTTGAGATTGATTGAAATGCCTTGATCATTAACATTATGGTCTAGAAAATTGGACTTCGTTCAACAGAAATTCTCACTTGGAGAATTTGGTATAGAGTTGCTCTTTTCTCAAAAGTTCGAGCGTAAGATGGTGATGTTGTTCGTTTTCCTTCTTTACTTGAATAAGTTAAGATGTCATCTATAAATACGATAACAGATTTGTCTAGATAAGTTTGCATACGTGGTTTAGGAGGTTTATGGATACGAACGAGCTTTGGATAAATCGAATGGTACTAAGAGAGATTTACAACTAACGTTGCGAGTTCGGAAAAGACTCAGGAGACATTGTCTCCCTTAACCCCCAATTGATGATAACCGGAACGGGGGTCGTTTTGGAATACACACGGGATTCATGCAAGAAATCATGAGGTCATGGATGCGAGGGAGAGGGTATCGGTTTCCAACCGAAAATTACTCAGTTCACAATAATCTATACAAGACGATGGGGAAACATTTTTTTTTTTTTTTTTTTTTTTTTTTAACGAATATGTTCCGAGCTCCCTAGTTCTATAGGTGTCAAGTCAAAAGTCTTAATGTATATCCTCCAATAAAATTTATAGGCACACAATATTTTCCGTTGGTCACTTAAATCGTCTAAGTAATATCTAGGGGAAAAAATGGAATGTAAAGAGCACGAGTCAAAGACTTGGTTAATAAACATCTAGCGGTAATCGAATCGAATAAGTATGAAATATACTGTTTGTTGTGAAGAAACGTACCCGTGACTAGTCCATCGTCATCTCGGGCATCCTAGGTGTCGATGTTGAAAGTTCAACGGCGTGCGTTGGGGTTGATTTTCTTGTTTGGGCACGCACTCCTAAAATGACCCGGTTGGCCACATTCAAAACAAACACCCGTCTTGGGTGCATTGTGCTCCTTTTGGGCGACGGGAGCGGTATTCCTACAATCGTGGGCTACATGGCCACTTCTTTGACACTTCAAGCAAAATGGTTTGCCACATTCACCTAAATGATGTTTGTAGCACTCGTTACAATACGGTAGGTGTCCGGTATAACCTTTCTTGCCGTTGGGGATGAAGGGCTTCTTGGCGGGGTTGTTGTAATTGCTTGATTGGGGGGCTTCCCATTTTCTTTTGTTGTCACCCGACTCATCCTCGGCTTTAGGTGCCGGCACTTCAATCTCGTCTACCGTTTCGATCAATTGACGGGCCATATTCAGGGCCTCTTGGTGATTACTGGGTTTGGATGACATTACTCCTTGTTTGATGCTCTTGGGAAGACCATCCATGTAAAGTTCAACCCTTAGAGGTTCGGGGGTCACGAGGTTTGGACACATCAAGGATAGCTCAGAAAATCGTTGATTATATGCCTTTAGGTCATTCCCGACCGCTTTTAAAGTTCTTAGTTCGTGTTCGAGCTTACGGGTCTCTTCGCGCGGGAAGTATTCGGTGATCATCTTTTTCTTTAAGTCGGCCCATGAGAGTGTGTGAGCTTCATCGATACCCACCGACAGCACATACGTATTCCACCATGTGAGGGCGATACCGACAAAAGTGTGGGTGGAATATTTGACTTTGTCTTGGTCCCGACAATCGCTTATGCTAAAAACGGCTTCTGTTTGCTCAAACCATCGGGTGAGCACAACCGGTCCTCCGGTCCCATCGAAGGTGTGAGGTTTGCACCCCATGAAAGTTTTGTAGGAGCAACCCTCGTTTGAATTACCGGTTCCATGGTTGTTGTGGTTGTGGTTGTTATTGATGTCGGTGGAGATACTAGCCATAGCCGCACCTATGGCGGTGGCTATCATGCGTTGAAAAGCTTGTTCGGAAGTTTCATTACGTGGTCCGCGACGGGGAAGCATTGTTCCTTCAAGACACAAGAATATCGTTGATTAGTATTCTCAATAATACTAATCATGATAGGGAAATGATGATGTAGAGAAAATTTTCCTTGACTCGCCTTAAATTCTTTATGTCATAATGTCGGAATGTCCATATGAATCACCGTAATATAATCCCGGAAATTATATTACCATGATTCTCATGTGCATTTAACATTACTTCATAAAGTCAAAGTGGCGCGTCAACCAAATTTATCAACGTAAGATCAAGATCGAATACGAGTTAGATATGATAGAAGAGTTCGAGTATAAATGCACAATTAGTCAAGTAATCCCTACTTCAGTCTATATGCCGGTTGTAGTCTAGATTCACCTATGTACCCTATGACTCGGGGTGGACACAAATGAACTCTAAATCCCTACAACCAAGGCTCTGATACCACTTGTAGCGACCCCGACAAATCGTCAAGTGACGGCGTCGGCTACGTGGGTCCCATTACCTGATTTTAAGTCTTTAAGATAACGTTTGACCAAAATATGTCGCCTTCATTTCAAAATAAAGATTGTTTCAAAGTTTACAAGAATTGTTCAACCAAGAGTTAAGTTACAACGTTATAAGTACGATTGAAATCTAGGCGACACAGTTTAAAGTAAAGTCAAAAGACGCTCCATGAAAAGCATGTATACTCGACATCCAATGCAAGTATCAAATAATGAGCGGAAGCATGTATCACATATCGTGCAAGACCTGAGAAAAACATAGAAATCTGTCAACGAAAACGTTGGTGAAATCATAGGTTTAGTAAGTAAATTGTATTGAACCACAAGGTTCTTTAAGAATTGCTCAACCAGAATCGTTCACATTCCAAAATAGTATTTGTATCACGAGCACCCAATTATCAAGGCTTAACCGAATCTTCCCTCTGAATTTTGAATTTAGTGTTAGAACTTACACTATACATTGTTGAAATTATATTTCATTCACTAACGGTAGCGAACCGTCTGAATGAGGGTTTGTTAAACCCGTATGGCCACACAACATAATTACACGCTTACACTTACACCCTGCAAGTGGAACTAATGATAATTGGATTGAGGACTTTTGTTCAAACTCGTATGCATCCTTGTATTCGTATTTGTTCACAATGTAAAAGCATGAAAAGTAAATAAGTGTGAAATGTATGTGTTTCTCAGCCCACGATGTAAAGAATAAAAGTGATTGAAAAAGTGGGACTATGATCTCACCTTTGATTGCAAGAGTGAAATAGTACTTCAACAAGTAAACGTGCAAAGAACAATGCTAGTCTCGACCTAAACAATTAGGTTGTATCAATAACGGTAAACACGATAGGTCAAAGATGTTCAATTAGTCCTATGGCTCGTTACGACTCAATAATGTAGCATGTGAATCAAGTTGTCATGTTTCATGCAAGATACAAGTATAAAAGCATGTTAGAACGATTGCACAACCATTTGGTTAAGTTTGATTAAAAGTCAAACTTGGTCAAAGTCAAAGTCAACGGGGTCGGGTCGGGTATCCGACAATTTTTCTAAGTTATATAATCATATATGAGTATGTTGGCCAAGTTTCATGTTAATCGGAGGTCCGTAGCATAGCAAACATTTTTACGTCAAACGACAACCCAAACAGCCAGTTTTAGTACAATGGGACGGCGTCCCAAATGGCTAGACGGCGTCCCACAATGAAGAGTGGGATGGCGTCCTGATAACCTAGACGGCGTCTAGGTTCAAAAGGTGGGACGGCGTCTAGGAGGTTGGGACGGCGTCCCAAAAGGCTTACAGGTCCTGTTTGCAGAGAACACAAGGCACGAGCCAAACTTCAATCAATCCTAATTTATGATCCGCAAACAATCAAGACATGTATTTTATATCACCGGAAAGCTCCTTCGACAAGGAACACAACTAGATACATTTCCTAAATCAAATTTATCATTTTAGACAACAAAAATCTCGTCGAAAGTTCGTTAAACGTTCCAAAACAAGGTTTCAAGTTCATCAATTGTAATTCAAGTTTCGGGAATCCAATTTATACATATGATATGCCGTTTTGAAGGTAATGAAACATGTAATACAACTAAACACTTACTAACAACATTTCATGGCTTTCAAATCATCAAAAGTTCATTTAAAGTCTATCAAACTCTAACGAAAATTCACAAAAATCAATAGTCATGAGTTTGATGTTTCCTTAATCAACCTATACATCAAAACGAAGCTAAAGATACTAGTAACACTTTTAAAACATGCATTTTAACAATCTAACAACATTTGATCATCCAAAATCAAGGATTTAGCAAATAATTTTCATATTGAACTAGTTACACCAAAAACAACGAATCGAGCATACAAATTACATACACGACATCACAATGAGCCATATACACTAACTAACACCATTTCAAGTCAAAAACACGAATTTAGAGAAATCTAGAGTTTTAGAAATGTTACCCAAACGAGATGAAGTTGGTATCAAATTGTAGAGGATGAAGAGAGGATTCCAAATATGTAATTTGTTTTGTTGTAAGCCTCCTAGATCGAATTTAGATGATGAATGATTGAATTGGGTGTTTGTGTGTGTGTTCTTGCTAGAGAGAAAGAGAGAGAGAGGGAGATGGTTGAATGGTGGTGATTGGGGTGGACTAGGTGACCTAGTCAACTAGTTTGCCCCGTGTCAATTTTAGTCCCTCGAGTTTGTAGTCGGGTGCGGAAAATACCTAAACGGAATATTTTAAAACGCGTATTAAAATCCGATAACGAGAATATTTAGAATGTTAGCTAACGGAGGTTACGAATCTAGATACGAGGAATATTATCTAAAAAGAAAAAGACGGCGTTAAAAATAATTTAACGGAAAAATGCGGGATGTTACACTTCGGGGGTTGACGATACATATAAAGTTCATCGGGGTTGGAATTAGATTTCTCTATTTTTATGCCCTTTCCCTTATTATTTTCTTTTGCCTTTTTAAATTCAGTTGGGGTAATTTCTATAACATCATCGGAATTCTCGTCGGAATCCGATTCATCGGAGAATTGGTAATCCTCCCAATATTTTGCTTCCTTGGCGGAAACACCATTGACCATAATTAACCTTGGTCGGTTGGTTGAGGATTTTCTTTTACTTAACCGTTTTATTATTTCCCCCACCGGTTCTATTTCTTCATCCGGTTCCGATTCTTCTTCCGGTTCCGATTCTTCTTCCGGTTCCGACTCTTCTTCCGGTTCCTCTTCGGGAACTTGTGAATCAGTCCACGAATCATTCCAATTTACATTTGACTCTTCATTATTATTAGGTGAGTCAATCGGACTTGTTCTAGAGGTAGACATCTATCACATAATATCAAACGCGTTAAGAGATTAATATATCACATAATATTCACATGTTAAAAATATATAGTTTCCAACAAAATTTGTTAAGCAATCATTTTTCAAGTAAACACGGTTGAAGTCCAGACTCACTAATGCATCTTAACAAACTCGATAAGACACACTAATGCAAAATTCTGGTTCTCTAAGACCAACGCTCGGATACCAACTGAAATGTCCCGTTCTTATTGATTAAAAACGTTCCATATTAATTGATTTCGTTGCGAGGTTTTGACCTCTATATGAGACGTTTTTCAAAGACTGCATTCATTTTTAAACAAACCATAACCTTTATTTCATCAATAAAGGTTTAAAAAGCTTTACGTAGATTATCAAATAATGATAATCTAAAATATCCTGTTTACACACGACCATTACATAATGGTTTACAATACAAATATGTTACAACAAAATAAGTTTCTTGAATGCAGTTTTTACACAATATCATACAAGCATGGACTCCAAATCTTGTCCTTATTTAAGTATGCGACAGCGGAAGCTCTTAATAATCACCTGAGAATAAACATGCTTAAAACGTCAACAAAAATGTTGGTGAGTTATAGGTTTAACCTATATATATCAAATCGTAACAATAGACCACAAGATTTCATATTTCAATACACATCCCATACATAGAGATAAAAATCATTCATATGGTGAACACCTGGTAACCGACATTAACAAGATGCATATATATAAGAATATCCCCATCATTCCGGGACACCCTTCGGATATGATATAAATTTCGAAGTACTAAAGCATCCGGTACTTTGGATGGGGTTTGTTAGGCCCAATAGATCTATCTTTAGGATTCGCGTCGATTAAGGTGTCTGTTCCCTAATTCTTAGATTACCAGACTTAATAAAAAGGGGTATATTCGATTTCGATAATTCAACCATAGAATGTAGTTTCACGTACTTGTGTCTATTTTGTAAATCATTTATAAAACCTGCATGTATTCTCATCCAAAAAATATTAGATTTTAAAAGTGGGACTATAACTCACTTTCACAGATTTTTACTTCGTCGGGAAGTAAGACTTGGCCACTGGTTGATTCACGAACCTATAATAATATATACATATATATCAAAGTATGTTCAAAATATATTTACAACACTTTTAATATATTTTGATGTTTTAAGTTTATTAAGTCAGCTGTCCTCGTTAGTAACCTATAACTAGTTGTCCACAGTTAGATATACAGAAATAAATCGATAAATATTATCTTGAATCAATCCACGACCCAGTGTATACGTATCTCAGTATTGATCACAACTCAAACTATACATATTTTGGAATCAACCTCAACCCTGTATAGCTAACTCCAACATTCACATATAGAGTGTCTATGGTTGTTCCGAAATATATATAGATGTGTCGACATGATAGGTCGAAACATTGTATACGTGTCTATGGTATCTCAAGATTACATAATATACAATACAAGTTGATTAAGTTATGGTTGGAATATATTTGTTACCAATTTTCACGTAGCTAAAATGAGAAAAATTATCCAATCTTGTTTTACCCATAACTTCTTCATTTTAAATCTGTTTTGAGTGAATCAAATTGCTATGGTTTCATATTGAACTCTATTTTATGAATCTAAACAGAAAAAGTATAGGTTTATAGTCAGAAAAATAAGTTACAAGTTATTTTTGTAAAGGTAGTCATTTCAGTCGAAAGAACGACGTCTAGATGACCATTTTAGAAAACATACTTCCACTTTGAGTTTAACCATAATTTTTGGATATAGTTTCATGTTCATAATAAAAATCATTTTCTCAGAATAACAACTTTTAAATCAAAGTTTATCATAGTTTTTAATTAACTAACCCAAAACAGCCCGCGGTGTTACTACGACGGCGTAAATCCGGTTTTACGGTGTTTTTCGTGTTTCCAGGTTTTAAATCATTAAGTTAGCATATCATATAGATATAGAACATGTGTTTAGTTTATTTTAAAAGTCAAGTTAGAAGGATTAACTTTTGTTTACGAACAAGTTTAGAATTAACTAAACTATGTTCTAGTGATTACAAGTTTAAACCTTCGAATAAGATAGCTTTATATGTATGAATCGAATGATGTTATGAACATCATTACTACCTTAAGTTCCTTGGATAAACCTACTGGAAAATAGAAAAATGGATCTAGCTTCAATGGATCCTTGGATGGCTCGAAGTTCTTGAAGCAGAATCATGACACGAAAACAAGTTCAAGTAAGATCATCACTTAAAATAAGATTGTTATAGTTATAGAAATTGAACCAAAGTTTGAATATGATTATTACCTTGTATTAGAATGATAACCTACTGTAAGAAACAAAGATTTCTTGAGGTTGGATGATCACCTTACAAGATTGGAAGTGAGCTAGCAAACTTGAAAGTATTCTTGATTTTATGAAACTAGAACTTTTGGAATTTATGAAGAACACTTAGAACTTGAAGATAGAACTTGAGAGAGATCAATTAGATTAAGAAAATTGAAGAATGAAAGTGTTTGTAGGTGTTTTTGGTCGTTGGTGTATGGATTAGATATAAAGGATATGTTATTTTGTTTTCATGTAAATAAGTCATGAATGATTACTCATATTTTTGTAATTTTATGAGATATTTCATGCTAGTTGCCAAATGATGGTTCCCACATGTGTTAGGTGACTCACATGGGCTGCTAAGAGCTGATCATTGGAGTGTATATACCAATAGTACATACATCTAAAAGCTGTGTATTGTACGAGTACGAATACGGGTGCATACGAGTAGAATTGTTGAAGAAACTGAACGAGGATGTAATTGTAAGCATTTTTGTTAAGTAGAAGTATTTTGATAAATGTATTGAAGTCTTTCAAAAGTGTATAAATACATATTAAAACACTACATGTATATACATTTTAACTGAGTCGTTAAGTCATCGTTAGTCGTTACATGTAAGTGTTGTTTTGAAACTTTTAGGTTAACGATCTTGTTAAATGTTGTTAACCCAATGTTTATAATATCAAATGAGATTTTAAATTATTATATTATCATGATATTATCATGTATGAATATCTCTTAATATGATATATATACATTAAATGTCTTTACAACGATAATCGTTACATATATGTCTCGTTTAAAAATCATTAAGTTAGTAGTCTTGTTTTTACATATGTAGTTCATTGTTAATATACTTAATGATATGTTTACTTATCATAGTATCATGTTAACTATATATATATCCATATATATGTCATCATATAGTTTTTACAAGTTTTAACGTTCGTGAATCACCGGTCAACTTGGGTGGTCAATTGTCTATATGAAACATATTTCAATTAATCAAGTCTTAACAAGTTTGATTGCTTAACATGTTGGAAACATTTAATCATGTAAATATCAATCTCAATTAATATATATAAACATGGAAAAGTTCGGGTCACTACAGAGAAGCTCATAAAACCAGATACTCAATACATCCGGGAACGGGGAAGATGTACAAGGATCTCAAGAAACATTTTTGGTGGCCAGGTATGAAAGCCGATGTTGCTAAATACGTAGGAGAATGTTTGACGTGTTCTAAGGTCAAAGCTGAGCATCAGAAACCATCAGGTCTACTTCAACAACCCGAAATCCCGGAATGGAAATGGGAAAACATTACCATGGATTTCATCACTAAATTGCCAAGGACTGCAAGTGGTTTTGATACTATTTGGGTAATAGTTGATCATCTCACCAAATCAGCACACTTCCTGCCAATAAGAGAAGATGACAAGATGGAGAAGTTAGCACGACTATATTTGAAGGAAGTCGTCTCCAGACGTGGAATACCAATCTCTATTATCTCTGATAGGGATGGCAGATTTATTTCAAGATTCTGGCAGACATTACAGCAAGCATTAGGAACTCGTCTAGACATGAGTACTGCCTATCATCCACAAACTGATGGGCAGAGCGAAAGGACGATACAAACGCTTGAAGACATGCTACGAGCATGTGTTATTGATTTCAGAAACAGTTGGGATCGACATCTACCGTTAGCAGAATTTTCCTACAACAACAGCTACCATTCAAGCATTGAGATGGCGCCGTTTGAAGCACTTTATGGTAGAAAGTGAAGGTCTCCGATTTTTTGGAGTGAAGTGGGGGATAGACAGATTACGGGTCCCGAGATAATACAAGAAACTACCGAGAAGATCATCCAAATTCAACAACGGTTAAAAACCGCCCAAAGTCGACAAAAGAGCTACGCTGATATTAAAAGAAAATATATAGAGTTTGAAATTGGAGAGATGGTCATGCTTAAAGTTGCACCTTGGAAAGGTGTTGTTCGATTTGGTAAACGAGGGGAATTAAATCCAAGGTATATCGGACCATTCAAGATTATTGATCGTGTCGGACCAGTAGCTTACCGACTTGAGTTACCTCAACAACTCGCAGCTGTACATAACACTTTCCACGTCTCGAATTTGAAGAAATGTTTTGCTAAAGAAGATCTCACTATTCCGTTAGATGAAATCCAAATCAACGAAAAACTTTAATTCATCGAAGAACCCGTCGAAATAATGGATCGTGAGGTTAAAAGACTTAAGCAAAATAAGATACCAATTGTTAAGGTTCGATGGAATGCTCATAGAGGACTTGAATTCACCTGGGAACAAGAAGATCAGATGAAGAAGAAATACCCGCATTTATTTCCAGAAGATACGTCAACACCTCCAACTGCTTAAAATTTCGAGACGAAATTTATTTAACTGGTAGGTACTGTAGTTGTAGTGACCCGAACTTTTCCATGTTTATATATATTAATTAAGATTGATATTTACATGATTAAATGTTTCCAACATGTTAAGCAATCAAACTTGTTAAGACTTGATTAATTGAAATATGTTTCATATAGACAATTGACCACCCAAGTTGACCGGTGATTCACCAACGTTAAAACTTGTAAAAACTATATGATGACATATATATGGATATATATATATATAGTTAACATGATACTATGATAAGTAAACATATCATTAAGTATATTAACAATGAACTACATATGTAAAAACAAGACTACTAACTTAATGATTTTTAAACGAGACATATATGTAACGATTATCGTTGTAAAGACATTTAATGTATATATATCATATTAAGAGATATTCATACATGATAATATCATGATAATATAATAATTTAAAATCTCATTTGATATTATAAACATTGGGTTACCAACATTTAACAAGATCGTTAATCTAAAGGTTTCAAAACAACACTTACATGTAACGACTAACGATGACTTAACGACTCAGTTAAAATGTATATACATGTAGTGTTTTAATATGTATTTATACACTTTTGAAAGACTTCAATAAACTTATCAAAATACTTCTACTTAACAAAAATGCTTACAATTACATCCTCGTTCAGTTTCATCAACAATTCTACTCGTATGCACCCGTATTCGTACTCGTACAATACACAGCTTTTAGATGTATGTACTATTGGTATATATACTCCAATGATCAGCTCTTAGCAGCCCATGTGAGTCACCTAACACATGTGGGAACCATCATTTGGCAACTAGCATGAAATATCTCATAAAATTACAAAAATATGAGTAATCATTCATGACTTATTTACATGAAAACAAAATTACATATCCTTTATATCTAATCCATACACCAACGACCAAAAACACCTACAAACACTTTCATTCTTCAATTTTCTTCATCTAATTGATCTCTCTCAAGTTCTATCTTCAAGTTCTAAGTGTTCTTCATAAATTCCAAAAGTTCTAGTTTCATAAAATCAAGAATACTTTCAAGTTTGCTAGCCCACTTCCAATCTTGTAAGGTGATCATCCAACCTCAAGAAATCTTTGTTTCTTACAGTAGGTTATCATTCTAATACAAGGTAATAATCATATTCAAACTTTGGTTCAATTTCTATAACTATAACAATCTTATTTCAAGTGATGATCTTACTTGAACTTGTTTTCGTGTCATGATTCTGCTTCAAGAACTTCGAGCCATCCAAGGATCCGTTGAAGCTAAATCCATTTTTCTCTTTTCCAGTAGGTTTATCCAAGGAACTTAAGGTAGTAATGATGTTCATAACATCATTCGATTCATACATATAAAGCTATCTTATTCGAAGGTTTAAACTTGTAATCACTAGAACATAGTTTAGTTAATTCTAAACTTGTTCGCAAACAAAAGTTAATCCTTCTAACTTGACTTTTAAAATAAACTAAACACATGTTCTATATCTATATGATATGCTAACTTAATGATTTAAAACCTGAAAACACGAAAAACACCGTAAAACCGGATTTACGCCGTCGTAGTAACACCGCGGGCTGTTTTGGGTTAGTTAATTAAAAACTATGATAAACTTTGATTTAAAAGTTGTTATTCTGAGAAAATGATTTTTATTATGAACATGAAACTATATCCAAAAATTATGGTTAAACTCAAAGTGGAAATATGTTTTCTAAAATGGTCATCTAGACGTCGTTCTTTCGACTGAAATGACTACCTTTACAAAAATGACTTGTAACTTATTTTTCTGACTATAAACCTATACTTTTTCTGTTTATATTCATAAAATAGAGTTCAATATGAAACCATAGCAATTTGATTCACTCAAAACGGATTTAAAATGAAGAAGTTATGGGTAAAACAAGATTGGATAATTTTTCTCATTTTAGCTACGTGAAAATTGGTAACAAATCTATTCCAACCATAACTTAATCAACTTGTATTGTATATTATGTAATCTTGAGATACCATAGACACGTATACAATGTTTCAACCTATCATGTCGACACATCTATATATATTTCGGAACAACCATTGACACTCTATATGTGAATGTTGGAGTTAGCTATACAGGGTTGAGGTTGATTCCAAAACATATATAGTTTGAGTTGTGATCAATACTGAGATACGTATACACTGGGTCATGGATTGATTCAAGATAATATTTATCGATTTATTTCTGTACATCTAACTGTGGACAACTAGTTGTAGGTTAATAACGAGGACAGCTGACTTAATAAACTTAAAACATCAAAATATATTAAAAGTGTTGTAAATATATTTTGAACATACTTTGATATATATGTATATATTGTTATAGGTTCGTGAATCAACCAGTGGCCAAGTCTTACTTCCCGACGAAGTAAAAATCTGTGAAAGTGAGTTATAGTCCCACTTTTAAAATCTAATATTTTTGGGATGAGAATACATGCAGGTTTTATAAATGATTTACAAAATAGACACAAGTACGTGAAACTACATTCTATGGTTGAATTATCGAAATCGAATATGCCCCTTTTTATTAAGTCTGGTAATCTAAGAATTAGGGAATAGACACCCTAATTGACGTGAATCCTAAAGATAGATCTATTGGGCCTAACAAACCCCATCCAAAGTACCGGATACTTTAGTACTTCGAAAATTATATCATATCCAAAGGGTGTCCCGGAATGATGGGGATATTCTTATATATGCATCTTGTTAATGTCGGTTACTAGGTGTTCACCATATGAATGATTTTTATCTCTATGTATGGGATGTGTATTGAAATATGAAATCTTGTGGTCTATTATTATGATTTGATATATATAAGTTAAACCTATAACTCACCAACATTTTTGTTGACGTTTTAAGCATGTTTATTCTCAGGTGATTATTAAGAGCTTCCGCTGTCGCATACTTAAATAAGGACGAGATTTGGAGTCCATGCTTGTATGATATTGTGTAAAAACTGCATTCAAGAAACTTATTTTGTTGTAACATATTTGTATTGTAAACCATTATGTAATGGTCGTGTGTAAACAGGATATTTTAGATTATCATTATTTGATAATCTACGTAAAGCTTTTTAAACCTTTATTGATGAAATAAAGGTTATGGTTTGTTTTAAAATGAATGCAGTCTTTGAAAAACGTCTCATATAGAGGTCAAAACCTCGCAACGAAATCAATTAATATGGAACGTTTTTAATCAATAAGAACGGGACATTTCAGTTGGTATCCGAGCGTTGGTCTTAGAGAACCAGAATTTTGCATTAGTGTGTCTTATCGAGTTTGTTAGGATGCATTAGTGAGTCTGGACTTCGACCGTGTTTACTTGAAAAATGATTGCTTAACAAATTTTGTTGGAAACTATATATTTTTAACATGTGAATATTATGTGATATATTAATCTCTTAACGCGTTTGATATTATGTGATAGATGTCTACCTCTAGAACAAGTCCCATTGACTCACCTAATAATAATGAAGAGTCAAATGTAAATTGGAATGATTCGTGGACTGATTCACAAGTTCCCGAAGAGGAACCGGAAGAAGAGTCGGAACCGGAAGAAGAATCGGAACCGGAAGAAGAATCGGAACCGGATGAAGAAATAGAACCGGTGGGGGAAATAATAAAACGGTTAAGTAAAAGAAAATCCTCAACCAACCGACCAAGGTTAATTATGGTCAATGGTGTTTCCGCCAAGGAAGCAAAATATTGGGAGGATTACCAATTCTCTGATGAATCGGATTCCGACGTGAATTCCGATGATGTTATAGAAATTACCCCAACTGAATTTAAAAAGGCAAAAGAAAATAATAAGGGAAAGGGCACAAAAATGGAGAAATCTAATTCCAACCCCGATGAACTTTATATGTATCGTCAACCCCCGAAGCCCTTAAGTTGTAACAATGACCCGGGAACCTCTAAACCACCAGGTTTTTCTAAACCAATGTGGAAAATGACGGCTCGTATTAGGGGAACATCATATATCCCTAGAAACTTGGCAAAACGAACCAAAACCGAAGAAGAAGAAACTAGCGAGTCGGAATAAGATAGTTGTATTCGTGTGGTGTAATATATGTAATATAGTGTGCTTATGCTTTATGATATATGTAAAAATTGCTTGTATTAATAAGTATTTTTTTTTTTATGAATCTAACTCTTGTCTATTTTACAGTATAAAAACACAAAATGGATAGACAACCCAATATTTTAAGAGACCTACCCGGAGACATGATTGATGAAATCTTGTCTAGAGTCGGTCAGAATTCTTCGGCACAACTATTTAAGGCGAGATCAGTTTGTAAGACATTCGAAGAACGTTCCAAGAATGCCTTGGTTTATAAAAGGCTTTCGTTCGAAAGATGGGGGATATCACATTGGGAAATCCATAAGTTACGATGTGTTTACTTTGACGCATATATTGCGGGGAACCCAAATGCTATTTTACGCAATGGGTTAAGAAATTATTTTGACTCAATATATCCGAATATTGGACTTCGTGATTTAGAAAAAGCGGCTAAAATGCAACATAAAGAAGCATGTTATGCTTACGGATTAGTAATGTTCGCTTCTCACCAAAGTGAGAACAAGAACATCGGGCTACAACTATTAAACAAAACGTTTCCACAAGTGACGGAGTCGGTAATTGGGGTAAGAAATGAGGTTTTTAGATTGTTACGGGACTGTTGGACATTACGTAACCCTCATCCCTTTGACGACGTTACAACACGCTGTCTTATCAACGGCCATAACGGTTATGTTCCACAAGACCAAGGATGGGAAGTAATCCTAGTAAAACCAGAATGCATGACTTGTTTCTGGACGTATGAATTACGTGTCTTTATTTCCTTTGCTGAACGACTTGTGTACTAGCTAGAATTATCTTCACAACCATCTTGTATCAAATTTATTGTGTGCTATATTTCATGTTCTATGTAAAATAAGCGGTATTGTAAGTTTGTAAAATATTGTGTAAAAGTTTGAACGCGAAATATTATTATAATCAGTTTTTCATATAGAATTGTAGTAGTTGAATTGTATATTAGCTACTAAGTATGAACTTAACGGGTAGGTACTACCCGAATTTAAACTTATAAAACGCTAATATGAAGAAAAAGCTTTTATAAATGAGTTCATATTATGCTACGAAATACTATTAACTACTCTTAATATTCTGTATGATTAACTTGTTCCATTTGACTATTTTAAAGGAAATGGCACCAACTACTCGACACACTGTGAATATGAATGAAGAGGAATTCCGTACTTTTCTAGCTTCAAACATAGCCGCAGTACAGGCTGCGCTACATACCAACAATAACCTTGGATCTAGCAGTACAGGAAATCGTGTAGGATGCACCTACAAAGAATTCACTGCCTGCAAACCTTTGGAATTTGATGGAACCGAAGGACCGATCGGATTGAAACGGTGGACCGAGAAGGTAGAATCGGTGTTTGCCATAAGTAAGTGTACTGAAGAGGACAAAGTGAAGTACGCTACACATACCTTCACAGGTTCTGCGTTAACATGGTGGAATAGCTATCTAGAGCAAGTGGGACAAGACGATACGTACGCAGTACCGTGGTCAGCATTCAAGCACTTGATGAACGAGAAGTACCGTCCCAGAACCGAGGTCAATAAGCTCAAGACAGAACTTAGAGGGTTACGAACCCAAGGATTTGATATTACCACGTACGAAAGACGATTCACAAAATTGTGCCTATTGTGTCCGGGAGCGTTCGAAGATGAGGAAGAGAAGATCGACGCGTTTGTGAAAGGATTACCGGAAAGAATCCAAGAAGATATAAGTTCACACGAGCCCGCCTCCATACAACAGGCATGTAGAATGGCTCACAAACTAGTGAACCAGATTGAGGAAAGAATTAAAGAACAGACGGCTGAAGAGGCCAATGTGAAGCAAGTCAAAAGAAAGTGGGAGGAAAAAGGTGATAAGAATCACCAATACAACAACAACAGCAATTACAATAATAATCGCAACAATTATCCCAACAATCGCAACATCAGTCGCAACTACAACAAACGGCCCAACAACAACAACAACAACAACAACAACAACAACAACAACAACAACAACAACAACAACAACAGTAACTACAACAATCATCCCAACAACAATAACAACCGCAACAACAACAACAATCAGAAGCAGCTATGCCAAAGGTGTGAAAAGTATCACTCGGGGTTCTGCACCAAATTTTGCAACAAGTGTAAAAGAAATGGTCATAGCGCGGCGAAGTGTGAGGTCTATGGACCAGGGGTTAACAGAACGAAAGGAACAAATGGTGTCGGAACGAGTAATGGCGGAGCAAGTAGTGTCGGAGCAAGTTATGCCAATGTAGTTTGTTATAAATGTGGAAAACTGGGCCACATTATTAGAAATTGCCCGAACCAGGAGAACACGAATGGACAAGGCCGTGGAAGAGTTTTCAATATTAATGCGGCAGAAGCACAGGAAGACCAGGAGCTTGTTACGGGTACGTTTCTTATTGACAATAAATCTGCTTACGTTTTATTTGATTCGGGTGCGGATAGAAGCTATATGAGTAGAGATTTTTGTGCTAAATTAGGTTGTCCATTGACACCTTTGGATAGTAAATTTTTACTCGAATTAGCAAATGGTAAATTAATTTCAGCAGATAATATATGTCGGAATCGAGAAATTAAACTGGTTAGCGAAACATTTAAGATTGATTTGATACCAGTAGAGTTAGGGAGTTTTGATGTGATAATCGGTATGGACTGGTTGAAAGAAGTGAAAGCAGAGATCGTTTGTTACAAAAATGCAATTCGCATTATACGAGAAAAAGGAAAACCCTTAATGGTATACGGAGAAAAGGGCAACACGAAGCTACATCTTATTAGTAATTTGAAGGCACAAAAACTAATAAGAAAAGGTTGCTATGCTGTTCTAGCACACGTCGAGAAAGTACAAACTGAAGAAAAGAGCATCAATGATGTTCCCATTGCAAAAGAATTTCCCGATGTATTTCCGAAAGAGTTACCGGGATTACCCCCACATCGATCTATTGAATTTCAAATAGATCTTGTACCAGGAGCTGCACCAATAGCTCGTTCTCCTTATAGACTGGCACCCAGCGAGATGAAAGAATTGCAAAGCCAACTGCAAGAACTATTAGAACGTGGTTTCATTCGACCAAGCACATCACCATGGGGAGTTCCTGTTTTGTTTGTCAAGAAGAAGGATGGTACATTTAGGTTGTGTATTGACTACAGAGAGTTGAACAAACTTACCATCAAAAACCGTTATCCACTGCCGAGAATTGACGACTTATTTGATCAACTACAAGGCTCGTCGGTTTATTCGAAGATCGATTTACGTTCTGGATCTCATCAAATGCGAGTAAAGGAGGATGATATTCCAAAAACTGCTTTTAGGACGCGTTATGGTCATTACGAGTTTATGGTTATGCCGTTTGGATTGACTAACGCACCAGCTGTGTTCATGGACCTTATGAACCGAGTGTGTGGGCCATATCTTGATAAGTTTGTCATTGTTTTCATCGATGATATACTTATTTACTCAAAGAATGATCAAGAGCACGAAGAACATTTGAGAAAAGTGCTAGAAGTATTGAGGAAAGAAAAACTGTACGCTAAGTTTTCAAAGTGTGCATTTTGGTTGGAAGAAGTTCAATTCCTCGGTCACATAGTGAACAAAGAAGGTATCCAGGTGGACCCGGCAAAGATCGAAACCGTTGAAAAGTGGGAAACCCCAAAAACTCCGAAGCATATACGTCAATTTTTAGGATTGGCTGGTTACTACAGAAGATTCATCCAAGATTTCTCCAAAATAGCAAAACCCTTGACTGCATTAACGCATAAAGGGAAGAAATTTGAATGGAAGGATGAACAAGAGAATGTGTTTCAATTATTGAAGAAAAAGCTAACTACGACACCTATATTGTCATTGCCTGAAGGGAATGATGATTTTGTGATTTATTGTGACGCATCAAAGCAAGGTCTCGGTTGTGTATTAATGCAACGAACGAAGGTGATTGCTTATGCGTCTAGACAATTGAAGATTCACGAGCAAAATTATACGACGCATGATTTGGAATTAGGAGCGGTTGTTTTTGCATTAAAGACTTGGAGGCACTACTTATATGGGGTCAAAAGTATTATATATACCGACCACAAAAGTCTTCAACACATATTTAATCAGAAACAACTGAATATGAGGCAGCGTAGGTGGATTGAATTGTTGAATGATTACGACTTTGAGATTCGTTACCACCCGGGAAAGGCAAATGTGGTAGCCGACGCCTTGAGCAGAAAGGACAGAGAATCCATTCGAGTAAAATCTATGAATATAATGATTCACACTAACCTTACTACTCAAATAAAGGAGGCGCAACAAGAAGTTTTAAAAGAGGGAAATTTAAAGGATGAAATACCCAAAGGATCGGAGAAGCATCTTAATATTCGAGAAGACGGAACCCGGTATAGGGCTGAAAGAATTTGGGTACCAAAATTTGGAGATATGAGAGAAATGGTACTTAGAGAAGCTCATAAAAGCAGATACTCAATACATCCTGGAACGGGGAAGATGTACAAGGATCTTAAGAAACATTTTTGGTGGCCAGGTATGAAATCCGATATTTCTAAATATGTAGGAGAATGTTTGACGTGTTCTAAGGTCAAAGCTGAACATCAGAAACCATCAGGTCTACTACAACAACCTGAAATCTCGGAATAGAAATGGGAAAACATTACCATGGATTTCATCACTAAATTGCCAAGGACTGCAAGTGGTTGTGATACTATTTGGGTAATAGTTGATCGTCTCACCAAATCAGCACACTTCCTGCCAATAAGAGAAGATGACAAGATGGAGAAGTTAGCACGACTGTATTTGAAGGAAGTCGTCTCCAGACATGGAATACCAATCTCTATTATCTCTGATAGAGATGGCAGATTTATTTCAAGATTCTGGCAGACATTACAGCAAGCATTAGGAACTCGTCTAGACATGAGTACTGCCTATCATCCACAAACTGATGGGCAGAGCGAAAGGACGATACAAACGCTTGAAGACATGCTACGAGCATGTGTTATTGATTTCGGAAACAGTTGGGATCGACATCTACCGTTAGCAGAATTTTCCTACAACAACAGCTACCATTCAAGCATTGAGATGGCGCCGTTTGAAGCACTTTATGGTAGAAAGTGCAGGTCTCCGATTTGTTGGAGTGAAGTGGGGGATAGACAGATTACGGGTCCAGAGATTATACAAGAAACTACCGAGAAGATCATCCAAATTCAACAACGGTTGAAAACCGCCCAAAGTCGACAAAAGAGCTACGCTGACATTAAAAGAAAAGATATAGAATTTGAAATTGGAGAGATGGTCATGCTTAAATTTGCACCTTGGAAAGGCGTTGTTCGATTTGGTAAACGAGGGAAATTAAATCCAAGGTATATTGGACCATTCAAGATTATTGATCGTGTCGGACCAGTAGCTTACCGACATGAGTTACCTCAACAACTCGCTGCTGTACATAACACTTTCCACGTCTCGAATTTAAAGAAATGTTTTGCTAAAGAAGATCTCACTATTCTATTAGATGAAATCCAAATCAACGAAAAACTTCAATTCATCGAAGAACCCGTCGAAATAATGGATCGTGAGGTTAAAAGACTTAAGCAAAACAAGATACCAATTGTTAAGGTTCGATGGAATGCTCGTAGAGGACCCGAGTTCACCTGGGAGCGTGAAGATCAGATGAAGAAGAAATACCCGCATCTATTTCCAGAATATTCGTCAACACCTTCAACAGCTTAAAATTTTGGGACGAAATTTATTTAACGGGTAGGTACTGTAGTGACCCGAACTTTTCCATGTTTATATATATTAATTAAGATTGATATTTACATGATTAAATGTTTCCAACATGTTAAGCAATCAAACTTGTTAAGATTTCATTAATTGAAATATGTTTCATATAGACAATTGACCACCCAAGTTGACCGGTGATTCAAGAACGTTAAAACTTGTAAAAACTATATGATGACATATATATGGATATATATATAGTTAACATGATACTATGATAAGTAAACATATCATTAAGTATATTAACAATTAACTACATATGTAAAAACAAGACTACTAACTTAATGATTTTTAAACGAGACATATATGTAACGATTATCGTTGTAAAGACATTTAATGTATATATATCATATTAAGAGATATTCATACATGATAATATCATGATAATATAATAATTTAAAATCTCATTTGATATTATAAACATTGGGTTAACAACATTTAACAAGATCGTTAATCTAAAGGTTTCAAAACAACACTTACATGTAACGACTAACGATGACTTAACGACTCAGTTAAAATGTATATACATGTAGTGTTTTAATATGTATTTATACACTTTTGAAAGACTTCAATACACTTATAAAAATACTTCTACTTAACAAAAATGCTTACAATTACATCCTCGTTCAGTTTCATCAACAATTCTACTCGTATGCACCCGTATTCGTACTCGTATAATACACAGCTTTTAGATGTATGTACTATTGGTATATATACTCCAATGATCAGCTCTTAGCAGCCCATGTGAGTCACCTAACACATGTGGGAACCATTATTTGGCAACTAGCATGAAATATCTCATAAAATTACAAAAATATGAGTAATCATCATTTGACTTATCTCTCAAGTTCTATCTTCAAGTTCTAAGTGTTCTTCATAAATTCCAAAAGTTCTAGTTTAATAAAATCAAGAATACTTTCAAGTTTGCTAGCTCTCTTCCAATCTTGTAAGGTGATCATCCAACCTCAAGAAATCTTTGTTTCTTACAGTAGGTTATCATTCTAATACAAGCTAATAATCATATTCAAACTTTGGTTCAATTTCTATAACTATAACAATCTTATTTCAAGTGATGATCTTACTTGAACTTGTTTTCGTGTCATGATTCTGCTTCAAGAACTTCGAGCCATCCAAGGATCCGTTGAAGCTAAATCCATTTTTCTCTTTTCCAGTAGGTTTATCCAAGGAACTTAAGGTAGTAATGATGTTCATAACATCATTCGATTCATACATATAAAGCTATCTTATTCGAAGATTTAAACTTGTAATCACTAGAACATAGTTTAGTTAATTCTAAACTTGTTCGCAAAAAAAAGTTAATCCTTCTAACTTGACTTTTAAAATCAACTAAACACATGTTCTATATCTATATGATATGCTAACTTAATGATTTAAAACCTGGAAACACGAAAAACACCGTAAAACCAGATTTACGCCGTCGTAGTAACACCGCGGGCTGTTTTGGGTTAGTTAATTAAAAACTATGATAAACTTTGATTTAAAAGTTGTTATTCTGAGAAAATGATTTTTATTATGAACATGAAACTATATCCAAAAATTATGGTTAAACTCAAAGTGGAAATATGTTTTCTAAAATGGTCATCTAGACGTCGTTCTTTCGACTGAAATGACTACCTTTACAAAAACGACTTGTAACTTATTTTTCCAACTATAAACCTATACTTTTTCTGTTTAGATTCATAAAATAGAGTTCAATATTAAACCATAGCAATTTGATTCACTCAAAATGGATTTAAAATGAAGAAGTTATGGGTAAAACAAGATTGGATAATTTTTCTCATTTTAGCTACGTGAAAATTGGTAACAAATCTATTCCAACCATAACTTAATCAACTTGTATTGTATATTATGTAATCTTGAGATACCATAGACACGTATACAATGTTTCGACCTATCATGTCGACACATCTATATATATTTCGGAACAACCATAGACACTCTATATGTGAATGTTGGAGTTAGCTATACAGGGTTGAGGTTGATTCCAAAATATATATAGTTTGAGTTGTGATCAATACTGAGATACGTATACACTGGGTTGTGGATTGATTCAAGATAATATTTATCGATTTATTTCTGTACATCTAACTGTGGACAACTAGTTGTAGGTTACTAACGAGGACAGCTGACTTAATAAACTTAAAACATCAAAATATATTAAAAGTGTTGTAAATATATTTTGAACATACTTTGATATATATGTATATATTGTTATAGGTTCGTGAATCAACCAGTGGCCAAGTCTTACTTCCCGACGAAGTAAAAATCTGTGAAAGTGAGTTATAGTCCCACTTTTAAAATCTAATATTTTTGGGATGAGAATACATGCAGGTTTTATAAATGATTTAAAAAATAGACACAAGTACGTGAAACTACATTCTATGGTTGAATTATTGAAATCGAATATGCCCCTTTTTATTAAGTCTGGTAATCTAAGAATTAGGGAACAGACACCCTAATTGACGCGAATCCTAAAGATAGATCTATTGGGCCTAACAAACCCCATCCAAAGTACCGGATGCTTTAGTACTTCGAAAATTATATCATATCCGAAGGGTGTCCCGGAATGATGGGGATATTCTTATATATGCATCTTGTTAATGTCGGTTACCAGGTGTTCACCATATGAATGATTTTTATCTCTATGTATGGGATGTGTATTGAAATATGAAATCTTGTGGTCTATTATTATGATTTGATATATATAAGTTAAACCTATAACTCACCAACATTTTTGTTGACGTTTTAAGCATGTTTATTCTCAGGTGATTATTAAGAGCTTCCGCTGTCGCATACTTAAATAAGGACGAGATTTGGAGTCCATGCTTGTATGATATTGTGTAAAAACTGCATTCAAGAAACTTATTTTGTTGTAACATATTTGTATTGTAAACCATTATGTAATGGTCGTGTGTAAACAGGATATTTTAGATTATCATTATTTGATAATCTACGTAAAGCTTTTTAAACCTTTATTAATGAAATAAAGGTTATGGTTTGTTTTAAAATGAATGCAGTCTTTGAAAAACGTCTCATATAGAGGTCAAAACCTCGCAACGAAATCAATTAATATGGAACGTTTTTAATCAATAAGAACGGGACATTTTAGTAGTGACCCGAACTTTTCCATGTTTATATATATATATATTAAATGAAATTGTTATTTACATGATTAAGTGTTTCCAACATATTAAGCAATCAAACTTGTTAAGACTTGATTAATTGAAATAGGTTTCATATAGACAATTGACCACCCATGTTGACCGGTGATTCACGAACGTTAAAACTTGTAAAAACTATATGATGACATATATATGGTTATATATATAGTTAACATGATATTATGATAAGTAAACATATCATTAAGTATATTAATAATGAACTACATATGTAACAACAAGACTACTAACTTAATGATTTTGAAACGAGACATATATGTAACGATTATCGTTGTAACGACATTTAATGTATATATATATCATATTAAGAGATATTCGTACATCATAATATCATGATAATATAATAATTTAAAATCTCATTTGATATTATAAACATTGGGTTAACAACATTTAACAAGATCGTTAACCTAAAGGTTTCAAAACAACACTTACATGTAACGGCTAACGATGACTTAACGACTCAGTTAAAATGTATATACATGTAGTGTTTTAATATATATTCATACACTTTTGAAAGACTTCAAGATACTTATCAAAATACTTCTACTTAACAAAAATGCTTACAATTACATCCTCATTCAGTTTCATCAACAATTCTACTCGTATGCATCCGTATTCGTACTCGTACAATAAACAGCTTTTAGATGTATCTACTATTGGTATATACACTCCAATGATCAGTTCTTAGCAGCCCATGTGAGTCACCTAACACATGTGGGAACCATCATTTAGCAACTAGCATGAAATATCTCATAAAATTACAAAAATATGAGTAATCATTCATGACTTATTTACATGAAAACAAAATTACATATCCTTTATATCTAATCCATACACCAACGACCAAAAACACCTACAAACACTTTCATTCTTCAATTTTCTTCATCTAATTGATCTCTCTCAAGTTCTATCTTCAAGTTCTAAGTGTTCTTCATAAATTCCAAAAGTTCTAGTTTCATAAAATCAAGAATACTTTCAAGTTTGCTAGCTCACTTCCAATCTTGTAAGGTGATCATCCAACCTCAAGAAATCTTGGTTTCTTACAGTAGGTTATCATTCTAATACAAGGTAATAATCATATTCAAACTTTGGTTCAATTTCTATAACTATAACAATCTTATTTCAAGTGATGATCTTACTTGAACTTGTTTTCGTGTCATGATTCTGCTTCAAGAACTTCGAGCCATCCAAGGATCCATTGAAGCTAGATCCATTTTTCTCTTTTCCAGTACGTTTATGCAAGGAAATTAAGGTAGTAATGATGTTCATAACATCATTCGATTCATACATAAAAAGCTATCATATTCGAAGTGGTAAACTAGTAATCACTAGAACATAGTTTAGTTAATTCTAAACTTTTTCGCAAATAAAATTAATCCTTCTAACTACACTTTTAAAATCAACTATACACATGATCTATATCTATATGATATGCTAACTTAATGATTTAAAACCCAGAAACACGATAAACACCATAAAACCGGATTTACGCCGTCGTAGTTACAACCGGGGGCTGTTTTGGTTTGGATAATTAAAACTATGAAAAACTTTGATTTAAAAGCTATACTTCTGGGAAAATGATTTTTCTTATGAACATTAAACCATATCCAAAAATCATGGTTAAACTCAAAGTGAAAGTATGTTTTTCAAAACAGTCATCAAGATGTCGTTCTTTCGATGGAAATGACTACCTCTTTCAAAAACGACTTGTAACTTGTATTTTCGACTATAAACCTATACCTTTTCTGTTTAGTTTCATAAAGTCAAGTTCAATACGAAACTGTGGCCGTTTAATCACTCAAAACGGATTAGAAACGAATAAATGACGAGCAAAACAAAATTGGTAAAAACTACTCATTTTAGCTACGTGAAAATTGGTAACAAATCTATTCCAACCATAACTTAATCAACTTGTATTGTATATTATGTAATCTTGAGATACCATAGACACGTATACAATGTTTTGACCTATCATGTCGACACATCTATATATATTTCGGAACAACCATAGACACTCTATATGTGAATGTTGGAGTTAGCTATACAGGGTTGAGGTTGATTCCAAAATATATATAGTTTGAGTTGTGATCAATACTGAGATACGTATACACTGGGTCGTGGATTGATTCAAGATAATATTTATCGATTTATTTCTGTACATCTAACTGTGGACAACTAGTTATAGGTTACTAACGAGGATAGCTGACTTAATAAACTTAAAACATCAAAATGTATTAAAAGTTTTGTAAATATATTTTGAACATACTTTGATATATATGTATATATTGTTATAGGTTTGTGAATCAACCAGTGGCCAAGTCTTACTTCCCGACGAAGTAAAAATCTGTGAAAGTGAGTTATAGTCCCACTTTTAAAATCTAATATTTTTGGGATGAGAATACATGCAGGTTTTATAAATGATTTACAAAATAGACACAAGTACGTGAAACTACATTCTATGGTTGAATTATCGAAATCGAATATGCCCCTTTTTATTAAGTCTGGCAATCTAAGAATTAGGGAACAGACACCCTAATTGACGCGAATCCTAAAGATAGATCTATTGGGCCTAACAAACCCCATCCAAAGTACCGGATGCTTTAGTACTTCGAATTTTATATCATATCCGAAGGGTGTCCCGCGAATGTTGGGGATATTCTTATATATGCATCTTGTTAATGTCGGTTACCAGGTGTTCACCATATGAATGATTTTTATCTCTATGTATGGGATGTATATTGAAATATGAAATCTTGTGGTCTATTGTTACGATTTGATATATATAGGTTAAACCTATAACTCACCAACATTTTTGTTGACGTTTAAAGCATGTTTATTCTCAGGTGAATACTAAGAGCTTCCGCTGTTGCATACTAAAATAAGGACAAGATTTGGAGTCCATGTTTGTATGATACTGTGTAAAAACTGCATTCAAGAAACTGATTTCGATGTAACATATTTGTATTGTAAACCATTATGTAATGGTCGTGTGTAAACAGGATATTTTAGATTATCATTATTTGATAATCTACGTAAAGCTTTTTAAACCTTTATTTATGAAATAAAGGTTATGGTTTGTTTTAAAAATGAATGCAGTCTTTGAAAAACGTCTCATATAGAGGTCAAAACCTCGCAACGAAATCAATTAATATGGAAAGTTTTTAATCAATAAGAACGGGACATTTCAGTAACTAGCATGCATCCTCAGTAATCATGAGGGCTAAATGCTTGGCAAGAGCTAAACAAAAGGACGAAAAGGGTAATGGATTGAAATCTAAACCTAATCGAACTTATTCAAGAGATCGAACTCAGATCGAGTCACAAATAAGAGAGGGTCAAAATAGTTAAAGTTAATATAAAAAGAAAACTAGCTGGATGTAAGGTGCAGCGCTCTGAAAATTCAGAATGTAGTGTGGGATTGAAAGAATTTTGTAGGAAAAATCGGACTTATATGGGATGCAGGATAAGAACAGGTCTAACCTTTTCTCTTCCTCGTTTATTCGTTTATTCAATTTATTATGAAAATCATGTCCCTTCACATTCATGGTTTTTGGGTGGGAAAAGAAAGTAAAATCGGGGACTGTTGGAAACTTATCTTTCGTGAGTAACCTACTGTACTTGCACTACAGGAAACAAAATATAATTATGTCGATAAAAATTGGATAAATTTAATTTCGGATCACAGTGATTGCAAATTTATTCAAAAAGAAAAAATTGGGAAATCGGGCTGGCTTATGTTGATCTGGAATCCTGATGAATTTATAGCAATACAAACTGTCAGGGACGAATTTTTTGTGGCTGTAATCGGGAGGTGGAAAGGGAGGGAACAAATTTTAGTTATTATTAACTTTTATGGCCCTCATCGTTATTCTAATAAAGTGAAATTTTGGGCAAGCCTTGAAAAATTATTATGTGAACATGACGGGGCATGGATCTTTTGTGGCGATTTTAAAGAGGTACGAAATCAGTCCGAAAGACAAAATTGTGAGTTTAAAACAAGAAGGGCGAAGTGGATCAATGTGTTTATAAATAAGAATCAGTTGATAGAGGTTCCGATGGGTGGCAAAAGGTTCAGGAATATGCGACAACGAGATTAAATTCAGGAAACTAGATCGTTTCTTAGTTTCATAAAGTTTCAACATCATGTGGAAAGAGCTGTCAGTAATAGCTTTATAGCGTAAATTTTCTGATCATTGTCCAATAGTTTTGAAGATCGGGCCATTGATTTCGACCTAAAGCAGATAAAATTATTCGATGAGTGGTTAGAAACGGAAGGCTCAAATCAAATTGTTATAAATGCGTGGAAAAAAATAGTTAAAAATTCAAGATCTGACTGTGCATTTAGAGACAAACTAAAAAATGTTAAATCTGCTTAAAGGAGTGGTCTCAAAAAACATTCAGAAAAATTGACTCTGAATTTGAAGACTTAAAAAAGGTGGCCAATGATTGGGAAATTAAAGAAGAAGAAAAAAGCTTGACAAGTGAGGAAAGGAAAATATGGATGGATACTCGAAGAAAATGGATTGAAAAAGAAAAGGTCAAAACAAATATGATTAAGCAAAAATCACGGGTCAAGTGGGCAATTGAAGGTGATGAAAATTCAAATTATTTTCATTCTTTTATTTGAAGGAGGCATTCTAAATGAAACATCCGTGGTCTAAATGTAAACGGGTGTGACGAGGACCCAATCGATATAAAACAGGTTACGTTAAACCATTTTAAGGCACAATTTATGAAGCGAAATGTAAATTGTATGAGATTTAGGGAACAAGCTGGTATAGCAGTCCCTGGAGCAAGTGTAGCTCTTATTTCCGAATAAGAGGATTTAATGTAGAATAAGTTTGTAGTGATCCGGACTTTTCCATGTTTATATATATTAAATGAAATTGTTATTTACATGATTAAGTGTTTCCAACATGTTAAGCAATCAAACTTGTTAAGACTTGATTAATTGAAATAGGTTTCATATAGACAATTGACCACCCAAGTTGACCGGTGATTCACGAACGTTAAAACTTGTAAAAACTATATGATGACATATATATGATTATATATATATATATATATATATATATATATATATATATATATATATATATATATATATATATATATATATATATATATATATATATATATATATATATATATATATATATTTAACATGATATTATGATAAGTAATTATCTCATTAGGTATTTTAACAATGAGTTATCTACATAAAATTGAGTTTATTGAATTAAGAAACTCGAAACGATATATATAACGATTATCGTTATAACAATGTCGTACTAAATACATATGAATCATATTAAGATATTGATACAATATGTTTAATCATGATAAATGATAAGTAAACATTTCATTAAGTGTATTAACAATGAACTACATATGTAAAAACAAGACTACTAACTTAATGATTTCGAAACGAGACATATATGTAACGATTATCGTTGTAACAACATTTAACTGTATATATATCATACTAAGATATATTAATATATCATAATACCATGATAATGTAATAATTTAACATCTCTTTAGATATAATAAACAATGGGTTAACAACATTTAATAAGATCGTTAAGCTAAAGGTTTCAAAACAACATTTACATGTAACGACTAACGATGACTTAACGACTCAGTTAAAATATTTATACATGTAGTGTTTTAATATGTATTCTTACACTTTTGAAAGACTTCAAGACACTTATCAAAATACTTCTACTTAACAAAAATGCTTACAATTACATCCTCGTTCAGTTTCATCAACAATTCTACTCGTATGCACCCGTATTCATACTCGTACAATACACAACTTTTAGATGTATGTACTATTGGTATATACACTCCAATGATCAGCTTGTAGCAGTCCATGTGAGTAACCTAACATATGTGTAACCATCATTTGGCAACTATCATGAAATATCTCATAAAATTACAAAAATATGAGTAATCATTCATGACTTATTTACAAGTAAACAAAATTACACATCCTTTATATCTAATCCATATACCAACGATCAAAAACACCTAAAAACACTTTCATTCTTCAATTTTATTCATCTAATTGATCTCTCTAAAGTTCTATCTTCAAGTTCTAAGTTTTCTTCATAAATTCTATAAGTTCTAGTTTCATAAAATCAAGAATACTTTCAAGTTTGCTAGCTTACTTCCAATCTTGTAAAGTGATCATCCAACCTCAAGAAATCTTTCTTATTTACAGTAAGATATCTTTATAATACAAGGTAATACTCATATTCAAACTTTGATTCAATTTCTATAACGATTACAATCTTATTTCGAGTGGAAATCTTACTTGAACTTGTTTTCGTGTCATGATTTTGCTTCAAGAACTTTCAAGCCATCCAAGGATCCTTTAAAGCTAGATCTATTTTTCTTATTTCTAGTAGGTTTACCTACTAAAATTAAGGTAGTAATGATGTTCATAACATCATTCGATTCATACATATAAAAATATCTTATTCGAAGATTTAAACTTGTAATCACTAGAACATAGTTTAGTTAATTCTAAACTTGTTCGCAAATAAAGTTAATCCTTCTAACTTGACTTTTAAAATCAACTAAACATATTTTATATATCTATATGATATGCTAACTTAATGATTTAAAACTTGGAAACACGAAAAACACCGTAAAACCCGACATACGCCGTTGTAGTAACACCGCGAGCTGTTTTGGGTTTGATAATTAAAAACTATGATAAACTTTGATTTAAAAGTTGTTCTTCTGGGAAAATGATTTTTCTTATGAACATGAAACTATTTCCAAAAATCATGGTTAAACTCAAAGTGGAAGTATGTTTTTCAAAATGGTCATCAAGACGTTGTTCTTTCGACTGAAATGACTACCTCTTACAAAAATGACTTGTAACTTATATTTCCGACTATAAACCTATACTTTTTATGTTAAGATTCATAAAATAGAGTTCAATATGAAACCATAGCAATTTGATTCACTCAAAACGGATTTAAAACGAAGAAGCTATGGGTAAAACAAGATTGGATAATTTTTTTTATTGTTGTAGCTACGGGAAATATTGTAACAATTCTATACAAAGCATATCCTAGCTAACTTATATTGTATTATACATGTATTCTAATATATTATGTAATTTAGGGATACCATAGACACGAATACAATGTTTTGACATATCATATCGACCCATCTATATATATATATTTCGGAACAACCATAGACACTCTATACGCAGTAATGTTGGAGTTAGCTATACAGGGTTGAGGTTGATTCCAAAATATTATATACTTTGAGTTGTGATCTAGCCTGAGGCTTGTATACACGAGGTCGTGGATTGATTCGAGATATTATATATTGCTTTATTTCTGTACATCTAACTGTGGACAACTAGTTGTAGGTTACTAACGAGGACAGCTGACTTAATAAACTTAAAACAGTAAAACGTATTAAAAATTTTGTAAATATATTTTGAACATACTTTAATATATATGTACATATTTGTTATAGGTTCGTGAATCGACCAGTGTCCGAGTGTTACTTCCCGACGAAGTAAATCTGTGAAAGTGAGTTATAGTCCCACTTTTAAAATCTAATATTTTTGGGATGAGAATACATGCAGCTTTTTAAATGTTTTACAAAATAGACACAAGTACATGAAACTACTTTCTATGGTTGAACGATCGAAGCCGAATATGCCCCTTTTTACTTGGTAACCTAAGAATTAGTAAACCAGTATACTAATTGACGCGAATCCTAAAGATAGATCTATTGGGCTCAACAAACCCCATCCGTTGTAGCGGATGCTTTAGTACTTCGAGTTTTTATATCATGTCCGATGGATGTCCCGGAATGATGGGGATATTCTTATATGCATCTTGTTAATGTCGGTTACCAGGTGTTCACCATATGAATGATTTTTATCTCTATGTATGGGATGTATATTGAAATATGAAATCTTGTGGTCTATTATTATGATTTGATAATATATAGGTTAAACCTATAACTCACCAACATTTTTGTTGACGTTTTAAGCATGTTTATTCTCAGGTGATTATTAAGAGCTTCCGCTATTGCATACTAAAATAAGGACAAGATTTGGAGTCTATGCTTGTATGATATTATGTAAAAACTGCATTCAAGAAACTTATTTTTGATGTAATATATTCTTATTGTAAACCATTATGTAATGGTCGTGTGTAAACGGTATATTTAAGATTATCATTATTTGATAATCTACGTAATGCTTTTTAAACCTTTATCGATAAAATAAAGGTTATGGTTGTTTTAAAAATGAATGCAGTCTTTGAAAAACATCTCATATAGAGGTCAAAACCTCGTGATGAAATCAATTAATATGGAACATTTATAATCAATATGAACGGGACATTTCAGTTGGTATCCGAGCGTTGGTCTTAGAGAACCAGAAATTTGCATTAGTGTGTCTTATCGAGTTTGTTAGGATACATTAGTGAGTCTGGACTTCGACCGTGTTTTCTTTAAAAATGATTGCTTAACACTTTTGTTGGAAACTATATATTATTAACATGTAAATATTATGTGATATATTAACCTCTTAATGTGTTTGACATTGTGTGATAGATGTCTACCACTAGTACAAATCCCATCGACTCACCTATTAATAATGAAGAGTCGAATATAATTTGAGAAGATTCAAAAATTCCCGAAGAGGAACCGGAAGAAGAAGAGGAACCGAAAGAAGAGGAACCGGAAGAAGAGGAATCAGAAGAGGAGGAACCGGAAGAGGATGAACCGGAAGAAGAAGAGGTTCCGGAGGAAGAAATATTAATACCTACAATAAATTGATTAAATAAAAGAAAATCACCAACCAACGGACCAAAGTTAAAATTGGACAATGGTGTTTCCGTCGACGAAGCAAAATATTGGGAAGATTACCAATTTTCCGATGAATCGGATCCCGATGAGGATTCCGATGATGTTATAGAAATTACCTCAACCCAATTTAATAAAGCAAAAGAAAATAATAAGGGAAAAGGTATAAAAATAGAGAAACGTGATTCCAACCCCGATGAACTTTATATGTATCGGCAACGTCCGTATTTCCTAAATTGTAACAATAACCCGGGAACCTCTAAACCACCAGGTTTTTCTAAACCATTGTGGAAAATGACGGCTTGTATTAGAGGAACACCATATATCCCTAGAAAATTAGGAAAACGAACCAAGTTCGAAGATGAAGAAACCAGTGATTCAGATTAGAGGGTTGTAATCATGTTGTGTATTATATGTATTGTAGTGTGTTTGTACTTTTATGTTCTATGTGAAAATTGCTTGTATTATTTAATAATTATCTTTTACGAATCTAATCCTTGTCTATTTTACAGTATAAAAACAAAATAGACGTTAAGGGTAGATAACCGAATATTTTAGAAGACCTACCAGAGGATATGATTGAGGAAATCTTGTCTAGAGTCGGTCAGAATTCATCAGCACATTTAGTTATGGCGAAGTTAACTTGTCAAACATTTGAAAGACTTTCCAGAAATGCCTTAGTTTATAAAAGGCTTTCCTTTGATAGGTTGGGTATATCACATTGGAAAGACCGTAAGTTACGCCGTGTTTTCTTTAAAGCGTTAAATGCGGGGAACCCAAATGCAATTTTACGCTACGGGTTAAGAACCTTTTTTGACTCAACATATCCCAACATAGGATTTCGTGAGTTAGATAGAGCTTCTAACATACAACATAAAGAAGCATGTTATACTTATGGGTTAGTGATGTTCGCTTCTTACCAAAGTGAGAAAAGAAACATAGGATTACACCTTTTAAATAAAACCTTCCCACAAGTGACGGATTCAGTAATTGGGGTGAGAAACAAGGTTTTTAGATTATTACGGGGCTGTTGGACATTACGAAACCCTCGTCCTTTTAACGACATTACAACATGCTGCCTAGCCAATGGTTATAACGGTTACTTTCCACAAGATCAATGATAGGAAGTCGTCTTAGTAAAACCTGAATGCATGACTTATTTCTGGACTTATGAATTACGCGTCTTTATTTCTTTTGCTGAACAATTTGCGTATTACCTAAAATTGCCTTCATAGCTACCGAGTAGCAAAGTTATTATGTGCTATATTTCATCCTATATGTTTATTAGCGGTATTGTAAGTTTGTAAAATATTGTATAAAGTTTGAAAGCGAAATATTATTGTAATAAGTTTTTCATATAGAATCGTAGTAGTTGAATTGTATAATAGCTACTAAGTATGAACTTAACGGGTAGGTACTACCCGAATTAAAACTATAAAATGCTAATATGAAGAAAAAGCTTTTATAAATAAGTTCATATTATGCTATGAAATACTATTGACTACTCTTAAATTCTATATGATTAACTCAATTCTTTTTGCTATTTTTGAAGGAAATGGCACCGGCGACTCGTCAGAACTTGAACATGAGTGAGGAAGATTTCCGTGTTTTCCTTGCTGCGAACATAGCTGCAGTACAGGCTGCGATGCAAAATAACAATAACTCTGGATCTAGCAGTGGAACTAATTCCGCAAGAAATCGTGTAGGATGCTCCTACAAAGAATTCACTGCCTGTAAACCTTTGGAATTTGATGGAACCGAAGGACCAATTGGATTAAAACGGTGGACCGAGAAGGTCGAATCGGTTTTTGCCATAAGTAAGTGTACTGAAGAGGACAAAGTTAAGTACGCTACGCATACCTTCACAGGTACGGCGTTAACATGGTGGAATACCTATCTCGAGCAGGTAGGACAAGATGCTGCTTACGCACTACCATGGTCAGCATTCAAACAATTGATGAACGAGCAGTATCGTCCCAGAAACGAGGTCAATAAGCTCAAGGTAGAGCTTAGAGGATTACAAACACAAGGTTTTGATATCACCACGTACGAACGACGATTCACAAAATTGTGCCTATTGTGTCCCAGAACGTTAGAAGACGAAGAAGAGAAGATCGACGCATTTGTAAAAGGGTTACTGGAAAGAATTCAAGAAGATGTGAGTTCACACGAGCCCGCCTCCATACAAAAGGCAAGTCGAATGGCTCACAAATTAGTGAACCAAATCGAAGGAAGGATTAAAGAGCAGGCGACCGAAGAGGCTAACATGAAACAATTCAAGAGAAAGTGGGAAGAAACCAATGACAAGAGTCACCAATACAATAACAACAATCACAACCACAATCACAATAACTATCCCAATAACCGCAACATCAAGGGCAACAACAATTTCAACAAACGTCCCAACAACAACTACAACAACCTTCCCAACAACAATAACAACAACAACAACAGCAACAGCAATAATAACAATCCCAACAACAATCTCAATAACAACAATGGCAATAAAAACCAAAAACAGCCATGCCAAAGATGTGAAGAGCATCACCTGGGGTTCTGCACGACATTTTGCAACAGGTGTAAAAGAAATGGTCATAGTGTAGTGACCCGAACTTTTCCGAACCTTTCTATGATTATATGTTTAATGAAAACTATATTTACATGATTAAATGTTTCCAACATGTTAAGCAATAAAACTTGTTAAGACTTGGTTAATTGAAATGGAAATTTTGTAAACGTCTGATTACCCAGTTTGACCAATGATTCACGAACGCTATAAGTTGTATATGATATGATGATACATAAATGAATAAATATATATGTTTAACATGATATAATGATCATCAAGTATCTCATTAAAAATAGTAACAATAAGTTATATACTTAAAAAGGAGACTATTGACGTATGAAACTCGAAACGATACATATAACGATTATCGTTATAACCACGTCTTACTAAATATATATGAAGCATATTAATACATTGTTATATTATATATAACATGATAATATGAAAATTAAATATATCATTAAGTGTATTAACAATGAACTACATAAGTAAAAACAAGACTACTAACTTAAGGATTTCGAAACGAGACATATATGTAACGATTATCGTTGTAACGACATTTAAATGTATATATCATATTAAGATATATTAATATATCAGAATATCATGATAATATAATAATTTAAAATCTCATTTGATATTATAAACTTTGGGTTAACAACATTTAACAAGATCGTTAACCTAAAGGTCTCAAAACAACACTTACATGTAACGACTAACGATGACTTAACGACTCAGTTAAAATGTATATACATGTAGTGTTTTAATATGTATTCATACACTTTTGAAAGACTTCAAGACACTTATCAAAATACTTCTACTTAAAAAAAATGCTTACAATTACATCCTCGTTCAGTTTCATCAACAATTCTACTCGTATGCACCCGTATTCATGCTCGTACAATACACATCGTTTAGATGTATGTACTATTGGTATATACACTCCAATGATCAGCTCTTAGCAGCCCATGTGAGTCACCTAACACATTTGGGAACCATCATTTGGCAACTAGCATGAAATATCTCATAAAATTACAAAAATATGAGTAATCATTCATAACTTATTTACATAAAAACAAAATTACATATCCTTTATATCTAATCCATACACCAACGACCAAAAACACCTACAAACACTTTCATTCTTCAATTTTCTTCATCTAATTGATCTCTCTCAAGTTCTAACTTCAAGTTCTAAGTGTTCTTCATAAATTCTACAAGTTCTAGTTACATAAAATCAAGAATACTTTCAAGTTTGCTAGCTCACTTCCAATCTTGTAAGGTGATCATCCAACCTCAAGAAATATTTGTTTCTTTCAGTAGGTTATCATTCTAATATAAGGTAATAATCATATTCAAACTTTGGTTAAATTTCTATAACTATAACAATCTTATTTCAAGTGATGATCTTACTTGAACTTGTTTTCGTGTCATGATTCTGCTTCAAGAACTTCAAGCCATCCAAGGATCCATTGAAGCTAGATCTATTTTTCTCTTTTCCAGTAGGTTTATCCAAGGAACTTAAGGTAGTAATGATGTTCATAACATCATTCGATTCATACATAAAAAGCTATCATATTCGAAGTGGTAAACTAGTAATCACTAGAACATAGTTTAGTTAATTCTAAACTTGTTCGCAAATAAAGTTAATCCTTCTAAATACACTTTTAAAATCAACTATACACATGATCTATATCTATATGATATGCTAACTTAATGATTTAAAACCCGGAAACACGATAAACACCATAAAACCGGATTTACGCCGTCGTAGTTACAACCGGGGGTTGTTTTGGTTTGGATAATTAAAAACTATGAAAAACTTTGATTTAAAAGCTATAATTCTGGGAAAATGATTTTTATTATGAACATGAAACCGTATCCAAAAATCATGGTTAAACTCAAAGTGAAAGTATGTTTTTCAAAACAGTCATCAAGATGTCGTTCTTTCGACAGAAATGAGTACCACTTTCAAAAACGACTTGTAACTTGTATTTCCAACTATAAACCTATACCTTTTCTGTTTAGTTTCATAAATTCAAGTTCAATACGAAACCATGGCTGCTTAAATCACTCAAAACGGATTAGAAACGAAGAAATGGCGAGCAAAACAAAATTGGTAAAAACTACCCATTTTAGCTATGTGAAAATTGGTAACAAATCTATTCCAACCATAACTTAATCAACTTGTGTTGTATATTATGTAATCTTGAGATACCATAGACACGTATACAATGTTTCGACCTATCATGTCGACACATCTATATATATTTCGGAACAACCATAGACACTCTATATGTGAATGTTGGAGTTAGCTATACAGGGTTGAGGTTGATTCCAAAATATATATAGTTTGAGTTGTGATCAATACTGAGATATGTATACACTGGGTTGTGGATTGATTCAAGATAATATATATCAATTTATTTCTATACATCTAACTGTGGAGAACTAGTTGTAGGTTACTAACGAGGACAGCTGACTTAATAAACTTAAAACATCAAAATGTATTAAAAGTGTTGTAAATATATTTTGAACATACTTTGATATATATATACATATTTGTTATAGGTTCGTGAATCGACCAGTGGCCAAGTCTTACTTCCCGACGAAGTAAAAAATCTGTGAAAGTGAGTTATAGTCCCACTTTTAAAATCTAATATTTTTGGGATGAGAATACATGCAGGTTTTATAAATGATTTACAAAATAAACACAAGTACGTGAAACTACATTCTACGGTTGAATTATCGAAATCGAATATGCCCCTTTTTATTAAGTCTGGTAATCTAAGAATTAGGGAACAGACACCCTAATTGACGCGAATCCTAAAGATAGATCTATTGGGCCTAACAAACCCTATCCAAAGTACCGGATGCTTTAGTACTTCAAAATTTATATCATATCCGAAGGGTGTCCCGGAATGATGGGGATATTCTTAAATATGCATATTGTTAATGTCGGTTACCAGGTGTTCACCATATGAATGATTTTTATCTCTATGTATGGGATGTGTATTGAAATATGAAATCTTGTGGTCTATTATTATGATTTGATAATATATAGGTTAAACCTATAACTCACCAACATTTTTGTTGACGTTTTAAGCATGTTTATTCTCAGGTGATTATTAAGAGCTTCCGCTATCGCATACTTAAATAAGGACGAGATTTGGAGTCCATGCTTGTATGATATTGTGTAAAAACTGCATTCAAGAAACTTTCCGTTGTAACATATTTGTATTGTAAACCATTATGTAATGGTCGCGTGTAAACAGGATATTTTAGATTATCATTATTTGATAATCTACGTAAAGCTTTTTAAACCTTTATTAATGAAATAAAGGTTATGGTTTGTTTTAAAATTATTGCAGTCTTTGAAAAACATCTCATATAGAGGTCAAAACCTCGCAACGAAATCAATTAATATGGAACATTTTTAATCAATAAGAACGGGACATTTCAGTTGGTATCCGAGCGTTGGTCTTAGAGAACTAGAATTTTGCATTAGTGTGTCTTATCGAGTTTGTTAGAATGCATTAGTGAGTCTGGACTTTGACCGTGTTTACTTGAAATATATCATTAAGTGTATTAACAATGAACTACATAAGTAAAAACAAGACTACTAACTTAAGGATTTCGAAACGAGACATATATGTAACGATTATCGTTGTAACGACATTTAAATGTATATATAATATTAAGATATATTAATATATCAGAATATCATGATAATATAATAATTTAAAATCTCATTTGATATTATAAACTTTGGGTTAACAACATTTAACAAGATCGTTAACCTAAAGGTCTCAAAACAACACTTACATGTAACGACTAACGATGACTTAACGACTCAGTTAAAATGTATATACATGTAGTGTTTTAATATGTATTCATACACTTTTGAAAGACTTCAAGACACTTATCAAAATACTTCTACTTAAAAAAAATGCTTACAATTACATCCTCGTTCAGTTTCATCAACAATTCTACTCGTATGCACCCGTATTCGTACTCGTACAATACACATCTTTTAGATGTATGTACTATTGGTATATACAATCCAATGATCAGCTCTTAGCAGCCCATGTGAGTCACCTAACACATGTGGGAACCATCATTTGGAAACTAGCATGAAATATCTCATAAAATTACAAAAATATGAGTAATCATTCATAACTTATTTACATGAAAACAAAATTACATATCCTTTATATCTAATCCATACACCAACGACCAAAAACACCTAAAAACACTTTCATTCTTCAATTTTCTTCATCTAATTGATCTCTCTCAAGTTCTAACTTCAAGTTCTAAGTGTTCTTCATAAATTCTACAAGTTCTAGTTACATAAAATCAAGAATACTTTCAAGTTTGCTAGCTCACTTCCAATCTTGTAAGGTGATCATCCAACCTCAAGAAATCTTTGTTTCTTACAGTAGGTTATCATTCTAATATAAGGTAATAATCATATTCAAACTTTGGTTCAATTTCTATAACTATAACAATCTTATTTCAAGTGATGATCTTACTTGAACTTGTTTTCGTGTCATGATTCTGCTTCAAGAACTTCGAGCCATCCAAGGATCCATTGAAGCTAGATCTATTTTTCTCTTTTCCAGTAGGTTTATCCAAGGAACTTAAGGTAGTAATGATTTTCATAACATCATTCGATTCATACATAAAAAGCTATCATATTTGAAGTGGTAAACTAGTAATCACTAGAACATAGTTTAGTTAATTCTAAACTTGTTCGCAAATAAAGTTAATCTTTCTAACTACACTTTTAAAATCAACTATACACATGATCTATATCTATATGATATGCTAACTTAATGATTTAAAACCCGGAAACACGATAAACACCATAAAACCGGATTTACGCCGTCGTAGTTACAACCGGGGGTTGTTTTGGTTTGGATAATTAAAAACTATGAAAAACTTTGATTTAAAAGCTATAATTCTGGGAAAATGATTTTTCTTAAGAACATGAAACCGTATCCAAAAATCATGGTTAAACTCAAAGTGAAAGTATGTTTTTCAAAACAGTCATCAAGATGTCGTTCTTTCGACAGAAATGACTACCACTTTCAAAAACGACTTGTAACTTGTATTTCCAACTATAAACCTATATCTTTTCTGTTTAGTTTCATAAATTCAAGTTCAATACGAAACCATGGCTGCTTAAATCACTCAAAACGGATTAGAAACGAAGAAATGGCGAGCAAAACAAAATTGGTAAAAACTACCCATTTTAGCTATGCGAAAATTGGTAACAAATCTATTCCAACCATAACTTAATCAACTTGTATTGTATATTATGTAATCTTGAGATACCATAGACACGTATACAATGTTTCGACCTATCATGTCGACACATCTATATATATTTCGGAACAACCATAGACACTCTATATGTGAATGTTGGAGTTAGCTATACAGGGTTGAGGTTGATTCCAAAATATATATAGTTTGAGTTGTGATCAATACTGAGATATGTATACACTGGGTTGTGGATTGATTCAAGATAATATATATCGATTTATTTCTGTACATCTAACTGTGGAGAACTAGTTGTAGGTTACTAACGAGGACAGCTGACTTAATAAACTTAAAACATCAAAATGTATTAAAAGTGTTGTAAATATATTTTGAACATACTTTGATATATATGTACATATTTGTTATAGGTTCGTGAATCGACCAGTTGCCAAGTCTTACTTCCCGACGAAGTAAAAAATCTGTGAAAGTGAGTTATAGTCCCACTTTTAAAATCTAATATTTTTGGGATGAGAATACATGCAGGTTTTATAAATGATTTACAAAATAAACACAAGTACGTGAAACTACATTCTATGGTTGAATTATCGAAATCGAATATGCCCCTTTTTATTAAGTCTGGTAATCTAAGAATTAGGGAACAGACACCCTAATTGACACGAATCCTAAAGATAGATCTATTGGGCCTAACAAACCCTATCCAAAGTACCGGATGCTTTAGTACTTCGAAATTTATATCATATCCGAAGGGTGTCCCGGAATGATGGGGATATTCTTAAATATGCATCTTGTTAATGTCGGTTACCAGGTGTTCACCATATGAATGATTTTTATCTCTATGTATGGGATGTGTATTGAAATATGAAATCTTGTGGTCTATTATTATGATTTGATAATATATAGGTTAAACCTATAACTCACCAAAATTTTTGTTGACGTTTTAAGCATGTTTATTCTCAGGTGATTATTAAGAGCTTCCGCTGTCGCATACTTAAATAAGGATGAGATTTGGAGTCCATGCTTGTATGATATTGTGTAAAAACTGCATTCAAGAAACTTATTTCGTTGTAACATATTTGTATTGTAAACCATTATGTAATGGTCGCGTGTAAACAGGATATTTTAGATTATCATTATTTGATAATCTACGTAAAGCTTTTTAAACCTTTATTAATGAAATAAAGGTTATGGTTTGTTTTAAAATTATTGCAGTCTTTGAAAAACGTCTCATATAGAGGTCAAAACCTCGCAACGAAATCAATTAATATGGAACGTTTTTAATCAATAAGAACGGGACATTTCAGTTGGTATCCGAGCGTTGGTCTTAGAGAACCAGAATTTTGCATTAGTGTGTCTTATCGAGTTTGTTAGAATGCATTAGTGAGTCTGGACTTCGACCGTGTTTACTTGAAAAATGATTGCTTAACAAATTTTGTTGGAAACTATATATTTTTAACATGTGAATATTATGTGATATATTAATCTCTTAACGTGTTTGATATTATGTGATAGATGTCTACCTCTAGAACAAGTCCCATTGACTCACCTAATAATAATGAAGAGTCAAATGTAAATTGGAATGATTCGTGGACTGATTCACAAGTTCCCGAAGAGGAACCGGAAGAAGAGTTGGAACCGGAAGAAGAATCGGAATCGGAAGAAGAATCGGAACCGGAAGAAGAAATAGAACTAGTGGGAGAAATAATAAAACGGTTAAGTAGAAGAAAATCCTCAACCAACCGACCAAAGTTAATTATGGTCAATGGTGTTTCCGCCAAGGAAGCAAAGTATTGGGAGGATTACCAATTCTCCGATGAATCGGATCCCGACAAGAATTCCGATGATGTTATAGAGATAACCCCAACACAATTTAATAAGACAAAAGAGAACAATAAGAGAAAGGACATAAAAATAGAGAAATTTGATTCGAAACCCGATGAACTTTACATGTATCGTCAACACCCGTATTTCTTAAGTTGTGACAATAACCCGGGAACCTCTAAACCACCAGGTTTTTCTAAACCAATGTGGAAAACGACGGCTCGTATTAGGGGAACATCATATATCCCTAGAAACTTGGCAAAATGAACCAAAACTGAAGAAGAAGAAACGAGCGAGTCAGAATAAGATAGTTGTATTCGTGTGGTGTAATATATGTAATATAGTGTGCTTATGCTTTATGATATATGTAAAAATTGCTTGTATTAATAAGTATTTTTTTTATGAATCTAACTCTTGTCTATTTTACAGTATAAAAACACAAAATGGATAGACAACCCATTATTTTAAGACACCTACCCGGAGACATGATTGATGAAATCTTGTCTAGAGTCGGTCAGAATTCCTCGGCACAACTATTTAAGGCGAGATCAGTTTGTAAGACATTCGAAGAACGTTCCAAGAATGCCTTGGTTTATAAAAGGCTTTCGTTCGAAAGATGGGGGATATCACATTGGGAAATCCATAAGTTACGATGTGTTTACTTTGACGCATATATTGCGGGGAACCCAAATGCTATTTTACGCAACGTGTTAAGAAATTATTTTGACTCAATATAACCGAATATAGGACTTCGTGATTTAGAAAAAGTGGCTAACATGCAACATAAAGAAGCATGTTGTGCTTACGGGTTAGTAATGTTCGCTTCTCACCAAAGTGAGAACAAGAACATCGGGCTACAACTATTAAACAAAACGTTCTCACAAGTGACGGAGTCGGTAATTGGGGTAAGAAATGAGGTTTTTAGATTGTTACAGGACTGTTGGACATTACATAACCCTCTTCCCTTTGACGACGTTACAACACGCTGTCTTATCAACGGCCATAACGGTTATGTTCCACAAGACCAAGGATGGGAAGTAGTCCTAGTAAAACCAGAATGCATGACTTGTTTCTGGACGTATGAATTACATGTCTTTATTGCCTTTGCTGAACGACTTGTGTACTAGCTAGAATTATCTTCACAACCATCTTGTATCAAATTTATTGTGTGTTATATTTCATGCTATATGTAAAATAAGCGGTATTGTAAGTTTGTAAAATATTGTGTAAAAGTTTGAACGCGAAATATTATTATAATCAGTTTTTCATATAGAATTGTAGTAGTTGAATTGTATATTAGCTACTAAGTATGAACTTATCGGGTAGGTACTACCCGAATTTAAACTTATAAAACGCTAATATGAAGAAAAAGCTTTTATAAATGAGTTCATGTTATGCTACGAGATACTATTGACACACCTTGAATATGAGCGAAGAGGAATTTCGTGCCTTTCTTGCTTCAAACATAGCCGCAGTACAGGCTGCGCTACATACCAACAATAACCTTGGATCTAGCAGTACAGAAAATCGTGTAGGATGCACCTACAAAGAATTCACTGCCTGCAAACCTTTGGAATTTGATGGAACCGAAGGACCGATCGGATTGAAACGGTGGACCGAGAAGGTCGAATCGATGTTTGCGATAAGTAAGTGTACTGAAGAGGACAAAGTGAAGTACGCTACGCATACCTTCACAGGTACTGCGTTAACATGGTGGAATACCTATCTAGAGCAAGTGGGACAAGATGATGCTTACGCACTACTGTGGTCAGCATTCAAGCACTTGATGAACGAGAAGTACCGTCCCAGAACCGAGGTCAATAAGTTCAAGACAGAACTTAGAGGGTTACGAACCCAAGGATTTGATATTACCACGTATGAAAGACGATTCACAGAATTGTGCCTATTGTGTCCGAGAGCGTTCGAAGATGAGGAAGAGAAGATCGATGCATTTGTGAAAGGATTACCGAAAAGAATCCAAGAAGATATAAGTTCACACGAGCCCGCCTCCATACAACAGGCATGTAGAATGGCTCACAAACTAGTGAACCAGATTGAGGAAAGAATTAAAGAACAGGCAGTTGAAGAGGCCAATGTGAAGCAAGTCAAAAGAAAGTGGGAGGAAAACGGTGATAAGAATCACCAATACAACAACAACACCAATTACAACAATAATCGCAACAACTATCCCAACAATCGCAACATCAATCGCAACTAGAATAAACGGCCCAACAACAACAACAACAACAACAACAACAACAACAACAGCAACTACAACAATCATCCCAACAACAATAACAATCGCAACAACGACAATAATCAGAAGTAGCTATGCCAAAGGTGTGAAAAGTATCACTCGGGGTTCTGCACCAAATTTTGCAACAAGTGTAAAAGAAATGGTCATAGCGCGGTGAAGTGTGAGGTCTACGGACCAGGGGTTAACAGAACAAAAGGAACAAATGGTGTCGGAACGAGTAATAGTAGAGCAAGTAGTGTCGGAGCAAGTTATGCCAATGTAGTTTGTTATAAATGTGGAAAACCGGGCCACATTATTAGAAATTGCCCGAACCAGGAGAACACGAATGGACAAGGCTGCGGAAGAGTTTTCAATATTAATGCGGCAGAGGTACAGGAAGACCCGGAGCTTGTTACGGGAACGTTTCTTATTGACAATAAATCTGCTTACGTTTTATTTTATTCGGGTGCGGATAGAAGCTATATGAGTAGAGATTTTTGTGCTAAATTAAGTTGTCCATTGACGCCGTTGGATAGTAAATTTTTACTCGAATTAGCAAACGGTAAATTAATTTCAGCAGATTATATATGCCGGAATCGAGAAATTAATCTGTGTAGCGAAATATTTAAGATTGATTTGATACCAGTAGAGTTAGGGAGTTTTGATGTAATAGTTGGCATGGACTGCCTGAAGAAGGTGAAAGCAGAGATCGTATGTTATAAAATTACAATTCGCATTGTACGAGAAGAAGGAGAACCCTTAATGGTGTACGGAGAAAAGGGCAACATGAAGCTACATCTTATTATTAATTTGAAGGCACAAAAACTAATAAGAAAAGGTTGCTATGCTGTTCTAGCACATGTCAAGAAAGTACAAACTGAAGAAAAGAGCATCAATGATGTTTTTGTCGCAAAAGAATTTCCCGATGTATTTCCGAAAGAATTACCGGGACTACCTCCACATCGATCTGTTGAATTTCAAATAGATCTTGTACCAGGAGCTGCACCAATAGCTCGTGCTCCTTACAGACTCGCACCCAGCGAGATGAAAGAACTGCAAAGCCAACTGCAAGAACTATTAGAACGTGGTTTCATTCGACCAAGCACATCACCATAGGGAGCTCCTGTTTTGTTTGTCAAGAAGAAAGATGGTACATTTAGGTTGTGTATTGACTACAGAGAGTTGAACAAACTTACCATCAAAAACCGTTATCCACTGCCGAGAATTGACGACTTATTTGATCAACTACAAGGCTCGTCGGTTTATTCGAAGATTGATTTACGTTCTGGATATCATCAAATGCGAGTAAAGGAGGATGATATTCCAAAAAACTGCTTTTTGGACGCGTTATGGTCATTACGAGTTTATGGTTATGCCGTTTGGATTGACTAACGCACCAGCTGTGTTCATGGACCTTATGAACCGAGTGTGTGGGCCATATCTTGACAAGTTTGTCATTGTTTTCATCGATGACATACTTATTTACTCAAAGAATGATCAAGAGCACGAAGAACATTTGAGAAAAGTGCTAGAAGTATTGAGGAACGAAAAACTGTACGCTAAGTTTTTAAAGTGTGCATTTTGGTTGGAAGAAGTTCAATTCCTCGGTCACATAGTGAATAAAGAAGGTATCCAGGTGGACCCGGCAAAGATCGAAACCGTTGAAAAGTGGAAAACCCCAAAAACTCCGAAGCATATACGTCACTTTTTAGGATTGGCCGGTTACTACAGAAGATTCATCCAAGATTTCTCCAAAATAGCAAAACCCTTGACTGCATTAACGCATAAAGGGAAGAAATTTGAATGGAAGGATGAACAAGAGAAGGCATTTCAGTTATTGAAGAAAAAGCTAACTACGGCACCTATATTGTCATTGCCTGAAAGGAATGATGATTTTGTGATATATTGTGACGCCTCAAAGCAAGGTCTCGGTTGTGTATCAATGCAAAGAACGAAGGTAATTGCTTATGTGTCTAGACAATTGAAGATTCACGAGCAAAATTATATGACGCATGATTTGGAATTAGGCGCGGTTGTTTTTGCATTAAAGACTTGGAGGCACTACTTATATCGGGTCAAAAGTATTATATATACCGACCACAAAAGTCTTCAACACATATTTAATCAGAAACAACTGAACATGAGGCAGCGTAGGTGGATTGAATTGTTGAATGATTATGACTTTGAGATTCGTTACCACCCGGGGAAGGCAAATGTGGTAGCCGACGCCTTGAGTAGAAAGGATAGAGAACCCATTCGAGTAAAATCTATGAATATAATGATTCACAATAACCTTACTACTCAAATAAAGGAGGCGCAACAAGGAGTTTTAAAAGAGGGAAATTTAAAGAATGAAATACCCAAAGGATCAGAGAAGCATCTTACTATTCGAGAAGATGGAACTCGGTATAGGGCTGAAAGGATTTGGGTACCAAAATTTGGAGATATGAGAGAAATGGTACTTTGAGACGCTCATAAAACCAGATACTCAATACATCCTGGAACGGGGAAGATGTATAAGGATCTCAAGAAACATTTTTGGTGGCCAGGTATGAAAGTAGATGTTGCTAAATACGTAGCGGAATGTTTGACGTGTTCTAAGGTTAAAGCGGAGCATCAGAAACCATCAGGTCTACTTCAACAACCCAAAATCCTGGAATGGAAATGGGAAAACATTACCATGGATTTCATCACTAAATTGCCAAGGACTGTAAGTGGTTTTGATACTATTTGGGTAATAGTTGATCGTCTCACCAAATCAGCACACTTCTTGCCAATAAGAGAAGATGACAAGATGGAGAAGTTAGCACGACTGTATTTGAAGGAAGTCATCTCCAGACATGGAATACCAATCTCTATTATTTCTGATAGGGATGGCAGATTTATTTCAAGATTCTGGCAGACATTATAGCAAGCATTAGGAACTCGTCTAGACATGAGAACTGCCTATCATCCACAAACTGATGGGCAGAGTGAAAGAACGATACAAACGCTTGAAGACATGCTACGAGCATGTGTTATTGATTTCGGAAACAGTTGGGATCGACATCTACCGTTAGCAGAATTTTCCTACAACAATAGCTACCATTCAAGCATTGAGATGGCTCCGTTTGAAGCACTTTATGGTAGAAAGTGCAGGTCTCCGATTTGTTGGATTGAAGTGAGGGATAGACAGATTACGGGTCCGGAGATAATACAAGAAACTACTGAGAAGATCATCCAAATTCAACAACGGTTGAAAACCGCCCAAAGTCGACAAAAGAGCTACGCCGACATTAAAAGAAAATATATAGAATTTGAAATTGGAGAGATGGTCATGCTTAAGGTTGCACCTTGGAAAGGTGTTGTTCGATTTGGTAAACGAGGGAAATTAAATCCAAGGTATATTGGACCATTCAAGATTATTGATCGTGTCGGACCAGTAGCTTATTGACTTGAGTTACCTCAACAACTCGCGGTTGTACATAACACTTTCCACGTCTCGAATTTGAAGAAATGTTTTGCTAAAGAAGATCTCACTATTCCGTTGGACGAAATCCAAATCAATGAAAAACTTCAATTCATTGAAGAACCCGTTGAAATAATGGATCGTGAGGTTAAGAGACTTAAACAAAACAAGATATCGATTGTTAAGGTTCGATGGAATGCTCGTAGATGAAGAAGAAGTACCCGCACTTATTTCCAGAAGATGAGCCAACACCTCCAATCGCTTAAAATTTCGGGACGAAATTTATTTAACGGTTAGGTACTGTAGTGACCCGAACTTTTCCGAACCTTTCTATGATTATATGTTTAATGAAAACTATATTTACATGATTAAATGTTTCCAACATGTTAAGCAATCAAACTTGTTAAGACTTGGTTAATTGAAACAGAAATTTTGTAAACGTCTGATTACCCAGTTTGACCAATGATTCACGAACGCTATAAGTTGTATATGACATGATGATACATAAATGAATAAATATATATGTTTAACATGATATAATGATCATCAAGTATCTCATTAAAAATAGTAACAATAAGTTATATACTTAAAAAGGAGACTATTGACGTATGAAACTCGAAACGATACATATAACGATTATCGTTATAACCACGTCTTACTAAATATATATGAAGCATATTAATGCACTGTTATATTATATATAACATGATAATATGATAATTAAATATATCATTAAGCGTATTAACAATGAACTACATAAGTAAAAACAAGACTACTAACTTAAGGATTTCGAAACGAGACATATATGTAACGATTATTGTTGTAACGACATTTAAATGTATATATATCATATTAAGATATATTAATATATCATAATATCATGATAATATAATAATTTAAAATCTCATTAGATATTATAAACTTTGGGTTAACAACATTTAACAAGATCGTTAACCTAAAGGTCTCAAAACAACACTTACATGTATCGACTAACGATGACTTAACGACTCAGTTAAAATGTATATACATGTAGTGTTTTAATATGTATTCATACACTTTTGAAAGACTTCAAGACACTTATCAAAATACTTCTACTTAAAAAAAATGCTTACAATTACATCCTCGTTCAGTTTCATCAACAATTCTACTGGTATGCACCCGTATTCGTACTCGTACAATACACATCTTTTAGATGTATGTACTATTGGTATATACACTCCAATGATCAGCTCTTAGCAGCCCATGTGAGTCACCTAACACATGTGGGAACCATCATTTGGCGACTAGCATGAAATATCTCATAAAATTACAAAAATATGAGTAATCATTCATGACTTATTTACATGAAAACAAAATTACATATCCTTTATATCTAATCCATACACCAACGACCCAAAACACCTACAAACACTTTCATTCTTCAATTTTATTCATCTAATTGATCTCTCTCAAGTTCTAACTTCAAGTTCTAAGTGTTCTTCATAAATTCTACAAGTTCTAGTTACATAAAATCAAGAATACTTTCAAGTTTGCTAGCTCACTTCCAATCTTGTAAGGTGATCATCCAACCTCAAGAAATCTTTGTTTCTTACAGTAGGTTATCATTTTAATATAAGGTAATAATCATATTCAAACTTTGGTTCAATTTCTATAACTATAACAATCTTATTTCAAGTGATGATCTTACTTGAACTTGTTTTCGTGTCATGATTCTGCTTCAAGAACTTCGAGCCATCCAAGGATTCGTTGAAGCTAGATCTATTTTTCTCTTTTCCAGTAGGTTTATCCAAGGAATTTAAGGTAGTAATGATGTTCATAACATTATTCGATTCATACATAAAAAGCTATCATATTCGAAGTGGTAAACTAGTAATCACTAGAACATTGTTTAGTTAATTCTAAACTTGTTCGCAAATAAAGTTAATCCTTCTAACTACACTTTTTAAATCAACTATACACATGATCTATATCTATATGATATGCTAACTTAATGATTTAAAACCCGGAAACACGATAAACACCATAAAATCGGATTTACGCCGTCGTAGTTACAACCGGGGGCTGTTTTGGTTTGGATAATTAAAAACTATGAAAAACTTTGATTTAAAAGCTATAATTCTGGGAAAATGATTTTTCTTATGAACATGAAACCGTATCCAAAAATCATGGTTAAACTTAAAGTGAAAGTATGTTTTTCAAAACAGTCATCAAGATGTCGTTCTTTCGACGGAAATGACTACCTCTTTCAAAAATGACTTGTAACTTGTATTTCCGACTATAAACCTATACCTTTTCTGTTTATTTTCATAAAGTCAAGTTCAATACGAAACCGTGGCAGCTTAAATCACGCAAAACGGATTAGAAACGAAGAAATGGCGAGCAAAACAAAATTGGTAAAAATTACTCATTTTAGCTACGTGAAAATTGGTAACAAATCTATTCCAACCATAACTTAATCAACTTGTATTGTATATTATGTAATCTTGAGATAGCATAGACACGTATACAATGTTTCGACCTATCATGTCGACACATCTATATATATTTCGGAACAACCATAGACACTCTATATGTGAATGTTGGAGTTAGCAATACAGGGTTGAGGTTGATTCCAAAATATATATAGTTTGAGTTGTGATCAATACTGAGATATGTATACACTGGGTCGTGGATTGATTCAAGATAATATATATCGATTTATTTCTGTACATCTAACTGTGGACAACTAGTTGTAGGTTAATAACGAGGACAGCTGACTTAATAAACTTAAAACATCAAAATGTATTAAAAGTGTTGTAAATATATTTTGAACATACTTTTGATATATATGTACATATTTGTTATAGGTTCGTGAATCGACCAGTGGCCAAGTCTTACTTCCTGACGAAGTAAAAAATCTGTGAAAGTGAGTTATAGTCCCACTTTTAAAATCTAATATTTTTGGGATGAGAATACATGCAGGTTTTATAAATGATTTACAAAATAGACACAAGTACGTGAAAGTACATTCTATGGTTGAATTATCGAAATCGAATATGCCCCTTTTTATTAAGTCTAGTAATCTAAGAATTAGGGAACAGACACCCTAATTGACACGAATCCTAAATATAGATCTATTGGGCCTAACAAACCCCATCCAAAGTACCGAATGCTTTAGTACTTCGAGTTTTTATATCATGTTCGATGGATGTCCCGGAATGATGGGGATATTCTTATATGCATCTTGTTAATGTCGGTTACCAGGTGTTCACCATATGAATGATTTTTATCTCTATGTATGGGATGTATATTGAAATATGAAATCTTGTGGTCTATTATTATGATTTGATAATATATAGGTTAAACCTATAACTCACCAACATTTTTGTCGACGTTTTAAGCATTTTTATTCTCAGGTGATTATTAAGAGCTTCCGCTGTCGTATACTTAAATAAGGACGAGATTTGGAGTCCATGCTTGTATGATATTGTGTAAAAACTGCATTCAAGAAATTTATTTCGTTGTAACATATTTGTATTGTAAACCATTATGTAATGGTCACGTGTAAACAGGATATTTTAGATTATCATTATTTGATAATCTACGTAAAGCTTTTTAAACCTTTATTGATGAAATAAAGGTTATGGTTTGTTTTAAAATGAATGCAGTCTTTGAAAAACGTCTCATATTGAGGTTAAAACCTCGCAACGAAATCAATTAATATGGAACGTTTTTAATCAATAAGAAAGGGACATTTCACATAGCGTGAAGAACTTCGAAATCTACGGACCAATGCATAACAGAACTAAAGGAACAAATAATGTCGGAACCAATAACACCTCCATAGTTTGTTTTGGATGTGGAAAACCTGTCCACTTTAGTAGAAATTTCCCGAATCAGGAGAATACTAATAGGCAGGGTCGCGGAAGAGTTTTCAATATTAATACGGCAGAAGCGCAGGAAGATCCGGAGCTTGTTATGGGTACGTTTCTCATTGATAATAAATCTGCTTATGTTTTATTTGATTTGGGTGCGGATAGAAGCTATATGAGTAGAGATTTTTATGCTAAACTAAGTTGTTCACCGTCGCCCTTGGATAATAAATTTTTACTCGAATTAGCAAACAGTAAATTAATTACAGCAGATAATATATGTCGGAATCGAGAAATTAAACTCGTTAGCGAAACATTTAAGATTAACTTGATACCAGTAGAGTTAGGGAGTTTTGATGTGATAATCGAGTATGGACTGGTTGAAAGAAGTGAAAGCAGAGATCGTTTGTTACAAAAATGCAATTCGCATTATACGAGAAAAAGAAAAACCCTTAATGGTGTACGGAGAAAAGAGCAACGCAAAGTTAAATCTTATTAGTAACCTGAAGGCACAAAAACTAATAAGAAAAGGTTGCTATGCTGTGCTAGCACACGTCGAGAAAGTCAATTCTGAAGAAAAGAACATCAATGATGTTCCCGTCGCAAAAGAATTTCCCGATGTATTTCCGAAAGAATTACCGGGACTACCTCCACGCCGATCCGTTGAATTTCAAATAGACCTTGTATCGGGAGCTGCACCAATAGCTCGTGCTCCATACAGACTAGCACCCAGCGAAATGAAGGAACTTCAGAGCCAATTGCAAGAACTTTTAGAGCATGGTTTCATTCGACCAAGCACATCACCATGGGGAGCTCCTGTTTTGTTTGTCAAGAAAAAGGATGGTACATTTAGGTTATGTATCGACTACCGAGAGTTGAACAAACTTACCATCAAGAACCGCTACCCACTATCGAGAGTCGACGACTTATTTGATCAACTACAAGGCTCATCGGTTTATTCTAAGATTGATTTACGTTCTGGGTATCATCAAATGCGGGTGAAGCAGGATGATATTCCAAAGATTGCTTTTAGGACGCGTTACGGTCATTACGAGTTTATGGTTATGCCGTTTGGGTTGACTAATGCACCAGCTGTGTTCATGGACCTCATGAACCAAGTGTGTGGACCATACCTTGACAAGTTTGTCATTGTTTTCATCGATGACATACTTATTTACTCAAAGAATGACCAAGAGCACGAAGAACATTTGAGAAAAGTGCTAGAGTTGTTAAGGAAAGAAAAATTGTACGCTAAGTTTTCAAAGTGTGCATTTTGGTTGGAAGAAGTACAATTCCTCGATCACATAGTGAACAAAGAAGGTATTCAGGTGGATCCAGCAAAGATTGAAACCGTTGAAAAATGGGAAACCCCGAAAACTCTGAAGCATATACGCCAATTTTTAGGACTAGCTGGGTACTACAGAAGATTCATCCAAGATTTTTCCAGAATAGCAAAACCCTTGACTGCATTAACGCATAAAGGGAGGAAATTAGAAAGCGTTTCAATTGTTAAAGAAAAAGTTAACTACGGCACCTATATTATCATTACCTGAAGGGAATGATGATTTTGTGATATTGTGACGCTTCAAAGCAAGGTCTCGGTTGTGTATTAATGCAACGAATGAAGGTAATTTCTTATGCGTCTAGACAATTGAAGATTCACGAGCAGAATTATACGACGCATGATTTGGAATTAGGCGCGATTGTTTTTGTATTAAAGACTTGGAGGCACTAATTATATGGGGTCAAAAGTATTATATATACCGACCACAAAAGTCTTCAACACATATTTAATCATAAACAACAGAACATGAGGCAACGCAGGTGGATTGAATTGTTGAATGATTACGACTTTGAGATTCATTACCACCCGGGTAAGGTGAATGTGGTAGTCTACGCTTTGAGCAGAAAGGACAGAGAACCCATTCGAGTAAAAGCTATGAATATAATGATTCACAATAACCTTACTACTCAAATGAAGGAGGCGCAACAAGGAGTTTTAAAAGAGGGAAATTTAAAGGATGAAATACCCAAAGGATCAGAGAAGCATCTTAATATTTGGGAAGACGGAACCCGGTATAGGGCTGAAAGAATTTGGGTACCAAAATTTGGAGATATACGGAGAAATGGTACTTAGAGAAGCTCATAAAACCAGATACTCAATACACCCTGGAACGGGAAAGATGTACAAGGATCTCAAGAAACATTTTTGGTGGTCGGGTATGAAAACCGATGTTGCTAAATACGTAGGAGAATGTTTGACGTGTTCTAAGGTCAAAGCGGAACATCAGAAACCATCAGGTCTACTTCAACAACCCGAAATCCCGGAATGGAAATGGGAAAACATTACCATGGATTTCATCACTAAATTGCCAAGGACTGCAAGTGGTTTTGATACTATTTGGGTAATAGTTGATCGTCTCACCAAATCAGCACACTTCCTGCCAATAGGAGAAGATGACAAGATGGAGAAGTTAGCACGACTGTATTTGAAGGAAGCCGTCTCCAGACATGGAATACCAATATCTATTATCTCTGATAGGGATGGCAGATTTATTTCAAGATTCTGGCAGACATTACAGCAAGCGTTAGGAACTCGTCTAGACATGAGTACTGCCTATCATCCACAAACTGATGGGCAGAGTAAAAGGACGATACAAACGCTTGAAGACATGCCACGAGCATGTGTTATTGATTTCGGAAATAGTTGGGATCGAGATCTACCGTTAGCAGAATTTTACTACAACAACAACTACCATTCAAGCATTGAGACGGCTTATTTTTGATGTAATATATTCTTATTCTAAACCATTATGAAATGGTCGTGTGTAAACGGTATATTTTTGATTATCATTATTTGATAATCTACGTAATGCTTTTTAAACCTTTATCGATAAAATAAAGGTTATGGTGGTTTTAAAAATGAATGCAGTCTTTGAAAAACGTCTCATATAGAGGTCAAAATCTCGCGACGAAATCAATTAATATGGAACGTTTATAATCAATATGAACGGGACATTTCAGAGTTAACATCAGAACATGAAGATATGTTAGAAATTCCATTCACAGAAAATGGAAACACTTGATGCCATCAAAGAGTGTGATTGTTCAAAGGCACCGGGACCGGACGGATTTAAATTCAAGTTTTTTAAGCTACATTCGAATCTAATCAAATAAGATCTTCTAAATGCACTTAGTTGGTTTTGGGAAAAATACGAGATTTTGAAGGTTGTAATTCCTCTTTCATCACCTTAATACCTGAAAAATCGGATCCAATGAGCTTGAATGACTACCGTCCCATTAGTGTAATTAGTTGTGTTTACAAGATTCTAGAAAAAATTCTCTCAAATCGAATCTGAAAGGTTATTCCCATTCTTATTGGAGATGAGCAATGTGCGTTTATTTAGGGAAGATACATACTTGAAGGAAAACTTATTCCAAACGAGACAACTGAATATCTTAAACGAAATAAAATAAAGAGTTTAATTTTCAAAGTAGACTTTGAGAAAGCTTTCAATAGTTTAAATTAGAAATTCTTAATGGAAATGATGAGAAAGATGGGATTTGGATGTCGATGGAGAAGATGAATTCTTGCATGTCTCAAATCGACCTCTATTTCTATCCTTGTTAACGGGTCTTCCACTAATGAATTTTCAATAGAAAGAGGAGTAAGATAACGAGACCCGTTGTCACCCTTCCTCTTCATCATCACGGCCGAGGGTTTAAACTACTTGACAAAGAAAGCAATCAATGAAAATTGATGTGTGCGAGGTGGGGTACGAAATACTATTATTTTTATTACGGAAAACGATACAAATTACACAAGTTTTATTATTTTTATTTATAAATGGGATATACCTAAACTCTGCTACAACACCATAGGCAGTGTACCTAATCATAGAGTAGTATAGTTTTTAGTAAGTCCGGTTCGTTCTACAGGGAGACGGCTTATTTTACACTATATTTTTTGACAACTATATTTGTACAAAATATATATAATTATATATAATAATATATAAAAGGGGGATTTACCGTTCAATGATTGATTTGTCGATTTTAAAACTTAAGTCACAATTAAAATCTAATACAAAAAATATTATATATAACCTAATTTAAAGCGTAAAATAAATAACGATATTTAAATGACAATATATAAAATTGCAATAAGAAATGAAATAAAAGTATTATGCTTATTTAAACTTCCATAATCATGATGTTTGACATTTTGATTTTAATTTATTACCCTGGGTTAATTGTCCTTTGTCCTGGATTTATTTGATACCTATCTGGTTTTTGCCCATAATAGTTCATCGGTCATAATTATAATATGCTCGTCAAATTAACCTTATTCCCGAAGTCAAATATTCCAACTAATTAGGGAGTTAAACTGTAACGAGGTTTTAATACTTTGTTAATAATTACACCAGGTTATCGACTGCGTGTAATCCAAGGTTTTAATACTTTGTTAACAATTACACCAATTACCCTTGAATGTAATCCACCCCTGTTTTAATGAGTCCATCGACTATTAATCCATCCCCATTTCCGGTCAAATGAATAAATATTAGTATTTATAAATATCCCGCCCACAGTACCCGATCAAGCATATCTGGCTATTTATAAATGCGTCAACATGTAAATCTCTATATTAATCAAATATAAAGTCCATTAATAACTCATAGTCCCATTTCCACAAATGTCGGTCTTTTGTCCAAACCCTAATTATGGTCCAAAGTTCAATAATCCCGTCTTAATATTTAGTCCAACATCACGATTACTTCAGCTCAAATAAGCATAATAATAACTTAAATATGAGACATTAATTTAAAAAGGAAGAACATAGCTTACCGTGGTTATTAATCACGTAGCTTTACATGGACAGAACTTCGACTTTAAAACCCGTAAATAACCATTACATTACCTAATCTAAACTAATATAAAACTAAACTAATTTATATTATGTATATATATATATATATATATATATATATATATATATATATATATATATATATATATATATATTATACAGAGGGAGAGATAGATTAATGATGGTGTATGTAATTCGGCCAGAAAACGTTGCCTTTTATAGAACCTAGCCTGCTACAGTAAGCCATGCGATCGCATGGTTTTTGTGCTTCCTGGCCATGCGATCGCATGACCAGCCTGTCCAGCTCCAATTGCTTCCAAAACGTGGGCAGCTGCTCGATTTATTTAATATATAATATAATATAATAATTTTATATAATTATATATATATATATATATATATATATATATATATATATATATATATATATATATATATATATATATATATATATATATATATATTATATTCTTGTGCAATGTTGACTTGTAATTTTAGCTCTGTTGAGTCGTACGTTGATACTCGGTTTACGTCTCGGTTATGGATTTTCGAATGTCTTTTCCTACTCTTTAATATCTCATACTTTATGTTTCGCAACTTGTAATTTGCACAAAAAATTATTTTCCTTAACTCCCAAAATCCGCACAAGTCTTTAACTCACTTTTAGTGGCAGTTTTGAGTGCACTATGGCTTTAGCGGCACTTTTCCTGCTTTAGTGGCACTTTTTCTTCAATTCTTTAATCTTCGTGCTTCGACTTCGCATTTATTTATTTAAATGATTACAACTTAAAAATAGAACAATTACAACTAAAAACTTTACATATTGGGATGATATTGCGACTAAATATATGTTCGTTTGGAGTAATATCAAATATCCCCACACTTGAACGTTGCTTGTCCTCAAGCAATACAGAACTTGAAATTAAAACAAACTTCATTCGAATCATTTTTTTTATTCTCACACTTTATACATCAGTGATTTGGGTACGGCGGTATGAACAATGATAGTAACAATGTGGTTTACAGTTCCACATGACTTACAAAAATTTAGATCCTTTAAGGAAATTGGAGCTTTATGAAAACATTTGATCTTTTGAAAATTCATTCTAGCTTTTACCCTAGATAAGTATTCCGGAATAACCCTTCACCGGTGTTTGCAAATTTTTTTTGCGGGTTTTGTGTGTTTTAGATTTTAAAATTTTAGCTCAAAACTTGCGGTTTTGTGTCTCCCACTTGCTAACCTTGTATTAGGAAAGCACACGTCCAGTATACTTGCTCCGTATATTACCTTTCGGTAAACTACTGTCCGATTGTAAAGGAAAGCGATGAACAAGCAACGATTAAGGCAATGTCTAATGACATTCAGATGTTCATGGTCAACAACGTGTCGGATGCAATTACTATCCTTTGTAGGAGCAATAGTAAAGATCACACTAAAATTTTTTGGTCTTGCACAAGGTCCTGTCTCCGACCATGCTATCCAACCACCGTTCTTACGATTGACACCCGATTTGGTTCAGGTGACCTAATGAATTCCAAGTGAATTCCTAGGATTTTACGTTCAATGGTAATGAACGCAATGAAAATGGGTTTTCAGAAAACAAATCGGTTTGTAACTTTGATCAAAATATTTTCTCGTTCAAACTCGAGTTTAGATATCATCGAATTTCATGAGTTTGTAATTCTCAATCTTTAAAGTCAATCTCAAAGATTGAGTAATATCAGGCTTAAAAGCTGATTTTCAATCTTTAAGGAGATTATCCTTTCTGGGGGTCTGATTCATTAGTCTTATCAAGCTAATTTGCACGGTGCCCTCCCCATTTTACGAGACAGATTCTCTCATGGTTAGGATAAGTCTGACCACTTGGCGACCCTGTTTGATGCTGAGGTCTGTGGATTTCCTACTGATTTTTGAGATGACTTTTCTAGATTTTTCGTCAACCTACATCTGGTCTAGACGACAACTTCTTGACCTAAATCAAGAAGCGCGTGTCTTTTTCGGAAGACTTTACTTCCTTTTAATGATAGAATTGATTCATCGTGTAGATCCATCTTTTCTTTAAAATGTATTATAATAAACCGTGTAAAATAGTTAATTTAGTCCAAAACAAAAGCACCTGCAATAACCTGTACAAAAATATGTGATATATGTTTTAAATAACTTGGTAAGTTCTTTCCACACTTAGCTTATATTTATTTCTTTCTTTGCCTTTTTATTCTCCTCTTTTCCATTTTAAATGAATTCAAGTATTTTAGGTTGTTACTCAATTTATGTCCTTTCCGAGGTAACGACAATTTCGGTATTAACACCTAGTTTTTATCGTTCATAAATATGTATAAACATGATTTTGAATTCATTTAGTTGAAAATTTTTCAAATTTTCACAAAATTTGGCAAATAAACCAAGTGCAAACCCGAGAGAATTTATAACCCTTCCCCACACTTGAGATCATGCAATGCCCTCATTTGCATGAAATCAGACTATAATTATAAATTCATGTGGGTGATTAGTGTAGAAAAGTGATTAAAAATACCCAGTTTGTAGTTACTAAGCTCGTCGAATGATAGATGGCGCTCCTCTTTATTCATTACTTTTGTTGTTTTATCACACATGTTTTTCGTCTTATCGTCAAAATTAATAGCTTTTGCTGAACTTAATGTCAGTCTTTGAAAGTGCGCTGTTTTACCCCGTTTTGTACATAATATAAACTACAAACAAAAATATACATACTTTTTTTTAATAAAAACCTTAACTTGATAAAACAAATAATTGATAAATTTAAAATTTTGTTTTCCTTTTTATTTAGGTAGAGGTAGTTTCGGTACATTTACCTAGTCCGTCCCTCGACAAAATTTTAAAATTTTCGTTTTAAAGCGATTGTTTTAAAAGCAAAGATTTTTAGTTTTTTTTAATTTTAATTTTTTTGGGTATACTTTAGATCAATAATATTAAAATAATAATAACAAAATTTTTCGCCCTGTCCTTGGGTAAAGCAATTTCGGTTCTATGACCTAGTCTTTAACTTACGACGAATTTTAGAAATCATTTTTTAAACTTAATGAAATAAAGTAAATTTTGTTTTCAAAATTCACACAAAACTTAAATTTAAAAAGCATATTAATTTCATATGAAACATACAAAATAAAAAAAAAATTAGAATGAGGGAGAAAACTAGTTCTTTAGTGTCTGCTAGTGAAAAAGACCAATCGGATTCCATTCTCGAAACTACACGAGAACAGAACAACTAACTCTAGACAGCATTTTCTTTTTAGAACATTTGAATCTCCCCACACTTAGGTAACTGTGGTGCCGAAATTGTGATTAACTTCATCGTCAATTTCTCTTGGACCATAATCAACGTGCATATCTGTAACTTTTGCTTTAAGCCATTGGTCGGATTCCTGTGTAATATCCATAAATTCAACTAGTTTCGCCTTTTCTTTAGGCGATAGATTGGATACTAACCGGTTACATAACTTAAAGTTCCCCTTGGTTCTAGCATCGCGAATCCGTTTAATAAGTTTCTTCATTGAAATGTTTATAACTGGGTCATTTAATTTCGCATCAACAATGGGGTTCTTTGCTATCAAGTCATCATTAGATGTTACTTCATCTTCCCCACACTTAGGCGTTTTATTATTGCCAAGCACTACCGTTGGAGTTGGTAAAACAATATGCTTCTCATTGATCATTTTTATTGGTTCAACGATTTTGGTTGGTGGAGATTTAGACTTTCGAATCACAAAGGTGATCGATTTTTCACCATTACTAAGTGTCATTCTACCCTCTTTTATATCAATTAATGCCCCGGTGGACGCTAAGAATGGTCGACTTAAAATTAGAGGAATGTTTGAGTCCTCTTCTAAGTCAATAACAATAAATTCGACTAAAAAGGTTAAATTACCCACTTGAACGGGTAGGTTGTCAGCAATTCCAACTAGGTGCCTAATGGTTTGATCAAAGAGTCGAATACTCATTTTCATTGGATTTAACTCACCTACACCTAATCTCTTATATAATGAAAGAGGCATAACACTCACACTCGCACCTAAATCTGCTAGTGCATCATACATGACATAATCACTAAGTAGACAAGGAACAATAAATTCACCCGGATCACCCAACCTGGGTGGAAGTTTTGGTGGAACTGTCTTCATCGGGTTTACTTTTACGGTTTTTGTTTCTTGCATTTTCTTATTCTTCTTCTTCTTTCCAAAGGTATCACAAACTTTATTACCTATTACTTGCTCATACTCAACTCCTTTTCTTGGAAACGGGATGGGTGGTCTGTAGGGTGCAACCACTGGCTTTACATACTCGGGTGGTGGTGGTGTAACTTCTTCATCGTTACTCACATCTAAAACCTTCCCATCTTCTGGTGCTGGTTTTTCAGAATTCCTTGAAACCATATTAATATTCCCATTCTGAGGATTTACTTCAGTATCACTCGGTAGCTTTCCTTGTTCCCTCTTACTCATCATGCTAGCAAGAGTACCTACGTGTTTTTCTAGATTCAAAATGGAAGCTTGTTGAGTTCTTAATGACTGATCAAACATCTCATTTGTTTGAGTTTGAGATATAATAAATTGTGTTTGAGATTCCATTAGTTTTGCCATCATTTCTTTCAGATTTGACTTTTTCTCTTCGGTTTGTTGTGGTGGTTTATACAAGCCAGGTCTTTGTTGATTGAAAGTGTTGTTTTGAGTTGGTTGGTTATTCGGACCTTGTTGGTTATACGAGTTATTGTTAGGCCCATTTGGATTGTAAAGAATGTTTTGATTTCGATTGAAGTTTGGCCTTGGCGGTTGATAATTATTTTAATAATTATTTCCCGGCCTTTGGTTCATGTAGGAAACATTCTCTCGTTGTTCCATCGTTTGCTCAATGTGACAATCTTTCGTTAAGTGTGGTCCACCGCATTGCTCACAACTGATTCTTATTGCGTGAATATTTTTAGTCATCTTTCCCATTCGTCTCTCGAAAGCATCTATCTTTGCGGAACCGGAATCAAAGTCATGGCTAGAATCGGCTCTAGCCACTTTAGATGAACGAAAGATATCTTTTTCCTGGTGCCACTCATGCGAGTGGGAGGCTGTATTATCAATAATTTTGTGAGCTTCGGTTGCGGTTTTCTTCATAATGGAACCACCAGCTGCTGTGTCGATATCTTTTCGTGTAGCAACGTCGACACCTTGGTAGAATATTTGTACTATTTGATAAGTGTCTAAACCGTGCTGAGGACATCCTCTTAACAACTTTCCGAATCTTGTCCACGCCTCATATAATGTTTCATTTGCCTTTTGCGTGAACGTAACAATTTCTCCTTGAAGTCTCACGGCTTTAGATGCCGGAAAGAATCTTTTAAGAAATTTTTCAACTAAGACATCCCATGTGTCAATCGCCCCTTCAGGTAACGATTCTAACCAATCTTTGGCTTCTCCCTTTAAAGTCCAGGGAAACAACATGAGATATATCTGTTCATCAACAACTTCTCTGATTTTGAATAGAGTACAAATCCTATTAAAGGTTCGAAGGTGTTCGTTTGGATCTTCTTTTGACGTACCACTAAATTGGCATTGATTAGTTACCATGTGTAGGATTTGTCCTTTGATTTCGTAATCTGGCGCATTAACATCTGGCCGAATAATGGCGTGACCTTGGCCAGTGAGTGTGGCTCTCATTCGGTCTTCCATACTTTGAGGTTCCGTTATTTCTATTTTTGAATTTGTTGAATCCGAATCTCTAGAAGATTCTGATTTAACGGTTTGTGGTTCAGGAGGAATGATTGTTGGTTCAGGATCTCAGAATTGTCCTTGAATATCCTCCGGGTTCTCAATTGTGAAGTCGGGTTCAAAAAATGGATTATCGAAAATTTGAATTGGAGTACTTGTTCGACTAGATGATGATTCTAAAGAAAATCAACGGCGATAATATTGGCTAGATGTGTTGATCGAGTTACAGGGGGTGAACGTATGAAAGGTGGTGAACGTTTTGCTCGGTGCATTCACTGAATATCCTATTAGTTATAAATATAAAAATTATTAAAGTTATCAAATTAATAGACTTTTCTGGTTTTGCCCGCGTTTCGAATAGTCAATAGATGCAGCAGGTAGCCAGGATCCTTTAAATCGGAAAATCCACAACTCGCCACTAACAAATCCAACTATTACTACGAACCAGAAAATTTGGATGTCTATCAATTTAACCGCTTAAAATAATTTTTCGTCGAAATTTTGAAATAAAAATCTATGTCCTAAAAACAACAGCGTAGAAATGAGAAAGAAAAAGAGTGCGTCGAAAAATAAGAAGTCGAAAAATAAGAAGTCGAAAAACAAACATTCGAAAAATAAAGAAAATAAAGAAAGAAAATCGTCGAAACTTAAAAATCTAAAAACTAAAAATTAAAGATTGCGTCTAAAGGTATTAAAGCTTAAAAGGAATTCTATATCCAAAACGGCAATAACTTAATTAGGCACTAAAATCTATAAACGGCGTCGCAAAATTCTAAAGCGCCTAAATCTTAATTCTAAAGCAAAAGCACTTAAGGAATTTTATGGCAAAACCTAAAAACTAGAAATATAAAAATAACTACGGCAAAATACTAAACTTAAAACTAATTACGAACGATAAATATACAAATTACGATTAAACAATAAAAAAACAATTAATAAAAAGAAACTAAAAAAATAAATTACAAATTTATAAAAATATTATTTTTATATTATATTTTATAAAAGTATTAAATTTATATAATTAAAACTTAATAAAACAAATTAAAACTAAAATTTAAAACTAAATAATAAATTAATTAAAACACTAATCTTAATTAATAATTATAATTTAAAACCCTAATTCAGTCGGACTAGGATCAGAACTGTCTTTTCACCTCATGCGACCGCATGAGTATTCTTTGATACGGCCATGCGATCACATGGACTGTGGATCCAGGAAATAAATTGGGCTGCTATAGTGTTGTGGCCCGATTACTTTTTTTTTATTTTTTTTTATTTTTTTTAATTTATATAAAATATTTATTTAAAATATAATAAACTTATATTTTAAAATCTTAAAAATAAAAATAATTTTATAAACTAAATATTAAAAATATAAATTTTATATATATATATATATATATATATATATATATATATATATATATATATATACATACACTTTTTTTCTATTTCATATATTTAAAACTTATAAAAAAATTATATTTTTACAAAAATAGATTAAAACTTATATAATTTTTTTATAACGTTTCGCTTTCGGCTCCCCGGCAGCGGCGCCAAAAATTTGATGTGTGCGAGGTGAGGTACGAAATACTATTATTTTTATTATGAAATACGATACAAATTACACAAGTTTTATTATTTTTATTTACAAATGGAATATACCTAAACTCTGCTACAACACTATAGGCAGTGTACCTAATCGTAGAGTAGTATAGTTTTTAGTAAGTCCGGTTCATTCGACAGGGAGACGGCTTATTTTACACTATATTTTTCGACAACTATATTTGTACAATATATATTTAATTATATATAATAATATATAAAAGGGGGATTTACCATTTAATGACCAGTTTATCGATTTTAAAACTTAAGTCACAATTAAAATCTAATGCAAAAAATATTATATATAACTTAATTTAAAGCGTAAAATAAATAACGATATTTAAATGACGATATATAAAATTGCGATAAGAAATGAAATGAAAGTATTATGCTTATTTAACTTCCGTAATCATGATGTTTGACGTTTTGATTTTAATTTATTACCCTAGGTTAATTGTCCTTTGTCCTGGATTTATTTGATACATATCTGGTTTTTGCCCATAATAGTTCATCGGTCATAATTATAATATGCTCGTCAAATTAACCTTATTCCCGAAGTCAAATATTCCAACTAATTAGGGATTTAAACTCTAACAAGGTTTTAATACTTTTTTAATAATTACACCAGGTTATCGACTGCTAGTAATCCAAGGTTTTAATACTTTGTTAACAATTACACCAATTACCCTTGAATGTAATCCACCCCTGTTTTAATGAGTCCATCGACTATTAATCCATCCCCGTTTTCGGTCAAATGAAAAATTATTAGTATTTATAAATATCCAGCCCACCGTACCCGATCAAGTGTATGTGGCTATTTATAAATACGTCAAAATGTAAATCTCTATATTAATCAAATATAAAGTCCATTAATAACCCATAGTCCCATTTCCACAAGTGTTGATCTTTTGTCCAAACCCTAATTATGGCCTAAAGTTTAATAACCTCATCTTAATATTTAGTCCAACATCACGATTACTTCGGCTTAAATAAGCATAATAATAACTTAAATATGAGACATTAATATAAAAAGGAAGAACATAGCTTACAGTGGTTATTAATCGCGTAGCTTTACATGGACAGAACTTCGACTTTAAAACCCGTAAATAACCATTACATTACCTAATCTTTACAAATATAAAACTAAACTAATTTATTATATATATATATATATATATATATATATATATATATATATATATATATATATATATATATATATATATATATATATATATATATATATATGTTATACAGAGGGAGAGATAGATTAATGATGGTGTGTGTAATTCAGCCAGAAAACATTGCCTTTTATAGAACCTGGCCTGCTACAGTAGGCCATGCGATCGCATGGTTTTTGTGCTTCCTGTCCATGCGATCGCATGGCCAGCCTGTCCAGCTCCAATTTGAAATGTCCCGTTCTTATTGATTAAAAACGTTCCATATTAATTGATTTCGTTGCGAGGTTTTGACCTCTGTATGAGACGTTTTTCAAAGACTGCATTCATTTTAAAACAAATCATAACCTTTATTTCATCAATAAAAGTTTAAAAAGCTTTACGTAGATTATCAAATAATGATAATCTAAAATATCCTGTTTACACGCGACCATTACATAATGGTTTACAATACAAATATGTTACATCGAAATCAGTTTCTTGAATGCAGTTTTTACACAATATCATACAAGCATGGACTCCAAATCTCGTCCTTATTTAAGTATGCGACAGTGGAAGCTCTTAATAATCACCTGAGAATAAACATGCTTAAAACGTCAACAAAAATGTTGGTGAGTTATAGGTTTAACCTATATATTATCAAATCATAATAATAGACCACAAGATTTCATATTTCAATATACATCCCATACATAGAGATAAAAATCATTCATATGGTGAACACCTGGTAACTGACATTAACAAGATGCATATTTAAGAATATCCCCATCATTCCGGGACACCCTTCGGATATGATATAAATTTCGAAGTACTAAAGCATCCGGTACTTTGGATGGGGTTTGTTAGGCCCAATAGATCTATCTTTAGTATTCGCGTCAATTAGGGTGTCTGTTCCCTAATTCTTAGATTACCAGACTTAATAAAAAGGGGCATATTCGATTTCGATAATTCAACCATAGAATGTAGTTTCACGTACTTGTGTCTATTTTGTAAATCATTTATAAAACCTGCATGTATTCCCATCCCAAAAATATTAGATTTTAAAAGTGGGACTATAACTCACTTTCACAGATATTTTACTTCGTCGGGAAGTAAGACTTGACCACTGATCGATTCACGAACCTATAACAAATATGTACATATATATCAAAATATGTTCAAAATATATTTACAACACTTTTAATACATTTTGATGTTTTAAGTTTATTAAGTCAGCTGTCCTCGTTAGTCACCTACAACTAGTTGTCCACAGTTAGATGTACAGAAATAAATCGATATATATATTATCTTGAATCAATCCACGACCCAGTGTATACATATCTCAGTATTGATCACAACTCAAACTATATATATTTTGGAATCAACCTCAACCCTGTATAGCTAACTCCAACATTCACATATAGAGTGTCTATGGTTGTTCCGAAATATATATAGATGTGTCGACATGATAGGTCAAAACATTGTATACGTGTCTATGGTATCTCAAGATTACATGATATACAATACAAGTTGATTAAGTTATGGTTGGAATAGATTTGTTACCAATTTTCACGTAGCTAAAATGAGTAGTTTTTACCAATTTTGTTTTGCTCGCCATTTCTTCGTTTCTAATCCATTTTGAGTGATTTAAGCGGCCACGGTTTCGTATTGAACTTGACTTTATGAAACTAAACAGAAAAGGTATAGGTTTATAGTTGGAAATACAAGTTACAAGTCATTTTTGAAAGAGGTAGTCATTTCCGTCGAAAGAACGACATCTTGATGACTGTTTTGAAAAACATACTTTCACTTTGAGTTTAACCATGATTTTTGGATATGGTTTCATGTTCATAAGAAAAATCATTTTCCTAGAAGTATAGCTTTTAAATCAAAGTTTTTCATGGTTTTTAATTATCCAAACCAAAACAGCCCCCGGTTGTAACTACGACGGCGTAAATCCGGTTTTATGGTGTTTATCGTGTTTTCGGGTTTTAAATCATTAAGTTAGCATATCATATAGATATAGATCATGTGTATAGTTGATTTTAAAAGTGTAGTTAGAAGGATTAACTTTATTTGCGAACAAGTTTAGAATTAACTAAACTATGTTCTAGTGATTACTAGTTTACCACTTCGAATATGATAGCTTTTTATGTATGAATCGAATGATGTTATGAACATCATTACTACCTTAAGTTCCTTGGATAAACCTACTGGAAAATAGAAAAATGGATCTAGCTTCAATGGATCCTTGGATGGCTCGAAGTTCTTGAAGCAGAATCATGACACGAAAACAAGTTCAAGTAAGATCATCACTTGAAATAAGATTGTTATAGTTATAGAAATTGAACCAAAGTTTGAATATGATTATTACCTTGTATTAGAATGATAACCTACTGTAAGAAACAAAGATTTCTTGAGGTTGGATGATCACCTTACAAGATTGGAAGTGAGCTAGCAAACTTGAAAGTATTCTTGATTTTATGTAACTAGAACTTGTAGAATTTATGAAGAACACTTAGAACTTGAAGTTAGAAATTGAGAGAGATCAATTAGATGAAGAAAATTGAAGAATGAAAGTGTTTGTAGGTGCTTTTGGTCGTTGGTGTATGGATTAGATATAAAGGATATGTAATTTTGTTTTCATGTAAATAAGTCATGAATGATTACTCATATTTTTGTAATTTTATGAGATATTTCATGCAAGTTGCCAAATGATGGTTCCCACATGTGTTAGGTGACTCACATGGGCTGCTAATAGCTAATCATTGGAGTGTATATACCAATAGTACATACATCTAAAAGCTGTGTACTGTACGAGTACGAATACGGGGACATACGAGTAGAATTGTTGATGAAACTGAACGAGGATGTAATTGTAAGCATTTTTGTTAAGTAGAAGTATTTTGATAAGTGTATTGAAGTCTTTCAAAAGTGTATGAATACATATTAAAGCACTACATGTATATACATTTTAACTGAGTCGCTAACTCATCGTTAGTCGTTACATGTAAGTGTTGTTTTGAGACCTTTAAGTTAACGATCTTGTTAAATGTTGTTAACCTAAAGTTTATAATATCAGATGAGATTTTAAATTATTATATTATCATGATATTATGATATATTAATATATCTTAATATGATATATACATTTAAATGTTGTTACAACGATAATCGTTACATATATGTCTCGTTTCGAAATCCTTAAGTTAGTAGTCTTGTTTTTACTTATGTAGTTCATTGTTAATACACTTAACGATATATTTAATTATCATATTATCATGTTATATATAATATAACAATGTATTAATATGCTTCATATATATTTAGTAAGACGTGGTTATAACGATAATCGTTATATGTATCGTTTCGAGTTTCATACGTCAATAGTCTCCTTTTTAAGTATATAACTTATTGTTACTATTTTTAATGAGATACTTGATGATCATTATATCATGTTAAACATATATATTTATTCATTTATGTATCATCAAGTCATATACAACTTATAGCGTTCGTGAATCATTGGTCAAACTGGGTAATCAGACGTTTACAAAATTTCCGTTTCAATTAACCAAGTCTTAACAAGTTTGATTGCTTAACATGTTGGAAACATTTAATCATGTAAATATAGTTTTCATTAAACATATAATCATAGAAAGGTTCGGAAAAGTTTGGGTCACTACAGTACCTACCCGTTAAATAAATTTCGTCCCAAAATTTTAAGCGATTGGAGGTGTTGGCTCATCTTCTGGAAATAAGTGCGGGTACTTCTTCTTCATCTGATCTTCTCGTTCCCAGGTGAACTCAGGTCCTCTACGAGCATTCCATCGAACCTTAACAATTGGTATCTTGTTTTGTTTAAGTCTTTTAACCTCACGATCCATTATTTCGACGGGTTCTTCTATGAATTGAAGTTTTTCGTTGATTTGGATTTCGTCTAACGGAATAGTGAGATCATCTTTAGCAAAACATTTCCTAAAATTCGAGACGTGGAAAGTGTTATGTACAGCCGCGAGTTGTTGAGGTAACTCAAGTCGGTAAGCTACTGGTCCGACACGATCAATAATCTTGAATGGTCCAATATACCTTGGATTTAATTTACCTCGTTTACCAAATCGAACAACGCCTTTCCAAGGTGCAACCTTAAGCATGACCATCTCTCCAATTTCAAATTCTATATCTTTTCTTTTAATGTCGGCGTAGCTCTTTTGTCGACTTTGGGCGGTTTTCAACCGTTATTGAATTTGGATGATCTTCTCGGTAGTTTCTTGTATTATCTCCGGACCTGTAATCTGTCTATTCCCCACTTCACTCCAACAAATTGGAGACCGGCACTTTCTACCATAAAGTGCTTCAAATGGCGCCATCTCAATACTTGAATGATAGATGTTGTTGTAGGAAAATTCTGCTAACGGTAGATGTCGATCCCAACTATTTCCGAAATCAATAACACATGCTCGTGGCATGTATTCAAGAGTTTGTATCGTCCTTTTGCTCTGCCCATCAGTTTGTGGACGATAGGCAGTACTCATGTCTAGACGAGTTCCTAACGCTTGCTGTAATGTCTGCCAGAATCTTGAAATAAATCTGCCATCCCTATCAGAGATAATAGAGATTGGTATTCCATGTCTGGAGACGACTTCCTTCAAATACAGTCGTGCTAACTTCTCCATATTGTCATCTTCTCTTATTGGCAGGAAGTGTGCTGATTTGGGGAGACGATCAACTATTACCCAAATAGTATCAAAACCACTTGCAGTCCTTGGCAATTTAGTGATGAAATCCATGGTAATGTTTTTCCATTTCCATTCCGGGATTTCAGGTTGTTGAAGTAGACCTGATGGTTTTTGATGCTCAGCTTTGACCTTAGAATAGGTCAAACATTCTTCTACGTATTTAGCAACATCGGCTTTCATACCCGGCCACCAAAAATGTTTCTTGAGATCCTTGTACATCTTCCCCGTGCCAGGATGTATTGAGTATCTGGTTTTATGAGCTTCTCTAAGTACCATTTCTCTCATATCTCCAAATTTTGGTACCCAAATCCTTTCAGCCCTATACCGGGTTCCATCTTCCCGAATATTAAGATGCTTCTCCGATCCTTTGGGTATTTCATCCTTTAAATTTCCCTCTTTTAAAACTCCTTGTTGCGCCTCCTTTATTTGAGTAGTAAGGTTATTGTGAATCATTATATTCATAGATTTTACTCGAATGGGTTCTCTGTCCTTCCTGCTCAAGGCGTCGGCTACCACATTTTCCTTCCCCGGGTGGTAACGAATCTGAAAGTGGTAATCATTCAACAATTCAATCCACCTACGCTGCCTCATATTCAGTTGTTTCTGATTAATATATGTGTTGAAGACTTTTGTGGTCGGTATATATAATACTTTTGACCCCATATAAGTAGTGCCTCCAAGTCTTTAATGCAAAAACAACCGCGCCAAATTCCAAATCATGCGTCATATAATTTTATTCGTGAATCTTCAACTGTCTAGACGCATAAGCAATCACCTTCGTTCATTGCATTAATACACAACCGAGACCTTGCTTTGATGCGTCACAATAAATTACAAAATCATCATTCCCTTCAGATAATGACAATATAGGTGCCGTAGTCAGCTTTTTCTTTAATAACTGGAACGCTTCCTCTTGTTCATCCTTCCATTCAAATTTCTTCCCTTTATGTGTTAATGCAGTCAAGGGTTTTGCTATTCTGGAAAAGTCTTGGATGAACCTTCTGTAGTAACCAGCTAGTCCTAAAAACTGGCGTATGTGTTTCGGAGTTTTCGGGGTTTCCCACTTTTCAACAGTTTCTATCTTTGCCGGATCCACCTTAATACCTTCTTTGTTCACTATGTGACCGAGGAATTGAACTTCTTCCAATCAAAATGCACACTTTGAAAACTTAGCGTACAATTCTTCCTTCCTCAATACTTCTAACACCTTTCTCAAATGTTCACCGTGTTCTTGGTCATTCTTTGAGTAAATAAGTATGTCATCAATGAAAACAATGACAAACTTGTCAAGGTATGGTCCACACACTCGGTTCATAAGGTCCATGAACACAGCTGGTGCATTAGTTAAACCAAACGGCATGACCATAAACTTGTAATGATCGTAACGTGTTCTGAAAGCAGTCTTTGGAATATCATCTTCTTTCACCCGCATTTGATGATACCCGAAACGTAAGTCAATCTTTGAATAAACAGACGAGCCATGTAGTTGATCAAATAAGTCGTCAATTCTCAGCAGTGGATAACGGTTTTTGATGGTAAGTTTGTTCAACTCTCTGTAGTCAATACACAACCTAAATGTACCATCTTTCTTCTTGACAAACAAAACAGGAGGTCCCCACGGTGATGTGCTTGGTCGAATGAAACCACGCTCTAAAAGTTCTTGTAATTGGCTTTGCAGTTCTTTCATCTCGCTGGGTGCGAGTCTGTAAGGAGCACGAGCTATTGGTGCAGCTCCTGGTACAAGATCTATTTGAAATTTAACGGATCGATGTGGGGGTAATTCCGGTAATTCTTTCGGAAATACATCGGGAAATTCTTTTGCTACGGGAACATCATTGATGCTCTTTTCTTCAGTTTGTACTTTCTCGATGTGTGCTAGAACAGCATAGCAACCTTTTCTTATTAGTTTTTGTGGCTTCAAATTACAAATAAGATGTAGCTTCGTGTTGCCCTTTTCTCCGTACACCATTAAGGGTTTTCCTTTTTCTCGTATAATGCAAATAGTATTTTTGTAACAAATAATCTCTGCTTTCACTTCTTTCAACCAGTCCATATCGATTATCACATCAAAACTCCCTAACTCTACTGGTATCAAGTCAATCTTAAATATTTCGCTAACCAGTTTAATTTCTCGATTCCGACATATATTATCTGCTGAAATTAATTTACCATTTGCTAATTCGAGTAAAAATTTACTATCCAAAGGCGTCAATGGACAACTTAATTTAGCACAAAAATCTCTACTCATATAGCTTCTATCCGCACCCGAATCAAATAAAACGTAAGCAGATTTATTGTCAATAAGAAACGTACCCGTAACAAGTTCCGGGTCTTCCTGTGCCTCTGCCGCATTAATATTGAAAACTCTTCCACGGCCTTGTCCATTCGTGTTCTCCTGGTTCGGGCAATTTCTAATAATGTGGCCCAGTTTTCCACATTTATAACAAACTACATTGGCATAACTTGCTCCGACACTACTTGCTCCGCCATTACTCGTTCCGACACCATTTGTTCCTTTCGTTCTGTTAACCCCTGGTCCGTAGACATCACACTTCGCCGCGCTATGACCATTTCTTTTACACTTGTTGCAAAATTTGGTGCAGAACCCCGAGTGATACTTTTCACACCTTTGGCATAGCTGCTTCTGATTGTTGTTGTTGTTGCGGTTATTATTGTTGTTGGAATGATTGTTGTAGTTGCTGTTGTTGTTGTTGTTGTTGTTGCTGTTGTTGTTGCTGTTGTTGGGCCATTTGTTGTAGTTGCAATTGATGTTGCGATTGTTGGGATAGTTGTTGCGATTATTGTTGTAATTGCTGTTGTTGTTGTATTGGTGATTCTTATCACCGTTTTCCTCCCACTTTCTTTTGACTTGCTTCACATTGGCCTCTTCAGCAGTCTGTTCTTTAATTCTTTCTTCAATCTGGTTAACTTGTTTGTGAGCCATTCTACATGCTTGTTGTATGGAGGCGGGCTCGTGTGAACTTATATCTTCTTGGATTCTTTCCGGTAATCGTTTAACAAACGCGTCGATCTTCTCTTCCTCATCTTCGAACGCTCCCGGACACAATAGGCACAATTCTGTGAATCGTCTTTCGTACGTGGTAATATCAAATCCTTGGGTTCGTAACCCTCTAAGTTCTGTCTTGAGCTTATTGACCTCAGTTCTGGGACGGTACTTCTCGTTCATCAAGTGCTTGAATGCTGACCACGGTAGTGCGTAAGCATCATCTTGTCCCACTTGCTCTAGATAGGTATTCCACCATGTTAACGCAGAACCTGTGAAGGTATGCGTAGCGTACTTCACTTTGTCCTCTTTAGTACACTTACTTATGGCAAACACTGATTCGACCTTCTCGGTCCACCGTTTCAATCCAATTGGTCCTTCGGTTCCATCAAATTCCAAAGGTTTGCAGGCAGTGAATTCTTTGTAGGTTTATCCTACACGATTTCCTGTACTGCTAGATCCAAGGTTATTGTTGGTATGTAACGTAGCCTGTACTGCGGCTATGTTTGAAGAAAGAAAGGCACGAAATTCCTCTTCGCTCATATTCAAGGTTTGTCGAGTAGTCGGTGTCATTTCCTTCAAATAGTCAAATGAAACAAGTTAATTATACAGAATATTAAGAGTAGTCAATAGTATCTCGTAGCATAATATGAACTCATTTATAAAAGCTTTTTCTTCATATTAGCATTTTATAAGTTTAAATTCGGGTAGTACCTACCCGTTAAGTTCATACTTAGTAGTTAATATACAATTCAACTACTACAATTCTATATGAAAAACTGATTATAATAATATTTCGCGTTCAAACTTTTACACAATATTTTACAAACTTACAATACCTCTTATTTTACATATAGCATGAAATATAGCACACAATAAATTTGATACAAGATGGTTGTGAAGATAATTCTAGCTAGTACACAAGTCGTTCAGCAAAGGCAATAAAGACAGGTAATTCATACGTCCAGAAACAAGTCATGCATTCTGGTTTTACTAGGACTACTTCCCATCCTTGGTCTTGTGGAACATAACCGTTATGACCGTTGATAAGACAGTGTGTTGTAACGTCATCAAAGGGACGAGGGTTACGTAATATCCAACAGTCCCTTAACAATCTAAAAACCTCATTTCTTACCCCAATTACCGACTCCGTCACTTGTGGGAACGTTTTGTTTAATAGTTGTAGCCCGATGTTCTTGTTCTCACTTTGGTGAGAAGCGAACATTACTAAGCCGTAAGCATAACATGCTTCTTTATTTTGCATGTTAGCCACTTTTTCTAAATCACGAAGTCCTATATTCGGATATATTGAGTCAAAATAATTTCTTAACCCGTTGAATAAAATAGCATTTGGGTTCCCCGCAATATATGCGTCAAAGTAAACACATCGTAACTTATGGATTTCCCAATGTGATATCCCCCATCTTTTGAACGAAAGCCTTTTATAAACCAAGGAATTCTTGGAACGTTCTTCGAATGTCTTACAAACTGATCTCGCCTTAAATAGTTGTGCCGAGGAATTCTGACCGACTGTAGACAAGATTTCATCAATCATGTCTCTGGGTAGGTCTCTTAAAATATTGGGTTGTCTATCCATTTTGTGTTTTTATACTGTAAAATAGACAAGAGTTAGATTCATAAAAAAATACTTATTAATACAAGCAATTTTTACATATATCATAAAGCATAAGCACACTATATTACATATATTACACCACACGAATACAACTATCTTATTCCGACTCGCTCGTTTCTTCTTCTTCGGTTTTGGTTCGTTTTGACAAGTTTCTAGGGATATATGATGTTCCCCTAATACGAACCGTTGTTTTCCACATTGGTTTAGAAAAACCTGGTGGTTTAGAGGTTCCCGGGTTATTGTCACAACTTAAGAAATACAGGTGTTGACGATACATATAAAGTTCATCGGGTTTGGAATCAAATTTCTCTATTTTTATGCCCTTTCCCTTATTGTTCTCTTTTGCCTTATTAAATTGTGTTGGGGTAATTTCTATAACATCATCGGATTCCTTGTCGGGATCCGATTCATCGGAGAATTGGTAACCCTCCCAATACTTTGCTTCCTTGGCGGAAACACCATTGACCATAATTAACTTTGGTCGGTTGGTTGAGGATTTTCTTCTACTTAACCATTTTATTATTTCCCCCACTGGTTCTATTTCTTCTTCCGGTTCCGATTATTCTTCCGGTTCCGATTCTTCTTCCGGTTCCGACTCTTCTTCCGGTTCCTCTTCGGGAACTTGTGAATTAGTCCACGAATTATTCCAATTTACATTTGACTCTTCATTATTATTAGGTGAGTCAATGGGACTTGTTCTAGAGGTAGACATCTATCACATAATATCAAACACGTTAAGAGATTAATATATCACATAATATTCACATGTTAAAAATATATAGTTTCCAACAAAATTAGTTAAGCAATCATTTTTCAAGTAAACACGATCGAAGTCCAGACTCACTAATGCATCCTAACAAACTCGATAAGACACACTAATGCAAAATTCTGGTTCTCTAAGACCAACGCTCTGATACCAACTGAAATGTCCCATTTTTATTGATTAAAAACGTTCCATATTAATTGATTTTGTTGCGAGGTTTTGACCTCTATATGAGACGTTTTTCAAAGACTGCATTCATTTTAAAACAAACCATAACCTTTATTTCATCAATAAAGGTTTAAAAAGCTTTACGTAGATTATCAAATAATGATAATATAAAATATCCTGTTTACACGTGACCATTACATAATGGTTTACAATACAAATATGTTACAACGAAATAAGTTTCTTGAATGTAGTTTTTACACAATATCATACAAGCATGGACTCCAAATCTCGTCCTTATTTAAGTATGCGACAGCAGAAGCTCTTAATAATCACCTGAGAATAAACATGCTTAAAACGTCAACAAAAATGTTGGTGAGTTATAGGCTTAACCTATATATTATCAAATAATAATAATAGACCACAAGATTTCATATTTCAATATACATCCCATACATAGAGATAAAAATCATTCATATGGTGAACACCTGGTAACCGACATTAACAAGATGCATATATAAGAATATCCCCATCATTCCGGGACACCCTTCGGATATGATATAAATTTCGAAGTACTAAAGCATCCGGTACTTTGGATGGGGTTTGTTAGGCCCAATAGATCTATCTTTAGTATTCGCGTCAATTAGGGTGTCTGTTCCCTAATTCTTAGATTACCAGACTTAATAAAAAGGGGCATATTCGATTTCGATAATTCAACCATAGAATGTATTTTCACGTACTTGTGTCTATTTTGTAAATCATTTATAAAACCTGCATGTATTCTCATCCCAAAAATATTAGATTTTAAAAGTGGGACTATAACTCACTTTCACAGATATTTTACTTCGTCGGGAAGTAAGACTTGACCACTGGTCGATTCACGAACCTATAACAAATATGTACATATATATCAAAGTATGTTCAAAATATATTTACAACACTTTTAATACATTTTGATGTTTTAAGTTTATTAAGTCAGCTGTCCTCGTTAGTAACCTACAACTAGTTGTCCACAGTTAGATGTACAGAAATAAATCGATATATATTATCTTGAATCAATCCACGACCCAGTGTATACATATCTCAGTATTGATCACAACTCAAACTATATATATTTTGGAATCAACCTCAACCCTGTATAGCTAACTCCAACATTCACATATAGAGTGTCTATGGTTGTTTCGAAATATATATAGATGTGTCGACATGATAGGTCGAAACATTGTATACGTGTCTATGGTATCTCAAGATAACATGATATATAATACAAGTTGATTAAGTTATGGTTGGAATAGATTTGTTACCAATTTTCACGTAGCTAAAATGAGTAGTTTTTACCAATTTTGTTTTGCTCGTCATTTCTTCGTTTCTAATCCGTTTTGAGTGATTTAAGCGGCCACGGTTTCGTATTGAACTTGACTTTATGAAACTAAATAGAAAAGGTATAGGTTTATTGTTGGAAATACAAGTTACAAGTTGTTTTTGAAAGAGGTAGTCATTTCCGTCTAAAGAACGACATCTTGATGACTGTTTTGAAAAACATACTTTCACTTTGAGTTTAACCATGATTTTTGGATATGGTTTCATGTTCATAAGAAAAATCATTTTCCCAGAAGTATAGCTTTTAAATCAAAGTTTTTCATAGTTTTTAATTATCCAAACCAAAACAGCCCCCGGTTGTAACTACGACGGCGTAAATCCGGTTTTATGGTGTTTATCATGTTTTTGGGTTTTAAATCATTAAGTTAGCATATCATATAGATATAGATCATGTGTATAGTTGATTTTAAAAGTGTAGTTAGAAGGATTAACTTTATTTGCGAACAAGTTTAGAATTAACTAAACTATGTTCTAGTGATTACTAGTTTACCACTTCGAATATGATAGATTTTTATGTGTGAATCGAATGATGTTATGAACATCATTACTACCTTAAGTTCCTTGGATAAACCTACTGGAAAAGAGAAAAATGGATCTAGCTTCAACGGATCCTTGGATGGCTCGAAGTTCTTGAAGCAGAATCATGACACGAAAACAAGTTCAAGTAAGATCGTCACTTGAAATAAGATTGTTATAGTTATAGAAATTGAACCAAAGTTTGAATATGATTATTACCTTGTATTAGAATGATAACCTACTATAAGAAACAAAGATTTCTTGAGGTTGGATGATCATCTTACAAGATTGGAAGTGAGCTAGCAAACTTGAAAGTATTCTTGATTTTATGTAACTAGAACTTGTAGAATTTATGAAGAACACTTAGAACTTGAAGTTAGAACTTGAGAGAGATCAATTAGATGAAGAAAATTGAAGAATGAAAGTGTTTTTAGGTGCTTTTGGTCGTTGGTGTATTGATTAGATATAAAGGATATGTAATTTTATTTTCATGTAAATAAGTCATGAATGATTACTCATATTTTTGTAATTTTATGAGATATTTCATGCTAGTTGCCAAATGATGGTTCCCACATGTGTTAGGTGACTCACATGGGCTGCTAAGAGCTGATCATTGGAGTGTACATACCAATAGTACATACATCTAAAAGCTGTGTATTGTACGAGTACGAATACGGGTACATACGAGTAAAATTGTTGATGAAACTGAACGAGGATGTAATTGTAAGCATTTTTGTTAAGTAGAAGTATTTTGATAAGTGTCTTGAAGTCTTTCAAAAGTGTATGAATACATATTAAAACACTACATGTATATACATTTTAACTGAGTCGTTAAGTCATCGTTAGTCGTTATATGTAAGTGTTGTTTTGAGACCTTTAGGTTAACGATCTTGTTAAATGTTGTTAACCCAACGTTTATAATATCAGATGAGATTTTAAATTATTATATTAACATGATATTATGATATATTAATATATCTTAATATGATATATACATTTAAATGTTGTTACAACGATAATCGTTACATATATGTCTCGTTTCGAAATCCTTAAGTTAGTAGTCTTGTTTTTACTTATGTAGTTCATTGTTAATACACTTAATGATATATTTAATTATCATATTATCATGTTATATATAATATAATAATGTATTAATATGATTCATATATATTTAGTAAGACGTGGTTATAACGATAATCGTTATATGTATCGTTTCGAGTTTCATACGTGAATAGTCACCTTTTTAAGTATATAACTTATTGTTACTATTTTTAATGAGATACTTGATGATAATTATATCATTTTAAACATATATATTTATTCATTTATGTATCATCATGTCATATACAACTTATAGCGTTCGTGAATCATTGGTCAAACTGGGTAATCAGACGTTTACAAAATTCCCATTTCAATTAACCAAGTCTTAACAAGTTTGATTGCTTAACATGTTGGAAACATTTAATCATGTAAATATAGTTTTTATTAAACATATAATCATAGAAAGGTCCGGAAAAGTTCGGGTCACTACACAATTGCTTCCAAAACGTGGGCGGCGGCTCGATTTATTTAATATATAATATAATATATATAATTTTATATAATTATATATATATTATATTATATTCTTATGCAATGTTGACTTGTAATTTTAGATCCTTTGATTCGTACGTTGATACTAGGTTTACGTCTCGATTCTGGATTTTCGAACGTCTTTTCGTACGCTTTAATATCTCGTACTTTATGTTTCGCAACTTGTAATTTGCACAAAAAATTATTTTCCCTAACTCCCAAAATCCGCGCAAGTCTTTAACTCACTTTTAGTGGCACTTTTGAGTGCACTATGGCTTTAGTGGCACTTTTCCAGCTTTAGTGGAACTTTTTCTTCAATTCTTTAATCTTCGTGCTTCGACTTCGCATTTATTTATTTAAACGATTACAACTTAAAAATAGAACAATTACAACTAAAAACTTTACATATTGGGATGATATTGCGACTAGATATATGTTCGTTTGGAGCAATATCAAACATCTTTTCAAGGGTGTAGATATTGGGTCGAATAAAGTGCCTATTTCACAATTACAATACACGGATGATACCATATTTTTTGTGCATGGAGTAGGCAAATATTTTGCAACCTCATGAAAATCCTTAAATTTTTCGAGAATGTTTCGGGTTTAAAGATTAACTTCCATAAAAGTAAAATATATGGTTTGGGTGTGAGCAATGTAGAAGTTGAACGTATGGCTAGTACAGTTGACTGTAAAGTTGGAGCATTTCATTTCACAAACCCCGGCCTGCCAATCTGTAGAAACATGAATAAAATTGGGACCCTATGGTTGAAAAATTCAACATGAAACTCGCACATTGGAAAACTAAAATGATTTCTTATGGTATAAGGCTTACGCTTGTCAAATCGGTTCTTAGTAGCTTACTGTTATATTATTTCTCTCTATTTTGTGCCCCTTCGAGTGTCTTAAAAAATCGTGAGAGTATTATACGTAATTTTTTTGTGGTGGGTCGGGTGAGCATTCAAAGTTAATTTTGGTCAAGTGAGATGATACATTGTTACCATATGATGAAGGTGGGCTTAACATCGGGTCACTTAGGGGTAAAAATCTCGCATTATTGGGGAAATGGTTATGGAGGGCCAAAACCGAATCACATTCTCTTTGGGTAAAGCTTTTCAAGAGTATTCGCAAGCCTAATGGGCTACTTCCACCTTCGGTTCCTCCAAACCCGCAAGGAAAAAGTAGCATTTGGTTAAATATTTTTCGTGCAGGTAATCTCATTAGAAAGAAGGTCCTGAATTTTGCAAGCTCCTTCGTGAAGATAATACGAGATGGGACAAGCACTCAATTTTGGAACGACACCTGGCTATTTGACAAACCAATTAGAGAGAAATTTAAACGTTTATACAAGCTGGAAGGCGAGCCATAAGCTGCTGTTTGCGAAAGAATAAGCTGGAACGAGCAATCTTACACTACCAACTGGAGGTGGACTCGAGATATAACAGGTCGAACACGAGCAGAATTAGACGCACTTATTGTTGCATTAAACTCGTATGTTAAACAAGACATGGTTATGGATTCGTGGTCTTGGACGCGTACATCGAATGGCAAGTTCAAGGTTAAAGAGTTATGGAGACTGATTGATGAACGAATAATTGTTCACGGAAGATCGAATCAGGAAACTTTGAAAAACAATCTGGTCCCGTTGAAAATCAATATACTCATATGGTGGCTATTGAAGTGCAGGCTACCGGTATGTACCGAAATTGACAAAAGAGGTATTGACCTAGACTCCGTTAGGTGCCATCTATGTGATGATGATGTGGAGACGATTGATCATACATTAATCTTTTGTCAATTTGAAATGGATCTTAGGGAAAAAAATATATAAATGGTGGGGGTTAGGCCCGGTTACAAATTTAAGCATAAATGAAGCATTCCGAGGTACTTGTAATCGATCTATATCCCCACTTGGTTCGAATGTTTGGCAAGAAATAGAGTGGATTAGTGCGTACTATATATGGAGAAACCAAATTTAAAAAGTATTTCAAAACACGTGTTGTAATAGTCCGATGGCATTGATGGAAATTCAACTCAAATCATTCGAGTGGATCTCAAATCGTATCAAGAATAGAAAGATCAAGTGGCTAGCATGGATATCAGATTGGTGGTCCTATTTAGTTTAATTATCAAGTTTAGTTCCAAGCTCAACAACAATCTTATGCTCTTAGTTTCTATTCGAGTCTGTTTTGTTTGCTATGATAATTCCTTGAGTACATATCGAGTCTGTTATCATGCATAATATTGCATTATATATCGAGTCCATTATGTAATGAGTTGGGTCTCCTTGATGGCCCAACAATTATGATTTTTAATGAAAATATCATTTTTGGAAAAAAATAAACTTCCCAGATCATGCAAGCGTGAAGGAATGGGATGTTTTCAATCGGTAAGAGTGTCTTCTCGATGTTTTTATTGTAAAAAGCGTGCAAAATCAATTAAGCGCTTTGCTTTCATTCGATTTATGGGGTTAAAAACACCATTTAGATGGAAAATAGTTTGCCACATATTTGGATGAGTTCATATAACATCTATATGTCAAGGCCTCAAATTTTTAAAATCTATGAATAAACCTAATCAAACTAGGGTTTCAAGACCACCAATTGTTAATAAGGATAGTCATGTATCGAATGGTTTAGTTATCCCAGAACTAAATACTTATACTGCGAAGTTGTTGGTGAATCTCTGATTAAACCTTCAATAAAATTGACTCTTTATGAATCGGATCTTGTGTCGATTAAGCCGGATGATTATATCCTCATGGCTAAGATGGAGGATATTTCTATCTTGTCTTAAGTTTACAGATTATGCTTTACAGAGGGATTTCATGTGGTGAAGGTGAAATATATTGGTGGGTATTTTCTTTGGTTTAAGTTTTCTTCTTCTCAAACTTTCACGGCGTTTAAAGGTAACTTAAACCTCAAGAGCTTGTTTTCGATTGTTAACGGCAGACAATTTGAACCTGGACCAGTAATCGTGAACCCTTGACCCTTTGAACTTTAAACTGACCCTGAACCCTCATCTTTGAAACTCTTAAACCTTGAACCACCATTGAATAATTGGTCCTTACACTTTAACCCTTGTGGTTCAGAACCAAACCATCACAAACCTAGCAACCCGGTTCACGATCCGGATCACTGTTGGTGATTTAATCATCTAACTAAGATTTGGTGTAATTGGATTTTTTAAGTATATAAACTTAGTAATCTATTGATACTCTCGAATGGATTCGGAGAAATGCGAAGTGTACGTTCGTAAAGAGTAAATAGATTACGGTAATGGAAACGAGAATGTGGTGATCGTGTAGTGGATTAATGCTGGCTACCTGACTAGACTAGGGAGGCACTCCATGCCACGTTGGCATGCTAAATCGGGTCCGGTGAAAGGCAGAAGTCAAGTTGCACGCCGTGCCATTTTTTAACACGTCGTGCCAAATCTGATTATTGTGTTGGCACGAACAAAGTGGCAAGTCGTGCCACTTTATGGCATGCCGTGCCAACACCTAATTCTGGTAGTTTTTGGGCAGTTTTGGTATAACCTCCTATAACCACCACATTTGTTCAATACTTTTTCATATCATATCTATGTAAAAACACACGGTAAAAATCCTTTACATACTCTTTGATTAATTCTCTTTTAGCCAAGAGGATCAATCACTGCTTTTCTTATCCCAATCGAGATTTCATATATTGGCTAATTGGGTCGAAATACTTTGTTAGGACCCCGAAGTTGTATAGTGTTAATGTGAAATAAGCTTAATTGATGCTTCCTTAGAAGAGGGCTATATAAGGAACTTACGTAGTCCTAATTAATAGCCATTGCATCGTAACTGAGTTCTAGAAGCTGTGGAATGTAAATCTTGTTAATTCTCTCTAATACCGAATCTCCTTCACACTTACCGAATCTCATTCTAACTTGTGTTTTCTTCTAATCTCAACATGATGTGACCTATCATTTGGTATCAGAGCTTCCAGGGAGTGATATTACTTCACTAGATCGATCCAGAGATTGAAGATTACAGAATCTGAGCACTCTCAGTATATTGAATCAGATTCGGTATAATCGAATATGATAATCTGACGTTCAGATTCCTGTGATAAGTTCAGCGAAGGTGTATTAGGTTGATTAGAAAGAGTTTTAATCATCTTTACAGCTTTTTAACATCAATTATGGAGAATCAAGTTGATTTTTAGAGTTCGTGGCTAAAACTCTCGGTATTCATCAATTACAGCTTGATTCTGTAGTTAAGTAAAGATTTGAGGTTTTAGTTGTGATCATGAGGTGTTTAATCACATTTCTGACGGTTTAATTTCATCAATTCTTCAAGTTTTGAAAATTTGATACACATTCGGTATCGTAACTGCCATATCGAATCTGCTTCAAAGCTATTAATTCTCAATCAGTGTTGCAGATTGTGGTGTGTTTGTGATTCTATCACATTCGGTTTGGTCATACGTAGCTAATTGGTGTGATTTGAGAAAGGATTCGTTTGAATTCTAAGTTTTTATACTTAGACTCGGTATTGTCAACTGCTACAGTTGACATTTGGTATCCTATACATTCGGTATCTTTGATATTTTGTGTGATACTAACTTGTTTCCTTGTGCAGCAAGGTTACCGAATCTAATTCAAAGGAATTGAATTGTGTTTGAATACAAATTCATACAGAATCTGACTACCGAGTCAGATACGGAATCAGGATCTCAGTATCACTTAATTCATTGGTTTTAAGTGTTCTCAAGCTACAAATCTTGTGGTTACCGAATCTATACTGAATCTGGGTGTGTTACTTGTATTTCTGATCAGTTTCTGATACAGAATCTGGTTTACCGAATCTGCTACATTACAGAATCTGTACCGAATCTGCTACAGTACCGAATCAGTTACCAAATCTGACATTTGTGTTAGATTGTTGTGATTTTTCATCTTAGATTTGTGTAATACCGAATCTTTACCGAATCTACCTCATTTTCAAGATGTCTACTCAAGATACTTTGATCATTGGATCAGATTCCCATCCTCCAGTCTTGTTTGATGGCAAGTACACTCAGTGGCTTCACCATATCACTCAGTACATAGACTATAAGGGTGAGAAAGCAAAGTATATATGAGCTTCTCTGAGAGATGGTCCAGTTGTAGATTATCATCCGGATACTGGTATGCCAATTCCAGTCTATGAACTTTCTGGTGATAAACGTGAGAGAGCTCAGGGTGACATAGAGGCAAAGAACATTGTTATGCAAGATATCCCGTATGAGTTGTTTGAAAATGTTGATAGCAACACAACAGCAAAAGATATATGGGATGAGATCAAACGACAGCAAGAAGGTTATGACATGTCAGATGTTACTAAACTGAATAAGGCTCTGGGATTTTATGAAGATTTCAAGCAGGAACCTGATGAACCACTCAAGGATACCTACCGTCGTTTCAATGGTGTTCTCAATGAGATGAAAAAGTGCAAGATCATAAAAGTAAATGCTGAAGTCAACATGAAATTTCTCAAAAAGCTCAATGTTGATTGGCTTCCTTATGGAACCATTGTTCGATCTACCAAAGAGATTGACAAGTTGACTATTCATGAGCTTGTTGGAGTTCTTATACATTACCAACCTGAAGTGTCTAAACTTCAAGAAGGAAGGAAAGAGTCATCTCCAAGTGATCCTCTTGTTCTCATTGCCAAAAAGAAGAGCAAATCATTTACGACTTCCAAACGCTTGTCCAAGAAAGTGCTTGTTGAAGAATCAACTGATTCTGAAGAGTTGAATCTATCTGATGTTGATGATTCTCACCTTGAATTAGTCAAGATGGCAGCCATGTTCACAAAAGCCTTGAACAAATACAAGTTCAAAGGAAAATAAGCAATCAACGCAAGAATTCATCGTCTTCCTCGTACTACAAGAAAGATGATCAATCAAAACAACAACAACGTGCTGATGATTCCAAGAAGGATGATTCAATCTGTTTCAATTGTGGCAAAGCTGGTCATTACTCTCGTGAGTGCAAGATGCCTAAGAAGAAGGATGCAGCTTACTACAAGAAGAAAATGTTGATGGCTAAGATTGTAGAAACTGGGGGAGAGCTGAAACCGGTTGATGATACTTAGTTTAACTGGATTGACGATTCAGATTCAGAGGTTGAACATGCAAATGTTTCTAAGCTCATCAAAGCTATAGAAGCAATGGAGAATTCTGACTCAGCATCTGATGATGATGAGGGTTTCGACGTCTGTGTTTGGTATATCGATTCCGGTTGCTCTCGACACATGACGGGCGATAAATCCTTGCTTGTCAATTTCTTTGACAAATTCCTAGGAATGGTTACTTTTGGAAATGATGAGATTGCAGTAATAACGGGTTATGGAGATTTGGGAAAAATGGCATAACGATCAAACGGGTCTCATATGTTGAGGGTTTGGGGTGCAGTTTATTTAGTGTCAGCCAATTTTGTGATGGAGATATCAAGGTTTTGTTTGAACGTCGTCAATGCTCGGTGCAATCCACCGATGGAAACGATCTCCTTGTTGGAAAATGTTGTGATTCACTTTATACTATTGACCTCAATGATGCACCATCACATAGAACTATGTGTTTGGTCACTCGTTCAACAAAGAAAAATTCATGGTTATGACATCACCGGATGTCTCACCTGAATTACAAGGGTATTAATCGCCTTGTCTTTAAGACTTGGTTGATGGTATTCCAAGCTTTCAATATGATAAGCATCATGTGTGTCCATCATGTGCAATGGGTAAGCTGAAACGGACTAATCATCCGCTTAAGCAACACCCCAGTACTTCATCGTCCTTGCAATTATTGCATATGGACTTATGTGGACCCATGAGGATTTCTGGTCTTGGTTGCCGGAAACATGTGCTTGTCATTGTTGAAGATTATACCCGATTTACATGGATTTTCCTACTACGAACAAAGTCGGAAACCCCCGCCATTATCATCGAGTTCATTAAAAAGACTCAACGCTATTTTAACAAACATGTTAAGAATATTCGAACTGATAATGGGACTGAATTTAAGAATGACCTGCTTGATAGTTATTTGAAAGACCAAGGCATTGAACATCAGTTCTCTACTGCATGAACCCCTCAACGGAATGGAGTATTCGAACGACGTAATCGTACGTTGTGCGATGCAGCTCGAACGATGCTTGCTTACTCTAAACTACCTCCTAAAATGTGGGGGGAAGCCATTTCTACTACATCTTATACCCATAATCGCTGCATCATTAATAAATGTTTTGATAAAACTCCTTATGAGTTACTATATGGTAGACGCCCGAATGTCAAATATTTCCGTGTCTTTGGTTGTATATGCTATGTGCTTAACGATTTTGATAGCCTCGGAACGTTTGATCCTCATAGCGTTCAGGCCATATTTCTCGGTTATTCTTCGAACAAAGTTGCCTATCGTGTTTATCACAAATGGACAAAGACGATCAAGGAAAGCATTAATGTAAAGTTTGATGAGTTATCGGGAATGACTTTTGAATAACTCAGTTCAAAACCCAATCCTAACCTGGCTATTACTTCTTCCGCACAAAACTCAATTTTCTTGAAGAAGGGTGTTCCTACGGTAACAACAGAGGAACTGGAGGTCTTGTTTGATAGTCTTTATGCTCCTCAACGGAATACAAATGTTCAAACCGCACCATTTACACCATCACAGTCAACTACTGTGGAGACTCAACCAAGTCTTTTCGATGAAGATACAACACCAACTGATTCACCCGTTGCTTCTTCATCCTCCCTCCCACCTCTAGATACAGATAATCTTGAACCAATTCAAGATTCATCCGTAGATACAACTCCATTTGTTTCTCTAGCTACTCAATTGAATCCATTAGATGGTGTTACATCAGATCAAATGGATCAAGGCTCAACGTCAACAACGGTTGATGTTTCAATGGATACCACTGATGTACAACCTCTTCCACATCACAATAGATGGACTAAAAGTAAGCCAATTGATCTTATCATTGGTGACGCATCTGCTCCAGTATCAACTAGAACGGCAACTCGGAATATGTGTTTATACACTACCTTTCTTAGTAAGATTGAACCAACAACGGTTGCTCAAGCTTTACTAGATCCGAACTGGGTCATAGCAATGCAAGAAGAGATCATTCAATTTGATCGTTTGAATGTATGGTGATTAGTTCCAAGACCAATGGGTCAACGACCAATAGGGGTTAAGTGGATTTTTAAGAAAAAGAAGGATTCTGATGGAATTGTGGTTCGAAACAAGGCACGTCTTGTGGCTAAAGGATATCGACAACAAGAGGGTATTGATTATGACGAAACATTTGCTCCGGTTGCTAGGATTGAGGCTATTCATCTTTTCCTTGCATTTGCTTCTCATATGAAGTTCACGGTGTTTCAAATGGATGTCAAAACTGCTTTTCTGAATGGCCATCTTCAAGAGGAAGTTTATGTTGATCAACCAGAAGGCTTTGTCGATCCCATTCATCCAAACCACGTCTACTACTAGGAGAAAGCTTTATATGGTCTGAAGCAAGCACCGCGTGCATGGTACGAGACCTTCACAAAGTATTTGCTGGACAATGGCTTCTCTCGTGGAATGATTGATACAACGCTATTCATCCGTAAAAACCACGGTCACATTCTCTTGGTTCAAATTTATGTTGATGATATTATTTTTGGTTCCACACCCCCGGTATTATGGAAAAAATTTGGTGACCTTATGGCCAACAAATTCGAAATGAGCATGCTTGACCAGTTAAATTTCTTCTTGGGGTTACAAGTAAAACAATTACCAAATGGGATTTTTATCAGTCAAGCAAAGTATATCAATGATATGCTAAAACATTTTAAAATGACTAATTTAAAACCAATGACAACCCCAATGAGGACTTTACTGGATACTGATGCTAATGGGGAACCCTTTGATGTTACGCTTTATCGAAGCATGGTTGGTTCTTTATGGAATCTGACTGCAAGTCGACCAGAAATTACACTTGTTGTAACTATCTGTGCCCGCTTTCAGTCCAACCCTAAGAAATCTCACTCTAAAGTGGTTGTTAGGATTTTTCAGTATCTTAAAGGTACACCTAACCTTGAGATCTGGTATCCTCATGGATCCGATTTCAATCTCACTGCTTATACTGATGCGGATCATGGTGGTTGCCATGTTGATAGAAAAAGCACATCTGGATCAATTCAGATGTTGGAGAATATGCTAGTTGGTTGGTCATCCAAAAAGCAGAACTGTGTGTCTTTATCAACAGCTGAGTCTGAGTACATTGATGCAGCTCACTGTTGTTCACAAGTTTTGTGGATGCAAACTCAACTTTTGGACTATGGCTTTAAGATTTCTAAGACCCCAATTTTCTGTGATTTACAAAGTGCTATTGCAATTACGAGCAACCCGGTCCAGCATTCTAAGACTAAACACATTGATATTCGTTCACTAAGGACCATGTAGAAAAAAGGGATGTAGGGTTATACTTTGTGCCTACTAAAGTGCAATTAGCTGACATGTTCACTAAGCCCTTAGATGAACTTAGGCTAAAGTTCTTGATCAAAGAGATTGGCATGGTAGAGTATAGTGCTTGACATTCCTTAGATCTGTTGGGACTTATACTTGGGATATTGTGTTTAGGGGGAGGAATACTTTCTAGGGGAGCAACTGATTTCATATGCTTTAGATAACATTTTTCAATGGAGAGCCTTACTTTTAGAATTCTGTTAACTTACTGGGATTAAGTTTAAATGGTTTCGAAAGGGAGAGGTAACTCATTGATATCATATTTCAAGGGGGAGTTAACTCATTCTCTTAGGAATATATCAAAATGGTGATTTATTTTCTTGTATATCACATTTTGAGGGGAAGAAAAAGGGAGAAAATGAAAAGAAAATTATTTTTCAAAAGTGAATTTCATAAATTCTTTGTTTTTATCTGAAATAATTCACTAAGACTTGTATACATCTCAGTATGCAACCCGTTTTAACAATTGGTATCACTGAAGATTTGTACTTTGTACATAATTCAGATTTTTCTAAGTACAAATCTTGTTTTGATAAAATTCATAAAAATTTGAAAAGATAAAATCCAAAAATATTTGAATTTAAATAAATAATTGCTAATCTTAGCATTATACCGAATCTGACAACCAACAGTACAGTTTCGGTAAGTTCAAAATTTTCAACAATTGTCTCACAAATGTTTTTCATCCAAAATGTGATAATCTTGAATGATTTTTGATAAAGATTTGTCAAAGTTTGAAGTGCAATTTGTCTAAATTTGAAAATGGACTGCATTCGGTACTTAAGGCCCATTCGGTAAAGCCCATTTCTTTAAAACATTCGGTATCTATAAATAGCAGGGTCAAAGTCAAACTTTCTTTTACTTTTACCTAATTGCATACCGAATCTGATCTAAACTACCGAGTCTGCCTAATCTACCCAATCCGTCTCTCTGTATCTTCAAATCTTTGGTATATTCTTGTTTTAATTGAATTTAATTATCACATGTTGTAGATCTGAGATAATTGAACATTTATAAACCAGAAAATCAAGCAAATAACATGATTGTGACACTTAATTTTGAAAAATGTTGCTTATACCGAAGCTGGGTCGTATTTCTTAATTCTTTGATTAAACTCATTTGATTTGGTTGATTAACATGAAATCTTGTCAAATCCATGTTAAATTAGTTGATCTATCAATTGACCGAGTCTGATTACATGTTTAATTGAGTATTTGATAGATTCTGTATATACCGAATGTGTTCTTGCTACAGTACTGTAACGTCCTCCCAATAGGGTCTGGAAGGAACGTCACTAATATCAAAACATACCAACATATTATAAATAATGAGAACAATACTAAATGATGAATTTAACTTTAATGAGTACGCAGCGGAAAATGAAATGTCGTTACAATGACAGGAATAACAATAACGTAAATGTTCACATGCAGAAGTAATAAATGCGATATCTCTTGATCCTATGTCCAAGTAGCATCACATAAGCAGTAAGTATAAGAGCTTGAATCAAACAGCACCTGAGACAAAACATGCTAAAGTGTCAACCAAAAAGGTTGAGTGAAGTTCATAGGTTTAACAAAAAATTTGTCGTTATTTTAGACCACAAGATTTAGTTTGTAAAGTTGATCTCCCGCAGGATCAAAAAGTTATGCCAATGCGTGATATTTAGACTAAACGTTCAAGTTTGCCCCATGACAAGTTGTATCTGTCCTTGTCGGTTTAATTTTATTATCAAGTAATACAAAGACTTAGTCAAATGTATCGGGGACGTTACTCCCGATAGGCCTACCCCCAATAATTAAGCATGCAGCAGCAATTAAAAATATCACTGTAGGGACTTAGTCGGACATAGCCGGGTATAGCATAGTTTAACAGTTTGGTACTTGTGTCTAAATTGTAAAAAGTAAAAACAGCATGTGTCTCACCCCAAGTAAAGTAAGTAAGTTTGCTAGCAATAAAGAGGGGCTATGAATTCACCTTAGTAAGTAGAGAGAGAGTTATTCCTCGGAATAAAGAGTTGAACGAGTGAGCAGGAAAGTCAACCTATTGACATTTAAGAGTAGTTAAGTGTTTTGCCCATGTTTAAGTTTAAGTATGTGTTTAAGTATAGTTTGTTTTACTAAGTTTCTATTCCTAGTAAGTTACTATTTTTATAAAGTTTCTATTTTTAGAAAGTTTCTTATTTTACTAAGTTCCTATGACTAGAGAGTTTCTACTTTTATCAGTGTTTTCCATTTTAGGATACTTGCCGTATTAGATAAGCTTCCAATCACCCCTTTCCCTTCGAATGGCTAATTTAGATCTAGGGGCTTGAGCCATAGGACCCTTTAAATCGGAAATCCAAACCCTCTGCCTAGAATCTCATAGAAACCATTCGTCAAGAAAGTTCGAAGATCTATACATCTCTAATACATATCCCAAAATGTTTTTATGTTACAATATAAGTAGTAGGTTATAGGTGCTAGTAATAGTAATAGTGTATACATGTTATTTATTTTATTTTTAATTGCATAGAATTTATAACATTATTTACATATTTCGGTAAAAATAATAACCGAAGTAAAAAGTAAAAAGTAAAAAGTAAAAAGTAAAAAGTAAAAAAAATAAAAAGTAAGAAAAGAATACTTACTAGTAGTAATTCTTCAAAGAGAGAATGAGAGAAATTTTGGTGTGAGTTTGAATGAGAAATGAGTGGTATTTATACTTGAAAAAATTAGGTAAAAAGAATAAAATAATTAAAAAAAAGAAATATTTAATTCTTAATGGGATTTTAAAATTAAAAAGTATTAAATGTTAGGTCATGGGATAATGCACAAAATAAAATAATAAAAGTAGTTTTTCCATTAAAATTTTTAATTAAAAAGTAATTTATTTATTTATTTTTTATTTATTTTAAAGATTTTTTTTATGTAAATAAACAAATTTATTTAATTTTTTTCCAAGAAAATTTGTCAATAATATTTTTTTTTTATAATTAATAAATACAAATTTTGCATAAAAATAATAAATAATTCGGTATTTTGTATTTTTAATAATAATTATGATTTTAATTATTAAACTATAGCTTTAGTAAGTTTGTAAATATTATTACATTTATATATAATTGGATTTATTATATAGTTAAATATATAATACATTAACTAAATAATAAAAGTGATACAAAGTTTATATACTTAGTTAAATTATTTCAAATTATATAAATTAATAATATATTATTTATTTAAGCGTACATTGTTGACTAAAAATTACTATTCGGTCAATATTTAATTGTATATAACAACCCTTAATACATATATTCAGACATATAACCCTAGGGTTAATTCAGTAATTTAGAAGTCGAAAAGTGAGGGTTGTTACAATACCTCCCCGTTAATAAAAACTTCGTCCCTAAGTTTTAGGTAGACTTCTCGGATGCATCAGCGGTTGAGAAGAGATGGGGATATTTCTGTTTCATTTGGTCTTCACGTTCCCAGGTATACTCGGGGCCACGTCGTGAATTCCAACGGATCTTAACAATAGGTATGGTGCTTTGTTTTAAGCGTTTAGCAGATCGGTCCATGACTTCTACGGGTTCCTCTATGAAGTGCATTTTATCATCAATGTTAATGTCATCCAAAGGAATAACGAGAGTGTCATCAGCGAGACACTTTTTAAGATTCGAGACATGAAATACGTTGTGTACGCTGCTAAGTTCAGCAGGTAATTCTAATCGATAAGCCACGGGTCCGATCCTTTCAGTAATCTTGAAGGGTCCAACAAAACGCGAACTTAGTTTGCTTCGTTTACCAAAACAAATGACGCCTTTCCAAGGGGATACTTTTAACATGACTTTGTCACCAACTTGGAATTTCAAATCTTTCCGACCTTTATTAGCATAGCTCTTCTGTCGGCTGCGGGCAGTTTCTATTCGTTTCTTAATCTGAACTATCTTTTCGGTTGTCTCGTGTATGATTTTAGGACCAGTTAACTGTCTGTCCTCTAATTCATCCCAGCACAGTGGGGATCTACATTTTCGTCCGTATAAGGCCTCAAAAGGTGCAGCCTTAATACTTGAGTGATAACTATTATTGTAAGAGAATTCAACCAAAGGCAAATGTCTATCCCAGCCTTTGCCGAAGTCGATAACACAAGCACTAAGCATATCTTCCAATGTTTGAATGGTTCGTTCACTTTGACCATCGGTTTGCGGATGATAAGCAGTACTCATGTCGAGTTGAGTTCCAAGAGCAGATTGTAAGGATTTCTAGAATCTGGAAGTGAATCTACTATCGCGATCGGATATTATTGATATAGGAACACCATGACGAGAGACAATTTCTTTGATATACAGTTGTGACAATCTCTCCATCTTGTCGGTCTCTTTGATCGGTAAGAAATGAGCAGATTTAGTAAGACGATCTACTATGACCCATATAGTATCATTGCCACTAGAAGTCTTGGGCAATTTCTTAATATAGTCCATAGCGATACATTCCCACTTCCACTGCAGAATATCGGGTTGTGTCAACAGACCAGAAGGCTTTTGATGTTCAGCCTTGACTTTCAAACAAGTGAGACACTTACTAACATAAGTAGCAATGTCGGCTTTCATATTAGGCCACCAGTAGAATTCCTTCACATCGTGGTACATCTTACTGGAACCTGGATGAATAGAATACCTAGTCTTATGCGCTTCATCCAAGACTAGTTCACGGAGATTACCGAAGCGAGGAACCCAAATTCTGTTGCCAAAGTACCGTGTACCATTAGCTTTCCCTTAGAGTTGGTTCTCGAAACCGATAGGTCCTTCACCTTCGATAAGTGTTGGTTTAATAGCTTCCAGTTGAGCTTCGCAGATTCGTGATATAAGATTTGATTTGATTTTCAGGTTTAAGGCACGAACACGTTTAACATCGTCTTTTCGACTAAGGGCATCAGCAACTACGTTTGCCTTGCCAGGATGATATTCCATCTTACAGTCATAATCGTTCAATAACTCGAGCCATCGGCTTTGCCTCATATTCAGCTGTTTTTGATCAAAGATGTGTCGAAGACTTTTTATTGTCAGTGTACACCGTAAACTGGGTACCATATAGATAATGTCTCCATATCTTTAATGCAAATACCACGACACCTAACTCAAGGTCGTGTGTGGTATAGTTCTCCTCGTGTTTCTTCAACTGTCTAGATGCGTAGGCAATAACCTTTTCATGTTGCATTAAAACACAACCAAAGCCTTGCTTTGAGGCATCGCAGTAAACAACAAAATCGTCAGTACCTTCAGGTAAAGATAGAATCGGGGCTGTGGTCAACTTCTCTTTCAGAATCTTGAAAGCAGATTCCTGTTCTTCGGACCACTCTAACTTTTTCCCTTTTTGAGTTAGCTTCGTAAGAGATTTGGCAAGAAGGGAAAAATCCTTTATGAATCTCCGATAATAACCGGCAAGTCCCAAAAATTGATGAATATGCTTCGCAGTCTTTGGTATCTCCCAGTTCTGGATAGCGGTAATCTTAGCTGGATCGACATGTATTCCATTACTATCAACAACATGTCTGAGGAATTGTACGGTTTTGAGCCAAAACTCGCACTTAGAAAACTTAGCGTAGAGTTGTTCCTTTCGTAAGAGTTCAAGAATCACGCGCAGATGTTGCTCATGTTCCTTCTCACTCTTGGAGTAGATCAAAATGTCATCAATGAAAACAATGACAAATTTATCGAGATAAGGTTTGCAGACACGGTTCATGAGATCCATGAAAACGGCAGGAGCATTGGTCAAACCAAAAGGCATGACACAGAATTCATAGTGCCCATAACGAGTGCGAAAAGCAGTCTTAGGAATATCAGATTCCTTGACTCTAAGTTGGTGATATCCGGACCTAAAATCAATCTTTGAATAAACAATTGACCCTTGAAGTTGGTCGAATAGATCATCAATATGTGGCAACGGATAACGGTTCTTGATATTAAGCTTGTTAAGTTCGCGGTAATCAATGCACATCCTTAACGTACCATCCTTCTTTTTAACAAATAGAATAGGAGCTCCCCATGGGGACGAGCTTGGACGAATGAAACCTTTATCCAATAGTTCTTGGAGCTGGTTGGAAAGTTCCTTCATTTCGGAAGGTGCTAAATGGTATGGTGCTTTAGCAATAGGAGCAGCACCGGGAGCTAAATCAATTTGAAATTCAACTTGTCGAGGAGGTGAAAGACCTGGAAGATCTTCGGGAAACACGTCGGGAAAGTCTTTAACCACTGGTACATCTTCAATACACTTCTCTTTCGATTCGATCATCTTAACGTGTGCTAGAATAGCTGGATAACCTTTCATAAGATGTTTGCGGGTTTTAATACAGGAGATAATATTGAGATTGGAACCACTCTTTTCACCTTGGATGATAAGAGTCTCTCCATTTCCAAATGGAACATGAATGGTTTTATCGTAACACATGATCGCAGCTCTCAATGGACGTAACCAGTCCATTCCAACTACGACGTCAAAACTTTCGAGCTCGACCGGCAAAAGGTCTATCTTAAATTCTTTATCGACTAAGATTAGGTTGCAGTTTTTATAGACTTTATCGCTTTCATGACCTTTCCATTGGCTACTTCTACTAATCTTTTAGTTTCTAAGGGTTGAGGCTTTTCAGCAAATAGGGTACAAAAATCACTAGACACGTAACTTCTGTCAGCACCAGTATCGAATAAAATAGTTGCATAGAAATTATTGACAAGATACGTACCCGTGATAACTTCATCTTCATCTCGGGCTTCAGCAGCAGTAATAACAAACGCACGACCCTTCGCAGCAGTAGCATTAGCTCCAGTAGCGGGATTATCTTTCTTCTTAGGACAATTCGGACTAATGTGTCCCTTCTCTCCACAAGTATAGCATGTAGGAGGAGCTTTGGCCGGAACAATAACCTTATCCTTCGGAGGAGTCTTACACGTCTTAGAAACGTGTCCCACTTTCTTACACAACGCACAAACCGCAGTACACTTCCTCGGGTGATGCCTTTCACAACGAATACAGAAAGGATAAGTACACTTATAATTCGACCTTGAACCATCCGCAGGCTTCTTATTATAATTTTGAGCCGAACCTTGAGATGGCTCAAACTTCCTCTTACCATCATTACCCTTAGTTTCAACTTTCTTATTGGTCGACGCCCTTCTTCTCTTGGCCAACATGAGATTTTGTGCCATGAGAATCACAGCATCCAAAGTAACCTTCTCAGCAGCAATAACATTCCCTTGAACATCCTCGGGAAGACCTTCAATATACCGCTCAATTCTTCTAGCTTCAGTAGGAAACATTTCAGGACATAGAGTAGATAGCTCCAGATAACGATTGGTATAGTTCTCAATGTCAGTACCCTTGACCTTGAGTACCCAGAACTCAGCTTCAAGTTTTTGAACTTGACTTCGAGGACAGAATTTGTTGACCATCATGCTTTTGAGTTCATCCCATGGAATTGCATTAGCATTATCAATTCCTATGGACTTGGCATGAGCAGTCCACCAAGTTAAAGCATTGCCACCCAATGAGCTAGTGGCATACTTTACTCGATCTTTATCACCACAGTTGCAAATATGAAAAATAGATTCCATCTTCTCGAACCAACGGACTAGTTCGACAGCTTCTTCAGTCCCCTTGAATGCAGGAGGATGACAGTTTGAAAAATCCTTGTAGGAACAAGGTTTCGGTTGAGTATTAGCATGATTAGCTTGGGCGTTGCCTTGGGCGGCAGTAAGTAACTGTTGGAATTGTTCAGTAGTTAACACAACGTTGTTAACGGTAGGTGCAGCTGAACGAACCATGATGTCACTACATAAAAGTGAACATATGTTTGATAAGTTTAACAAGTTATAAGTTTGAGCAATCACAAGTATGAATAAAATAAAGTATTGATATCGCATGATATTAATAAAACACTTTATATTATTAGAACGAGGCATTAAATAAGCCTTTATTACACGATTCGGAAATAGAAATAGTTTAAGACATAGCCTTTACATAGACAAGGAATTGGAAAAATAATCTAGGAAATATTAAGATTGAAGTAATCTTCATATTTCTTCTTCTCATCCTCCACCTTCTTCATAAACTCATCAACTTTCTCGTTCCTCACCTTTTGTTTCTCATGCAGGAACTCGAGATTATCATAAAGGTTAGAAACTTCATTATTGATTACATGGTACTTGTGGTCCCTTATAGAAAGTTGATTATTTACGCGGTTTTCCTCCATCTTCAATCTAAGGTCAACATCTTCTCTTAGGCAAGAGAGAGATTGCTTCCCCCATCGGGTATTTCTATCACCTTCATACTTCACCAACTTTATCTCTTTCTTTAGTTCAGCATTTTCCTCCATGAGCTTCTTGATCGCTAGGTCTTTTTCCTTCATTTGAAAATCGATCCTTGCAATATGGCGAATTAGGTCATCGGTAGTTTTTCGTATATTCATGAGCTCGTACTTGGTATCAACTTCATCGTAGAAAGGAGATCGTGATCTTTTCTTTGATGGCCTAGTTTCTTCAAAACATTTCCTCTTGTCTTTATTCCTCGGGGTTGGATAGTATTTAGGAGACCCATGTAACTTTAGAGTAGTATTTGGGCTATAATTTGGTGAGGGAGGACCACCAAAGCCATAAGGTGGACTTTGGACTGGTCTTTCTGTGGAAGACCTTTCAGTATCTTTTTCGGTTAGCTTGGAAAGATTCATTTTGCTCGTTTGATGATAATTAGACATCCTAACATTAGGAAGGATATTTTGATTAGAATCTTTAAGTCAAGTTTATTAAAGCATAATCGTTAAGATTATGGGGCAATCCTAAGTGCTTTAATTCTAAGGCAGGAAAGGTTATAGTTTCCTAAATTGCTAAGGCACCCTAGCTAACAAGTAAGGTACACATAAAAATGCAATCCTGGTTCTCTATAATATCCTGGTTATGCTCTGATACCAATCTGTAACATCCTCCCAATAGGGTCTGGAAGGAACGTCACTAATATCAAAACATACCAACATATTATAAATAACGAGAACAATACTAAATGATGAATTTAACTTTAATGAGTACGCAGCAGAAAATGAAATGTCGTTACAATGACAGGAATAACAATAACGTAAATGTTCACATGCAGAAGTAATAAATGCGATATCTCTTGATCCTATGTCCAAGTAGCATCACATAAGCAGTAAGTATAAGAGCTTGAATCAAACAGCACCTGAGAGACAAAACATGCTAAAGTGTCAACCAAAAAGGTTGAGTGAAGTTCATAGGTTTAACAAAAAATTATTCGTTATTTTAGACCACAAGATTTAGTTTGTAAAGTTGATCTCCCGCAGGATCAAAAAGTTATGCCAATGCGTAATATTTAGACTAAACGTTCAAGTTTGCCCCATGACAAGTTGTATCTGTCCTTGTCAGTTTAATTTCATTATCAAGTAATACAAAGACTTAGTCAAATGTATCGGGGACGTTACTCCCGATAGGCCTACCCCCAATAATTAAGCATGCAGCAGCAATTAAAAATATCACTGTAGGGACTTAGTCGGACATAGCCGGGTATAGCATAGTTTAACAGTTTGGTACTTGTGTCTAAATTGTAAAAAGTAAAAACAGCATGTGTCTCACCCCAAGTAAAGTAAGTAAGTTTGCTAGCAATAAAGAGGGGCTATGAATTCACCTTAGTAAGTAGAGAGAGAGTTATTCCTCGAAATAAAGAGTTGAACGAGTGAGCAGGAAAGTTAACCTATTGACATTTAAGAGTAGTTAAGTGTTTTACCCATGTTTAAGTTTAAGTATAGTTTGTTTTACTAAGTTTCTATTCCTAGTAAGTTACTATTTTTATAAAGTTTCCATTTTTAGAAAGTTTCTTATTTTACTAAGTTCCTATGACTAGAGAGTTTCTAGTTTTATCAGTGTTTTCCATTTTAGGATACTTGCCGTATTAGATAAGCTTCCAATCACCCCTTTCCCTTCGAATGGCTAATTTAGATCTAGGGGCTTGAGCTATAGGACCCTTTAAATCAGAAATCCAAACCCTCTGCCTAGAATCTCATAGAAACCATTCGTCAAGAAAGTTCGAAGATCTATACATCTCTAATACATATCCCAAAATGTTTTTATGTTACAATATAAGTAGTAGGTTATAGGTGCTAGTAATAGTAATAGTGTATACATGTTATTTATTTTATTTTTAATTGCATATAATTTATAACATTATTTACATATTTCGGTAAAAATAATAACCGAAGTAAAAAGTAAAAAGTAAAAAGTAAAAAGTAAAATGTAAAAAAAATAAAAAGTAAGAAAAGAATACTTACTAGTAGTAATTCTTCAAAGAGAGAATGAGAGAAATTTTGGTGTGAGTTTGAATGAGAAATGAGGGGTATTTATACTTGAAAAAATTAGGTAAAAAGAATAAAATAATTAAAAGAAAAAGAAATATTTAATTCTTAATGGGATTTTAAAATTAAAAAATATTAAATGTTAGGTCATGAAATAATGCACAAAACAAAATAATAAAAGTAGTTTTTCCATTAAAATTTTTAATTAAAAAGTAATTTATTTATTTATCTTTTATTTATTTTAAGGATTTTTTTTATGTAAATAAACAAATTTATTTAATGTTTTTCCAAGAATATTTGTCAATAATATTTTTTTTATTTAATTAATAAATACAAATTTTGCATAAAAATAATAAATAATTTGGTATTTTATATTTTTAATAATAATTATGATTTTAATTATTAAACTATAGCTTTAGTAAGTTTGTAAATATTATTACATTTATATATAATTGGATTTATTGTATAGTTAAATATATAATACATTAACTAAATAATAAAAGTGATACAAAGTTTATATACTTAGTTAAATTATTTCAAATTATATAAATTAATAATATATTATTTATTTAAGCGTACATTGTTGACTAAAAATTACTATTCAGTCAATATTTAATTGTATATAACAACCCTTAATACATATAGTCAGACATGTAACCCTAGGGTTAATTCAGTAATTTAGAAGTCGAAAAGTGAGGGTTGTTACAAGTACCGAGTCTGTTCAAGTCATTAACATGTTTTTCTAATTTGTTTGAGTTGTTAATTGATTGTGACTATGTTTTTGCATGATATAAGACTGAATATGCATGTTTAGGTGATAATATGTGATTTTTGAAGATAGCGAATATGTTCTTGGCATTATACCGAGTATGCTATTTGGTACTTTCAAAATTTGAGATTTTCAACTTGATAAATCTTGCATGCTTTATTTAAGTCTTTGGTATGAAAACTCAAGCTTATTTGGTTACAGAATCTCAAGTTTTCATGACTACCGAATCTGCTTGATTTGTACTTAAAATTGATTAAGTGTTGTTCTGATTCTTTGTGTTATATAATTGACTTTGCATGATGATTTTGTACTGTGATGAATATCATATGAATGTCATGTTTGTCAATTACTTGTTCATATTTGGAATAAATAATTTTTATAACTTAGAAAAACCATAAAAATTATAAAACTAGAAAAATACAAAGGATTTCAAAGGCAAATAAGAATAGAGATATGTGCTTTATGTTAAATATCTTGTGGTCTTCTATTTCTTATTTATACAGCTAAATGGCGAACAATCACTTCATCAACTCTGAAACCAATATTCCTTGCAATTACTGGACTGCAATACTAGAGAGGCATACACTATGGCCTGCTCTAAGCTCAACTGTCAGTGTACCTGTGACAGATCTGGAGCTACTCAATAGAACCATTAGGTTTGTGGAAGTTACACAACCTACTGCTGCAAACCCAGAGGGTACACAAGCTCAATTTGAGTTTGAGCTAAGAGGAGTTCAAAGGATGAGGAGTATCACTAAGGCTGATTTTAGGAGGATCTTTAGACTTCCTCTTGTACAGAATGCTCCTGATTTCCCTGCTACTCAGTAGATGATGTCATCAATCTTTGATCTTGGTTATGTTGGAGCAAACAATGTTCCACCGGCTAAGTTTCAGAAGAAATACCTGCACTCAAGGTGGTATGTGATCTTCTCAATCATCAACAGATGCTTACTGATGACCAGAAGTGGATCCGACAGCTTAATTATGCCAATGCTGAGATTGTTCTACTCTTTCACAAGAGTAGAGACTCCTGATTATGCAGAACTATTACGGGATTTGGTTCAGGCTCAAGTTGATAAGCCAAGGGGTTCATACATCCTTATGAAAGGTTTTTCTGTATCTTTATCCATGATGCTATCACTGCTTGCAGAAATGAAAATATATTTGTCCCAGGTACACATGGATTACAGTTGAAAAGATTTGGGGAGCTGAAGATGAATACCCCAATGGTATCTGACAATCAATTCACTGCGCCGATTCTAAATTAGCTTGTGGGGCTAGCTGCACCCCAAGACGTTCGAATGCGTTCTTATTTTGAGGCTGTAGAAATACCTCTTCCGAACCCAGCACAACAAGAACAAGTTGAACCCGCTGTGGTTCCAGCCCCAGAGATTGTAGAGGAACCTGTAGTACAACCACCCAGGCCATCTAATCCTACACTTAGGGTGAACCTCAAACATTCTATGGCAGCACACCAAGCTTAACCCGTGAGGATCAGGGAGCCTAGTTCACCTAGGATTAAACCAACCCTTTCTACAACACCTGAAGTGAGCAGTGACACTGATTCTTCCGCAACTGAGTCATCTCCTGAACATTCTCCTAAGAGAACTCGATTTATGCCCGATGAGATGATTCAGACTCCGCCAACCCAACGAGTAACTAAATCTAGGACTTCGACACCTATCGTCCGCCAAACAGTTACTCCAACCGTTGGTGATACGGATCAGGACCTAGAGCCATTTAGGTCATCCTCACCCATCTCCGTATCACATCCAATAATAACTATAAGCCCTACGCTAAATGAAGCGCAAGCTTCGGTAGGCAAGAGAGCTAAAAGCAAGGATGGTAAAAAGACCACTAAGCCCATCCAATCTAAACAGGACTTAATAATAAATCTTACACAGCAAGATGCTTCGGCATCTAAGGAAGTAAAGTCTTCCTCTGCAGTAAAGTCTGCGTTGACTCAATCGATTGAGGAAACTCAATCATTGAAGTCCAGAACAGCCGAAGGGGAGTCGAAAATTCTTGAAAAGGCACCCTACGTATCAGCTGGAAATCCTCCTATGCCTCAACGTACAACAAGGTCTCGAGGTCCATCTTATCTTGATGAGGGAGATCTGCCGCGTCCCATGGAAACGAGTCAACATGACAATCCTTCGGGATATTTATCAGACTTCCAGCAGACTGATCCCTTGGTTCATGAACATGATCCATTGGTTCAAACCACTTCTCTTTTAGATTCTGAATCTCAGGGTCTGGAGGAAGAGTCGTTAACTGAAAGAGATATACCACCTCATGGTATATCAATGATTTCAGGAGTCGGAGATAGCAATATCTCTGCGAGATCAAAACCGACGGGTAGTTCTACTACTTTGTCAGAGTCCCATGAGACTAAAGTTATGGAGGCGGATGCTTCGAAAGAAACTTCGCCGGCGACAACTCCGATTGTTGCCCAACCTCCATCAGAAGGGGATATCACGAATCTTACTAGTAGTATGTACAACCCTACATATAAGTATAATACCGCACATATATCCTTACCTGCCCTCACGGTAAATCAAACACTTCTATCGACATCGCCTTCAACAGTTGCTGCTGATGTTGATGTTGTTCGTGGTTACACCGTTGCTTCACCAACTGGGTTACCTTCTCGGATTTCAAATAGATATGGATTGCAATATCTCTCTGACAATGAGGTGGAGGAACTATATCTTGCTGAATTTGTAAAACAAACTGATCTTGATGAAGTTCGCGAGACTATGATGATTTATCTTGAGCAAGCAAGGATAGTATATCCTTTATCTCCATGCAAGTCACCTGGACCAATTCACATGCCTGATCATGATGATTTCGATCCCGACAAGCTTCATGAGGGGGAGAATAGACAAGTTAGTTATCGGTCCAGTGGTTTTCAAAGATCAACGTATGAAGCTGGTACATCTAGTCAACATAAGGATCAAGATGTTGTTGATATATCTGATTCTGAAAGCGATGAAATTGAGGAAATTCAGTGTGAAACTTTTCTAGATGAATCGGAAGGTCAAAGAGAGGGTGACTCAGGGATGCTTATGATTATGGATTCAGCTGATCAAGTAGAGAATAAGTCAGCTCAAGAGGACAATCAAAACTTCGATAATATTGAAGATATTTTGAAGGGGTCGTCGAGTGTCGCCAATGAATTCAATGATCATCAATTTGTTAAATTGTCATCTCCAACTGATTAATTTGGGATACACTTTGAGAAGGAGATTTTCTCTAATTGCAAGGAAGATACTACGACTCCTCCTGATCTGAATGTTCCATTTCAAATTGTAGAGATTATTCTTGAGCGTGATGCTGATTTCCAATTAAGTGAGGAAGAAGAGAAGATGATTCTTCATTCACCATTCATTGAACAACAAGCGTATAGAATCTATGGTGATTCTGATCTCGTCCTTTCTGCATGAATGAGTGTTCTGGGTGCATGGAAATATCGTAAGAAACCAAAATATCTCAAAGCTTATCTGAGTGTTCGTGAAAAATAGAAATTGAAGAATGAAGAGAAACTTCAAGTTCAGCGAAATTCAGAGATCAAAAGCATAAATAAGATCTTGATGATTAACAAGAATGGAGTGAAGATGCCATTGTTTCAGGTAAAAAGAATGGATGATGAAGATTATCAATTCTCTGAAGCAGATTTTGATAGCTTGAAGATGGACGACATTATTTTCATTTACAACTACTTGATTAACTTGAATGAATCTGCAATAATTTATCATGCTACTGCGATGAAGGCAGTCTACAGATTTATTCTTGACTCGATGAGATGGATGTCCATTCACGATTTTCAAATGAGGTTAGAATATGGACATAAAAAGCTCGGAATCAAACTGCCAAATCAAGTAATCGAAGAGCTAAGATATATGTCCTTACTTGAAGTAAGTGACTGTCCTTATGGGTTTATGTTTGTCAATTCTCACTATACAAAGATCTTCATCAGAGTCTCAGATTTCAGAAGATATTCAGACGAAACGTTGATGTATGCTTTCAAATATTTGAGATGGAGACTGATCAATAACTGCTATTCAACTGAAGATAATGAGATTGTCAAAAACATTCTCACAAGATTGAAAAGTCGTCTAATGACAAGAGTGAACATATGAAGATATGAGAATCTCAAGGGATTTAAATCCAAAGTTCATTTCAGAGGAACAAAGTTCCTTTAGATATTTTAAATAGGATTATATTGTAAAGTTCACATTTAACACTAATGGGGAGATTGTTAGGACCCCGAAGTTGTATAGTGTTAATGTGAAATACGCTTAATTGATGGTTCCTTAGAAAAGGGATATATAAGGAACCTAAGTAGTCCTAATTAGATAGCCATTGCATCGTAACTGAGTTCTAAAAGCTGTGGAATGTAAATCTTGTTAATTCTCTCTAATACCGAATCTCCTTCACACTTACCGAATCTCATTCTAACTTGTCTTTTCTTCTAATCTCAACATGATCTGACCTATCATACTTGTTTAGAAAAAAGTAATTCACGATTCAAGGTTCAATACGGTGGTCTAGATTCTGGAACCCAAATCCCATTTATATAACATTTGAATCAAGTATTTGCAAGAATCATGGCTGGTGAATCAGTGAAGGACATGAAAAAAAGCTTGCAAAACTGGAAAAGTTTGAAGGTGTTGATTTTAGGAGATGGCAGAAAAAGATGAAGTTCTTGTTGACAACTTTGAAGGTTTCTTATGTTCTTTCAACCCTTATGCCCGAAGAGGTGGAGAATGAAACTTTGGATCAAACCCGGAGGAGGAACAAGTGGGATAATGATAACTTCATTTGTCTTGGCCACATCTTGAATGACATGTTTATGCTAAATATCAAAAATATTACTATTGCCATGAATTCTGCTTGTATGGTTAGTTCTAATTCTAAATATTTCTGTTTTTGGCATGTGATGTGTGCGAGGTGGTGTATAAAATAGTTATATTTTTACAAGGAAAACTATTAAATACGATACATTTTTACACAAGTTATTTATTTATTTATAGAGTGGATATACTTAAACCTTGCTACAACATTTATAGGCAGTGTACCTAATCGTACAGTAGTGTAGTTTTTAGTAAGTCCGGTTCGTTCCACAGGGATCTTAGCCAAGTTTAACGCTATATTAGTTTTTACTTATAATTGTAAAAATACAAAAATATATAAATAATATTATTATTATAAAAGGGGGATTTTACCGTTTAATGACCGATTTGTCGATTTTAAAACTTTAGTCGCAGTTAAAACCTAACGTAAGATATTAAAAATAAATATAACTTAATTTAAAGCGTAAAATAAATAACGATAATGAAATTGTAATAAATAAAAGTGCGATAAAATAAAATTGCGATAATTAAAAAGTACGATAATTAAAAGCGCAATTAAATAAAATGACAGTAAATAAAAGTGCGATAATTAAAAGTGCAATTAAATAGGAAATAAAGAAATTATGCTTATTTAAACTTCTGTAATCATGATGTTTGACGTGTTGATTTTAATTTGTTACCATGGGTTAATTGTCCTTTGTCCTGGATTATTTAATATGTCCGTCTGGTTTTTGTCCATAACAGTCCATCAGTCATAAATATAAAGTGCGAGTGTCCTCGTCAAATTATCCTTATATCCAAAGTCAAATACTCCAACTAATTGGGGACTTAAACTGTAACAAGGTCTTAATACTTTGTTTAATAATTACACCAGGATATCGACTGCGTGTAACCCAAGGTTTTAATACTTTTTTAACAATTACGCCAAGTGTCCTTGTACATAATTTACCCTTGTTTTAATAAGTCCATTGACTATTAATCCATTCCCGTGTCCGGTTAAATGAACAATTATTAGTACTCATAAATATCCCGCCCATCGTGTCCGATCAAGTGTATATGGTTATTTATAGGTACGTCCAAATGTAAATCTTTATATTAAATTAACAAACTATCATTTAATTAAACAAATATAAAGCCCATTAATAGCCCATAGTTTAATTTCCACCAGTATCGTTCTTTTGTCCAAACCCCAATTATGGTACAAAGCCCAATTACCCCGTCTTAATATTTTAGCCCAACATCACGATTACTTCGGCTTAAATAAGCATAATAATAACTTAGCTACGAGACATTAATTTAAAAAACTTGAACATAACTTACAATGATTAAAAATAGCGTAGCGTTACACGGAAAGAATTTCGACTTACACCCTTACAACATTCGCTAACATACCCTTATTATTAGAATTTAAAATTAAAATTAAAATTAAAATATAATATATATATATATATATATATATATATATATATATATATATATATATATATATATATATATATATATATATATATATATATATATATATATATATATATATATATACGTGAGAGAGATAGAGAAAAAGATATATTAAAACTGGCCAAAACACGCGAAATTTATAGATGTGGCCTGACTTCTGGGGCCATGCGATCGCATGGCTTTTGTTCTTCTAGGCCATGCGATCGCATGGCCAGCTGGGAGAGTTCACATGACTTTATTTTCTTTCTTGTCGACGGTTTTTAATAATAATATAATATATAAATAATTTATAGAATTATTTAAATATTATATTATATTCGTGTGCATAGTTGACTTGTAATTTTTAGACCGTTGAGTCGAGCGTTGAGAGTTGACTCTGGTCCCGATTTTGGATTTTCGAACGTCCTTGCGTACAATTTAATATCTTCTATTTTGCGTTTTGTGTTTTGCGTCTTGTACTCTTGTAATTTTGAGATGTTTCTCATCAATAACTTGAACCTCTTTAATTGTACTTTGTACTTTTGAGCTTTTTGGTCGTTTGTGTTTTCAATTCGTCGAATCTGTCTTTTGTCTTCACCTTTTATTATTTAAACGAATATCACTTGTGAATAGAACAATTGCAACTAAAAGCTTGTCTTTCTTGAAGGATAATGCTATGAAATATATCTTCGTGTTTAGCATTATCAAATATTCTCACACTTGAGTGTTTCTTGTCCTCAAGCAATATAGTCTTGAAATAAATATATACTAGAATCACTTCTTTATTCTTCACACTTTGTACATCAGTGATTTCTATACGGCGGTATGAACAATGGTAGTAACGATGTGGTTTACAGTCCCACATGACTATAAAAATTTAGATCCTTTAGGAAATTGGATCTTTATGAAAACATTTGATCTTTTAAAAATCTAGATTTTACCCTAGATAAGTTTTCCGGAATAACCCGTCACCGGTGCTTGCAAATTGTTTTGGTGAGTTTAGTGGGATTCAGATTTGAAAATTTTAGCTCAAAACTTGCTGTTTTATGTCACCCACTTGCTAACCTTGTATTGGAAAAGCAACACGTCCAGTATACTTGCTCCGTATATTACCTTTCGGTAAAATACCGTCCGGTTGTAAAGGAAAGCATTGGACAAGCAACTGTTAGGGCAATGTCCCCTGACATGCTTTTAATTATGGTCTATAACGTGTCGGATGCAATTACTATCCTTTGTAGGAGCAATAGTAAAGATCACCCTATAATTTTTTGGTCTGGCACAAGGTCCTGTCTTCGACCATGCTATGCAACCACCGTTCTTACGGTTGACACCCGATTTGGTTCAGATGACCTAATGAATTCCAGGTGAATTCCTAGGATTTTATGTTCAATGGTAATGAATGCATTAAAAATGGGTTTTTCAGAAAACAAATTGGTTTGTAATTTTGATCAAAATATTTTCTCGTTCAAGCTCGAGTTTAGATATCATCGAATTCCATGAGTTTGAATTCTAAATCTTTAAAAGTCAACCTCAAGGATTGAGTAATATCAGTCTTAAAAGCTGATTTTTGATCTTTTAAGGAGATTATCCTTTCTGGGGATCTGATTCATTAGTCTTATCAAGCTAATTTTCACGGCACCCTCCCCATTTTACAAGACAGATCCTCTCATGGTTACGATAAGTCTGACCACTTGGCGACCCTGTTTGATGCTGAGGTCCGTGGATTTCCAGCTGATTTTCGAGAAAACTTTTCAAGGTTTTTCGTAGACTCTACAACTGGTCTGGACGACAACTTCATGACCTAAATCAAGAAGTGCGTTTCTTTTTCGGAAGACTTTACTTCCTTTTAATGATGGAATTGATTCATCGTGTAGATCCATCTTTCTTTCAAATATATTACAGTTTTTCGGGTAAAACAGTTATTTTTGTCCAAAACAAAAGTATCTTCAATTATTTGTACAAAAATATGTGATATATGTTTTAAATAACTTGGTAAATTTTTCCCACACTTGGCTTTTATTTTCCTTTCTTCGCCTTTTTATTGTCCTTTCTTCGCATTTTAAATGAATTCTAACATTTTGGTTTGTTTCTCAATTTATGTCCTTTCCGAGGTAACAATAATTTCGGTATTAACACCTAGTTTAACCGATCATAAATATGTATAAACATAATTTTGAATTCATTTATTTGAAAAATTTTGAAAATTTTTCCAAGAATTGGGTAGTCAGTATATAAGACTAGGGCTGTTCTTTATTATCAGAGAGCACTATATTCTAATATAACTACTGCGTTACTAGTATTTTTAATGGTAACCAAGTGTATAAGTCAAAAAATTTAAAAAAAAAATTTAAAATCCAAAAGAATTTGAATTTAACCCCTTCCCACACTTAAGATCTTGCAATGCCCTCATTTGCAAGAAATCAGTAACAATTTAAATTATTGAGGGTGATTAGCGTAGAAAAATGATTAAATTTTACCAAAGTTTCCAAACATATTGGCGTTTGTTTGTTGAATGATAAATGGTGCACATCATTTGTTCATTCCGTCTTGTTGTTACATCACATTTGTTTTTCGTTTTGTCGTCAAAATCAGTAGCTTTTGCTGAACTTAATGCCAGTGAAAATGCGCTGTTTTACCCTGTTGTGTACATGAAATAAAATTCATACAATACAAATATTAACATGCATGGTAATTTGAAATGGGACTTAAAATCCCACTTTCAAATCAAATATGAAATATTAGTACAAAAAATAAAAATATTAAACATTACAATAAAAGTATCAAAATATAATGTATTTAAACATAAATAAATAGAAATAATAAAAATGATAAAAATCATAGAAATCACCAACAGGAACTATATCAATCTGGATAGGGGTTTCAGTTCATGTCGTCTTCCGGGTTCCATGGTTGGTGATAGGTGTACTAGTAAGCCTGGTTAGGGTCGTAGAGAGTATATGGAGGTCTCATCTCGGGCTGGTGTTGAGGATAGTAAGCGGGTCGGGTCGGTACGTAGTGATCCTGAGGTGACAGCCAGCTCATGATTTGACGCTGATGATAGTCCCATCTATCATGTTGTCGTTGCCTGGAATGCTTGTAATCATTTCGGTCTTGCCACTGCTCCATCCGACTAAATCTCTCCTCGTTTGTCATTCCTACCTCATCTACACGCTGGTAGACGTCAGTCATAGCCTCCCTAATGGCATCCCTAATGTCATCTGCTTCCTCCATTTCCTCATCTGAACCTCTCTCTACCTGAGGATGATTACCAACATATGGTATTGCCTGATTGCGTCTACTTTTCAATACCTTAGCACCCTGATAGACCCTCAATCCTAAAGGCTCAACCTATTCCCTACAATCTAAAAGTGGACCCCCTTAATCCCTATCTACACCCAAATACTCTCCAATGAGAGTAACAAAAATACCTCCTCCTATTATTCCCTCTTCCTGTATTCCTTCTACCATCTTAGACAAATAAAAACCAACACATTAAGGGATATTAACAAAGCCTCTTGGGTCTCGAATACACTTTAGGTAAAATAAATCATGTAAAGTCATTTTCTCCTTATTGTGACCTCTCTGTGTAATCGAGTTAGCCAAAAATCTATGAATTATACGAAGCTCGGCTTTGTTAATATGTAAGTAGGAGTGTTTTCCTCCTAGCGTAAAAATATTATAATCTGACATACACCTCCAGACGGCGTTTGCGTCAAAATTCCTATCTACCCTTTCACCACGATAAATCAAATTCATACAATCGGGTAGTAGTAATTCACCAGGAGTATATATCTGCAAAGCCCTGGCCATGTCCAGCGTGTACATCCTGTACATCCTACGGCCAAGTATAAATCTATGAAAACTTCTATCATCTAACCTATCTACATCTGCATTTAAGGCTATAGTACTCATAAGCTCAATACACCATTCTTTATATACAGGTCTACGAATGGTGAATAAACGTTCCCAATCGTGAAAAGAAGAGCTGCCATACCTTTGGATCAAATGCTGTCTAACTGAGTTAGCAAGTTGGACCCTTTCCAAAGGCTCCCAATCGATTACCCTCAGCACTTCTACATTTTTTGGTATCAGTTTGAATTTGTTACTTTGATATGTTGGATAATCTCTCCAGCTTCTATCGAATCTCAGATTAGGATGCAACGTGTGTTCAGGAATCGTTGGGTATTCTACTAGCGGATGCATCAGAAATACTATGAAGGCATCAACAAATTGTAGCGGATCATAATAAGGTACGTGTTGATCAGGTTGATGTTGTGGTTCCTGTTATTGTTCTTGTTGAAAAATCCGAACCTAGGCATGATTATAGCGGATTGTAGGACGAAATTTGGTGAATTTTGGTGAAAAATTGATGAAATTTGGGTGATATGTGTGTGTTTTTTCGTATATGTGTGTGTGTGTTGTGTGGAGACAGAGAAGCTCGACTGATATTTGATCCTGGCCAGATTTTCAGTTCCATGCTATCGCATGGCTCTAAAGGCCAAATCCTATGCGATCGAATGGGGTCCGAGTTTTTTTTTTTTTTTTATAAAAACCTTATACTAATAAAACATAAATTAATAAAATTTTAAAATTTTGTTTCTTTTTAGGAGTGAGGGTGTTTCAGATCGTTGTCCGAGTCCGTTCCTCGAAAAAAATTTAAAATTTATCAATTCAAAGCGCGGTTTTAAAAGTAAAGATTTTTGGGTTTTTAATGTTTTTGGCTTACTTTAATTTAATAAGATTAAAAATAATGATAATAAAAGTTCTCGTCCCTTCCTTGGGTAGAGCAATTTCGGTTCAATGACCTAGTTTTCAACTCACAACGAATTTTAAAAATCATATTTTTATCTTAGTGAAATAAAGTAAATTTTTGTTTTTAAATTCACACCAAACTTAAATTTAAAATGCATAAAATTAAAAATTAAAAATTTTAAAAATTCACACCAAATTTATATTATAATTTTATTTTTATACATACAAACTTATATTAAAAACATAAATTTTTCAAATACTTACAAACTTAAATATATTGATTTAAAAAGTTTACAATAATAATTTAATATTAATATATTAATTTTAAAAACAAAGTAAAAATAAAAATTAAAAATCTTTTTGATCTTTTATCCCACTTTAATCAATCAAATATTATCAAAAATATACGCCCCTCTTTTCGGTAAAGTAATTTCGGCTATATTACCTAGTTTTACTCCTGACGAATTTCTGAAATATTTTGGGTTGATTTATTAAAGATATTTATACCTTAAGAATAAACGGTAAATTTCGCAGTGATGTAATAAATTTTTGCATGATATCAATAATTTCGGTTACGCATACCTAATTTTATTGAATACCAATTTAATACTTTATAGCGAACGATTTAGCGTTTATTATCAAAAGGTTAAAAGCAATAAAATAAAAATAAAAACTGTACATACTTACCTGTGAGATAGAATTCTCAGTGACCTGCTTTAGCCCACTCATAAGATAGTCGGACTAATTGGTTTTCCATAGCTACATAGGCATAACCTCGAGCATTCAACGATTTTTCTTCGAAACATATGAACGGTCCTTCTCTACATAAAGTAACGAACTCGGTATTGGAATATGTCTGATTCGTCGAGCATTTTCCTTCGTGTGACCATTTTCCGCATTTTGTGACATCTTTCAAGGTGTCGTTCTCTTCTTTTCGATGCGGATTTTGATTTTCCTTTACCAAAATGTAACTTATTATGATCGTTCCTGAGTTCTTTTCTTACTCCGTCCAATTTGGCTCTTATTACTGATACCAGGTCACTCGGGAGTGTGTCATTATTACGTTTAGTGATCAAAGCATGTAGCATTAGACCATGGTTTAGTTCACAGGAATTCTTCCTCTCGTAAAACCTAAAAAAAATAAAAATTCAGAATGGGGGGAGAAGAGTAGTTCTTTAGGGTCTGCTAGGGAAAGACCATTCGGATTCCATTCTCGGGAACTACACGAAAATAGAATATCTAACTCTAATAGAAATACATATTACCCTAAAAAGATTCGAACCTTCCCACACTTAGTTAGCTGTGATGTCGAAATTGTGATTAACTTCATCTTCAACTTCCATTGGATTATCTATGTAATGTTTAACTCTGTGACCATTAACTTTAAATTCAATCCCATTTGAATTTATTAATTCAACTGTTTCGTACAGAAAAACTCTTTTGACTATGAATAGTCCAGACCATCTTGATTTCAATTTTCTAGGAAATAGCTTGAATCGTGAATTGAAAAGAAGAACTATGTCTCCTTCTTTAAATTCTTTTGAACTTCCGATTCTTTTATCAAGCCATTTCTTCGTTCTTTCCTTATAGATTAACGAATTTTTGTATGCTTCATGTCTCAATTATTCTAATTCGTTTAATTGACTTAACCGTAGACGTCCGGCTTCATGTAAGTCAAGATTACATGTCTTCAAAGCCCAAAATGCTTTATGTTCAATTTCTACTGGAAGATGACATGCTTTTCCGTAAACGAGTCTAAAAGGTGTGGTTCCAATTGGAGTTTTGTAGGCTGTTCTAAAAGTCCAGAGTACATCCTCCAATTTCATGGACCATTCCTTCGGATTTGATCCTACGGTTTTCTCTAAAATGCGTTTTAATGCTCGGTTGGTATTTTCAGCTTGTCCACTTGTTTGTGGATGATAAGCGGTTGAGATTTTATGAGTTACTCCATATCTTTTAAGAACTTTCTCAAGTTGATTATTACAAAAATGAGTACCCCGATAACTTATTAAAGCTTTCGGTGTTCCAAAAAGACATTTTAAAAAGTTAACTACAACTCATGCATCGTTAGTTGGGAGAGCTTGTGCTTCCGCCCATTTAGATACATAATCAATGGCAACAAGAATGTAGAGATTATTATGAGATTTTGGAAATGGACCCATAAAGTCAATACCCCAAATGTCAAATACTTCACATACTTGAATGACATTTTGTGGCATTTCATCACGTTGACTTATTTTTCCGGCCCTTTGACATGCATCACAGGATTTGCAAAGAAGGTGTGCGTCTTTGAAAATTATAGGCCAATAGAATCCAGCGTCGTAAACTTTTCTTGCTGTGACCTGAGGCCCATAATGCCCTCCTGTTGGTCCTGTGTGACAATGGTTTAAGATTTTACTAGCTTCATCCCCGAATACACATCGGCGTAGTATTCCATCGGGATAACTTTTAAACAAATGTGGATCTTCCCAGAAATAGTGTTTTATATCACTAAAGAATTTCTTTCATTTTTGGTACGACAATCCTTTTTCAAGGAATCCACATACTAAGTAATTCGCATAATCTGCAAACCATGGAATTTCACTATAATCTATCTTCAATAGATATTCATCAGGAAAGTTGTCTTGTATGGCCGATTCATTTAGAACTTCTAATTCGGGATTTTCAAGACGAGAAAGATGATCAGCTGCGAGATTTCCTGCTGCCTTTTTGTCTTGGATTTCAATATCGAACTCTTGTAAGAGTAAGATCTAACGGATTAATCTTGGTTTAGCATCTTTTTTTGAAAATAGGTATCTAAGAGCAGAATGGTCGGTATAGACCACCGTTTTAGCTAGAACGAGATATGAACGAAATTTGTCAAAAGCAAAGACAATAGCAAGGAGTTCTTTTTCAGTAGTTGTGTAATTCGTTTGTGCTCCTTGTAACGTCTTACTAGCATAATAAATAGATTAAAATCGTTTTTCAATCCTTTGACCTAAAACGGCTCCCATTGCAAAATCACTTACATCGCACATAAGTTCAAACGGTAGATTCCAATTTGGAGTTATCATGATCGGCGCATTAGTAAGTTTTTCTTTAAGAATATTAAAATATTTGATGTATTCATCTGAAAAGATGAATAGAGCATCCTTTTCTAGGAGTTTATTAATAGGAGTGGCAATTTTAGAAAAATCTTTTATAAAACGTCGGTAAAAACTGGCATGCCCTAGAAAACACCTAACTCCTCTAACATTGGTGGGATGTGGAAGTTTAGCAATTACGTCTACTTTAGCTCTATCCACTTTAATTCCTTCCTGTGAAATCTTATGACCAAGAACGATGCCTTCTTTAATCATGAAATGGCATTTCTCCCAATTAATTACTAGATTTGATTGTTCGCATCTAATAAGCATTCGTTCAAGATTAACTAGAAATGTTTCAAAAGTATCACCGAAGACTGAAAAGTCATCCATGAAAACTTCCATGCATTCTTCTATCATGTCGTGAAAAATCGCCATCATGCACCTTTGAAAGGTTACAGGGGCGTTGCAAAGTCTAAATGGCATGCATTTATAAGCAAAAGTACCATAAGGGCACGTGAACGTAGTTTTCTCTTGGTCCTCGGGTGCTATTGGAATTTGAAAATATGCGGAAAAACCATCAAGAAAACAACAGTAACTATTTCCGGCTAATCTTTCCAACATTTGATCAATGAAAGGTAAGGGAAAGTGATCTTTTCTGGTGGCGTCATTTAATTTTCTATAATCAATACAAACACGCCATCCTGTTACAGTCCTAGTAGGAATAAGCTCATTTTTTCATTTGTGATGACAGCCATGCCACCCTTCTTAGGCACTCATTGAACTGGGCTTACCCATGGACTATAAGAGATTGGATAAATTAAACCTGCATCAAGCAGTTTAATAATTTCTTTCTTAACAACATCTTGCATATTCGGATTTAGTCTTCGTTGGCGTTGCACATACGTTTTATGACCTTCTTCCATAAGGATTTTATGTGTACAATACGAAGGACTTATTCCTTTAATATCATGAATCTTCCATGAAATAGCTGGTTTATGAGCTTTTAGCACAGAAATGAGTTGTGATTTTTCATTTTTAGTAAGAGAAGACGATATTATTACAGGTAATTCAGATTCACCATGTAAATAAGCGTATTCCAAATGATTTGAAAGTGGCTTTAACTCTAATGTCGGTGGTTCTTCTATCGATGATTTATATCAATATATGTCTTCCTCTTTTAGCATTTGAATTTCTTCTGTTGTTGGTTCATATCCATTAGCCATAAGTATAGCTAATATTTCAGTTTCATCAATTGGTTCAGTTCCTTCTCCTAAAGAACATTCTCCTATTCCTTGTAATTCTGGAAATTCTTCTAATAATTCTACATGTGAATCTATAGTTTAAATATAATAACATGTATCATCTGCAGATTGCGGTTGTTGCATGGCTCTATCAACAGAAAAGGTAACATTCTCGTCCTCTATACTTAGGGTCAGTTTCTTACCAAACACATCTATTATTGTTTTATCCGTGTTTAAGAATGGTCTTCCTAATATGAGAGGAACTCGAGAATCTTCTTCCATGTCTAGAATAACAAAATCTACTGGAAATACTAAAGTACCAACTTTAACTAGCATGTTCTCCATTATCCCTCTAAGATATTTTACTGATCTATCTGCCAGTTGTATGCTTATTCGTGTTGGTTTCAATTCTCCAAGGTCTAGTTTAGCGTATAGTGAATACAGCATTAGATTTATACTAGCACCTAAGTCTGCAAATGCTTCTAGTGAACTAAGACTACCCAGAAAACATGGAATTGTGAAACTTCCTAGATCTGGTAATTTTTCTGGTATCTTATTCAACAGCATTGCAGAACAATTGGCATCCATAGTAACAGCCGAGAGTTCTTCCATTTTCTTTCTATTTGTGATTAGATCTTTCAGAAATTTAGCATATCTAGGCATTCCTGAAATTACATCAATGAAAGGAAGATTTACATTTATCTGTTTAAACATATCCAAGAATTTGAATTGCTCGGCTTCAAGTCTTTCTTTTCTCATTTTACTCGGGTAAGGAAGTGGTGGTTGGTATGGTTTAACATAAGGTTTAGCCTTAACTGTGTTATCTTCATTAACCTTTTCAACTACCGGTTCTGTTTCCTTATCTTGCTCAGATTGTGGTTCTTGTGGAGTAGGAATAGAGTCATCGGAAATTACAGGTATTTCAGGTGGTTTAAGTGTAATACCACTTCTTGTGGTAATAGCTTTAGCTGTTTCATTCCGGGGGTTAGCATTTGTATCACTAGGTAGACTTCCCGATTTTCTTTCACCTATTAACCTTGCTAGGTTACTTATTTCTTGTTCCAAATTTTGAATAGAAGCTTGTTGATTTCTAAATGCTTGAGCATTTTGTTCATTGGTTTGTTTCTGAGATGTGAAAAACTGCGTTTGAGATTCAACTAGCTTCGACATCATATCTTCTAAATTTGGCTTTTTATCATCGGTTTGTGGTGGTTTGTTTTGAAAATTAGGTCTTTGCTGATTGTAAGTATTATTGGATACTTGTTGATTGCTAGGACCTTGTTGGTTGTTGTATGGAACATTTCGGTTATAATTCTGATTTTGATTGTAGATTGGTCTTGGAGGTTGATAATTATTCTGATAATTATTTCCAGGCCTTTGGTTTATGTACGAAGCATTCTCTCTTTGTTCCATTGTTTGTTCAATACTGAGACAATCTTTTGTCAAATGTGGTCCTCCACACTGCTCACAACTAATTCGTATTGAGTGTATATCCTTAGTCATCTTTTCCATTCGTCTCTTGACAGCATCTATCTTTGCGGAAATGGAATCTAAGTCATGGCTAGAATCGGCTCTAGCTTCTTTAGATGATCTAACGATATCTTTTTCTTGGTGCCACTCATGTGAGTGGGAAGCAGTGTTATCAATAATTTTGTAAGCGTCAGTTGCGGTTTTCTTCATAATGGAACCACCAGCTGCTATATCGATGTCTTTCCTTGTAGTGATGTCGCATCCTTGGTAGAATATTTGTACTATTTGACAAGTGTCTAAACCATGTTGCGGACATCCTCTTAATAACTTTTCAAATCTGGTCCACGCCTCATATAGAGTTTCATTTGGCTTTTGTGTGAACGTAACAATTTTTCCTTGAAGTCTCACGGCTTTAGATGCTGGAAAGAATTGTTTAAGAAATTTTTCAACTAAAACATCCCATGTATCAATCGCCCCTTCAGGTAACGATTCTAACCAATCTTTGGCTTCTCCCTTTAAAGTCCAGGGAAATAACATGAGATATATCTGTTCATCTTCCACTTCTCTGATTTTGAATAAAGTACAGATCCTATTAAAAGTACGAAGATGTTCGTTTGGATCTTTCTTTGACGCACCACTAAATTGGCATTGATTAGTTACCATGTGTAGGATTTGTCCTTTGATTTCATAATCTGGCGCATTAATGTCAGGTTGAGTAATTGCGTGACCTTGGCCAGTGCGTTTAGCTCACATTCGGTCTTCCATACTTAGAGGTTCCAGATTTTCCATGATTGAATTTGTTGAATCTGAATCACTAAGGGATTCTGATTTAATGGGTTGTTCCTCAACAATCTCTGTTTGAATGATTGGTGGTTCCAGAGGAAAGATTAATGGTTCAGGATCTCTGAATTGTCCCTGAATATCCTCCAGATTCTCAATTGTGAGGTCGGGTTCAAAAAATGGATTATCAAAAATTTGAATTGGAATACTTGGTCGACTTGATGACGATTCTAAAGAAAAATCAACGGCGACAATATTTGCTAGATGTCTTGATCTGGTTACAGGTGGTGAACGTACAAAAGGTGGTGAACGTTTTGCTCGGTGCATTCACTGAATATCCTATTAGTTATAAAAGATAAAAATTATATAAGTTATCAAATTAATAGACTTTTCTTATTTTGCCCACGTTTTGATTAGCCAATAGATGTAGCAGGTAGCCAGGACCCTTTAAATCGGAAGCCCACAACTCGCCATTAACAAATCCAACTATCACTACGAATCGGAAAATTTTGGATGTCTATCAATTTAACCACTTAAAATAATTTTTCGTTGAAATTTAAAGAAATTTAGAGAAGAAATAGAAAAAAATCTAAGTCCTAAAAACTAGAGTGTCGAGAAATAAGAAAGAAAAAGAGCGCGTCGGAACACGTCGAAAAATAAAAGGTCGAAAAAAATAATAGGCGTCCAAAAATAAAAATAAGAAAGTAGCGCGTCGAAACTTAAAAAGGAACTAAAAACTAAGAATTAAAAGTTGCGTCTAAAAATATTAAAGCTTACAAGAAATTCTATATCCAAAACGGCAAAAACTTAAAAAGGTACTAAAATATAAAAACGGCGTCGCAAAATTCTAAAGCACCTAAATCTTAGTCTAAAGAAAAAGTACTTAAGGAATTTTACGACAAAGCCTAAGAATCTAGAAATAAAAATAACTATGGCAAAAACTATGACTTAAAACTAAATACGAGCGAAAAATACAAATACGCTAAAACAAATAAAAAGAAACAAAATACTAAAATAAACTTAAAGTTGTAAAAAGTACAATTTTTATAAAAAATATTATTTTTATATTATTTATTTTATAAAACTATTAATTTTTATATATTAATAAAACTAATTAAACTAAAAATAAAAATTAATAATAAAAACTAAACTAATTAACTAAAAACTAAACCCTAATTAGGGTTTTAATAATAATAATAATAATAATATACTCCGTAATTATTGCTGTAATCAGGTCAACTTCGGCGTGTCAGAACAGGCCATGCGATCGCATGGTCTTCACGTTATATATGCATGCGGTCGCATGGAGTAGGGTTTCGGGCTAGAGTTGGGCTGCTACAGTACCAGGCCGTTTGATTTTTTTTTATATTTTTTTCTGTTTTAAAATATATAGAATATTTATATAGAGTAAATAAAAACTTAATTGTTAAAAATTAAAAATAAAAATAGAAAAATTTATAATTTTATATATTTTTATCAATCTCTTAAAAATATATATTTTGTTTTTCTTTTTATATTTTTATATTTTTAATATTTAAAACGTATATTTTTTTATACAAAGAACTTAATAAAAAACTTTTTTTTTATATATAGCGTTTCGCTTCTAGCGTTTAAGCAAGTCCCCGGCAGCGGCGCCAAAAATACTTGATGTGTGCGAGGTGGTGTATAAAATAGTTATATTTTTACAAGGAAAAACTATTAAATACGATACATTTTTACACAAGTTATTTATTTATTTATATGGTGGATATACTTAAACCTTGCTACAACACTTATAGGCAGTGTACCTAATCGTACAGTAGTGTAGTTTTTAGTAAGTCCGGTTCGTTCCACAGGGATCTTAGCCAAGTTTAACGCTATTTAGTTTTAACTTATAATTGTAAAAATACAAAAATATATAAATAATATTATTATTATAAAAAGTAGATTTTACCGTTTAATGACCGGTTTGTCGATTTTAAAACTTTTGTCGCAGTTAAAACCTAATGTAAAATATTAAAAATAAATATAACTTAATTTAAAGCGTAAAATAAATAACGATAATGAAATTGCAATAAATAAAAGTGCGATAAAATAAAATTGCGATACTTAAAAGCGCAATTAAATAAAATAACAGTAAATAAAAGTGTGATAATTAAAAGTGCAATTAAATACGAAATAAAGAAATTATGCTTATTTAAACTTCCTTAATCATGATGTTTGACGTGTTGATTTTAATTTGTTACCATGGGTTAATTGTCCTTTGTCCTGTATTATTTAATATGTCCGTCTGATTTTTGTCCATAACAGTCCATCAGTCATAAATATAAAGTGTGAGTGTCCTCGTCAAATTATCCTTATATCCGAAGTCAAATACTCCAACTAATTGTGGACTTAAACTGTAACAAGGTTTTAATACTTTGTTTAATAATTACACCAGGATTTCGACTGCGTGTAACCCAAGGTTTTAATAATTTGTTAACAATTACGCCAAGTGTCCTTGTACATAATTCACCGCTGTTTTAATAAGTCCATTGACTATTAATCCATTCCCGTGTCCGGTTAAATGAACGATTATTAGTACTCATAAATATCCCGCCCATCGTGTCCGATCAAGTGTATATGGTTATTTATAGGTACTTCCAATTGTAAATCTTTATATTAAATTAACAAACTATCATTTAATTAAACAAATATAAAGCCCATTAATAGCCCATAGTTTAATTTCCACCAGTGTCGTTCTTTTGTCCAAACCCCAATTATGGTACAAAGCCCAATTACCTCGTCTTAATATTTTAGCCCAACATCACGATTACTTCAGCTTAAATAAGCATAATAATAACTTAGCTACGAGACATTAATTTAAAAAGGTTGAACATAACTTACAATGATTAAAAATAGCGTAGCGTTACACGGACAGAATTTCGACATACACCCTTACAACATTCGCTAACATACCCTTATTATTAGAATTTAAAATTAAAATTAAAACTAAAATATAATATATATATATATATAAGTGAGAGAGATAGAGATAGAGAAAAAGATATATTAAAACTGGCCAAAACACGTGAAATTTATAGATGTGGCCTGACTTCTGGGGCCATGCGATCGCATGGCTTTTGTTCTTTCAGGCCATGCGATCGCATGGCCAGCTGGGAGAGTTCACATGACTTTGTTTTCTTTCTTGCCGACAGTTTTTAATAATAATATAATATATAAATAATTTATAGAATTATTTAAATATTATATTATATTCGTGTGCATAGTTGACTTGTAATTTTTAGTCCGTTGCGTCGAGCGTTGAGAGTTGACTCTGGTCCCGGTTCCGGATTTTCGAACGTCCTTGCGTACAATTTAATATCTTGTATTTTGCGTTTTGCGTCTTGTACTCTTGTAATTTTGAGACGTTTCTCATCAATAATTTGAACCTCTTTGATTGTACTTTGTACTTTTGAGCTTTTTGGTCGTTTGCGTCTTCAATTCGTCGAATCTGTCTTTTGTCTTCACCTTTTATTATTTAAATGAATATCACTTGTGAATAGAACAATTGCAACTAAAAGCTTGTCTTTCTTGAGGGATAATGCTATGAAATATATGTTCGTTTTTAGCATTATCAGCATGCTCGTTTGGGACATGTGAATTATAAAAGATTGCATGAAATGTCCAAGGAAGACTTGATACCAAGTTTTGATTTGAACTTTGAAAAGTGAAAAACTTGTATCTTGACTAAAATTATTAGGAAACCATTCAAGGATGTAAACAGGACTTCTTTGTCTTTAGAACTAATTCATAGTGATCTATGTGATTTCCATGCTAGACCTTCCATGGTACAAGAAGTATATGATCACATTTATAGATGATGTGTCTAGGTATTGCTATGTATATCTTTCGCATACTAAAGATGAAGCATTACACAAGTTCAAAATCTAAAAAATGGAAGTAGAATTACAACAGAATGGTTTAATTAAGACTTTGCGTACCGATAGAGGTGGTGAATACTATGATCCTAGTTATTTCCAATCAATAGGTGTAATTCACCAAACCACAGCTCCTTATACACCACAACAAAATGGTGTAGCTGAAAGGAAGAATAGGTCTCTTAGAAAAATAATTAATTCCATGTTATCCTATTCGGTTTTGAGTGAAGGGTTTTGGGGTGAAGCCATGTTAACAGCTTGTAATATTTTGAATATGGTTCCCAACAAAAAAGGAAAAACCACACCTTATGAACTTTGGTATAAAAGGTTACCTAACTTGCATTATTTGCATGTTTGGGATTGTCAGGCGATTGTAAGATTATCGGAACCTGAAAGGAAAACTTTAGGTGAAAAAGGTATTGTTTGTATATTTATTGGATATGCAGAGCATTCCAAGGCTTATAGGTTCTAGGTTATTGAACCTAATGACTCGGTGTCGGTTAATTCCATCATAGAGTCTAGAGATGCTATCTTTGATGAAATCTCGGTTTACATCAATACCAAGACCAAAGAATGTGGTGCATATGCCTTTTTCAAATGATTGTAACAACCCCAAATCCGTTTACCAAAAACGAAGCACATTTTTATTTTATTTTAGGTCCCAATATCCCGGTAATAATACATAACATTTTCAACTCTGTTTTAACCGAAAACATAATGTCTTAACGTTACGTTTAACAACTTAATATAACCCTTGGTACACAAATGACACATTAAAAAATCATTTGTAACAATGACCCAATCACACAAAATACGGGTTAATACTCGATAACCCAACCCAATACCAAGAGCATAATCCCGGAGACTACCAAATCCCCAATCCGCATCCAAATCTACGAAAGCAACCCCATCGATGTAGTGACCCGAACTTTTCCATGTTATATATATATATATATATATATATATATATATATATATATATATATATATATATATATATATATATATATATATATATATATATATATATATATATATATATATAGTTGTTGTTTACATGATTAAGTGTTTCCAACATGTTAAGCAATCAAACTTGTTAAGACTTGATTAATTGAAATAGGTTTCATATAGACAATTGACCACCCAAGTTGATCGGTGATTCACGAACGTTAAAACTTGTAAAAACTATATGATGACATATATATGGTTATATATATATATAGTTAACATGATATTATGATAAGTAAACATATCATTAAGTATATTAATAATGAACTACATATGTAAAAACAAGACTACTAACTTAATGATTTTGAAACGAGACATATATGTAACGATTATCGTTGTAACGACATTAAATGTATATATATCATATTAAGAGATATTCGTACATCATAATATCATGATAATATAATAATTTAAAATATCATTTGATATTATAAACATTGGGTTAACAACATTTAACAAGATCGTTAACCTAAAGGTTTCAAAACAACACTTACATGTAACGACTAACGATGACTTAACGACTCAGTTAAAATGTATATACATGTAGTGTTTTAATATGTATTCATAAACTTTTGAAAGACTTCAAGACACTTATCAAAATACTTCTACTTAACAAAAATGCTTACAATTACATCCTCGTTCAGTTTCATCAACAATTCTACTCGTATGCACCCGTATTCGTACTCGTACAATACATAGCTTTTAGATGTATGTACTATTGGTATATACACTCCAATGATCAGCTCTTAGCAGCCCATTTCAGTCACCTAACACATGTGGGAACCATCATTTGGCAACTAGCATGAAATATCTCATAAAATTACAAAAATATGAGTAATCATTCATGACTTATTTACATGAAAACAAAATTACATATCCTTTATATCTAATCCCTACACCAACGACCAAAAACACCTACAAACACTTTCATTCTTCAATTTTCTTCATCTAATTGATCTCTCTCAAGTTCTAACTTCAAGTTCTAAGTGTTCTTCATAAATTCTACAAGTTCTAGTTTCATAAAATCAAGAATACTTCCAAGTTTGCTAGCTTACTTCCAATCTTGTAGAGTGATCATCCAACCTCAAGAAATCTTTCTTATTTACAGTAAGATATATTTCTAATAAAAGGTAATACTCATATTCAAACTTTGATTCAATTTCTATAACTACAACAATCTTATTTCGAGTGAAAATCTTACTTGAACTGTTTTCGTGTCATGATTCTGCTTCAAGAACTTTCAAGCCATCCAAGGATCCTTTGAAGCTAGATCCATTTTTCTCATTTCCAGTAGCTTTATCCAGAAAACTTGAGGTAGTAATGATGTTCATAACATCATTCGATTCATATATATAAAGCTATCTTATTCGAAGGTTTAAACTTGTAATCACTAGAACATAGTTTAGTTAATTCTAAACTTGTTCGCAAACAAAAGTTAATCCTTCTAACTTGACTTTTAAAATCAACTAAACACATGTTCTATATCTATATGATATGCTAACTTAATGATTTAAAACCTGGAAAGACGAAAAACATCGTAAAACCGGATTTACGCCGTCGTAGTAACACCGCGGGCTATTTTGGGTTAGTTAATTAAAAACTATGATAAACTTTGATTTAAAAGTTGTTCTTCTGGAAAAATGATTTTTCTTATGAACATGAAACTATATCCAAAAATCATAGTTAAACTCAAAGTGAAAGTATGTTTTTCAAAATGGTCATCAAGATGTCGTTCTTTCGACGGAAATGACTACCTCTTTCAAAAACGACTTGTAACTTGTATTTTCAACTATAAACTTATACTTTTTCTGTTTAGATTCATAAATTTAAGTTCAATACGAAATCGTGGCCACTGGAATCACTCAAAACGGATTAGAAACAAAGAAATGGCTAGTAAAACAAGATTGATAAAAACTACTCATTTTACCTACGTGAAAGTTAGTAGTAAATCTATTCCAACCATAACCTAATCAACTTATATTGTATATTATGTAATCTTGAGATACCATAGACACGTATACAATGTTTCGACCTATCATGTCGACCCATCTATATATATATATTGCGGAATAACCATAGACACCCTATATGTGAATGTTGGAGTTAGCTATACAGGGTTGAGGTTGATTCCAAAATATATATATATAGTTTGAGTTGTGATCAATACTGAGATACGTATACACTGGGTCATGGATTGATTCAAGATAATATTTATCGATTTATTTCTGTACATCTAACTATGGACAACTAGTTGTAGGTTACTAACGAGGACAGCTGACTTAATAAACTTAAAACATCAAAATGTATTAAAAGTTTTGTAAATATATTTTGAACATACTTTGATATATATGTATATATTGTTATAGGTTTGTGAATCAACTAGTGGCCAAGTCTTACTTCCCGACGAAGTAAAAATCTGTGAAAGTGAGTTATAGTCCTACTTTTAAAATCTAATATTTTTGGGATGAGAATAGATGCAGGTTTTATAAATGATTTACAAAATAAACACAAGTACGTGAAACTACATTCTATGGTTGAATTATCGAAATCGAATATGCCCCTTTTTATTAAGTCTGGTAATCTAAGAATTAGGGAACAGACACCCTAATTGACGCGAATCCTAAAGATAGATTTATTGGGCCTAACAAACCCCATCCATAGTACCGGATGCTTTAGTACTTCGAAATTTATATCATATCCGAAGGGTGTCCCGGAATGATGGGGATATTCTTATATATGCATCTTGTTAATGTTGGTTACTAGGTGTTCACCATATGAATGATTTTTATCTTTATATATGGGATGTGTATTGAAATATGAAATCTTGTGGTCTATTGTTACGATTTGATATATATATATAGGTTAAACCTATAACTCACCAACATTTTTGTTGACGTTTAAAGCATGTTTATTCTCAGGTGAATACTAAGAGCTTCCGCTGTCGCATACTTAAATAAGGACAAGATTTGGAGTCCATGCTTGCATGATATTGGGTAAAAACTGCATTCAAGAAACTTATTTCGTTGTAACATATTTGTATTGTAAACCATTATGTAATAGTCGTGTGTAAACAAGATATTTTAGATTATCATTATTTGATAATCTACATAAAGCTTTTTAAACCTTTATTGATGAAATAAAGGTTAAGGTTTGTTTTAAAATGAATGCAGTCTTTGAAAAACATCTCATATAGAGGTCAAAACCTCGCAACGAAATCAATTAATATGGAACATTTTTAATCAATAAGAACGGGACATTTCAGTTGGTATCCGAGCGTTGGTCTTAGAGAACCAGAAAAATTTGCATTAGTGTGTCTTATCGAGTTTGTTAGGATGCATTAGTGAGTCTGGACTTCGGCCGTGTTTTCTTTAAAAATGATTGCTTAACATTTTTGTTGGAAACTATATATTATTAACATGTAAATATTATGTGATATATTAATCTCTTAACCTGTTTGATATTATGTGATAGATGTCTACCTCTAGAATAAGTCCCATTGACTCACCTAATAATAATGAAGAGTTAAATGTAAATTGGAATAATTCGTGGACTGATTCACAAGTTCCCGAAGAGGAACCGGAAGAAGAGTCGGAACCAGAAGAAGAATCGGAACCGGAAGAAGAAATAGAACTAGTGGGGGAAATAATAATACGGTTAAGTAGAAGAAAATCCTCAACCAACCGACCAAAGTTAATTATGGTCAACGGTGTTTCCGCCAAGGAAGCAAAATATTGGGAGGATTACCAATTCACCGATGAATCGGATCCCGACGAGGATTCCGATGATGTTATAGAAATTACTCCAACTGAATTTAAAAAGGTAAAAGAGAACAATAAGGGAAAGGGCATAAAAATAGAGAAATCTAATTCCAACCCCGATGAACTTTATATGTATCGTCAACACCCGTATTTCTTAAGTTGTAACAATAACCCGGGAACCTATAAACCACCAGGTTTTTCTAGACCAATGTGGAAAACGACGGCTCGTATTAGGGGAACATCATATATCCCTAAAAACTTAGCAAAAAGAACCAAGTTCGAAAAAGAAGAAACGAGTGAGTCGGAATAAGATAGTTGTATTTATGCGGTGTAATATATGTAATATAGTGTGCTTATGCTTTACGATATATGTAAAAATTGCTTGTATTAATAAGTATCTTTTATGAATCTAACTCTTGTCTATTTTACAGTATAAAAACACAAAATGGATAGACAACCCAATATTTTAGAAGACTTACCCGGAGACATGATTGATGAAATCTTGTCTAGAGTCGGTCAGAGTTCCTCGGCACAACTATTTATGGCAAAATCAGTTTGTAAGACATTCGAAGAACGTTCCAAGAATGCCTTGGTTTATAAAAGGCTTTCATTCGAAAGATGGGGGATATCACATTGGGAAATCCATAAGTTACGATGTGTTTACTTTGACGCATATATTGCGGGGAACCCAAATGCTATTTTACGCAACGGGTTAAGAAATTATTTTGACTCAATATATCCGAATATAGGACTTCGTGATTTAGAAAAAGCGGCTAACATGCAACATAAAGAAGCATGTTATGCTTACGGCTTAGTAATATTCGCTTCTCACCAAAGTGAGAACAAGAACATCGGGCTACAACTATTAAACAAAACGTTCCCACAAGTGACAGAGTCGGTAATTAGGGTAAGAAATGAGGTTTTTAGATTGTTAAGGGACTGTTGGATATTACGTAACACTCGTCCCTTTGACGACGTTACAACACGCTGTCTTATCAACGGCCATAACGGTTATGTTCCACAAGACCAAGGATGGGAAGTAGTCCTAGTAAAACCAGAATGCATGACTTGTTTCTGGACGTATGAATTACGTGTCTTTATTGCCTTTACTAAACGACTTGTGTACTAGCTAGAATTATCTTCACAACTATGTTGTATCAAAGTTATTGTGTGCTATATTTCATGCTATATGTAAAATAAGAGATATTGTAAGTTTGTAAAATATTGTGTAAAAGTTTGAACGCGAAATATTATTATAATCAGTTTTTCATATAGAATTGTAGTAGTTGAATTGTATATTAGCTACCAAGTATGAACTTAACGGGTAGGTACTACCCGAATTTAAACTTATAAAACGCTAATATGAAGAAAAAGCTTTTATAAATGAGTTCATATTATGCTACGAGATACTATTGACTACTCTTAATATTCTGTATGATTAACTTGTTTCATTTGACTATTTGAAGGAAATGGCACCGACTACTCGACAAACCTTGAATATGAGCGAAGAGGAATTTCGTGCCTTTCTTGCTTCAAACATAGCCGCAGTACAGGCTGCGCTACATACCAACAATAACCTTGGATCTAGCAGTATAGGAAATCGTGTAGGATGCACCTACAAAGAATTCACTGCCTGCAAACCTTTGGAATTTGATGGAACCGAAGGACCGATCGGATTGAAATGGTGGACCGAGTAGGTCGAATCTGTGTTTGCCATAAGTAAGTGTACTGAAGAGGACAAAGTGAAGTATGCTACACATACCTTCACAGGTTCTGCGTTAACATGGTGGAATACCTATCTAGAGCAAGTGGGACAAGATGATGCTTACGCAATACCGTGGTCAGCATTCAAGCACTTAATGAACGAGAAGTACCGTCCCAGAACCGAGGTCAATAAGCTCAAGATAGAACTTAGAGGGTTACGAACCCAAGGATTAGATATTACCACGTACGAAAGATGATTCACAGAATTGTGCCTATTGTGTTCGGGAGCGTTCGAAGATGAGGAAGAGAAGATCGACGTGTTTGTGAAAGGATTACCGGAAAGAATCCAAGAAGATATAAGTTCACACGAGCCCGTCTCCATACAACAGGCATGTAGAATGGCTCACAAACTAGTGAACCAGATTGAAGAAAGAATTAAAGAACAGACTGCTGAAGAGACCAATGTGAAGCAAGTTAAAAGAAAGTGGGAGGAAAACGGTGATAAGAATCACCAATACAACAACAACAGCAATTACAACAATAATCGCAACATCAATCGCAACTACAACAAATGGCCCAACAACAACAACAACAACAACAACAATCATCCCAACAATAATAATAACCGCAACAACAACAACAATCAGAAGCAGCTATGCCAAAGGTGTGAAAAGTATCACTCGAGGTTCGGCACCAAATTTTGCAACAAGTGTAAAAGAAATGGTCATAGCGCGGCGAAGTGTGAGGTCTATGGACCAGGAGTTAACAAAACAAAAGGAACAAATGGTGTCGGAACGAGTAATGGTGGAGCAAGTAGTGTCAGAGCAAGTTATGTCAATGTAGTTTGTTATAAATGTGGAAAACCGGGCCACATTATTAGAAATTGCCCGAACCAGGAGAACACGAATGGACAAGGCCGCGGAAGAGTTTTCAATATTAATGCGGCAGAGGCACAGGAAGACCCGGTGCTTGTTACGGGTACGTTTCTTATTGACAATAAATCTGCTTACGTTTTATTTGATTCAGGTGCGGATAGAAGCTATATGAGTAGAGATTTTTGTGCTAAATTAAGTTGTCCATTGACGCCGTTGGATAGTAAATTTTTACTCGAATTAGCAAACGGTAAATTAATTTCAGCAGATTATATATGCCGGAATCGAGAAATTAAACTGGGTAGCGAAATATTTAAGATTGATTTGATACCAGTAGAGTTAGGGAGTTTTGATGTAATAGTTGGCATGGATTGGCTGAAGAAGGTGAAAGCAGAGATCGTATGTTATAAAAATGCAATTCGCATTGTACGAGAAGAAGGAGAACCCTTAATGGTGTACGGAGAAAAGGGCAACACGAAGCTACATCTTATTAGTAATTTGAAGGCACAAAAACTAATAAGAAAAGGTTGCTATGCTGTTCTAGCTCACGTCGAGAAAGTATAAACTGAAGAAAAGAGCATCAATGATGTTCCCGTCGCAAAAGAATTTCTCGATGTATTTCCGAAAGAATTACCGGGATTACCCCCGCATCGATCCGTTGAATTTCAAATAGATCTTGTACCAGGAGCTGCACCAATAGCTCATGCTCTTTACAGACTCACACCCAGCGAGATGAAAGAACTGTAAAGCCAATTACAAGAACTTTTAGAGCGTGGTTTCATTCAACCAAGCACATCACCGTGGGGAGCTCCTGTTTTGTTTGTCAAGAAGAAAGATGGTACATTCAGGTTGTGTATCGACTACCGAGAGTTGAACAAACTTACCATCAAGAACCGCTACCCACTACCGAGAATCGACGACTTATTTGATCAACTACAAGGCTCGTCTGTTTATTCAAAGTTTGACTTACGTTTCGGGTATCATCAAATGCGGGTGAAAGAAGATGATATTCCAAAGACTGCTTTCAGAATACGTTACGGTCATTACGAGTTTATGGTCATGCCGTTTGGTTTAACTAATGCACCAGCTGTGTTCATGGACCTTATGAACCGAGTGTGTGGAACATACCTTGACAAGTTTGTCATTGTTTTCATTGATGACATACTTATTTACTCAAAGAATGACCAAGAACACGGTGAACATTTGAGAAAGGTGTTAGAAGTATTGAGGAAGGAAGAATTGTACGCTAAGTTTTCAAAGTGTGCATTTTGGTTGGAAGAAGTTCAATTCCTCGGTCACATAGTGAACAAAGAAGGTATTAAGGTGGATCCGGCAAAGATAGAAACTGTTGAAAAATGGGAAACCCTGAAAACTCCGAAACACATACGCCAGTTTTTAGGACTAGCTGGTTACTACAGAAGGTTCATCCAAGACTTTTCCAGAATAGCAAAACCCTTGACTGCATTAACGCATAAAGGGAAGAAATTTGAATGGAAGGATGAACAAGAGAAAGCGTTCCAGTTATTGAAGAAAAAGCTAACTACGGCACCTATATTGTCATTTCCTGAAGGGAATGATGATTTTGTGATTTATTGTGACGCATCAAAGTAAGGTCTCAGTTGTGTATTAATGCAATGAACGAAGGTGATTGCTTATGCGTCTAGACAACCGAAGATTCACGAACAAAATTATATGACGCATGATTTGGAATTAGGCGCGGTTGTTTTTGCATTAAAGACTTGGAGGCACTACTTATATGGGGTCAAAAGTATTATATATACCGACCACAAAAGTCTTCAACACATATTTAATCAGAAACAACTGAATATGAGGCAGCGTAGGTGGATTGAATTGTTGAATGATTACGACTTTGAGATTCGTTACCACCCGGGGAAGGCAAATGTGGTAGCCGACGCCTTGAGCAGAAAGTACAGAGAACCCATTCGAGTAAAATCTATGAATATAATGATTCACACTAACCTTACTACTCAAATAAAGGAGGCGCAACAAGGAGATTTAAAAGAGGGAAATTTAAAGGATGAAATACCCAAAGGATCGGAGAAGCATCTTTATATTCGGGAAGACGGAACCCGGTATAGGGCTGAAAGAATTTGGGTACCAAAATTTGGAGATATGAGAGAAATGGTACTTAGAGAAGCTCATAAAACCAGATACTCAATACATCCTGGAACGGGGAAGATGTACAAGGATCTTAAGAAACATTTTTGGTGGCCAGGTATGAAAGCCGATGTTGCTAAATATGTAGGAGAATGTTTGACGTGTTCTAAGGTAAAAGCTGAACATCAGAAATCATCAGGCCTACTACAACAACCTGAAATCCTGGAATGGAAATGGGAAAACATTACCATGGATTTCATTACTAAATTGCCAAGGACTGCAAGTGGTTATGATACTATTTGGGTAATAGTTGATCCTCTCACCAAGTCAGCACACTTCCTGCCAATAAGAGAAGATGACAAGATAGAGAAGTTAGCATGACTGTATTTGAAGGAAGTCGTCTCCAGACATGGAATACCAATCTCTATTATCTCTGATAGGGATGGCAGATTTATTTCAAGATTCTGGCAGACATTACAGCAAGCATTAGGAACTCGTCTGGACATGAGTACTGCCTATCATCCACAAACTGATGGGCAGAGCGAAAGGACGATACAAACGCTTGAAGACATGCTACGAGCATGTGTTATTGATTTCAAAAACAGTTGGGATCGACATCTGCCGTTAGCAAAATTTTCCTACAACAACAGCTACTATTCAAGCATTGAGATGGCGCCGTTTGAAGCACTTTATGGTAGAAAGTGCAGGCCTCCGATTTGTTGGAGTGAAGTGGGGGATAGACAGATTACGGGTCCGGAGATAATACAAGAAACTACCGAGAAAATCATCCAAATTCAACAACGATTGAAAACTGCCCATAGTCGACAAAATAGCTATGCGGACAGTAAAAGAAAAGATATAGAATTTGAAATTGGAGAATTGGTCATGCTTAAGGTTTCACCTTGGAAAGGCGTTGTTCGATTTGGTAAACGGGGGAAACCAAATCCAAGGTACATTGGACCATTCAAGATTATAGATCGTGTCGGACCAGTAGCTTACCGACTTGAGTTACCTCAACAACTCACGGCTGTACATAACACTTTCCACGTCTCGAATTTGAAGAAATATTTTGCTAAAGAAGATCTCACTATTCCGTTAGATGAAATCCAAATCAACGAAAAACTTCAATTCATCGAAGAACCAAGATACCAATTGTTAAGGTTCGATGGAATGCTCGTAGAGGACCCGAGTTCACCTGGGAATGAGAAGATCAGATGAAGAAGAAATAGCCGCATTTATTTCCAGAAGATACGTCAACACCTCCAACTGCTTAAAATTTTGGGACGAAATTTATTTAACTGGTAGGTACTGTAGTGACCCGAACTTTTCCATGTTTATATATATATATATATATATATATATATATATATATATATATATATATATATATATATATATATATATATATATATATATATATATATATATATGTATATATATTAAATGAAATTGTTATTTACATGATTAAGTGTTTCCAACATGTTAAGCACTCAAACTTGTTAAGACTTGATTAATTGAAATAGGTTTCATATAGACAATTGACCACCCAAGTTGATCGGTGATTAACGAACGTTAAAACTTGTAAAAACTATATGATGACATATATATGGTTATATATATAGTTAACATGATATTATTATAAGTAAACATATCATTAAGTATATTAATAATGAACTACATATGTAAAAACAAGACTACTAACTTAATGATTTTGAAACGAGACATATATGTAATGATTATCGTTGTAACGACATTTAATGTATATATATCATATTAAGTGATATTCGTACATCATAATATCATGATAATATAATAATTTAAAATCTCATTTGATATTATAAACATTGGGTTAACAACATTTAACAAGATCGTTAACCTAAAGGTTTCAAAACAACACTTACATGTAACGACTAACGATGACTTAACGACTCAGTTAAAATGTATATACATGTAGTGTTTTAATATGTATTCATACACTTTTGAATGACTTAAAGACACTTATAAAAATACTTCTACTTAAAAAAAATGCTTACAATTACATCCTCGTTCAGTTTCATCAACAATTCTACTCGTATGCACCCGTATTCGTACTCGTACAATACACAGCTTTTAGATGTATGTACTATTGGTATATACACTCCAATGATCAGCTCTTAGTAGCCCATGTGAGTCACCTAACACATGTGAGAACCATCATTTGCCAACTAGCATGAAATATCTCATAAAATTACAAAAATATGAGTAATCATTCATGACTTATTTACATGAAAACAAAATTACATATCCTTTATATCTAATCCATACACCAACGACCAAAAACACCTACAAACACTTTCATTCTTCAATTTTCTTCATCTAATTGATCTCTCTCAAGTTCTATCTTCAATTTCTAAGTGTTCTTCATAAATTCTACAAGTTCTAGTTTCATAAAATCAAGAATACTTCCAAGTTTGCTAGCTTACTTCCAATCTTGTAGAGTGATCATCCAACCTCAAGAAATCTTTCTTATTTACAGTAATATATCTTTCTAATAAAATGTAATACTCATATTCAAACTTTGATTCAATTTCTATAACTACAACAATCTTATTTCGAGTGAAAATCTTACTTGAACTGTTTTCGTGTCATGATTCTGCTTCAAGAACTTTCAAGCCATCCAAGGATCCTTTGAAGCTATATCCATTTTTCTCATTTCCAGTAGCTTTATCCAGAAAACTTGAGGTAGTAATGATGTTCATAACATCATTCGATTCATACATATAAAGCTATCTTATTCGAAGGTTTAAACTTGTAATCACTAGAACATAGTTTAGTTAATTCTAAACTTGTTCGCAAACAAAAGTTAATCCTTCTAACTAGAATTTTAAAATCAACTAAACACATGTTCTATATCTATATGATATGCTAACTTAATGATTTAAAACTTGGAAACACGAAAAACATCGTAAAACTGGATTTACGCCGTCGTAGTAACACCGCGGGCTGTTTTGGGTTAGTTAATTAAAAACTATGATAAACTTTGATTTAAAAGTTGTTCTTCTGGAAAAATGATTTTTCTTATGAACATGAAACTATATCCAAAAATCATGGTTAAACTCAAAGTGAAAGTATGTTTTTCAAAATGGTCATCAAGATGTCGTTCTTTCGACGGAAATGACTACCTCTTTCAAAAACGACTTGTAACTTGTATTTCCGACTATAAACTTATACTTTTTCTGTTTAGATTCATAAATTTAAGTTCAATACGAAACCGTGGCCACTGGAATCACTCAAAACGGATTAGAAACGAAGAAATGGCGAGTAAAACAAGATTGATAAAAACTACTCATTTTACCTACGTGAAAGTTAGTAATAAATCTATTCCAACCATAACCTAATCAAATTATATTGTATATTATGTAATCTTGAGATACCATAGACACGTATACAATGTTTCGACCTATCATGTCGACCCATCTATATATATATATATTGCGGAACAACCGTAGACACTCTATATGTGAATGTTGGAGTTAGATATACAGGGTTGAGGTTGATTCCGAAATATATATATATAGTTTGAGTTATGATCAATACTGAGATACGTATACACAGGGTCGTGGATTGATTCAAGATAATATTTATCGATTTATTTCTGTACATCTAACTGTGGACAACTAGTTGTAGGTTACTAACGAGGACAGCTGACTTAATAAACTTAAAACATCAAAATGTATTAAAAGTTTTGTAAATATATTTTGAACATACTTTGATATATATGTATATATTTTTATAGGTTTGTGAATCAACCAGTGGCCAAGTCTTACTTCCCGACGAAGTAAAAATCTGTGAAAGTGAGTTATAGTCCCACTTTTAAAATCTAATATTTTTGGGATGAGAATACATGCAGGTTTTATAAATGATTTACAAAATAGACACAAGTACGTGAAACTACATTCTATGGTTGAATTATCGAAATCGAATATGCCCCTTTTTATTAAGTCTGGTAATCTAAGAATTAGGGAACAGACAACCTAATTGACGTGAATCCTAAAGATAGATCTATTGGGCCTAACAAACCCCATCCAAAGTACCGGATGCTTTAGTACTTCGAAATTTATATCATATCCGAAGGGTGTCCCGGAATGATGGGGATATTCTTATATATGCATCTTGTTAATGTCGGTTACCAGGTGTTCACCATATGAATGATTTTTATCTCTATGTATGGGATGTGTATTTAAATATGAAATCTTGTGGTCTATTGTTACGATTTGATATATATATATATATAGGTTAAACCTATAAATCACCAACATTTTTGTTGACGTTTAAAGCATGTTTATTCTCAGGTGAATACTAAGAGCTTCCGCTGTCGCATACTTAAATAAGGACAAGATTTGGAGTCCATGCTTGTATGATATTGTGTAAAAACTGGATTCAAGAAACTTATTTCGTTGTAACATATTTGTATTGTAAACCATTATGTAATAGTCGTGTGTAAACAGGATATTTTAGATTATCATTATTTGATAATCTACGTAAAGCTTTTTAAACCTTTATTGATGAAATAAAGGTTATGGTTTATTTTAAAATGAATGCAGTCTTTGAAAAACGTCTCATATAGAGGTCAAAACCTCGCAACGAAATCAATTAATATGGAACGTTTTTAATCAATAAGAACGGGACATTTCAATCGAGCCCAAGCGCTCCTACAAATCTAGTTTAATGACTAGCTAGGCTTACAATCACAATACCTGTAAAAAGGTAAACAACGAGAGGGGTAAGCTAACGCTTAGTAAATGCAATAATTATACATAAACATATATAATCTACTTACTTGCAATCACTCACACAAATACCTCATACACGCTAGCAATTTATATAGCATACCAATCTCAAGTATAATGCTACTAACCTCCGAAAACAAAAACTAGCATAACAATAGCATATATCACGAACAATATAATATGCTACACTACAGCATACAACCATGGTTAACCAATCGTACAAAGGAATGGTACTCGAATTTCCCATCGGTGTTCCTAACAACCGTTGGTGTACAACAACATATATCACTAACCCTTGGTGGAATGACAACACATATCTATTCATAAAACCATTAGTGTACAACAACATATATCACTAACTTGGACAACACATATCCGTTCATAAAACCGTTAGTGTACGACGACATATATCACTAACTTGGACAACACATATTCGTTCATAAAACTGTTAGTGTACAACGACATATAATACTAACTTGGACAACACATATCCATTCGTAAAAACCGTTAATGTACAACGACATATATCACTAACTCGGACAACACATATCCGTTCGTAAAAACTGTTAGTGTACAACGACATATATCACTAACTCGAACAACACATATCTGTTCATAAAAGCCGTTAGTGTACAACGACATATATCACTAACTCGGACAACACATATTCGTCCCTACAAATAAATACATTATATACATACACGTATACTTATCCCACTCACCTCGAAATGCCAGCACAAGTCATATGTATAAAACGCCTCCAAACGCAACCGAGCAAACCTTTTACCTATAATACGCATATAGATATACGAAAAAATCAACATACATTCTCTACGAGAGAATTCGACTTCAACACCCTTAACCAAGGGATTATACCTACCTCCACAATCCGCCCATTTTTACACCTAAAGTAGACTTCACCAACTACCACTACGGGTGGTAATTCAAACCCCACAACAAAGTACAATTTAGCCCAAATCATACTTTACACCAATTAGACCAAACCTAGGTCTTAACATTAAATTACTACTTAGGTAGTAATCATTTCAAACGCCAAATACACCAAAAACCCCAACACGTGCAATATTGACCCATATTGCTTTTGACCACGTTTGACTTATGTTAAAAAAATACCATTTTAACCCAAAATCACTTCCCACGTCTACTTTCATTCAAAAACGCCATTTAATGCTTAAGAAAAGTGTTTAACATTCATTTAATCCAAAATTAGTGTCATCATCAATTTTGACCAAATTCAAAGTCAACTCATTTTGACATACGTCTCAAAAATGCCCAAAATCACTAACGACTATGGATTATATTTCCAAAATACCAATTAGCACCTAAATCAAGTATTTACATACTTGATTCACCAAAACTTGACTCAAAACCCATTTTGACACCAAATCAAGTCAATACCCATTTGACTAGCAAACTTGTTCTTAAGAACATCAAAACACCAATACACTTACAAACTAGTGACTAACACCCAAATCCATGACAAATACTTCCAAATTGGTCATCAAACCCTAAACCCACAATAATCGGGTTTACTTACACATTACATACAACAAAACCCCCAATTTCATGAGAAATGTGGTTTATAACCCTAACTAGCTCAACCCTAAACATGAAAAAGAATCATAAACAATGAAATTCTAAGTTAGAACATACCAACACTATCATAACGTAGTCGTGAACGAGGAGAACAACTTTAATTCTCGGACCTTTGATCGATTCAAGCATCTTTTTCCCCAAATCTCGGAATCTCTCTAGAAATCTCCCTCTCTCTAAGATGAGATGAGAGAGTTGTTGAAATGTCCCGTTCTTATTGATTAAAAACGTTCCATATTAATTGATTTCGTTGCGAGGTTTTGACCTCTATATGAGACGTTTTTCAAAGACTGCATTCATTTTTAAAACAAACCATAACCTTTATTTCATAAATAAAGGTTTAAAAAGCTTTACGTAGATTATCAAATAATGATAATCTAAAATATCCTGTTTACACACGACCATTACATAATGGTTTACAATACAAATATGTTACATCGAAATCAGTTTCTTGAATGCAGTTTTTACACAATATCATACAAACATGGAATCCAAATCTTGTCCTTATTTTAGTATGCAACAGCGGAAACTCTTAGTATTCACCTAAGAATAAACATGCTTTAAACGTCAACAAAAATGTTGGTGAGTTATAGGTTTAACCTATATATATCAAATCGTAACAATAGACCACAAGATTTCATATTTCAATACACATCCCATACATAGAGATAAAAATCATTCATATGGTGAACACCTGGTAACCGACATTAACAAGATGCATATATAAGAATATCCCCATCATTCCAGGACACCCTTCGGATATGATATAAATTTTGAAGTACTAAAGCATTTGGTACTTTAGATGGGGTTTGTTAGGCCCAATAGATCTATCTTTAGGATTCGCGTCAATTAGGTTGTCTGTTCCCTAATTCTTAGATTACTAGACTTAATAAAAAGGGGCATATTCGATTTCGATAATTCAACCATATAATGTAGTTTCACGTACTTGTGTTTATTTTGTAAATCATTTATAAAACCTGCATGTATTCTCATCCCAAAAATATTAGATTTTAAAAGTGGGACTATAACTCACTTTCACAGATTTTTACTTCGTCGGGAAGTAAGACTTGGCCACTGGTGATTCACAAACCTATAACAATATATACATATATATCAAAGTATGTTCAAAATATATTTATAAAACTTTTAATACATTTTGATGTTTTAAGTTTATTAAATCAGCTGTCCTCGTTAGTAACCTACAACTAGTTGTCCACTGTTAGATGTACAGAAATAAATCGATAAATATTATCTTGAATCAATCCACGACCCAGTGTATACGTATCTCAGTATTGATCACAACTCAAACTATATATATATTTTGGAATCAACCTCAACCCTGTATAGCTAACTCCAACATTCACATATAGAGTGTCTATGGTTGTTCCGCAATATATATATAGATGGGTCGACATGATAGGTCGAAACATTGTATACGTGTCTATGGTATCTCAAGGTTACATAATATACAATATAAGTTGATTAGGTTATGGTTGGAATAGATTTATTACTAACTTTCACGTAGGTAAAATGAGTAGTTTTTATCAATCTTGTTTTACTCGACATTTCTTCGTTTCTAATCCGTTTTGAGTGATTCCAGTGGCCACGGTTTTGTATTGAACTTAACTTTATGAATTTAAACAGAAAAATATAAGTTTATTGTCAGAAATACAAGTTACAAGTCGTTTTTGAAAGAGGTAGTCATTTTCGTCGAAAGAACGACATCTTGATGACCATTTTGAAAAACATACTTTCACTTTGAGTTTAACCATGATTTTTGGATATAGTTTCATGTTCATAAGAAAAATCATTTTTCCAGAAGTATAGCTTTTAAATCAAAGTTCTTCTTAGCTTTTAATTATCCCAACCAAAACAGCCCCCGGTTTTACTACGACGGCGTATATCCAGTTTTATGATGTTTATCGCGTTTCCGGGTTTTAAATCATTAAGTTAGCATATCATATAGATATAGAACATGTGTTTAGTTGATTTTAAAAGTCTAGTTAGAAGGATTAACTTTATTTGCGAACAAGTTTAGAATTAACTAAACTATGTTCTAGTGATTACAAGTTTATAACGTTGAATAAGACAGCTTTTTATGTATGAATCGAATGATGTTATAAACATCATTACTACCTCAAGTTCCTTGGCTAAACCTACTAGAAATGAGAAAAATGGATCTAGCTTCAAAGGATCCTTGGATGGCTTGAAAGTTCTTGAAGCAGAATCATGACACGAAAACAATTTCAAGTAAGATTTCCACTAGAAATAAGATTGTTATAGTTATAGAAATTGAATTAAAGTTTGAATATGATTATTACTTTGTATTAGAAAGATAATCTACTATAAGTAACAAAGGTTTCTTGATCTTGGATGATTACTTGGAATGGATTTAGAAAACTTGGAAGTAAACTTGCAATCTTGGAAGTATTCTTGATTTTATGAAACTAGAACTTTTAGAATTTATGAAGAACACTTAGAACTTGAAGATAGAACTTGAGAGAGATCAATTAGATGAATAAAATTGAAGAATGAAAGTGTTTGTAGGTGTTTTTGGTCGTTGGTGTAAGGATTAGATATAAAGGAAAACAATTTCAAGTAAGATTTCCACTTGAAATAAGATTGTTATAGTTATAGAAATTGAATTAAAGTTTGAATATGATTATTACTTTGTATTAGAAAGATAATCTACTATAAGTAACAAAGGTTTCTTGATCTTGGATGATTACTTGGAATGGATTTAGAAAACATGGAAGTAAACTTGCAATCTTGGAAGTATTCTTGATTTTATGAAACTAGAACTTTTGGAATTTATGAAGAACACTTAGAACTTGAAGATAGAACTTGAGAGAGATCAATTAGATGAATAAAATTGAAGAATGAAAGTGTTTGTAGGTGTTTTTGGTCGTTGGTGTAAGGATTAGATATAAAGGATATGTAATTTTGTTTTCATGTAAATAAGTCATAAATAATTACTCATATTTTTGTAATTTTATGAGATATTTCATGCTAGTTGCCAAATGATGGTTCCCACAAGTGTTAGGTGACTCACATGAGCTTCTAAGAGCTGATCATTGGAGTGTATATACCAATAGTACATACATCTAAAAGCTATGTATTGTACGAGTACGAATACGGGTGCATACGAGTAGAATTGTTGATGAAACTGAACGAGGATGTAATTGTAAGAATTTTTGTTAAGTAGAAGTATTTTGATAAGTGTCTTGAAGTCTTTCAAAAGTGTATTAATACATATTAAAACACTACATGTATATACATTTTAACTGAGTCGTTAAGTCATCGTTAGTCGTTACATGTAAGTGTTGTTTTGAAACCTTTAGGTTAACGATCTTGTTAAATGTTGTTAACCCAATGTTTATAGTATCAAAAGAGATTTTAAATTATTATATTATCATGATATTATGATGTACGAATATCTCTTAATAAGATATATAAACATTAAATATCGTTACAACGATAATCGTTACATATATGACTCGTTTCAAAATCATTAAGTTAGTAGTCTTGTTTTTACATATGTAGTTCATTGTTAATATACTTAATGATATGTTTACTTATCATAATATCATGTTAACTATATATATAACCATATCTATGTCATCCTATAGTTTTTACAAGTTTTAACGTTCGTGAATCACCGGTCAACTTGGGTGGTCAATTGTCTATATGAAACCTATTTCAATTAATCAAGTCTTAACAAGTTTGATTGCTTAACATGTTGGAAATACTTAATCATGTAAATAACAATTTCATTTAATATATATAAACATGGCAAAGTTCGGGTCACTACAGTACCTACCCGTTAAATAAATTTCATCCCGAAATTTTAAGCAGTTGGAGGTGTTGACGTATCTTCTGGAAATAAGTGCGGGTATTTCTTCTTTATCTGATCTTCTCGTTCCCAGGTGAACTCGGGTCCTCTACAAGCATTCCATCGAATCTTAACAATTGGTATCTTGTTTTGCTTAAGTCTTTAACCTCACGATCCATTATTTCGACGGGTTCTTCGATAAATTGAAGTTTTTCGTTGATTTGGATTTCATCTAACGGAATAGTGAGATCTTCTTTAGCAAAACATTTCTTCAAATTCGAGACGTGGAAAGTGTTATGTACAGCCGCGAGTTGTTGAGGTAACTCAAGTCGGTAAGCTACTAGTCCGACACGATCAATAATCTTGAATGGTCCAATATACTTGGTTTTAATTTCCCTCGTTTACCAAATCGAACAACGCCTTTCTAAGGTGCAACTTTAAGCATGACCATCTCTTCAATTTCAAATTCTGTATCTTTTCTTTTAATGTCAGCGTAGCTCTTTTGTCGACTTTGGGCGGTTTTCAACCGTTGTTGAATTTGGATGATCTTCTCGGTAGTTTCTTGTATTATCTCCGGACCCGTAATCTGTCTATCCCCCACTTCACTCCAACAAATCAGAGACCTGCACTTTCTACCATAAAGTGCTTCAAACGGCGCCATCTCAATGCTTGAATGGTAGCTGTTGTTGTAGGAAAATTCTGCTAACGGTAGATGTCGATCCCAACTGTTTCTGAAATCAATAACACATGCTCGTAGCATGTCTTCAAGTGTTTGTATCGTCCTTTCGCTCTGCCCATCAGTTTGTAGATGATAGGCAGTATTCATGTCTAGACGAGTTCCTAATGCTTTCTGTAATGTCTGCCAGAATCTTGAAATAAATCTGCCATCCCTATCAGAGATAATAGAGATTGGTATTCCATGTCTGGAGACGACTTCCTTCAAATACAGTCGTGCTAACTTCTCCATCTTGTCATCCTCTCTTATTGGCAGGAAATGTGCTAATTTGGTGAGACGATCAACTATTACCCAAATAGTATCAAAACCACTTGCAGTCCTTGGCAATTTAGTGATGAAATCTATGGTAATGTTTTCCCATTTCCAATCCGGGATTTCGGGTTGTTGAAGTAGACCTGATGGTTTCTGATGCTCAGCTTTGACCTTAGAACACGTCAAACATTCTCCTACGTATTTAGCAACATCGGCTTTCATACCCGGCCACCAAAAATGTTTCTTGAGATCCTTGTACATCCTCCCCGATCCAGGATGTATTTAGTATCTAGTTTTATGAGCTTCTCTAAGTACCATTTCTCTCATATCTCCAAATTTTGGTACCCAAATACTTTCAGCCCTATACCGGGTTCTGTCTTCTCGAATATTAAGATGCTTCTCCGATCCTTTGGGTATTTCATCCTTTAAATTTCCCTCTTTTAAAACTCCATGTTGCGCCTCCTTTATTTGAGTAGTAAGGTTATTGTGAATCATTATATTCATAGATTTTACTCGAATGGGTTCTCTGTCCTTCCTGCTCAAGGCGTCGGCTACCACATTTGCCTTCCCCGGGTGGTAACGAATCTCAAAGTCGTAATCATTCAACAATTCAATCCACCTACGCTGCCTCATATTCAGTTGTTTCTGATTAAATATGTGTTGAAGACTTTTGTGGTCGGTATATATAATACTTTTGACCCCATATAAGTAGTGCCTCCAAGTCTTTAATGCAAAAACAACCGCGCCTAATTCCAAATCATGCGTCGTATAATTTTGTTCGTGAATCTTCAATTGTCTAGACTCATAAGCAATCACCTTCGTTCATTGCATTAATACACAACCGAGACATTGCTTTGATGCGTCACAATAAATCACAAAATCATCATTCCCTTCAGGAAATGACAATATATGTGCCATAGTTAACTTTTTCTTCAATAACTGGAACGCTTTCTCTTGTTCATCCTTCCATTCAAATTTCTTCCCTTTATGCGTTAATGCAGTCAAGGGTTTTGCTATTCTGGAAAAGTCTTGGATGAACCTTCTGTAGTAACCAGCTAGTCCTAAAAACTGGCGTATGTGTTTTGGAGTTTTCAGGGTTTCCCATTTTTCAACAGTTTCTATCTTTGCCGGATCCACCTTAATACCTTCTTTGTTCACTATGTGACCGAGGAATTGAACTTCTTCCAACCAAAATGCACACTTTGAAAACTTAGCGTACAATTCTTCCTTCCTCAATACTTCTAACACCTTTCTCAAATGTTCACCGTGTTCTTGGTCAATCTTTGAGTAAATAAGTATGTCATCAATGAAAACAATGACAAACTTGTCAAGGTATGGTCCACACACTCGGTTCATAAGGTCCATGAACACAGCTGGTGCATTAGTTAAACCAAAAGGCATGACCATAAACTCGTAATGACCGTAACGTGTTCTGAAAGCAGTCTTTGGAATATCATCTTCTTTCACCCGCATTTGATGATACCCGGAATGTAAGTCAATCTTTGAATAAACAGACGAGCCTTCTAGTTGATCAAATAAGTCGTCGATTCTCGGTAGTGGGTAACGGTTCTTGATGGTAAGTTTTTTCAACTCTCGGTAGTCGATACACAACCTGAATAAACCATCTTTCTTCTTGACAAACAAAACAGGAGCTCCCCACGGTGATGTGCTTGGTCGAATGAAACCACGTTCTAAAAGTTCTTGTAATTGACTTTGCAGTTCTTTCATCTCGCTGGGTGCGAGTCTGTAAGGAGCACGAGCTATTGGTGCAGCTCCTGGTACAAGATCTATTTGAAATTCAACGGATTGATGTGGGGGTAATCCCGGTAATTCTTTCGGAAATACATCGGGAAATTCTTTTGTGACGGGAACATCATTGATGCTCTTTTCTTCAGTTTGTACTTTCTCGACGTGTGATAGAACAGCATAGCAATCTTTTCTTATTAGTTTTTGTGCCTTCAAATTACTAATAAGATGTAGCTTCGTGTTGCCCTTTTCTCCGTACACCATTAAGGGTTTTCCTTTTTCTCGTATAATGCGAATTGCATTTTTGTAACAAACGATCTCTGCTTTCACTTCTTTCAACCAGTCTATACCGATTATCACATCAAAACTCCCTAACTCTACTGGTATCAAGTCAATCTTAAATGTTTTGCTAACCAGTTTAATTTCTCGATTCTGACATATATTATCTGCTGAAATTAATTTACCATTTGCTAATTCGAGTAAAAATTTACTATCCAAAGGCGTCAATGGGCAACTTAATTTAGCACAAAAATCTCTACTCATATAGCTTCTATCCGCATCCGAATCAAATAAAACGTAAGCAGATTTATTGTCAATAAGAAACGTACCCATAACAAGCTCCGGGTCTTCCTGTGCCTCTGCCGCATTAATATTGAAAACTCTTCCGCGGATTTGTCCATTCGTGTTCTCTTGGTTCGGGCAATTTCTAATAATGTGGCCCAGTTTTCCACATTTATAACAAACTACATTGGCATAACTTGCTCCGACACTACTTGCTCTGCCATTACTCGTTCCGACACCATTTGTTCCTTTCGTTCTGTTAACCCCTGGTCCGTAGACCTCATACTTCGCTGCGCTATGACCATTTCTTTTACACTTGTTGCAAAATTTGGTGCAGAACCCCGAGTGATACTTTTCACACCTTTTGCATAGATGCTTCTGATTGTTGTTGTTGTTGCGGTTATTAATGTTGTTGGGATGATTGTTGTAGTTGATGTTGTTGTTGTTGTTGTTGTTGTTGTTGTTGTTGTTGTTGTTGTTGTTGTTGTTGTTGTTGTTGTTGTTGTTGTTGTTGTTGTTGTTGTTGTTGTTGTTGTTGTTGGGCCATTTGTTGTAGTTGCGATTGATGTTGTGATTGTTGGGATAGTTGTTGCGATTATTGTTGTAATTGCTGTTGTTGTATTGGTGATTCTTATCACCGTTTTCCTCCCACTTTCTTTTGACTTGCCTCACATTGGCCTCTTCAGCAGTCTGTTCTTTAATTCTTTCTTCAATCTGGTTCACTAGTTTGTGAGCCATTCTACATGCCTGTTGTATGGAGGCGGGCTCGTGTGAACTTATATCTTCTTGAATTCTTTCCGGTAATCCTTTCACAAACGCGTCGATCTTCTCTTCCTCATCTTCGAACGCTCCCGAACACAATAAGCACAATTATGTGAATCGTCTTTCGTACGTGGTAATATCAAATCCTTGAGTTCGTAACCCTCTAAGTTCTGTCTTGAGCTTATTGACCTCAGTTCTGGGACGGTACTTCTCGTTCATCAAGTGCTTGAATGCTGACCACGGTAGTGCGTAAGCATCATCTTGTCCCACTTGCTCTAGATAGGTATTTCACCATGTTAACGCAGAACCTGTGAAGGTATGCGTAGCGTACTTCACTTTGTCCTCTTTAGTACACTTACTTATGGCAAACACCGATTCGACCTTCTCGGTCCACCGTTTCAATCCGATCGGTCCTTCGGTTCCATCAAATTCCAAAGGTTTGCAGGCAGTGAATTCTTTGTAGGTGCATCCTACACGATTTCCTGTACTGCTAGATCCAAGGTTATTATTGGTATGTAGAGCAGCCTGTACTGCGGCTATGTTTGAAGCAAGAAAGGCACGAAATTCCTCTTCACTCATATTCAAGGTGTGTCGAGTAGTCGGTGCCATTTCCTTCAAAATAGTCAAATGAAACGAGTTAATCATATAGAATATCAAGAGTAGTCAATAGTATTTCGTAGCGTAATATGAACTTATTTATAAAAGATCTTTCTTCATATTAGCGTTTTATACTCTTTAATTCGGGTAGTACCTACCCGTTAAGTTCATACTTAGTAGCTAACATACCATTTCAACTACTACAATTCTATATGAAAAACTAATCACAAAAAAAAAAAAAATATCATATTCAAACCTTTATACAATAACTTGCAAACTTACAATACCGCTATTTTACATATAGAATGAAATATAGCACATAAACTTTTGATACAAAGTAGTTGCGAAGATAATTCTAGTTAATAAATAAGGCGTTTAGCAAAGGCAACAAAGACACGTAATTCATACGTCCAGAAACAAGTCATGCATTCTGGTTTTACTAATACCACTTCCCATCCTTGGTCTTGCGAAACGTAACCGTTGTGACCGATAGTATGACAACGTGTTGTAACGTCGTCAAAAGGGCGAAGGTTACGTAATGACCAACAGTCTCGTAATAACCTAAAAACCTCATTTCTTACCCCAATTACCGACTCCGTCACTTGTGGGAACGTTTTGTTTAATAGTTGTAGCCCGATGTTCTTTTTCTCACTTTGGTGAGAAGCGAACATTACTAACCCATAAGCATAACATGCTTCTTTATGTTGCATGTTAGCCGCTTTTTCTAAATCATGAAGTCCTATATTCGGATACATTGAGTCAAAATAATTTCTTAACCCGTTGCGTAAAATAGCATTTGGGTTCCCCGCAATATATTCGTCAAAGTAAACACATCGTAACTTATGGGTTTCCCAATGTGATATCCCCTATCTTTCAAACGAAAGCCTTTTATAAACCAAGGCATTCTTGGAACGTTCTTCGAATGTCTTACAAACTGATTTTGCCATAAATAGTTGTGCTGAGGAATTCTGACCGACTCTAGACAAGATTTCATCAATCATGTCTCCGGGTAAGTCTTCTAAAATATTGGGTTGTCTGTCCATTTTGTGTTTTTATACTGTAAAATAGACAAGAGTTAGATTCATAAAAGATACTTATTAATACAAGCAATTTTTACATATATCGTAAAGCATAAGCACACTATATTACATATATTACACCGCACAAATACAACTATCTTATTCTGACTCGCTCGTTTCTTCTTTTTCGAACTTGGTTCTTTTTGCTAAGTTTTTAGGGATATATGATGTTCCCCTAATACGAGCCGTCATTTTACACATTGGTCTAGAAAAACCTGGTGGTTTAGAGGTTCCCGGGTTATTGTTACAACTTAAGAAATACGGGTGTTGACGATACATATAAAGTTCATCGGGGTTAGAATCAGATTTCTCTATTTTTATGCCCTTTCCCTTATTGTTCTCTTTTGCCTTTTTAAATTCAGTTGGGGTAATTTCTATAACATCATCGGAATCCTCGTTGGGATCCGATTCATCGGAGAATTGGTAATCCTCCCAATATTTTGCTTCCTTGGCGGAAACACCGTTGACCATAATTAACTTTGGTTGGTTGGTTGAGGATTTTCTTCTACTTAACCGTTTTATTATTTCCCCCACTGGTTCTTCTTCCGGTTCCGATTCTTCTTCCGGTTCTGACTCTTCTTCCGGTTCCTCTTCGGGAACTTGTGAATCAGTCCACGAATCATTCCAATTTACATTTGACTCTTCATTATTATTAGGTGAGTCAATGGGACTAGTTCTAGAGTTAGACATCTATCACATAATATCAAACATGTTAAGAGATTAACATATCACATAATATTCACATGTTAAAGATATATAGTTTCCAACAAAATTTGCTAAGCAATCTTTTTTTTTTTTTAAGTAAACACGGTCGAAGTCCAGACTCACTAATGCATCCTAACAAACTCGATAAGACACACTAATGCAAAATTCTGGTTCTCTAAGACCAACGCTCGGATACCAACTGAAATGTCCCGTTCTTATTGATTAAAAACGTTCCATATTAATTAATTTCGTTGCGAGGTTTTGACCTCTATATGAGACGTTTTTCAAAGACTGCATTCATTTTTAAAACAAACCATAACCTTTATTTCATAAATAAAGGTTTAAAAAGCTTTACATAGATTATCAAATAATGATAATCTAAAATATCCTGTTTACACACGGCCATTACATAATGGTTTACAATACAAATATGTTACATCGAAATCAGTTTCTTGAATGTAGTTTTTACACAATATCATACAAACATGGACTCCAAATCTTGTCCTTATTTTAGTATGCAACAGCGGAAGCTCTTAGTATTCAACTGAGAATAAACATGCTTTAAACGTCAACAAAAATGTTGGTGAGTTATAGGTTTAACCTATATATATCAAATCGTAACAATAGACCACAAGATTTCATATTTCAATACACATCCCATACATAGAGATAAAAATCATTCATATGGTGAACACCTGGTAACCGACATTAACAAGATGCATATATAAGAATATCCCCATCATTCCGGGACACCCTTCGGATATGATATAAATTTCTAAGTACTAAAGCATCCTGTACTTTGGATGGGGTTTGTTAGGCCCAATAGATCTATCTTTAGGATTCGCGTCAATTAGGGTGTCTGTTCCCTATTTCTTAGATTACCAGACTTAATAAAAAGGGGCATATTCGATTTCGATAATTCAACCATAGAATGTAGTTTCACGTACTTGTGTCTATTTTGTAAATCATTTATAAAACCGACATGTATTCTCATCCCAAAAATATTAGATTTTAAAAGTGGGACTATAACTCACTTTCACAGATTTTTACTTCGTCGGGAAGTAAGACTTGGCCACTGGTTGATTCACAAACCTATAACAATATATACATATATATCAAAGTATGTTCAAAATATATTTATAAAACTTTTAATACATTTTGATGTTTTAAGTTTATTAAATCAGCTGTCCTCGTTAGTAACCTACAACTAGTTGTCCATTGTTAGATGTACAAAAATAAATCAATAAATATTATCTTGAATCAATCCACGACCCAGTGTATACGTATCTCAGTATTGATCACAACTCAAACTATATATATATTTTGGAATCAACCTCAACCCTGTATATCTAACTCCAACATTCACATATAGAGTGTCTATGGTTGTTCCGCAATATATATATAGATGGGTCGACATGATAGGTCGAAACATTGTATACGTGTCTATGGTATCTCAAGATTACATAATATACAATATAAGTTGATTAGGTTATGGTTGGAATAGATTTATTACTAACTTTCACGTAGGTAAATTGAGTAGTTTTTATCAATCTTGTTTTACTCGCCATTTCTTCGTTTCTAATCCATTTTGAGTGATTCCAGTGGCCACGATTTCGTATTGAACTTAACTTTATGAATCTAAACAGAAAAAGTATAAGTTTATAGTCAGAAATACAAGTTACAAGTCATTTTTGAAAGAGGTAGTCATTTCCGTCGAAAGAACGACATCTTGATGACCATTTTGAAAAACATACTTTCACTTTGAGTTTAACCATGATTTTCAATATAGTTTCATGTTCATAAGAAAAATAATTTTTCCAGAAGTATAGCTTTTAAATCAAAGTTCTTCTTAGCTTTTAATTATCCCAACCAAAACAGCCATCGGTTTTACTACGACGGCGTATATCCAGTTTTATGGTGTTTATTTTGTTTCCGTGTTTTAAATCATTGAGTTAGCATATCATATAGATATAAAACATGTGTTTAGTTGATTTTAAAAGTCTAGTTAGAAGGATTAACTTTATTTCCGAACAAGTTTAGAATTAACTAAACTATGTTCTAGTGATTACAAGTTTATAACGTTGAATAAGACAGCTTTTTATGTATGAATCGAATGATGTTATGAACATCATTACTACCTCAAGTTTTCTGGATAAAGCTACTGGAAATGAGAAAAATGGATCTAGCTTCATAGGATCCTTGGATGGCTTGAAAGTTCTTGAAGCAGAATCATGACACGAAAACAATTTCAAGTAAGATTTCCACTCGAAATAAGATTGTTATAGTTATAGAAATTGAATTAAAGTTTGAATATGATTATTACCTTGTATTAGAAAGATAACCTACTATAAGTAACAAAGGTTTCTTGATCTTGGATGATTACTTGGAATGGATTTAGAAAACTTGGAAGTAAACTTGCAATCTTGGAAGTATTCTTGATTTTATGAAACTAGAACTTTTGGAATTTATGAAGAACACTTAGAACTTGAAGATAGAACTTGAGAGAGATTAATTAGATGAATAAAATTGAAGAATGAAAGTGTTTGTAGGTGTTTTTGGTCGTTGGTGTATGGATTAGATATAAAGGATATGTAATTTATTTTCATGTAAATAAGTCATGAATGATTACTCATATTTTTGTAATTTTATGAGATATTTCATGCTAGTTGCCAAATGATGGTTCCCACATGTGTTAGGTGACTCAAATGAGCTGCTAAGAGTTGATCATTAGAGTGTATATACCAATAGTACATACATTTAAAAATTGTGTATTGTACGAGTACGAATACGGGTGCATACGAGTAGAATTGTTGATGAAACTGAACGAGGATGTAATTGTAAGTATTTTTGTTAAGTAGAAGTATTTTGATAAGTGTATTGAAGTCTTTCAAAAGTGTATGAATACATATTAAAACACTACATGTATATACATTTTAACTGAGTCGTTAAGTCATCGTTAGTCGTTACATGTAAGTGTTGTTTTGAAACCTTTAGGTTAACGATCTTATTAAATGTTGTTAACCCAATGTTTATAATATCAAAATAGATTTTAAATTATTATATTATCATGATATTATGATGTACGAATATCTCTTAATATGATATATAAACATTAAATGTCGTTACAACGATAATCGTTACATATATGTCTCGTTTCAAAATCATTAAGTTAGTAGTCTTGTTTTTACATATGTAGTTCATTGCTAATATACTTAATGATATGTTTACTTATCATAATATCATGTTAACTATATAAATAACCATATATATGTCATCATATAGTTTTTATAAGTTTTAACGTTCGTGAATCACCGGTCAACTTGGGTGGTCAATTGTCTATATGAAACCTATTTCAATTAATCAAGTCTTAACAAGTTTGATTGCTTAACTTGTTGGAAACACTTAATCATGTAAATAACAATTTCATTTAATATATATAAACATGGAAAAGTTCGGGTCACTACAGTACCTACCCGTTAAATAAATTTCGTCTCGAAATTTTAAGCAGTTGGAGGTGTTGACGTATCTTCTGGAAATAAGTGAGGGTATTTCTTCTTTATCTGATCTTCTCGTTCCCAGGTGAACTCGGGTCCTTTACGAGCATTCCATCGAATCTTAACAATTGGTATCTTGTTTTGCTTAAGTCTTTTAACCTCACGATCCATTATTTCGACGGGTTCTTCGATAAATTAAAGTTTTTCGTTGATTTGGATTTCATCTAACGGAATAGTGAGATCTTCTTTAGCAAAACATTTCTTCAAATTCGAACTTCAGCAATTTGTTTTGGCCATAACTTTTTGACCGTAACACCATTTTCGATGAATCAAATATCGTTGGAAACGTAATAAGATTTCATTTCTAATGGTAAGGTTTTGAAACATCAAGTAAAACTTTATTTAGGGTCGAAAAGGTACATACACACCTTGTAACTCAAACAACATCCAGTTTTCTTCGACATTCGAACAAGCAACACGTACACGCTTGGTACACTTCATACACGCATCGTACAATCATCTTTATACAATTATACAACCCTTCGTTCAACCCTTGTAAACTATATATATATATATATATATATATATATATATATATATATATATATGCAACACATATACATACTCGATACACATATATACATTCTTTACATATATATTCGTTATACGTCGTACGTGCTCTTCATATATACATCGTACGAATAAACGGGTCTTACAACTCTCCCCCACTTATTTCGATCACATCCTCGTGATCCTAGTCACTTAACCAATCCGAACCCACACTCTATAGTCCTCCGACACACATCCAAACTCGATGTCCGCAACAATACCAATAACAATTTCCATTAACCCGAATGTCTCACCACACGCTAATAACCATTAGCGTGCATTATCGCAACAAACGGTATCTCGTACACTTAACACCCAAATGCCCACTTAGGAAAAATACGAAAAACGCCATTATATTCCTTCAAATTCTCCCGGTTACAACTCGCAACAAGTTACATCCATAACCATATCACCCAACGCGATCTACTAAATTCACTACGCCGTGAACTAAGTCATGCATTAATCCAAATTGAGAAGGATCCATGCCTTATTAAAACTCCGTACTTCGTCGATTCATAAACACATCACTCCACTGGTCAATCACGAATGTTCTCCGAATCAAGAACCAACTTCCCCTGTCTGCACCACCGGGTCATTCCTTCAACGAAGTAATCTCGGTATCGCCAACTAATCACACTAGGGACACAAACTTTCCCATAAATTGATCTGCACACGACCATCAGTCTCTGGATTAATCCAGGACAACAATAATACACCACGTGCTAAACAATACATCAACACTCGACACAGGGTTTCTCTCATAAACCCTACAACACAACCACGCAAGACGATTTCCTAGTACTAGCATGGAAACTATTCGTATACTAGAATCCCATCAACAGCAAATCATCATCACTACAATTTCGCAATTCGACACACGACCCATAAAATATTCACCGATGCCGGGTGAATCCTCCTACCTAGACCGTCCATTAAGGATGGCCTCGACATTTCCATGCAACCAACGGATCGCATCACTAGGGAACACACTCTCGCAAACAAACAACAACCGCGTGTCTCTATGTGAGACAATCTGAACCGGCACTCCCCGCCTCACAATCTTCCATAAAGTGGAATAATCCACTGACAATTTCCACGGTCACGTTTTCCAATAGAGAAAAATACAACAACCACCACGATATCAAACTCGTGCTCACTCGACAGTACTATCCGAGTTTCACACCAACCCAAATTTATATCACGAGAGCACCCACAATAACAGTTACATTCTCCCACTTCTGTGATCTCAAACTTTACACTTGGTCTCATACCACACTTTGGTACTACACGACCACCTTACATAAGAAGTCTTACACTTCACTTGATCTAGTACCACGGGAGCTTCCTCGGGCGGCAGTAAAAACTCCCCTACTTAGGATTTATCTCCCCATTCTCACCGCCAAGATGATAACATCCCGCGGAATTGAAATTCCACGTCACACCTGACCATTCTCACCGTTGGTCATAAACATCAAATCACCGCAAATTCACCTTAGGCTCTCAGAGCCGACATGCACAATCACTTGAGACGTCGTAGGACATCGCACCTTCATACCACAATCACAATTTACAGTTCTTCATCGTTCGCAAAGCGAACTCCACCAAAGTCCCATATATGCCTCTATGACTAGGCATATGCCATTCCGCTTAATCAGTCATGCATCACAGTCGAGATCACCCGACCTTCTACGAAACGAACCTTTATCAACAATTGCTCACTCTTATGGAGAAGAGTGACCAAATCCAGCACAATAATTGCATCGACCGCAATATCAATGCTTCATCATAACCTTCGACCTAATCGACCATTAAGTCCATCACCGGCTCACCGGTCATCGTTACACGTCTAACACTTAAGAGCAACAATATTCGCTCATCCGCCACTTCATAAGAAGTATTAACTGCAATGCTCTTAAACTTCAAATTTCGCAACCGTCGAATTACTATTACCCGTCGATCACTATTTAAAATCTTCGATGCTTTCAAGGGTATCTCATGGGCACCCTAAGCACAAAATGATCACACCATCACCGGAGTTGAACATTACACTAGCAGGTATAAAGGGGCACCTGACGGAGTGTCATGCAGACTCCCACCACAATCTACCAAAATTTAGAAACTCAATCTTTGGGTTTCATACACCCGATGTCACTCATCTCTCTACAATAATGACCTGAAGTCATACCTACTCGACAAACCTTACGGTTTATTGTCTTCTCGAAAGTTCCTAGCAATCACACGCTACCCACAATTTCCACAAGGACAAACGATATAGCCTCACGAAACCCTTCTAACACTAAAGAGATGCTTGGAAACACCAAGTCTTACACTCTTCCGCACATCGACACAACCACATCATCAAGGAGTATTCCGTTAGGAATGTTACCCTATAATCCACAACACGCTAACACACTACGCAATCACCGTCATACGGGTCCCACTCCCATGAGTTTAACGACCCAAAGACTCCCCGATTCACCAATTCCAAGGCGACTCACAACTAGAATCCTTACACGATCCTCTATCCACACACTCTACCGAGTGAAACCCCAAACTACAATCATTAGATTTGTCGCATTCCATTATGGAATTTAAGTCCTCGACGCACACACATGCACACAATAATCAGTCATTATAGTTACGACGGGTAACTACAATCAATGACAAATCTCAACAGTGCACCCACTACCTAGGGTAACTACGCAAGCGCTGAACTCGTGAGTTGGCTCGCTCACTTAACTAACCGAATCCACCATAACACTTCCCGACTCACAAATGAACCCGGTGTGACTACAAGCATATCACCCGAGACAACTATATTCTAGGAACCAGAGAAGGATTCCTAATTCATCCCGAATCTACCCCAACCATGCCACGTTTCCTCCGTTCGGTACTCATCATGTCATGCTTGATGTCAAGATACACTTTCATAATAATGGTGATCAGTCACTATTACAACTGCGTACCTTACCATTTTCACATAGTCACGCAAAGTACTTTACCCGGACTGACGCATCATTCAGGCAAGATAACACGCGATAACTCCTAGTACCCGAACGACCAAAGTCCTTAAAGCGAACTTGATCATTCAAAACCGCCAAATATTCGAATCTCTCCAATAGATTCGTCCCTAGGACACCGCACAATTAGATATCTGTATATATACACCTATATCAAATATAATAATGAACGTACACAAGTACACCGCAAATAATGCCTAACCGCCAATAAGTCTAAGACTAGGCACATATTCCAAGGTCACCTAATTTCCTTAGACTATGCTCTGATACCACTTGTAACAACCCAAAATCGTTTACCAAAAACGAAGCACATTTTTTTTTATTTTAGGTCCCAATATCCCGTTAATAATACATAACATTTTCAACTCTGTTTTAACCGAAAACATAATGTCTTAACGTTACATTTAACAACTTAATATAACCCTTGGTACACAAATGAATCATTTGTAACAATGACGCAATCATACAAAATACGGGTTAATACTCGATAACCCAACCCAATACCAAGAGCATAATCCCGGAGACTACCAAATCCCCAATCTGCATCCAAATCTCCGAAAGCTACCCCATCGAGCCCAAGCGCTCCTACAAATCTAGTCTAACAACTAGCTAACCTTACAATCACAATACCTGTAAAAAGGTAAACAACAAGAGGGGTAAGCTAATGCTTAGTGAATGCAATAATTATACATATACATATATAATCTACTTACTTGCAATCACTCACATAAATACCTCATACACGGTAGCAATTTATATAGCATACCAATCTCAAGTATAATGCTACTAACCTCCGACAACAAAAACTAGCATAACAATAGAATATATCACGAACAATATAATATGCTACACTATAGCATACAACCATGGTTAACCAATCGTACAAAGGAATGGTACTCGAATTTCCCATCGGTGTTCATAACAACCGTTGGTGTACAACAACATATATCACTAACCCTTGGCGGAACGACGACACATATCCGTTCATAAAACTGTTAGTGTACAACAACATATATCACTAACTTGGACAACACATATCCGTTCATAAAATCGTGAGTGTACAATGACATATATCACTAACTTGGACAACACATATCTATTCATAAAACCGTTAGTGTACAACGACATATATAACTAACTTGGACAACACATATCCATTCGTAAAAACCGTTAGTGTACAACGACATATATCACTAACTCGGACAACACATATCCGTTCGTAAAAACCGTTAGTGTACAACGACATATATCACTAACTCGGACAACACATATCCGTCCATAAAAGCCGTTAGTGTACAACGACATATATCACTAACTCGGACAACACATATCCGTCCCTGCAAATAAATACATTATATACATACATGTATACTTATCCCACTCACCTCGAAATGCCCGCACAAGTCATATGTATAAAACGCCTCCAAACGCAACCGAGCAAACCTTTTACCTATAATACGCATACAGTTATACAAAAAAATTAACATACATTCTCTACGAGAGAATTATACTTCAACACCCTTAACCAAAGGTTTATACCTACCTCCATAATCAGCCCATTTAGACACCTAAAGTAGACTTCACCAATTACAACTACGAGTGGTAATTCAAACCCCACAACAAAGTACAATTTAGCCCAAATCATACTTTACACCAATTAGACCAAACCTAGGTCTTAACATTAAATTACTACTTAGGTAGTAATCATTTCAAATGCCAAATACACCAAAAATCCCAACACGTGCAATATTGACCCATATTGCTTTTGACCACGTTTGACTTATGTTAAAAAAATACCATTTTAACCCAAAATCATTTCCCAAGACTACTTTCATTCAAAAATGCCATTTAACGCTTAACAAAAGTATTTAACATTCATTTAATCCAAAATTAGTGTCATCATCAATTTTGACCCAATTCAAAGTCAACTCATTTTGACATAAGTCTCAAAAACGCCCAAAATCACTAACGACTAGTGATTATAATTCAAAAACACCAATTAACACCTAAATCAAGTATTTACATACTTGATTCACCAAAACTTAACTCAAAACCCATTTTGACACCAAATCAAGTCAATACCCATTTGATTAGCAAACTTGTTCTTAAGAACATCAAAACCACCAATACACTTACAAACTAGTGACTAACACCCAAATTCATGACAAATACTTCCAAATTCGTCATCAATCCCTAAACCCACAATAATCGGGTTTACTTACACATTACATACAAAAAAACCCCCAATTTCATGAGAAATGGGCTTTATAACCCTAACTAGCACAACCCTAAACATGAACAAGAATCATAAATAACGTAATTCGGAGTTAGAAAATACGAACACTATCATAACATAGTCGTAAATGAGGAGAACAACTTTAATTCTCGGACCTTTGATCGATTCAAGCTTCTTTTTCCCCAAATCTCTGAATCTCTCTCTAGAAATCTCCCTCTCTCTCTAAGATGAGATGAGAGAGTTGTGTGGATGTGAAAATGATCCAAAATTGGATCTCAAACTGATATTATGGCTACAAATCCGTCCACATGTGAAATACCAATTTTGCCCTTCATTTAACTCATTAAAAGGCCGAAAAGCATCAGATCGTGCCTATTGTCGCGCCGCGGAGTAAAACCTCCACGCCGTGGCCTAAAGGGTGATTTTAGTTCACATTTTTAAGCTTTCTGACCCTCAAAATAGGTAAATATCATGCCGTGGTGATTCTGATCGCACCGCGGAGTTTGCCTGTTTCATCCGAACTTCAGCAACTTGTTTTGGCAATAACTTTTTGACCGTAACTCCATTTTCAATGAATCAAATATCGTTGGAAACGTAATAATATTTCCTTTCTAATGGTATGGTTTTGAAACATCAACTCAATTTTATTTGGGGTTGAAAAGGTACGTACACACTTTGTAACTCAAACAACGTCCAGTTTTCTTCGACATTCGAACAAGCAACACGTATACGCTTGGTACACCTCATACACGCATCGTACAATCATATTTATACAATTATACAACCCTTCAATCAACCCTTGTACACTATATATATATATATATATATATATATATATATATTCAACACATATACATACTCGATACACATATATACTGTGACGACCCGGGAATTTCCGATCAAATTTAAACTTAATCTTTATATGATTTCGATACGATAAGCAAATTCTATTAAACCGAGTTCCAAAATGTTTGAACAATTCTTTATGATTGCATTTGACCTTTGACCAGTCCCAACGATTCACGAACAATTGGATGTAATTAAATATGTATTTAATTAAATAAATAAATATAAAAGTAAATATATATAATAATTAAATATAAATGAGTCATTAAAAATCAAATATGTAAAATAGTATACAAGATAATAAGGTTGTTATTAAGTTAAACCTATATGTAAACATATATGAAATCTGTACATTATATGTATATTGTACTATATACAATATATGTAAATATTAAATATTCAAGTATGTTATTTCTTAATAAATATGTATAACTATAATATGTAATATTAGTAAATTAAATTTAATAACAAGTTAAAAATATAATTGATATATAAATATTATTACTTTAATTGTTAATACAATCATTAATATTAATATCAGGATTGATACATCTAATTTGATATATTATTATTATTTGTTGTCATTATTAATATCATTGTTATAATGATATTGTTAATTCTCTTAAAAATTAATATCAAAATAATTATTATTAATATTATTATCTGTAGATAAGAAATATGATATATAGTGATAGATTAATATTACTAATGTTATCATTAATAATAAGTATACTATAATTAGTATTATTATTATTATAGGTAATATTATTGGTATTTCTAATAATATTATTATTATCATTTTCATTAATGATTTTTTTTATTTAATTAAAATCATTATTATTGTTATTAATATTATTATTTGTATTGTTAATATATATATATATAATTGAAATATGTAACTCGATATTACTAGTATTATTATTAAAAAAAAATCATTATCATTGATATATATATTATTATTATTATTATTACTATAAATAATACAATTTATTATTTGATCATTTAATAACATCATTAGAAATATTGTTATAACTAATAGTATAATTATCCTAAATATTATTATTAATATCTTAGCATTATTATTCTTAATTATTAATAGAATTATTATTATTAATATTAAATTTATATAAGAAAATCAAGAAAAAGAGATTAGATTCAGTTTCACGTATCCCTTATCTGTAATTGAATTTGTTTTTCTGTCTCCACTTGTTACCAGTCGATATCAGGATCCCATTACAATCCAAATTCAGTTAGCTATCGGTTTCAACTTTTATATTTTTTATATTTATCTCTGTACTAGCAAATAATTCATGTTGACCTTGAATCCCTATTATAATTGATCAATTCCAGTGTGAAACAATCTTTACGACCTTTTAACATCAATTGTAACTTATACATTTCATTTAGCTACTACAAATCGATCGAATTAAAAAAAAATAATCAAATAACACAGGTACCACTCTGCTTTGACTTAATTTTTCAAGCTCCACGATTTCTTAATGAATTTCAAAAACTAGAAATGCAAATGTGCTTTAAATCCTCTATTTGATCTTTCTGTAAAGTTTCATAATCAAATTATTCCTGTCGAACTACAATTTTCAAGTCAAAGTTTAATTGCAAAAGTCAACAGGTTTGTTCAATCGTAAAATTTGAGTTTAATCCGACGTTTTGATTTCAATTGAGGTTACAGGAAGCTTTTAATGATAATTTGGAACTTTTTTCATGAAGGGGTCGTGGCCTATAACAGCCTCCAAAATCGAAATTAATTTTATGAACCAACGTGTTCATCAGCGTAATATTCTTCTTTTATTTTTTCTAATTTCTTCACTGATTAATCCAAATCAAATAATACAGATTAATCTCGTTTCATTTAATGAACCAAATATTTTTTTTTCTTTTTGTTGATTGATCATTATGTTGGATTCCAACCTCTGGTCGATGTATAAATGGGGAAGAAGAAGAGAAGTAAATAGATAAAATACGGGGTTATAATTATACAGAATGGAATTTAAAACAGGAAGAAACGAATTGGAAGAATGGTTACGGGTGTTAGAGGGTAGCCGGGAGGTCACGGGTTCGAGTCCCGTTTGGTGCATCTTTTTATAAAAAGCTTGGAAAAATGGTATACATTTTTCTTATTTATTTCAACCATTATTATTAATTATTGTTATGCTTGTTATTATTATTATTGTTATTATTGTGATTATTATTAGTATTGTTGTTATTATTATAACTAATACTTAAGATTATAGTTATTATTATTATTATTATTATTATTATTATTACAAATAGGTATTAGTATCATTTATCCTTAATATTATTATGACTATAGTTATAAATAAGAAAATCGTTATTTTTATTATTATTATTATTATTATTATTAATTATATTTAACTACTAATAGATGTATTATCATTATCATTATCATTATTATGATAACATAAATACTATGATTAACATTATTATCATTAAGTAACATTATTAAGTATTATTAGTTTTGTATTATTAAAAATTAATATAATTATTACTAAAAGTACCAATAATATTAATCTATTTTTTTATATATAAAAACTATCATTTTATCCTATCATTATTATTATTAAGATTATCATTATCAGTGCTATCATTATTAAAACCTATTATCATTACCACAATTTATTTAAAGTTATCATTTAAAACAAAAAGCATTATGATTATTTTTAATATGAATATTGTTATTATTAAAAGTATTATGAATATAATAAATAATGAAAGTTTTAAAAATATTATTATTAGATTTATAAGTATATATTAACTATATCAATAAATCATTTAGCAAATATTCATATATATAAGAATTTAGGTATTTTTGACATAACACTAAACATATATATATTCATTCGACTATGATATTATATGTATTAACAAATAAACAAATGATCTAGGTTCGTGAATCCGAGGCCAACCCTACATTTTGTTCAATGTCGTTATATGTATTTTTACTACAAAATACAGTATGGTGAGTTTCATTATTCCCTTTTTATATACATTTTTGGGCTGAGAATACATGCAAATGCTTTATTAACTGTTTTACAATATTTATATGTGTGAGTTTCATTATTCCCTTTTTATATACATTTTGGGCTGAGAATACATGCAAATGCTTTATTAACTATTTTACAATATTTATATGCGTGAGTTTCATTTGCTCCCTTTTTACTCTTTACGTTTTTGGGATGAGAATACATGCAAATGCTTTATTAACTGTTTTACAATATTTATATGCGTGAGCTTCATTATTCCCTTTTTAAATGCTTTTGCAATATATATTTTTGGGACTGAGAATGCATGCGCTTTTATAAATGTTTTACTAAATAGACACAAGTAATCGAAACTACATTATATGGTTGAATGATCGAAATCGAATATGCCCCTTTTTATTAAGTCTGGTAATCTAAGAATTAGGGAACAGACACCTTAATTGACGCGAACTCTAAAGATAGATCTATCGGGCCCAACAAGCCCTATCCAAAGTACCGGATGCTTTAGTACTTCGAAATTTATATCATGTCCGAAGGAGGATCCCGGAATGATGGGGATATTCTTATATACAAATTGTGAATGTCGGTTATCAGGTGTTCAATCCATATGAATGATATTTTTGTCTCTATGTATGGGACGTATGTTTATAAGAAATGGAAATATGAAATCTTGTGGTCTATTAAAAGTTATGAAATGATTATTTATGATAAACTAATGAACTCACCAACCTTTTGGTTGACACTTGAAAGCATGTTTATTCTCAGGTACGAAAGAAATCTTCCGCTGTGCATTTGCTCATTTTAGAGATATTACTTGGGGTCATTCATGACATATTTCAAAAGACGTTGCATTCGAGTCGTTGAGTTCATCAAGATTAATATTAAGTAAATTATAGTTAGATATATTATGAACTGGTATGCATGACGCCAACTTTCGATGAAATGAAATATTGTCTTTTCAAAAACGAATGCAATGTTTGTAAAATGTATCATATAGAGGTCAAGTACCTCGCGATGTAATCAACTATTGTGAATCGTTTATAATCGATACGGACTTCGTCCGGATGGATTAGGACGGGTCCTTTCAGTTGGTATCAGAGCGGTGGTCTTAGCGAACCATGTCTGCATTAGTGTGTCTAACTGATAAGTCGTTAGGATGCATTAGTGAGTCTGGACTTCGACCGTATCTGCATGTCAAAAGTTTTGCTTATCATTTTGTGTCAAAAATTACCTGCTTATCATTCTTAGAGAATCACTTGCTTATCATTCTTAGTCTAGACGCGTTTTACTGCATTGACTGCATGAATAATGTATAGACAAAATTCATATTTAGCGTATCTGCTACTTCAAATCTTAGCATATCTGTTACTATAACTTTGCCTGACAACTTCCGTAGATTCCACCGTAACTTATGGGATTTTAGTATTATATATGCATATGTAAATTATGTATTGCAGGGTACTAATCTACATCCTATAATATATTTCTTATCGAAAATCCTTCATCTGATCGTACGAGATGAATCCTGCAACCAGTTCGAGTCCCTCAGATTCCGATAGCTATTCCGATAGTTATTCCGACATAGATGTACACCTAAGCTCTGAAAACAGCGTCATCGGCATGAATCAACCAATCAGCCATTATCAACTCATCTTATGGGTTCGTAGTTGACTTAATTAATGGAAACGCGCAGAAGGCAATCCCTTCAACCAACCGAAATCACCTCTTGGTAAAGAACCTGAAGCATTTACCTGCGAACCTATCCGCAACACCATTTTCACCCTTATTTCCTGAATATCTCGCTACGATTATATACTATCTCAAATTCTAAACCTTATTCATCCGCTCGTTCCGACCGGCAATCATCCTAGAATAATAGAAGAAGTCAACGAACTTCGCGCTCGAGTAATCAATTTGGAGAATATGGTACAAAATTTACCAGCTTCAACAACATCGCCGGCACCAACAGTACCATCTATAACAGCACCAGTACCATCAACAATCCATGATTAAATCTGAAGAAAATATATATGTAAGTATTTTCACAAAGATTGTAATTAAAAATTCTTTTGTACAAACTGTTAATGATGGAAATATTTTAACGGGTAGGTAATACCCGAGGATATTTAGATTTCACATTAATAAGTTACACTGTATATTCTTCGAATCTGATTCAACAGTCATTTACTATCCTACTTGCAACCACAGCTATACGAATCCGTTCATTACAGAATAACCATTTTCATTCAATTTCATATTTGGATTTTGACCTATCAGAATCCGACAAGTGGCATAAAGAAGAAATAATGGACACAATAAAAATTGATTAGAAACAGACTAATTAACAATATGAAATTTTGTTAAGAAACCACGCTAACAAGATCCTAGCTAACTGTTCCTAGCTAACTGTTAATTCCGTATTACATTTTATTTTTTCACAACTTATTTATCGCAATTTAATTATCACAATTTATTTATTGTAGTTTATTTATCGCAATTTATATTCTCGTAATTTTATTTATCGTCATTTAATTTGTGTTATTTATTTTACGCACTTTAAATATCGGGACACATATACAAGGTTTTGACATATCATATCGACCCATCTATATATATTATTTGAAATAACCATAGACACTCTATATGCAGTAATGCGGGAGTTAGCTATACAGGGTTGAGGTTGCTTCTACAATAATATATATAGTTTGAGTTGTGATCGAGTCTGAGACGTATACGGGTCACGATACGTATTAATTAATTAGAATATTATATATTAATCTATATATGAATTATCAGACTGTTAATTGTGGACTATCGATTGTGGACTAATAAAATTGGACAATCAAAATGAATTAAAATATTGATTAAAACATATGAAACTAAACATTTCTTCAAATTTGCCACTTGATTTCATCTTAAACCCCATTTGTATCTTGACGATTACAATCTGCGTTCAAACCTTTCATGATTCTTGAAAACACCTCAATCGAGAGGATGAACCAACTGAACTTCATCTATGGAAGAAAAGATTGATACATATAGTTATGCACCTGAAAAACTCTCGGAACCTGAGTAAACGTTTAACACGTATCTGTGCTAGCTCCTTTGGCGTTGTTATTACCGAAAATCACTTTGCAATCCCTTTCCGAATTAGCCAATTTTGTCACAACTTCAGCAAGTCAACTTCGACTATTCATTCGGATTAACTTTATTATAACCTTGATATATAAGTTTACCTTTCGTCATCATTACCGGAGAACCGTTTATATTCCACCACATTAGCAGTAAACTTACCAGCAACTTTATTACTCATTGACTTAAATCTCTCCGAAAAACCATTATATTTGTTCGTTAAAACCTATTCATATACTCATCCACATCTTATAACGAGAATTACCATACCAATTATCGAGAATTAGCAATCGGTATTTTGAATTTTGTATCATTTCTACATCAAGAGTTATATGTATACATATAAAATTTACCTCTTAGAATTATGATCTTCCATTCGAAAATTCTGAAAAGCACACAGTTTACAAATCGATACCCCAACTTTTGAAAAAGCTGAATGAAGCAGTAGAAATTGTAGACAACCTTAAATGACTTTGATCGTCGAAAGTATGATGATAAAGAATGAAGTGTTGGAAATGCTCAATAGGAAATTTAGTACCGAAAAGCGAATTATGCGAAACTATGAAGGAGGCTATGAACAAATCACAAAGACTAAACTTGCCTTCAAAGAATTCAGATGATTCAGTATCCGTTGAAATCTTTAGATAATATCTTGCTCCGAAGTCATGTTAAAATCTTGCAAAAAAAAAAATATTTCCCCATCAACCATCGAACTTAGAAATTCCAAAATATGATCATCAATATCTGTGATATTTCTGAGGATATTTTCATAAATATTCTCGTCTAAAATTATATACCTCTGCGTACTTCCTGTGTATCATAATATTGGAAACATACAATAGAAAATTTAGTACCGAGAAGCGGATTATGCGAAACTATGAAGGACACCGTGGACAAATCACAAAGAATAAGTTTGACTTTAAAGAATCCAAAAGATTCAATGCCTGCTGAAGTCTTTAGTGAATATCTTGCTCCTTACTCTAAACCCTTGCGGACAATAGTCTCCGTCATCCTCTGATCTTAGATATTCAAGGATATTATCGTATCTTTCTTTATAAATATCTTCGATATTTTTGAATATATTTTCATAACTAATCCTATCTGAAATCATTAATCTCTTAGTGCTATCAGTGTTACATCATATAGAAACTATTAGTTTCTATATTCTGTAAACTTTCGAGCTTAAAATATGAATGTTTTTGAAGTAGTGTTGGGAACTGATGCATGAGTTAGTATAATATAATGACACTTGATCAACGTGATTATGTTATAGTAGGTCATGCTGAGTTTCTAATGGGACGTGATGATTCACAGATCATAACGTCATCATGTGCCATGTTACATAACTCTTTCATTCTGCTTAACTTCTGAACATATCAAGAAAGTATATTCTTGATAGTTCTATTCTCAGTGATTCTGGTAATTTGACAAATCAAATCGTGCTAATATATTAGTTCCTATTTAGAACACGATGTTTATCCAAAATTCTATACTTACAAATTCTGGACCGTTACTCGCTTTATTAGAGGCCGGGAGGATAATAAAAAGGCAAAGAGCTCCAAAATATAAGAGGAAATATAAAGCCCAATAACAACACGGAGGTTACAAACCGTGGATATTAATAGGAATGGCAATATAAAGACACCGCATAATTAAGAATAGTATCACCCCCAGGTAATATTAAAAGTAAACAGTTTTTTCTGGTGGAAGATTGAAAAGAAGGATGACAGAAATGATAATTAGGAAAATATTAGGGATTAGAACTGGACTAAGCATTTTCATAATCTTTTGGATGTATGTACTAAGAAAGAAAGTATAGGAATGGTGAGAATAACGGAACGGAGGAGTTTAATTTATAATGGAAATATTAGACATAGTATTCGAGGCAGATCACCGTATTTAATTATAGAGATCTTAATTTCTTTACTCACCGAAAATTCAAATCTTTTAGATTTTGAAGATTTTCTTCAAATCCCTTGAATTCCGGAATTCAACCAAGATAACGTCAAACGTTAAGACGCACCTTATGTTCTAAATTCAACCCTGGTTACGTCAAAAGCTAAGATGAATCTCTATTTCTTCATTTTATTCTTTCGTGATAGCTTCACTCGTACGCTTCGAATAATCGAATTATTGTTAATTCAACTCATATTTGTCCAACTCATATTACTAAAATAATCGAATTATTTTATCCAGGTTATACCTGTGATAAAATTCTATTTATCAACTCATATTTGTCATGAAAACATTTTTATTGTTAACCATGACCACCTCACTCAAATTTCGGGACGAAATTTCTTTAACGGGTAGGTACTGTGACGACCCGGGAATTTCCGACCAAATTTAAACTTAATCTTTATATGATTTCGATACGATAAGTAAAGTCTATTAAACCGAGTTCCAAAATGTTTGAACAATTCTTTATGATTGCATTTGACCTTTGACCAGTCCCGACGATTCACGAACAATTGGATGTAATTAAATATGTATTTAATTAAATAAATAAATATAAAAGTAAATATATATAATAATTAAATATAAATGAGTCATTAAAAATCAAATATGTAAAATAGTATACAAGATAATAAGGTTGTTATTAAGTTAAACCTATATGTAAACATATATGAAATCTGTACATTATATGTATATTGTACTATATACAATATATGTAAATATTAAATATTCAAGTATGTTATTTCTTAATATATATGTATAACTATAATATGTAATATTAGTAAATTAAATTTAATAACAAGTTAAAAATATAATTGATATATAAATATTATTACTTTAATTGTTAATACAATCATTAATATTAATATCAGGATTGATACATCTAATTTGATATATTATTATTATTTGTTGTCATTATTAATATCATTGTTATAATGATATTGTTAATTCTCTTAAAAATTAATATCAAAACAATTATTATTAATATTATTATCTGTAGATAAGAAATATGATATATAGTGATAGATTAATATTACTAATGTTATCATTAATAATAAGTATACTATAATTAGTATTATTATTATTATAGGTAATATTATTGGTATTTCTAATAATATTATTATTATCATTTTCATTAATGATTTTTTTTATTTAATTAAAATCATTATTATTGTTATTAATATTATTATTTGTATTGTTAATATATATATATAATTGAAATATGTAACTCGATATTACTAGTATTATTATTAAAAAAAAATCATTATCATTGATATATATATTATTATTATTATTATTATTACTATAAATAATACAATTTATTATTTGATCATTTAATAACATCATTAGAAATATTGTTATAACTAATAGTATAATTATCCTAAATATTATTATTAATATCTTAGCATTATTATTATTAATTATTAATAGAATTATTATTATTAATATTAAATTTATATAAGAAAATCAAGAAAAAGAGATTAGATTCAGTTTCACGTATCCCTTATCTGTAATTGAATTTGTTTTTCTGTCTCCACTTGTTACCAGTCGATATCAGGATCCCATTACAGTCCAAATTCAGTTAGCTATCGGTTTCAACTTTTATATTTTTTATATTTATCTCTGTACTAGCAAATAATTCATGCCGACCTTGAATCCCTATTATAATTGATCAATTCCAGTGTGAAACAATCTTTACGACCTTTTAACATCAATTGTAACTTATACATTTCATTTAGCTACTACAAATCGATCGAATTAAAAAAAAATAATCAAATAACACAGGTACCACTCTGCTTTGACTTAATTTTTCAAGCTCCACGATTTCTTAATGAATTTCAAAAACTAGAAATGCAAATGTGCTTTAAATCCTCTATTTGATCTTTCTGTAAAGTTTCATAATCAAATTATTCCTGTCGAACTACAATTTTCGAGTCAAAGTTTAATTGCAAAAGTCAACAGGTTTGTTCAATCGTAAAATTTGAGTTTAATCTGACGTTTTGATTTCAATTGAGGTTACAGGAAGCTTTTAATGATAATTTGGAACTTTTTTCATGAAGGGGTCGTGGCCTATAACAGCCTCCAAAATCGAAATTGATTTTATGAACCAACGTGTTCATCAGCGTAATATTCTTCTTTTATTTTTTTTTAATTTCTTCACTGATTAATCCAAATCAAATAATACAGATTAATCTCGTTTCATTTAATGAACCAAATATTTTTTTTTTCTTTTTGTTGATTGATCATTATGTTGGATTCCAACCTCTGGTCGATGTATAAATGGGGAAGAAGAAGAGAAGTAAACAGATAAAATACGGGGTTATAATTATACAGAATGGAATTTAAAACAGGAAGAAACGAATTGGAAGAATGGTTACGGGTGTTAGAGGGTAGCCGGGAGGTCACGGGTTCGAGTCCCGTTTGGTGCATCTTTTTATAAAAAGCTTGGAAAAAGGGTATACATTTTTCTTATTTATTTCAACCATTATTATTAATTATTGGTATGCTTATTATTATTATTATTGTTATTATTGTGATTATTATTAGTATTGTTGTTATTATTATAACTAATACTTAAGATTATAGTTATTATTATTATTATTATTATTATTATTACAAATAGGTAGTAGTATCATTTATCCTTAATATTATTATGACTATAGTTATAAATAAGAAAATCGTTATTTTTATTATTATTATTATTATTATTAATTATATTTAACTACTAATAGATGTATTATCATTATCATTATCATTATTATGATAACATAAATACTATGATTAACATTATTATCATTAAGTAACATTATTAAGTATTATTAGTTTTGTATTATTAAAAATTAATATAATTATTACTAAAAGTACCAATAATATTAATCTATTTTTTTATATATAAAAACTATCATTTTATCCTATCATTATTATTATTAAGATTATCATTATCATTGCTATCATTATTAAAACCTATTATCATTACCACAATTTATTTAAAGTTATCATTTAAAACAAAAAGCATTATGATTATTTTTAATATGAATATTGTTATTATTAAAAGTATTATGAATATAATAAATAATGAAAGTTTTAAAAATATTATTATTAGATTTATAAGTATATATTAACTATATCAATAAATCATTTAGCAAATATTCATATATATAAGAATTTAGGTATTTTTGACATAACACTAAACATATATATATTCATTCGACTATGATATTATATGTATTAACAAATAAACAAATGATCTAGGTTCGTGAATCCGAGGCCAACCCTACATTTTGTTCAATGTCGTTATATGTATTTTTACTACAAAATACAGTATGGTGAGTTTCATTATTCCCTTTTTATATACATTTTTGGGCTGAGAATACATGCAAATGCTTTATTAACTGTTTTACAATATTTATATGTGTGAGTTTCATTATTTCGTTTTTATATACATTTTGGGCTGAGAATACATGCAAATGCTTTATTAACTATTTTACAATATTTATATGCGTGAGTTTCATTTGCTCCCTTTTTACTCTTTACGTTTTTAGGCTGAGAATACATGCAAATGCTTTATTAACTGTTTTACAATATTTATATGCGTGAGCTTCATTATTCCCTTTTTAAATGCTTTTGCAATATATATTTTTGGGACTGAGAATGCATGCGCTTTTATAAATGTTTTACGAAATAGACACAAGTAATCGAAACTACATTATATGGTTGAATGATCGAAATCGAATATGCCCCTTTTTATTAAGTCTGGTAATCTAAGAATTAGGGAACAGACACCCTAATTGACGCGAACTCTAAAGATAGATCTATCGGGCCCAACAAGCCCCATCCAAAGTACCGGATGCTTTAGTACTTCGAAATTTATATCATGTCCGAAGGAGGATCCCGGAATGATGGGGATATTCTTATATACAAATTGTGAATGTCGGTTACCAGGTGTTCAATCCATTTGAATGATATTTTTGTCTCTATGTATGGGACGTATGTTTATAAGAAATGGAAATATGAAATCTTGTGGTCTATTAAAAGTTACGAAATGATTATTTATGATAAACTAATGAACTCACCAACCTTTTGGTTGACACTTGAAAGCATATTTATTCTCAGGTACGAAAGAAATCTTCCACTGTGCATTTGCTCATTTTAGAGATATTACTTGGGGTCATTCATGACATATTTCAAAAGACGTTGCATTCGAGTCGTTGAGTTCATCAAGATTAATATTAAGTAAATTATAGTTAGATATATTATGAACTGGTATGCATGATGCCAACTTTCGATGAAATGAAATATTGTCTTTTCAAAAACGAATGCAATGTTTGTAAAATGTATCATATAGAGGTCAAGTACCTCGCGATGTAATCAACTATTGTGAATCGTTTATAATCGATACGGACTTCGTCCGGATGGATTAGGACGGGTCCTTTCATATACATTCTTTACATATATATATATATATATATATATATATATATATATATATATATATATATATATATATATATATATATATATATATTCGTTATACGTCGTACGTGCTCTTCATATATACATCGTACGAATAAACGGGTCTTACAATGATGTATCCTAAGGATCTCAATTAGAAAAAATTCCAGATGAGACACCTGAACCTTGTAGACGGAGTAAAACTGGAACTCTTAAATCATATGGTTCTGATTTTCAACTATTCTTAGTTGAAGGATATAGAGATTGTGTTCAATCTCAATTCTATTATTGTTATAATATATAGGAGGATACTAGAACCTTTGAGGAAGCTATGAGATTCGGGATGTTGCCTTTTTGGAAAATAATACTTGGGTATTGACTGACTTACCACCGGGTTGTAAACTATTGGGCAATAAATAGATCTTCAAATGAAAGATGAAGTTTGACGGGACGATTGATAAGTTTAAAGCTAGCTTGGTCATTCAAGGCTACAGAAAAAAGGAAGGCATAGATTATTTTGATACTTATGCACTGGTTGCTCATATTACCACAATTAGATTATTGATTGCACTTGCATCAACTCATAATTTAGTGATCCACCAAAGGGATGTTAAAACAGCCTTTCTTAATGGTGATTTGGAGGAGGAGGTTTTATAAAAGCGGGGCAAGAGACCAAGGTGTGAAAATTCTTTAAATCATTGTATATGGACTTAAACAAGCACCTACACAATGGCATCAAAAGTTTGATGATGTGGTTTTGTCTCATGGATTTATGTTAAACCAATCGGACAAATGTGTATAATATATAGCATGTTTGGTCAAATCGGTAAAGGAGTGATGATGCGGCCAGATCCAGTCATTGTTTTTCTCCCCGGAATGGATGGATGGTGAATGGTGAGGTAAACTAGACGGTCTCCTGAGTTTTACTTGCGACGGTTGGTCCCAGTTGCGTCTCTCTGGTCGTTTGAAGAGGTATTAAGATTTATAAGAGAGAGGCCTGGGCTTGTACTCACAGTTACCTAATGAGTAGATAGCATAAGTATAACCTACAGTTGTCACACAACTCAACAGTTTGGACAAGAATTACATGATGTCTTATTCTAAATTTAAGTTAATGTTTTATTATATTTTTGTGAGTACTTTTATGGTTTTCTGGTGTTAATATAGTTTTTAAATATTTTTTGTTGAGTTTTTCTGTTTTAAGATCTACCTACTTAACTACTTAATATATATATATATATATATATATATATATATATATATATATATATATATATATATATATATATATATATATATATATATATATATATATATATATATATATATATAGGGATAGGTATATCTATTAAACTTTTATAGTGTATATATTTTATAAGTTCTATATGCTATTTTTTAAAACGTGTTGTGAACTTAAAGCCCTCCTAAATTGGTCCTATTCCAATTAACGATATCACTGGTATCTTTAAGTCAAGGGTGATTCTGACTGTAGGGTAACTTACCTGTCTCCAGCACCGCACCCTTATAGAGTACAGACGGCCGTGCCATAGGCTATTCGAATAAGACGGAACCCCGTTTAATTAAAGATTTTCTTAACAACAATGTTTTAGTAAATTATTTTAGAAAACATACTAACTATTTAAATATACTTAACTGTTGGTTAGTAATCCAATGATAAAATTCAAATGTTAATCACTTTATTTTGATGATGACACGCAGCCTTAAGTGCTTAATGCGTATAGAATAACACAAGTTCATAAACCTACATGATCTCTAGCAAAATACCAATGCACATAATAAGCAAGTCAAAAGAGTCCTTTGCAAAACCCAGGTGGTACACGGCTAGGTCCACGGTCGACTGCGGGTATGACCTTGGGTGTCCTGTACCACAGTTTCTGAGAAACCGGGTACATGGTCGACTCCACGGTAGACCGTGGTTCCACCGCAAATCCTCTGATCAAAATGGTTTGATCAAATAATATTTGACCACTTTGGGGCATTTATAACTTACAAACCCTTTTTCAATATGCTTAGAATAGTTTCCCTCTTCATATCCAAAAGGGTTTTGGTCTTTAGGATATTAATATTGATTAATCTCACCTAATGACGCCTTAATAACACTTTATCTTGCTATTAAAGTTAAACACATAAGTGTTGCAAACTATCCTTTTGAACATAATTGCAAATTATCCTTTTAAATCTGAAACATATCTTGACATGTCTAGGATGGTCATTAAGTCCTAAATAAAGAGATGCTCTCCTCTTAACCCTTAAGCATTACTTGTATGATTAAGTATGGTTAATGCAACTCCCAAATGTTCCTTGACTAGATTTAAAATAGTTTCATTTGACTTGTTGCAAGCAACCAATGAGGCAAGATACTTCCATCAAAGTATTGACAAATTGTTGAAGACTCGGGATATGATGTTTGGAGTGTTGTGGTTTGTCAAAGGATAAAAATCTTCATATGCCATTATGGGAAATCAATGACACAATAGAAGGACAACGGGACTTTCCTCTTATGAAAGCTTATGTCATCTTACATGAATACATCCAAGAAAAAAGGGTAATGCAGATTGTTTCAGATGTTTTTTGCTTCTCATTACAACCATCCAATAAGGAAAAGTGAAAATAATAAAGGAAAAATAAAGGACTCAAACGGATATAAAATCAGATGTCAGAACCTGCACGGTCGAACCACGGTCCACCGTGAGGTGAGCCACACAAGGCCTGGATAGATTTTCTCTTTCCTATAAATATCAAGCCTTGGTGCAATTGAAGACTCACCTCTTGCACTTTCATTTTCATATATTTTCAAATATCATTCAAATATTATTGTAATTTATTTAGAGTGATTCTTGCAAGAGTGATTGTAAACTTAGTTATGAGTTTACTTGTAAGCTATCTTTTTTAAAGGAATCTAGAAGGTAGATAAGGTTTTGCTAAGTTGGAGCATTAAGATCTTGTGGTAAGAGCATCTGGTGATTATGAATTCTTCAAAGGGACGTAAGGGTTTATAAGTTCCGGTTCACCGAGGAACTAGTGTTGTATCTGGACACTCCACCAAGTTTGGAGTATCATAGTGAAACTAACACTCAATTCGTTGGAATTGGGGAGTGGATTAAGAAAGATTAGTTAACATCTTCCTAAACCACTATACATCTTTGTGTTAGTTCTCTTATCCCTTATCTTTACATTTATATTACTTGTGAAAAAACAATTCAAATCTCATTATAGTCATCTTAGGTTCTAAATTGAAAAGATTTGTAAAAATCAACTAAATAACTATTCACCCCCTTTAGTTACTTACAATTGGTATCAGGGCGATTGCTTTAAACGTTTTGCTAAAATTATTATTTTAAAGCTAAAAATAATTTTTGCAAACTTTTGAGTCAAAGTTCATGGAACAAAAACTTGAACTATAGTGAATGTTGCTCCATGAAAAGACCTCCAATACTTGAGAGTGAAGAATTTTATTATTGAAAGCAATAATTTGAAACCTATGTCTGTGCAAAAGACATAGACCTTTGGAACATCATTGCTAAAGGTGATTATGTTCCATTCAAACTTAGTGATGATAGAAAAACTAAAATAATCATACCCGAAGCTAGTTGGACCAAAGGCCAAAAAATGGATGTAGCTAAAAATTACCAAGCTAAACTAGTCATATTCAATGCTTTGCCTAGAAAAGAATATGAAAGAGTTTTTATGTTTAAAAGTGAAAAAGAAATATGGGATAGTTTAATTATTACTCATCAAGGGAATGTACAAGTCATTGAAAATAAAATTGAACTACTTATAACTCAATATGAACAATTTGTTATTTTGGATAATGAGAAAATCAATGTTGCCTATTCTAGATTTAACAATATTTGTTCAAGTTTAAAAGTTCTAGGTTCTATTTACACAAATAAGCAAAATGTTCGAAAGTTCTTAAGAGCGCTGCCTTCGAAATGGAGACCTAAAGTGACGGCAATAGATGAGGAGGCAGATAAAGTCAAGAAAAAAAGAGTAAGTCAATTGCTCTAAAAGCCAAAGAAATAGAAGAATGTGAATACGAAGAGGAAGAAGATGATATCCTAAATGATGAAGAACAATTTGCATTTAATGTTCAAGTTTTACTGAAGGCCTGGGAATCATCTTCGACCTCCAATGGATTCAAAGAAGGAACCTTTTGATTCCAAAAAGAAGTTTGTAAGAAAATGTTTCGGATGTGGTGACCAAAATCACTTGATAAGTAAATGTCTCAAAAGGAATAACGAGAAGGCATTTCTCTGAGGAGCATGGGATGATGAAGAAAATGAAACTCAAGAAGAAGGAAAGGAAATATGCCTCATCGCCATTGAAGAACCAAACTCGAAAGACGATGATCAAGCATGCCTAGTTGGACAAATCGACAACGAGGTTTGTTTAAATGGCATTGTACAAGAAGAAGATTGGATAATAGATAGTGGATATACAACGCACATGACGGGAAACAAAGAATTCTTCACCAAATACAAGGAACATAACAGTGGTGATGTAATCTTTGGCGGTGATGTACGAGGAAAAATCATCGATAAAGGTAACATCATTAATTACAAAATTACTCTTGAAGATGTCTTGCACATTAAGAACCTATGTTTTAATTTGCTAAGTGTTGGAAAAATATGTGACAAGGGCTATAACATGACATTTACTAAATCCTCCTCACACGTAACTAAAGACGGTAAGAATGTCATAAAAGGAATTAGGAAAAATGGGCTTTACACATGCAAACTAAATGATTAAAAATACATAGATATTTGTCTCACTTCCATTCATGACACCACCACTTTGTGGCATAGGAGACTTGGGCATGCAAATATGAAATTAATTAATAATATATCTTCTAAAGAAATGGTTAGAGACTTGCCTATGCTAAAATATGAAAGTCATTTTTGTGATGCATGTAAAATAGGAAAACAAGTCCATGCTAGTCATAAGCCTAAGCACTTTATTTCAACTAAAAGATACTTAGAACTTTTAAATATAGATTTATTTGGGCCATCATCAGTTCAAAGTTATGGGGGGAATTTTTACACTTTGGTAAAAGTGGATCACTTTTATAGATATATATGGACATTATTTCTACAATACAAAAATGAGGCATTTGAAAGATTCGTAATATTTGCCACAAAAATAAAAAATTTATTTGGTTGTACAATAGTTACCATACGCACTGACCATGGAAGAGAATTTGATAATGATGCCCAATTTGGAGTCTCTTGTGATTTACATGGAATTTCTCATAATTTCTCGGCTCCTCGCACTCCTCAATCAAATGGGGTTGTTGAGAGGAAGAACCAAACTCTTCAAGAAATGAGTAGAACAATGTTAAATGAACAATCAGTACCCCAAAAGTTTTGGTGTGAGGCCATAGCAACTTCAACCTACATTGAAAATTGAGTCTTAGTTAGGCCTTCAATGGATAAGACACCATATAAAATTCTAAATGGTAGGAAACCCGCCGTAAGTAACCTTAGGGTATTTGAGTGCAAATGTTTCATCTTAAACAAAAAGTAATATCTCACGAATTTTGAACCCAAAGCCTATGAAGGAGTATTTCTAGGATATTCGCTAGAAAGTAGCGCAAATAGAGTTCTAAATAAATACACAAATGTTATAGAAGAATCATTAGATGTCACATTTGATGAAACTCCTCCTTCACCTATGACTAAACCACTAGTGGATGACAATATGGTTGAACAAGAAGCCATAGTGATAAACACAACCCAATATGAGTCCAATGAAGTCGAAGAAACAAATGAGAAAGAATCTCATTTGGAAGACGACCCAAGTAAAGATAACCTAGAGCTCACAACCGACCTTAAACATGTTAAGGATTATTGATAGTGCACCAAATGAACATATATTTAGTCGCAATATCATCCCAATATGTAAAGCTTTTAGTTGCTATTGTTCTATTTTTATATAATATTCGTTTAAATAAATAAGTGCTAAGACAAAAGAATAAAATGACGATTTGAAGACGCAAATGACCAAAAAGCTCAAATGTACAAGTTACAATCTAAGTGGTTCCATTTATTGATGAGAAACGTCTAAAATTTACAAGAGTACAAGCCGCTGAACGCAAAGTACAAGATATCTACACGTACGAAAGGACGTTCGAAAATCCAGAACCGAGACATAAACCGAGCATCAACGCACGAGTCAACGGAGCGAAAATTACAAGTCAACTATGCACAAGAATATAATATAATATATATATAATTAATATAAATTATATATATTATATTATATATTAAATTAATCATAGCAGCCCACGTTTTAAACACAATCTGAGCTGGACAGCCTGTCCATGCGAGTGCATGGGAAATAGGCATAAAATTCATGCGAGTGCATGAGCCCATGCGAGTGCATGAGATTTGCACTAAAACGCCATGCACTCGCATGGGTATCAGAATCAGGAATTATGCCTATAAATACCAGGCTTCTGCTCGACGAAAAAATACAATATATATCCATCTTTCTCTCCCTCAATGATATATATATATATATATATAATATAGTTTAGTTTTATATTAGTTAGTTTGGGTATTGTAACGGTTATTTTGCGGGTTTTAAAGTCGGAACTCTGTCTCTGTAACACTACGCAATTAATAATCACTGTAAGCTAAATTCTCCCTTTTTAATTATGTATCGTACTTAAGTTATTATTATGCTTATTTGAGCCGAAGTAATTGTGATGTTGGGCTAAATATTAAGACGGGGTTATGGGGCTTTGGACCATAATTGGGGTTTGGACGAAAGACCGACACTTGTGGAAATTGAACTATGGGCTATTAATGGGCTTTATATTTGGTTAAGTAAATGATATCTTGTTAATTTAATATAGAGATTTACAACTTGACGTATTTATATATAACCACATACGCTTGATCGGGTATGGTAGGTGGGATATTTATAAATACTAATAATTGTTCATTTGACCGGACACGGGGATGGATTAATAGTCAATGGACTCATTAAAACAGGGTTGGATTACATTCAAGGGAAATTGGTGTAATTGTTAATAAAGTATTAAAACCTTGGATTACACGCAGTCGATAACCTGGTGTAATCATTAACAATGTATTAAAACCTTATTACAGTTTAAGTCCCCAATTAGTTGGAATATTTGACTTCGGGTATAAGGTTAATTTGGCGAAGACCCTCGCACTTTATAATTATTACCGATGGACTATTATGGACAAAACCAGATGGACTTATCAAATAATCCATGACAAAGAACAATTAATCCAGGGTAATAAATTAAAATCAAAACGTCAAACATCATGAGTACGGAAGTTTAAATAAGCATAATATATTTTATTTCATATTTCCTCGTACTTTTATTTATTTTTATTTTAATTGTTGTTATTTATTTTATCATTAGTTAAATATCGTCATTTACTTTACGCTTCGCTTAAAATATAAAATCGACAAACCAGTCATTAAATGGTAAAACCCTCCCTTTTATAATAATAATAATACTACTTATATGTAATATATTTTGTACAAATATAGTTATATAAAAATATAGTGTAAAATAAGCCGTCTCCTTGTGGAACGAACCGGACTTACTAAAAACTATACTACTCTACGATTAGGTACACTGCCTATAGTGTTGTAGCAAGGTTTAGGTATATCTCATCTGTAAATAAATTAAATAAAACTTGTGTAATATTTCTTCATATTTTCGTAATATAAATAATAGTATTTCGTACACCTCCGCTACCACATCAAGTTTTTGGCGCCGCTGCCGGGGACTCGGCGAAACTCTATATTTTTATTTTTGTAAAAATATAATTATAAAAAAAATATATAAAGCATTAAAAATTATATATATACATATATATATATATATATATATATATATATATATATATATATATATATATATATATATATATATATATATATATTAAGATTTTTTTTTTATAATTTTTTTTTAAATATAAGTTTTATTTAAATTATTTTCTTTCTATAAATTAAAATCATTAAAATCAGAAGAAAAAAATAGTAATCGGGCCACGTACTGTAGCAGCCCAACACAAAGCCTGGTATCCGTTTCCATGAGATCGCATGGACAGAGCATTGAAAACTCATGCGGTCGCATGAGCTGCTCTGACAGAACTGAAACCTCGGACATTAATTACAGAGTAGGGTTTATTATTATTATTTATTATTAATTAGGGTTTAAATTTAGTAATAATTTGTATTAGTTTTAATAAATTTAGTTTTAATTAAGTTTTTATATTTATAGTTTAATACTTTTATAAAATAATAATATAAAAATAATATTTTTATAAAAATAAGTAATTTTTATCATTTTTTTGTTTCTTTTTATAATTTATATTTTTATCGTTTATTTCGTAATATTTATCGTTCGCTATATAGTTTTAAGTTTAGTATTTTGCCGTAGTTATTTTTATATTTCTAGTTTTTAAGACTTTGCCGTAAAATCCCTTGAGTTCTTTTTCTTTAGAATTAAGATTTAGACGCTTTAGAATTTTGCAACGCCGTTTTTAAATTTTAGTGTTTTTTTTAAGTTATTGTCGTTTTCCGTTTAGAATTACTTTTAAGCTTTAATACCTTTAGACGCAAGTTTTAATTTTTAGTTTTTAGACTTTTAAGTTTCGACGCTTTACTTTCTTTTTATTATTTTTTGACTTTTTGTTTTTCGACGTTTGTTTTTCGACCTCTTATTTTCCGACGCGCTTTTTCTTTTTCATTTCCACTCTAGTTTTTAGGACATAGAATTTTCTTTATTTTCTTTAAATTTCGACGAAGAATTATTTTAAGCAATTGAATTGATAGACACTAATTTTCTGGTTCGTAGTAATAGTTGTATTTTTTAGTGGCGAGTTGTGGGCTTCCGATTTAAAGGGTCCTGGCTACCTGCTGCATCTATTGGCTATTCAAAACGTGGACAAAATCAGAAAAGTCTATTAATTTGATAACTTATATAATTTTTAGGTTTATAACTAATAGAATAATTAGTAAATGCACCATATTGTAGCTAAAATTTGGTAATAAGTACATTATGGAAAATTTCGAGAATATTTTGGAAACTTTTTCTGACATCCGAAATCAATTTAATCAATACTCTCAAACAAGTGTTGATGACAATTCGTTCGGTCAATCTTGGATCACGAATGACGAAACAATAACTGGTTGTGAAATCTGTGGAGATTATCATTCAACATGGGAATGTTATTATTACATTCCTATGGAAAATTATGCACCCATAGAACATGAATGGAACGATTATGAAGATTCAAATTGGCATTATTCCCAAGAATATATCCAAACTCAACAACTAGAGGACGAGGAAAATTATGTGTCTGAAAATTTATTAGATTATATGAAAATCAAACTCGAAGAATTTGACGCTCAAAATGAACAAATGAGAGAGTTTGCAAATTGGCAAGCTGAAACTCTATCAGACTACACACCTATTGATCTGAGGAGTCGTGTGCAAGAAAATCTCATATCATCAAATTTTGATCAATTCGAGAGCTCCGAAATCACCAATTATCCCGATGATACTTTTTATTCAGTTTTACCAATTTCACAACATATCGACACATTAACCTCTTCCGATGAAATCATCGATCCATCAATGGATGAAGAAGAAGTAAGGGTGACAAACTGGTACTCTTGGAAAAATGATAACGTTGAAAATTTTACCCCCGAGACCAAAATAGAGGGACCGATAAGGACCGTTAAAGAAGAAGAATTTTCTTCGATCCCGAAATTCACCATTCCACAACCTTCCAACCCAATATTCTCAATAGACGAGTCATCTACCGAAGATGAACTACGAGCTGTAATAGATATTGACACCTCAGATTACACCCAATTGGGTAATTGAGGTGAAAACTTTGATCCAGAGAATAAATGGAAGGAAATGTTAGGAATTGTCCACCCTATAGAAATATGTATGTCAGTGTATATTGATCCATTTGACCAAGAACCAGAAAAGAGACATATCCATTTACTAAAAGCTACACTTAAAAAAGAATTAAGTAGTGACGATCGGGTGAGTCTAAACTTTAATCCCATTGATATATTATACACCACCCGAGATGTAAATAACTGGCTCACTATTTTAATTCGTGAAACTTATTCTGCCGACTTCACATGTCGTCAGCGAAGTGTGGGGAAGTCTAACCCCACCTAACGTTAAATTAGGGGTTCGGGTTAGTGTGTAACTCGTTAATAAAAATGCACAATGAGTAAGGGTAAAAGATGCATTTTCAAAAATTAGCAAACAGTTCAGAAAAGCAACAGTTTTTGAAGAAAAACATATGTGATAAAATAACAAAAGTAATGAACGACGAGACGTCATCTATCATTCGACGAGCTTTGTAATTACAAACTGGGTATTTTTAATCACTTTTCTACACTAATCACCTCATGAATTTATAATTATAGTCTGATTTCATGCAAATGAGGGCATTGCATGATCTCAAGTGTGGGGAAGGGTTATAAATTCTCTCGGGTTTGCACTTGGTTTATTTGCCAAATTTTGTGAAAATTTGAAAAATTTTCAACTAAATGAATTCAAAATCATGTTTATACATATTTATGAACGATAAAAACTAGGTGTTAATACCAAAATTATCGTTACCTCGGAAAGGACATAAATTGAGAGACAACCTAAAATGCTTGAATTCATTTAAAATTGAAAAGAGGGGAATAAAAAGGTAAAGAAAGAAATAAATAAAAGCCAAGTGTGGGGAGAATGTACCAACTTATTCAATTAAAAACTATCTATCACATGTTTCTGTAAAGTTATTGCATGTGCTTTTGTTTTGGACAAAATTAACTGTTTTACCCGGTAAATTGTAATATAAATGGAAGAAAAGATGGATCTACATGATGAATCAATTCCATCATTAAAATGAAGTAAAGTCTTCAGAAAAGACACGCGCTTCTTGATTTAGGTCAGGAAGTTGTCGTCCAGACCAGCTGTAGGTTGACAAAAAATCTAGAAAAGTCATCTCTAAAATCAGCAGGAAATCCACGGACCTCAACATCAAACAGGGTCGCCAAGTGGTCAAATTTATCCTAGCCATGAGAAGGATTTATCTCGTAAAATGGGGAGGGCGCCATGCAAATTAGCTTGATAAGACTAATGAATCAGACCCCCAGAAAAGGATAATCTTCTAAAAAGATTAAAAATCAGCTTTTAAGCATGATATTACTCAATCCTTGAGATTGACCTTAAAGATTGAGAATTCAAACTCATGGAATTCAATGATATCTAAACTCGAGCTTGAACGAGAAAATATTTTGATCAAATTAAAACCGATTTGTTTTCTGAAAACCCTATTTTCAATGCGTTCATTACCATTGAACGTAAAATCCGGAGAATTCACCGAAATTCATTAGGTCACCTGAACTAAATCGGGTGATAACCGTAAGAACGGTGGTTGCATAGCATGGTCGAAGAAAGGACCTTGTGCCAGACCGAAAAATTATAGGGTGATCTTTACTATTTCTCCTACAAAGTATAGTAATTGCATCCGACACGTTGTGGACCATGAACATCTGCATGTCATTAGATATTGCCTTAACAGTTGCTTGTTCAACGCTTTCCTTTACAACCGGACGGTAGTTTATCGAAAGGTAATATACGGAACAAGTATACTGGACGTGTTGCTTTCCTACTACAAGGTTAGCAAGTGGGTGACACAAAACCGCAAGTTTTGAACTAAAATTTTAAAATCTGAAACCCACAAAACTCATAAAAATATTTTGCAAACACCGGTGAAGGGTTATTCCGGAAAACTTATCTAGGGAAAAAGCTAGAATGAATTTTCAAAAGATCAAATATTTTTATAAAGATCCAATTTCCTTAAAGGATCTAAATTTTCATAGTCATGTGGACTGTAAACCACATTGTTACTATCATTGTTTATACCGCCGTATTAAAATCACTAATGTATAAAGTGTGAAGAATAAAGAAGTGATTCGTGTGATTTAATTTCAAGTTCTGTATTGCTTGAGGAAAAGCAACGTTCAAGTGTGGGGATATTTGATAGTGCTCCAAATGAACATATATTTAGTCGCAATATCATCCCAATATGTAAAGCTTTTAGTTGCTATTGTTCTATTTTTATATAATATTCGTTTAAATAAATAAGTGCTAAGACAAAAGAAGAAAATGACGATTTGAAGATGCAAATGACCAAAAAGCTCAAATGTACAAGTTACAATCCAAGTGGTTCCATTTATTGATGAGAAACGTCTAAAATTTACAAGAGTACAAGCCGCTGAACGCAAAGTACAAGATATCTACGCGTACGAAAGGACGTAGGAAAATCCGGAACCGAGACATAAACCGAGCATCAACGCGCGAGTCAACGGAGCGAAAATTACAAGTCAACTATGCACAAGAATATAATATATATATATATATATATATATATATATATATATATATATATATATATATATATATATATATATATATATATATATATATATAATTAATATAAATTATATAAATTATATTATATATTAAATTAATCACAGCAGCCCACGTTTTAAACACAATTTGAGCTGGACAGCCTGTCCATGTGAGTGCATGGGAAATAGGCATAAAACCCATGCGAGTACATGAGCCCATGCGAGTGCATGAGATTTGCACTAAAACCCCATGCACTCGCATGGGCATCAAAATCAGGAATTATGCCTATAAATACCAGGCTTCTGCTCGACGAAAAAATACAATATATATCCATCTTTCTCTCCCTCAATGATATATATATAATAATAATATAGTTTAGTTTTATATTAGTTAGTTTGGGTATTGTAATGGTTATTTTACGGGTTTTAAAGTCGGAACTCTGTCTCTGTAACACTACGCAATTAATAATCACTATAAGCTAAATTCTCCCTTTTTAATTATGTATCGTACTTAATTTATTATTATGCTTATTTGAGCCAAAGTAATCGTGATATTGGGCTAAATATTAAGACGGGGTTATGGGGCTTTGGACCATAATTGGGGTTTGGACGAAAGACCGACACTTGTGGAAATTGGACTATGGGCTATTAATGGACTTTATATTTGGTTAACTAAATGATATCTTGTTAATTTAATATAGAGATTTACAACTTGACGTATTTATATATAACCACGTACGCTTGATCGGGTACGGTAGGTGGGATATTTATAAATACTAATAATTGTTCATTTGACCGGACATGGGGATGGATTAATAGTCAATGGACTCATTAAAACAGGGGTGGATTACATTCAAGGGAAATTGGTGTAATTGTTAATAAAGTATTAAAACCTTGGATTACACGCAGTCGATAACCTGGTGTAATCATTAACAATGCATTAAAACCTTAATACAGTTTAAGTTCCCAATTATTTGGAATATTTGACTTCGGGTAATCATTAACAATGTATTAACGGGTAGGTAATACCCGAGAAATATTTAGATTTCACATTAATAATTTACACTGTACATTCTTCGAATCGGATTCAACAGTCATTTACTATCTTACTTACATCCACAAATATATGTATCCATTCACAGCAGAATAACCATTTTCATTCAAATTTCATATTTGGATTTTGACTAATCAGAATACAACAAGTGGCATAATGAAGAAAACATTGGACAAAATAAAATTTGTTAGAAACAAACAAATTAACTATGAGAAATTCTGTTAAGAATCCACGCTAACAAAGTCCTAGCTAACTGTTCCTAGCTAACTGTTAATTCCTTATTACATTTATTTATCTCAATTTAATTATCGCAATTTATTTATTGCAATTTAAATTCTCGCAATTTTATTTATTGTCAATTAATTTCTGTTATTTATTTTTCGCACTTTAAATATCGGGACACGTATACAAACTTTTGACATATCATATCGACGCATCTATATATATTATTTGGAATAACCATAAACAATCTACATGCAGTAATGCTTGAGTTAGCTATACAGGGTTGAGGTTGATTCTAAAATAATATATATACTTTGAGTTTTGATCGAGTCTGAGACATGTATACAATGGGTCATGAATACGTATTAATTAATTCGAATATTATATATTAAACTATATATGAATTATTGGATTACTAATTGTGGACTGCTAACTGTGGACTGCCAACATTGGACAATTAAAATGAATTAAAATATTAATTATAACATATGAAACTAAACAATTCTTCAAGTTTGCCACTTGATTTCATCTTAAACCTTATTTGTAACTTGAAGATTACAATCCACGTTCAAACCTTTCATGATTCTTGAAAACACCTCAATGGAGAGGATGAACCAACCGCACTCCAACTACGAAAAGAAAGATTTATGCATATAGTTATGCACTTGAAAACACTCGGAACCTGAGTAAACGTTTAACACGTATCTGTGCTAATTCCTTTAGTGTTATTATTACCCAAAATAACTTGGTGATTCCTTTCAAAGTAGCAAATTTTGTCACATCTCCTGCAAGTCAACTTCGACTTTTCGTTCGAAACAACCTTATTAACACCTTGATATATACGTGTGCTCTTTTATTGTTTCCGGGGAACATTTTATATTCCACCATATTACCATCAGCGTTTAATCATCTAAAAACACAATTCTCTTGAAACTACCTCGGATTGATAACCGATGATTCAAGTATGGTAGCATTAAATGCAGAGAAACCAGAAAAATTGTAGATGGTCTAAACGGCCAAAAGTTTGATGATAAAGAAGTGAGTGTTAGGAACGCTCGATAGAAAATTTGATACTGAAAAACGAATTAAGCAAACGCTGAAGGAGACCAAGAACAAATACAAGGACCAAACCTTGTATTTAAAGAATCCTGATGATTCTGTTTCTGATGAAATCTTTAAAGAATACCTTACTCCTTAATCGCTCTAAATCATTGCGAATGAATTTCTTCATCACAATGTGAATCTAAAAATCTAAGATATTATCGTATCTTTCATTGTAAATATCCTCAATATTTCTGAAGATATCTTCATTCTTGTCTGATATTATTCATCTCTTCGTGTTATCCGTATTACATCATATAACAAACTGTTTAGTTTCTATATTCTGTAAACATTCGAGTTTGAATTATGAATAATTTTGAAGTAGTGTTAGAAATTGTTGCATGAGTTAGTATAATATAATGACACTTGATCAACGTGATTATATTATAGTAAGTCATGCTGAGCTTCTAATGGAACATGATGATTCACAGATCATAACGTCATCATGTGCCATGTTACACGACTCTTACATTCTACCTAATATATAAACATATCAAGAACACATTTTCTTGATAGTTCTATCTTTCTCTTGAAATCTGGTGACTTAACCAATCAAGATCGTGCTATTACAATCTCTCTCTTAGAACATTAGTCATGTTTATTCGAAACTTCATATCTACAAATTCTGGACCATTATTCGCTTAATTTAAAGTCGGGAAGAGAAAACAAAAAGGATGGAACTCCTAAATATAAGGGAAATGAAGGGAGTAGATTTATAGTAAAATATCCGACAGAGAAATCGAAACAGATTATGGCATTTAACCAAAGAGGATCCTAATTTCCTTAATTACCGGAGAAACAAATCTTATTACGAAGATTTCCTCTAAATCCTTTAAATTGCTGAAATCAACCGTGACTACGTCACCGGTTAAGACGAATTTACATTTATTCATTTCACTCTTTTGTGATAGCTTCATTCGTACTCTTCGAATAATCGAATTATTTTATCCTTATTACTCAATGGTAATAAAACTCTATTTATCAGCTCATATGAGTCATCAAAACATACTTATTGTCAGCTATTACCATTCCAATCAAATTTCGGGACGAAATTTCTTTAACGGGTAGGTACTGTGACGACCCAGAAATTTCCGACCAAATTTAAACATAATCTTTATATGGTTTCGACATGATAAGTAAAGTCTATTAAGTTGAATTTCAAAATTTTTGAACTATTTCATGGATTCAATTGACCTTCGACCATTCCCGACGATTCACGAACAACTACTTGTAGATAGTTACATATATATATAAATATATATATAATAATTTGAAATATTATTTAAACTATTGTATGATTAAATTTTTAGAATTAAATATGTAAAATAATATGCGATTTAATGGAAACTATATTTATAAATCTATGGATTATGTATATAAATATTACTTGTAAATATATAAAGTTATATTAAATCTATTTGTTTAAAAATATATAATATATTTGTTTTAGTAAATAAACTTGCTATTTTAAAACTGTTTATATATAGAAAGAGAATATATTAAAAATAAACGATTTCAAGCTTGATTAGTAAACGACAGTAACACTCGATTGACGTTTTGTTAGTTATAATATAGATATAGTACATGTTCATGAGGGATTGAAATAAAAGTTGAACTGTAAATCGATTACGAAGATTATAGGTTTGATAAAAAAAAAATTTTCCTTTTTTGTTTAAATTTTAGTACTCCGTACATATTATTTGAAACATGAAATAAGTAATTAACGAATCTTTTTGATCAGGTTTCATACAGTTAATGACCAGAATAAATAAATGGTCTTAATTTGAAAATTTGGAATTTTTCTGAATACTTTTATATGAAAACTCTTTAGCAGCGAGCACGAAATAATATTCGTAATATTGTATGTCGACATAGTAACAGGAAATGGCGGCCATCATTTTGCATGTTTTAAATTTTATTATTATATATAATTATAATTATTATATAATATAGATTATGAATTATGAATATAAATATCTAGCTTATATATACATATATATCGATACATACAATTGGAGGAGATCACTCAACACCCTCCACCTCCGGTCACCATTTCAGCCGCTACTCAACCACCGCCACCACCACTGCAACTTTCGGCCACCATGACTTCACCAATAACCACCACAGCTCAACCACCATCACCACGTCCATCTCTCTCTTTTCTCCCTCTCTCTCCATTTTCTTCTTTACTTGTGAACAATCAAACCCAAAACTGCTGTTGCTTTGTTCGAATGCTAAAAGAACTCGAAACTACTGCTATTGTGCAATCATGAACCACCGGTGAACACCAACATCAAACCCACAATCACCACCATACACCACGACCACCGCACGTTACTACTTCTGCTCAGCTTTCTGTGCTTCTTTTTATGTTCTTCGATCACTACTACAGCGGCTATACTCGATCATTGTTCGTGTTGCTACTGCTACATTTTATTTCTATTACAATGACAAGAACGATGATGTTAATGAAAGTGATGATGAATAGTAGAATGATGATGGATTTAGAACGAAAGATGATGATTATCATTATGATACGTGACGGTATATGATAATTATGCTACGATTATGGTTAGTACACGATGGTGGTGAAATGAAAACGCTTGAAGATGATGATGATGAAGATGATATGCATAATCAAAGATGATGACTTCGATGATAATGAGCTGAGATGATGGATCTTATGATGGCAAAAACTAGATTAGATGATGTGGGGTTGACGATAATTAATGATGATAATAATAAATTCGGTGATGAACATGAATCGATGATGTGATCGTTCTAAACAGTTGATGTTTTAGAAATCATAATACAGAAAAAGAAACCGAATCCTTTTCCTTCTGTTGGGCCACTATGTTTGCTGGTTTGGTTTGTAATTAAGTTATGATTGGCCACGAATTAAGTTTGCTGTTAGGCCGTGTTATCTTTTGGGCCGTAATCTATGTATCTGTTTTTCGGTTAGATTAAGACAAAAGCAAAAGGGATAGTAAAACTATTTCAGGGTTAAATGAATTAAGGTGTAATATAGATCATAAAAACAGAAGTGCAGGAGTGGTCTGGTGTGTTATGTGTAAGCGGGAGGTCACGTGTTCGAGCCTCGTTCGTAGCATTTTTTTTTAGGGAAAAGCTATTAAGGTAGTTTCACTTATTATTATTATTATTATTATTATTATTATTATTATTATTATTATTATTATTATTATTATTATTATTATTATTATTATTATTATTATTATTATTATTATTATTATTATTATTATTATTATTATTATTATTATCATTATCATTATTATTGTTGTTACGTTATTATTATCATTATTATGATTGATATTATAATTATTAGTATTATTATTACTAGTAATAATAGTTAACATTTAATATTAATAATTAAAATTACAATTATGATTACTGTTATTATTATTGTTAAGTTATGTATTATTATTACTATCATACTACAAATTATTATTAATATCATTACATATTAGTTTTAACATTATTACTACTAATATAAAAATAAGTACTAATATGACTATAATTATTATTATTATTGTTATTATTGCAATTATTAGGAAAATCATACAAGTTATTATTTTATTCATAAATATTAGTATTAGTATCATTTTATAAATACTATAGTTATTATTATTATTAGTATCATGAGTATTATTATTATTACATATTTATCAAAATCATTATCACAACTATCATTAACAGTAAAAGTAATGTTTTTACAAATATTAGTATTAATATCATTATTGTTATTAGTAATTGAATTATTAATATTATTAGCAATATTAGGTATTATAATTATTATCATTTTACCACTATTAATATTATTTTGTATTATTAAAACTATTATTATTAACATACAAATGATATATTTAATACATATAACATAACAAAATTTATATTTTATATACAGAACAGATTTATGAAACATATATAGATATATTATTAATATATAAAGGATATAACTAATAAATTCATATATATATATATATATATATATATATATATATATATATATATATTTGATCGATTACAACTATGTATGTTAATAAATAAACAAATGATATAGGTTCATGAATCCAAGGCCAACCCTGCATTGTTCAGTTGTTCAATGTCGTCATATGTATTTTTACTACAAAATACAGCATTGTGAGTTTCATTTGCTCCCTTTTTAAATGCTTTTGCAATATATATTTTTGGGACTGAGAATACATGCGCTGCTTTTATAAATGTTTTACGAAATAGACACAAGTAATCAAAACTACATTATATGGTTGAATGATCGAAGCCGAATATGCCCCTTTTGCTTGGTAGCCTAAGAATTAGTAAACCTATCTACTAATTGACGTGAATCCTAAAGATAGATCTATTGGGCCTAACAAACCCCATCCGTTATTGCGGATGCTTTAGTACTTCGATGTTGTTTTATCATGTCTGATGGATGTCCCGGAATGATAGGGGTTATTCTTATATGCATCTTGTTAATGTCGGTTACCAGGTGTTCAATCCATATGAATGATTTTTTGTCTCTATGCGTGGGACGTATATTTATGAGAAATGGAAATGAATTTTTGTGGTCTATTAAAATTATGGAAATGATCGATTATGATAAACTAATGAACTCACCAACCTTTTGGTTGACACTTTAAAGCATGTTTATTCTCAGGTATGAAAGAAATCTTCCGCGGTGCATTTGCTCATTTTAGAGATATTACTTGGAGTCATTCATGACATATTTTAAAAGACGTTGCATTCGAGTCGTTGAGTTCATCAAGATGTCAATTATGGATTGGATATATTTTGAAATGGTATGCATGCCTGTCAAATTTCGATGTGATGAAAGTTTATCTTTTAAAAATGAATGCAATGTTTGTAAAACTTATCATATAGAGGGCAAGTACCTCGCGATGTAACCAATTGTAATGTATTCTTCCAGATGGATCAGGACGGGTTGTTGGAGTTGGTATCAGAGCGGTGGTCTTAGCGAACTAGGTCTTGCATTAGTGTGTCTAACTGATAGTTGTTTAGATGCATTAGTGAGTCTGGGCTTCGACCGTGTCTGCATGTCAAAAGTTTTGCTTATCATTTCTAGTCGGAAATCATCTACTTATCATCCGTAGGAAATTACCTGCTTATCATTCTTAGTCTAGACATGTCTTACTGCCTCTATTGCATAGACAGTGTATAGATAAATTCATATTTTAGTGTATCTGTTATTGTTACCTTTGCCTGATAGCTTCCGTAGATTCCTCTGTAACTTATGGGATTTTAGTATTATATATACATATATAAATTATGTATTGCAGGGTACTAATCTACATCCTATAATCTAATTCTTATCGAAAATCCTTCATCTGATCGTACAAGATGAATCCCTCAACCAGTTCGAATTCCTCGAATTTCGACAGCTATTCCGATATGGGGTAATTGTTGATAGACTGAAGAGAAACGATACGACACTATTTGGGTAATTGTTGATAGACTGATGAAAAAAGAGTTATTTCTTCCTATTTGGGGGATAATTTCGTCGGAGACGTTAGCAAGATTGTTCATTAAAGAGGTGATATTGATACACGGCCTTTTAATGTCGATTGTTTTAGATCGAGATGCATTTTACTTCTCGATTTTAGGGTAAGTTTCATGAGGAGATGGGTACTCAATTTAAAATGAGCACCGCTTATCATCCTCAAACCGATGGTCAAAGCGAACAGACCATTCAAACTTTGGAAGATATTCTACGGGCTTGTGTTATCAATTTTGTTGGAAGTTGGGATGAGAATTTTCCATTGGTGGAATTCTCGTATGATAAAAGTCACCATGCTATTATTGGTGATGAGGTGTGTTGGGATGAATATCGTATGAATGTGTGTAAAGGTAGAAAGATTGTAGAGAGAAAACTAGAATTCTATTCCACAACTTCCTTGAACACCTTTACATATCTTTGGCTATGTGTGTGAATGGCTCACTTCTAAGGTTGCCTTGTGGGATATATATACCCCTCGTCTATATCCCACCATTACAAGGCTTAGCACACAATATATGCAATTCCCGGGGTCCTAACAATCTCCCCCTTTGCATTGATTGTGTGCAAAAATTTAGCAACCTTACTAATTACATACAAAAGATCTAAAACTACAAGTCTAGTCTTCTATTTATGTATGTAGCCGTTGTTGACGATCTTGAATTTCTTGAATTCTTGGAGCTTCAACGTACTTCTTGAGAATCTTCTACGAATTTGCAAATTGCTGAAGATCTCGTACTTTCCCTTATATCTCCCCCTCAAAATGTGATTAACCCTTAAGCATATTTTGATCTGAGAGGGAAAGGGTATCAGAGCCTACGTAAAGATAATCGACGTTGAATCTTCTTGCATAGCTCCCCCTTGACTAATGCGGAAACTTAATCAAGGTATCAAAGTCAGGAATCATGGTAAGCATGTGTTCACTCCCCCTGGAAAGAATAACCGGTGCTCCCCCTGGAAGTAAGAACACTCTCTCCCCCTTGACAAGTTACGTCAGTCAAGGTATGATGTTTAATATCTCTTTGAAGACCGGGTTCCATACAGAAGTATATGGAAACCTTAGTGAAGTCAAATCATCATCGTTTGAAATACCACTGGTAGGTATTATCAATTGCATCTATGGATTCTTCACTCCACTTTGTCTGGACACTTGGTTTAGCTTTTGAGAATAGTTCTGGTGGTAGTGAAGGGAATGAATTTTTAGCCATGTTTACGGATCTTGGCTTAAACTTGAGTAACTCTTGAAAAGAGTATTTGGTTTTTGTTGTTTTTGCGGAAACGGGTGTGGTGCAAGATTTGATTGACACTTGTTTTCGAAACTGAATCTTTGAAGTTTTAGAAACTAGGTCAACTTTGGTGCGAGGGGTTTTTCTCGGACCTATGGATGACTTCTTGGTTTTGTGTGGAAACCAACCATATTGATCGCGATAACCCGTAATTTCTCCATTCTCCCCGTATGTGGTTTTCAGAAACGGATGATTCACGTTGGTTTCATAACCGGAATAAATCTTTTTGCTCGAGGAAAATGTTGTCTTAGGTGTAGAAAATGTAGGAAGAGTGGATTTCGTCTTGATGACCTTCTTCTCAACCGTGTGAGGAGAATTAGGAATCGTCGTCGTTGATGTATCCACTACTGATATCAGATCAGTATTAACTCCTAGTGACATCATATTGGGTTTCGGAATTGGTGTTGATTTAACATCTAACTCCTTTTGTAACTCAGACATGCGTTTCTCAAAGTCACACATTAATGTTCGATTTTGATTGCGAAGTTGAGTGATGATCTTTGAATCAAGCTCACGTTCCTTGGAAATTATTAGCTTTTCAATAACCTGTGAACGAAGATCCTGAATGACGTGAGCGGTACTCTCATCTTTTTCTTTGAAAGTCTTTGCTTGACTCTCTAAGTCACTTTGAAGAGTAGTCACTTTCTTTCGAAGCTTTTCAGATTCTGATTTATTGTATGCAACCAGAGATTCCAGTTCTTTGATTTGAGATTGCAACTTGGAAATCTCTAAAGATGTCGTTTGAACTTCTTGTTCTTTCATCTGTTGAAGTTCTATTTGAAGTTGTTGATGAAGTTTGTATTGTATAAAGATACAATTGGAAGGTTTATTTCTGTTGTGGCACAAACAACTATATTCATAATGTGCAGTCTCTTCAACAGACGATGGTTCGGGTGGAGTCATTAACAAAGCAATCGACTCAAGATTTGTAGCTTTTGTCGCTTCCACAAATCAGATAAATGCACATTTTTCGGGAGTGTTGTAACAACAAGAACATCTCTTGTCTCGATGATTGAATCTCACAATCAAATCGGGTTTCATCATCACAAAACGTTGAATAATATCAAGTATTATCGCCTTTTCTCCCCCTCAAAATATGATTCCGGTGAATCAAATTTTGTTTTTGAACGTTTCGTTAACTTTTGTTAAGTCCTCGTTAATCTAGATTCGGTAAGGGACAACCCTTGTAAATTCTGATAAACAGACAGGGGCTGAAAATGTCAAATTTGCACTCAGATTCGATAAAGGACTGCTGTTGCAAAAACCTCAAATTTGTCAGGGACTAAAGATGTAAAAATGCCACCAAAGTTGAGTTGTTGGGCTTTAAGTATTCGGTAAGCTGTTGGGCCCAAGGATTTGTTAATCCCAATTAGTAATTCAGATTCGTTAAGCCCAATTATTATTGAGCAGCCCAATTATAACTGTATCAATCCAATAATACCAATGATCTACAGAATGAGATACCGAAGCAATAACCAAGCCTGGATACCGAAGCTTATACCGAGTTTGGATACTGAAGCATATTCAATTCTCAATACCGAATGTGTTCTTGAAGATTAACACCAAATTTTGTGAAATTCGAATATGATGAATTTGAGCTTCAAAGTTGATTGAAAAATAAGCTCTAGGCAGCGATTAAGATTTGTTGAGATGAATTTAATTCCAAAACATGACCAAATTTGAAGAATCATGCTCGAACAACTACTTTTATCAACATATGAGCTTGAAACTTAATCTTCAATTATAAGCACTTTCAAGTCATTGATCCTTCATAAAAAAAATGTGTGAAATCGTTCACCTAGTGCTCGACAAACACCAATTGAACTTGTAACAACACATAAATCACGAATTTGATTGATGAAAATTCTTTTGACTTTCGTATCCGGACCTTTGACTCTCGAATTCGAAGTCGATTCTTCAAATTAAGATATGATATTTTACAGCGAGTATCACAAAGTGATTTGCAACAACTTTGTAATTTTAGATTTCTTCAATTCATTCCGAAACGATCTGGAGGCCAAAACGGTTAGTGTTTTTGAAGAATGATAAACATCAACCAATTCAGTTCAAATATGTTGTTGTAGATGAAATATGATGAACGAGATTTAGAATATTGATTAGAAGCTCGATTCTGATCTCTATTTGTACATGTATCTCCTTTTGATGAATTTAATTTGGAGGATGAAAATAAGAATACGAGTACTGTAGGTTTGAGATGTGAAGTTTATTTGATAAACTCGGTACAGTATCATTTTTATGAGATTCGGTATATATATATTTTTTTATTTGATGATCGATGTTGATTTGTGTAAGGTTGAAGATGATAGATGAATAAGGAGAGAGAGAGGTTCGATGATGATAGATGTATCTGTATTTGGTACAGCAAAAAAATGAGAGAAGAGAGATGATTGAGGTTACTGTAGTTGTTTGGAAGAAAAAAAAATAGATTCGGTATTCTATTTTTTATTTTATTTTTGTATTTGTGAATATTTGATGAGATTCGGTAATGTTAAAATGAAATTCGAATTCGGTAATTTTTGAGTTTGAAGATTCGAAGATTTGGTTGAATATTCGATGAAGATATGAAGATGTGTATGAAGATTAGATGAAGATTCGTTGAAGATTCGAAGATGATTATGAAGATTCACACGATATTCTCGAATCGATGCTAAAAGCTTTTGCTCTGATACCAATTGATGAGGTGTGTTGGGATAAATATCGTATGAATGTGTGTGAAGGTAGAAATATTGTAGAGAGAAAACTAGAATTCTATTCCACAACTTCCTTGAACACCTTTACATATCTTTGGCTATGTGTGTGAATGGCTCACTTCTAAGGTTGCCTTGTGGGATATATATAGCACTCGTCTATATCCCACCATTACAAGGCTTAGCACACAATCTATGCAATTCCCGGGGTCCTAACAATTGGAATGCCATCATACGAGATGCTTTATGAAAGAAAGTGCCGATCCCCAATTTGTTGGAGTGAGTTAGGTCAACGAGAAATTGGAAGTACCAATTTTGTTCAAGAGACAAATCAAACGATTGAGATGATTCGTGCATATAACAACCCTCAAATTTTCATACTTGCAATGACTATTTTACCCCTAGGGTTTTTGCATGCTTATTAATATTGAAATTAATAAGTACTTACTCTACTTTAATACAGCGTTGACCAAATATTATTTTTTTTGTCGACACATTTTGTTAATTAAAGTTTATATTATTTTTAATATACTTTAGTTAATAATACAAGTATTAAAATTAATATGTGACTATGTGTTAGTACATTCCTATGTATAACGTTTTTATTCGATGAATCGTCTCGGTTTCCAAACCAACGATTATATTTTTGTAATTTCCAAATTCGAATTATTTTAATACGATATTTCAGTGTCGTATGGGTTAGTAAATATTCCTATATTTTTTTAATTCATGAGATTTCATATTCTCGCGTAATTTTAATCGCGTAGCGTTATTTATCTTGAATCGAGTTTGTTTATTATTCAGACAAAGGTCAAAAAGGTCAAACTAATGAATTGGGCCATTTTAGCTCAATTTGACCGAATCTTTTTGGGAGCCCAATGAGTTATTCATTTATTCCTTCTAATTAAGTTTAGCCTACTACCAAACTTAAAAAAATTAAATTAAATAATTACATTTATGATATTATCGTTATTTATTATTATTATATATATATAAAATAAGAATAATAACATTAATGGGAGTACTACTTCCACAATTAAATTTATATAAATCTAATTTAATTTTTTTTACTTAATACATATATGTTCATATTTATTTATCCTAAATAAAAGACTAATATAATTATGATCGTTAATTTAAAATTTCATATAAATGGTCTACATATTGAGTCAGACTAAAAGAAAAAAAGAGGGATAATGTTAAATTCCAAGTACTTCGTAGCATCCTCAGCTAAAATATTCAGATATAAACACCTTGAGATTTTATAATTATATACGGATTTATTTTAAAAAAAAGATATATATATATATATATATATATATATAAAATAAAAATAATAATATTCCTACTGATCGGCTCCTCATTTTTAGGCCAAACCCTTTTGATTTGTCACTAGCTTCTTTGTTAAGACTTATCTCTTTATCACAACTCATTTGAAAAAAATAAAAATAAATAAATAAATAAAAAAAGCACCCCTAGTATCCTCGGCCGAACTCCCCACAAAATAGCCAAAACCAAACTTTTATTTATTTGATACATATTTGCTTTTATTCACAATTCTCATATCACTTGTCAAAAAAAAATATATCGTATACTCCTCATGTTCTTTTGCGATCGACAGAACCTTCAAACCTCAAAAACCAGTCGACTAAAATTTATCATCATAATTCTTCATCATCTCTGAAGTTGGTTTGCATATTTGTACTCCTCTCGATCCGTTATACGTTTCTATCCGTCTCGTTCCTTGATTTGAGGTAGACCTAAGCTTCATCTTTTTCAATTATTACTTATTATAATGTTATTTTAGTTGTATGATTAGTTGTAGTGCTTGTGGATAAATTTTATGGTGTTTGAATAATTAAAACATGTTAAAAAACTTGATATTTAATAATTATATAATTGGGACAGATTTATATCTGTTAATTTCGGGCATCATGCCATTATTTTAAGATGAACCTAAGTTGCTCATCGTGATCCTCATGAAGAGTAGTGCAATTTACATATAAGATTTGCGTTAAACAGACGTATAGAACTCAAATTATGAATTATTGAAGTCTATATAAATTTTATATATAACATAATATTATACAGCTGTTGTACTCTCGAAATTCGAGTCTGATCTGGGTTGTTTTGTCGTGTTCAACGTGTCGGGATCGATTATGCGACTCAAAAATATATAAAGAACGTTAAAACGGACGTACGGTTAAAAAGATACGATTAAAACAAGTTTTGGAATAAATATATTTATACATACGAATCTGATCAGGTCACCTCGGGATGTGTACGAGCCGATATCAAAATTTCTGGGTTCACGAGTGTGTGTGTGTATCGAAAAATTAATAAGTTTGGACTCTTGATTCATGTCGTTTGCAATTTTTATGAATTAGATATGATTTTTCAAAGTATGTAAAAATAATTTTTTTTTTTTAAGAATGCTGATTGAGAAAATGAGTTTTTGTCGAAATCGTGTCGATCACCAAGGTCATTTAAACGCTGTAAAAATCGTCAAATAAATCATGCAGTATCTTGATATCAAGGGGAAGCTATTGGTTTTTCTCGTTTATCAAACCGAATCCCGAGCGTCGTTTTAAAAATTGTCAAAGTGGGTCACCTGAGCGCACTTGTACTTTTTCTGAAAAGCTGAAACGAAATTACTGAAATGTCAAAACGGCATCGGTTATCACGAGTTGCTCAAACTGAGTTGGATCCTGAAAATATTTGTGTAGTCTCTTTGTGGTAAAAAGTAACACTTGGCATTGACCGTTTTTAAAGTTAGGTCCCACTGATTTTTATAAAAATTCCCAAAGTGGACAGTTTAGGCATTTTTCCAATATTTTTGAGTTTGTAATTGTTCTAAGTCATTAAATTACTAATACTAATATTATGATAATATGATTTTAAAATGAGTATAAATAAGTTTTAAAGATTGTTTTGAGTCTTGTTGACTTTCAAAGTTGATCGTTGACTTTTGGGTTGACTTTTCAGTTGACTTTTTTATTTGACTTTTGTTTGACTTAAGTGGACTTTCTAAATAAAGAAACTTTTAAAAATAGAAACTTACTATAAAAAGAAACTTACCTAAAATAGAATATTTCTAAAAGTGGAAACTTACTAAAAATAGAAAATGTGTGTAACACTTTAACTTATTCAAATCTTTTGTCACATAATTTCAAAGCCACTTCAAGCACTAGGACTATCATACAATGACATGACATAAGTTAGATATATTCTGACCTATCATATTATTTAGGTTGGAGTCTAGATCACTCTTGATCTTCATTATTCACGTACTTGTTATATCTTCTCCTGCTATTTTAAGGTGAACTTCATAGCCCCACTTTTTAACTGTTTCTATTACTTATTTTGAACTTTTGGGGTGAGACACATGCTTGCTTTCTAACTGTTTTACGCTTAGACACAAGTACCTGAAAACTGTTTAACTGTGATGACATGCTTTGATTCATGCTAAATCCCTACCATGATATCGTTAATTGCTACGTATAAAGGCAAGCTTAGTTATTGTGAATAGCGCTATTGAGAGTGACGTCTCTAACCATTTGACCGTTGGTCTCTGGTTACATAATAATGATTAAACGACACTGATAGTTCAAGGTGTCCTAGGGTAACTTTGTTTACGTCTCGAAATCATAACTTCAGCATTTACTTTTGATAACTAAATCTTGTGGTCTAAAAACTTGATATGATTATTAAACCTATGTTGTTCACTTAACCATTTTGGTTGACACTTTTAAGCATGTTTTGTCTTAGGTGAAGATTGCTAAAGATTTTTTTTGCTATTTGGACTTTGCTACTTTTGGAGTCCGCATTTATATATTCATATTATTGCATTAGAACATTAAAGTTTACAATTGAAATGACTTAATACTTTCCGCTGCTTTAATACATTGGTTTTAATTAAAACGTCTCATTTAGAATCGTTCTCGTTTATACATACTTGTGTTGTGATATTGTGAAGTCATATTTCCCCGGCCCTATTTGGGGTTATGACAGTGCACGTCTCAAGGTGGCACAAAATCGATAAAAGTTGTATGCGGATAAACGTAGGAGACCGATTGAGTTCCAAGAATGTGATATGGTGATACTTAAGGTGTCGCCATGGAAATGTGTAATTTCGTTCTGGAAGGGGGGAAAATTGGCTCCTCGGTTTATCGGACCATTTAAAGTGTTGGCACGTGTTGGTGAAGTTGCCTATCGGTTAGAGTTACCCAGAGAGCTTGTGGGGATTCATAACACATTTCATATTTCCTATCTTTGCAAGTGTCTTGCGGATGACTCGATGTGGATTTTGTTGAATAAGATTACTCTAAACAACAAATTAGAGTATGTGGAAGAGCCGGTTGCGATTCTTGACGAAAAAGTTAAAGGGATTCAGAATATGAGAATTCGAACTTACAATGTGCAATGTCGTCACTGAAAAGGGTCCGAGTGTACTTGGGAATCCGAGGATTTTGTGTTGGAGGTTTTGCCATCGTTACATGCTGCTTGGATCATGGGGACGCGATGCGGTCCAAGTGGGGGAGATTGTAATAGCTCGTGACCATCAATTCTGCTCATAGGTCGCGTCATGACCCTTTCTGTCGCGTCGCGACTCTAGCCTGTTTCTGGTGGACTCTTTTGTAAATTATATTAAATAAGTATGGGGACTAAATGGCAATTTTGCATGGTCGGGTTGGAAAGAGATTTAGCAGATTTTGGGTTTTCACTTCTCACTTTTCATCTCTTCAAACACTCCCAAAGTTAGAGAGAAGAAATCCTAGTAAGAGAAAGCTTAGACCTTGTGAAGAAGAATCTCAATCCAACCCACATTCAAGTTCCATCTTGTTGTAGCTGCGATTTAGTGTTGTATGACACTTGTGGTAAGAACCCTAACTCTAATTTTATGTGTGATTTCATGTTTTGGTTGGGGTTTGGGTTGGTGATGAGTCTAAAACCCAATTAATTGTGACATTAGGTTCTTGGGGTATGATTTGGGTATATAAACCCCAGTTTGTGATTTTTAGTTTGAATGACGAATTTGCAAGTGCATGACCTTGCAAAAGCTAGATATTCACTAGAACACTTGAAATTTGGTGGGTTTGTTGTTGTATGAACTAGGTTTTGGAGGTAAACCATCATTTAGGTCAAATGGGTCTAAGAGTACTTCAAGTACTAGACCTAGAGTTGAATTGGTGGATTTGGGAACTAAATCACTAGCTATTAGTGGTTTAGGGTGTTAAGTCATGGTCTTGACTTGGTTTGGTGGCCATGTGCAAAATGGGTTGAAATTGCATTTGGGGTATTTTGGGTTGTAAGAGCTATAGTTGATTATAGCTTGATATGTGTATGTGGATTAGGTGAATTGAAGTTGGTTGATTATGAAGCTCAAGCTTTGGTGTTAATTCATCTAGTTGAACAATGTGAGTGGAATACTTATGCATTTATGTATATGGTTTACTTGCTTGTGTTTGATGTGGTTTAGTGATTCTAAGTGTCGGTTTCACTAGAGTGATTTCCAAGTGTGGTTGATTAAAAATACATTGTGGACTGTATCGTGACCAAGATGGTCCACGACGCGATGATGACCTGTTTAAAAAAAATGTGTGTCGATTTCGGTAACGGGTTGGAGTCGTTTCAAAAGCTTACTTTCGGAAGATTGAAACACATGATTTATATGATCCCAAGGTATGTGTTCGCACTTGCAAGGTAAAGTGAGGTTGAAGTATGTCACTTCTTAATAGGTTTCTTGAAAATTTGCATTGCATGAGCAAGATTAAAGAAAACTACCTATATGGACATGAGGTTTTTGCCACTTCAAGAAAGCTTGGGAGTTAGCTTTTGATATGTTCTTGAATGAATTGGGACACACGGCTTGTAAAGTGTCAAGTTTGTATTGTAAACAATAAGAAACAAATGTGTATATTATCTTCTCGTTTTCATGTGGATGGATGGGTTCAAACGTTAGAGCACCCTGATTTTTGAATTCTTGATATGCGTTATATACAAAGATGGAAATTTAATTCTTTAATCATTTCCATTTATACATTAGTTTGTCTGTTTGTTGGTATTTAGTGGATCAAGGATTACACCAAATGGGGGGGGGGGATTTATTGCTGATTTAATCATCTAACTAAGGATTTGGTGTAATTGCATTTGCTAAGTAGAGAAGCTTAGTAATCTATTGATACTCTCAAACGGATTCGGTGAAGTGCGGGGTGCACGTTCATAAAGAGTGGAATATATTACGGTAATGGAAACGAGAATGTAGTGATCGTGTAGTGGATTAAAACTGGGCTACCTTACTAGACTGAGGATGGAACTCCGTGGAAAATCAGGTATGGTGAAAGGCATAAGTCAAGTGGCATGCCGTTCCACTTTTTAGCACGTCGTACCAAGTCTGATTTTGGGGTTGGCAGTAACAAAGTGGCACGCCGTGCCAACACCTGATTCTCGCAGTTTTAGGGCAGTTTTTGCTATAAGTTCCTATGACCACCACATTTGTTCAAAGTGTTTTTCATACCATTTCTCTGCAAAAACACACAGTAAAAAACCTTTACATACTCTTTGATTAATTCTATTTTAGCCAAGAAGATTAATCACTCCTTGTCTTATCCTAATCGAGATTTCGTGTAACCCTTGACTAACTGTGTCGAAATACTTGATTCGAAACGTGATTCATGACTCAAGGTTCAATCCGGTTGCCTAGATTCTGGAACTTAAACCCCATTTATATAACAATTAAAACCTGAAACTCGACCCGATTTTAACCCGGATCCACACCCATCTATATTTTAACTGCTGTTAAGTTTTCTTGTTAAATTCCTAACGTCTGTTAATACCTGCAACTACAAGTGCACAATTTTAAGAAAAAACTATTCATAATTTACAACTTTATTCCTTCAACTTTCCAAAATTTCACTATCAGCCCCTGCACGTTGAATATTTTACAAGTTTGGTCCTTGAAATTTTAAAGTTTTTCACTGTTGGTCCTCAACTTTTGTATACTTTCATCCATGTTCCTGAACCTTATTAATGATTATATCTTTCATCCATGGTCCTAAATGCTTATATATTCAACAAAATAGGCATGAAACCTCTTGAAGTTCGTGTTTATCTTTTTAGATTTGATTCTTCGACTCAATTAACTCATGTGCGTAACGTATGTCAACAAATAAAGTCATGTATACCGATTTAAGATATATGTGTGTTTTGAAACGTACAAGAGGTGATTTGTGCACATGATACAACGTATACTTACATATTTGAGGATTTAGTTCACTATTATGATACGATTTTCTAATCTGACATTATTTGAATGTTAGAGGTTACAGACGAGATATCATTAGCCTGTGTAACCAAGATGTATATGCGGTTTTGGTGTCACGCGTATTATATACTCAGTTGTTTGAGTTTATCTGATTCATACAAATGAAGATGTGATTCGTGCGAATGTAGCTTTGATTCTTAGTCGTAAGAGTTATTTATAAGACGCACGATCGATCTGCTCACAAGTTTTGGTGAGCGAATTATTAGTATTCACTGAAATATTGTTGCACAAAGTTTAGTGGCCGACCCCTTTAGTCCGTTGAACTTATTTAGTAAGTGTTTATTATGAACACTAGTGTACTGAGAAGTTTAGTGGGGCAGTTAGAAGTATCTGACTGATATTGACCAACAACGTTTATACTTACACATCAGTTTATGACTTGATGTGCAAGTAAGTGTGAAAGAACACAGGTCTTCTGAAATGTGTTATTGTCAGGTCATCTGATTATTGATGTGCCAACAACGTATTAGTTCCACAGTTCAAAAGATTCTGCTTTGTGGAGGGAATCTGTGTTATGATATTAATGTTACGCAATCACGTATACCAATTTGACGTTCTTTGAGAGAGTCTGGTTGACTGAAGAATTCGTTAGAGATATCGGTATACCTTAGTCTTAGGGGGAGTTTTGCTGCTAATCATGCTACGAAAAACACGTTCAAGTAAAGTTGAAGAAACTACGGGATATCGATAGTATTCGACTTAAATGGTGGAATCATTGATGTTCGAAGTTTGATTTATCACGTATTCTATAAGACTTTTGATAGAGCTTGACTTACAGGAGATTATGGTACCACTGTAGAGAGTGACTGAAGATTGCAAAAGGTGTTTACAACAACAAGTTCGACAGCAACAAGATTTGCCAACAATGCCCAAGGGGGAGTTTGTGAGTGCCCTTTTTATGTTGTCTGTTGCTGTCGAATAGTCTATGTAAAATAACATTTATGTTGTACACCTATAATGGTAGTGAACACAAGAGAACTCACGTCACAGGGGAATATGTGATAAACGATAGAATTATATGTCTGACACACGAGTGACAGAGTCACTCGTGCATGTGAACTGCCAGCTGTATGGTTTAAGAGCTCAATCGTACGTGTAAGCTGACAAAAGAGCAAACCTATATAAAGAGTTCTTATGGTTCAATTGTAGTTGATGATGATTTGCACATCAACACTTTCACCTACATGATGGATCATGGTGATTGAATGCCAATAACAGATTATGATTGGTTTGCATTGATTATATTTGAACTTATTCATGTTCTTCACATTTTCAAGCTTACGTTTGATACAAATTGCCAATTGATGCTTGTTTAACGATCTAAAGCTCCCAACATCTTAAGCATGAGATATACATTTGGTACGCGCGAATAAACCGACACGCATATAGATTTCATCAATTTATTATAACCATGAGTTATATTTGCTTCTACGTGAATGAAACATTATACGTGCTACGAACCTCAAATCGCGCAATAAGCGCTTCGTTCTAGTAGCTGATTCCTCACCCTAGTAGCTGAATTCTCTCCCTAGCGACTAACCAATCAGCCAAGATCTCAACCGATCGGCTGAGATCTCACTCTAGGAGCTGAAATCTCACCTTTGGGGCCAAAATCTCACCCTGGCAGTTAAGATGTAAATCGATCGGCCCGAGATATTACCCTAGCAGTTGAAATCTGATCGGTTCATAAATACCGATCATGATTGATGTTAAGAGGTGGATATTATGTGTATATTTTAGGTTTAAAAAGTTATTTCATGAGGTTTTTATAACGAGTAACGATTTGGGACGAAAACGCGAAAAAGGGGGTTAAAACATGAAAAAAATGAGAAAACTGGGACCCAGCAAGGAGGCAGCTGGGGGGCGCAAGGAGGCACCTGTCTGGTGCAAAATTTCTATCAGGTGGAAAATGGGCAAAAGGAGGCGGCTGGTTTAGGCGGCTGGGCACATGTAGGCGCCCAGTGAGCGTAATTTGCGGCTGGAGCTATTTTGGGATAAAATTTGAGGCCGAATTTGAGGGATTTAATGCTTGGGGGTTACCCTACTTCACCCCTATATAATAGAAACCCTAGGCTACGAATTGATATCTTTTTCCATCAGTTTTTAGAGCATCAAACACACAAAAACACACCATCAATCATCATCAAATCAACATTCAAGCAAGGTTTCAAGGAGTGTTCATCATGCAACTTCAAGAAGCAACCATGATCATCATCACCAACTTGCTTGGCTAGTTTCTTTCACTTTATTCCTTCCATGAACAATTGATACATGTGTTCTTTTCATTCAAGTTTATGTGGTTTGTAATGTTATAATACTTATGTCTTTTGAATTGTGATATTATAAAACATTTGTTTATTGATCAATGCAAGTATTATTGATTGTGATTATTGCAAGTTAAATTATAGTGATTTAACATTGTGTTCTTGATCCAACTTAGTATTAATTAGATTAAGGATAAAGACATAGTTTCTAGGTTGCATGATTCAATCCCAAGATAGTTAGAATTAATAAGCCTAAAAAATCTTGTCTATGAGATTTGATCAATACTTGATAAGCATAATACTTGTTTGAATGAATGCATGTTAGATTGGGATTGTGAAGGGATAAAGACTTTCATCCAATTGATTACAACCTTTTTAATTAGCTCATTGTTTATGCTCTTAAATACTCAAAGTTTACATTTGCTTAGTAATTGTTAATCTAGTTTTTACATTAGTTAATTTTAGTTAATCACAAACAAACCAATCTTGAAATTGCTTGTTAGTTAACCACAACTTCTCGTGGAATGAATCCTGCTTACCATATCTAAAGTAGAGTAATTAGGCTATTTTTGACCGGCCCTTCGACACCGATCAAATTTTGGCTCCGCTGCAGAGGAAGTGTGCGCTTGATTGCAAGCTCTTATTTTATTGCTTTCGTGTTAAATTAGAAAAACCATAAAAATTATAAAACCAATAAAAATCCAAAAATAGTGTTTTTTTATTTTGTTTTTGTCAGTTTTACGCTCGGTGTCTTGTTTTTTGTTGAAGTGCAGGTAGTGTATGAAAACTCGGAGTTCGGGAGATCAAAATCTTAAGCCTTTAGACTCGAAAATCGAGAAATCCGAAAAAGCTAATTGAAAAGTTACAAGAATTTTAAAGGGCTCGACAGTGGCTTCAGCATCCACTCAACCACAGTTAGAGTCACATCCGATTGTTCCACCAAACTCTCCTAAATCAGATTCCGATACTGAAGAGGAAGTTTTTGATCAACGAGACGAGATGGCCGAACGACAAAGAGGAGTAGATACCTACTACCAACCGGGTGATTTTGAGGATCATTCAACCATTGTTTTTCCTGCACCGGCATGAGGAAACAATCGACGATTTGAGGTCCGACCTTAACTCATTTCGACCTTGCCAACCTACCGAGGTATGGCTAACGAGGAACCATATGAACACATCACTGAGTTTAATGAGATATGTGCTACTAATTAGGTAAACGGTTTCACTAATGATGAGGTACGTCTGCGATTATTTTCTTATTCACTTAAAGATAAGGCAAAATGATGGTTTCTCTCTTTACCTGCCCGGAGTATTAATACTTGGGCGGTGATGAAAAAACGGTTTTTAGAGGAGTTTTATCCCATAAGTAAAACTTCAGACATGCATACACAAATAAAATCTTTTAAACAATTATAGGGTGAATTATTTCATGAAGCGTACGAGCGTTTGAAGGAGTTACTTAGAGCATGCCCACACCATGAGATACCAAAATGGGAATTGGTTAAAATTTTCTATGATAGTTTGGATTCCCAAAATAGGCAATTCCTTTTGGCGGCTAGTGGTAGGGCGTTTTTAACTCGATCTAGTGATGACGAGTGGACCTTCTTTGAGCAATTAAGTAAGGGTTCAAAAACCCAAGCTTCGGTTAATCGTAAACAACCTAGTACCTCCCGAGTGAATCATGTTTCCGACTTGGGTGGTTCATCTAGGAACTTAGAGAAAGAATTAGATGATTTGAAAATGCTTATATTTAACAACCCAGACCAGGTTCTTGCTTGTAATGTTTTGCAGGTTCAGGAAGTTTGTGAGATTTGTGGAGATCCTTCTCACTTTGCATACGGATGTAGAAATGGGATTCCACCGTAAATCAACAAATAGTGGAGGAACAAGTTAATGAGGTTCAGGGAAGGAGATTTGATCCATACTCCAACAAGTATAATCTGGGATGGAGAAATTATCCAAACTTTAGTTGGAGCAACAACAACGCTTTAAATGCTAACAATCAAGGAACCCAACCAAGACCTCAAAACAACTTCCAAAATCAAAACAACTTCCAAAATCAAGGGAACTACCAAAGAAATTACCAAAACCCTTATCCAAATAACCGAAACCAAAACCAAAACAATTACCAAAGTCAAGGCCAAAACCAAAATCAAAACAATGCCCCACCAAATCAAACATCAAGCACGGATGCCAAGATGGACGTGTTTATTTCCGAAATTCGAAAAATAGTGGAGGTGCAAAACAAATCTATTGGTGCGTTAGCTAAAGAAATTGGTAATGTAGCGGAGAGTAAGGGAAATCGGGAGCCTGGTGTAGTGACCCGAACTTTTCCATGTTTATATATATTAATTGAGATTGATATTTACGTGATTAAATGTTTCCAACATGTTAAGCAATCAAACTTGTTAAGACTTGATTAATTAAAATATGTTTCATATAGACAATTGACCACCCAAGTTGACCGGTGATTCACGAACGTTAAAACTTGTAAAAACTATATGATGACATATATATGGATATATATATATATATATATATATATATATATATATAGTTAACATGATACTATGATAAGTAAACATATTATTAAGTATATTAACAATGAACTACATATGTAAAAACAAGACTACTAACTTAATGATTTTTAAACGAGACATATATGTAACGATTATCGTTGTAAAGACATTTAATGCATATATATCATATTAAGAGATATTCATACATGATAATATCATGATAATATAATAATTTAAAATCTCATTTGATATTATAAACATTGGGTTAACAACATTTAACAAGATCGTTAACCTAAAGGTTTCAAAACAACACTTACATGTAACGACTAACGATGACTTAACGACTCAGTTAAAATGTATATACATGTAGTGTTTTAATATGTATTTATACACTTTTGAAAGACTTAAATACACTTATCAAAATACTTCTACTTAACTAAAATGCTTACAATTACATCCTCGTTCAGTTTCATCAACAATTCTACTCGTATGCACCTGTATTCGTACTCGTACAATACACAGCTTTTAGATGTATGTACTATTGGTATATACACTCCAATGATCAGCTCTTAGCAGCCCATGTGAGTCACCTAACACATGTGGGAACCATCATTTGGCAACTAGCAAGAAATATCTCATAAAATTACAAAAATATGAGTAATCATTCATGACTTATTTACATGAAAACAAAATTACATATCCTTTATATCTAATCCATACACAAACGACCAAAAACACCTAAAAACACTTTCATTCTTCAATTTTCTTCATCTAATTGATCTCTCTCAAGTTCTATCTTCAAGTTCTAAGTGTTCTTCATATATTCTACAAGTTCTAGTTACATAAAATCAAGAATACTTTCAAGTTTGCTAGCTCACTTCCAATCTTGTAAGGTGATCATCCAACCTCAAGAAATCTTTGTTTCTTACAGTAGGTTATCATTCTAATACAAGGTAATAATCATATTCAAACTTTGGTTCAATTTCTATAACTATAACAATCTTATTTCAAGTGATTGTCTTACTTGAACTTGTTTTCGTGTCATGATTCTGCTTCAAGAACTTCGAGCCATCCAAGGATCCTTTGAAGCTAGATCCATTTTTCTCTTTTCCAGTAGGTTTATCCAAGGAACTTAAGGTAGTAATGATGTTCATAACATCATTCGATTCATACATATAAAGCTATCTTATTCGAAGGTTTAAACTTGTAATCACTAGAACATAGTTTAGTTAATTCTAAACTTGTTCGCAAACAAAAGTTAATCCTTCTAACTTGACTTTTAAAATCAACTAAACACATGTTCTATATCTATATGATATGCTAACTTAATGATTTAAAACCTGGAAACACGAAAAACACCGTAAAACCGGATTTACGCCGTCGTAATAACACCGCGGGCTGTTTTGGGTTAGTTAATTAAAAACAATGATAAACTTTGATTTAAAAGTTGTTATTCTGAGAAAATGATTTTTATTATGAACATGAAACTATATCCAAAAATTATGGTTAAACTCAAAGTGGAAGTATGTTTTCTAAAATGGTCATCTAGACGTCGTTCTTTCGACTGAAATGACTACCTTTATAAAAAGAACTTGTAACTTATTTTTCTGACTATAAACCTATACTTTTTCTGTTTAGATTCATAAAATAGAGTTCAATATGAAACCATAGCAATTTGATTCACTCAAAACGGATTTAAAATGAAGAAGTTATGGGTAAAACAAGATTGGATAATTTTTCTTATTTTAGCTTCGTGAAAATTGGTAACAAATCTATTCCAACCATAACTTAATCAACTTGTATTGTATATTATGTAATCTTGAGATACCATAGACACGTATACAATGTTTCGACCTATCATGTCGACACATCTATATATATTTCGGAACAACCATAGACACTCTATATGTGAATGTTGGAGTTAGCTATACAGGGTTGAGGTTGATTCCAAAATATATATAGTTTGAGTTGTGATCAATACTGAGATACGTATACACTGGGTCGTGGATTGATTCAAGATAATATTTATCGATTTATTTCTGTACATCTAACTGTGGACAACTAGTTGTAGGTTACTAATGAGGACAGCTGACTTAATAAACTTAAAACATCAAAATATATTAAAAGTGTTGTAAATATATTTTGAACATACTTTGATATATATGTATATATTATTATAGGTTCGTGAATCAACCAGTGGCCAAGTCTTACTTCCCGACGAAGTAAAAATCCGTGAAAGTGAGTTATAGTCCCACTTTTAAAATCTAATATTTTTGGATGAGAATACATGCAGGTTTTATAAATGATTTACAAAATAGACACAAGTACGTGAAACTACATTCTATGGTTGAATTATCGAAATCGAATATGCCCCTTTTTATTAAGTCTGGTAATCTAAGAATTAGGGAACAGACACCCTAATTGACGTGAATCCTAAAGATAGATCTATTGGGCCTAACAAACCCCATCCAAAGTACCGGATGCTTTAGTACTTCGAAATTTATATCATATCCGAAGGGTGTCCCGGAATGATGGGGATATTCTTATATATGCATCTTGTTAATGTCGGTTACCAGGTGTTCACCATATGAATGATTTTTATCTCTATGTATGGTATGTGTATTGAAATATGAAATCTTGTGGTCTATTATTATGATTTGATATATATAGGTTAAACCTATAACTCACCAACATTTTTGTTGACGTTTTAAGCATGTTTATTCTCAGGTGATTATTAAAAGATTCCGCTGTCGCATACTTAAATAAGGACGAGATTTGGAGTCCATGCTTGTATGATATTGTGTAAAAACTGCATTCAAGAAACTTATTTTGTTGTAACATATTTGTATTGTAAACCATTATGTAATGGTCGTGTGTAAACAGGATATTTTAGATTATCATTATTTGATAATCTACGTAAAGCTTTTTAAACCTTTATTGATGAAATAAAGGTTATGGTTTGTTTTAAAATGAATGCAGTCTTTGAAAAACGTCTCATATAGAGGTCAAAACCTCGCAACGAAATCAATTAATATGGAACGTTTTTAATCAATAAGAACGGGACATTTCAGTTGGTATCCGAGCGTTGGACTTAGAGAACCAGAATTTTGCATTAGTGTGTCTTATCGAGTTTGTTAGGATGCATTAGTGAGTCTGGACTTCGACCGTGTTTACTTGAAAAATGATTGCTTAACAAATTTTGTTGGAAACTATATATTTTTAACATGTGAATATTATGTGATATATTAATCTCTTAACGCGTTTGATATTATGTGATAGATGTCTAACTCTAGAACAAGTCCCATTGACTCACCTAATAATAATAAAGAGTCAAATGTAAATTGGAATGATTCTGGACTGATTCACAAGTTCCCGAAGAGGAACCGGAAGAAGAGTCGGAACCGGAAGAAGAATCGGAACCGGAAGAAGAATCGGAACCGGATGAAGAAATAGAACCGGTGGGGGAAATAATAAAACGGTTAAGTAAAAGAAAATCCTCAACCAACCGACCAAGGTTAATTATGGTCAATGGTGTTTCCGCCAAGGAAGCAAAATATTGGGAGGATTACCAATTCTCCGATGAATCGGATTCCGACGAGAATTCCGATGATGTTATAGAAATTACCCCAACTGAATTTAAAAAGGCAAAAGAAAATAATAAGGGAAAGGGCATAAAAATAGTGAAATCTAATTCCAACCCCGATGAACTTTATATGTATCGTCAACCCCCGAAGTCCTTAAGTTGTAACAATGACCCGAGAACCTCTAAACCACCAGGTTTTTCTAAACCAATGTGGAAAACGACGGCTCGTATTAGGGGAACATCATATATCCCTAGAAACTTGGCAAAACGAACCAAAACCGAAGAAGAAGAAACAAGCGAGTCGGAATAAGATAGTTGTATTCGTCTGGTGTAATATATGTAATATAGTGTGCTTATGCTTTATGATATATGTAAAAATTGCTTGTATTAATAAGTATTTTTTTTTAAGAGACCTACCCGGAGTCATGATTGATGAAATCTTGTCTAGAGTCAGTCAGAATTCTTCGGCACAACTATTTAAGGCGAGATCAGTTTGTAAGACATTCGAAGAACGTTCCAAGAATGCCTTGGTTTATAAAAGGCTTTCGTTCGAAAGATGGGGGATATCACATTGGGAAATCCATAAGTTACGATGTGTTTACTTTGACGCATATATTGCGGGGAACCCAAATGCTATTTTACGCAATGGGTTAAGAAATTATTTTGACTCAATATATCCGAATATTGGACTTCGTGATTTAGAAAAAGCGGCTAACATGCAACATAAAGAAGCATGTTATGCTTACGGATTAGTAATGTTCGCTTCTCACCAAAGTGAGAACAAGAACATCGGGCTACAACTATTAAACAAAACGTTTCCACAAGTGACGGAGTCGGTAATTGGGGTAAGAAATGAGGTTTTTAGATTGTTACGGGACTGTTGGACATTACGTAACCCTCGTCCCTTTGACGACGTTACAACACGATGTCTTATCAACGGCCATAACGGTTATGTTCCACAAGACCAAGGATGGGAAGTAATCCTAGTAAAACCAGAATGCATGACTTGTTTCTGGACGTATGAATTACGTGTCTTTATTGCCTTTGCTGAACAACTTGTGTACTAGCTAGAATTATCTTCACAACCATCTTGTATCAAATTTATTGTGTGCTATATTTCATGCTATATGTAAAATAAGCGGTATTGTAAGTTTGTAAAATATGGTGTAAAAGTTTGAACGCGAAATATTATTATAATCAGTTTTTCATATAGAATTGTAGTAGTTGAATTGTATATTAGCTACTAAGTATGAACTTAACGGGTAGGTACTACCCGAATTTAAACTTATAAAACGCTAATATGAAGAAAAAGCTTTTATAAATGAGTTCATATTATGCTACGAAATACTATTAACTACTCTTAATATTCTGTATGATTAACTTGTTCCATTTGACTATTTTGAAGGAAATGGCACCGACTACTCGACACACCGTGAATATGAATGAAGAGGAATTCCGTACTTTTCTAGCTTCAAACATAGCCGCAGTACAGGCTGCGCTACATACCAACAATAACCTTGGATCTAGCAGTACAGGAAATCGTGTAGGATGCACCTATAAAGAATTCACTGCCTGCAAACCTTTGGAATTTGATGGAACCGAAGGACCGATCGGATTGAAACGGTGGACCGAGAAGGTCGAATCGGTGTTTGCCATAAGTAAGTGTACTGAAGAGGACAAAGTGAAGTACGCTACGCATACCTTCACAGGTTCTGCGTTAACATGGTGGAATACCTATCTAGAGCAAGTGGGACAAGACGATGTGTACGCACTACCGTGGTCAGCATTCAAGCACTTGATGAACGAGAAGTACCGTCCCAGAACCGAGGTCAATAAGCTCAAGACAGAACTTAGAGTGTTACGAACCCAAGGATTTGATATTACCACGTACGAAAGACGATTCACAGAATTGTGCCTATTGTGTCCGGGAGCATTCGAAGATGAGGAAGAGAAGATCGACGCGTTTGTGAAAGGATTACCGGAAAGAATCCAAGAAGATATAAGTTCACACGAGCCCGCCTCCATACAACAGGCATGTAGAATGGCTCACAAACTAGTGAACCAGATTGAAGAAAGAATTAAAGAACAGACTGCTGAAGAGGCCAATGTGAAGCAAGTCAAAAGAAAGTGGGAGGAAAACGGTGATAAGAATCACCAATACAACAACAACAGCAATTATAACAATAATCGCAACAATTATCCCAACAATCGCAACATCAATCGAAACTACAACAAACGGCCCAACAACAACAACAACAACAACAACAACAACAACAACAACAACAACAACAACAACAACAACAACAACAACAACAACTACAACAATCATCCCAACAACAATAATAATCGCAACAACAACAACAATCAGAAGCAGCTATGCCAAAGGTGTGAAAAGTATCACTCGGGGTTTTGCACCAAATTTTGCAACAAGTGTAAAAGAAATGGTCATAGCACGGCGAAGTGTGAGGTCTACGGACCAGGGGTTAATAGAACGAAAGGAACAAATGGTGTCGGAACGAGTAATGGTGGAGCAAGTAGTGTCGGAGCAAGTTATGCCAATGTAGTTTGTTATAAATGTGGAAAACCGGGCCACATTATTAGAAATTGCCCGAACCAGGAGAACACAAATGGACAAGGCCGCGGAAGAGTTTTCAATATTAATGCGGCAGAGGCACAGGAAGACCCGGAGCTTGTTACGGGTACGTTTCTTATTGACAATAAATCTGCTTACGCTTTATTTGATTTGGGTGTGGATAGAAGCTATATGAGTAGAGATTTTTGTGCTAAATTAAGTTGTCCATTGACGCCTTTGGATAATAAATTTTTACTCGAATTAGCAAATGGTAAATTAATTTCAGCAGATAATATATGTCGGAATCGAGAAATTAAACTGGTTAGCGAAACATTTAAGATTGATTTGATACCAGTAGAGTTAGGGAGTTTTGATGTGATAATCGGTATGGACTGGTTGAAAGAAGTGAAAGCAGAGATCGTTTGTTACAAAAATGCAATTCGGATTATACGAGAAAAAGGAAAACCCTTAATGGTGTACGGAGAAAAGGGCAACACGAAGCTACATCTTATTAGTAATTTGAAGGCACAAAAACTAATAAGAAAAGGTTGCTATGCTGTTCTAGCACACGTCGAGAAAGTACAAATTGAAGAAAAGAGCATCAATGATGTTCCCATTGCAAAAGAATTTCCCGATGTATTTCCGAAAGAATTACCGGGATTACCCCCACATCGATCCGTTGAATTTCAAATAGATCTTGTACCAGGAGCTGCACCAATAGCTCATGCTCCTTACAGACTCTCACCCAGGGAGATGAAAGAACTGCAAAGCCAATTACAAGAACTTTTAGAGCGTGGTTTCATTCGACCAAACACATCACCGTGGGGAGCTCCTGTTTTGTTTGTCAAGAAAAAAGATGGTACATTCAGGTTGTGTATCGACTACCGAGAGTTGAACAAACTTACCATCAAGAACCGCTACCCACTACCGAGAATCAACGACTTATTTGATCAACTACAAGGCTCGTCTGTTTATTCAAAGATTGACTTACGTTCCGGGTATCATCAAATGCGGGTGAAAGAAGATGATATTCCAAAGACTGCTTTCAGAACACGTTACGGTCATTACGAGTTTATGGTCATGCCGTTTGGTTTAACTAATGCACCAGCTGTGTTCATGGACCTTATGAACCGAGTGTGTGGACCATACCTTGACAAGTTTGTCATTGTTTTCATTGATGACATACTTATTTAATCAAAGAATGACCAAGAACACGGTGAACATTTGAGAAAGGTGTTAGAAGTATTGAGGAAGGAAGAATTGTACGCTAAGTTTTCAAAGTGTGCATTTTGGTTGGAAGAAGTTCAATTCCTCGGTCACATAGTGAACAAAGAAGGTATTAAGGTGGATCCGGCAAAGATAGAAACTGTTGAAAATTGGGAAACCCCGAAAACTCCAAAACACATACGCGAGTTTTTAGGACTAGCTGGTTACTACAGAAGGTTCATCCAAGACTTTTCCAGAATAGCAAAACCCTTAACTGCATTAATGCATAAAGGGAAGAAATTTGAATGGAATGATGAACAAGAGAAAGCGTTTCAGTTATTGAAGAAAAAGCTAACTACGGCACCTATATTGTCATTGCCTGAAGGGAATGATGATTTTGTGATTTATTGTGACGCATCAAAGCAAGGTCTCGGTTGTGTATTAATGCAACAAACGAAGGTGATTGCTTATGCGTCTAGACAATTGAAGATTCACGAACAAAATTATACGACGCATGATTTGGAATTAGGCGCGGTTGTTTTTGCATTAAAGACTTGGAGGCACTAATTATATGGGGTCAAAAATATTATATATACCGACCATAAAAGTATTCAACACATATTTAATCAGAAACAACTGAATATGAGGCAGCGTAGGTGGATTGAATTATTGAATGATTACGACTTTGAGATTCGTTACCACCCGGGGAAGGCAAATGTGGTAGCCAATGCCTTGAGCAGGAAGGACAGAGAACCCATTCGAGTAAAATCTATGAATATAATGATTCATAATAACCTTACTACTCAAATAAAGGAGGCGCAACAAGGAGTTTTAAAAAAGGAAAATTTAAAGGATGAAATACCCAAAGGATTGGAGAAGCATCTTAATATTCGGGAAGACGGAACCCGGTATAGGGCTGAAAGGATTTGGGTACCAAAATTTGGAGATATGAGAGAAATGGTACTTAGAGAAGCTCATAAAACCAGATACTCAATACATCCTGGAACGGGGAAGATGTACAAGGATCTCAAGAAACATTTTTGGTGGCCGGGTATGAAAGCCGATGTTGCTAAATACGTAGGAGAATGTTTGACGTGTTCTAAGGTCAAAGCTGAGCATCAGAAACCATCAGGTCTACTTCAACAACCCGAAATCCCGGAATGGAAATGGGAAAACATTACCATGGATTTCATCACTAAATTGCCAAGGACTGCAAGTGGTTTTGATACTATTTGGGTAATAGTTGATCGTCTCACCAAATCAGCACACTTCCTGCCATATAAGAGAAGATGACAAGATGGAGAAGTTAGCACGACTGTATTTGAAGGAAGTCGTCTCCAGACATGGAATACCAATCTCTATTATCTCTGATAGGGATGGCAAATTTATTTCAAGATTCTAGCAGACATTACAGCAAGCATTAGGAACTCGTCTAGACATGAGTACTGCCTATCATCCACAAACTGATGGGCAGAGCGAAAGGACGATACAAAGCTTGAAGACATGCTACGAGCATGTGTTATTGATTTCGGAAACAGTTGGGATCGACATCTACCGTTAGCAGAATTTTCCTACAACAACAGCTACCATTCAAGCATTGAGATGGCGCCGTTTGAAGCACTTTATGGTAGAAAGTGCAGGTCTCCGATTTGTTGGAGTGAAGTGGGGGATAGACATATTACGGGTCCGGAGATTATACAAGAAACTACCGAGAAGATCATCCAAATTCAACAACGGTTGAAAACCGCCCAAAGTCGACAAAAGAGCTACGCTGACATTAAAAGAAAAGATATAGAATTTGAAATTGGAGAGATGGTCATGCTTAAAGTTGCACCTTGGAAAGGTGTTGTTCGATTTGGTAAACGAGGGAAATTAAATCCAAGGTATATTGGACCATTCAAGATTATTGATCGTGTCGGACCAGTAGCTTACCGACTTGAGTTACCTCAACAACTCGCGGCTGTACATAACACTTTCCACATCTCGAATTTGAAGAAATGTTTTGCTAAAGAAGATCTCACTATTCCGTTAGATGAAATCCAAATCAACGAAAAACTTCAATTCATCGAAGAACCCGTCGAAATAATGGATCGTGAGGTTAAAAGACTTAAGCAAAACAAGATATCAATTGTTAAGGTTCGATGGAATGCTCGTAGAAGACCCGAGTTCACCTGGGAGCGTGAAGATCAGATGAAGAAGAAATACCCGCATCTATTTCCAGAAGATTCGTCAACACCTTCAACAGCTTAAAATTTCGGGACGAAATTTATTTAACGGGTAGGTACTGTAGTGACCCGAACTTTTCCATGTTTATATATATTAATTGAGATTGATATTTACATGATTAAATGTTTCCAACATGTTAAGCAATCAAACTTGTTAAGACTTGATTAATTGAAATATGTTTCATATAGACAATTGACCACCCAAGTTGACCGGTGATTCATGAACGTTAAAACTTGTAAAAACTATATGATGACATATATATGGATATATATATAGTTAACATGATACTATGATAAGTAAACATATTATTAAGTATATTAACAATGAACTACATATGTAAAAACAAGACTACTAACTTAATGATTTTTAAACGAGACATATATGTAACGATTATCGTTGTAAAGACATTTAATGTATATATATCATATTAAGAGATATTCATATATGATAATATCATGATAATATAATAATTTAAAATCTCATTTGATATTATAAACATTGGGTTAACAACATCGTTAACCTAAAGGTTTCAAAACAACACTTACATGTAACGACTAACGATGACTTAACGACTCAGTTAAAATGTATATACAGGTAGTGTTTTAATATGTATTTATACACTTTTGAAAGACTTCAATACACTTATCAAAATACTTCTACTTAACAAAAATGCTTACAATTACATCCTCGTTCAGTTTCATCAACAATTCTACTCGTATGCACCCGTATTCGTACTCGTACAATACACAGCTTTTAGATGTATGTACTATTGGTATATACACTCCAATTATCAGCTCTTAGTAGCCTATGTGAGTCACCTAACACATGTGGGAACCATCATTTGGAAACTAGCATGAAATATCTCATAAAATTACAAAAATATGAGTAATCATTCATGACTTATTTACATGAAAACAAAATTACATATCCTTTATATCTAATCCATACACCAACGACCAAAAACACCTACAAACACTTTCATTCTTCAATTTTCTTCATCTAATTGATCTCTCTCAAGTTCTATCTTCAATTTCTAAGTGTTCTTCATATATTCTACAAGTTCTAGTTACATAAAATCAAGAATACTTTCAAGTTTGCTAGCTCACTTCCAATCTTGTAAGGTGATCATCCAACCTCAAGAAATCTTTGTTTCTTACAGTAGGTTATCATTCTAATACAAGGTAATAATAATATTCAAACTTTGGTTCAATTTCTATAACTATAACAATCTTATTTCAAGTGATGATCTTACTTGAACTTGTTTTCGTGTCATGATTCTGCTTCAAGAACTTCGAGCCATCCAAGGATCCGTTGAAGCTAGATCTATTTTTTTCTTTTCCAGTAGGTTTATCCAAGGAACTTAAGGTAGTAATGATGTTCATAACATCATTCTATTCATACATATAAAGCTATCTTATTCGAAGGTTTAAACTTGTAATCACTAGAACATAGTTTAGTTAATTCTAAACTTGTTCGCAAACAAAAGTTAATCCTTCTAACTTGACTTTTAAAATCAACTAAACACATGTTCTATATCTATATGATATGCTAACTTAATGATTTAAAACCTGGAAACATGAAAAACACCGTAAAACCGGATTTACGCCGTCGTAGTAACACCGCGGGCTGTTTTGGGTTAGTTAATTAAAAACTATGATAAACTTTGATTTAAAAGTTGTTATTCTGAGAAAATGATTTTTATTATGAACATGAAACTATATCCAAAAATTATGGTTAAACTCAAAGTGGAAGTATGTTTTCTAAAATGGTCATCTAGACGTCGTTCTTTCGACTGAAATGACTACCTTTACAAAAACGACTTGTAACTTATTTTTCCGACTATAAACCTATACTTTTTCTATTTAGATTCATAAAATAGAGTTCAATATGAAATCATAGCAATTTGATTCACTCAAAACGGATTTAAAATGAAGAAGTTATGGGTAAAACAAGATTGGATAATTTTTCTCATTTTAGCTACGTGAAAATTGGTAACACATCTATTCCAACCATAACTTAATCAACTTGTATTGTATATTATGTAATCTTGAGATACCATAGACACGTATACAATGTTTCGACCTATCATGTCGGCACATCTATATATATTTCGGAACAACCATAGACACTCTATATGTGAATGTTGGAGTTAGCTATACAGGGTTGAGGTTGATTCCAAAATATATATAGTTTGAGTTGTGATCAATACTGAGATACGTATACACTGGGTCGTGGATTGATTCAAGATAATATTTATCGATTTATTTCTGTACATCTAACTGTGGACAACTAGTTGTAGGTTACTAACGAGGACAGCTGACTTAATAAACTTAAAACATCAAAATATATTAAAAGTGTTGTAAATATATTTTGAACATACTTTGATATATATGTATATATTGTTATAGGTTCGTGAATCAACCAGTGGCCAAGTCTTACTTCCCGACGAAGTAAAAATCCGTGAAAGTGAGTTATAGTCCCACTTTTAAAATCTAATATTTTTGGGATGAGAATACATGCAGGTTTTATAAATGATTTACAAAATAGACACAAGTACGTGAAACTACATTCTATGGTTGAATTATCGAAATCGAATATGCTCCTTTTTATTAAGTCTGGTAATCTAAGAATTAGGGAACAGACACCCTAATTGACGCGAATCCTAAAGATAGATCTATTGGGCCTAACAAACCCCATCCAAAGTACCGGATGCTTTAGTACTTCAAAATTTATATCATATCCGAAGGGTGTCCCGAAATGATGGGGATATTCTTATATATGCATCTTGTTAATGTCGGTTACCAGGTGTTCACCATATGAATTATTTTTATCTCTATGTATGGGATGTGTATTGAAATATGAAATCTTGTGGTCTATTATTATGATTTGATATATATAGGTTAAACCTATAACTCACCAACATTTTTGTTGACGTTTTAAGCATGTTTATTCCCAGGTGATTATTAAAAGATTCCGCTGTCGCATACTTAAATAAGGACGAGATTTGGAGTCCATGCTTGTATGATATTGTGTAAAAACTGCATTCAAGAAACTTATTTTGTTGTAACATATTTGTATTGTAAACCATTATGTAATGGTCGTGTGTAAACAGGATATTTTAGATTATCATTATTTGATAATCTACGTAAAGCTTTTTAAACCTTTATTGATAAAATAAAGGTTATGGTTTGTTTTAAAATGAATGCAGTCTTTGAAAAACGTCTCATATAGAGGTCAAAACCTCTCAACGAAATCAATTAATATGGAACGTTTTTAATCAATAAGAACGGGACATTTCACCTGGTACCATTCTGAGTTATACAGTGTTAAATCCAAATCATAAGGACTCGGGAAAAGGACATAGTGTAAACATGGTAGGCACCTTGCGTAGTGGAAAGAAGTATGACAACAAGGTTGGTGAGAAAGACGTAGCTCAACGCGATGCACGTAAGTCTCCTATCGTTCTTGATGAGGAGGATGAGGTAAGTAATAATAATGACCTTGGGAAGAGGGTGGAAAGAAAAAAACCCATCATTGAGGAAATTTAGAAATCGGGTACGGAATCAAAAACCGTTCCATTTCTCATGGCCTTAGAGTCCCCGAACCAATTCCCTTATGGGAAAAAGGGACCGAAAACGGATGATATGTGGGAGACATTTAAACAAGTAAAAATAAATATTCCACTTATTGATGCAATCAAACAAATTCCTGCATATGCTAAGTTTTTAAAAGATTTGTGTGTTCAAAAGTGTAAACTCAACACATCATTGCCCAAAAAGATAAAATTAACTGAAAAAGTGAGTGCTGTAATTTCGGGTTCACTTCCACCTAAGTTTAAGGACCCGGGGACACCTTTAATTTCCATTACAGTTGGTAATGTTAATATTAAAAAGGCTTTGTTGGATTTGGGGGCTAGTATTAACATACTTCCATCGAACCTTGTTGACCGATACGAGTTGGGAACTTTAAAACATACAGATATTCTTGTCCAACTTGCGGATCGGTCAATGAGAACTCCACGGGGTATGTTGGAAAATGTGATTGTGAAAGTGGAAGACTTTTATTACCCGGTAGATTTTATAGTCATGGACACAGAGACCACTTTTAGGGAGACCCAACCGACGATCATTCTTGGTCGTCCATTTTTTGCCACAATTGATGCTCTTATCAATTGTAGAACCGGGGTTATGGACATTTCTTTTGATAATAAGAGATCACGGATTAATATTTTTAATTCATTACATACATCGGATGTCCAGGATTGTTTTTTGTTGGATACTAACCATGAACAGGTTCAAAAGTATGCACCAGATGTGAAAGAGAAAGAGGAGGTAAAAAAATCTAGTGAAGAGGGTATGACAAGTGAATTCATGGAATCTCAAATAAGAACTGATGCAGAAATTTTGATGAGTCAACAAGAGTCGATACAAAATCTTGAGCGGGAAATGAAAAATCTGAGTCAAGTTCTTGAAACCAAGTTGACTTCATCATTTATCACTACTTGTTCATTACCGATGAAAGAAACCGTGATGGCAGTGTCCACCTTTGTTGGGGTGGATGAAAAAGTTTCTAAATGTGAAGAGGATGAACATTTGGTAACCCAGAAGACGATTAGGCCTTCCCGACCACCATCAATGAGAAAATTAAATGAGTAGGTATCTAGTGATAATAAAATGGAGAATTGTGTTGGAAATGTGTCTGTTGATACACTTGAAAAGTCTGAAGAATCCGATGAAAAAGTAGTCAAAGTAATGGGGAAAACTGTAGAAAAACTTGTTGAGCGGTTTGGAGGTCACAAGATCAAAGTGAATAAGAATGAAAGGTGAATTCCCAAGTTGATTATGAGTATTTTCCAATTTAGAGGATCTTGAAGGGCCTAAGTGTGGGGGAGATAGTGAAAACCCGCCACATATTTCTTTGAGGCATCATAGTGAGTGTAAGGAATATGTGGATGACCCGGTGCTTGATCGTTCCATAAGGAAATTACATAGACGGGTCCATGATGCTAGGAGTAGGGGGGATGAAAGCTTAACCAACCGTCTTGTGTGTAACTTGACTCCTAAAGAAAAAGCTAAATTGTTTGAGTTAATGCATGTGGCTAAGGAGAATGATGTGTGGTTGGATTCTAAGTTGAGGAAAGTTAGAGATAGTGAAGGTTCTCATAAAGTGAGGGAAGGAGGAACCTTCTACAGTCCTGGAATTAGCTAAAGTGAAGAAAGAGTCGTGTGCGCGACTCGAAAATAAAACTGCACAAACTATGTGTAGAGTTTGTAAGTCTTCTTTATTTTATTTTTACTTTATTTCTATTTTATTTCTATTTATTTTTAGTTAAATGAACTTTGTGGGTAGGTTCACTGCAAGCCCTCACGAGACAAAACTCGTCCACCCGAGGGAATCGAGTGGTTTAAAGCGGATCCCTCCGAAAGTGGGCTAGTTAGATTTTACACTTTTTCGTTTGTTTTTCTTTTCTGAGTTGTAATGGAAGGATAAACGTAATCGAATGGAATGTGTGATGATGAATCAAAATGATGTGCGATGGTTACTATTGGATGGTGAACTTGCGAGTATCTCGGTAATGTGTTAGATTTTCCCTTTTTATTTTTCACATAAATATTATAATAATCTAAACATGCGTACGAGGGCGTAGCATGATTCAAGTGTGGGGGAGAGGGGAAAATTAAAATTTTCTTTTTGGGATACATTACTTCGGTTTGAAGCTTAAAATGAGTAAAACATTATGATTATTGCGGTTGAACAAAAATTTTAATCATAATTTTATAACAAACTAATTGTGATTTTTGTGAAAAAGAGTTGAAAGAATAAGTGAAGTGGCATGGTATTAATGGGTATTAAGAAAAAGTTGGTTGTTAGCACCTAAATTAATAAAGATTTTTTAAGTGGTAAAGTTAAGAAGTAAAGTCTTCTTAGTTGTGTTATCAACGTGTTTTCAAGAAGGAAGTAAAGTCTTCCAATTTATGTTTCACAAGCACTTTTTAGTGCAGCTTTTTACCCATGAATTGACGAAAGTGAAAGGTACAAAATGTCATTTTCTGTTCATTCACATCTTGTTTCGATACCGGGAACAAATGCTAGTGCTTGAACTTGTTCTGTGTCGCTATCCAAAACCAGGATTAGCTGTGGATGACACTAGCCATACCCGCAGTTCGCTGCAAAACAGCCAGTTTAGGGGCTGGATAAATATTCCTACACGAGAACCATGCTTGGGGCTAAAACCACAAAACGAGAGCTCGATGGAGCCAAATCCATAAAACAGCCAGTATAGGGGCTGGATAAATATTCCTACACGAGAGCCTTGTTGGGGCGTATAATACCGCTAAAAATAGATCTAGATGGGGCTAAAACCACAAAAACTATTTCTCATTATAAGTCACGTGGGACTTAAATTTCACGACCCTTCGTCGATTTTCCACCCTGCTCCGAGAGTCACCGGAGGAGTCGTTGGGGCATGAGATGAGTGCCGTGATCCTAAAACACCGGGAGAACCAAAAAGGGTGTCTTCATGCACTCTGGCACACCAACCTTTAAAACAAAGATGGAATTAACGGTAACGCTTCTAGCCTAACAACTAGAGCGTAGTATGTAACTTGTACCATGGTTCTCTTATCTAGTTCATATGGCGGATGGCTCTCACTTGACTTATGTTTTATTTGAAGATCGCCAAGTTTGAAGTTTTGTTACATTTTTGAAGTATGTGCTTGAGATGAGATGTTCATATAATTGGGAAGTTAAAGTTGGTTAAGTGATAGCCATGTCGGAAGAATTTATGTTTCACATTGAGTTCGAGACGTTGCGATTTTATACAATCCTTTGAAGATTTATCAGTTGTTAAAATCTCAATTAAATGTTAGAGTTGAAGATTTGAGTTTGAGATTGTTTGAGGACAAACAATGATAAGTGTGGGGGAGTTGATCGGTTCATAAATACCGATCATGATTGATGTTAAGAGGTGGATATTATGTGTATATTTGAGGTTTAAAAAGTTATTTCATGAGATTTTTATAACGAGTAACGATTTGGGACGAAAACGCGAAAAAGGGGGTTAAAACATGAAAAAAATGAGAAAACTGGGACCCAGCCGCAAGGAGGCGGCTGGGGGGTGCAAGGCGGCGACTGTCTGGTGCAAAATGTCTCTCAGGTGGAAAATGGGCAAAAGGAGGTGGCTGGTTTAGGCGGTTGGGCGCATGTAGGCGCCCGGTGAGCATAATTTGCGGCTGGAGCTATTTTTGGATAAAATTTGAGGCCGAATTTGAGGGATTTAATGCTTGGGAGTTACCCTACTTCACCTATATATAATAGAAACCCTAGGCTACGAATTGATATCTTTTTCCATCAGTTTTAGAGCATCAAACACACAAAAACACACCATCAATCATCATCAAATCAAGATTCAAGCTAGGTTTCAAGGAGTGTTCATCATGCAACTTCAAGAAGCAACTATGATCATCATCACCAACATGCTTGGCTAGTTTCTTTCACTTTATTCCTTCCATGAACAATTGATACATGTGTTCTTTTCATTCAAGTTTATGTGGTTTGTAATGTTATAATACTTATGTCTTTTGAATTGTGATATTATAAACCAATTGCTTATTGATCAATGCAAGTATTATTGATTGTGATTATTGCAAGTTGAATTATAGTGATTTAACATTGTATTCTTGATCCAACTTGGTGTTAATTAGATTAAGGATAAAGACATAGTGTCTAGGTTGCATGATTCAATCCCAAGATAGTTAGAATTGATAAGCCTAAGAAATCTTGTCTATGAGATTTGATCAATACTTGATAAGCATAATACTTGTTTGAATGAATGCATGTTAGATTGGGATTGTGAAGGGATAAAGACTTCCATCCAATTGATTACAACCTTTTTAATTAGCTCATTATTTATGCTCTTAAATACTCAAAGTTTACATTTGCTTAGTAATTGTTAATCTAGTTTTTACATTAGTTAATTTTAGTTAATCACAAACAAACCAATCTTGAAATTGCTTGTTAGTTAACCACAACTTTCCGTGGAACGAATCCTGCTTACCCTATCTAAAGTAGAGTAATTAGGCTATTTTTGACCGACCCTTCGACACCGATCAAAATCTCACCTTATTAAATGAAATGTCACACTAACGTCACCTGATCGGCTGAGATCTCACGCAAACGGCTCAGATCTCAGCCTAGCAGCTTAAGAACAACAACAACATATGTCAAATTTTAACACTCAAATCTCGAATCTAACATGTTATGTTCAATAAACCACTTCAAATACATCATAAACATGTATATAGAGTATATTTAACATTAAACAAGCATCACAAACACTTTTTATGCAAGAATCAAACCAAAACCCATATGAACATCACTTTGCTCAAAAACCCTAATTTTACAAAGGATTGATTCATGAAAGAGTTAGACACATACTTTGTTTTAGTTACTGAGAGAATTTGAGGGTATTACAGCTTCTTTATCAGAGGACATGTCGTCCCAAAAAGTCGTATAAAATAGAATTTAATTATTTATTACTATCTCCGTCCCATCTTAAGTGTCCCTTGTTGACTTTTCAAAGTCTTTCTTTGTCAACTTTGACCGTAAATATCTTTATTTGTGTTATATAATATTTGATAAAAATTATATGGAATGAAAACACATTTAAAACTCAATTCATTCATATAATTTCCATCAAATATTATATAGCACAAATAAAAATATTTATGGTCAAAGTTGACAAAGAATGACTTTGAAAAGTCAACGGTGGATACTTAAGATGGGACGGATGGAGTATTGATTATTAACATAATTAATATTTTATTACTATTCTTTATAGTTGACATGTCATCCCAAAAGGTCTCCATAAAAGAAATTTAGTATTATATTTTATTATTATTATTTTTCTTTCCAGATGACATGTCGTCTCTATAAGTCGTCCGGAAAGGTCGTACTCTATTGTCGAAGAAAAAGTCAAAGTAGAGTCTACGGTCTTTCGAAAAAAAAAACAACTTTTTGCCTGGAAAATTTTTATGGTATGAACCAGTCCGGACGATATTGGGAGTGACATGTCATCCCTAAATGTCATCCCTAAAAGTCATGTGGGACGACATCTCATCCCGAAAGATCGAAAAATGTCGTCTCTAAAGATGCATTTCCTATAGTGTACATGCATGCCACCACTTAGATTAAATGTACACGTAAAATTCAAAATATAATTGACTAAAATGATAAAAACAAATCACCTATTCACACTTGACATTTCCGTTGACTAAATATCAGCACATTATAATTATAATTAATTAAGATTAAGAATAATAAGACCTTAATCTTAGATTAGTGTCTCCTATGATCAAGGCACCAAATAACGTTTAAAAAAACAATAACAACATGAGTAAGCGTCTTAGTCACTACTTAGTAGTAATTGTTTAAGAATACGTTAAAAGTTTATACTCGAATGAGGTAATATAATGCTAGAAGCTACTTACTCGTATCGATTGACGATCACAATATGGTCCCTACAAGTAGATAATATTATATATTATGAATGAAATGATAATCACTTAATATATTTTTCATTAATCTAATAACCATAACCATAATCATTTAAATAGTAAGGAGATACATTAATAATAATAATAATATATACTTAGAAATATATACGTATATATTACGTATATTTGTAAAATTTATAAAAAAGCATTGTTTAAAGAAGTTTCGAGATATGGGAGCCACACCATGTGAGGTGAGCAATGCGTTTATTACTACTATTTTAAGGAAGTGCATGGAATGTGTGTGGATAGCATTATGTTTTTGTAGTTTTGTGATATCATCTAGTCTAAATTATAATCTTATAAATATAGCTAAAAAATTTATCACTCATATAGTCATATTCTAAAAAATTATAAAGTATAATTCATTAATGCATAAATGTGACTGATTCGTAAAGTATAGCGTTGAATTCATCATCATTAAAATAATAATAACTAGTTGTGGAGCCCTCACTTCGCGCCGGAAGCTTCGTTTTGAATTCGAGTTAAAAAAAAAGTCATGATCTATTTTGTAAAAAAGAATTTTTTTCGACATCTAACATTGAAGGGTTGTTCCTTTTGTGAAAGTTGCTTCTTTTACCGTTCTTTTTTTTTAAAGTTAGTTGATCTATTTTGTAAAAAATAATATTTTTCGACATCTTTTGGTAGCATTGACGGGTTGTTCCTTTTATGAAAGTTGCATCTTTTATAGTCGAGGAAAAAAAAGTTGATTATTTTGTAAAAAAGAATTTTTTTCGACATCTTTTGGTAACATTGAAGGGTTAGTTTTTTTACGAAAGTTGCTTTTTTATCGTTGGAAACCATTAAAAAAGTGAAATGACGAAAATACCCATGATTACTATTGATGGATAGTGCTACAGGGTTTTGTCTTTTAGATAGTATATAAATATATCATAATATAACAATGTATGTGAGTTTTATTTTGTTTATTTCATTTTTTCCTAACTAACTCTTATAAAATCGTGAAAAATCAAAATATTTTAATTGACATCATGCCCTTCCATTGCAATTAGAAGATTAACTAGTGTTCGAACCCTCGCTTTGCGCCGGAGTTCGATTTTCAATGTATTTTATTGCGTTTATTTTGTAAAATTATTTCGTGGCTAACGATGATGTCGTTGAAGCGCAACTCGAGTCGAACTAAAATGTATAATCCGTGAAAGATTTAAATGTTATTTTAAATCAACAATATATGTGCATCTCCGCGTTTTGCTATGGAATTGTCGAATTTTAAAAATTTAACGCAAAATGAACGTGTATGAAAAAGACCTCAAACATTTAGCGTTTTTTTTTAAAAAAAACGTCCGTTTTGCGTATAGTTAGTGATATTGTGTTCCTAAAATTATTTCGAGTTTAACGATGGTGTCCGAAAAATTTAAATCGTTGCGAGCGAGAAGATATGGCCCGTTGAATATTTGGGTGAAGTTTGTTTAAGATTTTTTTTTTATGAAAATGAGTATTTAACACTTTACCCCCTGTTTGGGATTTTAATATTTGAACAAAGTATGGGGGCTTTTTTGGAAAAAAAAAAGGTGAAAAAAGGTGAAAGGACGAAAACGTCCCTGATTAATATTCATTTTTTTTGTCTATTAGATATTAAGTTTGGTGTGCATTTGTGAAGCTTGGAAATAAAACAATTATTAAAAAATAAGTTACGTAGTTAATTTATAATAAGAAAAAAAAGTTAAACAATAATAAAGTGAAGAATTATATGATTGGTTTAATAATAATAATAAATAATAATAATAGTAATAATGATAATAATAATAATAATATTAATAATAATAATAATAACAAATATAATGAATAGTTATTAGATAGTAAAAAGTATGTGATCGACTTATAATGGATGAGAAGTATAATGGTGAATTTATGAAATGTGAAAAGTTTGTGGTAAGTTTATAAGAGATAAAGTTAACTATTATAGAGGTGTGACTGAATTATAAAAAAGTAAAAAGTTTGATGGTTGAATTATTAAAAAGTAAAAAAGTTAGTGTGCATTTGTGAAGATTGAAAATGTCACTATTCATTTTAACTATGTTTTTTTTAGATATGTAGGTATAATTATGAATCGTTTGTCTTCTTGTGTTAACTCTACTTTTAGAGGTTTTGACATCAATATATGCTCTTTATGTAGTGTTGATTTTTTTATTTTTTTTTATTTTTTTAAAAGCTTTTATTTATTCGCCAAATTCAGAAAATGCTTACACTATTGAAAAGCTTTCAAAGCCTACATCAATATATGTTCAATATATGTTCTGTATGTACTGTTGGTGGCGACTCCAGGTATCATACATTTATTACCTACTATGTTGCGAACATTATTTGGAGACGCATTATGATTTGAACTGATATGTGGTTGAAGACGTGTTTATTTGTGTGGATTCGGGTGGAATGGATTTATGCCCAAAAAGGCATGCCTCTATTGAATGGTTACTATTACGCTTTCGTGGCTCTGTAGGCTTTGAAACGACTCTTTATATGGCACTAGTTCGATCAAGGAATGTGTGCTTTAGACAACATTACTCTCTTCTTTCTCGTGGTTAAAGGCAATAAGCTAATTTGCTCCTAGGTGAACAACCTGGTTATGTAATTCATTTTATTTTTTGCTTTTTGTTTGTCTCTTTTGTTTCATTCCTTTTTTTTATTTTTATTTTTGCCCTTTTTTTTAGCTTTAGCTTCTCGCTAACCATTAATAAAATTTCAGTAATAAAATTTCAGTAGTTATTAAAATATCATACCTTTCCACCTGATCATAATAGGAAAAAATTTGATTTGAGAGAATAATCAAGAGAGTATGATAGGTAGAGTACTCGAATTCATGATGAGTTTGACACAAATTAGATTTGAAAATTTTGAATGTCAATATTGATATTATGGCCACAAGGATATTCATACAAATCTTCTTTTAATTCTTTTTTTTTTTTTAAGACAAACTCACACATCATACATGTTTTCTTACATATATTAATAACTAGTAGGAGGCCCGGAAGCGCGTTGCTGCTTCGGAATGAAATAAAGATAATAACATTGGCCGCTTCGGAATGGAATAGAGATAATAACATTGGTGTTGTATATTAAAAGGAAAATGGTGTTATACAAAGATATTGTTGTTTACAAAAGATGGCGTATGCCAAGAATACAGACATTAGGTGCATACGTTTGGGTCACATACTAAGATTTGTATTCAGCAGGCTATCATTGTGTGTTGTTCGATTGGGTCCTGAACAAAAGAATGATATTAAGACAATAGGTGTAATAAATTTGAGAGTTTGACTTACTATAATGGGAACACAATTTTTAGGCTTATGTACAATCCAATTAGAGAGTTTCCATTTAGGCATGTTATAATGCAAATGTAACCCAAATTGACCCATTTCCATTAAACTTTGTCATAATTTTCCCCATTATCCATCTTAAGTCGGTTAATATTTTGAGTGGTTGATTAAATAAGATATGACTGACATTTCACTTTTAGGCAGTTTAATAATATGCAATATAAAGGATGAGATCTGACCTCCTTATTCTATTACTCGGCTAAATAGAATTCCAAAAATCTATATATCATAACCGAACCTCTTGGACCCATACCATGATGTTAAACAATAACAGATTAACAAAAAGTTAGACGAAGTAAATGACGAAAGATATATTGATCTTCATAAATTTATCAAATAAGATTACGCAAACGTACCATAGGTTGTTGATTATTTGTTGTTGCAATTGTTTACTTTTATAGAAGCTAAGGCAATAAATCAATCACTTTCAGTATCTCTTGCTTCCTGTTTTTGCTTCGATTTTGTCGATGCAACTTCATACATTTTGTCTATTATGAATCTGGGAGTACGCCCCTCGACTGCTAATAGCAGTAAAACTGGTATAAATGGCATGTGCATATCATTATTTTGACAACAGACGGCAGTTTGAACGATAGATAGTCACCAAGGTCTCGATAAAACTGTGTTACAACTATACAAAAATATATAGAAACTTTTTATATCAGCTTCAGTTACAGCAATATAAACCATTAACAACAACACAACTTACACACGTTCTACACATAGGATTATCACCCAATAAAAATGAAATTACACAACACAAATTAACATGTTCAACAACAATTGCAGACCCTCTATGCATTTCTAGTAAATTCACTGCAATGACAAACATAAGACATGTAGAGACCCGTCCTAATCCATCCGGACGAAGTCCATATCGATTATAAACGATTCACAACAGTTGATTACATCGCGAGGTACTTGACCTCTATATGATACATTTAACAAACATTGCATTCGTTTTTTAAAAGACAATCTTTCATTACATCGAAAGTTGACCACATGCATACCATTGTATAATATATCTAACTATAATTGACTTAATAATAATCTTGATGAACTCAACGACTCGAATGCAACGTCTTTTGAAATATGTCATGAACGACTCCAAGTAATATCTTTAAAATGAGCAATTGCACAGCGGAAGACTTCTTTCATACCTGAGAATAAACTTGCTTTAAAGTGTCAACCAAAAGGTTGGTGAGTTCATTAGTTTAACATAAATAATCATTTCCATCATTTTAATAGACCACAAGAATTTCATTTTCAGTTCTCATAAATATACGTCTCATGCATAGAGACAAAAATCATTCATATGGTGAACACCTGGTAACCGACATTAACAAGATGCATATAAGAATATCCCCTATCATTCCGAGAAATCCTTCGGACATGATAAAAACAACATCGAAGTACTAAAGCATCCGGTACTTTGGATGGGGTTCGTTAGGCCCAATAGATCTATCTTTAGGATTCGCGTCAATTAGTAGACTGGTTTACTAATTCTTAGGTTACCAAGTAAAAAGGGGCATATTCGGCTTCGATCATTCAACCATATAATGTAGTTTCGATTACTTGTGTCTATTTCGTAAAATATTTATAAAAATAGCGCATGTATTCTCAGTCCCAAAAATATATATTGCAAAAGCATTTAAAAAGGGAGCAAATGAAACTCACGATATTGTATTTTGTAGTAAAAATACATATGACGATATTGAACAACGAAGGGTTGGCATTGGATTCACGAACCTATATCAATTGTATATTTATTAATACATATAGTGTAAATCACAAAATTTCATTTTGAAAAGTATACTTATATTATATTTTATATTATATATTATATTGTATATATATATATATTAATTTTGTGTATATATAATTATAACGGTTAATATTTATATATTTAGTTATATTAATATTCTTACATACCTATACATGTGATTAGTATTGTATTCATGAAATATCATTAGTTTGTTATATGAAATATTAACATAATCCTAGTATATGTAATAAATATATATAATATACAAAAGATTTATTTGATAAAATGATAGTTTCACTAGTAGTTATAAAGTAAAAAAGATAGTTTTAGTAAAAATAATATTTTTAATGATAGTAGTAAGTTTAATAATAATTTTAGTCTTATTAGATATCTTAAACGATCATATTAATAATAATACAAGCAGTATGTTATTAGTAATAATAATGATAGTAATGATATTACTAAAAATTATAATTTGATCCTAATAATACTTAATACTAGTAATAACAATAATAATAATAATAATAAATATGATACTAATTAGATTAATGATACTAATAAGGATGTTATTTATAATACTTAATAAAAAAAATAATACTATTAATAACAATATGAATAATAATCATAGTAGTAATAATTATAATCATAACAATAACATTAATAATTAATAATAATAATCACAATAAATAATAATAATAATAATAATAATAATAATAATAATAATAATAATAATAATAATAATAATAATAATAATAATAATAATAATAATAATAATAATAATAATAATAATAATAATAATAATAATAATAATAATAATAATAAATGTATAAGAAAATGTGTATACCCTTTTTGAAACGCTTTAATAAAAAGATTGCCCAAAACCGGGCTCTAACCCTAGACCTTCCGCTCACACATAAACACCCATGACCATCTAAACCCGTCTGCTTTTCTGTTTTTGTTTTCAGACCTAAATTAACTTAACCTGATTTGTTTCTGTTTTCACTCTCATCTCCTTCTTCTTCTTTAAATCCATTCGCCAGAGATACCCAAAAAAATCACCAAACGAATTTCCAAACAAGATTTAAAAGATTGAAATTTAATTATAACGACCTATGTTTAGAACATTAAATCAACAGACCGCCAAATAAAAAAAATAAAAAAAATACAGGAACAGCAGCTTCTTTGTCGCTGCTTTAAAAAAAAATGATTTCTCATTTGATATTGATTTGGACAAAACTTACAACATGAACTAGGTTCCAAATGATTCGTAAAAACTTTCCGGATCGTTACTTTAACATGAAACACCAATACGATCTCCAATTTTTATCAAGAACAAAACCTTTGGCTTTTAAATTTTAAGCTTTGACTTCCAAATTAAGACTCAATTTGATAAATTGGATTACGAATTTTTACAGAACGATCGTTTAAAATATTCCAAACAAAACTACATTAACACATTTTGAAATTGATTCCGAATTTGAATTATGAATAAAAAATGAAGAAACAGAGCAGTCGGCTATTTTCCTTCTTTTATTTGTGAAATTTAATTGAATAAAAGCTTGTAGTAGTTTTAGTTGATGATGATATTGATGGCACGAATGTGTTAATTAATATCCCTAAACAATTTCATTGTTATATACCGAATTTTAGTCGACAGGATGAGTAAATCAACAGAGAAATAAAATAAAAAAAAAAATAGGAAGTAGATTGGGACGTACAATGGATTTTGTATGTTATTGTGTCTGAGATTCGATTTGTGATTTAATTTAGGGTTAACAACAAAATCGTTTACAGCTTGTGATTGAATCCTGTAACAAATTGGTACTAACTTCTTAATTTTATATTTTATTTAATATTAATATTTAATATTAATAAGTATAATAATAATAATAATTATATAAATTATTAAAATGAATAAAAATACGAATTTTCTTAGTTTTATATAATAATTATATTAATATTAATAATAAATAATAATAATAATAATACAATTAGTAATTATATTAATAGTAATTATAATAAAAATTATATTACCAATGATAATAATAATAAATTGTGTTACTCTCATAATCATCTTTATATTTAACATTTTTATTTTAAAAAAATCAAAACCTTTTTAATTTTAAAAATAACAGTAATGCTAGTAATAATATTAGTAATACTAATATTGATATTAATATTTGCAGTAATAATATTATTACTAATACATCTATATTTAAACTTGTAATTACATTTAATATATTAATATTACAATTTATTAGTTATATATTATCCTATATTATATATAATATCATACATTGAATATTTAATATATATATATATATATATATATATATATATATATATATATATATATATATATATATATATATATATATATATATATATATATATATATATATATATATATATGTGTGTGTGTGTGTGTGTGTGTGTGTGTGTGTGTGTGTGTAATAATATACATACAATCAGTAATTATGTATTTTATATATATAAATATGTGTATATGTGTGTGTGTGTATATATATATATATATATATATATATATATATATATATATATATATATATCTAAATATTCCAACTACTATATATTTAATTACGTTTTAAATATCAAGTAAATAAAGGTATTAATTAAATATATTGAAACAATTAATCTCATTAAATACTTTGTTAGCATTGACAAATTATGTATATTCAATCTACTCTCTATATTTAAATAAACAAATTTTAAATAACAAGTTTAAGTATTGTTTCATAATAAACTAGATCATATGATAGTTTATTAGTATATTTAATTTTTATAATATATAATTACTTTCATGTATAGTTATTTATACATCTCAATTTATTATTTTAATGGTTCGTGAATCGTTGGAAATGGTCGAAGTTAAATAGTTTATGAAATTGTTCAAAGATTTTGAGATTCAATTAAATAGACTTTGCTTATCGTGTTGAAATCATACAAAGATTAAGTTTAAATTTGTTCAAAAATTTCCGGGTCATCACAAGACAGTATGATATAGACATATAAATCATCAACAAAAGAACAAATTGGAGACATTGTTCATGTAAGTTGATGACTACATAGATACATAAAAGTGCGCATTCATCAAAATTATAACATTCTCAATAAGCGACTATGTAGTGAAAATAAAAAAAGAAAGAAAAAAGCAAGAGCAAATACCAGGGCTGTTCTAGCAACCAAATGTGTAGGACCTACCGGATCGAATTTGTCATAAAGTGCAATCACATCCTGATGCTATTTCAAGCTCGTTAGCTAAACTATCATTCTATTATAAACGTTAATTGCAACTCGAAAGTAAACATTAATTTGTTTCATAAAACAATAAATATTAACCACATTCTCCAAAAAAAAAAAAAAAAAAAAAAAAAAAAAAAAAAAAAACAACCTATTATGAATATTAATATTAAAGTATATGATGCCAAGTTGAAGCTAGAGCATGCTTTGTTTTTGGTGACAAACCACCTACAACGAATTTTTGTTACAAATATTTCATGTGAAGAGTGAAGGGATGCAAGTAACATCACCATCAGCCCGTAGTATGATATTGTCCGCTTTGGACACAAGCCGATCACCGACGGGCTACCCGCGCATGAGTACAACCCCGGATCGCACTTCTACCTCACGGATTTGCTTCTCGGGTAAACACCCTCAAAACGCGTCATACCAGAAGAGGTATCCACACCCTTATAAGGAGTGCTTTGTTTTCCTCTCCCACCGATGTGGGACGAGTCTGTTACAACTCTCCCCCCCCCCCTTCGGGACACTGCGTCCCCGCAGTGCACATCGATGCAGGCCCCAGCTCTGATACCATAAGTAACATCACCATCAGCCCGTAGTATGATATTGTCCGCTTTGGACACAAGCCGATCACCGATGGGCTACCCGCGCACGAGTACAACCCCAGATCGCACTTCTACCTCACGGATTTGCTTCTCGGGTAAACACCCTCAAAACGCGTCATACCAGAAGAGGTATCCACACCCTTATAAGGAGTGCTTTGTTTTCCTCTCCCACCGATGTGGGACGAGTCTGTTACAATGCATTCGGTTCCTACCTATATCAATCAATACAAAGCTGGCAGTTGTATCCAAACCTATCTAATAAACACGATGAACGTATACGCATCGATTAAGTATACAAACCTGGAGGATTTGCTAGAAGCGTTTTAATGATCCATTTTGTTAGAGCAAGTTGCAGCTGGTTAAATTTTCTCTACATTAAAACAAAAATATATACCGAGGTAACACTTATAAAGTTCAAAAAAATAATAGGTTTAGACCAATCAAAAAGTAGAAATGACACACCAGGTAAAAAAAGCCATTCGGTAAAAATAACAAAAAATTAAAACCTTCAATTACCTAAGCTGAAATGTCCCGTTCTTATTGATTAAAAACGTTCCATATTAATTGATTTCGTTGCGAGGTTTTGACCTCTATATGAGACGTTTTTCAAAGACTGCATTCATTTTAAAACAAACCATAACCTTTATTTCATCAATAAAGGTTTAAAAAGCTTTACGTAGATTATCAAATAATGATAATCTAAAATATCCTGTTTACACACGACCATTACATAATGGTTTACAATACAAATATGTTACAACAAAATAAGTTTCTTGAATGCAGTTTTTACAAAATATCATACAAGCATGGACTCCAAATCTCGTCCTTATTTAAGTATGCGACAGCGGAAGCTCTTAATAATCACCTGAGAATAAACATGCTTAAAACGTCAACAAAAATGTTGGTGAGTTATAGGTTTAACCTATATATATCAAATCATAATAATAGACCACAAGATTTCATATTTCAATACACATCCCATACATAGAGATAAAAATCATTCATATGGTGAACACCTGGTAACCGACATTAACAAGATGCATATATAAGAATATCCCCATCATTCCGGGACACCCTTCGGATATGATATAAATTTCGAAGTACTAAAGCATCCGGTACTTTGGATGGGGTTTGTTAGGCCCAATAGATCTATCTTTAGGATTCGCGTCAATTAGGGTGTCTGTTCCCTAATTCTTAGATTACCAGACTTAATAAAAAGGGGCATATTTGATTTCGATAATTCAACCATAGAATGTAGTTTCACGTACTTGTGTCTATTTTGTAAATCATTTATAAAACCTGCATGTATTCTCATCCCAAAAATATTAGATTTTAAAAGTGGGACTATAACTCACTTTCACAGATTTTTACTTCATCGAGAAGTAATACTTGGCCACTGGTTGATTCACGAACCTATAACAATATATACATATATATCAAAGTATGTTCAAAATATATTTACAACACTTTTAATATATTTTGATGTTTTAAGTTTATTAAGTCAACTGTCCTCGTTAGTAACCTACAACTAGTTGTCCACAGTTAGATGTACAGAAATAAATCGATAAATATTATCTTGAATCAATCCACGACCCAGTGTATACGTATCTCAGTATTGATCACAACTCAAACTATATATATTTTGGAATCAACCTCAACCCTGTATAGCTAACTCCAACATTCACATATAGAGTGTCGACATGATAGGTCAAAACATTGTATACGTGTCTATGGTATCTCAAGATTACATAATATACAATACAAGTTGATTAAGTTATGGTTGGAATAGATTTGTTACCAATTTTCACGTAGCTAAAATGAGAAAAATTATCCAATCTTGTTTTACCCATAACTTCTTCATTTTAAATCCGTTTTGAGTGAATCAAATTGCTATGGTTTCATATTGAACTCTATTTTATAAATCTAAACAGAAAAAGTATAGGTTTATAGTCGGAAAAATAAGTTACAAGTCTATTTTGTAAAGGTAGTCATTTCAGTCGAAAGAACGACGTCTAGATGACCATTTTAGAAAACATACTTCCACTTTGAGTTTAACCATAATTTTTGGATATAGTTTCATGTTCATAATAAAAATCATTTTCTCAGAATAACAACTTTTAAATCAAAGTTTATCATAGTTTTTAATTAACTAACCCAAAACAGCCCGCGGTGTTACTACGACGGCGTAAATCCGGTTTTACGGTGTTTTTCGTGTTTCCAGGTTTTAAATCATTAAGTTAGCATATCATATAGATATAGAACATGTGTTTAGTTGATTTTAAAAGTCAAGTTAGAAGGATTAACTTTTGTTTGCGAACAAGTTTAGAATTAACTAAACTATGTTCTAGTAATTACAAGTTTAAACCTTCGAATAAGATAGCTTTATATATATGAATCGAATGATGTTATGAACATCGTTACTACCTTAAGTTCCTTGGATAAAGCTACTGGAAAAGAGAAAAATAGATCTAGCTTCAACGGATCCTTGGATGGCTCGAAGTTCTTGAAGCAGAATCATGACACGAAAACAAGTTCAAGTAAGATCATCACTTGAAATAAGATTGTTATAGTTATAGAAATTGAACCAAAGTTTGAATATGATTATTACCTTGTATTAGAATGATAACCTACTGTAAGAAACAAAGATTTCTTGAGGTTGGATGATCACCTTACAAGATTGGAAGTAAGCTAGCAAACTTGAAAGTATTCTTGATTTTATGTAACTAGAACTTGTAGAATATATGAAGAACACTTAGAACTTGAAGATAGAACTTGAGAGAGATCAATTAGATGAATAAAATTGAAGAATGAAAGTGTTTGTAGGTGTTTTTGGTCATTGGTGTATGGATTAGATATAAAGGATATGTAATTTTGTTTTCTTGTAAATAAGTCATGAATGATTACTCATATTTTTGTAATTTTATGAGATATTTCATGCTAGTTGCCAAATGATGGTTCCCACATGTGTTAGGTGACTCACATGGGCTGCTAAGAGCTGATCATTGGAGTGTATATAACAATAGTACATACATCTAAAAGCTGTGTATTGTACAAGTACGAATACGGGTGCATACGAGTAGAATTGTTGATGAAACTGAACGAGGATGTAATTGTAAGAATTTTTGTTAAGTAGAAGTATTTTGATAAGTATATTGAAGTCTTTCAAAAGTGTATAAATACATATTAAAACACTACATGTATATACATTTTAACTGAGTCGTTAAGTCATCGTTAGTCGTTACATGTAAGTGTTGTTTTGAAACCTTTAGGTTAACGATCTTGTTAAATGTTGTTAACCCAATGTTTATAATATCAAATGAGATTTTAAATTATTATATTATCATGATATTATCATGTATGAATATCTCTTAATATGATATATATACATTAAATGTCTTTACAACGATAATCGTTACATATATGTCTCGTTTAAAAATCATTAAGTTAGTAGTCTTATTTTTACATATGTAGTTCATTGTTAATATACTTACTGATATGTTTACTTATCATAGTATCATGTTAACTATATATATATCCATATATATGTCATCATATAGTTTTTACAAGTTTTAACGTTCGTGAATCACCGGTCAACTTGGGTGGTCAATTGTCTATATGAAACATATTTCAATTAATCAAGTCTTAACAAGTTTGATTGCTTAACATGTTGGAAACATTTAATCATGTAAATATCAATCTCAATTAATATATATAAACATGGAAAAGTTCGGGTCACTACAGTACCTACCCGTTAAATAAATTTCGTCCCGAAATTTTATGCTGTTGAAGGTGTTGACGAATCTTCTGGAAATAGATGCGGGTATTTCTTCTTCATCTGATCTTCACGCTCCCAGGTGAACTCGGGTCCTCTACGAGCATTCCATCGAACCTTAACAATTGGTATCTTGTTTTGCTTAAGTCTTTTAACCTCACGGTCCATTATTTCGACGGGTTCTTCGATGAATTGAAGTTTTTCGTTGATTTGGATTTCATCTAACGGAATAGTGAGATCTTCTTTAGCAAAACATTTCTTCAAATTCGAGACGTGGAAAGTGTTATGTACAGCCGCGAGTTGTTGAGGTAACTCAAGTCGGTAAGCTACTGGTCCGACACGATCAATAATCTTGAATGGTCCAATATACCTTGGATTTAATGTCCCTCGTTTACCAAATCGAACAACGCCTTTCCAAGGTGCAACTTTAAGCATGACCATCTCTCCAATTTCAAATTCTATATCTTTTCTTTTAATGTCAACGTAGCTCTTTTGTCGACTTTGGGCGGTTTTCAACCGTTATTGAATTTGGATGATCTTCTCGGTAGTTTCTTGTATAATCTCCGGACCCGTAATCTGTCTATCCCCCACTTCACTCCAACAAATCAGAGACCTGCACTTTCTACCATAAAGTGCTTCAAACGGCGCCATCTCAATGCTTGAATGGTAGCTGTTGTTGTAGGAAAATTCTGCTAACGGTAGATGTCGATCCCAATTGTTTCCGAAAATAATAACACATGCTCGTAGCATGTCTTCAAGCGTTTGTATCGTCCTTTCGCTCTGCCCATCAGTTTGTGGATGATAGGCAGTACTCATGTCTAGACGAGTTCCTAATGCTTGCTGTAATGTCTGCCAGAATCTTGAAATAAATCTGCCATCCCTATCAGAGATAATAGAGATTGGTATTCCATGTCTGGAGACGACTTCCTTCAAATACAGTCGTGCTAACTTCTCCATCTTATCATCTTCTCTTATTGGCAGGAAGTGTGCTGATTTGGTGAGACGATCAACTATTACCAAAATAGTATCAAAACCACTTGCAGTCCTTGGCAATTTAGTGATGAAATCCATGGTAATGTTTTCCCATTTCCATTCCGAGATTTCGGGTTGTTGAAGTAGACCTGATGGTTTCTGATGCTCAGCTTTGACCTTAGAACACGTCAAACATTCTCCTATGTATTTAGCAACATCGGCTTTCATACCCGGCCACCAAAAATATTTCTTGATATCCTTGTACATCTTCCCCGTTCCAGGATGTATTGAGTATCTGGTTTTATGAGCTTCTCTAAGTACCATTTCTCTCATATCTCCAAATTTTGGTACCCAAATTCTTTCAGCCCTATACCGGGTTCCGTCTTCTCGAATATTAAGATGCTTCTCTGATCCTTTGGGTATTTCATCCTTTAAATTTCCCTCTTTTAAAACTCCTTGTTGCGCCTCCTTTATTTGAGTAGTAAGGTTATTATGAATCATTATATTCATAGATTTTACTCGAATGGGTTCTCTATCCTTCCTGCTCAAGGCATCGGCTACCACATTTGCCTTCCCCGGGTGGTAACGAATCTCAAAGTCGTAATCATTCAATAATTCAATCCACCTACGCTGCCTCATATTCAGTTGTTTCTGATTAAATATGTGTTGAAGACTTTTGTGGTCGGTATATATAATACTTTTGACCCTATATAAGTAGTGCCTCCAAGTCTTTAATGCAAAAACAACCGCGCCTAATTCCAAATCATGCGTCGTATAATTTTGTTCGTGAATCTTCAATTGTCTAGACGCATAAGCAATCACCTTCGTTCGTTGCATTAATACACAACCGAGACCTTGCTTTGATGCGTCACAATAAATCACAAAATCATCATTCCCTTCAGGCAATGACAATATAGGTGCCGTAGTTAGCTTTTTCTTCAATAACTGAAACGCTTTCTCTTGTTCATCATTCCATTCAAATTTCTTCCCTTTATGCGTTAATGCAGTCAAGGGTTTTGCTATTCTGGAAAAGTCTTGGATGAACCTTCTGTAGTAACCAGCTAGTCCTAAAAACTGGCGTATGTGTTTCGGAGTTTTCAGGGTTTCCCACTTTTCAACAGTTTCTATCTTTGCCGGATCCACCTTAATACCTTCTTTGTTCACTATGTGACCGAGGAATTGAACTTCTTCCAACCAAAATGCACACTTTGAAAACTTAGCATACAATTCTTCCTTCCTCAATACTTCTAACACCTTTCTCAAATGTTCACCGTGTTCTTGGTCATTCTTTGAGTAAATAAGTATGTCATCAATGAAAACAATGACAAACTTGTCAAGGTATGGTCCACACACTCGGTTCATAAGGTCCATAAACACAGCTGGTGCATTAGTTAAACCAAACGGCATGACCATAAACTCGTAATGACCGTAACGTGTTCTGAAAGCAGTCTTTGGAATATCATCTTCTTTCACCCGCATTTGATGATACCCGGAACGTAAGTCAATCTTTGAATAAACAGACGAGCCTTGTAGTTGATCAAATAAGTCGTCGATTCTCGGTAGTGGGTAGCGGTTCTTGATGGTAAGTTTGTTCAACTCTCGGTAGTCGATACACAACCTGAATGTACCATCTTTCTTCTTGACAAATAAAACAGGAGCTCCCCACGGTGATGTGCTTGGTCGAATGAAACCACGCTCTAAAAGTTCTTGTAATTGGCTTTGCAGTTCTTTCATCTCGCTGGGTGCGAGTCTGTAAGGAGCACGAGCTATTGGTGCAGCTCCTGGTACATGATCTATTTGAAATTCAACGGATCGATGTGGGGGTAATCCCGGTAATTCTTTCGGAAATACATCTGGAAATTCTTTTGCAATGGGAACATCATTGATGCTCTTTTCTTCAGTTTGTACTTTCTCGACATGTGCTAGAACAGCATAGCAACCTTTTCTTATTAGTTTTTATGCCTTCAAATTACTAATAAGATGTAGCTTCGTGTTGCCCTTTTCTCCGTACACCATTAAGGGTTTTCCTTTTTCTCTTATAATGCGAATTGCATTTTTGTAACAAACGATCTCTGCTTTCACTTCTTTCAACCAGTCCATACCGATTATCACATCAAAACTCCCTAACTCTACTGGTATCAAATCAATCTTAAATGTTTCGCTAACCAGTTTAATTTCTCGATTCCGACATATATTATCTGCTGAAATTAATTTACCATTTGCTAATTCGAGTAAAAATTTACTATCCAAAGGCGTCAATGGACAACTTAATTTAGCACAAAAATCTCTACTCATATAGCTTCTATCCACACCCGAATCAAATAAAACGTAAGCAGATTTATTGTCAATAAGAAACGTACCCGTAACAAGCTCCGGGTCTTCCTGTGCCTCTGCCGCATTAATATTGAAAACTCTTCCGCGGCCTTGTCCATTCGTGTTCTCCTGGTTCGGGCAATTTCTAATAATGTGGCCCGGTTTTCCACATTTATAACAAACTACATAACTTGCTCCGACACTACTTGCTCCGCCATTACTCGTTCCGACACCATTTGTTCCTTTCGTTCTATTAACCCCTGGTCCGTAGACCTCACACTTCGCCGCGCTATGACCATTTCTTTTACACTTGTTGCAAAATTTGGTGCAGAACCCCGAGTGATACTTTTCACACCTTTGGCATAGCAGCTTCTGATTGTTGTTGTTGTTGCGGTTATTATTGTTGTTGGGATGATTGTTGTAGTTGCTGTTGTTGTTGTTGTTGTTGTTGTTATTGTTGTTGTTGTTGGGCCGTTTGTTGTAGTTGCGATTGATGTTGCGATTGTTGGGATAATTGTTGCGATTATTGTTGTAATTGCTGTTGTTGTTGTATTAGTGATTCTTATCACCGTTTTCCTCCCACTTTCTTTTGACTTGCTTCACATTGGCCTCTTCAGCAGTCTGTTCTTTAATTCTTTCTTCAATCTGGTTCACTAGTTTGTGAGCCATTCTACATGCCTGTTTTATGGAGGCGGGCTCGTGTGAACTTATATCTTCTTGGATTCTTTCCGGTAATCCTTTCACAAACGCGTCGATCTTCTCTTCCTCATCTTCGAATGCTCCCGGACACAATAGGCACAATTCTGTGAATCGTCTTTCGTACGTGGTAATATCAAATCCTTGGGTTTGTAACCCTCTAAGTTCTGTCTTGAGCTTATTGACCTCGGTTCTGGGACGGTACTTCTCATTCATCAAGTGCTTTAATGCTGACCACGGTAGTGCGTACGCATCGTCTTGTCCCACTTGCTCTAGATAGGTATTCCACCATGTTAATGCAGAACCTGTGAAGGTATGCGTAGCGTACTTCACTTTGTCCTCTTCAGTACACTTACTTATGGCAAACACCGATTCGACCTTCTCGGTCCACCGTTTCAATCCGATCGGTTCTTCGGTTCCATCAAATTCCAAAGGTTTGCAGGCAGTGAATTCTTTGTAGGTGCATCCTACACGATTTCCTGTACTGCTAGATCCAAGGTTATTGTTGGTATGTAGCGCAGCCTGTACTGCGGCTATGTTTGAAGCTAGAAAAGTACGGAATTCCTCTTCATTCATATTCACGGTGTGTCGAGTAGTCGGTGCCATTTCCTTCAAAATAGTCAAATGGAACAAGTTAATCATACAGAATATTAAGAGTAGTTAATAGTATTTCGTAGCATAATATGAACTCATTTATAAAAGCTTTTTCTTCATATTAACGTTTTATAAGTTTAAATTCGGGTAGTCCTACCCGTTAAGTTCATACTTAGTAGCTAATATACAATTCAACTACTACAATTCTATATGAAAAACTGATTATAATAATATTTCACGTTCAAACTTTTACACAATATTTTACAAACTTACAATACCGCTTATTTTACATATAGCATGAAATATAGCACACAATAAATTTGATACAAGATGGTTGTGAAGATAATTCTAGCTAGTACACAAGTCGTTCAGCAAAGGCAATAAAGACACGTAATTCATACGTCCAGAAACAAGTCATGCATTCTGGTTTTACTAGGATTACTTCCCATCCTTGGTCTTGTGGAACATAGCCGTTATGGCCGTTGATAAGACAGCGTGTTGTAACGTCGTCAAAGGGACGAGGGTTACGTAATGTCCAACAGTCCCGTAACAATCTAAAAACCTCATTTCTTACCTCAATTACCGACTCCGTCACTTGTGGGAACGTTTTGTTTAATAGTTGTAGCCCGATGTTCTTGTTCTCACTTTGGTGAGAAGCGAACATTACTAATCTGTAAGCATAACATGCTTCTTTATGTTGCATGTTATCCACTTTTTCTAAATCACGAAGTCCAATATATGAATATATTGAGTCAAAATAATTTCTTAACCCATTGCGTAAAATAGCATTTGGGTTCCCCGCAATATATGCGTCAAAGTAAACACATTGTAACTTATGAATTTCTCAATGTGATATCCCCCATCTTTCGAACGAAAGCCTTTTAAAAACCAAGGCATTCTTGGAACGTTCTTCGAATGTCTTACAAACTGATCTCGCCTTAAATAGTTGTGCCGAAGAATTCTGACCGACTCTAGACAAGATTTCATCAATCATGTCTCCGGGTAGGTCTCTTAAAATATTGGGTTGTCTATCCATTTTGTGTTTTTATACTGTAAAATAGACAAGAGTTAGATTCATAAAAAAAATACTTATTAATACAAGCAATTTTTACATATATCATAAAGCATAAGCACACTATATTACATATATTACACCACACGAATACAACTATCTTATTCCGACTCGCTTGTTTCTTCTTCTTCGGTTTTGGTTCTTTTTGCCAAGTTTCTAGGGATATATGATGTTCCCCTAATACGAATCGTTTTCCACATTGGTTTAGAAAAACCTGGTGGTTTAGAGGTTCCCGGGTCATTGTTACAACTTAAGGACTTCGGGGGTTGACGATACATATAAAGTTCATCGGGGTTGGAATTAGATTTCTCTATTTTTATGCCCTTTCCCTTATTATTTTCTTTTGCCTTTTTAAATTCAGTTGGGGTAATTTCTATAACATCATCAGAATTCTCGTCGGAATCCGATTCATCGGAGAATTGGTAATCCTCCTAATATTTTGCTTCATTGGCGGAAACACCATTGACCATAATTAACCTTGGTCGGTTGGTTGAGGATTTTCTTTTACTTAACCGTTTATTATTTCCCCCACCGGTTCTATTTCTTCATCCGGTTCTGATTCTTCTTCCGGTTCCGATTCTTCTTCCGGTTCCGACTCTTCTTCCGGTTCCTCTTCGGGAACTTGTGAATCAGTCCACGAATCATTCCAATTTACATTTGACTCTTCATTATTATTAGGTGAGTCAATGGGACTTGTTCTAGAGGTAGACATCTATCACATAATATCAAACGCGTTAAGAGATTAATATATCACATAATATTCACATGTTAAAAATATATAGTTTCCAACAAAATTTGTTAAGCAATCATTTTTCAAGTAAACACGGTCGAAGTCCAGACTCACTAATGCATCCTAACAAACTCGATAAGACTCACTAATGCAAAATTCTGGTTCTCTAAGACCAACGCTCGGATACCAACTGAAATGTCCCGTTCTTATTGATTAAAAACGTTCCATATTAATTGATTTCGTTGCGAGGTTTTGACCTCTATATGAGACGTTTTTCAAAGACTGCATTCATTTTAAAACAAACCATAACCTTTATTTCATCAATAAAGGTTTAAAAAGCTTTACGTAGATTATCAAATAATGATAATCTAAAATATCATGTTTACACACGACCATTACATAATGGTTTACAATACAAATATGTTACAACAAAATAAGTTTCTTGAATGCAGTTTTTACACAATATCATACAAGCATGGACTCCAAATCTCGTCCTTATTTAAGTATGCGACAGCGGAAGCTCTTAATAATCACCTGAGAATAAACATGCTTAAAACGTCAACAAAAATGTTGGTGAGTTATAGGTTTAACCTATATATATCAAATCATAATAATAGACCACAAGATTTCATATTTCAATACACATCCCATACATAGAGATAAAAATCATTCATATGGTGAACACCTGGTAACCGACATTAACAAGATGCATATATAAGAATATCCCCATCATTCCGGGACACCCTTCGGATATGATATAAATTTCGAAGTACTAAAGCATCCGGTACTTTGGATGGGGTTTGTTAGGCCCAATAGATCTATCTTTAGGATTCGCGTCAATTAGGGTGTCTGTTCCCTAATTCTTAGATTACCAGACTTAATAAAAAGGGGCATATTTGATTTCGATAATTCAACCATAGAATGTAGTTTCACGTACTTGTGTCTATTTTGTAAATCATTTATAAACCTGCATGTATTCTCATCCCAAAAATATTAGATTTTAAAAGTGGGACTATAACTCACTTTCACAGATTTTTACTTCATCGAGAAGTAAGACTTGCCCACTGGTTGATTCACGAACCTATAACAATATATACATATATATCAAAGTATGTTCAAAATATATTTACAACACTTTTAATATATTTTGATGTTTTAAGTTTATTAAGTCAGCTGTCCTCGTTAGTAACCTACAACTAGTTGTCCACAGTTAGATGTACAGAAATAAATCGATAAATATTATCTTGAATCAATCCACGACCTAGTGTATACGTATCTCAGTATTGATCACAACTCAAACTATATATATTTTGGAATCAACCTCAACCCTGTATAGCTAACTCCAACATTCACATATAGAGTGTCTATGGTTGTTCCGAAATATATATAGATGTGTCGACATGATAGGTCGAAACATTGTATACGTGTCTATGGTATCTCAAGATTACATAATATACAATACAAGTTGATTAAGTTATGGTTGGAATAGATTTGTTACCAATTTTCACGTAGCTAAAATGAGAAAAATTATCCAATCTTGTTTTACCCATAACTTCTTCATTTTAAATCCGTTTTGAGTGAATCAAATTGCTATGGTTTCATATTGAACTCTATTTTATGAATCTAAATAGAAAAAGTATAGGTTTATAGTCGGAAAAATAAGTTACAAGTCGTTTTTGTAAAGGTAGTCATTTCAGTCGAAAGAACGACGTCTAGATGACCATTTTAGAAAACATACTTTCACTTTGAGTTTAACCATAATTTTTGGATATAGTTTCATGTTCATAATAAAAATCATTTTCTCAGAATAATAACTTTTAAATCAAAGTTTATCATAGTTTTTAATTAACTAACCCAAAACAGCCCGCGGTGTTACTACGACGGCGTAAATCCGGTTTTACGGTGTTTTTCGTGTTTCCAGGTTTTAAATCATTAAGTTAGCATATCATATAGATATAGAACATGTGTTTATTTGATTTTAAAAGTCAAGTTAGAAGGATTAACTTTTGTTTGCGAACAAGTTTAGAATTAACTAAACTATGTTCTAGTGATTACAGGTTTAAACCTTCGAATAAGATAGCTTTATATATATGAATCGAATGATGTTATGAACATCATTAATACCTTAAGTTCCTTGGATAAACCTACTGGAAAAGAGAAAAATGGATCTAGCTTCAACGGATCCTTGGATGGCTCGAAGTTCTTGAAGCAGAATCATGACACGAAAACAAGTTCAAGTAAGATCATCACTTGAAATAAGATTGTTATAGTTATAGAAATTGAACCAAAGTTTGAATATGATTATTACCTTGTATTAGAATGATAACCTACTATAAGAAACAAAGATTTCTTGAGGTTGGATGATCACCTTACAAGATTGGAAGTGAGCTAGCAAACTTGAAAGTATTCTTGATTTTATGTAACTAGAACTTGTAGAATATATGAAGAACACTTAGAACTTGAAGATAGAACTTGAGAGAGATCAATTAGATGAATAAAATTGAAGAATGAAAGTGTTTGTAGGTGTTTTTGGTCGTTGGTGTATGGATTAGATATAAATGATATGTAATTTTGTTTTCATGTAAATAAGTCATGAATGATTACTCATATTTTTGTAATTTTATGAGATATTTCATGCTAGTTGCCAAATGATGGTTCCCACATGTGTTAGGTGACTCACATGGGCTGCTAAGAGCTGATCATTGGAGTGTATATACCAACAGTACATACATCTAAAAGCTGTGTATTGTACGAGTACGAATACGGGTGCATACGAGTAGAATTGTTGATGAAACTGAACGAGGATGTAATTGTAAGAATTTTTGTTAAGTAGAAGTATTTTGATAAGTGTATTGAAGTCTTTCAAAAGTGTATAAATACATATTAAAACACTACATGTATATACATTTTAACTGAGTCGTTAAGTCATCGTTAGTCGTTACAAGTAAGTGTTGTTTTGAAACCTTTAGGTTAACGATCTTGTTAAATGTTGTTAACCCAATGTTTATAATATCAAATGAGATTTTAAATTATTATATTATCATGATATTATCATGTATGAATATCTCTTAATATGATATATATACATTAAATGTCTTTACAACGATAATCGTTACATATATGTCTCGTTTAAAAATCATTAAGTTAGTAGTCTTGTTTTTACATATGTAGTTCATTGTTAATATACTTAATGATATGTTTACTTATCATAGTATCATGTTAACTATATATATATATATCCATATATATGTCATCATATAGTTTTTACAAGTTTTAACGTTCGTGAATCACCGGTCAACTTGGGTGGTCAATTGTCTATATGAAACATATTTCAATTAATCAAATCTTAACAAGTTTGATTGCTTAACATGTTGGAAACATTTAATCATGTAAATATCAATCTCAATTAATATATATAAACATGGAAAAGTTCGGGTCACTACATAAGCAACACAAATGACGCTGCGAAGCAGAAGCTGAAACATAGGTGCAAAAACAATCACACAATCAGAGAAAGAAAATATTAGAAACCAATCCGCACACGATTTGTCAATACAAAAAGTAAAAGAATACCTATATTTTGCAACAATAACCAGTCGGTGAAATTTAAAAATTACACACAAATTCGGCTGCTAGTTGACGAAATAGAAAGGACAACAGCACAATACGAAAAGATGGAAATTGAAGAAATTGCAGCAGCCTTACACGAAGAACCCCAATAAATGTCTAAAATGCAAAATTAGCAAAATAGAAAGATAACAACAACATTCTTAGTACACCAATGAAAGACTGATGAGGAAAATACCATCGTCATCAAAAACATAAAAACCTCAATTAGAAAGGCAATTGGGAAAAAAAGCAAACCTAAAACCCTAATTTGTAATGGAAGTTTTCACTGTATCTATAGAAACCGGCAAAAGAGAATACCTGTCCATCAGAAACACCCTACGAAAATAAGCGTCAGAAAATCAGGCGACGGTGAGGATGTCGATAAAGAGAGAAAGAAGCGGGAGAAGAAGCAGATGAGAATGATATAGAATGCAAGTAACCCCACTAAAAGCTCTTACTAAACCTCAAATAACCACCTGTCCCACTAAGTCTCCACGTTTAACCCACTAACATGAAATTAGGAACAGTAGATTACGACAACCTCACATAACAAAAAACTTACAAAAACACAAACAAAACGGCATCTCATACTTACGTTGATATAATATATGAAATTGCCTTGGACTCGAACTCAAAACCTCTTAATTGAATAGGTTATTCGATAGACCAATGTTTCATTGGTTCTTCACGAAACATCTTGAAAAAAAGTAATAATAATAATAAATGCTGAACCTAATTGTTAGATTAGCACGCTATCACATAACTTAACAACCTTATAACAAATAAAGTATTTTATTCATTTAAAAACAAACAATCTCGAAAACAATTCGTGAATGCATTGTTATTTGACTTACTTATTGGACGTTGTTCATTCGAAAACAATCTCTCTGTCCATAGAACATTGAGAAGAAAAGTTTCTTCACTCTTGAGGTATTTTACTTTGGGTGAAATATGACATATCTTTATTCTATATATAGAAAAAAAGAATTTTTACATCTCACATCTCTCATACTCCACATATGTGGAATTGGATTTTGTTGTTATTGTTGATTGATATTTGAGTGACATAAGTACATAACTTACTTTATGTTAATTTCTTAAAACGTAATACAAATTACATATTCGAATATCAACAATTACAAATAATACAATTGGAAATTCAAACCTAGATAAAAAACGACGACTATACATCGAGTTATAAATCAAACGGTCACACCAACATAGTAAAAAAAAAAAAGTACTTTAGTACGAACTAAAGCAGGCAATCAAATGAAAACCTAAAATGATCGATTGCAATAAAGGAAAAGAAAAACTAACAGCGATGACGGTTTGGAGAATGATGACCACCACAGTTACGATCAATGATTTATTGTAGTTCAACAAATTTCAATTATTCAAAACATATAAAAACCAATCTCCAAAACCTCATACCGACAGATGCTCTGTTTCTTTTAAAGTTATGAGATTATTTCATCTATAATATTCATAATTGGTTTTTAGCAAGTTTATAACTAAAACTATTAACTATTTTAACTATAACTATTAATTTAAAACCTAAGCTCAATTTAGAACACAAAGTAGCCTACAAGTTAAGGTTTTAACTAATCAAATCAAGCTTAGGAACACTACTACTGCATTTGTTTATGTCCTAAGTCATTACACCTAGCTAATACATATAATATCTTTAGACAACCATCAACCCGGCCTGTGATGTCACAGGCAGAGAGTGCACTTTTTGGCCAAAAGTGCAATTTGCTTGTGACATGATAATGTCAGATTTTGACCCTTATTACCCCTTATGTCAGATTTTTGTGTCAAATTCGAGTAAGGTCCAACATTTTTTTATTTTCTTTTTTCCTTTTGATTAAATATAAATAAAAAATATCTTAGATAAAATAAAATACATATAAAATGTAAAAAAAGCCATAAATTAAATTTTCATAATATTTCAACAATACATAAAATTTAACGATTACATAAAAAAACTAAAGTATAGTGCGGAATGTTGACGGAAGGATCCAAATATGCTTGACTAGATCAACGGTTAGATAGTCGTGCACCGCCTTATCCCTTGTCTCTCTAATGATAATGTCTTGATCTCGTCCTCTATTCCTTATACGTTTGGGACGATTCTCCATGTCGTCAGTAATGAGTTCTTCCTCTCAATCACTTAGCGCAAATACTTTATCTTCTAAAATCATATTATGTAATATGACACAACATTCCATAATTCTTCGCATCCGGTTTACTGATATAGTGTGTGCTGCTAACCTTAAAATATGAAACCGACCTTGAAGAACTCAAATGCCCTCTTTACATCCTTTCAAGCACTAGCTTGAAACCTAGTAAACTTAATCCTTGGCTAATCCTTGTGCGGCTTTCTCACGATCTCTCGGAATATAAATTCGGTTTCTTGGAATACGCTCGAAATCGACTTCATAATCTTCAACTTCTAATTCTTGAATCTTGTAATAATACGCTTCGTCTTCCGAATCGGATTCGAAATTAAGTTACGATGACCCATAATTATAAAAAATTGTAGTATTGAAAGTGAAAAAAAATGAGAGAAACAAATAGTGTTTTGGTATGTTAAATTTGAAGTGGGTTATGGTTTAAATAGATAAAATATAAATAATTAAAAAAAAAGGAAAATCAACATTATAGTCGTTAGTCAACGGCTTTAATTTTGGACCAATCAAAATGCACCACATCATTTGACCTTTTTCCGTCGAGCCCATGACTAACGCCCCGCGCGCGTCAGCTCTGACGCTCCATTGACGACGTCAGGGGCGTCACCCTTAGCCAGTGACGGGACCCTCTGACACCGCGTTAACCATGGTCTTAAACTCAAAGTATACAAATAGAAAATGCACGTATTTTAAATTTTTTCATAAATAACACTATTTATCATTAAGATGTGATTTACACGTACTAAAATCTCTTTCTTTTTTACTTGATAATAACAATATTAATAACAATAATAATTTTTTTTAACAGCGATTGGGATCATCCAATAATAATAATAATAATAATAATAATAATAATAATAATAATAATAATAATAATAATAATAATAATAATAAGTACACTCCAACTTAGAAATGAGTAGAAGAATATATTATCGCATATTTTGTGATTTTACTAATTAAAGAGTGATGCGTGGCACAAAATAATTGATTGAAACAATTAACTAGCAGATATGTGTGTAATATATTCAAACTAGGTTTGATGACCCACATAGAATAAAAAAAAAGCTTTGTAGCTGTTCCTTTAACTGGGAAACAATATAATCTCAGTTTGAGACCAGCTGCACCAATCAAATCAAACTCTAGTTACATTACGTACCATATTTGTGGCAATAATTCGTGCATGATTTTAATGCTATTGTTAATAAAAAAAAAATGATATATCTTGAAGTTGGATAATCTAAAATAAAAAAGCAAATCAGGTTTGGAAAGTTCATAAGCATACTTCAATGTGTATTTTACATCATCATCAAAATCTCAAATTCAAACTTCGTTATATATATATATATATATATATATATATATATATATATATATATATATATATATATATATATATATATATATATATATATATATATATATATATACACATGATTAAAACAATATCAGAAACGATCATAAGAATACACGGTTGAAAACAAAACAACAACACCCAATACTATACGTACGAGGTATGTGGGAGACGAGATGGAGACAACATTTCCTTCACCTTAGAATAAAGGGAAAATTGTTTGAAAATGCTCTGAACTTTCACTAAATTCATATTGTATGTATTCAACTTTCAAATCTCCTATTGTATGTATTCAATTTTTAAATCTCTAATATTGTATGCACTGAATTACTTATAGCTCAGATAACCAGTCAATATGTAAAAAGAGTTACGCAGTTGATCCCTCAACTTAACGTCCGTTAAATTTTTTGTTAAGTCTTGTATGATCCTAAACAATCATAAACAAAAAATGAATCAGCCCAGATTTTCTTCCATTTTTTTTTTTTTATATCTTTTCTCGGTTTGTGCAATACAACTCTCCCATCTTCCACAATCCCAAATTGAATTCTAAATTAATTCGATCAAAACTATAAAATTAAACCAAAACCAAATTAAACGATAATATTCTCAAAACTCCAAATCAATATACTTCTAAAAAAAATTAAAACCCAATCTTAATATCAAATGCCAAAATCACACCGATACTTCATATTTGAGTTCCTGTAGTTCGTTATTTTCACAAACACTTCATGTAAATCGTATTTTTATTCAATACCACATTAATTTCCACAAATTTTTAGATTTAACACTAGCTAGATATTAAAACCCATAACAACTATGGTTAGATTGTGTGTGAAAATACATAGTGTGAAATCGAGGGTCACTGGTGAATGATGATCATATACATAGCATTGTATATGTATATTTTATTAGATAAGGGCTAAAACCAGAAGTTACGCAAACTATAACAAAAAGGTGTGGAATATACGCTGAAAATAAGTATAGCGGTTATGTTTCCGCTTTAATAAAAGATTGCGGTTTAATCCGCTAAGTTTTCGCGGATAATTAAGCAATCCGCAGACCGCGGATATTTTGAATACTATAAATAGAGAGCATGACCTCTCATTTATGGGTTGTTGATTCTCTGCCATTTGCTCTAGCCTTTGTGATTTTCACTTGTGATCTTGCCCAAGGAATTTCTACATTGTGCTAAGGTGAATCATGCTAATTGACAATCAAGACCGGGTCAGGTGAAATGTCCCGTTCATATTGATTATAAACGTTCCATATTAATTGATTTCGTCGCGAGGATTTGACCTCTATATGAGACGTTTTTCAAAGTCTGCATTCATTTTTAAAACAACCATAACCTTTATTTTATCTATAAAGGTTTAAAAAGCATTACGTAGATTATCAAATAATGATAATCTAAAATATACCGTTTACACACGACCATTACATAATGGTTTACAATAAGAATTATTACATCAAAAATAAGTTTCTTGAATGCAGTTTTTACATAATATCATACAAGCATAGACTCCAAATCTTGTCCTTATTTTAGTATGCAACAGCGGAAGCTCTTAATAATCATCTGAGAATAAACATGTTTAAAACTTCAACAAAAATGTTGGTGAGTTATAGATTTAACCTATATATTATCAAATCATAATAATAGACCACAAGATTTCATATTTCCATATACACCTCATTCATAGAGATAAAAATCATTCATATGGTGAACACCTGATAACCGACATTAACAAGATGCATATAAGAATATCCCCTATCATTCTGAAAAATCTTTCGGACATGATAAAACAACTCGAAGTACTAAAGCATCCGGTACTTTGGATGGGGTTCGTTAGGCCCAATAGATCTATCTTTAGGATTCGCGTCAATTAGTAGATCGGTTTACTAATTCTTAGGTTACCAAGCAAAATGGGCATATTCGGCTTCGATCATTCACCCATATAATGTAGTTTCATTTACTTGTGTCTATTTCGTAAAACATTTATAAAACTGCATGTATTCTCATCCCAAAATATTAGATTTTAAAAGTGGGACTATAACTCACTTTCACAGATTTTTACTTCGTCGGGAGTAAGACTTGGCCACTGGTCGATTCACGAACCTATAACAAATATATACATATATATATATATCAAAGTATGTTCAAAATATATTTACAACATTTTTAATACATTTTGATGTTTTAAGTTTATTAAGTCAGCTGTCCTCGTTAGTAACCTACAACTAGTTGTCCATAGTTAGATGTACAGAAATAAATTGATATATATTATCTTGAATCAATCCACGACCCAGTGTATACACGTCTCAGGCTAAATCACAACTCAAAGTATATATATTTTTGGAATCAACCTCAACCCTGTATAGCTAACTCAAACATTACTGCATATAGAGTGTCTATCGTTGTTCCAAATAATATATATACATGGGTCGATATGATATGTCAAAACATTTGCATACGTGTCTATGGTATCCCAAGATTACATAATATATTAGAATACATGTATAATACAATATAAGTTAGCTAGGATATGATTTGTATAGAATTGTTACAATATTTCCCGTAGCTACAACAATCAAAAAATATCCAATCTTGTTTTACCCATAACTTCTTCGTTTTAAATCCGTTTTGAGTGAATCAAATTGCTATGGTTTTATATTGAACTCTATTTTATGAATCTAAACAGAAAAAGTATAGGTTTATAGTCGAAAATATAAGTTACAAGTCATTTTTGTAAGAGGTAGTCATTTCAGTCCAAAGAACGACGTCTTGATGACCATTTTGAAAAACATACTTCCACTTTGAGTTTAACCATGATTTTAGGATATAGTTTCATGTTCATAAGAAAAATAATTTTTCTAAAAGAACAACTTTTAAATCAAAGTTTATCATAGTTTTTAATTATCAAACCCAAAACAGCCCGCGGTGTTACTACGACGGCGTATGTCCGGTTTTACGGTGTTTTTCGTGTTTCCAGGTTTTAAATTATTAAGTTAGCATATCATATAGATATATAACATGTGTTTAGTTGATTTTAAAAGTCAAGTTAGAAGGATTAACTTTTGTTTGCGAACAAGTTTAGAATTAACTAAACTATGTTCTAGTGATTTTAAGTTTAAACCTTCGAATAAGGTAGTTTTATATATATGAATCGAATGATGTTATGAACATCATTACTACCTCAGGTTTTGTGGATAAACCTACTGGAAATGAGAAAAATAGATCTAGCTTCAAAGGATCCTTGGATGGCTTGAAAGTTCTTGAAGCAGAATCATGACACAAAAACAAGTTCAAGTAAGATTTCCACTCGAAATAAGATTGTTATAGTTATAGAAATTGAATCAAAGTTTGAATATGAGTATTACCTTGTATTAGAAAGATATCTTACTGTAAATAAGAAAGATTTCTTGAGGTTGGATGATCACTTTACAAGATTGGAAGTAAGCTAGAAACTTGGAAGTATTCTTGATTTTATGAAACTAGAACTTATAGAATTTATGAAAAACACTTAGAACTTGAAGATAGAACTTGAGAGAGATCAATTAGATGAAGAAAATTGAAGAATTAAAGTGTTTGTAGGTGTTTTTGGTCGTTGGTATATGGATTAGTTATAATGGATGTGTAATTTTATTTACATGTAAATAAGTCATGAATGATTACTAATATTTTTGTAATTTTATGAGATATTTTATGCTAGTTGCCAAATGATGGTTCCCACATGTGTTAGGTAACTCACATGGGCTGCTAAGAGTTGATCATTGGAGTGTATATACCAATAGTACATACATCTAAAAGCTGTGTATTGTACGAGTACGAATATGGGTGTATACGAGTAGAATTGTTGATGAAACTGAACGAGGATGTAATTGTAAGCATTTTTGTTAAGTAGAAGTACTTTGATAAGTGTTTTGAAGTCTTTCAAAAGTGTATGAATACATATTAAAACACTACATGTATATACATTTTAACTGAGTCGTTAAGTCATCGTTAGTCGTTACATGTAAGTGTTGTTTTGAAACCTTTAGGTTAACGATCATGTTAAATGTTGTTAACCCATTGTTTATTATATCTAAAGAGATGTTAAATTATTAAATTATCATGATATTATGATGTATTAATATATCTTAATATGTATATATATAATTAAATGTCGTTACAACGATAATCGTTACATATATGCTTCGTTTCGAAATCATTAAGTTAGTAGTCTTGTTTTTCATATGTAGTTCATTGTTAATATACTTAATGATATTTTTACTTATCATAATATCATGTTAACTATATATATATATATATATATATATATATATATATATATATATATATATATATATATATATATATATATATATATATATATATATATCCATATATATGACATCATATAGTTTTTACAAGTTTTAACGTTCGTGAATCACCGGTCAACTTGGGTGGTCAATTGTCTATATGAAACCTATTTCAATTAATCACGTCTTAACAAGTTTGATTGCTTAACATGTTGGAAATACTTAATCTTGTAAATATCAATTTCATTTAATATATATAAACATGAAAAAGTTCGGGTCACTACAGTACCTACCCGTTAAATAAATTTCGTCCCGAAATTTTAAGCAGTTGGAGGTGTTAACGTATCTTCTGGAAATAAGTGCGGGTATTTCTTCTTCATCTGATCTTCTCGTTCCCAGGTGAACTCGGGTCCTTTATGAGCATTCCATTGAACCTTAACAATTGGTATCTTGTTTTGCTTAAGTCTTTTAACCTCACGATCCATTATTTCGACGGGTTCTTCGATGAATTGAAGTTTTTCGTTGATTTGGATTTCGTCTAACAGAATAGTGAGATCTTCTTTAGCAAAACATTTCTTCAAATTTGAGACGTGGAAAGTGTTATGTACAGCCATGAGTTGTTGAGGTAGTTCAAGTCGATAAGCAACTGGTCCGACACGATCAATAATCTTGAATGGTCCAATATACCTTGGATTTAATTTCCCCCGTTTACCAAATCGAACAACGCCTTTCCAAGGTGCAACTTTAAGCATGACCATCTCTCCAATTTCAATTTCTATATCTTTTCTTTTAATGTCAGCGTAGCTCTTTTGTCGACTTTGGGCGGTTTTCAATCGTTGTTGAATTTGGATGATCTTCTCGATAGTTTCTTGTATTATCTCCGAACCCGTAATCTGTCTATCCCCTACTTCACTCCAAAAAATTGGAGACCTGCACTTTCTACCTTAAAGTGATTCAAACTGCGCCATCACAATGCTTGAATGGTAGCTGTTGTTGTAGGAAAATTCTGCTAACGGAAGGTGTCGATCCCAACTGTTTCCGAAATCAATAACACATGCTCATAGCATGTCTTCAAGCGTTTGTATCGTCCTTTCGCTCTGCCCATCAGTTTGTGGATGATAAGCAGTACTCATGTCTAGATGAGTTCCTAATGCCTGCTGTAATGTCTGCAAGAATCTTGAAATAAATCTGCCATCCCTATCAGAGATAATAGAGATTGGTATTCCATGTCTGGAGACGAATTCCTTCAAATACAGTCGTGCTAACTTCTCCATCTTGTCATCTTCTCTTATTGGTAGGAAGTGTGCTGATTTGGTGAGACGATCAACTATTACCCAAATAGTATCAAAACTACTTGCAGCCCTTGGCAATTTAGTGATGAAATCCATGGTAATGTTTTCCCATTTCCATTCTGGGATTTCGGGTTGTTGAAGTAGACCTAATGGTTTCTGATGCTCAGCTTTGACCTTAGAACACGTCAAATATTCTCCTACGTATTTAGCAACATCGGCTTTCATACCCGGCCACCAAAAATATTTCTTAAGATCCTTGTACATCTTTCCCGTTCCAGGATGTATTGAGTATTGTAAGATCCGATTTTCTCAGATAGGTGGGACGCCGTCCAAAGGGCGGGACGCCGTCCCAGATCAATGGACTGGATGACGTCCAACTTCCTGGACGCTGTCCAGAATAGCTGGCAGACTCAACTTCGTTTTTTTAGATATTTAGTTGGGCAATTTTGTAATTTCACTTTGTGGACAACTTAAAGGCTCAACATCAGTTTTAGGAGTATCATTTACTCCATCTTTCAACCACCAAACCTCCTCCATTCAATTCTAAAGAGAGAGAGAGAGTGTTTCAAGAGTGAGAAAGCTCCATTTAAGGAAGAAGAAGCTCTTTTCGGGTTAGAGCTCGGGTATTAAGGTTGTTCATCTCCTCACTAGCTACGTTTTGATAGTTGTGGTAAGCCCTAAATCTAATTTCCTTGTTTTAATTGTTTGATAGTTAGGGTTTGTGTAAGTGATGAACTTTAAAACCCATTTGTGAGTGTTTTGGGGGTTTTGGGTGAATATGGGTCATGAAGGCTCATAGATGACTAACCTAGGGTTTGAATGTGATAATTGAGCTCTTGGGTCTTAATTTAGTTAATTAACTGCTAGCACACTTTAATGATATGTAAATGGGTGTTATTTGGGTATGAGGTGACCCGAATGGGTATGGAAACCTCGAATGGGTAAAACGGGTCTTTTGATGACCTAAGTTTGACTTTCTAGTAGGGAAATGAGATAACCGGGTGATTAAATGCATATTAAGACCATAAATGGCAAGAGTTAGGGTTTTTGGTAAAGTTGACCCATTATTAGGGTTAAGGGTGCAATTGGGTTGGAATTGCACTTTGTGTCAAACGACTAGTATGTTGAGTGAGTTAGTTGACAAATTCGATGGTGTGATTGATTATGTGCCTAATGTAATAGGTACGTTACTTTAAAGGTTTGCAAGTTCGGTTAACTTTCACGAAGATGTGAACCACGAGCCGGTAGCATCGAGTGTGAACCACGAGCCGGTAGCACTATAAAACAAAGTGTGAACCACGAGCCGGTAGCACTATAAAAGAGTATGACTCAATTGAGTATGGTGTGAACCACGATCCGGTAGCACCATAGCGTTATGGTTAACCATATTGAGATTGTTGATCGTTTAGCATATTGTTTAAATATATTGTGTTGAGTATATGCTAATGCAGTTTTGTGATAATGTGCGACTTGTTAAGTATTTTGGGTATGATGTTATGCTATTTTGAGTTTCAAGTTCGTACGAGGTATTCGGAAATTGTGATTGCAAATAGATGGGTTATATATATGTATGTATAATTATTGCATTCACTAAGCGTTAGCTTACCCTCTCGTTGTTTACCTTTTTAGGCTCGGGTGCGGACAAAGGAAAAGGTATTTGGTTGGATTAGTTCTCCCGCTTGATTTGATAGGGGATGCTTTTGGGTTAGCTTTTGGAAGTTCGGTCAAGCTTTGGGTAGTTTAACCCCAAACACCATGCTCTAGGGTCGCTTGGGAATTAAACTTGTATTTGGTCGAAACTTTTATTTTTGGAACGAAACTCGTAAAATGGGCGATATGGGCCCGATGTTGTAAAACTTGATTTGATGATGAAAACCTCTTAGTTTATCATATTGTGTTATGTTGTGAAAAGGTTTTCGTGTAAAAGTGTCGGGAAGCGGGTTTTCCGCTCACGTGAGTTGGACCCGTGATCAGTCCCTGGCAGTTCATTGGGACGCCATCCCAATTGCTTCGACGCCGTCCCATTCTTAAGGGCTGGACGCCGTCCAGATGGTCAGTCCCAGAATTTTTTTTTTTCGCGTTTTGAGTTTATGAAGTCGGGTTGTTACAAGTGGTATCAGAGCATGGTCTAAGGGATTTAGGCGACTTGAGATATGTGCCTAGACTTAGACTTTATTGTGTGAGCGCTTTATGCGGGACTTGTAGGACTTTGGGTCTAATCGGGAATTGTTAGTGCTTTGGTTTATGTGAACTAACCTTGTGCTAATTATTTTGTGATGTGTTTAGCAATCATCAAGCAAGACGGACGTTGTACTAGCGAGTTAATGCGACGTGCTCGCGTAACAATGATTAGCTACCGTTGTAACGGGTGCAAATCGTGTCAAATGAGTAATGTACGACGATTGTCGAGCAAGATGTAGTAGTGTGGTGTACATGTATATACTTACGTGTTATGCCTTTTCGTTCTTTGTTTAACCTTTTCTGTTTTATAGAATGAAGACGAGAAAGGACACGATAATGATATCGGCGGTACAAGCGAGGACCCCGAATTCACGGCCAAGGTTGAGACCATCTTTAAAAGGCTAAAGAAGGATTTTCTTGACGATGTCCGAAAGGTCTTCCAAGAGTTGGTCGATGGACAAGTGACCGAAATGATCAATGATCGAATGAAAGCCGCAATAGAGGAGGCTTTAGAGGCTAGAAACATTTATCCTCGTGGTGAAGGAGGTGAAGGAAAGCGGGACTTCCACTACAAAAATTTCAAGGATACTCAACCTCCGATGTTTAATGGGGTGAGGGATCCATTGAAAAGCACTTGTTGGATTTCCGATATCGAGGGGGCGTTCCGTACCGCGGAGTGTCCTCCCGAGAAAAAGACGAGGTATGGGTTTAGCATGTTATGTGAAAAAGGCAAGTTGTGGTGGGACGATAAAATCAATTTATATGGTGAAGAGCAATGCATGAGCTTGACATGGGAGGAGTTTAAGAAGGAATTTTTCCAAGAATACCGAACTTCTTCCGACCTTGATAGAATCCGGGACGAGTTGCACCATTTGCAACAAGGTTCAATGGACTTAGTTACTCTTAAGTCTACCTTCTTGGCAAAGACTCATTTTTGCCCGGAGTATGTTGGTGATGATCACAAGCTAATGAAGGATTTCTACCGCACTTTAAATGATGAGTACAAGGGTAAGATTAGTCGGGGTATGGCTAAGTCTTTTGACGAGTTATTTGAATTGGCTCGGGGTTTTGAGCTGGAGGTGCCAAGAAAGAGCGATTTTACTTTTTCAAAGAGGAAGTTTGAGGGTTCAAGTCATTCGAACTTTTCAAACAAGAAGTCCAAAAAAGGCTCCGAAAGCGTTAATAGTGTGAAGAAGGGTGCTTCCGGAGGTTTCGGGCCCACGGGTTATAATTGTAATCAAAAAGGACACATGGCCCGTGATTGCACCAAGGCGTCGACCAAAATCACTTGCTTTAATTGTGGTAAAGAGGGGCATAAGAGGCCGGAATGTCCCAATTTGAATAATGATAATGTTAAACGGTTATAGAAAGCGGCGAGTACGGCTAGGGGTCGCAACTACTTGATGACGAATGATGAAGCCAAGCAATTGAACGAAGTTGTCTCAGGTACTTTCATGGTTAATTCTAACCCGGCGAGAATTCTATTTGATAGCGGTGCAAATTTATCTTTTGTGTCTCCTAAATTTGTACCTAAACTTGATAGACCGTTAGCTAAGTTAAGTCATCTGGTAGAAGTCGAAATAGCGGACAGCAAGACGGTGCTAGTGGTTGATGTGTGTGAAAATTGTGATGTTGTTTTCGGTGCCGAAACCTTTAAAATTGATCTCATTCCAATGACCTTGGGCGATTTTGATATTGTCGTTGGTATGGATTGGCTCGATCGTTATAGAGCCGATATTGCATGCCATGATAAGTTTATTCTTGTGAAGACCCCAAGTGGGGGAGAGTTGATTATTCATGGTGATAAGCGAAGGAGACCGGTGCCGATATGCACTTTTGCACGGGCACGTCGTCTCGTTGTTACCGGTGGCATGGCTTTCCTTGCTCATGTTGTTGATACTCGTAATGAGCCACCACCCATTCGTGAAATTCCGGTGGTTAATGAATTTGAAGACGTTTTTTCGGATGAGTTACCGGGTGTTCCGGCGGAAAGACAAGTTGAATTTCGCATTGAGTTGGTTCCGGGGGCTACCCCCATTGCTAAAACTCCTTATCGTTTAGCGCCAACGGAAATGCAAGAGTTTTTGAATCAAATCCAAGAGTTGCTCGAAAAGGGTTTTATTCGACCAAGTGCTTCGCCATGGGGCGCTCCGGTGTTATTTGTGAAGAAGAAAGATGGTAGTATGCATATGTGCATTGATTACCGTGAGTTGAATAAAGTGACGATCAAGAATCGTTATCCGTTACCTAGGATTGACGATTTGTTTGATCAACTTCAAGGTGCAACGTATTTCTCTAAAATTGACCTACGGTCCGGCTATCACCAAATGCGGGTCCGTGAGGAAGACATTGAGAAAACGGCTTTTTGAACGCGTTATGGGCATTTTGAGTTCGTAGTTATGTCTTTTGGTCTTACGAATGCACCGGCGGCATTCATGGATCTTATGAAGCGAGTGTGCCAACCTATGTTGGACAAGTCGGTAATAGTGTTCATTGACGACATACTAGTCTACTCGAAAAGTATGAATGAACATGAACGTCATTTGCGTGAAGTATTGAAGAAGCTACGAAAGGAGAAGTTGTATGCAAAGTTCTCCAAATTGAATTTTGGCTAAGGGAAGTTCAATTCCTTGGTCATATTGTGAACGAAAACGGTATTCAAGTAGATACGGGGAAGATCGAGACGGTGAAGAGTTGGGGACGACCGACTACGCCTACGGAAATTCGAAGTTTTCTCGGATTGGCCTGTTATTATCGTCAGTTTATCCAAGACTTTTCTAAGATTGCTTCTCCATTGACGAAGTTGACGAGAAAGAATGCTAGGTTTAATTGGGATAACGAGCAAGAAATTGCTTTTCAATTGTTAAAAGAGAAGTTGTGTCAAGCTCCGGTGTTAATGTTGCCGGAAGGGGTAAAAGACATGACGGTTTATTGTGATGCTTCTCTAAATGGGCTCGGGTGTGTTCTTATGCAAAGGGGTAAAGTCATCACTTATGGCTCTCGACAATTAAAAGAACACGAGACGAGATACCCGACTCATGATCTTGAGATGGCGGCGGTGGTACATGCGCTGAAAATTTGGCGCCATTACTTGTGTGGTGTCAAGTGTACGATTTATTCGGATCATAAGAACTTGAAACATCTTTTCACTCAACGAGATTTGAATTATCGTCAACGAAGATGGATGGATGTGGTGAAAGACTATGATTGTGAGATACTTTATCATCCGGGTAAGGCGAACGTTGTCGCGGATGCGTTGAGTCGAAAGAGTCAACATCCGGCGATAAAGGTAGGATCGTTACGTTTGATTATTACCAATGATTTTCTCGAGAAGCTTGGTGAGATTCAAATAGAGGTGTACGTTCACAACAAGCATACGGAGCGAATCGTGGGCCAATCGGAGTTTATTACTATAGGTTTGCGTGGGTTGTTGTCTTTTCAAGGAAGGGTGTGGGTGCCTAAGATGGGTGATTACCGACGGGTGCTACTTGATGAAGCATATAAGTCAAAATATTCCATTCACCCAGGCGCGACGAAAATGTATCTTGACTTGAAGAAAGATTATTGGTGGCCGGGCATGAAGCGTGATGTTGTAAAATATGTTGAACAATGTGTTACTTGTTTGCAAGTAAAGGCTGAGCACCAAAAGCCGTATGGTATGTTGCAACCGTTAGAAATTCCGAAAAGGATATAGGAGCACATTACCATGGATTTCATCACAAAGTTACCTAAGACGGCGAGAACCCAATTTGACTCGATTTGGGTAATAGTTGATAGGTTGACGAAAAGTGCCTTGTTTATTCCCATTAAAGAAGCAATATCGTCGGAGGCCTTGGCTAAGTTATTTATCAAGGAAGTGGTCTCGCGACATGGGGTTCCTATATCTATTATTTCGGATCGAGATACCCGTTTTACGTCTCGGTTTTGGGAAAAGTTTCATGAAGATATGGGTACACAATTAAAGTTGAGCACGGCGTATCATCCTCAAACGGACGGCCAAACCGAACGTACAAATAAAACTTTGGAAGATATGTTACGGGCGTGCATTATTGATTTCGGTGGTAGTTGGGATGAGCATTTGCCTTTGGTGGAATTCTCGTACAATAATAGTTACCATACTAGTATCGGGATGCCACCTTATGAGATGCTATATGGGCGAAGGTGTCGAACTCCCATTTGTTGGGGAGAAGTGGGTCAAAGGGAAATCGGGAGTACCGATTTGGTTTTGGAGACGAATAACAAGATTGATATGATTCGGGAACATTTAAAAAAGGCGCAAGATAGACAAAAGTCGTATGCCGATAAATGTAGATGAACGATCGAGTTTCAAGAAGGCGATATGGTGATGCTTAAGGTTTCGCCATGGAAGGGTATTATTCGGTTTCGAAAACGGGGAATGTTAGCTCCTCGGTTTATTGGGCCATTTAAAGTTTTAGCTCGTGTTGGTGAAGTTGCATACCGTTTGGAATTACCCGAAGAACTTGCGGGGATCCATAATACATTTCATGTTTCTCATCTCCGTAAGTGTCTTGCGGATGATTCTTCGTGGGTGTCGTTAGACGAGATTGAGCTAAATAACAAATTGGAGTATGTTGAGGAGCCGGTTGCTATACTTGATGAAAGGTTAAGAAATTGAGAAATAAAGAGGTGAGTACTTTTAAAGTCCAATGGCGTCGAAGTATAGGTTCCGAGTTTACTTGGGAGCCCGAAGAGTTTGTTTTGGTGTATCTTCCTGCTTGTCATGCGGCGTGGATTGCGATGTCGCAATCCGGTTCAAGTGGGGGAGAGTTGTAAGATCCAGTTTTCTCAGACAGGTGGGACGCCGTCCAAAGGGCGGGACGCCGTCCCAGATCAATGGACTGGACGCCGTCCAGAATAGCTGGCAGACTCAACTTCGTTTTTTTAGATATTTAGTTGGGCAATTTTGTAATTTCACTTTGTGGACGACTTAAAGGCTCTAGATCAGTTTTAGGAGTATCATTTACTCCATCTTTCAACCACCAAACCTCCTCCATTCAATTCTAGAGAGAGAGAGTGTTTCAAGAGTGAGAGAGCTCCATTTAAGGAAGAAGAAGCTCTTTTCAGGTTAGAGCTCGGGTATTAAGGTTGTTCATCTCCTCACTAGCTACGTTTTGATAGTTGTGGCAAGCCCTAAATCTAATCTCCTTGTTTTAATTGTTTAAGAGTTAGGGTTTGTGTAAGTGATGAACTTTAAAACCCATTTGTGAGTGTTTTAGGGGTTTTGGGTGAATATGGGTCATGAAGGCTCATAGATGACTAACCTAGGGTTTGAATGTGATAATTGAGCTCTTGGGGTCTTAATTTAGTTAATTGACTACTAGCACACTTTAATGATATGTAAATGGGTGTTATTTAGGTATGAGGTGACCCGAATGGGTATGGAAACCTTGAATGGGTAAAACGGGTCTTTTGATGACCTAAGTTTGACTTGCTAGTAGGGAAATGAGATAACCGGGTGATTAAATGCATATTAAGAACATAAATGGCAAGAGTTAGGGTTTTTAGTAAAGTTAACCCATTATTAGGGTTAAGGGTGCAATTGGGTTGGAATTGCACTTTGGGTCAAACGACTCTAGTATGTTGAGTGAGTTAGTTGACAAATTCGATTGTGTGATTGATTATGTGCCTAATGTAATAGGTACATTACTTTGAAGGTTTGCAAGTTCGGTTAACTTTTACGAAGACATTAAGGTGAGTGGAGTAATTAATAGTATGTGTATATGACGTATTTATTTATGGGTGTTATGGTATGAACCATCGAGCCGGTAGTGCCATAACATGTGTATGATCAAGTGTGAACCATGAGCCGGTAGCACTATAAACTAAGATGTGAACCACGAGCCGGTAGCATCGAGTGTGAACCACGAGCCGGTAGCACTATAAAACAAAGTGTGAACCACGAGCCGGTAGCACTATAAAAGAGTATGACTCAATTGAGTATGGTGTGAACCACGATCCGGTAGCACCATGGCGTTATGGTTAACCATATTTAGATTGTTGATCGTTTAGCATATTGTTTAAATATATTGTGTTGAGTATATGCTAATGCGATTTTGTGATAATGTGCGACTTGTTAAGTATTTTGGGTATGATGTTATGCTATTTTGAGTTTCAAGTTCATACGAGGTATTCGGAAATTGTGATTGCAAATAGTTGGGTTATATATATGTGTGTATAATTATTGCATTCACGAAGCGTTAGCTTACCCTCTCGTTGTTTACCTTTTTAGGCTCGGGTGCGGACAAAGGAAAAGGTATTCGGTTGGATTAGTTCTCCCGCTTGATTTGATAGGGGATGCTTTTGGGTTAGCTTTTGGAAGTTCGGTCAAGCTTTGGGTAGTTTAACCCCAAACACCATGCTCTAGGGTCGCTTGGGAATTAAACTTGTATTTGGTCGAAACTATTATTTTTGGAACGAAACTCGTAAAATGGACGATATGGGCCTGATGTTGTAAAACTTGATTTGATGATGAAAACCTCTTAGTTTATCATATTGTGTTATGTTGTGAAAAGGTTTTCATGTAAAAGTGTCGGGAAGCGGGTTTTCCGCTCACGTGAGTTGGACTCGTGATCAGTCCCTGGCAGTTCATTGGGACGCCGTCCCAATTGCTTGGACTCCGTCCCATTCTTAAGGGCTGGACGCCGTCCCAAAATCTGGACGCCGTCCAGATGGTCAGTCCCAGAATTTTTTTTTACGCGTTTTGAGTTTATGAAGTCGGGTTGTTACAAGTATCTGGTTTTATGAGCTTCTCTAAGTATCATTTCTCTCATATCTCCAAATTTTGGTACCCAAATTCTTTCAGCCCTATACCGTCTTCCGTCTTCTCGAATATTAAGATGCTTCACCGATCTTTTGGGTATTTCATCCTTTAAGTTTCTCTCTTTTAAAACTCCTTGTTGCGCCACCTTTATTTGAGTAGTAAGGTTAGTGTGAATCATTATATTCATAGCTTTTACACGAATGGGTTCTCTGTCCTTTCTGCTCAAGGCGTCAGCTACCACATTTGCCTTCCCCGGGTGGTAACGAATCTCAAAGTCGTAATCATTCAACAATTCAATCCACCTACGCTGCCTCATGATCAGTTGTTTCTGATTAAATATGTGTTGAAGACTTTTGTGGTAGGTATATATAATACTTTTGACCCCATATAAGTAGTGCCTCCAAGTCTTTAATGCAAAAACAACAGCACCTAATTCCAAATCATGGGTCGTCTAATTTTGCACGTGAATCTTCAATTGTCTAGATACATAAGCAATTACTTTCGTTCGTTGCATTAATACACAACCGAGACCTTGATTTGAGGCGTCACAATATATCACAAAATCATCATTCCCTTCAGGCAATGACAATATAGGTGCCGTAGTTAACTTTTTCTTCACCAATTGAAACGCTTTCTCTTGTTCATCCTTCCATTCAAATTTCTTCCCTTTATGCGTTAATGCAGTCAAGGGTTTTGCTATTTTGGAAAAATCTTGGATGAATCTCCTGTAATAACCAGCTAGCCCTAAAAATTGGCGTATGTGTTTCGGAGTTTTTGGGGTTTCCCACTTTTCAACGATTTCAATCTTTGCTGGATCCACCTGAATACCTTCTTTGTTTACTATGTGACCGAGGAATTGAACTTCTTCTAACCAAAATGCACACTTTGAAAACTTAGCTTACAGTTTTTCTTTTCTTAGCAACTCTAGCACCTTTCTCAAATGTTCTTCGTGCTCTTGATAATTCTTCGAGTAAATAAGTATGTCATCGATGAAAACAATGACAAACTTGTCAAGATATGGCCCACACACTCGGTTCATGAGGTCTATGAACACAGCTAGTGTGTTAGTCAATCCAAACGGCATAACCATAAACTCGTAATGACCGTAACGCGTCCTAAAAGCAGTCTTCGGAATGTCATCCTCCTTCACCCGCATTTGGTGATACCCAGAACGTAAATCAATCTTCGAATAAACCGACGAGCCTTGTAGTTGATCAAATAAATTGTCGATTCTCGGTAATGGGTAACGGTTTTTGATGGTAAGTTTGTTCAACTCTCGGTAGTCGATACACAACCTGAATGTACCATCTTTCTTCTTGACAAACAGAACAGGAGCTCCCCATGGTGATGTACTTGGTCGAATGAAACCACGCTCTAAAAGTTCCTGTAACTGACTTTGTAATTCTTTCATTTCGCTGGGTGCGAGTCTGTATGGAGCATGAGCTATTGGTGCAGCTCTGGGTACAAGGTCTATTTGAAATTCAACGGATCGATGTGGGGTAATCTCGGTAATTCTTTCAAAAATACATCAGAAAATTCTTTTGCGACGGGAACATCACTGATGTTCTTTTCTTCAGGTTTAATTTCCTCGATGTGTGCTAGAATGACGTAACAACCTTTTCTTATTAGTTTTTGCACCTTCAAACTACTAATAAGATTTAACTTCGCGTTGTTCTTTTCTCCGTACACCATTAAAGATTTTCCTTTTTCACGCATAATGCGAATCGCATTTTTTTAACAAATGACATCTGCTCTCACCTTTTTCAACCAGTCCATGCCAATTATTACATCAAAACTCCCTAACTCGACTGGTATTAAATCAATTTTAAGCGTTTCATCCCCAGTTTAATTTCTCTATCCCGACATATATTATCTGCTGAAATTAATTTACCATTTGCTAATTCGAGTAAAAATTTACTATCCAAAGGCATCAATGGGAAACTTAACTTAGCATAAAAATCTCTACTCATATAGCTTCTATCCGCACCCGAATCAAATAAAACATAAGCAGATTTATCGTCAATAAGAAACGTACCCGTAACAAGCTCCGGGTCTCCCTGTGCTTCTGCCGCATTAATATTGATAATTCTTCCACAGCCCTGCCCATTAGTATTCCCCTGATTCGGGAAATTTCTAATAATGTGGCCCGGTTTTCCACATTTAAAACAAACAGCGTTGGTATTACTTGCTCCGACACTATTCATTCTGGCATTACTTGTTCCGACACTATTTGTTCCCTTAGTTCTGTTAAACTTTGGTCAGTAGACCTCACACTTTGTCGCGCTATGACCATTTCTTTTACACCTGTTGCAAAATGTCATGCAAAACCCCTGGTGATTTTCTTCACACCTATGACATGGCTGTTTTTGGTTTTTGTTGCCGTTGTTGTTATTGAGGTTGTTGTTGGGATTGTTGTTGTTGTTGAAACGGTTGTTGTAATTGTTGTTGTTGTTGGGATGTTTGTTGTAGTTATTATTAGGATTGCGGTTATTGTTGCGATTATTGTTGCGGTTGTTGGGATAGTTGTTGCGATTGTGGTTGTAATTGTTGTTGTTGTTCTGGTGACTCTTTTCACCGTTTTCCTCCCACTTCCTCTTGAGTTGTTTCGTGTTGGCTTCTTCGGCCGCCTGCTCTTTAATTCTTCCCTCAATCTGATCTATGAGTTTATGAGCCATTCGACTTGCCTTCTGTATAGAAGCGGGCTCGTGTGAACTCACATTTTCTTGAATCCTTACTGGTAACCCTTTTACAAACGCGTCAATCTTCTCTTCTTCATCTTCGAACGCTCCCAGACACAATAGGCACAACTCTGTGAATCGTCATTCATATGTGGTAATGTCGAACCCTTGGGTTCATAACTCTCTAACTTCTGCCTTGAGCTTATTGACTTTGTTTCTAGGACGGTAATGCTGGTTCATCAATTGCTTGAATGCCGACCACGGTAGTGCGTAAGCAGCATTTTGTCCTACATGTTCAAGATAGGTGTTCCACCACATTAACGCAGTACCTGTGAAGGTATGCGTAGCGTACTTCACTTTGTCCTCTTCAGTACACTTACTTATGAAAAACACCGATTCGACTTTCTCGGTCCACCGTTTCAATCCAATTGGTCCTTCAGTTCCATCAAATTCTAAAGGTTTGCAGGCAGTGAATTCTTTGTAGGAGCATCCTACACGATTTCTTGTGGAATTAGTTCCACTGCTAGATCCATAGTTATTGTTATTTTGCATCGCAGCCTGTACTGCGGCTATATTTGCTGCAAGGAAAACACAGAAGTCTTCCTCGCTCATGTTCAAATTCTGACGAGTCGCTGGTGCCATTTTCTTCAAAAATAGCCAAAAGAATTGAGTTAATCATATAGAATTTAAGAGTAGTCAATAGTATCTCGTAGCATTATATGAACTTATTTATAAAAGCTTTTTCTTCATATTAGCATTTTATAGTTTTAATTCGGGTAGTACCTACCCGTTAAGTTCATACTTACTAGCTACTATACAACTCAACTACTACGCTTCTATATGAAAAACTTATTACAATAATATTTCGCGTTCAAACTTTATACAAAATATTACAAACTTACAAAACCACTATTATACATATAGGATGAAATATAGCACATAATAACTTTGCTACTCGGCAGCTATAAAGGCAATTCTAGTTAATACGCAAGTTGTTCAGCAAAAGATATAAAGACACGTAATTCATAAGTCCAGAAACAAGTCATGCATTCTGGTTTTACTAAGATGACTTCCCATCCTTGATCTTGTGGAAAGTAACTATTATGACCATTGGCTAGGCAGCTTGTTGTTATGTCGTCAAAAGGACGAGGGTTTCGTAATGCCCAACAGCCTCGTAGCAATCTAAAAACCTTGTTTCTTACCCCAACTACTAAGTCCATCACTTGTGAAAATGTTTTATTTAAAAGTTTCAACCCAATGTTCTTTTTCTCCATTTGATGAGAAGTGAACATTATTAACCCGTAAGCATAACATGCTTCTTTATGTTGCATGTTAGAAGCACTTTCTAAAGAACGGAGTCCTATGTTGGGATATGTTGAGTCAAAATAGGTTTAACAACCCGTCCTAATCCACCTGAACGAAGTCATCAACATTTGGTCCCATTGCGATGATCGACTCCAACTAATGTCCTTAGAATGAGAAAATGCACAGCGGAAGACTTAATTCGTACCTGAGAATAAACATGCTTAAAAGTGTCAACCAAAAGGTTGGTGAGTTCATAGTTTTATCATAACAATCTTTTTAATATATTAATAGACCACAAGATTTCATAATCATAAACATAATACACTCGCAAGTGTATGTAAAGCATTCTAAGTGGTTGAGCACTTGGTAACCATACTTAACTATTAATCAACGTCGCATATTCCCTTTATTATGAAATCTCACTACACTGTACCAAGTGTAGCCTAAAAAATGAAGTACTGTGCAACCGTTGAATACTGGTCGTCCAGTCCGGTTGGGGTTGTCAGGCCCGATAGATCTATCAACAAGATTCGCGTTTACAATACCCATGTAAATAGTAGTTACCAAGCTACAGGGAAGTATACCAGTGGTACAACTCAACGTAGAATATATTTTAAGTACTTGTGTCTATTTCGTAAACATTTATAAAAGCAGCGCATGTATTCTCAGCCCAAAAATATATATTGCCAAAGCAATTAAAAAGGGAGCAAATGAAACTCACTCAATGTATTTTGTAGTAAAAATACATATGACTATATTGAACAATGCAGGGTTGGCCTCGGATTCACGAACCTATATCATTTGTATATATATTAATACACATAATCGTAATCGAGTAAAATATATTATTTTTAATACTACACTTGTTAAATTATTTGTTATATAGATATATTAATTTTTATATTTTTATTTAACTAATGTTTATCTTTTATTATAACATAATGATTTATATTAGGGTTTATAAAAAAATATATATATATATGTTTATATTATTTGATATATGTTATATATAGCTTAGTTACTATAAAATTATATTGATATGTGATATTAATATTCTTGTAATGTATTTTTATATGAAAAATATCTATTAGTAGTAATACAAATAATAATAACTATGATTATAAAATTTTACTACTAATAATAACCTTAGTGTTGATACTTAATAATAATAATAATAATAATAATAATAATAATAATAATAATAATAATAATAATAATAATAATAATAATAATAATAATAATAATAATGATAATAATAATATTAATAAAAAGGTTTACTACCTTAAAGGCTCAAAAGGATAACAAATTGCTCAAGCCGGGACTCGAACCCGTGACCTCTCGGTTAACACACAACACCCAAAACCATTAAGCTGCTTCCTACTTTTCTGAAATAACTAGCATCCTTAATCATTTTATCCTAACATTTTACGGCCTAAGTTGAGCAATGGAAGCCCAACAACAAATCTGAATTAGGTCACAGCCCAAGTTGTTGTAGTAAAAAAAAAATATGCTGCAGGTAGGGATTGAACCCACGACCTCTAACTTATACCACAAACACAATCAACCAGCTGCTCTACACCATCTTTCTGTTATATAAAAGATTTTGTTTCCTTTTATCTTACTTTCTGTGTTCATCTTCTCCAAATAATCAAAACAACCAAAGCCCATAACAACCATAACAACAAATTTCTTAGTTTAATTTATGGTTAAAATGGAAACGTTCCAGGTGAGTTTGGATTAACAGAAAAAAATAATAATAAAAAATTAAAAAAAAATGCTGCTGTCGTAACATTTGGAAAAAAAAAATATTGATTTTTGAGGTTGGAACATTTTTAGACCTTAATTCCTTTATGAAATATCTTACAAACGATCATTAGAATACACTAGCATTAACGATTGGACCTGAATTGTAACATATTACACGAATTCGTTAGAAGAAAAATGTTTGACTTTTATAAAACCAAAACTTTGACTAGTAAATTCGTCTTTGTTAAATCTAATTGGAGAATGAAATTGCACACACACGTTCACGACCAGGAAAAGAGAAGATCTACATTTTTACTTTCTTTCAATTTGATCCGAACCAACTTGATGGTTAAATGGGTTCGGTATGTAACAAAATAAAATATAAATATGAAGAACCCCATTGATTATTCTGTTAACAAAAGATGCAGATATAGTGTGGTTTTTATATGAAAACTGATTTGCTAGAAGATAAATTTGTGACTCGACAGATCTTCACAAGTGAGCAGAAAAGCAGGAAAAAAAAATAGAGAAAGAGGGAAAGGAAGATAAAAAAAAATAAGGTGATAGTGATCTGAGTTATCTGGCACGCGTATATATCTGTTCTCATTTCTTTTCTTTTTTATTTTTTTATTTGCATTAATAATTAAGTAAATAAGTGTTTTAATAATGATAGTAAATGATAAAAATAATTATACGATAATATTAATGCTAACAAGAATAATAATAATAAGTTTAATAATAATTAACAGTGATGATAACTATACTAATAAAAATGATGATTTTTAATGATAATAGTTAGTAAAATTTATAAAAGTAATAATAATAATATTGACGTAACAATTTACATTAACTGTCCCTCTCCTTATGGGTAAAATATAAAAATTCTAAAATTAAATAACTATATCCTAAATACATCTTTACTAAGCTTAAAAATTTATAGAACTCATTTTCGGATCACCGTTTATTTTAAAATCACATGAGTTTATTTATAACTGGTTTATTATCAATCAAATGATAATTGAGTGCTAGTATCATTTACTAAATAAATTCGAAATCAAATACATATATTTCATATACTTTATTTATATATGTAGATACATTATAAGTTATAATATCATATATTACTTTATTAATTCAAATAACTAAATTTTGTAATATTACAAATTACCATTTTATGTATATAAACATATTTTTAAATATATATACATATCTATTTACAAATAGTTGTTTGTGAATCGTCGAGAATGGTCGAAGAGTAATTGAATATATGAATATAGTTTTCAACACTTTCAAGACCTAATATTACAAAATTTTTTTATCGTGTCGGAAACATATAAAGATTAAGGTTAAAATTTGGTCGGAAATTTCCGGGTCATTACAGTAGGTTCGTAACCCGTAGCGTAAAATTGCATCTGGGTTTCCCGCACTAAATGCCTTAAAGAAAACTTGGCGTAACTTAAAGTCTCCTCAATGTGATATACCCCATCTTTTAAAGGAAAGCCTTTTATATACTAAGGCATGCCTGGAATGTCTTTCAAACGTTTGACAAACTAATTTTGCCGTAACTAATTGTACTGATGAATTATGCCCGACTCTAGACAAAATTTCATCAATCATATCTCCTGGTAGGTCTTCTAAAATTTTTAGTTGTCTATCCTTAACGTCCATTTTGTGTTTTTATACTATAAAATAGACAAGGATTAGATTTGTAAAAGATAATTAACAAACAATACAAGCAATTTTTACATAGAACATAAAAGTACAAGCACACTACAATACATATAATACACAACATGATTACAACCCTCTAATCGGAATCACTGGTTTCTTTTTCTTCGAACTTGGTTCGTTTTCCTAATTTTCTTGGGATATATGATGTTCCTCTAATACGAGCCGTCATTTTCCACAATGGTTTAGAAAAACCTGGTGGTTTAGAGGTTTCCGGGTTATTATTACAATTTAGGAAATACAGACGTTGCCGATACATATAATGTTCATCGGGGTTGGAATCAGGTTTCTCTATTTTTATACCTTTTTCCTTATTATTTTCTTTTGCCATATTCAATTGGGTCGAGGTAATTTCTATAACATCATCGGAATCCTCATCGGGATCCGATTCATCGGAAAATTGGTAATCTTCCCAATATTTTGCTTCCTCGGCGGAAACACCATTGACCATTTTTAACTTTGGTCCGTTGGTTGATGTTTTTTTTATTTAATCAATTTACTGTAGGTATCAAAATTTATTCCTCCGGAACCTCTTCCTCTTCCGGTTCCTCCTCTTCCGGTTCCTCCTCTTCCGGTTCCTCCTCTTCTGATTCCTCTTCTTCCGGTTCCTCTTCTTCCGGTTCCTCTTCGGGAATTTGTGAATCTTCCCAAATTATATTCAACTCTTCATTATTATTTGGTGAGTCGATGGGATTTGTACTAGTGGTAGACATCTATCACACAATATCAAACACATTAAGAGGTTAATATATCACATAATATTTACATGTTAATAATATATAGTTTCCAACAAAAGTGTTAAGCAATCGTTTTTAAAGAAAACACGGTCGAAGTCCAGACTCACTATTGTATCCTAACAAACTCGATAAGACACACTAATGCAAATTTCTGGTTCTCTAAGACCAACGCTCGGATACCAACTGAAATGTCCCGTTCATATTGATTATAAACGTTCCATATTAATTGATTTCGTCGCGAGGATTTGACCTCTATATGAGACGTTTTTCAAAGACTGCATTCATTTTTAAAACAACCATAACCTTTATTTTATATATAAAGGTTTAAAAAGCATTACGTAGATTATCAAATAATGATAATCTAAAATATACCGTTTACACACGACCATTACATAATGGTTTACAATAAGAATATATTACATCAAAAATAAGTTTCTTGAATGCAGTTTTTACATAATATCATACAAGCATGGACTCCAAATCTTGTCCTTATTTTAGTATGCAACAGCGGAAGCTCTTAATAATCACCTGAGAATAAACATGCTTAAAATGTCAACAAAAATGTTGGTGAGTTATAGGTCTAACCTATATATTATCAAATCATAATAATAGACCACAAGATTTCAAATTTCAATATACACCCAATTCATAGAGATAAAAATCATTCATATGGTGAACACCTGGTAACCGACATTAACAAGATGCATATAAGAATATCCCCTATCATTCCGGGAAATCCTTCGGACATGATAAAACAACTCGAAGTACTAAAGCATCCGGTACTTTGGATGGGGTTCGTTAGGCCCAATAGATCTATCTTTAGGATTCGCGTCAATTAGTATATCGGTTTACTAATTCTTAGGTTACAAAGCAAAAGGGGCATATTCGGCTTCGATCATTCACCCATATAATGTAGTTTCATTTACTTGTGTCTATTTCATAAAACATTTATAAAACTGCATGTATTCTCATCCCAAAATATTAGATTTTAAAAGTGGGACTATAACTCACTTTCACAGATTTTTACTTCGTCGGGAGTAAGACTTGGCCACTGGTCGATTCACGAACCTATAACAAATATATACATATATATATCAAAGTATGTTCAAAATATATTTACAGCATTTTTAATACATTTTGATGTTTTAAGTTTATTAAGTCAGCTGTCCTCGTTAGTAATCTACACCTAGTTGTCCATAGTTAGATGTACAGAAATAAATTGATATATATTATTTTGAATCAATCCACGACCCAGTGTATACACGTGTCAGGCTAGATCACAACTTAAAGTATATATATTTTTGGAATCAACCTCAACCCTGTATAGCTAACTCAAACATTACTGCATATAGAGTGTATATGGTTGTTCCAAATAATATATATACATGGGTTGATATGATATGTCAAAACATTTGCATACGTGTCTATGGTATCCCAAGATTACATAATATATTAGAATACATGTATAATACAATATAAGTTAGCTAGGATATGATTTGTATAGAATTATTACAATATTTCCCGTAGCTACAACAATCAAAAAATATCCAATCTTGTTTTACCCACAACTTCTTCGTTTTAAATCCATTTTGAGTGAATCAAATTGCTATGGTTTCATATTGAACTCTATTTTATGAATCTAAACAGAAAAATTATAGTTTTATAGTCTAAAATATAAGTTACAAGTCATTTTTGTAAGAGGTAGTCATTTCAGTCGAAAGAACGACGTCTTGATGACCATTTTGAAAAACATACTTCCACTTTGAGTTTAACCATGATTTTTGGATATATATTCATGTTCATAATAAAAATCAGTTTCCTAAAAGAACAACTTTTAAATCAAAGTTTATCATAGTTTTTAATTATCAAACCCAAAACAGCCTGCGGTGTTCCTACGACGTCGTATGTCCGGTTTTACGGTGTTTTTCATGTTTCCAGGTTTTAAATTATTAAGTTAGCATATCATATAGATATAGAATATGTGTTTAGTTGATTTTAAAAGTCAAGTTAGAAGGATTAACTTTTGTTTGCGAACAAGTTTAGAATTAACTAAACTATGTTCTAGTGATTTCAAGTTTAAACCTTCGAATAAGGTAGTTTTATTTATATTAATCGAATGATGTTATGAATATTATTACTACCTCAAGTTTTGTGGATAAACCTACTGAAAATGAGAAAAATAGATCTAGCTTCAAAGGATCCTTGGATGGCTTGAAAGTTCTTGAAGCAGAATCATGACACGAAAACAAGTTCAAGTAAGATTTTCACTCGAAATAAGATTGTTATAGTTATAGAAATTGAATCAAAGTTTGAATATGAGTATTATCTTGTATTAGAAAGATATCTTACTATAAATAAGAAAGATTTCTTGAGGTTGGATGATCACTTTACAAGATTGGAAGTAAGCTAGCAAACTTGGAAGTATTCTTGATTTTATGAAACTAGAACTTAAAGAATTTATGAAGAACACTTAGAACTTGAAGATAGAACTTGAGAGAGATCAATTAAATGAAGAAAATTGAAGAATGAAAGTGTTTGTAGGTGTTTTTGGTCGTTGGTATATGGATTAGATATAAAGGATGTGTAATTTTATTTACATGTAAATAAGTCATGAATGATTACTAATATTTTTGTAATTTTATGAGATATTTCATGCTAGTTGCCAAATGATGGTTCCCACATGTGTTAGGTGACTCACATGGGCTTCTAAGAGCTGATCATTGGAGTGTATATACTAATAGTACAAGCATCTAAAAGCTGTGTATTGTACGAGTACGAATATGGGTGCATACGAGTAGAATTGTTGATGAAACTGAACGAGGATGTAATTGTAAGCATTTTTGTTAAGTAGAAGTACTTTGATAAGTGTCTTAAAGTCTTTCAAAAGTGTATGAATACATATTAAAACACTACATGTATATACATTTTAACTGAGTCGTTAAGTCATCGTTAATCGTTACATGTAAGTGTTGTTTTGAAACCTTTAGGTTAACAATCATGTTAAATGTTGTTAACCCATTGTTTATTATATCTAAAGAGATGTTAAATTATTACATTATCATGATATTATGATGTATTAATATATCTTAATATGATATATATATACAATTAAATGTCATTACAACGATAATCATTACATATATGCTTCGTTTCGAAATCATTAAGTTAGTAGTCTTGTTTTTACATATGTAGTTCATTGTTAATATACTTAATGATATTTTTACTTATCATAATATCATGTTAACTATATATATATATATATATATATATATATATATATATATATATATCCATATATATGACATCATATAGTTTTTACAAGTTTTAACGTTCGTGAATCACCGGTCAACTTGGGTGGTCAATTGTGTATATGAAACCTATTTCAATTAATCATGTCTTAACAAGTTTGATTGCTTAACATGTTGGAAACACTTAATCATGTAAATATCAATTTCATTTAATATATATAAACATGGAAAAGTTCGGGTCACTACATCGGGGTAGTTGATCACTTGATTGATAAAGTGAAAGACGATCATTGGGACCCAAAATAATCATCAAACATCACATCCTTCATCATAATCTCATTGCACTCAATCCTTAATTAAGTAACTCATTAATCATGGATTGAATAATTGGCGCCATCCGTGGGACACGTTTTACGAATTAAACTTGAAATTTTTTATTTTGTGCTGTCAAACAATCAATTGCTTTGTTTAATTTAAATCGTGTATTGTTACGATATTTACAGGAAGTTACTGAGGCGTATTAGCTGGTTTGATCGTTGAATATGACAGCTAACACGAAACAAACAGGAAGTTCCATCAATGCTGATGCGTTAGTTAATGATTCGCAAAATGCCTTGTCAAGTAGTATGCAGGCAAATGTTAATACTATTGCGGGAAGCTCAGGGCAAGAACCGCTAGCTAAAGCGTCTAGTGACAATCCTGCTAATACCGATTCGCAACTAAAGGTTGCTGCTAAAAAAATGGTATCGCGTAGGAATTTACAACAACATCGTAAAGAAACTGTCGCTGATGGCAAGCGATTAAGGATTTTAGCGGGAAAAGAAGACAAAGTCTTTGGCACTGCTATTGAACACGCTAGAAAGGATGGTCATGAATCTCGCATATCACGAACTTACCTATGGCCGTTGAATGATTCTGGATCACAAGTTGATTGCTTAGTTGTTGACCATCGTGATAGTGATAGCGATGGTACGGATGAATGTGTTATTCTAAATTCTATTTATACTTCAAAGACTGCGAAAGTACCAAGAGAAGAAAGTGAATTTTCTGATGATTCGGACAATGTAGAGGAATTTGTAAAAATTCCACATGTTAAGTGAAGGCGACCACCAACACCTTTCCCTCGACATGGGGACGAAGGTAAAGCATCTGATGCTGTTCGTAGAAAAAATGCTCAACATTTTTTAGCGGATGCTTTTAGAAGCATTGCGCCTAAGTCAATGTAACATAAGTTTGAACAACCAAATTTCTTGCAAGATATGATCGCCAAGTTTTGCGCGGAGAATACTGATACTCGCACAAAAAAGGCGACTAAAATTACCACTGTTGCAGACAAGTTTGTCTAGCATATATCTGATTATCCAATTGTTACACTGCCTATTGTGCCAGTGACATTGGGAGTTTACTCAGGGTTAACTGACCCCTTGGATTTTTTGCAGCAATTTGAAGGTGTGGTAAGCACCTATAATTGGGATGAACCAGTTGCGTGTAGGGTATTTCCTATGGTTTTGCAAGGATCCGCCAGGGAGTGGTTCCATAGCCTGCAAGCTCGCAGTATCATTGGCTTCATTGATCTTCGCGATAAATTTTTGCTGCACTTTCAGAATCTTTTACCGCAGAAGAAGACACATATAGAATGTCATGATATTAAGCAGGGCAACAAGGAAACTTTGAACGCATTACTTACGCGATACATTTACGAGTGCCAAAAGATACCAGGTCTGAACGAAGATAAAAATTACTCCGCAACGACATCCAACGCTTGTGCGAAGACTGCGAAGAGATGTCCCGCCAACTTTCGCTAAGTTCCAACAAAAGACATATGATTATCTTCGAGGTGGAGAAGATAGTACTATAACCCCTGCATGTGAGTGGGGTAAGGACAAAAGTCGGCGGAATGACAATGATTCTTTTCGCGATGGCAACGGCGATAGTTACCACGGTTCTGGTTATCCGCGACGACATGGCGGCGGTGGTTACCCGCGCAATGATAGATTTCAAGGGCAAAATGATAACCATGGTTATAACCGTCGAGATCGTTATTCTTCGTGAAAATGGAATAATGAGTCTTTCAATATAATTCATATGCTAACAAAAACGCCTAAGGAACTTTTGCTACAGGAAAGAGTCGCTAAGTCTTTTCCTAATCCGCAACCTTTAGGGGAGAATAGCCGGTGAGATAGGTCAAAATTTTGTGTTTTTCATGATGATTATGGTTATGACACCAATCGTTGCAGAGATTTGGCAAAACTGATCGCGGAGGCATATGAGCAAGGCAAGTTGGATCATTTGATCGCACAGAGTGCTGTAAGTAATGCGAATGCGATTATATTGCCTGCAGAAACCAATGCTCCGCAAGTGCCAAATGTGGCTGAGCGAAAAGCTCCCGTGGTGAAGAATCTTAGGGTAAAAATGGTAACTAAGAAAGAAAATCAGCGCGAAATTCAGGTCATTAATGTGGTAGAGGTACAGGGTGAACTGTCGGTACTTCAAATATCTGCACAAATTGCAAGCTGGCAATGTCCTTCTATTTCATTTCCTCCTGCAAGCCTGACCGCGGATGTTGACAAACCGGTAGTGGTTTCATGTCGCATTGCGGATACTGGTATTGTGATTATGAAAGTGCACGTTGACACTGGTAGCAGTGTGGACGTAATGTATGAACAATGTTTTAGCAAATTGCCCGAAAATATTCAGGCTTTGATGAAACCTACTGCGGTTTCACTTGCTGGATTTTCAGGAGAGTCAACTTGGCATGTTGGTCAGTTGGAATTGCAATTCGAGCTAGTTGATGATCACGATGAATCGCTAAGGCGCCAAGAATTGTTGAATCTTTATATAATGCTAAATCAGTCGCGATTTAATATGATTTTTGGGCGCACTGCTTTGCGCATGTTTGGTGTAATCCCTTCTATTATACACGACATGGTTAAATTTTCTGCTAATAAGGAAATTGGCATGCTAGCTTCTGTGGTGTTAGAGCCATTTTGTGCTATGATTATGGCAAGAGAAAATATGGGTATTGAGGGGCATTCAGTTCATTCTGAATAAGTGCGTATGATAGTAATAAAAGACTTTTAATACAATGCTTACTCAAGTCAGATCAATGGTTGGCATGTTATTTTCATTTTTTGAAATTTGTATTACGAAAAAGTAGTGAATAAAGCAACGATTAGTTTCAGTGTTAGTGATTGTTTCTATACAAAGCAAAAACACTGCGTGTGGCCACACATAGTGATTATTTTGCAGAATACAATTGCTTGATTTTCATAACACGGAATTAATGTTTGTGTAAATGTAATTAAGGATCCGCAGATATTTTTAACAATATGGCATGGTTTTCGCCAAACGTGGCATGTTTAATGTTATAGTAATGCGAGTATGCATTGTGAAATAATGCGTTTAAAACCAAGTGATGAAATTGCCCACTTGTGTTACTGAATGAATGTTGCGAAAGGGTAAAATTTCCTAAGTGTTTGATCTTGCCAATACTCAGATGCTTCGCAATGCTAAAAATTGCCTAAGGATCGATTTGTCGGACTTAGAAGATTTATAATGCATAAAAGATTGTTTCGCATAAGTACGCGTTTGTTATGTGCACAATAGCGAATGTGGAAATTGCAAAGGGCAAGTCTGAATTATGAATATATGATAAAATAAAGTGCTATATAAATAAGACAAGTTGCAACTGCGGAGCATAATCATTTTATTAATAAACACGCTATAGCAGCGCGTAGAATTACAAAAAAACGCAATTTACAATTGCGAAATACACATTTACAATTCAAATAAGATATTTAAAGCTTGAGCGCTTTAATATCTTCAAATGTAACGCCTTCGCATTGGCTAAGCTCTACCAAAGCTGGTATGGTGACTTTCTCAACCTCTTTTTTCGCTGTAGCTAGTGCTTCGCGGGCATCATCAGTTGCACATATCTCATTTTCCATATCCGAAGGAAGTGGTTAGGAAAGATCGCCAAGTTTGCAAGGTAGGTCATACCACTGGCAATGAGTAACGAGTTTGGATGCCTGGGAGTATGCTCGAAACTTCTCAGTTACTGGTTTTGAATCCATGATTTTGTCGCCAAGCTCGGGAAGGTATTTGATGAGTTGAGCAAATTGTTCCTCAGCATTTTCCGCTCTCTTTTTGAGCTTCGCGTTTTCCTCTACAGCTTTTTTGAGTTGCGCCTCAAGTTTCTGCGCCTTCCTTTGTTGAGCATTGGCAATTTTAACCTGCTTCTCATATTCATCGGATATTTCGTTGAAGCGCTCAACGTTGTCGATGGCCAGGCAAATTACGTTATAGCAATTATGGAGTCGCTGTCTTTCGGCTTGAGGAAAAGTCAGTTTACGGTATTCATCTTGAGTATTATTGGGGATAAATTTGTAGAGTTTGCGGTACAAACGGTTGGCTTGTTCTGCTTCTGCGGCTTCCTCTGCGTCATCCTCTTCTTGGTCGGATGCTTCAGCGTCAGAAGGAAGGCTTAAGTCCTTATTACCGGGCTCTTCAAGAATGTCCTCGGGGATACTCCCGGTGATGTTGTATAGCGGTCTAGGCTCAGCTGGGGAGTCTGAAAGCACAACTAAAAAGAGATAAGCGAATATAATAAATTAGTGCGGTAAAAATAAAAATGCACTATAAATAATAACGCGGTTTGAAATTTGCTTACTCGTTTCTTGTTCAGCAAAAGAACGACTGCGTCTTTTACGAGGAGTCGTAGCTCCCTCTGTCACTTTTCGCTTCCCGCGGTCTTCGCCGGGAATAGTAAACGTATTGATAATAGCCTCATCAATGGGAATAATCTCGCCATCGCCAAATTTTAAGCGACGCGCTGGTTTAATCCCATTGATGTCCGCTGACCTCATTACCAGCTCAAGGTCAATCTCTGCAACATGGTACCACAAAACGTTATGCAATTATAAGGGTAATATATATTGTGAATTTGTGAAAAACAAAAAATATAAGCAATATACCGTTGTTGACGTCGTCGACTAAAAGCGCGTCGCAATCACCTCATAGTCAGTACATGGATACTCCGCCAATATAAAGCGGAATGTTGGAGTAGGCCCGCATAACCAGGCCCGCGTTCTTGATTGTTTTCAGTAAATCTTGTTAAAGGTCATCCGGTGTGACCTTGTCATTCACCGTTGCGTCCATTTCGGTGCACCATGCTTTGGGTATGTTGCTATCAACGTGGGCGGTGTTATTAATAAAAAAGAAGGAACTGCGCCAGTTCCCAATGGAATCCTTAGGGGAAGTCATCACGCCATGACGACCGCGGAAGGAATACCACCCCTTATCATAAGGTGTAAGGCTATTAAAAGAGCGAAAGGTGTTAAGTAGTGGCTGCTCATTAAGTGCTTTGCAATACATCTCGAATAGCACAATTTTATTAATCGCGTTTGGGTGCAGTTGTGCAACTGCAACCTTGTAGTATTCGCATACACTGTAAAAAAAGAAAGTCAGTGGAAGGCGTAGGTTACCATGTGAAATGGCAGCCTCGTAAATCGTAATCATTCCCTTAGGCGGAGCATTCGCTCTATCCGAGGATGATGGAGCGGTGGGCGAAAACTGTGAAAGTAGTGGATAATACTATTGCAAGGTTTGGATTTTAGCCTCTGTCATGTATGACACGAAGGCACTGGGAGTGTTGGTAGTAGATGAGGATGCCATTTGTAATAATATAATTAAATCAGCTGTTGAATTGAAAAGTTATAAGGGTTGAATCGATTAATTGCAATGAACGCGTATGAATAGGAGAGTTTGATTGAGTAAGCAATTGCAGAAGAAAGCGTAAAGTTGTTAATGCGAATTATCCTGTTATTTATAATTGAAATTAGGGCGAGGAAGTCGAAAAGGTAATGATTACTCTTAAACGGCTAAAATTACCGCAACGTGTAAATGGTAATTTTCTAGCCGTTACAGCATTTATGATTTGACAGTTTACGAAGTTACCGTTGTTGTTTTGCTTTGAGATTAATAAAACTAACGGTAATAATTAGATGGTAAAAAATTATTACAACTTGCTGCAAATATATTTTAATGTAACACGATTTATTTTTTAGAGTTTATCATGATGCATCTGCTTTGCGAAATGCATCATAATAAACTGGGGGGACTTGATCATATACATAGCATTGTATATGTATATTTTATTAGCTAAGGGCTAAAAGCAGAAGTTACGCAAACTATAATAAAAAGGTGTGGAATATCCGCTGAAAATAAGTATAGCGGTTATGTTTCCGCTTTAATAAAAGACTGCGGTTTAATCCGCTAAGTTTCCGCGGATAATTAAGAAATCCGCAGACCACGGATATTTTGAATACTATAAATAGAGAGCATGGCCTCTCATTTATGGGTTGTTGATTCTCTGCCATTTGCTCTAGCCTTTGTGATTTTCACTTGTGATCTTGCCCAAGGAATTTCTATATTGCGCTAAGGTGAATCATGCTAATTGACAATCAAGACCGGGTTGGGGTGGTTGATCACTTGATTGATAAAGTGAAAGACGATCATCGGGGCCCAAAATAATCATCAAACATCCCATCCTTCATCATAATCTCATTGCACTAAATCCTTAATTAAGTAACTCATTAATCATGGATTGATCAAATGAGTACCAACATCAATGGCTACCGAACCTTCAAGCTAGATTGTACCACCGTCTCTGCACAAGAAATCTGAACATCGTTGTGCTTATAAGGCAACGAAATTTGTTATGGACTGTTAACTAGCCTTTAAACATTTTGACTTGTCTGTTAGGTCCGTTAAGTGGCATGTACGATGCACGTGTTCTTCTTTCAAACACATCCACGTGCCAAGCAAGTGTTATCTCAATTGCAGGAGCAGCTTGAAATGTCCCGTTCTTATTGATTAAAAACGTTCCATATTAATTGATTTCGTTGCGAGGTTTTGACCTCTATATGAGACGTTTTTCAAAGACTGCATTCATTTTTAAAACAAACGATAACCTTTATTTCATAAATAAAGGTTTAAAAAGCTTTGCGTAGATTATCAAATAATGATAATCTAAAATATCCTGTTTACACACGACCATTACATAATGGTTTACAATACAAATATGTTACATCGAAATCAGTTTCTTGAATGCAGTTTTTACACAATATCATACAAACATGGACTCCAAATCTTGTCCTTATTTTAGTATGCAACAGCGGAAGCTCTTAATATTCACCTGAGAATAAACATGCTTTAAACGTCAACAAAAATGTTGGTGAGTTATAGGTTTAACCTATATATATCAAATCGTAACAATAGACCACAAGATTTCATATTTCAATACAAATCCCATACATAGAGATAAAAATCATTCATATGGTGAACACCTGGTAACCGACATTAACAAGATGCATATATAAGAATATCCCCATCATTCCGGGACACCCTTCGGATATGATATAAATTTCGAAGTACTAAAGCATCCGGTACTTTGGATGGGGTTTGTTAGGCCCAATAGATCTATCTTCAGGATTCGCGTCAATTAGGGTGTCTGTTCCCTAATTCTTAGATTACCAGACTTAATAAAAAGGGGCATATTTGATTTCGATAATTCAACCATAGAATGTAGTTTCACGTACTTGTGTCTATTTTGTAAATCATTTATAAAACCTGCATGTATTCTCATCCCAAAAATATTAGATTTTAAAAGTGGGACTATAACTCACTTTCACAGATTTTTACTTCGTCGGGAAGTAAGACTTGGCCACTGGTTGATTCACGAACCTATAACAATATATACATATATATCAAAGTATGTTCAAAATATATTTACAGCACTTTTAATATATTTTGATGTTTTAAGTTTATTAAGTCAGCTGTCCTCGTTAGTAACCTACAACTAGTTGTCCACAGTTAGATGTACAGAAATAAATCGATAAATATTATCTTGAATCAATCCACGACCCAGTGTATACGTATCTCAATATTGATCACAGCTCAAACTATATATATTTTGGAATCAACCTCAACCCTGTATAGCTAACTCCAACATTCACATATAGAGTGTCTATGGTTGTTCCGAAATATATATAGATGTGTCGACATGATAGGTCGAAACATTGTATACGTGTCTATGGTATCTCAAGTTTACATAATATACAATACAAGTTGATTAAGTTATGGTTGGAATAGATTTGTTACCAATTTTCACGTAGCTAAAATGAGAAAAATTATCCAATCTTGTTTTACCCATAACTTCTTCATTTTAAATCCGTTTTGAGTGAATCAAATTGCTATGGTTTCATATTGAACTCTATTTTATGAATATAAACAGAAAAGTATAGGTTTATAGTCGGAAAAATAAGTTACAAGTCGTTTTTGTAAAGGTAGTCATTTCAGTCGAAAGAACGACGTCTAGATGACCATTTTAGAAAACATACTTCCACTTTGAGTTTAATCATAATTTTTGGATATAGTTTCATGTTCATAATAAAAATCATTTTCTCAGAATAACAACTTTAAAATCAAAGTTTATCATAGTTTTTAATTAACTAACCCAAAACAGCCCGCGGTGTTACTACGACGGCGTAAATCCGGTTTTACGGTGTTTTTCGTGTTTCCAGGTTTTAAATCATTAAGTTAGCATATCATATAGATATAGAACATGTGTTTAGTTGATTTTAAAAGTCAAGTTAGAAGGATTAACTTTTGTTTGCGAACAAGTTTAGAATTAACTAAACTATGTTCTAGTGATTACAAGTTTAAACCTTCGAATAAGATAGCTTTATATGTATGAATCGAATGATGTTATGAACATCGTTACTACCTTAAGTTCCTTGGATAAACCTACTGGAAAAGAGAAAAATGGATCTAGCTTCAATGGATCCTTGGATGGCTCGAAGTTCTTGAAGCAGAATCATGACACCAAAACAAGTTCAAGTAAGATCATCACTTGAAATAAGATTGTTATAGTTATAGAAATTGAACCAAAGTTTGAATATGATTATTACCTTGTATTAGAATGATAACCTACTGTAATAAACAAAGATTTCTTGAGGTTGGATGATCACCTTACAAGATTGGAAGTGAGCTAGCAAACTTGAAAGTATTCTTGATTTTATGAAACTAGAACTTTTGGAATTTATGAAGAACACTTAGAACTTGAAGATAGAACTTGAGAGAGATCAATTAGATGAAGAAAATTGAAGAATTAAAGTGTTTGTAGGTGTTTTTGGTCGTCGGTGTATGGATTAGATATAAAGGATATGTAATTTTGTTTTCATGTAAATAAGTCATGAATGATTACTCATATTTTTGTAATTTTATGAGATATTTCATGCTAGTTGCCAAATGATGGTTCCCACATGTGTTAGGTGACTCACATGGGCTGCTAAGAGCTGATCATTGGAGTGTATATACCAATAGTACATACATCTAAAAGATGTGTATTGTACGAGTACGAATACGGGTGCATACGAGTAGAATTGTTGATGAAACTGAACGAGGATGTAATTGTAAGCATTTTTGTTAAGTAGAAGTATTTTGATAAGTGTATTGAAGTCTTTCAAAAGTTTATAAATACATATTAAAATACTACATGTATATACATTTTAACTGAGTCGTTAAGTCATCGTTAGTCGTTACATGTAAGTGTTGTTTTGAAACCTTTAGGTTAACAACCTTGTTAAATGTTGTTAACCCAATGTTTATAATATCAAATGAGATTTTAAATTATTATATTATCATGATATTATCATGTATGAATATCTCTTAATATGATATATATACATTAAATGTCTTTACAACGATAATCGTTACATATATGTCTCGTTTAAAAAATCATTAAGTTAGTAGTCTTGTTTTTACATATGTAGTTCATTGTTAATATACTTAATGATATGTTTACTTATCATAGTATCATGTTAACTATATATATATATCCATATATATGTCATCATATAGTTTTTACAAGTTTTAACGTTCGTGAATCACCGGTCAACTTGGGTGGTCAATTGTCTATATGAAACATATTTCAATTAATCAAGTCTTAACAAGTTTGATTGCTTAACATGTTGGAAACATTTAATCATGTAAATATCAATCTCAATTAATATATATAAACATGGAAAAGTTCGGGTCACTACAGTACCTACCCGTTAAATAAATTTCGTCCCGAAATTTTAAGCTGGTGAAGGTGTTGACGAATCTTCTGGAAATAGATGCGGGTATTTCTTCTTCATTTGATCTTCACGCTCCCAGGTGAACGCGGGTCCTGTACGAGCATTCCATCTAACCTTAACAATTGGTATCTTGTTTTGCTTAAGTCTTTTAACCTCACGATCCATTATTTCGACGGGTTCTTCGATGAATTGAAGTTTTTCGTTGATTTGGATTTCATCTAACGGAATAGTGAGATCTTCTTTAGCAAAACATTTCTTTAAATTCGAGACGTGGAAAGTGTTATGTACAGCTGCGAGTTGTTGAGGTAACTCTAGTCGGTAAGCTACTGGTCCGATACGATTAATAATCTTGAATGGTCCAATATACCTTGGATTTAATTTCCCTCATTTACCAAATCGAACAACGCCTTTCCAAGGTGCAACTTTAAGCATGACCATCTCTCCAATTTCAAATTCTATATCTTTTCTTTTAATGTCCGCGTAGCTCTTTTGTCGACTTTGGGCGGTTTTCAACCGTTGTTGAATTTGGATGATCTTCTCGGTAGTTTCTTGTATAATCTCCGGACCCGTAATCTGTCTATCCCCCACTTCACTCCAACAAATCGGAGACCTGCACTTTCTACCATAAAGTGCTTCAAACGGCGCCATCTCAATGCTTGAATGGTAGCTGTTGTTGTAGGAAAATTCTGCTAACGGTAGATGTTGATCCCAACTATTTCCGAAATCAATAACACATGCTCGTAGCATGTCTTCAAGCGTTTGTATCGTCCTTTCGCTCTGCCCATCAGTTTGTGGATGATAGGCAGTACTCATGTCTAGACGAGTTCCTAATGCTTGCTGTAATGTCTGCCAGAATCTTGAAATAAATCTGCCATCCCTATCAGAGATAATAGAGATTGGTATTCCATGTCTGGAGATGACTTCCTTCAAATACAGTCGTGCTAACTTCTCCATCTTGTCATCTTCTCTTATTGGCAAGAAGTGCGCTGATTTGGTGAGACGGTCAACTATTACCCAAATAGTATCAAAACCACTTGCAGTCCTTGGCAATTTAGTGATGAAATCCATGGTAATGTTTTCCCATTTCCATTCCGGGATTTCGGGTTGTTGAAGTAGACCTGATGGTTTCTGATGCTCAGCTTTGACCTTAGAACACGTCAAACATTCTCCTACGTATTTAGCAACATCGGCTTTCATACCCGGCCACCAAAAATGTTTCTTGAGATCCTTGTACATCTTCCCCGTTCCAGGATGTATTGAGTATCTGGTTTTATGAGCTTCTCTAAGTACCATTTCTCTCATATCTCCAAATTTTGGTACCCAAATCCTTTCAGCCCTATACCGGGTTCCGTCTTCCCGAATATTAAGATGCTTCTCCGATCCTTTGGGTATTTCATCCTTTAAATTTCCCTCTTTTAAAACTCCTTGTTGCGCCTCCTTTATTTGAGTAGTAATGTTATTATGAATCATTATATTCATAGATTTTACTCGAATGGGTTCTCTGTCCTTCCTGCTCAAGGCATCGGCTACCACATTTGCCTTCCCCGGGTGGTAACGAATCTCAAAGTCGTAATCATTCAATAATTCAATCCACCTACGCTGCCTCATATTCAGTTGTTTCTGATTAAATATGTGTTGAAGACTTTTGTGGTCGGTATATATAATACTTTTGACCCCATATAAGTAGTGCCTCCAAGTCTTTAATGCAAAAACAACCGCGCCTAATTCCAAATCATGCGTCGTATAATTTTGTTCGTGAATCTTCAATTGTCTAGACGCATAAGCAATCACCTTCGTTCGTTGCATTAATACACAACCGAGACCTTGCTTTGATGCATTACAATAAATCACAAAATCATCATTCCCTTCAGGTAATGACAATATAGGTGCCATAGTTAGCTTTTTCTTCAATAACTGAAACGCTTTCTCTTGTTCGTCATTCCATTCAAATTTCTTCCCTTTATGCGTTAATGCAGTCAAGGGTTTTGCTATTCTGGAAAAGTCTTGGATGAACCTTCTGTAGTAACCAGCTAGTCCTAAAAACTGGCGTATGTGTTTCGGAGTTTTCGGGGTTTCCCACTTTTCAACAGTTTCTATCTTTGCTGGATCCACCTTAATACCTTCTTTGTTCACTATGTGACCGAGGAATTGAACTTCTTCCAACAAAAATGCACACTTTGAAAACTTAGCGTACAATTCTTCCTTCCTCAATACTTCTAACACCTTTCTCAAATGTTCACCGTGTTCTTGGTCATTCTTTGAGTAAATAAGTATGTCATCAATGAAAACAATGACAAACTTGTCAAGGTATGGTCCACACACTCGGTTCATAAGGTCCATGAACACAGCTGGTGCATTAGTTAAACCAAACGGCATGACCATAAACTCGTAATGACCGTAACGTGTTCTAAAAGCAGTCTTTGGAACATCATCTTCTTTCACCCGCATTTGATGATACCCGGAACGTAAGTCAATCTTTGAATAAACAGACGAGCCTTGTAGTTGATCAAATAAGTCATCGATTCTCGGTAGTGGGTAGCGGTTCTTGATGGTAAGTTTGTTCAACTCTCGGTAGTCGATACACAACCTGAATGTACCATCTTTCTTCTTGACAAACAAAACAGGAGCTCCCCACGGTGATGTGCTTGGTCGAATGAAACCACGCTCTAAAAGTTCTTGTAATTGGCTTTGTAGTTCTTTCATCTCGCTGGGTGCGAGTCTGTAAGGAGCACGAGCTATTGGTGCAGCTCCTGGTACAAGATCTATTTGAAATTCAACGGATCGATGTGGGGGTAATCCCGGTAATTCTTTCAGAAATACATCAGGAAATTCTTTTGTGACGGGAACATCATTGATGCTCTTTTCTTCAGTTTGTACTTTCTCGACGTGTGCTAGAACAGCATAGCAACCTTTTCTTATTAGTTTTTGTGCCTTCAAATTACTAATAAGATGTAGCTTCGTGTTGCCCTTTTCTCCGTACACCATTAAGGGTTTTCCTTTTTCTCGTATAATGCGAATTGCATTTTTGTAACAAACGATCTCCGCTTTCACTTCTTTCAACCAGTCCATACCGATTATCACATCAAAACTCCCTAACTCTACTGGTATCAAATCAATCTTAAATGTTTCGCTAACCAGTTTAATTTCTCGATTCCGACATATATTATCTGCTGAAATTAATTTACCATTTGCTAATTCGAGTAAAAATTTACTATCCAAAGGCGTCAATGGACAACTTAATTTAGCACAAAAATCTCTACTCATATAGCTTCTATCCGCACCCGAATCAAATAAAACGTAAGCAGATTTATTGTCAATAAGAAACGTACCCGTAACAAGCTCCGGGTCTTCCTGTGCCTCTGCCGCATTAATATTGAAAACTCTTCCACGGCCTTGTCCATTCGTGTTCTCCTGGTTCGGGCAATTTCTAATAATGTGGCCCGGTTTTCCACATTTATAACAAACTACATTGGCATAACTTACTCCGACACTACTTGCTCCGCCATTACTCGTTCCGACACCATTTATTCCTTTCGTTCTATTAACCCCTGGTCCGTAGACCTCACACTTCGCCGCGCTATGACCATTTCTTTTACACTTGTTGCAAAATTTGGTGCAGAACCCCGAGTGATTCTTTTCACACCTTTGGCATAGCTGCTTCTGATTGTTGTTGTTGTTGCGGTTATTATTGTTGTTGGGATGATTGTTGTAGTTGCTGTTGTTGTTGTTGTTGTTGTTGGGCCGTTTGTTGTAGTTGCGATTGATGTTGCGATTGTTGGGATAATTGTTGCGATTATTGTTGTAATTGTTGTTGTTGTTGTATTGGTGATTCTTATCACCGTTTTCCTCCCACTTTCTTTTGACTTGCTTCACATTGGCCTCTTCAGCAGTCTGTTCTTTAATTCTTTCTTCAATTTGGTTCACGAGTTTGTGAGCCATTCTACATGCCTGTTGTATGGAGGCGGGCTCGTGTGAACTTATATCTTCTTGGATTCTTTCCGGTAATCCTTTCACAAACGCGTCGATCTTCTCTTCCTCATCTTCGAATGCTCCCGGACACAATAGGCACAATTCTGTGAATCGTATTTCGTACGTGGTAATATCAAATCCTTGGGTTCGTAACCCTCTAAGTTCTGTCTTGAGCTTATTGACCTCAGTTCTGGGACGGTACTTCTCGTTCATCAAGTGCTTGAATGCTGACCACGGTAGTGCGTAAGCATCATCTTGTCCCACTTGCTCTAGATAGGTATTCCACCATGTTAACGCAGAACCTGTGAAGGTATGCGTAGCGTACTTTACTTTGTCCTCTTCAGTACACTTACTTATGGCAAACACCGATTCGACCTTCTCGGTCCACCGTTTCAATCCGATCGGTCCTTCGGTTCCATCAAATTCCAAAGGTTTGCAGGCAGTGAATTCTTTGTAGGTGCATCCTACACGATTTCCTGTACTGCTAGATCCAAGGTTATTGTTGGTATGTAGCGCAGCCTGTACTGCGGCTATGTTTGAAGCTAGAAAAGTACGGAATTCCTCTTCATTCATATTCACGGTGTGTCGAGTAGTCAGTGCCATTTCCTTCAAAATAGTTAAATGGAACAAGTTAATCATACCGAATATTAAGAGTAGTTAATAGTATTTCGTAGCATAATATGAACTCATTTATAAAAGCTTTTTCTTCATATTAGCGTTTTATAAGTTTAAATTCGGGTAGTACCTACCCGTTAAGTTCATACTTAGTAGCTAATATACAATTCAACTACTACAATTCTATATGAAAAAACTTATTATAATAATATTTCGCGTTCAAACTTTTATACAATATTTTACAAACTTACAATACCGCTTATTTTACATAAAGCATGAAATATAGCACACAATAACTTTGATACAAGATAGTTGTGAAGATAATTCTAGCTAGTACACAAGTCGTTCAGCAAAGGCAATAAAGACACGTAATTCATACGTCCAGAAACAAGTCATGCATTCTGGTTTTACTAGGACTACTTCCCATCCTTGGTCTTGTGCAACATAACCGTTATGGCCGTTGATAAGACAGCGTGTTGTAACGTCATCAAAGGGACGAGGGTTACGTAATGTCCAACAGTCCCGTAATAATCTAAAAACCTCATTTCTTACCCCAATTACCGACTCCGTCACTTGTGGAAACGTTTTGTTTAATAGTTGTAGCCCGATGTACTTGTTCTCACTTTGGTGAGAAGCGAACATTACTAATCCGTAAGCATAACATGCTTCTTTATGTTGCATGTTAGCCGCTTTTTCTAAATCACGAAGTCCAATATTCGGATATATTGAGTCAAAATAATTTCTTAACCCGTTGCGTAAAATAGCATTTGGGTTCCCCGCAATATATGCGTCAAAGTAAACACATCGTAACTTATGGGTTTCCCAATGTGATATCCCCCATCTTTCAAACGAAAGTCTCTTATAAACCAAGACATTCTTGGAACGTTCTTCGAATGTCTTACAAACTGATCTCGCCTTAAATAGTTGTGCCGAGGAATTCTGGCCGACTCTAGACAAGATTTCATCAATCATGTCTCCGGGTAGGTCTCTTAAAATATTGGGTTGTCTATCCATTTTGTGTTTTTAAACTGTAAAATAGACAAGAGTTAGATTCATAAAAAAATACTTATTAATACAAGCAATTTTTACATATATCATAAAGCATAAGAACACTATATTACATATATTATACCACACGAATACAACTATCTTATTCCGACTCGCTCGTTTCTTCTTCGGTTTTGGTTCGTTTTGCCAAGTTTCTAGGGATATATGATGTTCCCCTAATACGAGCCGTCGTTGTCCACATTGGTTTAGAAAAACCTGGTGGTTTAGAGGTTCCCGGGTCATTGTTACAACTTAAGGACTTCGGGCGTTGACGATACATATAAAGTTCATCGGGGTTGGAATTAGATTTCTCTATTTTTATGCCCTTTCCCTTATTATTTTCTTTTGCCTTTTTAAATTCAGTTGGGGTAATTTCTATAACATCATCGGAATTCTCGTCGAAATCCGATTCATCGGAGAATTGGTAATCCTCCCAATATTTTGCTTCCTTGGCGGAAACACCATTGACCATAATTAACCTTGGTCGGTTGGTTGAGGATTTTCTTTTAATTAACCGTTTTATTATTTCCCCCACCGGTTCTATTTCTTCATCCGGTTCCGATTCTTCTTCCGGTTCCGATTCTTCTTCCGGTTCCGACTCTTCTTCCGGTTCCTCTTCGGGAACTTGTGAATCAGTCCACGAATCATTCCAATTTACATTTGACTCTTCATTATTATTAGGTGAGTCAATGGGACTTGTTCTAGAGGTAGACATCTATCACATAATATCAAACGCGTTAAGAGATTAATATATCACATAATATTCACATGTTAAAAATATATAGTTTCCAACAAAATTTGTTAAGCAATCATTTTTCAAGTAAACACGGTCGAAGTCCAGACTCACTAATGCATCCTAACAAACTCGATAAGACACACTAATGAAAAATTCTGGTTCTCTAAGACCAACGCTCGGATACCAACTGAAATGTCCCGTTCTTATTGATTAAAAACGTTCCATATTAATTGATTTCGTTGCGAGGTTTTGACCTCTATATGAGACGTTTTTCAAAGACTGCATTCATTTTTAAAACAAACCATAACCTTTATTTCATAAATAAAGGTTTAAAAAGCTTTACGTAGATTATCAAATAATGATAATCTAAAATATCCTGTTTACACACGACCATTACATAATGGTTTACAATACAAATATGTTACATCGAAATCAGTTTCTTGAATGCAGTTTTTACACAATATCATACAAACATGGACTCCAAATCTTGTCCTTATTTTAGTATGCAACAGCGGAAGCTCTTAATATTCACCTGAGAATAAACATGCTTTAAACGTCAACAAAAATGTTGGTGAGTTATAGGTTTAACCTATATATATCAAATCGTAACAATAGACCACAAGATTTCATATTTCAATACACATCCCATACATAGAGATAAAAATCATTCATATGGTGAACACCTGGTAACCGACATTAACAAGATGCATATATAAGAATATCCCCATCATTCCGGGACACCCTTCGGATATGATATAAATTTCGAAGTACTAAAGCATCCGGTACTTTGGATGGGGTTTGTTAGGCCCAATAGATCTATCTTCAGGATTCGCGTCAATTAGGGTGTCTGTTCCCTAATTCTTAGATTACCAGACTTAATAAAAAGGGGCATATTCGATTTCGATAATTCAACCATAGAATGTAGTTTCACGTACTTGTGTCTATTTTGTAAATCATTTATAAAACCTGCATGTATTCTCATCCCAAAAATATTAGATTTTAAAAGTGGGACTATAACTCACTTTCACAGATTTTTACTTCGTCGGGAAGTAAGACTTGGCCACTGGTTGATTCACGAACCTATAACAATATATACATATATATCAAAGTATGTTCAAAATATATTTACAGCACTTTTAATATATTTTGATGTTTTAAGTTTATTAAGTCAGCTGTCCTCGTTAGTAACCTACAACTAGTTGTCCACAGTTAGATGTACAGAAATAAATCGATAAATATTATCTTGAATCAATCCACGACCCAGTGTATACGTATCTCAGTATTGATCACAACTCAAACTATATATATTTTGGAATCAACCTCAACCCTGTATAGCTAACTCCAACATTCACATATAGAGTGTCTATGGTTGTTCCGAAATATATATAGATGTGTCGACATGATAGGTCGAAACATTGTATACGTGTCTATGGTATCTCAAGATTACATAATATACAATACAAGTTGATTAAGTTATGGTTGGAATAGATTTGTTACCAATTTTCACGTAGCTAAAATGAGAAAAATTATCCAATCTTGTTTTACCCATAACTTCTCCATTTTAAATCCGTTTTGAGTGAATCAAATTGCTATGGTTTCATATTGAACTCTATTTTATGAATCTAAACAGAAAAGTATAGGTTTATAGTCGGAAAAATAAGTTACAAGTCGTTTTTGTAAAGGTAGTCATTTCAGTCGAAAGAACGACGTCTAGATGACCATTTTAGAAAACATACTTCCACTTTGAGTTTAATCATAATTTTTGGATATAGTTTCATGTTCATAATAAAAATCATTTTCTCAGAATAACAACTTTAAAATCAAAGTTTATCATAGTTTTTAATTAACTAACCCAAAACAGCCCGCGGTGTTACTACGACGGCGTAAATCCGGTTTTACGGTGTTTATCGTGTTTCCAGATTTTAAATCATTAAGTTAGCATATCATATAGATATAGAACATGTGTTTAGTTGATTTTAAAAGTCAAGTTAGAAGGATTAACTTTTGTTTGCGAACAAGTTTAGAATTAACTAAACTATGTTCTAGTGATTACAAGTTTAAACCTTCGAATAAGATAGCTTTATATGTATGAATCGAATGATGTTATGAACATCGTTACTACCTTAAGTTCCTTGGATAAACCTACTGGAAAAGATAAAAATGGATCTAGCTTCAATGGATCCTTGGATGGCTCGAAGTTCTTGAAGTAGAATCATGACACGAAAACAAGTTCAAGTAAGATCATCACTTGAAATAAGATTGTTATAGTTATAGAAATTGAACCAAAGTTTGAATATGATTATTACCTTGTATTAGAATGATAACCTACTGTAAGAAACAAAGATTTCTTGAGGTTGGATGATCACCTTACAAGATTGGAAGTGAGCTAGCAAACTTGAAAGTATTCTTGATTTTATGAAACTAGAACTTTTGGAATTTATGAAGAACACTTAGAACTTGAAGATAGAACTTGAGAGAGATCAATTAGATGAAGAAAATTGAAGAATTAAAGTGTTTGTAGGTGTTTTTGGTCGTTGGTGTATGGATTAGATATAAAGGATATGTAATTTTGTTTTCATGTAAATAAGTCATGAATGATTACTCATATTTTTGTAATTTTATGAGATATTTCATGCTAGTTGCCAAATGATGGTTCCCACATGTGTTAGGTGACTCACATGGGCTGCTAAGAGCTGATCATTGGAGTGTATATACCAATAGTACATACATCTAAAAGCTGTGTATTGTACGAGTACGAATACGGGTGCATACGAGTAGAATTGTTGATGAAACTGAACGAGGATGTAATTGTAAGCATTTTTGTTAAGTAGAAGTATTTTGATAAGTGTATTGAAGTCTTTCAAAAGTGTATAAATACATATTAAAACACTACATGTATATACATTTTAACTGAGTCGTTAAGTCATCGTTAGTCGTTACATGTAAGTGTTGTTTTGAAACCTTTAGGTTAACGATCTTGTTAAATGTTGTTAACCCAATGTTTATAATATCAAATGAGATTTTAAATTATTATATTATCATGATATTATCATGTATGAATATCTCTTAATATGATATATATACATTAAATGTCTTTACAACGATAATCGTTACATATATGTCTCGTTTAAAAAATCATTAAGTTAGTAGTCTTGTTTTTACATATGTAGTTCATTGTTAATATACTTAATGATATGTTTACTTATCATAGTATCATGTTAACTATATATATATCCATATATATGTCATCATATAGTTTTTACAAGTTTTAACGTTCGTGAATCACCGGTCAACTTGGGTGGTCAATTGTCTATATGAAACATATTTCAATTAATCAAGTCTTAACAAGTTTGATTGCTTAACATGTTGGAAACATTTAATCATGTAAATATCAATCTCAATTAATATATATAAACATGGAAAAGTTCGGGTCACTACACAGCTCGTCGATTACCAGAAATGGGGGCGGTTAGCAGTGCAACTGAATTCTGTTAGAACAATAGTATAAGTGTAATTAGTTGAAGTAGTTAGATCATTTTTTCACACAATCTATTGTATTTCTCTCTCAATTTCAACTGTAATCTCAATTACGTTCAATGAACTAATTTTGGATCTCGATTCCATTGCTTGTTCTTATTATCAAGCTTTCAGGTCGTTATCTAGGCTTAATTCCAATTTGTAATCCAGATTAAGTCATATCAAGTGGTATCTAAGCACTTTCTTGGGCAAATTACTGGAAGAAATGATAGCAACTACAAGAAACAACAATGGCGGAACCAGTAATGGTGATGAAAACATAGAAGAAATCGTTCGGGCTGCAATTGCAGGATTAACGATGGTGATCAATAGTAGAATAGATGAGGTATTGGTGTAGTAACAATATCTATCAGATGATGTGAAGAGGCTTAAGAATGGTGATCATTCGAACAATCGGTCAAATCAAATCACAAGGCTGTCAAAGGTTGAATTTCCTAAGTTTAAAGGCGATGATGTGACTGGTTGGATCTATAGATGTAAGCAATTCTTTGCTGTAGATCATGTTGTTGAAGAAGAGAAGGTTAGTATTGCATCAATACACATGTATGGAAAAGCACTCAGTTGGCATGAACAATTTGTGAAAACTTCTAGTGATGATGTAGCTTGGACTGCATATGAAGAAGCTGTGCTCAAACGATTTGGTGACAGTGTTACAGATCCATTGGCTGACCTAAAGAATCTTAAGCAAACTGGATCTGTTCAAGCATACTATGATGAATTTGAAGTGCTGTTGAATAAGACTGAAATCAGTGCTAGTCAAGCTATTAGCCTGTTCTTGGTTGGCCTGCAAAAAGAAATTGAACTATAAGTTAGAATGTTCAAGCCTAAATCACTAGAAGATGCTTTTTGTCTAGCAAAACTTCAAGAAGATACTATAGCAGCCACCAAAAGAAGATATACAGCTGTGTTACCTACACCTAAAGCTAATTCAAGTGGTTTTAGTTCAAGAAATTTGAACTACACTCCAGCTGCCACCAGGAGTGTAAGTCTCAACCCAACACCAACCCAGTTAGCATTACCAAGTGTACCTCACAACAACTCTCAAAGAAGTAATGGCGAAAGGTTGACACAGAAGGAACTTGAAGAAAAGAGAGTCAAAAATCAATGTTTTTATTGTGATCAGAGGTATACACCTGGACATAAATGCAGTGGTCAAATGTATTCATTAGAAGTACTAGGTGAGGAAGAAGATGATGACCAAAGTGAAGAGCAGTTTGTTAGCTGTGAAGAAAGTTTTTCTGCAGGAGCAGAAGACTCATTACCTCAAATCTCATTGAGTGTTTTAGCTGGATCAAGCAGCTATCAAACTATGAGGCTAATTGGTTACATACAAAAATAAGGTATACACATACTCATTGATTCCGGAAGCACACACAACTTTTTAGATATAGATATGGCTAAAGGAGTTGGTTGTCAAGTAAAAGAGATGGTACCAATGCATGTAATGATGCCTGGGGGGAATAAAATCTTAAGCAAACATGAATGTGAAAGGGTAACCTGAAGTATTGGTCAAGAAAAGTTTTCTAGCAGTATGATATTAATTCAAGTTTTCTAGCAGTATGAAATTAATTCCATTGGGGGGATGTGATATGGTGTTGGGAATACAATGGTTGAGTACCCTAGGAGATATCATTTTAAACTTTGAGAAGTTGACTATGGCATTCACTCACCATGGGAAAAAAGTCAGCTTCAGGGGTACTAAAAAACCTGCCTTGCTGTGGGTAGATGGTAGGAAGTTAGTTAAGTCAATTGATGAAAACCAGGTGCAACTAACTTTTATGTGCTTGTATGTTTACCCTGCATAATTGTGCAGTATCATTGGTGATGATTCAAGTGTTGACTCATCTGTTGAGCTAATAGTCAAAGAATTTGATGATGTATTTCAAGAACCAACTGAGTTACCACCCAAAAGGTCTCATGATCATAGAATACCATTGAAAGAGGGTATCCAGGCTGTTAATGTAAGACCTTACAGGCATCCACCAACACAAAAAGATGCCATTGAGTCAATGGTCAATGAGTTGCTAAGTACAGGGGTGATCAGGCATAGTCAAAGCCCATTTTCTGCCCCAATAGTGATGGTCAAGAAGAAGGATGGTAGTTGGAGGATGTGCATTGACTACAGGGAACTAAATAAACGCACTGTAAAGGATAAATTTCCAATTCCTGTTATTGAGGAATTGATTGATGAACTCCGTGGGTCAACAATCTTCACCAAATTGGACTTTAGATCAGGGTACCACCAAATTAGGATGTATGAAGATGATGTTGCTAAAACAGCCCTTAGAACACATAAAGGGTATTATGAATTCTTGGTAATGCCCTTTGGTCTCACTAATGCTCCTTCAACATTTAAATCTTTAATGAACACTGTATTCAAAGATTACCTAAGGAAGTTTGTTTTGGTGTTTTTTGATGACATCCTTATATATAGTTCCACTTTAGAAGAACATCTGATGCATCTAAGAATGGTATTGCAGACTATGAGGGATAATACTCTATATGCAAAGAAGTCTAAATGCATGTTTGCAGCTAAAAAGGTAGAGTATTTGGGTCATTTAATCACCAAAGAAGGGGTATCTACAGATCCTACTAAAGTTGAAGCAATTACAAATTGGCCACTTTCCAAAAATCTCAAACAATTGAGGGGCTTCCTGGGGTTGACAGGATATTATAGACGATTTATTAAGGGATATGCTACTGTAGCATAACCCTTAACTAAGCTGACCAAGAAGGATGCATTTCACTGGACAAATGAAGCTACCACAGCTTTTGAATCCTTAAAACAAGCTATACAGCAAGCTCCTGTTCTACAGTTGCCTGACTTTGAGAAAGAATTCACCCTGGAAACTGATGCTTCAAAGGTTGGCATTGGTGTAGTTTTACAACAGAAGGGCCACCCCATTGCTTACTTAAGTAAAACATTAGCTCCAAATCATCAATAAATGTCAACCTATGAAAGGGAGTTTTTAGCAGTTATCTTGGCTCTTGAGAAATGGAGGGGGTTGATATCGGTTAAAAAGTCACGTTTTCACCCCGGTATTAAGGCCCAAAAACAAGAAAGATTCTAACTTTATCGGAAAAATACCCACTTCATCGGTTAGAATTGAAGAACAAGTAATTACGAAGATGGTGCAAAAAGAATCAAGAGAATCGAAGCTAAACGAAGATTCTTGAGCGAAAATGGTGAAAGACAAGAAATCAAGTTACGATCCAGGAATTTCAGCTGACCAGGCAAGCCAAACGGCTTGCCTGGCTCACAAACGGTCTGCCAAACGCCCAGGATAAACGGCCTGGCTTGGCAAACGGCCCCTGCAAACGGCCTGCCAAACGGCCTGACAGCCGTTTGCAGGGAAATTTTATGCTTATTTAAAGGGTCTTTGTCATTCATTCAAACACACACTTCAATTCACTTCTTTCTCTCTCTTGTACAATATTAGTCGTACTTTCAATGTCTTCGAATCCGTGCGGGAAACCTAGTACCTGGAGAAGAACAACGAAGATTGTATTAGGAGCGTTCTGGAGTTTGAAGTTGACACTTTTGTATTCGGAACTCGTTTAATCTACTGGTACTTCTATCCTTTATCTTTATATAATGTCTTCTATCATTATGTTCTGTGATGTTGTTGCCATTATTAGCGAGTAGTTATCTTTAGTGTATGCTATGATGTAAGCAGTTATAATACCGAAATAATGTTATGGTTTGTGTATGTTGTTGAAATGCTTTCTGATTATGCTTTAAACTCAATCGCTTTTCCAACTAATAGAACGTAGTTATTGGATCTGTTATTGGGAAGTCGCGAACCCCGATTCAGAGTACATTATCTGTGTCACCCCTTGGTAAGAGAAGTCTATCGGATACAATGTAAGATCGACTGAGTCACACCGGTTGTAGTAAGTCTATCAAGCTTTGGATTCCGACTGAGGACTCTTTCATAATGAAACATCTGACTAGACCCTTAGTACATTGTCGGTCCCAAACCATGCTAGTGTAGTCACCAAGCATATAAACTTCGTACCTGCATGCTGAAGCACAACGGTTGTTGTATGCTGTACCTCTACTAAGTAAGGCTATGGAACATGGTCAGTGTTGATTAGTACGCTGCACCATAACGCGGTCTCAAGCATTACACCCCGCTTGAGGGATTCTTAGTTAATTAAGGAACTGTTTGTTTAAACACATAAGGGATTGGACCGTTAGGATAACCGAACGTGTTCATGGAAGTCAACCTGACCTGGCCATGGTGTCCTTTATGGTTGAACTCTTCTTAAGGTCCTAACTATCTTTTAAAACCAATCATTAATGAAAGCATTGAAACATATCACGTCTCTCGGATATGGTAAACCCTGTATTCTATTATGCTTAAGAAAGTTTAGACCTTTGTGGAATGTTAATACGTCACCCAATCGAGTCGCTCAATTGAATGAGCCGTCTGAACGTGTGTGCCTGTAGTCAGACTGCACGAGCATCGGGGGTAAGGGACGTTTCTGTCTATTCAGAATCTTCAAGCCTATCGCATTACCCAGTGACATGTCTTACGACAGGGGCGTTTAGGACCAGTGTAACGAATACAAGGCCTCTGCCTATTCATGAGCCAGCATTCCATAATCTCAGTAGAATAACTGATTAAATCATAGTATGCAGTTGCTTTAACCTTATCTGAATTATGAATTTTATCGCATTTACATTATCTATCTTATAAACTAGAAAAGCCCAAAATTAGGTAACCACTACTCCTTCATAACTATCCTAAGCTTTAATATAGGTTCGATTATACTGATATCTTAAAAATACGACTCTAGGTCATACTTCCCTTACTCATAATAAAGAGTAGTACGATTTAGGCCCTGCTAAATATAAATGTAAAACAGTACCCCCCTCCCCCTCTTAGTGGTTGATTCTGACTTGTTGCGACCTAACGACACCACACAAATGTAAAACAGGGTACCTATTAGATAGACATTTTAAGATCAAAACTGACCACATCAGTTAGAAATATTTGTTAGATCAAAGGATCTCCACTCCTACACAAATGAAGTTGTAACATCCTGTTACCGGGCCTCGCTAAAATGACCCTTTTGACCTCCGGTATGTTTGTATGTTATTATAATAATTATATGTTTATAATTATTTAGGTGTTTAGTTGAGACGAGTTTGTGACAAGGGCCACAGAACAGGTTCGTTTGTTTAATTTGGACTCCGTTAGGGTAGTAAAATTAAGTACGAAAGATATTAGATAACTGGTAAATACCCGTGTGTGATGGGGTATTGTATTTAACCTAAATATATAAGCAAGTAATTAGCTTCTTCTCTCATTTTCTTGAAGCTTCCAAATTATACTCCGTACCTAACTCTTTCTCCCTTGAAACCCTAATCTCTTGAATCTCGATTTTGTGTCTAAATTGTGTTGTGTAATCAGTTGCTACTGATTTCGTGGTTATAACAAGGTAAGAATCATCCATTTTCATTTTGTAATCTGAGTTTAAATGGACTTTAAAGTTAGGTTTTTTGACAAAGTGGGTTTTGATGTCAAATTGGTTGATTTTGATGTTGGTTTGGTCTAAAACATTATGGTTTATGTTCCTTTAGTTGTTATAAACGTTTTCTAAGCTTCGTTCGGTGTCAAAATGTTTAGAAATCGAGATTTGGGTGATTTTGGCTCGAAACCCGTCAGTTTCTGCTGCTGTTGCTCGATGAATACAACCGTACGATTGCAATCTGCAACCGCATGGGTACACGGTGTAATCGTACGGATGCATGTGCAACCGTACGAATGCAGTGGTGTTGGTGCAACCGGGCAGTGAGTGTAAAACCGTACGAATGCATGTGCAACCGTACGGATGGACTTGCAACCGTACGGATGCATGTTGTGACAACCCGGAAATTTCTGACCAAATTTAAACTTAATCCTTATATGTTTCTGACACGATAAGCAAAGTCTGTAATGTTGAAATCTCAAAAACTTTGAACTATGTTTATGTATTCACTTACCCTTCGACTAAATTCCGACGATTCACCAACCATTATATAAATGGATATGATTATATATATATATATTATATATATATATATATATATATATATATATATATATATATATATATATATATATATATATATATATATATATATATATATATATGTATGTATGTATATTATAACTTGAAAATGTTAACAATGTTTTAAATGTATAATACCTTACTTGAATGATAGTGCTCCAAATGATCATATATTTAGTCACAATATCCTTCCAATATGTAAAGCTTTTAGTTACCATTGTTCTATTTTTATGTAATAATTGTTTAAATAAATAAGTGCGAAGACAAAAGAAGAAAACGACGATTTGAAGACGTAAATGGCCAAAAAGCTCAAATGTACAAGATACAATCCAAGTGGTTCAATTTATTGATGAGAAACGTCTAAAAATGACAAGTGTACAAGTCGCGGAACGCAAAGTACAAGATATCTACGCGTACGAAAGGACGTTCGAAAATCCGGAACCGAGACATGAACCAACTATCAACGTACGACTCAACGGAGTTAAAATTACAAGTCAACTATGCACAAGAATATAATTTAATATATAATTATATATATATATATATATATATATATATATATAATATATTGATAATGCTAAAAACGAACATATATTTCATAGCATTATTCCTCAAGAAAGACAAGCTTTTAGTTGCAATTGTTCTATTTACAAGTGATATTCGTTTAAATAATAAAAGGTGAAGACAAAAGACAGATTCGACGAATTGAAGACGCAAACAACCAAAAAGTTCAAAAGTACAAAAGACAATCAAAGAGGTTCCAATTATTGATAAGAAACGTCTCGAAATTACAAGAGTATAAGATTCAAAACGCAAAGTACAAGATATTAAATTGTACGCAAGGACGTTCGAAAATTCGGAACCGGGACATGAGTCAACTCTCAACGCTCGACGCAACGGACTAAAAATTACAAGTCAACTATGCACATAAATATAATATAATATTTAAATAATTCTTATAATTATTTATATATTATATAAATAAATAAAAACCGTCGGCAAGAAAGACTCCAAATTGTGTGAGCTGTATTTACAAACTCCGCGACTCGCGGAGTTTGAAGGCAAAAAATGCCGCGAGTCGCGGAGCACCCCTGAACTCAATTCCCTATAAAGCCAACCGAATTCTGATCATTTTCATCATCCTTTTTCTTCTTCTCTCATAATACGTAAATATTTATATTTATATTTTAATTTTAATTTTAATTTTAATTATAATTCTAATAATAAGGGTATGTTAGCGAATGTTGTAAGGGTGTAAGTCGAAATTCTGTCCGTGTAACGCTACGCTATTTTTAATCATTGTAAGTTATGTTCAACCTTTTTAATTTAATGTCTCGTAGCTAAGTTATTATTATGCTTATTTAATCCGAAGTAATCATGATGTTGGGCTAATTACTAAAATTGGGTAATTGGGATTTGTACCATAATTGGGGTTTGGACAAAAGAACGACACTTGTGGAAATTAGACTATGGGCTATTAATGGGCTTTATATTTGTTTAACTAAATGATAGTTTGTTAATGTTAATATAAAGATTTACAATTGGGCGTCCCTATAAATTACCATATACACTCTATCGGACACGATGGGCGGGGTATTTATATGTACGAATAATCGTTCATTTAACCGGACATGGGAATGGATTAATAGCCACTAGAATAATTAAAACAGGGGTGAAATTATGTACAAGGACACTTGATATAATTGATAACAAAATATTAAAACCTTGGGTTACACTCAGTCGACATCCTGGTGTAATTATTAAACAAAGTATTAAAATCTTGTTACAGTTTAAGTCCCCAATTAGTTGGAATATTTAACTTCGGGTATAAGGATAATTTGACGAGGATACTCGCACTTTATATTTATGACTGATGGACTGTTATGGACAAAAACCAGACGGACATATTAAATAATCCAGGACAAAGGACAATTAACCATGGGCATAAAACTAAAATCAACACGTCAAACATCATGATTACGGAAGTTTAAATAAGCATAATTCTTTTATTTCATATTTAATTTCCTTTATTTTATATTTAATTGCACTTCTAATTATCGCATTTTTATTGTTATTGTATTTAATTGCACTTTTAATTATCGTACTTTTTAATTATCGCAAGTTTATTTTATCGCATTTTTATTAATCGCAATTTCATTATCGTTATTTACTTTACACTTTAAATTAAGTCTTGTATTTATTTATTATTTTACATTTGGTTTTAACTGCGACTAAAGTTTTAAAATCGACAAACCGGTCATTAAACGGTAAAAACCCCCCTTTATAATAATAATATTACTTATATATATATTTGTATTTTTATAAAAGTAAACTAATATAGCGTTAAACTTTGTTTAAAAAGATTCCCTGTGGAACGAACCGGACTTACTAAAAATTACACTACTGTACGATTAGGTACACTGCCTATAAGTGTTGTAGCAAGGTTTAAGTATATCCATTCAATAAATAAATAAATATATTGTGTAAAATTGTATCGTATTTAATAGTATTTCCTGCTAAACTTAATAGATATTTCGTATACCCCGCTGCAAACATCAAGTTATTTTTGGCGCCGCTGCCGGGGAACTCTTAAAAGCCGGAAGCGCAACGCTAATATAAGAAAAAAAAAAGGATTTTTAGTTTACTTTTATTAAAATTCATTTTTATAAAAATACGTTTTATAAAGTTTCTTTAGTTTGTAAAAATATAAGTTTTATTTAATTTACTTTATAAATATATTTTATAAATATAAAACCGAAAAATATATATATATATATATATATATAAATCTAGCTTTAAGATTTTTATTTATAAAATTATAAAGTAGTTCCATTTTTATTCTAGTTTTTAAAATATAATTTTTTATTATATATAAAATTTAGATTATAAAACAGAAAAATATAAAACAGAAAAAAAAAACGCGTCGAATATTAAATAACCTGTCAGTTGAATTCTGGAACCCTGCGAGTCACGGGGTTTGATGCTTTGAATACCGCAAGTCGCGGAGCCGTCTGACACGGGCCACACAGAACCCTAATCTGCATTAAATACGGAGTATTATTAATTATTATTAATTAATTTGTAATTAGGGTTAAATATTTAATTAATTTAGTATTTAATTTAGTATTTAATTAATTTATGTATTTAGTTTAATTAGTTTAATTAAATTGTAAAATTAATAGTTTTAATAAATAAATAATATAAAAATAATATTTTTATAAAAATTGTATTTTTTACAACTTTTAGTTTATTTTTATATTTCGTCCCTTTTTAATCGTTTTAGCGTAATATTTGTATTTTTAGCCCATATTTAGTTCTAAACTTAGTTTTTGCCATAGTTATTTTTACTTCTAGATTTTTAGGCTTTGCCGTAGAATCCCTTAAGTGCTTTTTCTTTAGACTAAGATTTAGGTGCTTTAGAATTTTGCGACGCCTTTTTAATTTTTAGTTTCTTTTTAAGTTATTTCCATTTGGGATTTAGTTTTACCTGTAAGCTTTAATATTTTTAGACGACTTTTACCTATGTATCAATTATCATTCCAATTAGTAATCTCAATTTGCGATTATAATTTTAAGTTAGTTGTAGTAGTAAGGTTAGGTTAGTCAAGTGTTTTTAAGTGTTATAAGTTTCTTTTATTTTTCCGCCACCTTTTATTTTTCAACCATTTTTCTTTTTCGACCTTTTTCGACGAACTCTTTTTCTTTCTTATTTCTCGCTATTCTAGTTTTAGGACATAGATTTTTATTCTACTTCTTATCTAATTTTCTTAAAATTACGAAAATTTATTTTAAGTGGTTAAATTGATAGACATCAAAATTTTCTGGTTCGTAGTAATAGTTGGATTTGTACGTGGACCGGGTTATTGGAGCCAAACAGTACTCAATTATATTGAGACCAAACGAATCCTGCCCCTCTGCTGCATCTTTTGGCTATTCGAAACGTGGGCAAAATCAGAAAAGTCTATTGATTGGATAACTTATTATAATTTTTCTTTCCTTTTAAAAACTAATAGGATATTCAGTGAATGCACCGAGCAAGACGTTCACCACCTTTTGTACGTTTACCACCTGTAACTAGATCAAGACATTTAGCAAATATTACTGCCATTGATTTTTCTTTAGAATCGTCATCCAGTCGACCAAGTACTTCAGTTCAAATTTCCGATAATCCATTTTTTGAACCCGACCTCACAATTGAGAATCCGGAGAATATTCAGGAACGATTCATAGATCCTGAACCACTAAACTTTCCTCCGGAACCACCAATCATTCAAACAGAGATTGTTGAGGAACGAACCATTAAATCAGAATCCTCTAGTGATTCTGATTCAACAAATTCAATTATGGAGAATCTGGAACCTTTAAGTATGGAAGACCGAATGAGAGCTAAAAGCACTGGCCAAGGTCACGCAATTACTCATCCAGACATTAATGCGCCAGATTATGAAATCAAAGGACAAATTCTACACATGGTGACTAATCAATGCCAATTTAGTGGTGCGCCGAAGGAAGATCCAAATGAACATCTACGTACCTTTAATAGGATATGCACACTATTTAAAATCCGAGAAGTGGAGGATGAACAGATATATCTCATGTTATTTCCCTGGACTTCAAAGGGAGAAGCCAAAGATTGGTTGGAATCGTTACCTGAAGGGGCGATTGATACATGGGATGTTTTAGTTGACAAATTTCTTAAACAATTCTTTCCTGCATCTAAAGCCGTAAGACTTCAAGCAGAAATTGTTACGTTCACACAGAAGCCGAATGAAACTCTATATGAGGCGTGGACAAGATTTAGAAAGTTGTTAAGAGGATGTCCGCAACATGGTTTAGACACCTGTCAAATAGTACAAATATTCTACCAAGGATGCGACATCACTACAAGGAAAGACATAGATATAGCAGCTGGTGGTTCTATTATGAAGAAAACCGAAACTGATGCTTACAAAATTATTGATAACACTGCTTCCCACTCACATGAGTGGCACCAAGAAAAAGATATCGTTAGATCATCTAAAGCAGCTAGAGCGGATTCTAGCCATGACTTAGATTCCATTTCCGTAAAGATAGATGCTGTCGAGAGATGAATGGAAAAGATGACTAAGGATATTCACTCAATACGAATTAGTTGTGAGCAGTGTGGAGGACCACATTTGACAAAAGATTGTCTCAGTATTGAATTAACAATGGAACAAAGAGAGAATATGTCATACATAAACCAAAGGCCTGGAAATAATTATCAGAATAATTATCAACCGCCAAGACCAATTTACAATCAAAACCAGAATTATAACAGAAATATTCCATACAACAACCAACAAGGTCCTAGCAATCAACAAGTATCCAATAATACTTACAATCAGCAAAGACCTAATTTTCAAAACAAACCACCACAACAAACCGATGATAAAAAGCCGAATTTAGAAGATATGATGACAAAGCTAGTTGAAACTCAAACACAGTTTTTCACATCTCAAAAACAAACAAATGAACAAAATGCTCAAGCATTTAGAAATCAACAAGCTTCTATTCAAAATCTGGAACAAGAAGTAAGTAACCTAGCAAGGTTAATAGGTGAAAGAAAACCGGGAAGTCTACCTAGTGATACAAATGCTAACCCCCGGAATGAAACAGCTAAAGCTATTACCACAAGAAGTGGTACAACACTTAAACCACCTGAAATACCTGTAACTTCTGATGAAGCTATTCCTACTCCACAAGAACCACCACCTGATCAAGATAAGGAAAAAGAACCGGTAGTTGAAAAGGTTAATGAAGATAACACAGCTAAGGATAAACCTTATGTTAAACCATACCAACCACCACTTCCTTACCCGAGTAAAATGAAGAAAGAGAAACTTGAAGCCGAGCAATCCAAATTCTTGGATATGTTTAAACAGATAAATGTAAATCTTCCTTTCATTGATGTGATTTCAGGAATGCCTAGATATGCTAAATTCTTGAAAGATCTAATCTCAAATAGAAAGAAAATGGAAGAACTCTCGGCTGTTACCATGAATGCTAATTGTTCAGCAGTGCTGTTAAATAAGATACCAGAAAAACTATCTGATCCAGGAAGTTTCACAATTCCATGTTTTCTGGGTAGTCTTAGTTCAATAGAAGCATTAGCAGATTTAGGTGCTAGTATAAATCTAATGCCATATTCACTATACGCTAAACTAGACCTTGGAGAATTGAAACCAACCAGAATAAGCATACAACTAGCCGATAGATCAATAAAATATCCTAGAGGGATAATGGAGAACATGCTAGTTAAAGTTGGTACTTTAGTATTTCCAGTAGATTTCGTTGTTCTGGACATGGAAGAAGATTCTCAAGTTCCTCTCATATTAGGAAGACCATTCTTAAACATGGCTAAAGCAATGATAGACGTGTTCGGTAAGAAACTGACCCTAAGTATAGAGGATGAGAGTGTTACCTTTTCAGTTGATAGAGCAATGCAACAACCACAATCTGCAGATGATACATGTTATTATATTCAAACTATAGATGCACATGCAGAATTGTTAGAAGAATTTCCAGAATTACAAGGAACAGGAGAATGTTCTTTAGGAGAAGGTAATGAACCAATTGATGAAGCTGAAATGTTAGCTACACTTATAGCTAATGGATATGAACCAACAACAGAAGAAATTTAAATGCTAAAAGAAGAAGACAGATATCGATACAAATCATCGATAGAAGAACCTCCGAAATTAGAGTTAAAGCCACTTCCAAACCATTTGGAATACGCTTATTTACATGGTGAATCTGAATTACCTGTAATAATATCGTCTTCTCTTACTGAAAATGAGAAATCACAACTCATTTCTGTGTTGAAAGCTCATAAACCAGCCATTGCATGGAAGATTCATGATATTAAAGGAATAAGTCCTTCGTATTGCACACATAAAATCCTTATGGAAGAAGGTCATAAAACGTATGTGCAACGCCAATGAAGACTAAATCCTAATATGCAAGATGTAGTTAAGAAAGAGATTATTAAACTGCTAGACACAGTTCTAATTTATCCAATCTCTGATAGTCCATGGGTAAGCCCAGTCCAATGCGTGCCTAAGAAGGGTGGCATGACTGTCATTATGATAATGCTAAAAACGAACATATATTTCATAGCATTATTCCTCAAGAAAGACAAGCTTTTAGTTGCAATTGTTCTATTTACAAGTGATATTCGTTTAAATAATAAAAGGTGAAGACAAAAGACAGATTCGACGAATTTTAGACGCAAACGACCAAAAAGCTCAAAAGTGCAAAAGACAATAAAAAAGGTTCCAATTATTGATAAGAAACGTCTCGAAATTACAAAAGTACAAGATTCAAAACGCAAAGTACAAGATATTAAATTGTATGCGAGGACGTTCGAAAATCCGGAACCGGGACCAGAGTCAACTCTTAACGCTCGACGCAACGGACTAAAAATTACAAGTTAACTATGTATATAAATATAATATAATATAATATATAATTAATTATATTAATTACATATATATTATATTTATAAATAAAAAACCGTCGGCAGAGAAAAACTCGCGGAGTTTGAAGAGGTTTTCACCGCGAGTCGCGGAGCCCCAAAATTGAAAACTGCCTATAAAGCCAACCGAATTCTGATCAAAATCATCATCTTTTTCTTCTCTTATCATACGTAAAATTCATATATATATATATATAATTTATATTTTAATTTTAATTTTAATTCTAATAATAAGGGTATGTTAGCGAATGTTGTAAGGGTGTAAGTCGAAATTCTGTCCGTGTAACGCTACGCTATTTTTAATCATTGTAAGTTATGTTCAACCTTTTTACATTAATGTCTCGTAGCTAAGTTATTATTGTGCTTATTTAAAACGAAGTAATCATGATGTTGGGCTAATTACTAAAATTGGGTAATTGGGCTTTGTACCATAATTGGGGTTTGGACAAAAGAACGACACATGTGGAAATTAGACTATGGGCTATTAATGGGCTTTATATTTGTTTAACTAAATGAAAGTTTGTTAATGTTAATATAAAGATTTACAATTGGGCGTCCCTATAAATTACCATATACACTCGATCGGACACGATGGGCGGGGTATTTATATGTACGAATAATCGTTCATTTAACCGGACACGGGAATGGATTAATAGCCACTAGAATAATCAAAACAGGGGTGAAATTACATTCAAGGGTAATTGGTGTAATTGTTAACAAAGTGGTAAAACCTTGGTTTACACGCAGTCGATAACCTGGTGTATTCATTAAACAAAGTATTAAAACCTTGTTACAATTCGAATCCCCAATTAGTTGGAATATTTAACTTCGGGTATAATAATAATTTGACGAGGACACTCGCACTTTATATTTATGACTGATGGACTGTTATGGACAAAAACCAGACGGACATATTAAATAATCCAGGACAAAGGACAATTAACCCATGGGCATAAAACTAAAATCAACACGTCAAACATCATGATTACGGAAGTTTAAATAAGCATAATTCTTTTATTTCATATTTAATTTCCTTTATTTTATATTTAATTGCACTTCTAATTATCGCACTTTTATTTATTGTTATTTAATCGCACTTTTAATTATCGTACTTTTTAATTATCGCAAGTTGATTTTATCGCACTTTTATTATTCGCAATTTCATTATCGTTATTTACTTTACGCTTTAAATTAAGTCTTTTATTTATTTAATATTTTACATTAGGTTTTAACTGCGACTAAAAGTTTTAAAATCGACAAACCGGTCATTAAACGGTAAAAACCCCCCCTTTATAATAATAATATTACTTAAATATATATTTGTATTTTTATAAAAGTAAATTAATATAGCGTTGAGCTTTGTTTAAAGATTTCCCTGTGGAACGAACCGGACTTACTAAAAACTACACTACTGTACGATTAGGTACACTGCCTATAAGTGTTGTAGCAAGGTTTAAGTATATCCATTCTATAAATAAATAAATATCTTGTGTAAAATTGTATCGTATTTAATAGTTTTTTTTCTGCTAAAATATAAACTATTTTATATACACCTCGCATAACATCAAGTATTTTTGGCGCCGCTGCCGGGGACACTCTTAAACGCCGGAAGCGCAACGCTAATATAAAACATAAAAAAAAAAAGATTTTTAGTTAACTTTTATTAAAAGTCGTTTTTGTAAAAATACGTTTTAAAAATTCGAAAATATAAAAAGAAAAACAAAAATATAAGTATTTTTAAGATTTTGTTAAATATTTAAGTTTTATAAGTTTCTTTATTTTTATTTTAGTTTATAAAAATATAAGTTTTAATATCTTTTATTTAATTAAAAAACGGAAAACAGAAAATAAAAAAAAAAATAAATAAAGAAAAAACGCGTCGAATATTGAAAGCTGTCATCTGAATTCTGGAACCCCGCGACTCGCGGGGTTTGAAGCATAAAATACCGCGACTCGCGGAGACCATCTGACACACGGACAGAAGCCCTAATTCAGCATTAATTACGGTTTATTATTAATTATAATTATTATTTAACCCTAATTATTATTATTATTATTATTAGTTTTATTTTTACTTTTACTTTTTATTTAATTTATGTATTTAGTATTAATTAGTTTTATTAAATTGTAAAATTAGTAGTTTTATTAAATAAATAATATAAAAAAATAATATTTTTATAAAAATTGTACTTTTTACAAATTTTTGTATATTTTTATATTTTGTCCCTTTTTAATCGTTGTAGCATAACTTTTGTATTTTTAGCTCATATTTAATTTTAAACTTAGTTTTTGCTATAGTTATTTTTACTCCTAGATTTTTAGGCTTTGCCGTAGAATTCCTTAAGTGCTTTTTCTTTAGACTAAGATTTAGGTGCTTTAGAATTTTGCGACGCCTTTTTAAGTTTTAGTTTCTTTTTAAGTTATTTCAATTTGGTATTTAGTTTTTCCTGTAAGCTTTAATATTTTTAGACACCTTTTACTATGTATCAATTATCATTCCAATTAGTAATTTCAATTTGCGATTATAATTTTAAGTTAGTTGTAGTAATAAGGTTAGGTTAGTCAAGTATTTTTAAGTTTTTATAAGTTTCTTTTATTTTTCCGTCACCTTTTATTTTTCAACCATTTTTTCTTTTTCGACCTTTTGCGACGAACTTTTTTTCTCTCTTATTTCTCGCCATTCTAGTTTTTAGGACTTAGAATTTTTTCTACTTCTTATCTAAATTTCTTAAAATTACGAAAATTTATTTTAAGTGGTTAAATTGATAGACATCAAAATTTTCTGGTTCGTAGTAATAGTTGGATTTGTACGTGGACCGGGTTATTGGAGCCAAACAGTCCTCAATTATATTGAGACCAAACGAATCCTGCCCCTCTGCTGCATCTTTTGGCTATTCGAAACGTGGGCAAAATCAGAAAAGTCTATTAATTGGATAACTAATTATAATTTTTCTTTCCTTTTAAAAACTAATAGGATATTCAGTGAATGCACCGAGCAAGACGTTCATCACCTTTTGTACGTTCACCACCTGTAACTAGATCAAGACATTTAGCAAATATAACCGCCGTTGATTTTTCTTTAGAATCGTCATCCAGTCAACCAAGTACTTCAGTTCAAATTTCCGATAATCCATTTTTTGAACCCAACCTCACAATTGAGAATCCAGAGAATATTCAGGAACGGTTCATAGATCCTGAACCATTAAACTTTCCTCCGGAACCACCAATCATTCAAACAGAGATTGTTGAGGAACGAACCATTAAATCAGAATCATCTAGTGATACCGATTCAACAAATTCAATTATGGAGAATCTGGAACCTTTAAGTATGGAAGACCGAATGAGAGCTAAACGCACTGGCCAAGGTCACGCAATTACTCATCCAGACATTAATGCGCCAGATTATGAAATCAAAGGACAAATTCTACACATGGTGACTAATCAATGCCAATTTAGTGGTGCGCCGAAGGAAGATCCAAATGAACATCTACGTACCTTTAATAGGATCTGCACACTATTTAAAATCCGAGAAGTGGAGGATGAACAGATATATCTCATGTTATTTCCCTGGACTTTAAAGGGAGAAGCCAAAGATTGGTTGGAATCGTTACCTGAAGGGGCGATTGATACATGGGATGTTTTAGTTGACAAATTTCTTAAACAATTCTTTCCTGCATCTAAAGCCGTAAGACTTCAAGCAGAAATTGTTACGTTCACACAGAAACCAAATGAAACTCTATATGAGGCGTGGACTAGATATGGAAAGTTATTAAGAGGATGTCCGCAACATGGTTTAGACACCTGTCAAATAGTACAAATATTCTACCAAGGATGCGACATCACTACAAGGAAAGACATAGATATAGCAGCTGGTGGTTCTATTATGAAGAAAACCGAAACTGATGCTTACAAAATTATTGATAACACTGCTTCCCACTCACATGAGTGGCACCAAGAAAAAGATATCGTTAGATCATCTAAAGCAGCTAGAGCCGATTCTAGCCATGACTTAGATTCCATTTCCGCAAAGATAGATGCTGTGGAGAGACGAATGGAAAAGATGACTAAAGATATTCACTCAATACGAATTAGTTGTGAGCAGTGTGGAGGACCACATTTGACAAAAGATTGTCTCAGTATTGAATTAACAATGGAACAAAGAGAGAATATTTCATACATAAACCAAAGGCCTGGAAATAATTATCAGAATAATTATCAACCGCCAAGACCGATTTACAATCAAAACCAGAATTATAACCGAAATATTCCATACAACAACCAACAAGGTCCTAGCAATCAACAAGTATCCAATAATACTTACAACCAGCAAAGACCTAATTTTCAAAACAAACCACCACAACAAACCGATGATAAAAAGCCGAATTTAGAAGATATGATGACGAAGCTAGTTGAAACTCAAACGCAGTTTTTCACATCTCAAAAACAAACTACTGAACAAAATGCTCAAGCATTTAGAAATCAACAAGCTTCTATTCAAAATCTGGAACAAGAAGTAAGTAACCTAGCAAGGTTAATAGGTGAAAGAAAACCGGGAAGTCTACCTAGTGATACAAATGCTAACCCCCGGAATGAAACAGCTAAAGCTATTACCACAAGAAGTGGTACAACACTTAAACCACCTGAAATACCTGTAACTTCTGATGAAACTATTCCTACTCCACAAGAACCACAACCTGATCAAGATAAGGAAAAAGAACCGGTAGTTGAAAAGGTTAATGAAAATAACACAGTTAAGGATAAACCTTATGTTAAACCATACCAACCACCACTTCCTTACCCGAGTAAAATGAAGAAAGAAAAACTTGAAGCCGAGCAATCCAAATTCTTGGATATGTTTAAATAGATAAATGTAAATCTTCCTTTCATTGATGTGATTTCAGGAATGCCTAGATATGCTAAATTATTGAAAGATCTAATCTCAAATAGAAAGAAAATGGAAGAACTCTCGGCTGTTACTATGAATGCTAATTGTTCAGCAGTGCTGTTGAATAAGATACCAGAAAAACTATCTGATCCAGGAAGTTTCACAATTCCATGTTTTCTGGGTAGTCTTAGTTCAATAGAAGCATTGGCAGACTTAGGTGCTAGTATAAATCTAATGCCGTATTCACTATACGCTAAACTAGACCTTGGAGAATTGAAACCAACCAGAATAAGCATACAACTAGCCGATAGATCAATAAAATATCCTAGAGGGATAATGGAGAACATGCTAGTTAAAGTTGGTACTTTAGTATTTCCAGTAGATTTTGTTGTTTTGGACATGGAAGAAGATTCTCAAGTTCCTCTCATATTAGGAAGACCATTCTTAAACACGGCTAAAGCAATGATAGACGTGTTCGGTAAGAAACTGACCCTAAGTATAGAGGATGAGAGTGTTACCTTTTCAGTTGATAGAGCAATGCAACAACCACAATCTGCAGATGATACATGTTATTATATTCAAACTATAGATGCACATGCAGAATTATTAGAAGAATTTCCAGAATTACAAGGAACAGGAGAATGTTCTTTAGGAGAAGGTAATGAACCAATTGATGAAGCTGAAATGTTAGCTACACTTATAGCTAATGGATATGAACCAACAACAGAAGAAATTCAAATGCTAAAAGAAGAAGACAGATATCGATATAATTCATCGATAGAAGAACCTCCGAAATTAGAGTTAAAGCCACTTCCAAACCATTTGGAATACGCTAATTTACATGGTGAATCTGAATTACCTGTAATAATATCGTCTTCTCTTACTGAAAATGAGAAATCACAACTCATTTCTGTGTTGAAAGCTCATAAACCAGCCATTGCATGGAAGATTCATGATATTAAAGGAATAAGTCCTTCGTATTGCACACATAAAATTCTTATGGAAGAGGGTCATAAAACGTAAGTGCAACGCCAACGAAGACTAAATCCTAATATGCAAGATGTAGTTAAGAAAGAGATTATTAAACTGCTAGATGCAGGTTTGATATATCCAATCTCTGATAGTCCATGGGTAAGCCCAGTTCAATGCGTACCTAAGAAGGGTGGCATGACTGTCATCACAAATGAGAAAAATGAGCTTATTCCTACTAGGACTGTAACAGGATGGCGTGTATGTATTGATTATAGAAAATTAAATGACGCCACCAGAAAAGATCACTTTCCCTTACCTTTCATTGACCAAATGTTGGAAAGATTAGCCGGAAATAGTTACTATTGTTTTCTAGATGGATTTTCCGGATATTTTCAAATTCCAATAGCACCCGAGGACCAAGAGAAAACCACATTCACGTGCCCTTATGGTACTTTTGCTTACAAACGCATGCCATTTGGACTTTGTAACGCCCCTGCAACCTTTCAAAGGTGTATGATGGCGATTTTTCACGACATGATAGAAGAATGCATGGAAGTATTCATGGATGACTTTTCAGTCTTCGGTGATACATTTAAATCATGTCTAGTAAATCCGGAACGAATGCTAATTAGATGCGAAAAATCAAATCTAGTACTTAATTGGGAGAAATGCCATTTCATGGTTAAAGAAGGCATCGTTCTTGGACATAAAATTTCAAAAGAAGGAATCGAAGTGGATAGAGCTAAAGTAGATGTAATTGCTAAACTTCCACATCCAACCAATGTTAGAGGAGTTAGGAGTTTTCTAGGGCATGCCGGTTTTTACCGACGTTTCATAAAAGATTTTTCTAAAATTGCCACTCCTATGAATAAACTCCTAGAAAAGGATGCGCCATTCATCTTTTCAGATGAGTGTATCAAATCTTTTAATATTCTTAAAGAGAAACTCACTAATGCACCGATCATGATAACACCAAATTGGAATCTACCATTTGAACTAATGTGCGATGCAAGTGATTTTGCAATGGGAGCCGTTTTAGGACAAAGGATTGAAAAACGATTTCAACCTATATATTATGCTAGTAAGACGTTACAAGGAGCACAAACAAACTATACAACTACTGAAAAAGAACTCCTTGCTATTGTCTTTGCTTTTGACAAATTTCGATCATATCTCGTTCTAGCAAAAACGGTGGTCTATACCGACCATTCTGCTCTTAGATACCTATTTTCAAAACAAGATGCTAAACCAAGATTAATCCGTTGGATCTTACTCTTACAAGAGTTTGATATTGAAATCCGAGATAAAAGAGGAGCAGAAAATCTCGCCGCTGATCATCTTTCTCGTCTTGAAAATCCCGAATTAGAAGTTCTAAATGAATCGGCCATACAAGACAACTTTCCTGATGAATATCTATTGAAGATAGATTATAAAGAAATCCCATGGTTTGCAGACTATGCAAACTACTTAGTTTGTGGATTCCTTGAAAAAGGATTATCGTACCAAAGACGAAAGAAATTCTTCAGTGATATAAAACACTATTTCTGGGAAGATCCACATCTGTTTAAAAGTTGTCCCGATGGAATAATACGCCGATGTGTATTTGGAGATGAAGCAAGTAAAATTTTAAACCATTGTCACACAGGACCAACAGGAGGGCATTATGGGCCTCAACTAACAGCAAGAAAAGTTTATGAAGCTGGATTCTATTGGCCTACAATTTACAAAGACGCACACCTTCTTTGCAAATCCTGTGATGCATGTCAAAGGGCCGGAAAAATAAGTCAACGTGATGAAATGCCACAAAATATCATCCAAGTATGTGAAGTATTTGACATTTGGGGTATTGACTTTATGGGTCCATTTCCAAAATCTCATAATAATCTATATATACTCGTAGCCATTGATTATGTATCTAAATGGGCGGAAGCACAAGCTCTCCCAACTAACAATGCACGAGTTGTAGTCAACTTTTTAAAACGTCTTTTTGCAAGGTTTGGAACACCAAAAGCTTTAATAAGTGATCGGGGTACTCATTTCTGTAATAATCAACTTGAGAAAGTTCTTAAAAGATATGGAGTAACTCATAAAATCTCCACCGCATATCATCCACAAACAAGTGGACAAGTTGAAAATACAAACCGAGCTTTAAAACGTATTCTAGAGAAAACCGTAGGATCAAATCTGAAGGAATGGTCCATTAAATTGGAGGATGCACTCTGGGCTTTTAGAACAGCCTACAAAACTCCAATTGGAACCACACCTTTTAGACTTGTTTATGGAAAAACATGTCATCTTCCAGTAAAAATTGAACACAAAGCATTTTGGGCTTTGAAGACATGTAATCTTGATTTACATGAAGCCGGACGTCTACGATTAAGTCAACTAAACGAATTAGAAGAATTAAGACATGAAGCATACGAAAATTCGTTAATCTATAAAGAAAGAACGAAGAAATGGCATGATAAAAGAATCAGAAGTTCAAAAGAATTTAAAGAAGGAGACAGAGTTCTTCTTTTCAATTCACGATTCAAGCTATTTCCTGGAAAATTGAAATCAAGATGGTCTGGACCATTCATAGTCAAAAGAGTTTTCCCATACGGAACGATAGAATTAATAAATTCAAATGGGATTGAATTTAAAGTTAATGGTCACAGAGTTAAACATTACATACATGGTCCGATGGAAGTCGACAATGAAGTTAATCACAATTTCGACACCACAGCTAACTAAGTGTGGGGAGAATCAAGTCTTTAAAGGATAATATGTATTTCTGTTAGAGTTAGATTATCTGTTTTCGTGTAGTTCTCGAAAATGGAACCCGAATGGTCTTTCCCTAGCAGACCCTAAAGAACTAGTCTTCTCCCCCCATTCTGAATTTTTATTTTTTTTAGGTTTTTACAAAATGAAGACTGCCTGTGAACTAAACCATGGTCTAATGCTACACGCTTTGATCACTAAAAGAAATAATGACATACTCCCGAGTGAAATAGTATCAGTAATCAGAGAAAGAATGCACGGAGTTAGAAAAGAATCCAGATGCGAAGATAATAAGTTACAATTTGGTAAAGGAAAATCAAAATCCGCAGCGAAAAGAAGAGCACGACACCTAGAACGATGTCACAAATGCGGAAAATGGTCACATGGAGGTAAATGTTCAAATAATCAAACCTATTCAAATACCGAATTTGTTACTTTATGCAGACACGGACCGTTCATATGTTTAGAAGAAAAGACACTGAATGCTCGAGGTTACGCCTATGTAGCCATGGAAAACCAATTAAACCGACTATCTTATGAATGGGATAGATCATATAACTAAGAAATCTATTTCACAGGTATGTCTGTACAGTTTTTATTTTTATTTTTAACCTTTTGATAATAAACGCTAATTTGTTCGCTAAAAAGTATTAAATTGGTATTAAATAAAATTAGGTTTGGCGACCGAAATTATTGATATCATTCAAAAATTTATTACATCACTGCGAAATTTAACGTTTATTCTTAAGGTATAAATATCTTTAATCAATCAACCCAAAATATTTCAAAAATTCGTCATGAGTTAAATTAGGTCTTGGAACCGAAATTACTTTACCGAAAAGAGGGGCGCATATTTTTGATAATATTTGATTGATTAAAGTGGGATAAAAAGACAAAAAGATTTTTAAATTTATTTTTACCATGTTTTTAAAATTAATATTTAAATCTTAAATTAATATTGTAAACTTTGTAAAAACAATATATTTAAAATTGTAAATATTTGAAAAATTAATATAAGTTTGATATGAATTTATAAATTTTTAAATTAAGTTTGGTGTGAATTTTTAATTTTTAAAATATTAATTTTTAATTTTATGCATTTCAAATTTTAATTTTGGTGTGAATTTTTAATATTAATTTTGAATTTTATATTTAAGTTGTGTGAATTTAAAAACAAAAATTTACTTTATCTCATTAAGTTAAGAATATGATTTTTAAAATTCGTCGTAAGTTGAAGACTAGGTCTTTGAACCGAAATTGCTTTACCCGAGGGAGGGACGAGAACTTTTATTATCATTATTTTTAATCTTATTGAATTAGAGTATGCCAAAAACATTGAAAAAACCCAAAAATCTTAGCTTTTAAAACAATCGCTACAAAAAGACAAATTTTAAAATTTTGTCGAAGGACGGATTAGGACATCGATCCGAAACGACCTCGTCCTAAATAACAAGGGAAACAAAATTTTAAAATTAATTACTTAATTGTTTTAATAAGTTAATGATTATTAAAAAAATATATATATATATACCAAACTCCGCGAGTCGCGGAGTTTGGAGCGTAAATCCCCGCGACTCGCGGAGGGGCCGGATTACTGAAAAAAAAATAAAAAGAGCTGCACGATCAGTTTCAGTCCCCAACCCAAAAACTCAAAAACTGCTGCGAAAATAGACCCGAAAAACCCGAAAAACACCCCCAAAAATCCCAATTTTTAACCGTTAATCACCAAATTTTTTGTTAAAATCATGTTGAGAAGGATGCTATCTAAGAATTACTCAAGAAAAATGGTAAATTTCTACACCTAAACACCATTTAATTCGAAATTTGGTGTTCTTGAGCAAATTTTTCCCCAATTTGATTTTGATGCTTTTTAGTGTAATTAGACTTAAATTGTTTATGTATTATGCTTGTATAACCTAGATTGATGCTGTTTAACATGATTAGAAGCCTTAAACTTCAAATTTTGAATAATCTAGGGTTTGTGTTCTTGAGAAAATTTGGGGCTTTTTGATATAAACAGGTTATGGCCGATTTTTGTCATGAATTGTTGCTAAATTGAGTAGTGTAACATGTCTAGGTAGTTAAATGATCCAAACTTTGAGCCTAAACATGATTTTGAGAATTAAAGTGGACTTTTTCAAGTCTAAAATTCATGAACTTGATTTTTGAGAGATAATGCCATTTGAAACTTGTTTAATTGCTAGTAATGATTATTTTGACATGTTATTTGAGTTGAATGCTTATGAACTTGGCGAACATTTTCGTATATGCTTATTTGAAAAAGTGTACATTTTCGTATATGTCATTGTAATTATTTTGATTGATGATTTTGCTGACACTAATGCATATTTGGATGCACAAAAATTGTGTTTGATGTGTTTTGCAGAATGAAAGGGGTGAATCTTCATCCCAAGCCCGCAATGCTCCTGCTGAGAATTTGGAACAACAGGAGGTGGATAACTACTACAAGCAGGATATACCTCATCCAGTCATGACCTTTTCCGATATGCACTTGGAAGAGTTGCACCCGAACCTGAGATTTGACAGACTTTGGATAGATTATCCAAAATATCAAAGGGGTTTGCATACTCTTCATTCTAAGGTTGTTGAGGTACCGAGGGTCATAGAATGGGGACCCTTAGAAGCTGTAGAATTGGCCGGGCCAATTAGGGAATTACTTGTACAGAGGTATGGTAATTCTTCTTTTAATGACTGGATATGTTTATTCACCATACGTAGACCTGTATATAAAGTATGGTGTGAAGAATTGTTATGTAGTATAGAGTTGAATGATCGGGTAGCTAGTTTAACCGATCGTTCTTTTATTAGATTTTTGTTAGGCGGTTCGATGCGCCACATGTCTTTACTGGACATGGCTCAGGCTTTACGTATATATACGCCTGAGGAGTTAGCGTCTGCCGATTGTAGAGGATTGATACTAAACGGTAGAAAGATAGATGAGAATTTTGATACACACGGTGTGTGGAGTCAAATGACAAGCCATCACCGTTTCAAAGGGGGAAATTACTCTTATTTGGATATAGATAGAGCCGAATTAAGAGTGATACATAGGTTTTTAGCTAATTCGATTACAGAAAGGGGTAAAAACAAGGAAAAAGTAAATGAACAGGATTTGTTTTACCATATGTGTATTCGAGACCCACAAAGCGCTGTAAGTATACCATATTGTGTGGGTTATTATTTATCAGCTATGGTTCGGGGGATGCGACCACATAGCATAATAGGAGGTGGTATTTTTATTACTTTGATTGGTGAATATCTCGGTGTGGATATAAGTCGGGGGGATTATTAGTAGAAGAACCAGAACCCCGCGATACTATAGGTTTAAATGTATACCATGGTGCGAAAGTTTTGAAGAGGCGAAATAACGCCGCAGTACGATACCATGGTAGACATCCACAGGTGGAGAGAAACCAGCAGCAAGGTAATGTAGGAGGGGGGAATGAGATGCAAGAAATACATAGGTTTATAGCTTCTCAGGAATACGAAAATGCTAGACAGAGAGCATTTGAAGATTGGCAAGTTCATCAGAACCAGATCATAGCTCATTGCCAACATATAGGTAGAAATTATATTCCTATACCGAAACCCATCTTCCCTCCTTGGTCTATAGAGATGCAGCCACCATATCCTACGTATGACCCTGCCGAAGCATTCTATAGCACTTATGGTTATGCCTGGAACCCCTATTGGTACCAATATCATCCTTAGTTTACTTATTATTTTATTTTTATTTTGTAATTTGTAATTTGTAATTATTGATACGTTTAATACTTTTGTTAATATTGTAATCATTTTTATAATTATCTAACTTTTATTCTTAGATTTTAATAATTTTTGAATGTGGGGTAATATACCAAACGTCAAAAATAGGTATATATGTTTGCAGTTTATCTTATGTACACAACAGGGTAAAACAACGCATTTTCAAAGACTGGCATTAAGTTCAGCAAAAGCAACTAATTTTGACGACAAGATGCAAAATATATGTGAAATAACAACAAGACGGAATGAACAAATGATGTGCACCATTTATCATTCAGCAAACAAACGCCAATATATTTGGAAACTTTGGTAAAATTTAATCATTTTCACACAAATCACCCTCAATAATTTAAATTGTTACTGATTTCTTGCAAATGAGGGCATTGCAAGATCTTAAGTGTGGGAAGGGGTTAAATTCTTTCGGATTTTAAATTTTTTTTACTTTATACACTTGGTTACCGTTAAAAATACTAGTAAAGCAGTAGTTGTATTAGAATCTAGTGCTCTCTGATAAAAAAGAACAGCCCTAGTCTTATATACTGACTACCCAATTCTAGTAAAATTTTTCAAAATTTTCAATTAAATGAATTCAAAATCATGTTTATACATATTTATGAACGATAAAACTAGGTTTTAACACCGAAATTATTATTACCTCAGAAAGGACATAAATTAAGAAACAAACTAAAATGTTAAAATTCATTTAAAATGGAATAGAGGACGATAAAAAGACAAATAAAAAGCCAAGTGTGGGAAAATTTACCAAGTTATCTTAAACATATGTCACATATATCTGTAACAAATAACTGAAAATACTTTTGCTTTGGACTAAACTAAACTGTTTTACCCGATGAAAGAAAAGAAGAGATGGATCTACACGATGAATCAATTCCATCATTAAAAGGAAGTAAAGTCTTCCGAAAAAGACACGCGCTTCTTGATTTAGGTCATGAAGTTGTCGTCCAGACCAGCTGTAGGTTGACGAAAAATCTAGAAAAGTCATCACTAAAATCAGCAGGAAATCCACGGACCTCAGCATTAAACAGGGTCGCCAAGTGGTCAGATTTATCCTAACCATGAGAAGGATTTATCTCGTACAATGGGGGGGCACCATGCAAATTAGCTGGATAAGACTAATGAATCAGATCCCCAGAAAGGATAATCTCCTTAAAGATTAAAAATCAGCTTTTAAGACTGATATTACTCAATCCTAGAGATTGACCTTAAAGATTGAGAATTACAAACTCATGGAATTCGATGATATCTAAACTCGAGCTTGAACGAGAAAATATTTTGATCAAAATTACAAACCGATTTGTTTTCTGAAAACCCTATTTTCAATGCGTTCATTACCATTGAACGTAAAATTATAGGAATTCACCTGGAATTCATTAGGTCACCTGAACTAAATCGGGTGTCAACCGTAAGAACGGTGGTTGCATAGCATGGTCAAAGACAGGACCTTGTGCCATACCGAAAAATTATAAGGGTGAGCTTTACTATTGCTCCTACCAAGGATAGTAATTGCGTCCGACACGTTATAGACCATAATCAAAAGCATGTCACGGGACATTGCCTTAACAGTTGCTTGTTCAACGCTTTCCTTTACAACCGGACGGTAGTTTTCCGAAAGGTAATATACGGAACAAGTAAACTGGACGTGTTGCTTTCCAAATACAAGGTTAGCAAGTGGGTGACACAAAACAGCAAGTTTTGAGCTAAAATTTTCAAATCTAAAACCCACCAAACCCACAAAAATATTTTGCAAACACCGGTAAAGGGTTATTCCTGAAAACTTATCTAGGGTAAAAACTAGATTTAATTTTCAAAAGATCAAATGTTTTCATAAAGATCCAATTTCCTTAATGGATCTAAATTTTTATAGTCATGTGGGACTGTAAACCATATCGTTACTACCATTGTTTATACCACCGTATAGAAATCACTGATGTACAAAGTGTGAAGAATAAAGAAGTGATTCTAGTATTTCAAGACAATATTGCTTGAGGACAAGCAACGCTCAAGTGTGGGAATATTTGATAATGCTAAAAACGAACATATATTTCATAGCATTATTCCTCAAGAAAGACAAGCTTTTAGTTGCAATTGTTCTATTTATAAGTGATATTCGTTTAAATAATAAAAGGTGAAGACAAAAGACAGATTCGACGAATTTTAGACGCAAACGACCAAAAAGCTCAAAAGTACAAAAGACAATAAAAAAGGTTCCAATTATTGATAAGAAACGTCTCGAAATTACAAAAGTACAAGATTCAAAACGCAAAGTACAAGATATTAAATTGTACGCGAGGACGTTCGAAAATCCGGAACCGGGACCAGAGTCAACTCTTAACGCTCGACGCAACGGACTAAAAATTACAAGTTAACTATGTATATAAATATAATATAATATATAATTAATTATATTAATTATATATATATTATATTTATAAATAAAAAACCGTCGGCAGAGAAAAACTCCAAGGACTGAGCTGTAAAAGTAACCTCCGCGACTCGCGGAGTTTGAAGAGGTTTTCACCGCGAGTCGCGGAGCCCCAAAATTGAAAACTGCCTATAAAGCCAACCGAATTCTGATCAAAATCATCATCTTTTTCTTCTCTTATCATACGTAAAATTCATATATATATATATATATAATTTATATTTTAATTTTAATTTTAATTCTAATAATAAGGGTATGTTAGCGAATGTTGTAAGGGTGTAAGTCAAAATTCTGTCCGTGTAACGCTACGCTATTTTTAATCATTGTAAGTTATGTTCAACCTTTTTACATTAATGTCTCGTAGCTAAGTTATTATTGTGCTTATTTAAAACGAAGTAATCATGATGTTGGGCTAATTACTAAAATTGGGTAATTGGGCTTTGTACCATAATTGGGGTTTGGACAAAAGAACGACACTTGTGGAAATTAGACTATGGGCTATTAATGGGCTTTATATTTGTTTAACTAAATGAAAGTTTGTTAATGTTAATATAAAGATTTACAATTGGGCGTCCCTATAAATTACCATATACACTCGATCGGACACGATGGGCGGGGTATTTATATGTACGAATAATCGTTCATTTAATCGGACACGGGAATGGATTAATAGCCACTAGAATAATCAAAACAGGGGTGAAATTACATTCAAGGGTAATTGGTGTAATTGTTAACAAAGTGGTAAAACCTTGGTTTACACGCAGTCGATAACCTGGTGTATTCATTAAACAAAGTATTAAAACCTTGTTACAATTCGAATCCCCAATTAGTTGGAATATTTAACTTCGGGTATAATAATAATTTGACGAGGACACTCGCACTTTATATTTATGACTGATGGACTGTTATGGACAAAAACCAGACGGACATATTAAATAATCCAGGACAAAGGACAATTAACCCATGGGCATAAAACTAAAATCAACACGTCAAACATCATGATTACGGAAGTTTAAATAAGCATAATTCTTTTATTTCATATTTAATTTCCTTTATTTTATATTTAATTGCACTTCTAATTATCGCACTTTTATTTATTGTTATTTAATCGCACTTTTAATTATCGTACTTTTTAATTATCGCAAGGTGATTTTATCGCACTTTTATTATTCGCAATTTCATTATCGTTATTTACTTTACGCTTTAAATTAAGTCTTTTATTTATTTAATATTTTACATTAGGTTTTAACTGCGACTAAAAGTTTTAAAATCGACAAGCCGGTCATTAAACGGTAAAAACCCCCCCCTTTATAATAATAATATTACTTAAATATATATTTGTATTTTTATAAAAGTAAATTAATATAGCGTTGAGCTTTGTTTAAAGATTTCCCTGTGGAACGAACCGGACTTACTAAAAACTACACTACTGTACGATTAGGTACACTGCCTATAAGTGTTGTAGCAAGGTTTAAGTATATCCATTCTATAAATAAATAAATATCTTGTGTAAAATTGTATCGTATTTAATAGTTTTTTTCTGCTAAAATATAAACTATTTTATATACACCTCGCATAACATCACATTACAAATGAGAAAAATGAGCTTATTCCTACTAGGACTGTAACAGGATGGCGTGTATGTATTGATTATAGAAAATTAAATGACGCCACCAGAAAAGATCACTTTCCCTTACCTTTCATAGATCAAATGTTGGAAAGATTAGCCGGAAATAGTTACTATTGTTTTCTAGATGGATTTTCCGGATATTTTCAAATTCCAATAGCACCCGAAGACCAAGAGAAAACCACATTCACGTGCCCTTATGGTACTTTTGCTTACAAACGCATGCCATTTGGACTTTGCAACGCCCCTGCAACCTTTCAAAGGTGTATGATGGCGATTTTTCATGACATGATAGAAGAATGCATGGAAGTTTTCATGGATGACTTTTCAGTCTTCGGTGATACATTTGAAACATTTCTAGCTAATCTTGAACGAATGCTTATTAGATGCGAACAATCAAATCTAGTACTTAATTGGGAGAAATGCCATTTCATGGTTAAAGAAGGCATCGTTCTTGGACATAAAATTTCAAAAGAAGGAATTGAAGTGGATAGAGCTAAAGTAGATGTAATTGCTAAACTTCCACATCCCACCAATGTTAGAGGAGTTAGGAGTTTTCTAGGGCATGCTGGTTTTTACCGACGTTTCATAAAAGATTTTTCTAAAATTGCCACTCCTATGAATAAACTCCTAGAAAAGGATGCTCCATTCATCTTTTCAGATGAGTGTATCAAATCTTTTAATATTCTTAAAGAGAAACTAACTAATGCGCCGATCATGATAACACCAAATTGGAATCTACCATTTGAACTAATGTGCGATGCAAGTGATTTTGCAATGGGAGCCGTTTTCGGACAAAGGATTGATAAACGATTTCAACCTATATATTATGCTAGTAAGACGTTACAAGGAGCACAAATGAACTATACAACTACTGAAAAAGAACTCCTTGCTATTGTCTTTGCTTTTGACAAATTTCGATCATATCTCGTTCTAGCAAAAACGGTGGTCTATACCGACCATTCTGCTCTTAGATACCTATTTTCGAAACAAGATGCTAAACCAAGATTAATCCGTTGGATCTTACTCTTACAAGAGTTTGATATTGAAATCCGAGATAAAAGAGGAGCAGAAAATCTCGCCGCTGATCATCTTTCTCGTCTTGAAAATCCCGAATTAGAAGTTCTAAATGAATCGGCCATACAAGACAACTTTCCTGATGAATATCTATTGAAGATAGATTATAAAGAAATCCCATGGTTTGCAGACTATGCAAACTACTTAGTTTGTGGATTCCTTGAAAAAGGATTATGGTACCAAAAACGAAAGAAATTCTTCAGTGATATAAAACACTATTTTTGGGAAGATCCACACCTGTTTAAAAGTTGTCCAGATGGAATAATACGCCGATGTGTATTTGGAGATGAAGCTAGTAAAATATTAAACCATTGTCACACAGGACTAACAGGAGGGCATTATGGGCCTCAACTAACAGCAAGAAAAGTTTATGATGCTGGATTCTATTGGCCTACAATTTACAAAGACGCACACCTTCTTTGCAAATCCTGTGATGCTTGTCAAAGGGCCGGAAAAATAAGTCAACGTGATGAAATGCCACAAAATGTCATCCAAGTATGTGAAGTATTTGACATTTGGGGTATTGACTTTATGGGTCCATTTCCAAAATCTCATAATAATCTATATATACTCGTAGCCATTGATTATGTATCTAAATGGGCGGAAGCACAAGCTCTCCCAACTAACGATGCACGAGTTGTAGTCAACTTTTTAAAACGTCTTTTTGCAAGGTTTGGAACACCGAAAGCTTTAATAAGTGATCGGGGTACTCATTTCTGTAATAATCAACTTGAGAAAGTTCTTAAAAGATATGGAGTAACTCATAAAATCTCCACCGCATATCATCCACAAACAAGTGGACAAGTTGAAAATACCAACCGAGCTTTAAAACGTATTCTAGAGAAAACAGTAGGATCAAATCTGAAGGAATGGTCCATTAAATTGGAGGATGCACTCTGGGCTTTTAGAACAGCCTACCAAACTCCAATTGGAACCACACCTTTTAGACTTGTTTATGGAAAAGCATGTCATCTTCCAGTAGAAATTGAACACAAAGCATTTTGGGCTTTGAAGACATGTAATCTTGATATACATGAAGCTGGACGTCTACGATTAAGTCAACTAAATGAATTAGAAGAATTAAGACATGAAGCATACGAAAATTCGTTAATCTATAAGGAAAGAACAAAGAAATGGCATGATAAAAGAATCAGAAGTTCAAAAGAATTTAAAGAAGGAGACAGAGTTCTTCTTTTCAATTCACGATTCAAGCTATTTCCTGGAAAATTGAAATCAAGATGGTCTGGACCATTCATAGTTAAAAGAGTTTTTCCATACGGAACAGTAGAATTGATAAATTCAAATGGGATTGAATTTAAAGTTAATGGTCACAGAGTTAAACACTACATACATAGTCCGATGGAAGTCGACAACGAAGTTAATCACAATTTCGACACCACAGCTAACTAAGTGTGGGGAGAATCAAGTCTTTAAAGGATAATATGTATTTCTATTAGAGTTAGATTGTCTGTTTTCGTGTAGTTCTCGAAAATGGAACCCGAATGGTCTTTCCCTAGCAGACCCTAAAGAACTAGTCTTCTCCCCCCATTCTGAATTTTTAATTTTTTTTAGGTTTTTACAAAATGAAGACTGCCTGTGAACTAAACCATGGTCTAATGCTACACGCTTTGATCACTAAACGTAATAATGACACACTACCGAGTGAAATAGTATCAGTAATCAGAGAAAGAATGGACGGAGTTAGAAAAGAATCCAGATGCGAAGATAATAAGTTGCAATTTGGTAAAGGAAAATCAAAATCCGCAGCAAAAAGAAGAGCACGACACCTAGAAAGATGTCACAAATACGGAAAATGGTCACATGGAGGTAAATGTTCAAATAATCAAACCTATTCAAATACCGAATTTGTTACTTTATGCAGAGACGGACCGTTCATATGTTTAGAAGAAAAGACACTGAATGCTCGAGGTTACGCCTATGTAGCTATGGAAAACCAATTAAACCGACTATCTTATGAATGGGATAGATCATATAACTAAGAAATCTATTTCACAGGTAAGTCTGTACAGTTTTTATTTTATTTTTTTATTTTTAACCTTTTGATAATAAACGCTAATTTGTTCGCTAAAAAGTATTAAATTGGTATTGAATAAAATTAGGTTTGGCGACCGAAATTATTGATATCATACAAAAATTTATTACATCACTGTGAAATTTAACGTTTATTCTTAAGGTATAAATATCTTTAATCAATCAATCCAAAATATTTCAAAAATTCGTCATGAGTTAAATTAGGTCTTGGAACCGAAATTACTTTACCGAAAAGAGGGGCGCATATTTTTGATAATATTTGATTGATTAAAGTGGGATAAAAAGCCAAAAAGATTTTTAATTTTATTTTTACCATATTTTTAAAATTAATATATAAATCTTAAATTAATATTGTAAACTTTATAAAAACAATATATTTAAAATTGTAAATATTTGAAAAATTAATATAATTTTGGTGTGAATTTATAATATGAATTTTTAAATTAAGTTTGGTGTGAATTTTTTTTATTTTTAAAATATGAATTTTTAATTTTATGCATTTTAAATTGTAAGTTTGGTTTGAATTTTCAATATTAATTTTGAATTTTATATTTAAATTGTGTGAATTTAAAAACAAAAATTTACTTTATCTCATTAAGTTAAAAAATGATTTTTAAAATTCGTCGTAAGTTGAAGACTAGGTCTTTAAACCGAAATTGCTTTACCCGCGGGAGGGACGAGAACTTTTATTATCATTATTTTTAATCTTATTGAATTAAAGTATGCTAAAAACATTAAAAAACCCAAAAACCTAAGCTTTGAAAACAATCGCTACAAAAAGACAAATTTTAAAATTTTGTCGAAGGACGGACTAGGACATCGATCCGAAACGACCTCGTCCTAAATAACAAGGGAAATAAAATTTTAAAATTAATTACTTAATTGTTTTAATTAATATAAGATATAAAAAAAAAATACAAACTCCGCGAGTCGCGGAGTTTGAAAGGTAAATCCACCGCGACTCGCGGAGGATGAAAAAACCAGGAAAAAAATATATACTGATCGATTTGATCAGTCCCAACACAGAAAAAAAAACACTGCGAAAACCCTCGAAAAAACACGCAAAAACACCCCCAAAATCACAATTTTTAACCGTTAATCATCAAATCTTTTACTAAAATCATGTTGAGAGGGATGCTATCAAGGAATTACTCAAGAAAAACGGTAAATTTCTACACCTAAACACCATTTAATCCGAAAATTAGTGTTCTTGAGCAATTTTTTCCCCAATTTGATTTTGATGCTTTTTAGTGTAATTAGGCTTAAATTGTTTATGTATTATGCTTGTATAACCTAGATTGATGCTGTTTAACATGATTAGAAGCCTTAAACTTCAAATTTTGAGTAATCTAGGGTTTGTGTTCTTGAGCAAATTTGGGGCTTTTTGATATAAACAGGTTATGGCCAATTTTTGTCATGAATTGTTGTTAAATTAAGTAGTGTAACATGTTTAGGTAGTTAAATGATCCAAACTTTGAGCCTAAACATGATTTTGAGAATTAAAGTGGACTTTTTCAAGTCTAAAATTCATGAACTTGATTTTTGAGAGATAATGCCATTTGAAACTTGTTTAATTGCTAGTAATGATTATTTTGACATGTTATTTGAGTTGAATGCTTATGAACTTGGCGAACATTTTCGTATATGCTTATTTGAAAAAGTGTAGATTTGATAAAAATGTGAAAATGAGCTTAAGTTTGATATAAATTGATCATGTCATTGTAATTAATTTGATTGATGATTTTGCTGACACTAATGCATATTTGGATGCACAAAAATTGTGTTTGATGTGTTTTGCAGACTGAAAGGGGTGAATCTTCATCCCAAGCTCGCAATGCTCCTGCTGAGAATGCGGAACAACATGAGGTGGATAACTACTACAAGCAAGATATACCTCATCCAGTCATGACATTTTCTGATATGCACTTGGAAGATTTGCACCCGAACCTGAGATTTGACAGACTTTGGATAGATTATCCAAAATACCAAAGGGGTTTGCATACTCTTCATTCTAAGGTTGTTGAGGTACCTAGGGTCATAGAATGGGGACCATTAGAAGCTGTAGAATTGGCCGGGCCAATTAGGGAATTACTTGCACAGAGGTATGGTAATTCTACTTTTAATGACTGGGTACGTTTATTCACCATGCGTAGACCTGTATATAATGTATGGTGTGAAGAATTGTTGTGTAGTATAGAATTAAATGATCGGGTAGCTAGTTTAACCGATCGATCTTTTATTAGATTTTTGTTAGGAGGTTCGATGCGCCACATGTCTTTACTAGACATGGCTCAGGCTTTACGTATATATACGCCTGAGGAGTTAGCATCTGCCGATTGTAGAGGGTTGATACTAAATGGTAGAAAGATAGATGAAAATTTTGATACACATGGTGTATGGAGTCAAATGACAAGCCATCACCGATTCAAAGGGGGGAATTACTCTTATTTGGATATAGATAGAGCTGAATTAAGAGTGATTCATAGGTTTTTAGCTAATTCGATTACACAAAGAGGTAAGAACAAGGAAAAGGTAAATGAACAGGATTTGTTTTACCATATGTGTATTCGAGACCCACAAAGCGCTGTAAGTATACCTTATTGTGTGGGTTATTATTTATCAGCTATGGTTAGGGGGATGAGACCGCATAGCATAATAGGAGGTGGTATTTTTATTACTATGATTGCTGAATATCTCGGTGTGGATATAAGTCGGGGGGATTATTAGTCGAAGAACCAGAACCCCGAGATACAATAGGTTTAAATGTATACCATGGTGCGAAAGTTTTGAAGAGGCGAAATAACGCCGCAGTACAATACCATGGTAGACATCCACAGGTTGAGAGAAACCAACAACAAGGTAATGTAGGAGGGGGAAATGAAATGCAAGAAATGCAAAGGTTTATAGCTTCACAGGAGTACGAAAATGCTAGACAGAGAGCATTTGAAGATTGGCAAGTTCATCAAAACCAAATCATAGCTCATTGCCAACATATAGGTAGAAACTATATTCCTACACCAAAACCCATATTCCCACCCTGGTCTATAGAGATGCAACCACCGTATCCTACGTATAACCCTGCCGAAGCATTCTATAGCACCTATGGTTATGCTTGGAACCCCTATTGGTACCAGTATCATCCCTAGTCTACTTAGTTTTATTTATTTTGTAATTTGTAATATTGATACGTTTAATACCTATGTTAACATTGTAATAGTTTTTATAATTTTCTAACTTTTATTCTTAGATTTTAATAATTTTTGAATGTGGGGTAATATACCAAACTTCAAAAATATGTATATATGTTTGCAGTTTATCTTATGTACACAACAGGGTAAAACAACGCATTTTCAAAGACTGGCATTAAGTTCAGCAAAAGCAACTAATTTTGACGACAAGATGCAAAATATATGTGAAATAACAACAAGACGGAATGAACAAATGATGTGCACCATTTATCATTCAGCAAATAAACGCCAATATATTTGGAAACTTTGGTAAAATTTAATCATTTTCACACAAATCACCCTCAATAATTTAAATTGTTACTGATTTCTTGCAAATGAGGGCATTGCAAGATCTTAAGTGTGGGAAGGGGTTAAATTCTTTCGGATTTTAAAATTTTTATCTTAAACACTAGGTTACCATTAAAAATACTAGTAAAGCAGTAGTTGTATTAGAATCTAGTGCTCTCTGATAATAAAGAACAGCCCTAGTCTTATATACTGACTACCCAATTCTAGTAAAATTTTGTAAGGGTGGGAATATTTGATAATGCTAAAAACGAACATATATTTCATAGCATTATTCCTCAAGAAAGACAAGCTTTTAGTTGCAATTGTTCTATTTACAAGTGATATTCGTTTAAATAATAAAAGGTGAAGACAAAAGACAGATTCGACGAATTGAAGACGCAAACGACCAAAAAGCTCAAAAGTACAAAAGACAATCAAAGAGGTTCCAATTATTGATAAGAAACTTCTCGAAATTACAAGAGTACAAGATTCAAAACGCAAAGTACAAGATATTAAATTGTACGCAAGGACGTTCGAAAATCCAGAACCGGGACATGAGTCAACTCTCAACGCTCGACGCAACGGACTAAAAATTACAAGTCAACTATGCACATAAATATAATATAATATTTAAATAATTCTTATAATTATTTATATATTATATAAATAAATAAAAACCGTCGGCAAGAAAGACTCCAAATTGTGTGAGCTGTATTTACAAACTCCGCGACTCGCGGAGTTTGAAGGCAAAAAATGCCGCGAGTCGTGGAGCACCCCTGAACTCAATTCCCTATAAAGCCAACCGAATTCTGATCATTTTCATCATCCTTTTTCTTCTTCTCTCATAATACGTAAATATTTATATTTACATTTTAATTTAAATTTAAATTTTAATTATAATTCTAATAATAAGGGTATGTTAGCGAATGTTGTAAGGGTGTAAGTCGAAATTCTGTCCGTGTAACGCTACGCTATTTTTAATCATTGTAAGTTATGTTCAACCTTTTTAATTTAATGTCTCGTAGCTAAGTTATTATTATGCTTATTTAATCCGAAGTAATCATGATGTTGGGCTAATTACTAAAATTGGGTAATTGGGCTTTGTACCATAATTGGGGTTTGGACAAAAGAACGACACTTGTGGAAATTAGACTATGGGCTATTAATGGGCTTTATATTTGTTTAACTAAATGATAGTTTGTTAATGTTAATATAAAGATTTACAATTGGAGGTCCCTATAAATTACCATATACACTCGATCGGACACGATGAGCGGGGTATTTATATGTACGAATAATCGTTCATTTAACCGGACACGGGAATGGATTAATAGCCACTAGAATAATTAAAACAGGGGTGAAATTATGTACAAGGACACTTGGTATAATTGATAACAAAATATTAAAACCTTGGGTTACACTCAGTCGACATCCTAATGTAATTATTAAACAAAGTATTAAAATCTTGTTACAGTTTAAGTCCCCAATTAGTTGGAATATTTAACTTCGGGTATAAGGATAATTTGACGAGGATACTCGCACTTTATATTTATGACTGATGGACTGTTATGGACAAAAACCAGACGGACATATTAAATAATCCAGGACAAAGGACAATTAACCCATGGGCATAAAACTAAAATCAACACGTCAAACATCATGATTACGGAAGTTTAAATAAGCATAATTCTTTTATTTCATATTTAATTTCCTTTATTTTATATTTAATTTCACTTCTAATTATCGCATTTTTATTGTTATTGTATTTAATTGCACTTTTAATTATCGTACTTTTTAATTATCGCAAGTTTATTTTATCGCATTTTTATTAATCGCAATTTCATTATCGTTATTTACTTTACACTTTAAATTAAGTCTTGTATTTATTTATTATTTTACATTTGGTTTTAACTGCGACTAAAGTTTTAAAATCGACAAACCGGTCATTAAACGGTAAAAACCCCCCTTTAAAATAATAATATTACTTATATATATATTTGTATTTTTATAAAAGTAAACTAATATAGCGTTAAGCTTTGTTTAAAAAGATTCCCTGTGGAACGAACCGGACTTACTAAAAACTACACTACTGTACGATTAGGTACACTGCCTATAAGTGTTGTAGCAAGGTTTAAGTATATCCATTCAATAAATAAATAAATATCTTGTGTAAAATTGTATCGTATTTAATAGTATTTCCTGCTAAAATTAATAGCTATTTCATATACCCCGCTGCAAACATCATATATTATATATTTATTCAGCAGCCCACGTTTTGTATTTATTGGATGAGCTGGATTTCGAACCTCCGTAATCGCAGAGCTCCAAGGCACAAAAGTACCACGATCGCGGAGCTGCCTGGGACAGAATTGCCTATAAAAGCCAATGGATTCGGACGATCAAACGCACCCCATTTTCTCTGAATATCTCAATATATACGATATATATTTATATTTATAATATTAATTTTAATTTAAGTTTAATAATAATAATCTTGGTTATTGTAAGATATATTTTACGGGTTTTAAAGTCGGAACTCTGTCCGTATAACGCTACGCGATAAATAATCACAGTAAGCTATGTACTTCCTTTTTCAATTAATGTCTCATAACTAAGTTATTATTATGCTTATTTAAGCCGAAGTAATCGTGATGTTAGACTAAATATTAAAGACGGGGTTATTGGATTTTGTACCATAATTAGGGTTTGGACAAAAGACCGACACTTGTGAACATTGGACTATTGACTATGAATAGGTCGGGGGTATTGTCTAATTGAATGATAACTCATTGGAACCTGTCGAACCTATCTTCAAATTAGTTAATCTAATAATTATTAAAATAATTACGAATGTCCTATTTAGTGACGTTTATACGACATCGTTTACAATCATTTAATTAATCAACTAGATTGGGTAATTGATTATTCATTTTGGCCAAGTGGATAAATTAATATATCATTGACTAATTAAAACAGGGGTGGATTACATACAAAGGTAATTGGTGTAATTGTTAACAAAGTATTAAAACCTTGGATTACACGAAGTCGATAACCTGGTGTAATTATTAACAAAGTATTAAAACCTTGTTACAGTTTAAATCCCTAATTTGTTGGAATATTTGACTTCGGGAATAAGGTTAATTTGAAGAGCATTTTATAATTATGACCGATGGATTATTATGGACAAAAACCAAATAGGTATCAAATAATCCAGGACGAAGGACAATTAACCCAGGGTAATAAATTAAAATCAAAACGCCAAACATCATGATTACGGAAGTTTAAATAAGCATAATTATTTTATTGTATTTCTCATCGTACTTTTATTTCCTGTCATTTTATTATTCGCAATTTTATATATCATCATTTAAATATTGTTATTTATTCTACCCACTTTAATTATCGTCATTTATCTTTACGCTTAATATTTAAAATCGACAAACCGGTCATTAAACGGTAAAACCCCCTTTTATAATATTACTACCTATATATAATTATATATATTTGTATAAATATAGTTGTTAAAAATATAGTACGCTATCACTAGCTCCCTGTGGAACGAACTGAACTTACTAAAAACTACACTACTCTACGATTAGGTATACTGCCTATAGTGTTGTAGCAAGGTTTAGGTATATCCCATAAATAAATAAATAAAACTTGTGTAATTTCGTCTTATTTCGTAATAAACAATAATAGTATTTCGTACACCTCCGCTCGCACATCAAGTTTTTGGCGCCGCTGCCGGGGACTCGGCGAAACACTATATTTTTAATCTATATTTGTAAAAATGTAATTATATATAAGTTTGAAAAAAAATATAAAAATATAAAAAAAATAAAAATAAATAAAAAAATAAAAAATAAATTTTGAAGAGTTTTTTCAAAATATATAAAATTATAAAGTTTTTTTATTATTTGTAGTTTTTAAAATATAAGTTTATTTTATTTTATATAAATTATTTTGTAAAATTAAAATCTTGTAAAAATTAAAAACAGCAATTGGGCCCAAATCTAGCCGAAGCCCAAAACTAAAGCCCACAAAGGAATAGTACCAGGCCGAACCTGTTTTAAGCCCAAACCGAATCCATAACTGTTTAAATCCGCAATCGCGGAGCTTCGAAGGTATAAACCGCAGCAATCGCGGAGCTGCTCTGACAGCTGATACCTAGGATCATTAATTACATAATTAGGGTTTAATTTTTAATTATTATTATTTAAAACCTAATTAGGGTTTATATTTAATATTTTGTTTTAGTTTTTAATTAATTTGTATTTTAAGTTTTAGTTATTATTATTTATATTAATACTTTTATAAATAATAATATAAAAATTATATTTTTTTTTTAAATTGTATTTTTATCACTTTAATTTCTTTTTGTATTTTTTATCAGTTATTCGTATTTTGTATATTTATGGTTCGTAATTAGTTTTAAACTTAGTTTTTGCCGTAGTTATTTTATATTTCTAGTTTTTAGGTTTTGCCGTAAAATCCCTTAAGTGTTTTTTCTTTAGATTAAGATTTTGGCGCTTTAGAATTTTGCGACGCAGTTTTTAGATTTTAGTGCTTAATTAAGTTATTTTCGTTTTGGATATGGAATTCCTTTTAAGTTTTAATACCTTTAAGCGCAAATTTTTAGATTATAATTTTTAGACTTTTAAGTTTCGATGCTTTACTTTTTAATTATTATTTTTCGACTTTTTATTTTTCGACGTTTTTCGACGCGCGCTTTTTCTTTCTCATTTCTACGCTCTAGTTTTTTGGACATAGAATTTCCTAGAATTTCTTTAAAATATCGGCGAAAAATTATTTTAAGCGATTAAATTGATAGACATCCAAAATTTTCTGCTTCGTAGTAATAGTTGGATTTGTTAGTGGCTGAGTTGTGGATTTTCTGACTTAAAGGATCCTGGCTCCCTGCTGCATCTTTTGGCCATTCGAAACGTGGGCAAAAGCAGAAAAGTCTATTAATTTGATAACTTATATAAATTCTAATAGGATATTCAGTGAATGCACCGAGCAAAACTTTCACCACCTTTCATACGTTCACCACCTGTAGCTCGATCAAGACATCTAGCCAATATTGTCGTCGTTGAGTTTTCTTTAGAATCATCATCTAGTCGAACAAGTACTCCATTTCAAATTTCTGATAATCTATTTTTTGAACCTGACCTCACAATTGAGAACCCGGAGGATATTCAAGATAATTCCAAGATCCTGAACCACTAATCATTCATCCTGAACCACAAACCAGTAAATCAGAATCTTCTATTGATTCGGATTCAACAATTTCAAATATGGAAATAACGGAACCTCTAAGTATGGAAGATCGAATGAGAGCTACACGCATTGGCCAAGGACATGCCCTTACGTGACCAGACATTAATGCGCCAGATTATGAAATCAAAGGACAAATCCTACACATGGTAACTAATCAGTGCCAATATAGTGGTACGCCAAAAGAAAATCCAAACGAACATCTTCGAACCTTTAATAGGATTTGTACTCTATTCAAAATCTGAGAAGTTGAGGATGAATAGATCTATCTCATGTTGTATCCCTGGACTTTAAAGGGAGAAGCCAAAGATTGGTTAGAATTATTACCCGAAGGAGCGATTGACACATGGGATGTTTTAGTTGAGAAATTTCTTAAAAGATTCTTTCCGGCATCTAAAGCCGTAAGAGTTCAAGGAGAAATTGTTACGTTCGCCAAAAGCCAAATGAAACATTATATGAGGCATGGACAAGATTCAAAAAGTTGTTAAGAGGATGTCCTCAGCACGGTTTAGACACTTATCAAATAGTACAAATATTCTACCAAGGTGTCGACGTTGCTACACAAAAAGACATCGACACAGCAGCTGGTGGTTCAATTATGAAGAAAACCGCAACTGAAGCTCACAAGATTATTGATAACACAGCTTTCCACTCACATGAGTGGCACTAGGAAAAAGATATCTTTCGTTCATCTAAAGCGGCTAGAGCCGATTCTAGCCATGACTTTGATTCCGTTTCCGCAAAAATAGATGCTTTCGAGAGACGAATGGAAAAGATGACTAAAGATATTCACGCAATACGAATCAGTTGTGAGCAATGCAGTGGACCACACTTAATGAAAGATTGTAATGTTGAACAAACGATGGAACAACGTGAGAATGTTTCCTACATGAACCAAATGCTGGGAAATAATTATCAAAATAATTACCAACCACCAAGGCTAAACTTCAATCGAAATCAAAACATTTTTTACAATCCAAATGGACCCAACAATAACTCGTACAACCAACAAGGTCCGAATAACCAACCAACTCAAAACAACACTTTCAATCAACAAAGACCTAGCTTGTATAAACCACCACAACAAACTGAAGAGAAAAAGTCAAATCTGGAAGAAATGATGGCAAAGCTAATGGAATCTCAAACACAATTTATTACATCTCAAACCCAAACAAATGAGAGGTTTGATCAGTCATTAAGAACTCAACAAGCTTCCATTTTGAACTTAGAACACGTAGGTACTCTTGCTGGCTTGATGAGTAAGAGGGAACAAGGAAAGCTACCGAGTAATACTGAAGTAAATCCTCGGAATAAAAATATTAATATGGTATCAACAAATTCTGAAAAACTAGCACCAGAAGATGGGAAGGTTTTAGATGTGAGTAACAATGAAGAAGTTACAACATCACCACCACCCGAGTATGTAAAGCCAGTGCTGGCACCATACAGACCACCCATCCCATTTCCAAGAAAAGGAGTTGAGTATGAGCAAGTGATAGGTAATAAAGTTTGTGATACCTCTGGAAAGAAGAAGAAGAATAAGAAGGTACAAGAAACAAAAACCATAAAAATAAACCCGGTGAAGACAGTTCCACCAAAAATTCCACCAAGGTTGGGTGATCCGGGTGAATTTATTGTTCCTTGTCTACTTAGTGATTGTGTCATGTATGATGCACTAGCAGATTTAGGTGCAAGTGTAAGTGTTATGCCTCTTTCATTATATAAGAGATTAGGAGTAGGTGAGTTAAGTCCAATGGAGATGAGTGTTTGACTCTTTGATCAAACTATTAGGTACCCAGTTGGAATTGCTGACAACCTACCCGTTCAAGTAGGTAATTTAACCTTTCTAGTCGAATTTATTGTCATTGACATAGAAGAGGACTCAAACATTCCTCTAATTTTAGGTCGACCATTATTAGTGTCCACCGAGGCTTTATTTGATGTAAGAGAGGGTAGAATGACACTTAGTGATGGTGACAAATCGGTCACCTTTGTGAGTCGAAAGGCTAAATCTCCACCAACCAAAACCATTGAACCAACAAAAACGATTAGTAAGAACCATGTTGTTTTACCAACTCCAACGGTAGTGCTTAAAAATAATAAAACGCCTAAGTGTGGGGAAAATGAAGTAACACCTAATGATGACATGATAACAAAGAACCTCGTTGTTGATACAAAATTAAATGACCCCGTTATTAACAGTTCAATGAAGAAACTTTATAAACGGGTTTACGATGCTAGAATTAAGGGGAACTTTAAGTTATGTAACCGGTTAGTATCCAATCTGTTGCCTAAAGAAAAGGCGAAACTAGTTGAATTTGTAGATAATACAGAAGAAGCTGGCCACTGGCTTAAAGCAAAAGTCACATATATGCAAATTGATTATGGTCCAAGAGAAATTGATGATGAAGTTAATCACAATTTCGACACCACAGCTACCTAAGTGTGGGGAGATTCAAATGTTCTAAAAAGAAAAATGATATCTAGAGTTAGTTGTTCTGTTCTCGTGTAGTTCCGAGAACGAAATCCGATTGGTCTTTTCCACTAGCAGACACTAAAGAACTAGTTTTCTTCCCCCATTCTGAATTTTTTTTTATTTTGTAGGTTTTATATGAAATTAATATGTTTTTAAATTTAAGTTTTGTGTGAATTTAAAAATAAAATTTACTTTATTTCATTAAGTTTAAAAAAAATGATTTCTAAAATTCGTCTTGAGTTAAAGACTAGGTCGTAGAACTGAAATTGCTTTACCCAAGGATGGGGCGAAAAATTTTGTTATCATTATTTTAATATTATTGATCTAAAGTATGCCAAAAATATTATATGAACGTGGGGTTATATACCAAACTTCAAAAATATGTATATATATGTTTGTATTTTATGTTATGTACAAAATAGGGTAAAACAACACACTTTCAAAGACTGACATTAAGATCAGCAAAAGCTATTAATTTTGACGATAAGACGCAAACTATCAAATGTGATATAACAACTACAGGAATGAGCAAATGATTTGCACCATTTAGTATTCGAACAAACAATATGATTGCAAACTCGGTATTTTTAATCATTTTTCTACATTAATCGCCCTCATGAATTTAAATTTTTACTAATTTCTTGCAAATGAGGGCATTGCAAGATCTCAAGTGTAGGGAAGGGTTATAAATTCTCTCGGGTTTACACTTGGTATAATTGCTAAAATTTTGTGAAAATTTGAAAAAATTTCAACTAAATGAATTCAAAATCATGTTTATACATATTTATGAACGGTAAAACTAGGTTTTATTACCGAAATTATTGTTACCTTGGAAAGGACATAAATTGAAAAACAATTCAAAACGCTTGAATTCATTTAAAATGGAATAAAGGAGAATAAAAAGGCAAAGAAAAGAATAAATAAAAGCTAAGTGTGGGAAGAATGAACCAACTTCTTTAAAACATATATCACATATTTTTGTACAAGATTATTGCACGAACTTTTGCTTTGGACGATACTAATCAGTTTTACTTACTGTAATATAAATGAATGAAAAGATGGATCTACACGATGAATCAATTTCATCATTAAAAGGAAGTAAAGTCTTCCAAAAAAGACACGCGCTTCTTGATATAGGTCAGGAAGTTGTCGTCCAGACCAGTTGTAGAGTCTACGAAAAACCTTGAAAAGTTTTCTCGAAAATCAATTGGAAATCCATGGACCTCAGCATCAAACAGGGTCGCCAAATGGAAAAGTTTTCTGAATTTTTAATTTTTTTTAGGTTTTTACAAAATGAAGACTGCCTGTGAACTAAACCATGGTCTAATGCTACACGCTTTGATCACTAAACGTAATAATGACACACTACCGAGTGAAATAGTATCAGTAATCAGAGAAAGAATGGACGGAGTTAGAAAAGAATCCAGATACGAAGATAATAAGTTGCAATTTGGTAAAGGAAAATCAAAATCCGCAGCAAAAAGAAGAGCACGACACCTAGAAAGATGTCACAAATGCGGAAAATGGTCACATGGAGGTAAATGTTCAAATAATCAAACCTATTCAAATACCGAATTTGTTACTTTATGCAGAGACGGACCGTTCATATGTTTAGAAGAAAAGACACTGAATGCTCGAGGTTACGCCTATGTAGCTATGGAAAACTAATTAAACCGACTATCTTATGAATGGGATAGATCATATAACTAAGAAATCTATTTCACAGGTAAGTCTGTACAGTTTTTATTTTATTTTTTTTATTTTTAACCTTTTGATAATAAACGCTAATTTGTTCGCTAAAAAGTATTAAATTGGTATTGAATAAAATTAGGTTTGGCGACCGAAATTATTGATATCATACAAAAATTTATTACATCACTGTGAAATTTAACGTTTATTCTTAAGGTATAAATATCTTTAATCAATCAACCCAAAATATTTCAAAAATTCGTCATGAGTTAAATTAGGTCTTGGAACCGAAATTACTTTACCGAAAAGAGGGGCGCATATTTTTGATAATATTTGATTGATTAAAGTGGGATAAAAAGCCAAAAAGATTTTTAATTTTATTTTTACCATATTTTTAAAATTAATATATAAATCTTAAATTAATATTGTAAACTTTATAAAAACAATATATTTAAAATTGTAAATATTTGAAAAATTAATATAAGTTTGGTGTGAATTTATAATATGAATTTTTAAATTAAGTTTGGTGTGAATTTTTTTTATTTTTAAAATATGAATTTTTAATTTTATGCATTTTAAATTGTAAGTTTGGTTTGAATTTTCAATATTAATTTTGAATTTTATATTTAAATTGTGTGAATTTAAAAACAAAAATTTACTTTATCTCATTAAGTTAAAAAAATGATTTTTAAAATTCGTCGTAAGTTGAAGACTAGGTCTTTAAACCGAAATTGCTTTACCCGCGGGAGGGACGAGAACTTTTATTATCATTATTTTTAATCTTATTGAATTAAAGTATGCTAAAAACATTAAAAAACCCAAAAACCTAAGCTTTTAAAACAATCGCTACAAAAAGACAAATTTTAAAATTTTGTCGAAGGACGGACTAGGACATCGATCCGAAACGACCTCGTCCTAAATAACAAGGGAAACAAAATTTTAAAATTAATTACTTAATTGTTTTAATTAATATAAGATATAAAAAAAAATACAAACTCCGCGAGTCGCGGAGTTTGAAAGGTAAATCCACCGCGACTCGCGGAGGATGAAAAAACCAGGAAAAAAATATATACTGATCGATTTGATCAGTCCCAACACAGAAAAAAAAACACTGCGAAAACCCTCGAAAAAACACGCAAGAACACCCCCAAAATCACAATTTTTAACCGTTAATCATCAAATCTTTTACTAAAATCATGTTGAGAGGGATGCTATCAAGGAATTACTCAAGAAAAACGGTAAATTTCTACACCTAAACACCATTTAATCCGAAAATTAGTGTTCTTGAGCAATTTTTTCCCCAATTTGATTTTGATGCTTTTTAGTGTAATTAGGCTTAAATTGTTTATGTATTATGCTTGTATAACCTAGATTGATGCTGTTTAACATGATTAGAAGCCTTAAACTTCAAATTTTGAGTAATCTAGGGTTTGTGTTCTTGAGCAAATTTGGGGCTTTTTGATATAAACAGGTTATGGCCAATTTTTGTCATGAATTGTTGTTAAATTAAGTAGTGTAACATGTTTAGGTAGTTAAATGATCCAAACTTTGAGCCTAAACATGATTTTGAGAATTAAAGTGGACTTTTTCAAGTCTAAAATTCATGAACTTGATTTTTGAGAGATAATGCCATTTGAAACTTGTTTAATTGCTAGTAATGATTATTTTGACATGTTATTTGAGTTGAATGCTTATGAACTTGGCGAACATTTTCGTATATGCTTATTTGAAAAAGTGTAGATTTGATAAAAATGTGAAAATGAGCTTAAGTTTGATATAAATTGATCATGTCATTGTAATTAATTTGATTGATGATTTTGCTGACACTAATGTATATTTGGATGCACAAAAATTGTGTTTGATGTGTTTTGCAGACTGAAAGGGGTGAATCTTCATCCCAAGCTCGCAATGCTCCTGCTGAGAATGCGGAACAACATGAGGTGGATAACTACTACAAGCAAGATATACCTCATCCAGTCATGACATTTTCTGATATGCACTTGGAAGATTTAAACCCGAACCTGAGATTTGACAGACTTTGGATAGATTATCCAAAATACCAAAGGGGTTTGCATACTCTTCATTCTAAGGTTGTTGAGGTACCTAGGGTCATAGAATGGGGACCATTAGAAGCTGTAGAATTGGCCGGGCCAATTAGGGAATTACTTGCACAGAGGTATGGTAATTCTACTTTTAATGACTGGGTACGTTTATTCACCATGCGTAGACCTGTATATAATGTATGGTGTGAAGAATTGTTGTGTAGTATAGAATTAAATGATCGGGTAGCTAGTTTAACCGATCGATCTTTTATTAGATTTTTGTTAGGAGGTTCGATGCGCCACATGTCTTTACTAGACATGGCTCAGGCTTTACGTATATATACACCTGAGGAGTTAGCATCTGCCGATTGTAGAGGGTTGATACTAAATGGTAGAAAGATAGATGAAAATTTTGATACACATGGTGTATGGAGTCAAATGACAAGCCATCACCGATTCAAAGGGGGGAATTACTCTTATTTGGATATAGATAGAGCTGAATTAAGAGTGATTCATAGGTTTATAGCTAATTCGATTACACAAAGAGGTAAGAACAAGGAAAAGGTAAATGAACAGGATTTGTTTTACCATATGTGTATTCGAGACCCACAAAGCGTTGTAAGTATACCTTATTGTGTGGGTTATTATTTATCAGCTATGGTTAGGGGGATGAGACCGCATAGCATAATAGGAGGTGGTATTTTTATTACTATGATTGCTGAATATCTCGGTGTGGATATAAGTCGGGGGGGATTATTAGTCGAAGAACCAGAACCCCGAGATACAATAGGTTTAAATGTATACCATGGTGCGAAAGTTTTGAAGAGGCGAAATAACGCCGCAGTACAATACCATGGTAGACATCCACAGGTTGAGAGAAACCAACAACAAGGTAATGTAGGAGGGGGAAATGAAATGCAAGAAATGCAAAGGTTTATAGCTTCACAGGAGTACGAAAATGCTAGACAGAGAGCATTTGAAGATTGGCAAGTTCATCAAAACCAAATCATAGCTCATTGCCAACATATAGGTAGAAACTATATTCCTACACCAAAACCCATATTCCCTCCCTGGTCTATAGAGATGCAACCACCGTATCCTACGTATAACCCTGCCGAAGCATTCGATAGCACCTATGGTTATGCTTGGAACCCCTATTGGTACCAGTATCATCCCTAGTCTACTTAGTTTTATTTATTTTGTAATTTGTAATATTGATACGTTTAATACCTATGTTAACATTGTAATAGTTTTTATAATTTTCTAACTTTTATTCTTAGATTTTAATAATTTTTGAATGTGGGGTAATATACCAAACTTCAAAAATATGTATATATGTTTGCAGTTTATCTTATGTACACAACAGGGTAAAACAACGCATTTTCAAAGACTGGCATTAAGTTCAGCAAAAGCAACTAATTTTGACGACAAGATGCAAAATATATGTGAAATAACAACAAGACGGAATGAACAAATGATGTGCACCATTTATCATTCAGCAAATAAACGCCAATATATTTGGAAACTTTGGTAAAATTTAATCATTTTCACACAAATCACCCTCAATAATTTAAATTGTTACTGATTTCTTGCAAATGAGGGCATTGCAAGATCTTAAGTGTGGGAAGGGGTTAAATTCTTTCGGATATTAAAATTTTTATCTTAAACACTAGGTTACCATTAAAAATACTAGTAAAGCAGTAGTTGTATTAGAATCTAGTGCTCTCTGATAATAAAGAACAGCCCTAGTCTTATATACTGACTACCCAATTCTAGTAAAATTTTGTAAGGGTGGGAATATTTGATAATGCTAAAAACGAACATATATTTCATAGCATTATTCCTCAAGAAAGACAAGCTTTTAGTTGCAATTGTTCTATTTACAAGTGATATTCGTTTAAATAATAAAAGGTGAAGACAAAAGACAGATTCGACGAATTGAAGACGCAAACGACCAAAAAGCTCAAAAGTACAAAAGACAATCAAAGAGGTTCCAATTATTGATAAGAAACTTCTCGAAATTACAAGAGTACAAGATTCAAAACGCAAAGTACAAGATATTAAATTGTACGCAAGGACGTTCGAAAATCCAGAACCGGGACATGAGTCAACTCTCAACGCTCGACGCAACGGACTAAAAATTACAAGTCAACTATGCACATAAATATAATATAATATTTAAATAATTCTTATAATTATTTATATATTATATAAATAAATAAAAACCGTCGGCAAGAAAGACTCCAAATTGTGTGAGCTGTATTTACAAACTCCGCGACTCGCGGAGTTTGAAGGCAAAAAATGCCGCGAGTCGTGGAGCACCCCTGAACTCAATTCCCTATAAAGCCAACCGAATTCTGATCATTTTCATCATCCTTTTTCTTCTTCTCTCATAATACGTAAATATTTATATTTATATTTTAATTTAAATTTTAATTTTAATTATAATTCTAATAATAAGGGTATGTTAGCGAATGTTGTAAGGGTGTAAGTCGAAATTCTGTCCGTGTAACGCTACGCTATTTTTAATCATTGTAAGTTATGTTCAACCTTTTTAATTTAATGTCTCGTAGCTAAGTTATTATTATGCTTATTTAATCCGAAGTAATCATGATGTTGGGCTAATTACTAAAATTGGGTAATTGGGCTTTGTACCATAATTGGGGTTTGGACAAAAGAACGACACTTGTGGAAATTAGACTATGGGCTATTAATGGGCTTTATATTTGTTTAACTAAATGATAGTTTGTTAATGTTAATATAAAGATTTACAATTGGAGGTCCCTATAAATTACCATATACACTCGATCGGACACGATGGGCGGGGTATTTATATGTACGAATAATCGTTCATTTAACCGGACACGAGAATGGATTAATAGCCACTAGAATAATTAAAACAGGGGTGAAATTATGTACAAGGACACTTGGTATAATTGATAACAAAATATTAAAACCTTGGGTTACACTCAGTCGACATCCTAATGTAATTATTAAACAAAGTATTAAAATCTTGTTACAGTTTAAGTCCCCAATTAGTTGGAATATTTAACTTCGGGTATAAGGATAATTTGACGAGGATACTCGCACTTTATATTTATGACTGATGGACTGTTATGGACAAAAACCAGACGGACATATTAAATAATCCAGGACAAAGGACAATTAACCCATGGGCATAAAACTAAAATCAACACGTCAAACATCATGATTACGGAAGTTTAAATAAGCATAATTCTTTTATTTCATATTTAATTTCCTTTATTTTATATTTAATTTCACTTCTAATTATCGCATTTTTATTGTTATTGTATTTAATTGCACTTTTAATTATCGTACTTTTTAATTATCGCAAGTTTATTTTATCGCATTTTTATTAATCGCAATTTCATTATCGTTATTTACTTTACACTTTAAATTAAGTCTTGTATTTATTTATTATTTTACATTTGGTTTTAACTGCGACTAAAGTTTTAAAATCGACAAACCGGTCATTAAACGGTAAAAACCCCCCTTTAAAATAATAATATTACTTATATATATATTTGTATTTTTATAAAAGTAAACTAATATAGCGTTAAGCTTTGTTTAAAAAGATTCCCTGTGGAACGAACCGGACTTACTAAAAACTACACTACTGTACGATTAGGTACACTGCCTATAAGTGTTGTAGCAAGGTTTAAGTATATCCATTCAATAAATAAATAAATATCTTGTGTAAAATTGTATCGTATTTAATAGTATTTCCTGCTAAAATTAATAGCTATTTCATATACCCCGCTGCAAACATCATATATTATATATTTATTCAGCAGCCCACGTTTTGTATTTATTGGATGAGCTGGATTTCGAACCTCCGTAATCACAGAGCTCCAAGGCACAAAAGTACCACGATCGCGGAGCTGCCTGGGACAGAATTGCCTATAAAAGCCAATGGATTCGGACGATCAAACGCACCCCATTTTCTCTGAATATCTCAATATATACGATATATATTTATATTTATAATATTAATTTTAATTTAAGTTTAATAATAATAATCTTGGTTATTGTAAGATATATTTTACGGGTTTTAAAGTCGGAACTCTGTCCGTATAACGCTACGCGATAAATAATCACAGTAAGCTATGTACTTCCTTTTTCAATTAATGTCTCATAACTAAGTTATTATTATGCTTATTTAAGCCGAAGTAATCGTGATGTTAGACTAAATATTAAAGATGGGGTTATTGGATTTTGTACCATAATTAGGGTTTGGACAAAAGACCGACACTTGTGAACATTGGACTATTGACTATGAATAGGTCGGGGGTATTGTCTAATTGAATGATAACTCATTGGAACCTGTCGAACCTATCTTCAAATTAGTTAATCTAATAATTATTAAAATAATTACGAATGTCCTATTTAGTGACGTTTATACGACATCGTTTACAATCATTTAATTAATCAACTAGATTGGGTAATTGATTATTCATTTTGGCCAAGTGGATAAATTAATATATCATTGACTAATTAAAACAGGGGTGGATTACATACAAAGGTAATTGGTGTAATTGTTAACAAAGTATTAAAACCTTGGATTACACGAAGTCGATAACCTGGTGTAATTATTAACAAAGTATTAAAACCTTGTTACAGTTTAAATCCCTAATTTGTTGGAATATTTGACTTCGGGAATAAGGTTAATTTGAAGAGCATTTTATAATTATGACCGATGGATTATTATGGACAAAAACCAAATAGGTATCAAATAATCCAGGACGAAGGACAATTAACCCAGGGTAATAAATTAAAATCAAAACGCCAAACATCATGATTACGGAAGTTTAAATAAGCATAATTATTTTATTGTATTTCTCATCGTACTTTTATTTCCTGTCATTTTATTATTCGCAATTTTATATATCATCATTTAAATATTGTTATTTATTCTACCCACTTTAATTATCGTCATTTATCTTTACGCTTAATATTTAAAATCGACAAACCGGTCATTAAACGGTAAAACCCCCTTTTATAATATTACTACCTATATATAATTATATATATTTGTATAAATATAGTTGTTAAAAATATAGTACGCTATCACTAGCTTCCTGTGGAACGAACCGAACTTACTAAAAACTACACTACTCTACGATTAGGTATACTGCCTATAGTGTTGTAGCAAGGTTTAGGTATATCCCATAAATAAATAAATAAAACTTGTGTAATTTCGTCTTATTTCGTAATAAACAATAATAGTATTTCGTACACCTCCGCTCGCACATCAAGTTTTTGGCGCCGCTGCCGGGGACTCGGCGAAACACTATATTTTTAATCTATATTTGTAAAAATGTAATTATATATAAGTTTGAAAAAAAATATAAAAATATAAAAAAAATAAAAATAAATAAAAAAATAAAAAATAAATTTTGAAGAGTTTTTTCAAAATATATAAAATTATAAAGTTTTTTTATTATTTGTAGTTTTTAAAATATAAGTTTATTTTATTTTATATAAATTATTTTGTAAAATTAAAATCTTGTAAAAATTAAAAACAGCAATTGGGCCCAAATCTAGCCGAAGCCCAAAACTAAAGCCCACAAAGGAATAGTACCAGGCCGAACCTGTTTTAAGCCCAAACCGAATCCATAACTGTTTAAATCCGCAATCGCGGAGCTTCGAAGGTATAAACCGCAGCAATCGCGGAGCTGCTCTGACAGCTGATACCTAGGATCATTAATTACATAATTAGGGTTTAATTTTTAATTATTATTATTTAAAACCTAATTAGGGTTTATATTTAATATTTTGTTTTAGTTTTTAATTAATTTGTATTTTAAGTTTTAGTTATTATTATTTATATTAATACTTTTATAAATAATAATATAAAAATTATATTTTTTTTTAAATTGTATTTTTATCACTTTAATTTCTTTTTGTATTTTTTATCAGTTATTCGTATTTTGTATATTTATGGTTCGTAATTAGTTTTAAACTTAGTTTTTGCCGTAGTTATTTTATATTTCTAGTTTTTAGGTTTTGCCGTAAAATCCCTTAAGTGCTTTTTCTTTAGATTAAGATTTTGGCGCTTTAGAATTTTGCGACGCAGTTTTTAGATTTTAGTGCTTAATTAAGTTATTTTCGTTTTGGATATAGAATTCCTTTTAAGTTTTAATACCTTTAAGCGCAAATTTTTAGATTATAATTTTTAGACTTTTAAGTTTCGATGCTTTACTTTTTAATTATTATTTTTCGACTTTTTATTTTTCGACGTTTTTCGACGCGCGCTTTTTCTTTCTCATTTCTACGCTCTAGTTTTTAGGACATAGAATTTCCTAGAATTTCTTTAAAATATCGGCGAAAAATTATTTTAAGCGATTAAATTGATAGACATCCAAAATTTTCTGCTTCGTAGTAATAGTTGGATTTGTTAGTGGCTGAGTTGTGGATTTTCTGACTTAAAGGATCCTGGCTCCCTGCTGCATCTTTTGGCCATTCGAAACGTGGGCAAAAGCAGAAAAGTCTATTAATTTGATAACTTATATAAATTCTAATAGGATATTCAGTGAATGCACCGAGCAAAACTTTCACCACCTTTCATACGTTCACCACCTGTAGCTCGATCAAGACATCTAGCCAATATTGTCGTCGTTGAGTTTTCTTTAGAATCATCATCTAGTCGAACAAGTACTCCATTTCAAATTTCTGATAATCTATTTTTTGAACCTGACCTCACAATTGAGAACCCGGAGGATATTCAAGATAATTCCAAGATCCTGAACCACTAATCATTCATCCTGAACCACAAACCAGTAAATCAGAATCTTCTATTGATTCGGATTCAACAATTTCAAATATGGAAATAACGGAACCTCTAAGTATGGAAGATCGAATGAGAGCTACACGCATTGGCCAAGGACATGCCCTTACGTGACCAGACATTAATGCGCCAGATTATGAAATCAAAGGACAAATCCTACACATGGTAACTAATCAGTGCCAATATAGTGGTACGCCAAAAGAAAATCCAAACGAACATCTTCGAACCTTTAATAGGATTTGTACTCTATTCAAAATCTGAGAAGTTGAGGATGAATAGATCTATCTCATGTTGTATCCCTGGACTTTAAAGGGAGAAGCCAAAGATTGGTTAGAATTATTACCCGAAGGAGCGATTGACACATGGGATGTTTTAGTTGAGAAATTTCTTAAAAGATTCTTTCCGGCATCTAAAGCCGTAAGAGTTCAAGGAGAAATTGTTACGTTCGCGCAAAAGCCAAATGAAACATTATATGAGGCATGGACAAGATTCAAAAAGTTGTTAAGAGGATGCCTCAGCACGGTTTAGACACTTATCAAATAGTACAAATATTCTACCAAGGTGTCGACGTTGCTACACAAAAAGACATCGACACAGCAGCTGGTGGTTCAATTATGAAGAAAACCGCAACTGAAGCTCACAAGATTATTGATAACACAGCTTTCCACTCACATGAGTGGCACTAGGAAAAAGATATCTTTCGTTCATCTAAAGCGGCTAGAGCCGATTCTAGCCATGACTTTGATTCCGTTTCCGCAAAAATAGATGCTTTCGAGAGACGAATGGAAAAGATGACTAAAGATATTCATGCAATACGAATCAGTTGTGAGCAATGCAGTAGACCACACTTAATGAAAGATTGTAATGTTGAACAAACGATGGAACAACGTGAGAATGTTTCCTACATGAACCAAATGCTGGGAAATAATTATCAAAATAATTACCAACCACCAAGGCTAAACTTCAATCGAAATCAAAACATTTTTTACAATCCAAATGGACCCAACAATAACTCGTACAACCAACAAGGTCCGAATAACCAACCAACTCAAAACAACACTTTCAATCAACAAAGACCTAGCTTGTATAAACCACCACAACAAACTGAAGAGAAAAAGTCAAATCTGGAAGAAATGATGGCAAAGCTAATGGAATCTCAAACACAATTTATTACATCTCAAACCCAAACAAATGAGAGGTTTGATCAGTCATTAAGAACTCAACAAGCTTCCATTTTGAACTTAGAACACGTAGGTACTCTTGCTGGCTTGATGAGTAAGAGGGAACAAGGAAAGCTACCGAGTAATACTGAAGTAAATCCTCGGAATAAAAATATTAATATGGTATCAATAAATTCTGAAAAACTAGCACCAGAAGATGGGAAGGTTTTAGATGTGAGTAACAATGAAGAAGTTACAACATCACCACCACCCGAGTATGTAAAGCCAGTGCTGGCACCATACAGACCACCCATCCCATTTCCAAGAAAAGGAGTTGAGTATGAGCAAGTGATAGGTAATAAAGTTTGTGATACCTCTGGAAAGAAGAAGAAGAATAAGAAGGTACAAGAAACAAAAACCATAAAAATAAACCCGGTGAAGACAGTTCCACCAAAAATTCCACCAAGGTTGGGTGATCCGGGTGAATTTATTGTTCCTTGTCTACTTAGTGATTGTGTCATGTATGATGCACTAGCAGATTTAGGTGCAAGTGTAAGTGTTATGCCTCTTTCATTATATAAGAGATTAGGAGTAGGTGAGTTAAGTCCAATGGAGATGAGTGTTTGACTCTTTGATCAAACTATTAGGTACCCAGTTGGAATTGCTGACAACCTACCCGTTCAAGTAGGTAATTTAACCTTTCTAGTCGAATTTATTGTCATTGACATAGAAGAGGACTCAAACATTCCTCTAATTTTAGGTCGACCATTCTTAGTGTCCACCGAGGCTTTATTTGATGTAAGAGAGGGTAGAATGACACTTAGTGATGGTGACAAATCAGTCACCTTTGTGAGTCGAAAGGCTAAATCTCCACCAACCAAAACCATTGAACCAACAAAAACGATTAGTAAGAACCATGTTGTTTTACCAACTCCAACGGTAGTGCTTAAAAATAATAAAACGCCTAAGTGTGGGGAAAATGAAGTAACACCTAATGATGACATGATAACAAAGAACCTCGTTGTTGATACAAAATTAAATGACCCCGTTATTAACAGTTCAATGAAGAAACTTTATAAACGGGTTTACGATGCTAGAATTAAGGGGAACTTTAAGTTATGTAACCGGTTAGTATCCAATCTGTTGCCTAAAGAAAAGGCGAAACTAGTTGAATTTGTAGATAATACAGAAGAAGCTGGCCACTGGCTTAAAGCAAAAGTCACATATATGCAAATTGATTATGGTCCAAGAGAAATTGATGATGAAGTTAATCACAATTTCGACACCACAGCTACCTAAGTGTGGGGAGATTCAAATGTTCTAAAAAGAAAAATGATATCTAGAGTTAGTTGTTCTGTTCTCGTGTAGTTCCGAGAACGGAATCCGATTGGTCTTTTCCACTAGCAGACACTAAAGAACTAGTTTTCTTCCCCCATTCTGAATTTTTTTTTATTTTGTAGGTTTTATATGAAATTAATATGTTTTTAAATTTAAGTTTTGTGTGAATTTAAAAATAAAATTTACTTTATTTCATTAAGTTTAAAAAAAAATGATTTCTAAAATTCGTCTTGAGTTAAAGACTAGGTCGTAGAACTGAAATTGCTTTACCCAAGGATGGGGCGAAAAATTTTGTTATCATTATTTTAATATTATTGATCTAAAGTATGCCAAAAATATTATATGAACGTGGGGTTATATACCAAACTTCAAAAATATGTATATATATGTTTGTATTTTATGTTATGTACAAAACAGGGTAAAACAACACACTTTCAAAGACTGACATTAAGATCAGCAAAAGCTATTAATTTTGACGATAAGACGCAAACTATCAAATGTGATATAACAACTACAGGAATGAGCAAATGATTTGCACCATTTAGTATTCGAACAAACAATATGATTGCAAACTCGGTATTTTTAATCATTTTTCTACATTAATCGCCCTCATGAATTTAAATTTTTACTAATTTCTTGCAAATGAGGGCATTGCAAGATCTCAAGTGTAGGGAAGGGTTATAAATTCTCTCGGGTTTACACTTGGTATAATTGCTAAAATTTTGTGAAAATTTGAAAAAATTTCAACTAAATGAATTCAAAATCATGTTTATACATATTTATGAACGGTAAAACTAGGTTTTATTACCGAAATTATTGTTACCTTGGAAAGTACATAAATTGAAAAACAACTCCAAACGCTTGAATTCATTTAAAATGGAATAAAGGAGAATAAAAAGGCAAAGAAAAGAATAAATAAAAGCTAAGTGTGGGAAGAATGAACCAACTTCTTTAAAACATATATCACATATTTTTGTACAAGATTATTGCAGGAACTTTTGCTTTGGACGATACTAATCAGTTTTACTTACTGTAATATAAATGAATGAAAAGATGGATCTACACGATGAATCAATTTCATCATTAAAAGGAAGTAAAGTCTTCCAAAAAAGACACGCGCTTCTTGATATAGGTCAGGAAGTTGTCGTCCAGACCAGTTGTAGAGTCTACGAAAAACCTTGAAAAGTTTTCTCGAAAATCAATTGGAAATCCATGGACCTCAGCATCAAACAGGGTCGCCAAATGGTCAGACTTATCCTATCCATGAGAGGATCTGTCTCGTAAAATGTGGAGGGCGCCGTGCAAATTAGCTTGATAAGACTAATGAATCAGACCCCAGAAAGGATAATCCTTAAAGTTTAAAAATCAGCTTTTAAGCCTGATATTACTCAGTCCTTGAGATTGACTTTAAAGATTGAGAATTACAAACTCATGGAATTCAATGATATTTAAACTCGAGCTTGAACGAGAAGATATTTTGATCAAATTAAAACCGATTTGTTTTCTGAAAAACTCATTTTCAATGCGTTCAATACCATTGAACGTAAAACCCTGAGAATTCATCAGAATTCATTAGTTCACCTGAACCAAATCGGGTGTCAACCGTAAGAACGGTGGTTGCATAACATGGTCGAAGACGGGACCTTGTGCCAGACCGAAAAATTATAGGGTGATCTTTGCTATTTCTCCTACAAAGGATAGTAATTGCATCCGACACGTTGTGGACCATGATTAACTGCATGTTATTAGACATTGCCTTAACAGTTTCTTGTTCATCGCTTTCCTTTGCAACCGGACGGTAGTTTGCCGAAAGGTAATATACGGAAAAAGTAAACTGGATGTGTGCTTTCCGATACAGGGATAGAAGTGGATTACACGAACCTAAAAGTTTTAGCCAAAATATTGATCCACAAAAATATTTTGCAACACCGATGGTGGGTCAAGTCAGAAAACTTATCTAGGGTAAAAGCTAGAATGAATTTTCAAAAGATCAAATATTTTCATAAAGATCCAATTTCTTAAAGGATATAAATTTTCATAATCATGTGGGACTGTAAACCACATAGTTAAGATCATTGTTTATACCGCCGTATGAAAATCACTGATGTATAAAGTGTGAGAATAAAGAAGTGATTCGAGTGAAGTGTGATTTTAAATTCAAATTTCTATATTGCTTGAGGACAAGAAATCGGGCAATGAGTGTGAAACCGTACGGATGCATGTGCAACTGTACGGATGGACTTGCAACCGTACGGATGCATGTTGTGACAACCCGGAAATTTCCGACCATATTTAAACTTAATCCTTATATATTTCTGACACGATAAGCAAAGTCTGTAATGTTGAAATCTCAAAAAACTTTGAACTATGTTTATGTATTCACTTACCCTTCGACCAAATTCCGACGATTCACGAACCATTATAGAAATGGATCTGATTTTATATATATATATATATATATATATATATATATATATATATATATATGATAGTGCTCTAAATGATCATATATTTAGTCACAATATCCTCCCAATATATAAAGCTTTTAGTTACTATTGTTCTATTTTTATGTAATAATCGTTTAAATAAATAAGTGCTAAGACAAAAGAAGAAAACGACGATTTGAAGACGCAAATGACCAAAAATCTCAAATGTACAAGATACAATCCAAGTGGTTCAATTTATTGATGAGAAACGTCTAAAAATGACAATTGTACAAGTCGCGGAACGCAAAGTACAAGATATCTACTCGTACGAAAGGACGTTCGAAAATCCGGAACCGAGACATGAACCAACTTTCAACGTACGACTCAACGGAGCTAAAATTACAAGTCAACTATGCACAAGAATATAATATAATATATAATTAATTATATATATATATATATATATATATATATATTCTATTATATATCTATTCAGCAGCCCACGTTTTGTATTTATTGGATGAGCTGGATTTCGAACCTCCGCAATCGCAGAGCTCCAAGGCACAAAAGTACCACGATCGCGGAGCTGCCTGAGACAGAATTGCTTATAAAAGCCAACGCATTCGGACGATTAAACGCACCCCAATTTCTCTGAATCTCTCAATATATACGATATATATTTATATTTATAATATTAATTTTAATTTAAGTTTAATAATAATAATTTTGGTTATTGTAAGATATGTTTTACGGGTTTTAAAGTCGGAACTCTGTCCGAGTAACGCTACGCTATAAATAATCACTGTAAGCTATGTTCTTCCTTTTTCAATTAATGTCTCGTAACTAAGTTATTATTATGCTTATTTAAGCCGAAGTAATCGTGATGTTAGACTAAATATTAAAGACGGGGTAATTGGATTTTGTACCATAATTAGGGTTTGGACAAAAGACCGACACTTGTGAACATTGGACTATTGACTATTAATAGGTGGGGGGTATTGTCTAATTGAATGACAACTCATTGGAACCTGTCGAACCTATCTTCAAATTAGTTAATCTAATAATTATTAAAATGATTATGAATGTCCTATTTAGTGACGTTTATACGACATCGTTTACAGTCATTTAATTAATCAATTGGATTGGGTAATTGATTATTCATTTTGGCCAAGTGGATAAATTAATATATCATGGACTAATTAAAACAGGGGTCGATTACATACAAGGGTAATTGGTGTAATTGTTAACAAAGTATTAAAACCTTGGATTACACGCAGTTGATAACCTGGTGTAATTATTAACAAAGTATTAAAACCTTGTTATAGTTTAAATCCCTAATTAGTTGGAATATTTGACTTCAGGAATAAGGTTAATTTGACGAGCATTTTATAATTATGACCGAAGGACTATTATGGACAAAAACGAAATAGGTATCGAATAATCCAAGACAAAGGATAATTAACCCAGGGTAATAAATTAAAATCAAAACGCCAAACATCATGATTACAGAAGTTTAAATAAGCATAATTCTTTTATTGTATTTCTCATCGTAATTTTATTTCCTGTCATTTTATTATTCGTATTTTTATACATCATCATTTAAATATTGTTATTTATTCTACGCACTTTAATTATCGTCATTTATCTTTACGCTTAATATTTAAAATCGACAAATCGATCATTAAACGGTAAAACCCCCTTTTATAATATTACTACCTATATATAATTATATATATTTGTATAAATATAGTTGTTAAAAATATAGTACGTTATCACTAGCTCCCTGTGGAACGAACCGGACTTACCAAAAACTACACTACTCTACGATTAGGTACACTGCCTATAGTGTTGTAGCAAGGTTTAGGTATATCCCATAAATAAATAAATAAAACTTGTGTAATTTCGTTGTATTTCGTAATAAACAATAATAGTATTTCGTACACCTCCGCTCGCACATCATTGAACATATTTGTTTCAATATGTTTATCGATGGAATTAGAAGATAATATCAAATGATTGAATTATCTGATACATTGTGATATGATTAAGGGTTTCTGTTGTGAGGTTCACGTTGATTTGAGAAATCTTTTCATTTTAACAATATTCGGAAAATGGTAAAGTGATTTGCATGTAAGAACAAATGTGTCAATTAACGATAACTGGACAAAGGTTATTAGTATAGAGACCCATCCTAATCCACCTGGAAGAAGTCTTCAACAGCTGGTCCCATTGCGAGGTACTGACCTCTATATTCAATGAACGAATCCATGTAATATCTTTAAAATTGAGTAAATGTGCAGCGGAAGATTTCTTTCAGACCTGAGAATAAACATGTTTTAAAAGTGTCAACCAAAAGGTTGATGAGGTCATAGGTTTATCATAAACAATAAAATTCACCATTTTGATAGACCACAAGATTTTAATACAGTACACCTATCTTGTGTACAAAACCATTTTTCATAATACTTAGCAGAGTAGGTTCGTATCCTTTTCTCCCCCGTAGGTTGCCTCGTGATTTTTAAATAACCGTACACATATCTCGGTCACAAAAATAATACACATAACTTGTGTATAAAAATCATTCTCTCGATACATAACATTCATTTCGATTTTATTGCTCAACATGGTAACCGACTTTAACATATAATGCGCATCAATAATATCCCCAAAACAGAACATAGAATTCGCGTGAATTAGGACCATACCCGATTCTAATTCTTAGGTTACCAAGCAATAATAATCAGGGGGAAAATATTCACATCAATTGGTGGCAATTATCATATCCACATATTTCAATAATAATCCACAGAACTTCTGTCTGCATAATAATTCATTCGAGGAATGTTTTGCTTGTGTCTATCTCGTCAAACATTTATAAAAGCATTTAATATATTCGCAGTTCAAAAAATATATTTCAAAAGCATTTAATAAAGCAGTTGTAAAAACAGCGCATGTATTCTCAGTCCCAAAAATGTAAAAAGTAAAAGGGAATCAAATGAACTCACGATACGATATTTTATAGTAAAAATATACATACGACGGAACTGAACAATGCAGGGTTGACCTCGGATTCACGAACCTATATCATTTATATATACATTAACACGTATAGTCGTAATCGAACAAATTCATATATTATATCTTAAGTTAATATATTTTATATATTTAACTTGTGTATATATTTAAAATGATTAATATTTATATAGTTATATTAATATATATTTGGTTAGTACTATATTAAAAATACCTAATTTGTTATATATAAATATTCGTATAAAAATTGTTAATATGATTAATACATACTTATGTAATATTACTTATAAATATAATTTTATATACATAGTATTTATTTAGTAAAATAATAATAATAATAATAATAATAATAATAATAATAATAATAATAATAATAATAATAATAATAATAATAATAATAATAATAATAATAATAATAATAATAATAATAATAATAATAATAATAATAATAATAATAATAATAATAATAATAATAATAATAATAATAATAATAATAATAGTAAGAATAATATTAATAAGTATACTACCTTTAAAAGTTCTCCAATAAAAAAAAAGCATCAGACGAGGCTCGAACCCGCGACCTCATGCTAACACAACACATCTTTAACCATTTGCTCTAACTCATTTTTCTGTTATAATTCGTATATATCATATATTTACCCATTCTCCTTGACTTCTTCTTCTTCTTCTTCTTCTTCTTTTTCTAAAAAGAAAAGCCACAATCCGGGCTCGAACTTGAGACCTCTTGCTTAACCCCAACATCCAAGACCATGGCTCTGTTACTTCTGTTCTGATTTAAATGGGTACATAAATTGTTTTAACCCAAAATTTTCTATTCTTTTTCATCTTCTACCTCACAAGCCAAAGTTTATTCTAGGCCCAATAACATTATAGCAGGCCAATAATCAAATTCGATGGCCCAAGTTTACACGTTTATGGATTCATTTGCTTATTTACTCGATTCAATTATACCCTCATATGGATTTGAGTTTTGTCTGGAAGCAGAAACACAAACGCGTCTATATTCCCTTATCTAATTATCATTATCATTATCTAGACCTCCTCATCAATCGGTCATCAAATTCTTATTATCCTCGTTCATCCCTAATATAATGACTATAACACGATCACATTTACTATCATAATCATTATCATACGATCATAGTCATAACTATTATCCTAGCATCACCCTTATCATTCTTGTTATTTTTACACCACCCTCAAGATCATAAATAAACTCATCATGATTGGGCCAGGCATGTTATTGGCTTATAGCTGCTAGGAACTAAGTTGGTCTGCTAGTTTGATAAAAAAAACTGAGCATGGAAAATAGGATCGAAGAACAACAGCCCTTGTTTGGTTTGGTTTAATTTTGACCGAAGAAAAAGAAAGATATATAAGACAAAATTGGGTCGACTAGTGGGGTGTCGGTTGGTAATGAAAGAAAAAAATCATGGTAGCATGCGAATTAACTAATTCAAATGGGTCATCCCTTGATTCAATTGTCAGCCACAAAGTCCAATCATATTCCACTATCTTTATAATATGCTGTAACATGGGTTTGGTGGAGACATTCCTTGATTTCTCATCATCACAACCTCATTCCCATGTCATTATCTTAATTATAATCAAACAGACTACCGGCATACACAAAATAATAATTAAGTATAATCACTAGTATCACCTTTATCACTTTAATTACTTAATTTATCACCAAGTCACTTACCACTAACCTTTTGTCTTTATAAGCATCATTCATCCAGATATCATCGCTATATTGTTGTGGTTCGTTCGAATATCAATATACTAAGGCAGTAGTAGTAATAGCAAAATCTTGCAGTAAACAAACGATATTTTAATGGTGTTACTGGGTTGCAGTTTATAGCAATCAAAAATAAACAGAAGCTGCAACCAAGGGTGGCGGTTTGTGGTTTTCATGGTGATTTTATGGTGATTCAAGGTTAGAGAGAGAAAGAGAGAGATTAGAAGTGGTGGTGGTTTTTATTGTTTACAAGAGTGGTGGTCGAGGTTATGGTGACCGAGAGATGTGATAGGGTGGTGTCACGAAGCTATGATGGTGGTTCAAAGTGTCTCTCGTTTGAAGGTGTTCGGGTTTCGTCGAGCATGTAAGGTATGTATATATATGTGCATACATATAAGTTTATATATAGATTTTTAAAATATCGTACATCATATACCATTATTACATATAATGTTAACAGGGAAATTGTACTAGTGTAGAGACAATGAAATGAAAAAGATTCGTACGCTTATTTGATATTTATCTCTAACAGATTTTGTTTTGTATCTGTGATTGGATTCCATTTCGTGTAGCAAAGGACAATAAAGAAATATAAAGGTGAATTGGTAGTGAATTGGAGTCGACATATGGAATCAATTAGAATTTGAAGAAGAAGAAGAAAAAGAAACTAAAGAAAGAAAATGACCCGCAACTGATTTTGTAATCTTCCATGATATTAATCGATTCCTCAACAGTCACACACGAATTCAAAGAATAAAAGTTTGATGCTGTTTCAATAATCAATCCAGCTTGTATTGTAGTGATGATGATATCGACATGTAACAAGAATCAGATAGGATGGCTAAAATTTTCAATGAGAAGAAATGAAAAAGATAACTACGTTCAACTTAATTTGGTTGTATTGAATATGGAATCGATTAGTACAATTAATCAGACAAATTGAAAAGATCAGATAGTAATTCCTAACTGATTTGTATGAATTTTCTGTTTTTTCTGATTATTCTTTTTCAATATCATTAATTAGTAATATATATATATATATATATATATATATATATATATATATATATATATATATATATATATATATATATATGTATATATATGTATATATATATATATGTATATATCTATATATATATATATATATGTATATATCTATATATATATATATATATAGATATATATATATATATTACTAATTAATGTATATACATATATATATGTATATATATATATGTATATATATGTATATATGTATATATATATATATATGTATATATAATAATAAAATTACTAATGATAATAATAATAGAAGTATTAATAATATTAATAATAATAACATCCAAGTATTACTAATAATAATAATGATATTAATAACTAAAACTATATTTATAATAATACTATTAATAATAAATGATAATTAATATATATATATATATTAACAACAATTATATTAGTAATAATGACATAACAATTTGATATATCAATTTTTATATCTATATTACATTAATTTAATAATATTCATAATATTGATATTAACATTGATATTTATGTTAATGATAATTATGGAAGTACTAAAAACAATATGAATATAATATAGTAACTATATTTTAACTTGTAATTTCATATATTAATATTACAATTTTTAATTATGTATATATATATTATCATATATTGAATATTTACTATTTATACATTTAAATATAATAATAATTGTGAATAGAAATTATACATATATATAAATATACATATACACACGTATCTATTTACAATTAATTGTTCGTGAATCGTCAAAACTGATCGAGGTTAAATGAATACAAGAAAATAGTTCAAAAATTTTGAGACTCAACATTACAGACTTTGCTTAACATGTCGAAATCATATAAAGATTAAGTTTAAATTTGGTCGGAAATTTCCGGGTCGTCACAGTACCTACCCGTTAAAGAAATTTCGTCCCGAAATTTGATCGAGGTGGTCATAACTAACAATAAAAATGTTTTTATGAAGAATATGAGTTGATAAATAGGGTTTTATCATTTTTGATAAATATAGATAAAACGATTCTATTATGTGGAGCGTTCGATTGAAATATAATAAGTTTTTGAAAAACTAAATATTATATTAGTAAATAAATATTTCTAAAATATATAGGTTTATATTTTTAAATGATAATAAAATTATTTTACAATGTAATAAAAATAAAATATTAACTTACTCGTAAAACGTTTTGGATTTAAAATAGTATTATTGGTAAATAACGAGACGTCGAGTTATAGAAGCAAATGACCAAAACACTCGAATATTCAAGTTATACTTTGAGTGTGATAGTTTTTCATTGATTTAAGTCTATATTTTGACAAAGGTACGAGTCACGAAACGCAAAATGCTAGTTTTCTTAGTGTACGAAATGTCGTTCGAGAAATCGGAACCAGGACATTAGTCGAGTGACAATGTACAAGTCTTTGGAACTAAGATTACAATTTAACTGCGTACGTAAATATAATATATTATATATATAATTATATAAATTAAATATATTATATATAAAATAATAATAAAACTGTCGGCAGCCAATGTGAATTTCGTGTATGAGCTGGATGAGAGGGGGCCACAATCGCGGCACTTGCAAGTAGAAAACCTCCGCAATCGCGGAGCTCAAGGGACCAGGTCGGGGACTATAAAACTCGAGCATAATCTGGTTTCAATTCAATTTATTTATCTCTCTATACTCCGTAATATATATTTAATTATTATTATTAAAGATTATTATTATTATTATTAGTATTATTATTATTATTATACATAAAATATTACGACGAGGTCATGAGCGAGTTATTTCAAAACAAGTTTTTCGAGCGGGATAAGGCTATAGAAATTACAGGTTATGGCCATGGAGGTTATGGGTAATGTTCGGGGGTATGCTCGGGAGGTCAAACTAGTGTTTATCATCTCCGTTGTGTCTACGTACTTTTCTGCAATATTGAATCACAATATTGATACGTGAGCACTCATAACTTAACTTTTATATATTAATAGTGTATCCCTGACTAGTGCTCGAGTATATATGATTATGCATGCTTGTATGTTTAATTTCGTCGTAAATAGTTTATGATAGATCATGAATTTAATACATATACTACTAAGATAAGGTATATGGCATGCATGTCGTTGGAAAGCTGGCGAAAAATTAATAACTTTTCATTTAGAAGTCGTGTGATTTCGATGAACGGGTTAAAAGATATAGCCAATTGAATTATTATTAATTCTATTATTATTATTATTATTATTATTATTATTATTATTATTATTATTATTATTATTATTATTATTATTATTATTATCGTCGTTATTGTAATCGTCGTTATTATTATTATTATATAATAGTTATTATTGTTATTATCATTATCGTTATCAATATAAGTATTATCATTAAAATTGTTATTGTTATTATTAAAACTATCGTTATTATCACTAAAGGTTATTATTAATATTAATTATTAACATTGATTTTATGACTGAAATTATCGTTATTATTAAAATTAACATTTTATAAAAACTATTATTTTATTATTTTTATCATTATTGTTATTATTAAAAGTATCATAAATATTAAAATTAGCACTATTATTAAAATTATCATTTATAATAAAAATATCATTTTTATTATAAAATATTATCATTATTATCATATTGGGATTATTATTATTAAGGATTATCATTTTTGATAGAATTAATGTTATAAAATATTATTATTACTATTTTTATTATGGTAATTATTATTATTATATATAGTAAATATTATTATTAAGATAAATTATATTTTTACTAATATTAAAGTATCGATACTATCAATTATCATTTAAAATTTATCATTGTTATTAAAACCATCATTCTATTAAAATTATTATTATTATTATCGTTACTACCAATTTATTAGTATTATTAATGTCATAATTATTATTACCATTATTATTAAAATAATTTTAATAACATTTTAGTTATTATTATTATCATTATTATTATTACAAAATAATACAACTTTTACTCATTATTATTATTATCAATAGTATTTTACGTAATACAAAGATATTTTTACCACACGTAATAGAATTACATTAATAAAACATACCACTATATTTTTATAATATTAAATGAACTTTATAAATTTTATTACTTGAGATATATAAAAAGTATATTTTTATCATATATAAGCTATAATATAAATTTTTATTTATTAATAAATGGTTTGTATTATTTATGTAATAAATTCTGATAAATATATTTATATATATATAAACGACTACATTTAAGTTATATAATAAACATGTATAGTTTTTTGAACGTTATTTTGGGTCAAATTGACTTTTGTTGACTTTTCCATGTCGATCTCGAGCATTAGGATTGTGATACACTACTACTTGACCTAAATTGTTAGATAGATATTGACCAACATATAAAAATATATAATTACTATAGGTTCGTGAATCTGAGGCCAATCCTGCACTTGTTTAGTGCCGTCATATGCATAATGGCTAAGAAATACAGTATAGTGAGTTTCATTTGCTCCTTTTTTAAATGCTTTTGCAATATATATTTTTGGGACTGAGAATACATGCGCTGCTTTTATAAATGTTTGACGAAATAGACACAAGTAATTGAAACTACATTCTATGGTTGGATTATCGAATCGAATATGCCCCTTTTTAGCTTGGTAACCTAAGAATTAGGGAACAGTACCCCTAATTGACGCGAATCCTAAAGATAGATCTATGGGCCTAACAAACCCCATCCGAGGTACGGATGATTTAGTACTTCGATTTATTATTATACAGACAAGAAGATTCTGTTTTGGGGATATTCTATATGCATCTTGTTAATGTCGGTTACCAGGTGTTCACCATATGAATGATCTTACCTTAATGCAGAAAAGAGGATTCTGCTTGAGGATTATGTTATAAAAAGAAAATCTTGCGGTCTATTAAAATTATGGAAATGATTATTATGATAAACCTATGAACTCACCAACCTTTTGGTTGACACTTTTAAGCATGTTTATTCTCAGGTATTAAAAAAATCTTCCGCTGTGCATTAGCTCATTTTAAAGATATTACATGAAGTCATTCATGGCATATTTCAAAAGACGTTGCATTCATGTCGTTGAGTTCAATAAAGATTATAATTAAAGTAAATGACAGATTAGGTCAATTAAAGTTTGGATATTGTGAAATGATATGCATGCCTGTCAACTTTCGATGAAATGAAAGTTTATCTTTTAAAAACGAATGCAATGTTTGTAAAATGTATCATATAGAGGTCAAATACCTTGCGATATAATCATATGTTATTGTATTCATCCTTATGGATTTGGACGGGTCGTCTCATGTGGTATTAGAGTGGTGGTCTTAGCGAACCAGGTCTTGCATTAGTGTGTCTAACTGATAGTTGATAAGATGCATTAGTGAGTCTGGACTTCGACCTTAGCAGCATGTCAAAAGTTTTGTTTATCATTTCAAGTCAGAAATTACCTGCTTATCATTCTTAATCTAGACACGTCTTACTGCATTGATTGCATGAATAGTGTATAGATAAAATTCGTATCTTAGTGTATCTGTTACTGTAAACTTTGCCTGGTATATTCCGTAAATCCCTCCGCAATCTACGAAATATTTTATTCTATATATATATGGATATTCTATGTAATTAGAATACCATCCGATAGCCGAAAATTATTTCATATCGAAAAATCCTTTGTTCAATCGTATGAAATGGAATTCGCGACTAGTTCAAGTCCCTCGGATTCAGATATGGAATTTCACTCGAACTCCGAAAGCAGTGTGACCGGAATGGATCAACCAATAAGCCATCATCTATTCTGGATGAATTGGAGATGGGTTCGTAGCCTACTTAATCATTGGAGATAAGAAGAAGGTAATCCCTTCCACCCACTTATTGCCCTCTTGGCGAAGAACCTAAAGCACTCACCGGCGAACCTGTCCGAGACACCATTTTCTCTCTCATTTCCAGAGTATCTCGTCATGATTATATACTATCTCAAATTCTAGATCTTATTCATCCGCTCGTCCGAACTGACAATCACCCCGGTGTAGCAGAAGAAGTCAACGAGCTTCGCGCTCGAGTATTGGCTTTAGAGAATATGCTGCAAAGGTTACAAGCACCAGCAGCAACATCGGCAGCAACAGCACCACCATCATCAACGCCAACGGTACCATTACCACCACCAACAACGACATCCACATCCGACACCTCAACATCACAATCTGTACCTCAAGCATCAACATCATATGCACCGTAAATACCAAGGAATACCAACAACAATAAATGATGAAGTATTGATTCATAATTTCATCAAAGAAATATTCTGCCGAGAATATGTAGTTTCTAAAAGTTTTAGAGATTATTTATTCTAGATCAAATTGTAAACCAGATGAGTGAGCGAAATGAGGAAATGAAACCCTGACTGGAATGGTGCACGATTTACAAGCTAGATTTGTTTTACCAGCAGCATCAACAGTACCTCCAGCATCACTAGCACCGTCAGTGTCGTCAGCATCGTCAGCATCAGTAGTACCTACAACATCACAAGCTCCGTCTGTTCAAGAATCACGTGGACATCAGTACAAATCAACAACGAATATATTGTATCAACGAGTTATAAAGTATTAACTCAATTCCTCTGAAGAATTTATATGTATATCTTATATATATAAATTTTGAAATTATCATAAATCTTTTCGTACTAAGCTATTATGTATGAATTAAATAAGAGTAGATACTACTCGGTTAATTCATATTACTAATATGCCATGATGTACATTCTTGGTTAACAACTTAACCATCATTAACTACAATCTCTGTTTCAACTTAACGAATCCCAATTCATGATAAACCAAGTGTATTAATCAAATACATGTTTGATTTTATAATTTCATCTTCGATGTACTCGAAAACTTTCTAGACAACATCATTTGTACCTCACGAAGTTAGCAAGAGTTCCACGGCATCAACATCATTCATCGAGTAAACATCAATAATGAAGTATTGATGCATGATTTCATTTACGTTGAGGTAATAATCCACGAAGATTACAAAATTTCTAAAGTTTTAGAGATTATTCATTTCTAATTCCAACCTAAAATCAAATGAACTCAACTCATTAAATCTGTATTACATCTGAAGAAAATATACATATATTTTCATAAAGATTGTAATAAAATTCTTTAGTACAAAACATTACTTGTGAAATTTTTTTTTAACGGGTAGGTAATACTCGAGAGATATATAAATTCACAATTAATATGTCACATTCTTCGATTCTGATTCAACAATCATCAACTATACTCACTACCTTCACAACGATACACATTCTTTCATATAAATCAAAACAACCATTCTCAACCAAATTTGATTGTATAGTCTGATTTTGACAAATCAAAATTCAATTCATGACTTAACAGAAGACATCACTCTTAGAATTCTTACATCTTTCAAAGCTATACTTTGACTTCAAAACTATGCTAGAACATCATTTCTATTCATAAAACCCAGAAGAGTATTTGTATCATTCAAAATCTTAGAACATCATAGGTATATTAACGATTACAAACTTTGTTCAAACCCCTCGCAATTCCTGAAGACACTTCAAATAATGAACATTCAAGATGATAATCCAATCACATATAACCCACAGTCTTGTACCTGAAAAACCCTCGAAACCAAAGTCATAGTTTAACACGTATCCGTATCAGACCCTTTGGCATTTATTAGCAAAAATAACTTTGCGATTCCTTTTCAAATTAATCAGTTTTGTCACAGCTCCAGCAAGTCAACTTTGACTTTTCAGTTGAAGCAGTCTTATTATAACCTCGATATAGACATTGCCCTTTCGTCATCGTTACCGAAGAACCTTTTATATCTCACCACATTAGCAATAAACTTACCAACAACTTCATTGATCTTTGAGTTTCTGAAAATTCATTATATTTATCGAAACCCCATCATTTACTCATCTGCATTTTGTAACAAGAATTGTCATGCCAATTACTGGGAATCAGCAATCAGTATTTTGAAATCTTACAGCATGTCTACGCCAATAGTTATATGTGTACATATAACGTCTATCTTCTAGACTTATATACTTAGAATGTGAAGTTTCTGAAAAACACCCTAAACTGCGAACTAGTTCTCCGAATTTTGGAAAAATGCTAATGAAGTAGCAAAAACTGTAAACGACCTTAACAATCGAGAGTTTAATGATAAACAATAAGATGTTGGAAAAGCTCAGAAAAAGAGAAGGTTTGGAACTGGAAAACGGATTGAGCAAACTATGAAGGAGGCTGTGGAAAAATCACAAAGACTAAACCTGCCTTCAAAGAATCCAAATAATCCAGTGTCTGCTGAAGTCATTAACGAATACCTTGCTCCTGACTCTAAATCCTTGCGGACAATATTCTTCATCATCCTCTGATCTTAGATATTATAAGATATCATCATATCTTTCATTATAAACATCTTGGTATTTCTGGAGATATTTTCATAACTATTGTTATCTGAAATCAATTATCTCTTCGCGCTATCTGTATTATATCAGAAAGGAAACCACTTTAAGTTTCTAAATTCTGAAAAATTCAAACTTAAAATATGAATGTTATTAAAGTAGTGGTGGGAACTGAAGCATGAGTTAGTATAATATAATGACACTTGATCAACGTGATTATATTACAGTAAGTCATGCTGAGTTTCTAAATGGAACGTGATGATTCACTGATCATAACGTCATCATGTGCCATGTTACACGACTCTTGTATTCTACTTAGCCGCTAAACATATCAAGAAAATAATTTTCTTGATGATTCGGCCTTTTCCAAGGTATTCTGGTAATTTGACAAATCAAGATCGTGCCATTATAATTTCCTTCTTAGAACATTAACTATGTTCATTCCGAAATTCATATCTGCAAATTCTGAACCATTACATGCGGTGCTTAATGGATAGAAGAGAAAACAGAGCATGAAGCTCCGAAATAGAAATGGGGGTATAAATCGCAACAAATAGGAGAAAGCAATAACTGTGGATGTCGATGATTATAGAAAGACAGAAGTAGGGACTCTAAAAATTAAGAGAAGATATAAAGCCCGAAGACAACACATAAATTACAAACCGTGTATATCAATAAGTATTGCAATGTAAAGACACGGGAGAACTAAAAACACTATAAAGCCAAGTGTATAGTAAAAGTGAATAGATTCCTCCGGCGGTAGATGAAAAAGAAGAATGATAGATATGAAAGTTAGAAGTATATCAAGAATTAGAACTGGATGAAGCATATTGACGAATACTTTAAAGTATGAGTTGAGGGAGGAAGAATAGAAGGTGAGCTGTGGAAATAAAGAAACCAAGGGAGTGGATTTATAGTGAAAAATCTGACACAACAAACGTGACAGGTTATCGCATTTAATCAAAGAAAATCCCAATTTCCTTAATTACCGAAGAATCAAATCTTATTACGAAGATTTTCTCTAAATCCATTGAACTCCGGAAATCAATCCTATCTACGTCAAAAGATATGACGAATCTACATTTATTCATTTTACTCTTTTGTGATAACTTCACTCGTACTCTTCACAAAAATCGAATTATTTTATCTATATTACTCAATGATGATAAAAATCTAATTTTCAGCTCATATACGTCATGAAAACATACTTATTGTCAGCCATGATCATCCTAATCAAATTTCGGAACGAAATTCCTTTAACGGGTAGGTACTGTGACAACCCGGAAATTTCCGACCAAATTTAAACTTTAATCTTTATATGATTTCTACACGGTAAGCAAAGTCTATAATGTTGAAATCTCAAAAACTTGAACTATGTTTATGTATTCACTTACCCTTCGATCAAATTCCGACGATTCACGAACCATTATATAAATGGATATGATTATATATATATATGTATGTATATATATACATATATATATACATATATATATATATATATATATACATATATATATATATATACATATATATACATATATATATATATATATATATATTATAATTTGAAAATGTTAACAAAGTATTAAATGTATAATACCTTACTTGAACATATTTGTTTCAATATGTTTATCGATGGAATTAGAAGATAATATTAAATGATTGAATTATCTGATACATTGTAATATGATTAAGGGTCTCTATTGTGAGGTCCACGTTGATTTGAGAAATCTTTCTATTTTAACAATATTCGGAAAATGGTAAAGTGATTTGCATGTAAGAACAAATGTGTCTATTAACGATAACTGGACAAAGGTTATTAGAAATTCCTGCTTAACTTTTAATGCAATGATTTCCTCATTTCTTTTGATAAGATATTATTTAGTTCATAATATTGAAAACATTTTATGTTATAGATGAAACCTATTAAAGAATAAATTTGGATATATACAATAAGTCGAAATGTTAATTGATAGAACTAAATATATAAATGATTTGAAAACGTATATTTAAAACGTGTTTATTAATATATATGAATTCAAATTACTTAAGCAAACGATATTAACACTCGCTTAGTGATTCAATTGATTTATAGATAGGTTAATTAGAACGTTTAAGAAGTTAAATTAATCGATGGCGTATAAATAAATCATATCAAATTAAGTTCTAGAGCGTAAACCATTAGGTGATATAATAATGTCTATTATTTAAACGATTTTAAATATATTAAACTTTGAAATATAATTAGTTTTTAAAAAACTAAATATTATATTAGTAAATAAATATTTCTAAAATGTATAGGTTTATGTTTTTAAATGATAATAAAATTATTTTACAATGTAATAAAAATAAAATATTAACTTACTCGTAAAACGTTTTGGATTTAAAATAGTATTATTGGTAAATAACGAGACGTCGAGTTATAGAAGCAAATGACCAAAACACTCGAATATTCAAGTTACACTTTGAGTAGGATAGTTTTTCATTGATTTAAGTCTATATTTTAACAAGGGTACGAGTCACGAAACGCAAAATGCTAGTTTTCTTAGTGTATGATATGTCGTTCGAGAAACCGGAACCAGAACATTAGTCGAGTGATAATGTACAAGTCTTTGGAACTAAGATTACAATTTAACTGCGCACGTAAATATAATATATTATATATATAATTATATAAATTAAATATATTATATATAAAATAATAATAAAACTGTCGGTAGCCCATGTGAATTTCGTATATGAGCTGGATGAGAGGGGGCCGCAATCGCGGCACTTGCAAGTAGAAAACCTCCGCAATCGTGGAGCTCAAGGGACCAGGTCGGGGACTATACAACTCGAGCGTAATCTGGTTTCAATTCAATTCATTTATCTCTCTATACTCCGTAATATATATTTAATTATTATTATTAAAGATTATTATTATTATTATTATTATTATTATTATTTTTATTATTATTAGTATTATTATTATTATTATTATTATTATTATTATTATTATTATTATTATTATTATTATTATTATTATTATACATAAAATATTACGACGAGGTCATGAGCGAGTTATTTCAAAATGAGTTTTTCGAGCGGGATAAGGTTATAGAAATTACGGGTTATGGCTATGGAGGTTATGGGTAATTTCGGTGGTATGCTCGTGAGGTCAAACTAGTGTTTATCATCTCCGTTGTGTCTATGTATTTTCCTGCAATTTTGAATCACAATATTGATACGTGAGCACTCATAACTTAACTTTTATATATTAATAGTGTATCCCTGACTAGTGCTTGAGTATATATGATTATGCATGCTTGTATATTTAATTTCATCGTAAATAATTTATGATAGATCATGAATTTAATACATATACTACTAAGAGAAGGTATATGACATGCATGTCGTTGGAAAGCTGGAAAAAAATTAATAACTTTTCATTTAGAAGTCGTGTGATTTCGATGAACGGGTTAAAAGATATAGCCAACTAAATTATTATTAATTCTATTATTATTATTATTATTATTATTATTATTATTATTATTATTATTATTATTATTATTATTATTATTATTATTATTATTATTATTATTATTATTATTATTATTATTATTATTATTATTATTATTATTATTATTATTATTATTATTATTATTATCGTCGTTATGGTTATCGTCGTTATTATTATTATATAATAGTTATTATTGTTATTATCATTATCGTTATCAATATAAGTATTATCATTAAAATTGTTATTGTTATTATTAATACTATCGTTATTATCACTAAAGATTATTATTAATATTAATATTAATTATTAACAGTGATTTTATGACTGAAATTATCGTTATTATTAAAAATTAACATTTTATAAAAACTATTAATTTTATTATTTTTATCATTATTGTTATTATTAAAAGTATCATAAATATTAAAATTAGCACTTTTATTAAAATTATCATTTATAATAAAAATATCATTTTTATTATAAAATATTATCATTATTATCATATTGGGATTATTATTATTAAGCATTATCATTTTTGATAGAGTTATGGTTATAAAATATTATTATTACAATTTTTATTATGGTAATTATTATATATAGTAAATATTATTATTAAGATAAATTCTATTTTTACTAATATTAATGTATCGATACTATCAATTATCATTTAAAATTTATCATTGTTATTAAAACTATCATTCTATTAAAATTATTATTATTATAACCGTTACTACCAATTTTATTAGAATTATTAATGTCATAATTATTATTACCATTATTATTAAAATACTTTTAATAACATTATCGTTATTATTATTATCATTATCATTATTATTATTACAAAATAATACGACTTTTACTCATTATTGTTATTATCAATTGTATTTTACGTAATACAACGATATTTTTACCACACGTAATAAAATTACATTAATAAAATATACCACTATATTTTTATAATATTAAATGAACTTTATAAATTTTATTACTTGAGATATATAAAAAGTATATTTTTATTATATATAAGTTTTAATATAAATTTTTATTTATTAATAAATGGTTTGTATTATTTACTATAATAAAATCTGATAAATATATTTATATATATATATAAACGACTACATTTAAGTTATATAATAAACATGTATAGTTTTTTGAATGTTATTTTGGGTCAAATTGACTTTTGTTGACTTTTGCATGTCGATCTCGAGCATTAGGATTGTGATACACTACTACTTGACCTAAATTGTTAGTTAGATATTGACCAACATATAAAAATATATATTTACTATAGGTTCTTGAATCCGAGGCCAATCCTGCACTTGTTCAGTGCCGTCATATGCATAATGGCTACGAAATACAGTATAGTGAGTTTCATTTGCTCCCTTTTTAAATGCTTTTGCAAAATATATTTTTGGGACTGAGAATACATGCGCTGCTTTTATAAATGTTTGACGAAATAGACACAAGTAATTGAAACTACATTCTATGGTTGGATTATCGAATCGAATATGCCCCTTTTTAGCTTGGTAACCTAAGAATTAGGGAACAATACCCCTAATTAACGCAAATCCTAAAGATAGATCTATGGGTCTAACAAACCCCATCTGAGGTACGGATGCTTTAGTACTTCGATTTATTATTATACAGATGAGAGGATTCTGTTTTGGGGATATTCTATTTGCATCTTGTTAATGTCGGTTACCAGGTGTTCACCATATGAATGAACTTACCTTAATGCAGATGAGAGGATTCTGCTTGAGGATTATGTTATAAAAAGAAAATCTTGTGGTCTATTAAAATTATGGAAATGATTTTTATGATAAACCTATGAACTCACCAACCTTTTGGTTGACACTTTTAAGTATGTTTATTCTCAGGTATTAAAGAAATCTTCCGCTGTGCATTAGCTCATTTTAAAGAAATTACTTGAAGTCATTCATGGCATATTTCAAAAGACGTTGCATTCAAGTCATTGAGTTCAATAAAGATTATAATTAAAGTAAATGACAGATTAGGTCAATTAAAGTTTGGATATTATGAAATGGTATACATGCCTGTCAACTTTCGATGAAATGAAAGTTTATCTTTTAAAAATGAATGCAATATTTGTAAAATGTATCATATAGAGCTCAAATACCTCGCGATGTAATCATATGTTATTGTATTTGTCCTTATGGATTTGGACGGGTCATCTCACATGTGCAACCGTACGGATACAGATCAGTGCAGACTTATATTGTTTAATTGGCTGTTTTCTAGTCATTATGCTACCCATGTGACTTATGATAATCAGGATGTAAATTCTGAAAATGCATAAGTGTTTGGTGGACTTTTAGTGACAATTTTGTTGCTAATTTGCTGTATTGTGCTATTTTGTGATAATGGACAGAAACTAACTTGTTTTGCCTTATGTTCAGGTGATACAGATAAGGAAGAAGCTCAGTGATAGATTATCTGAGCTAGTTGCTGGTATTCGGTGAGTAGGATTATCTCAAGGTGTAGTATAGAGTAGCAAGTTGCGCTACTATATTTATATTGTTGATAATTGCCATGATTAGTAGTTATGTTGTACAGTTGATCACAATTAGGGTTGCCATGCTTTCAGTAGTATTAGTTGCCTGTAGTAGTAGTAATAGTAGGTGACTGGTTGCATGTGCACAAGTAGTAGTAGTTGATAATTGCCATGATTAGTAGTTATGTTGTACAGTTCATAGTGGTCCTTGTTCGAATTCAACTAAAAGATGTTTGAGATGTGGTATTGTGGGACACGAGATTCGGATGTGTTCATTCCAAGAGGATGAATGTTGGAAATGTCATCAAGTGAGGCATATGTCAGCTCAGTGTCCGTATGTAAGAGGATCAGGTTCTGGAGCGGGGCCAGGAGCGCAGTCGGGATCGGTAGGTGGATCTTCTGGTTCTCAAGTAGGGCAGAAAAGAAAGAATCCACCTACGACAATAGCAAGAGCTTATCAGATGGTTGCTGATACAGATGATGATTATGATGTGAATACAGGTATGCTTTAAAATCCTCGTACTATTTAGTAGTTTATATATATATATATATATATATATATATATATATATATATATATATATATATATATATATATATATATGGTTGTGTATATTTGTGTTAGTGTGTAGATTGGTAGATCTTGTTAGTAGTGTAAGATTTATTTTATTGGGTTATGTTGTTCTATGTTTGGTTGCGACCCTTGTGTGCTTTGTGGGGTAAGGGTGACCCTTAGGTTGACTTTTTGGATTTGAAGAACATGAATTGAATAGAGATGTGTTGTGGTTTATGCAGTGGACTCTTAGATGACAGGAGACTATTAGATAATGATATTGTTGTTACTGATGTGATGGAATGAGGGTCGTATTGATTGGACAATTCTTTTGTTTAACCAGATGTATGATACTGTTAGATGAGCGTATTTTGACATTGAGGAACATATGTTGCGATTTCCTATACTTGCTAGATATGGGATAATGTTAGTAGATTATATTTAAACAATTGATGGACAATGTTTAAATAACTATGATTGGACATATGGTGTGATTGATTAATTATAAAGTAGCTTAGTTATTGCCGAAGCGTTTGAGGAGACTCTTTGGACTCAGAATGAAGGTGAGATTCAGGATAATATACTTGTGTCTGGCCAACAGAAGTGTATTATGGTGAGTCATACAGAATTTCTGGGAAGCTGAAGGAAAAAATTAGGTGGCCTGTGCTATATTAGATTGTGATATGATTGGACAAAAGACGAATAACCTGGAATATTGCCTTGTGTTACGGATAATTTTGTGGACATAGACACATGACTTAGACTGATAACTAATTCTATAGCCGGAGCTTGGAATAATTGTGGAATGTTGACTGTGTTAGAAGTTGAATTTGATGACAGATTGTGAAATTTTTGATACAAATGACTTAGAAACGTGAAATTTGACTTGGATAATTGGATTGACAGTGGAGATTTGTGGATTCAAGTTGTTGACTAGTGGATATGGTGGTAAGTTATATTGTATCGAACGTGAGTAAAAGTTAAAAATTCCATATGCGTGTACTTGTTTGGAGAAAGACGGTGGGTATTGGAAGGAAGATTTTCTATTTTGGGATGATTATTGTGAAAGACTTTGTTGAGGTTACGGTTTGTTGACCGTAGTTGACCCAATTCCGAGGACAGAATCTCTTTAAGGGGGTAGATTTGTAACATCCTGTTACCGGGCCTAGCTGAAATGACCCTCTTGACCTTGGGTGTGTTCGTATGTTATTATAATAATTATATGTTTATAATTATTTAGTTGTTTAGTTGAGACCAGTTTGTGACAAGGGTCACAGAACAGGTTCGTTTGTTTAATTTGGACTCCGTTAGGGTAGTCAAATTAAGTACGAAAGATATTACATAACTGGTAAATACCCGTGTGTGATGGGGTATTGTATTTAACCTAAATATATAAGCAAGTAATTAGCTTCTTCTCTCATTTTCTTGAAGCTTCCAAATTATACTCCGTACCTAACTCTTTCTCCCTTGAAACCCTAATATCTTAAATCTCGATTTTGTGTCTAAATTGTGTTGTGTAATCAGTTGCTACTGATTTCGTGGTTATAACAAGGTAAGAATCATCCATTTTCATGTTGTAATCTGAGTTTAAATGGACTTTAAAGTTAGGTTTTTTGACAAAGTGGGTTTTGATGTCAAATCAGTTGATTTTGATGTTGGTTTGGTGTATAACATTGTGGTTTATGTTCCTTTAGTTGTTATAAACGTTTTCTAAGATTCGTTCGGTGTCAAAATGTTTAGAAATCGAGATTTGGGTGATTTTGGCTCGAAACCCGTCAGTTTCTGCTACTGTTGCTCGATGAATACAACCGTACGGTTGTAATCTGCAACCGCACGGGTACATGGTGCAACCGTACGGATGCATGTGCAACCGTACGGATGCAGTGGTGTTGGTGCAACCGGGCAGTGAGTGTGAAACCGTATGGATGCATGTGCAACCGTACGGATGGACTTGCAACCGTACGGATGCATGTGCAACCGTATGGATACAGATCAGTGCAAACTTATGTTGTTTAATTAGCTGTTTTCTAGTCGTTATGCTGCCCGTGTGATTTATGATAATCAGGATGTAAATTCTGAAAATGCATAAGTGTTAGGTGGACTTTTAGTGACACTTTTGTTGCTAATTTGCTGTATTGTGCTGTTTTGTGATAATGGACAGAAACTAACTTGTTTTGCCTTATGTTCAGGTGATAAAGATAAGGAAGAAGCTCAGTGATAGATTATCTGAGCTAGTTACTGGTATTCGGTGAGTGAGATTATCTCACGGTGTAGTATAGAGTAGCAAGTTGCACTACTATATTTATATTGTTGATAATTTCCATGATTAGTAGTTATGTTGTACAGTTGATCACAATTAGGGTTGCCATGCTTTTAGTAGTATTAGTTGCTTGTAGTAGTAGTAATAGTAGTTGACTGGTTGCATGTGCACAAGTAGTAGTTATTGTTATTGTTGTTATTGTTGGAACCTTGATCTGTTAGGTTTAGCTCAGAGAGGTCAACCTAGTTGTGGTTGGGTCTAGTTGGCTACTGTTTGTTAAGTATAGTGTTGAACGACGCATCACCTGCGTGTGGATGACTATACTGGGGATTCAGTAGTAAAGACTATCGGTAGACGCTAGACTGATCAGCTAGTGATCGTGTGCCCGTACAAGCCGCCGATCCTCTAGTTGGAGCAAAGTTGCTAGTTGCTAGTTGTTGTGTGTTGTATGTGGTTGCATATAGTTGTTGCTTGTAGGAGTACAAGTTGGTACTGTATGCTAGACCTTTTGATAGTTCCATTCACTTAGCCTTGTGCTAACCCCGCACCTCCTCCCTTGCAAGTTTTGGATCTTAGTGCTGGTAGGGACGGGAGTCGGGCTGACGATATGTTTGACAAGACAAACTCTGATGTCTTAAATTTTCTAATATATGTAGTTAGTCGTTTAACGTAACACATGTGGTTTGTAATTAAGTAATTAACTAGTTGATTTGTGATAATCATGTTTGCAATCGAATAACGGTATTTATGTGAATTAAGTCTTTCGCTGTGATTTAAAAAAAACAGGTTGTTACAGAAGTGGTTGCCAAAACTGCTAGGGTTTGATTATGAGGTAGCTTACAAAAAGGGAAATGATAATATAGTGGCAGATGCTCTTTCAATAGTAGAAGGGATTGGTCAATTACATCAAATGCATGTCACTACTCTTTCTGGGAATTTACAAGATAGGATACCTAAAAGTGTGGCTGAAGACATAGACCTGCAACAGTTAATAGCTCAATTACAGCAGAATACCACTACTTCAAAACACTATGCAGTCAAAGATGGTCAACTATTGAGGAAAGGAAGACTAGTGGTAGGGGCAGATGACCAACTGAGGAATGAATTGATCACTCACTTTCATTGCAGTCCTGCATGTGGACACTCTGGTATCCATGTCACAATCAAGAATATTTCATCAAGCTTCTACTGGAAAAAAATGTAGAAACAAGTCAAAAGGTTTATCCAGAATTGTGTCATTTGTCAAAGATGCAAGCCAAATTTATCAAAGTATCAAGGCCTGCTACAACCCTTACCTATACCAGAGAAGATTTGGAATGAAATTTCCATGGATTTCATAGAAGGATTACCCCTTTCTTATGGAAAAAATGTGATTTTGGTGGTGGTGGATCGACTTAGTAAGTATGCACATTTTATTCCCCTGGTCCACCCATACACTACTGCTCAGGTGGCAAGCTTATTCTTGGATCATATATACAAGCTCCATGGTTTACCTAAGATCATAGTGAGTAATAGAGATAGAGTACTTGTGAGCAGGTTTTGGCAAGAACTGTTTAAAAGGCTGCATGTTACCCTGCATTTATCCACAACCTACCACCCACAAACGGATGGCCAATCTGAAATTGTTAATAAGGGGTTGGAGTGTTATCTTCGTTGCATGACTGGATATAAACCAAAAGAATGGTTGAAATGGTTGTCTTTGGCTGAGTATTGGTACAACACCAATCACCATTTAGCCATTAATATCACACCCTTTGAAGTTGTTTATGGTTAGACTCCAAATCAACCCTTAATGTACACACCAGGTGACAGTCCAGTTGATGCAGTTGATAGGTCATTGATAGCTAGAAACAATACTATTTCTTTGCTCAAATACCACTCAAGAGGGCTTAACATTGCATGAAGCATTTTGCAGATGCAAAGAGGACTGACAAGGAGTTTGCAATACATGATTGGGTTTATGTCAAATTGCAACCTTATAGACAAATCATAGTAAGAGGTGGTCAACAACACAGATTGAGTCCAAAGTTTTATGGACCTTTCCAAATAGAATTGGGAAGGTGGCATATAGGTTGAACTTGCCTCAAACATCACAAGTTCACCCAGTATTCCATATTTCGCAGCTGAAATTGCATAAGGGTGATCCACCTTCTACCATTGGAGTGTTACCACCAATTGATCAATTAGGTCAATTGACTCCAGAGCCGATGAAAATATTGGATCGGAAGCTTGCAAAGAGGAACAATGCTGCAGTGTACATATTGGTTCAATGGTCTAATGGCACGCTGGAGGATGCAACTTGGGAGCTAATTGATGACATTCAGCTTTGTTTTCCCCAATTTTCAGTTGATTGACCATTCTTGAGGTCAAGGACGATTTTGAAGGGGAGGGGAATTGTTATGGACTGTTAACTAGCCGTTAAAAATTTTGACTTTTCTGTTAGGTCCGTTAAGTGGCATGTGCGATGCACGTGTTCTCCTTTCAAACACATCCACGTGCCAAGCACGTGTTATCTCAATTGCAGAAGCAGCTCGACGATTACCAGAAATGGGGGTGGTAAGCAATGCAACTGAATTTTGTTAGAACACTAGTTTAAGTGTAATTAGTTAAAGTAGTTAGATAAGTTTTCACATAATCTATTGTATTTCTCTCTCAATTTCAACTGTAATCTCAATTACGTTCAATGAACTAATTTTGGATCTCCATTCCATTGCTTGTTCTTATTATCAAGCTTTCAGATCGTTATCTAGGCTTAATTCCGATTTGTAATCCAGATTAAGTCATATCAAAATTCGAGCGGAGATGAAACGCGAAAACCTAAAATTGAATCGTAATCATTACCTTAAATCTTCAGAGGTGGAGCAAAGTTTATTTTTATTTTTTATTTTTGGAACATCAGGAGGTGGAGGCAGAGGCAAGATGAAGGCAGACCAAAGGTGTTGCGATGTTCATGGTGTTGATTTCCAGATCTCGTTTTTAGAAATTTCCATTTTTGTGTTGTTAGATTTTAATGAAGTAAGGGCTGATGAAGTTAGGGTGTTCTGATGAGTAAGGTTTGAGTGTTCAAGTTTGGGTTTAATTTTGTTTTGTATAATTACATTTTCATTAGCAAAATGGGTATCTTATGTCAAATTTCTGGCCACTCTGATAACTTGGGACTTGAAAAAATCGGTACCTTATGTAGAAAATCAAGTTTTAGATTTTAGATTTTTTGGGTTAGTAAAGAATTTGATTTTATGATGTTTGATAATCTCGGAAAAAAGTTGAAAAATAAGGATGAAAATGAAAGAAGCTGAGGGTAGAAGATGAAAGAAGGTGAGGATAGGTTAAGAATGACCAACGATGTAAATTTGTTTAGGAAAAACAAGTGATGTAATATTTGACAAACATAAGGGATCAATAATATAAATTTTGAAATTGAGGTGACCTAGAATTTACCTGTTATAACAGGTTAAATGCATACAATAGTAAAAAATTTAAAGTTGAATGCATACAATAGAAGATCTAAAAGTTGAATATATACAATAGGAATTTTGTGAAAGTTCAATGCATTTTCAAATAATTTTCCCTAAAATAAAAGAGAGGTTGTTTCTCCACCAACTAGCAGAGAAATAATTCTCCACCCATAAAAAAGGGTTCTCCCTCTCTCTTCTCGAGAGTTGAGAGGTTGCTTCCCGTGAACCTACGGCCAATGATAAAAATAGAGATAAACAAATAAAATTTGATACGTATATGATTGTGCTATACAGAACTAAATAAGTTGCAAGAAGGCCACACTAAAAAAACGATAGACATATATAAACACATCTAAACACACATAAACGTACATACATAAACAAACATACATATATAACCTACTTAAATACATAAACATACATACATACCTTGATACCTAGATACACACACACATATACATACATACATACATACATACATACATACATATATACATACATACATACATACATACATACATACATACATACATACATACGTACATCCAAATTACAAACATACATACATACATACATACATACATAAACATACCTACGTGCATGCATACGTACATATAACACATATCCATACATAAATATGCATATATGTTATATATCAGGGTTGTTAGTGATGCTTTCATGACTAAAACGGTAATGACTCCAGATTGATCTTTGAATAGTGTGTTCACTTTCGTAATCGAATATTTCGACCCACTTAGCCACGGGTTGCACGAAGTTTCGATTGGGATAAGACAAAGATGCATTGATGTCTTGGCTAAAAGAAATCAACTTCACAATTGCAGAGAATATAGTTCTATTTGTTTTTGTTGAAAATGTGCTAAAAAAGATTAAAATCTAGAACATTTTCGCAATACATGAAGAATGTATTTATAATTGGTCAAAAGGTTTCATGAAGAGTCACAACCTTTGATTCATACCCATATATGACTTGGATATTTGAATTCATGTATTTGTGTCTAAAATAGTCCAAACACATGAAAAAACCATATAGGAATGCCCTGGAACAACCATAAAACATTTAGGGATCAAATGCACCATTTGGGTTGAAAAGACACATTTTCAGCGTCCGTGTGTTAAGCCACGCCGCAGCCCAAAGACCCGCACCGCGACTTAACAAAGAAACAAACACCCAAAATAAGCAAAACTCTCGGCCGGCATTTCACCCTTTAAGCCGCGCCGCGGGCCCAAGAGCCGCGCCGCGGCTTAAAGCTACAGCACACCAAAAACTTTTTTTTAAGCTTATTTCCAAGCGTATTTAGCCTTTCATGTCGCGTTTCGCATTTCTAATGTTCCAAACAATATTTCCAAGCTCATTTGCATTACCTCTCACCATATTACCCTTTACGAACATGTACTACACACTCCCCAAATTCGTGTAGCGTTTCAATGGTTTGATCACTTTCAACTTAGCAATCCAATCAACTAAAATGACGTTGGATCATGCTAAAATCACCAACAATTTCCCCCCATTTTAGTATGATCCCTGATTACTAAAATACCAACAACAGAAAACTAATGCATAAGTGTAAATGTCACATGGATTGAATTTACACATAGTATATTACACGTGCAAGAATTTGGAAATCAGGGTGCTCTAATTGTTTGAACCGATCAATTCATTTGAAAACCTGTCAATAATATACACACCAGTTTCATACATTCTACAATTAACCCGACACATTAAAAGCCATGTGTTCCAATCCTCTCATGAACATATCAAAAGCTAAGTCCCAAGCTTTCTTGAGACGGCTTAACTTCATGTTCACATAGGTAGTTTCCTTTAATCTTGCTCCCGCGATGCAATTTTTCAAGAAAACTATTAAGATGTATCAAACATCTACCTTCTTTATCTCACGGGTCCGAACACATAATTTGGGATCATATATTAAATGTGTTCCAATCTTCAGATAGTAGGCTTTCCTCATTGAATTCAGCTCCTAGCGTTGTACTAGAAGGGAATTGGGTATCCCACTATGAAAGATCTACATGGACTTCAATCCCACAACATTATCCAATATGTGCGCACTTTCGAGTAATACTTTTGCCAAGTGATTTTGTCAAATTTTGTTGTGACCTAACAAAATCCACATATATCACTTCATTCGTGATAAACCTCACGAAACATAATTTGTCTAAGGCATAAGTGTCCAGACTTTTCACTTGTTAATTAAAATACATGCTTTAGTCATATCAAATCCCATGTTAAGGATCACCATGAACTTTAATCTCATTCATTACAACTTCAATCAATTTTCCTTTTTACAATCCTTTTAACCAAGGATTTATCAAGTTCTTATTATACCATAAGAAACCCGTACGTACTAAAATTAATTGATTGACTAGTCATTGTACATGTCCAACTTTTCATAAGTCACCAATGTAAATTTATAATTTGTACACCTTGATAATGTATCCCCATTATCCTTATGTACATAATTGTCATCATTACATTAGATGGTAAGATCATAAATATAAACATCCCTTAGTCAATCCACTTCTAAAACCAAGAAGTAATGACAACAAGTTTATGATATCCATAATCTTAACATCAATCTTTTGATCCAAGATACCTCATTTATACCAAGTGTTAACTCCAACAACTTGTAGATTTATCATTCTCTTGATCAATAGTAAACTCAATATTATTTAATATGCCTTAAGGATTTCTATTGTGAATTAAACCATAATTCATGGTTGGCTTTTACAAGTTCTAAAGTACTTAAGCTCCATCATAATGAATTCCAGTAGACCATGCTTAATATTTTTACACCATGCTATATTGGTCTCTTGATGCAATCACATACATCACACCACCAATTTTCAAAGCAAACCGGTGTTTGAAAAAGATAAGCAACATCTAATCCTTATTTCATATTTAAACATATTAGTTTCACTAATTTGTACCATTTTGATAGACCATCAAATGGTTTGTGGACATACCTCACCAGTGAATGCATATATCATGGACATTTTATTTAGTAACAAACACTCACTTCATAACGATACAAGATTGTCTTGTGACATTTTTTAAAGGGATTATCACCACCCGTTAAGTGGCTTTACAATTGTTAACTATTGTCTTATCAACAATCATACATCTAACAATCATACATCTAACAATTCACTGGGGTGCCCATATCAATATCCAAAGAAAATCTTTAAAAACTTCTTTAATTGACATCACGATTTTATCAACCCACAACCACCATTAATCAATCAACAGAAAGTTACTACCACAACTGTTGGTCCAAGATCAAATGAAGTTTGAGTTTTCATGAATTTGACTTTTATGTAAAATACTATCCCTTGTAGTAATACAAAACACAGTTTGTTTCTTTTGGCGTTCGATCAATAAATCCATAAAACAACTATGTATGATAAAGAAAATCAATTTTCTTGACAACTAATCCTTTGTCCCTTTCAAAACGGTTACACATGCATATATATATATATATATATATATATATATATATATATATATATATATATATATATATATATATATATATATATATATATATATATATATATATATATATATTGTTTTTCCTATATGCATTCATGGTAAAGCCAACAACATATTATGAGCATATTGTATATCCAACCGTCAAATGAAGGTCTTGGGACAACACAAGGATTAATTTAGAGCATATATTGATTCACAAATCATAAGCATGATTAATCATAATATAAATCATATATTACTTTATATTCATACCCACATGTCACCAAAACTATCTGTTCATGGCAGCAATTATTACCCATCATGTGATCACATAATTTTGTTGGACAGTGATTTATCAAATGATTTTACAACAAATCATTTCCATAAATACATCATGCATATATATGCATGATCTTTCCCGTATGCAAATTTATTGCAATTACCAATGGCAAATATCCTTTAAACCCAATAATGGTCATGATTTTTCCCATTTATTGTCAAACCTTACTATGTATCACACAATTAATACTTATTTCTATCACGCGTCATTAAAGAAATGAATAGAAAATGAGTACTTGTTATGAAGATTGAAACAATGCGTTGATCCACCAATTGCATCTTCAACCTATCAACTTGATGATTAAAATCCCTTATGCGTATCCAATATGAGTCCCATAAACTTCATATTACTTCAACCATATACCAAAACCCATGCCTTCAAACTTCACACCAATTGGAAGTCATTTATTTCACCGTTTATTCGAACATAGTAATCACAAATATTCTATTAGAATGTTACATATCGGGGTTGTTAGTAATGCTTTCGTGCCTGAAACGGTAATGACTCTGGATTGATCTTTGAATCGTGTGTTCACTTTTCTAATCGAATATTTCGACCCACTTAGCCACGTGTTGCACGAAGTTTCAATTGGGATAATACAAAGATGAATTGATGTCTTGGCTAAAAGAAATCAACTCCACAATTACAGAGAATGTAGTTCTATTTGTTTGTGTTAAAAATGTGCTAGAAAAGATTAAAATCTAGAACCTTTTCTCAATACATGAAGAATGTATTTATAATGTGTCAAAAGGTTTTATGAAGAGTCAAAACCTTTGATTCATACCCATATATGACTTGCATGTTAGAATTCATGTATTTGTGTCTAAAATAATCCAAATACATGAAAAAACTGTATAGGAATGCCGTGGAACAGCCCCAAAACGTTTGGGGATCAAATGCACCTTTTGGGTTGAAAAGACACCTTTTCAGCGTCCGTACGTTAAGCCACGCCGCGGCCCAAAGACCCGCGACGCGGCTTAACAAAGAAACAAACACCCAAAATAAGCAAAACTCTCGGCCAGCATTTCACCCTTTAAGCCGCGCGCGGGCCCAAGAGCCGCGCCGCGGCTTAAAGCTACTGCACACCAAAAACTTTTTTTAAGCTTATTTCCAAGCGCGTTTAGCCTTTCAAGTCGCGTTTCGCATTTCTAATGTTCCAAACATTTTTTCCAAGCTCATTTACATTACCCCAAACAGTATTACCCTTTACGAACGTGTACTCTACACTCCCCAAATCCGTGTAACTTTTCAATGGTTTGATCACTTTCAACTTAACAATCCAATCAACTAAAATGACGTTGGATCATGCTAAAATCACCAACAATATATAAGTACAAACATTCATACCATAAATACACACACCACATCCCAACACAATACATACACATACCTACACTTACATACACACATACCTACACACACATAGAAAACATATAAAATATAGAAAATATTATATAAACATACATACATATATACGTAGATGCTTACTCAAACATACTTCCATACATAGACATGCATACATAAACATACTAGGAGTGTAAACGAGCAGAGCCAAGCCCGAGCTTGATAGTGTTCGAGCTCGGCTCGTTTAGTTTTCAGAAAGCTCGAGCTCGAGCTCGGCTCGATTCGAGCTTTAACTTTTCAGCTCGAGCTCGGCTCGTGATGAGCTCGTTTGTCTAAAAGTATAGTCTAACTTAAGCTCTAATTGAGCTCGGCTCGTGAGGCAAAAACTTAAGCTCATTTATTTGTTAATGAAAACTCGTTAAAGAGCGTGTCGATACAAGAGATTGTAAGAGGGGTTGTTTAACTCTTCATGTTCGTCAACCGTCACTCAAGATGGGAAAGAAGATGAAGAATCCTTCTATTGTTAGGCTGAAAGTTTGATATTGTAATTAATATGTAAATATTTGAGCCGTCTTACTTGTGATTCAACAGGCTTCATGTAGAACTCATTCAATTTATTTAGAAAAAAAAAACATACTCACAAAATAAGGGAGACAAAAGAAGGATCTGTGAGATAAAGGAGTATCATGAAAGCAAAATGAATCGACAATTCGGAAAAGGAACAAGTAAAATCTATTGGGTTTATGCCTTGGGTGAAGACATGTTCTGCTGTATGCAGTGGCGAATCTAGGATTAAAATTCAATGGGGTCCCGAAATTTTTTTCTATTACAAATTATGTTTGAAGGGTATTTTAGTGGTCGTTTACCTTCAAAAATCTATAAATCCTGAATATATATGCGGTCCTATACTTAAATTTAGTGGTGTCCTACACAATTTGGAGTATAGATTATTAAAAAAAATTAATAATCATGTGGGGTCATAGAACCCCATACCTCAAAGGCTAGGTTCGCCCATGGCTGTATGTCTCGATATTGAGTATGTAGTTGAGATTTGTAGCACAAAACATTTTCATTCATTTATATTACTCCGTCTAATATATATATATATATATATATATATATATATATATATATATATATATATATATATATATATATATATTATACTAGTGAAATGACCCGTGAAATCACGGGTTTGTTTAAATGAAACAGTTTAATGATATGTTTTAGGATTTTAGTGAACGTAAATGCTAAGGTTATTTAGTTTAATGACCCGTGGAACCACAGAGTCCGACTAAGAAACTCGTCAGCTGAACATTTCATCAAACACCTAAAATTTATATTAAACAATCTACATCCAATCATAAGCGATAATATTGGTTGTCATTTTATTTTAAAAGTGTACATTAAAATATAAATTTAGAATTGGTTTTCCTTATGCCTAGCTTTTATACCCTCTCGTACTCAATTTAAAATAATTAATTAAAATAATCAAAATTATTTAGTTATGATAATTAAAATAATTATTAATAAGATTTAATAATAATAATTAATTAATAAGATTTCATTTTAATTCAAAATTATTTAGATTAATGACATCACCCGCTTAGATTTTTTTTCTTTTTTTTTTTTTTTTTGATTTTTTTTAACAAATGAATTAACTTAATAATGACATCATCATTGTAGGATTTTAATATTAACTATAGATTTATTTAATACATTATATTTGAATATAAATATATACACAAACGTTAAAGCCCGTTTAGGCTCGCGAGCCTAATCGGGCTCGACAACTGAAGGTCGAGCTCGAGCTCCTTTAGACTCGGCTCGAACCGAGCTTTTAACGAGCCGAGCTCGAGTTATAACGACCCTCATTTTTCCATTCTATATATTTCCTTATTAAATGCCCAACTATATAATTAAACTTAACAATTAAACTTTAATTAACAATTGTTAAGAACTATATTAATTAACTTTATGTAATAATTAACAAGTTAATTGTAGCGACCCGACAAAATTGTCATTGACGGCGCCGCTAACTTAGGTCCCGTTATGTGGTCGTAGTCCCTATATGAGACTCGTTTGACCAAAATTATGTCGCATTTATTTGAATCGCATAAGACTTGCAAAGTTTAGTTTACTAAACGGTTTGACAACAAGTTTAAGTTTACAAAAGTTATAAAGTATAATGAAATAACTTGCGACATAATAAGTTAAAAATCACGGTTGCTATAAATAGCGTAAGTATGTAAACAATATGTTTGAATCCAAAAGTGCTATCGCTAGCGTATGTATGTATGTATGTATGTATGTATGTATGCTTGACTCCAAGAAAGTAATCAGAGTGTATGCATGTATGCTTGACCCCAAGCAAGTATGAGTGTACGCGGAAGCATGTATCAAATAGCCATGTATGAACCTGAGAAACATATAGAAAACTGTCAACGAAAAACGTTGGTGAAATCATAGGTGTTTGTAATAAATGTTGTTTTTGAACCACAAGATTTAGTATTCCCATAACGTTGATTATCAAAATAGTTTGCATTCCAAAAGTATTTTTCGTGAGCACCCAATTATCAAGACTTAACGTTTCCTTCCATAGAACCCCATCACAATAGTGTTAGAACATACACTGTTTCTCGAAAATATATTTCATCCGTAGACGGTAGCGAACCGTCCGAAATGAGGGTTTTTCAAACTCGTATGGCCACACAATATAAGTTCTCGTTTACACCCTGCAAGTGTAACTAATGATAATCGAATTGAGGATTTTTGTTCTAACTCGCTGTGGAATGTTTGTTTTCGTACTTGTGTTCAAAGTATAAAGTATTTAGTATAAAACTGTATATGTTTCTCATCCCATGATTTAAAAGTATAAAAGTTGTTGAAAGATGGGACTATGATCTCACCTCGAGTGCACGAGTATAAATGTACAACGTGTGCATGATAGTTTCTTAGCCTTGACCTAAACAAGTAAGTTTTATCAATTAACCGGTTACGACACAAGGTCGGGCGAAATATGTTCAATTAGTCCTATGGCTCGTTACGACTCGATTATATAGCATATGAATCATGTTGTCAAGTTTTATGCAAGAATCAAGTTTCTGAGGCAGATGCACCGCATCTGCATCTGTATCAACCATTTTTGGGCAGTTTAACACTTAGATGATCTCAACTTCAAACAACCATAACTTATGAACCGTAAACATTCAAAACACGTATCTTATATCGTTGGAAAGGTAATTTAACAAAGAATACAACTAAATACATTTCATGAATCAAATCCATCATTAACAACAATGAAAGCCTCATCAAATGATCATTAAACGTTCAAAAACAAAGTTTCAAGTTCACAAAACGCATTTCTTGACTCGGGAATCTAATTTACACATACGATACGCCGTTTTGAAGGTATTGAAACATACAATACAACTAATCACTAACTAATAACATTTCATGGCATTCAAAGCATCGAAAGTTCGTTTTAGAGTTCATCAAACCTTAATCAAAATCATGAATTCAACAATTTTGTAAATGAAGCTTTTCTAAATCAACCATCAAAATGAAGCTAATGATGCTAGTAATACATTTAATACATGAACTTTAACATTTAAACAACATTTAATCAACCAAAAGCAAGGATTAAGCACACCCATTTCAAGTTCATGCTAGTTACTCCATAAACAACAAATCGAGGAAACAAAACATATATTCATGTTATACTTGAGCCATAGACAATAATTAACACCATTTCAAGTATATAAAATGAATTTAGAGAAATCTAGTGTTTTTAGAAAGTTACCCAAATTTGATGAAATTGGTACCAAAATGTAGAGGATGAAGAGAGGATTCCAAATATGTAATTTGTTTTGATGTTTGCTTGTTAGATCCGAAATAGATGATGATTGAATGATTATGAAGAAATGGAAGAAAAATGAAAGTAAGAAGAGAGAAAAGAGAAATGAGGTGGGAGGTGGGTGGTGATGACTAGTTGACAACTAGTCTCCACTTTGCCCAGTTGCAACTTCGGTCCCTCAAATTTCAAAGCGGGTGCGGGGATTAACCAAACGAATATTTTTAAAAACGCTCGAGTAAACGAGTGATGTTATAATTAAATAACGGAATATTATGAACGTTAGTCAACGGAAACTACGAATTTAAATAACGAAAGATATTATTTAAAAAAAAGACAGTGTTAAAAATAAATTTAACGGAAAAACGCGGGATGTTACATTACCCACACATTAAAAGAAATTTCGTCCCGAAATTTAGTTGGAAGTAGTAGTCGTTGTTTCTTCCTCGAGATCTTGCGTTGCAAATTCTAAGAATAAGTGAAGGCACTTCCTTGGGCATTTCAATGAGCTTGACAGTCGGAATTTTACGTTGTTTCAGAGTTTGGTTTCACGATCCATAATTTCAACCGGTTCTCCTAGAAGGTGAAGTTTATCATCGATAGCAAGCTCATCGAAAAGAATAACAAGTTCTTGTTTCGCAAGACACGTCTTTAAGTTTGATACATAGAATGTAGGATGAACGGAGACTCAAATGAGTCGGAAAATCTAAACGGCTAGCAACGGGTCCAAAACGCCCCAAGATTTTAAAAGGATCAAAATATCACGGATTTAGTTTTTGTGTTTCCCGAAACGGATTACACCTTTTCAAGGCGCGACTTTTAAACGTTACGCGGTTACCCACTAGGAATTCGAGAGGTTTACGTCTAACATCGGTATAACTCCTTTGGCAACTACGGCCGTCTTGAGTCTTTCTTGGATTTGAACAATTTCTCGGTTGTTTCATGAATGGGTTCGGGTCCGGTGGTTTGCTTGTCACCTACTTCGGTTCAACGATTAAGAAAACGACAATTGTGGCTATATGAGTTTTTGAAAGGTGTGGCGTTAATACTCGTGTGATAATTATCGTTGTAAGAGAATTCGGTTAAAGGCAAACACTTTTCCCAAGTAGATTTGAAGTCGATAACACAAATTCGTATTATGGTTTTCAAGGTTCGAATCGTACATTTGCCTTGTTCGTCGGTTCGTGGATGACACGCGGTACTTATGTCTAAACGTGGTCCAGAGACTTTTTGTAAGGCATTCCGAAATCTAGAAGTGAAACGAGGATCTCGATCCGAAACGAGGTACATCTCTTTAAGGTATATCGAACAAGTTCGTTAGGACTTGAAAACGTTAGTTAGAATAAGTTTCTCAAGAAATTCGCGCCGCGAAAGATTATCGGTTTCTGAAAACGTTCATTAGGAATATTCCCCCTCGTGGCAAATACTAGTATAATGTGAAGAGTCTCTCTCTCCATTGAGAATTTAGATAAAAGATTTCCTTAAACGGAAGTACGAGTGTAATGCGAGAGAAGTTTCCGCCTCGATGTGAGCATACCAAACAGTTTGTAGTTCGTCGATAAAACTGTGCGAAAATGAGATAGTATACACGTGTAACATACGTCTGATATTGAAAGAATTTTCCATTCATTTGGAAGCATAAATATGGTTCGACAATAATCGAAGATGTGTCCCGGCTATGGTTGTTATCAGTATTCTCGGAGTTTTCGAATGTTCAAACAAGAAAAATGAAGTCATGTACATGGCACATGGTGGTGATTAGGTTGATCGAGTCCAATCACCATCATGAGTCATTATAACTTTGGGATGGCTTACCATAACATAACCATGTTGATCGAGTGTCATTATATAATGCTAACTCATACCTCCATTCCCACATCACTCCATAAAATCAAGTTCGGGTGATAGTGAAGATTTAAAATGAACAAAGTGTAACGACGTCTCTAACGTGACTCGTATTGAATAGAAAGAATTTGTGCAACTCTGAAGATGCGTTTCCCGAGGGAAGTGTATAAATGATTATTCACGTCAAAGCGGTTCGAGTTAAAAAATAATATATTTCGGTATGGGAAGTGCAACGAATCATGATAACGAGTAGTACGCAACCGTAGTGATAAGTATTGATGACGATACTCACCTAGAGTAGTGATGGTAGTAACAGCAAGTGGTAAATAGTAAGGAACACCGGTGTGACACCGATAGTAAGTTGAGACGGTGGCGAATAACAATGTGGGAGACAGAGTTCCCGAATAAGTGTGACTAATGAAGTCGTCGTCATCCATACGCATATGAATCTTGAGTTTACGTGTGTTACCAAAAAGTGACAGAATACGGATTCGTATGATGAAAATTTGGTTCCATTAAAAAGTTTGCCTAAGAATGATTCAAGTATAATGCACAAGTAGTCAAGTAAGTGCTATCTATAGAAAATGTATGTCAGAATGAAATGGATAACTATCCGGCTGTAGTCTAGATTCACTAATGCGTCCTAACGACTCTATCAGACACACTAATGCACATCCTAGATCCCTACAACCAACGCTCTGATACCATCTGTAGCGACCCGACAAAATCGTCATTGACGACGCCGCTAACTTAGGTCCCGTTATGTGGTCGTAGTCCCTATATGAGACTCGTTTGACCAAAATTATGTCGCATTCATTTGAATCGCACAAGACTTGCAAAGTTTAGTTTACTAAACGGTTTGACAACAAGTTTAAGTTTACAAAAGTTATAAAGTATAATGAAATAACTTGCGACATAATAAGTTAAAATCACGGTTGCTATAAATAGCGTAAGTATGTAAACAATATGTTTGAATCCAAAAGTGCTATCGCTAGTGTATGTATATATGTATGCTTGAATCTAAGCAAGTAATCAGAGTGTATGCATGTATGCTTGACCCCAAGCAAGTATGAGTGTACGCGGAAGCATGTATCAAATAGCCATGTATGAACCAGAGAAACATATAGAAAACTGTCAACGAAAAACGTTGGTGAAATCATAGGTGTTTGTAATAAACGTTGTTTTTGAACCATAAGATTTAGTATTCCCATAACGTTGATTATCAAAATCGTTTGCATTCCAAAAGTATTGTTCGCGAGCACCCAATTATCAAGACTTAACGTTTCCTTCCATAGAACCCCATCACAATAGTGTTAGAACATACACTGTTTCTCGAAAATATATTTCATCTGTAGATAGTAGCGAACTGTCCGAAATGAGGGTTTGTCATACCCATATGGCCACACAATATAAGTTCTCGCTTACACCCTGCAAGTGTAACTAATGATAATCGAATTGAGGATTTTTGTTCTAACTCGCTGTGGAATGTTTGTTTTCGTACTTGTGTTCAAAGTATAAAGTATGTAGTATAAAACTGTATATGTTTCTCATCCCATGATTTAAAAGTATAAAAGTTGTTGAAAGATGGGACTATGATCTCACCTCGAGTGCACGAGTATAAATGTACTTCACAAAGTAAACGTGTGCATGATAGTTTCTTAGCCTTGACCTAAACAAGTAAGTTGTATCAATTAACTGGTTACGACACAAGGTCGGGCGAAATGTGTTCAATTAGTCCTATGGCTCGTTACGACTCGATTATGTAGCATGTGAATCACGTTGTCAAGTTTCATGCAAGAATCAAGTATAAAATAAGATTAGAACGATTGCATATGTGTTTGGTTAAGTTTGACTAAAAGTCAAACTTGGTCAAAGTCAACTAAAAAGTCAACGGGGTCGGGTCGGGTCCTGAACTATTTTTCTGAGCTTAGAAGTCATGTATAAGCATGTTGGCCAAGTTTCATGTTGATCGGGGGTGCGTAGCATACTTAGAATTAAGCGAAAATTGACATTTTTGGGCAGTCTTCCTCAGATGCGCCGCATCTGAGGCAGATGCGCCGCATCTGCATCTGTATCAGCCATTTCTGGGCAGTTTAACACTTAGACGATCTCAACTTCAAACAACCATAACTTATGAACCGTAAACATTCAAAACACGTATCTTATATCGTTGGAAAGGTAATTTAATAAAGAATACAACTAAATACATTTCATGAATCAAATCCATCATTAACAATAATGAAAACCTCATCAAATGATCATTAAACGTTCAAAATCAAAGTTTTATGTTCACAAAACGCATTTCTTGACTCGGGAATCCAATTTACACATACGATACGCCGTTTTGAAGGTAATGAAACATACAATACAACTAATCACTAACTAATAACATTTCATGGCATTCAAAGCATCGAAAGTTCATTTTAGAGTTCATCAAACCCTAATCAAAATCATGAATTCAACCATTTTGTAAATGAAGCTTTTCTAAATCAACCTACACATCAAAATGAAGCTAATGATGCTAGTAACACATTTAATACATGAACTTTAACATTTAAACAACATTTAATCAACCAAAAGCAAGGATTAAGCACACCCATTTCAAGTTCATGCTAGTTACTCAAAAAACAACAAATCGAGCAAACAAAACATATATTCATGTTATACTTGAGCCATAGACACTAATTAACACCATTTCAAGTATATAAAACGAATTTAGAGAAATCTAGTGTTTTTAGAAAGTTACCCAAACTTGATGAAATTGGTACCAAAATGTAGAGGATGAAGAGAGAATTCCAAATATGTAATTTGTTTTGATGTTTGCTTGTTAGATTCGAAATAGATGATGATTGAACGATTATGAAGAAATGGAAGAAAAATGAAAGTAAGAAGAGATAAAAGAGAAATGAGGTGGGAGGTGGGTGGTGATGACTAGTTGACCACTAGTCTCCACTTTGCCCACTTGGAAACTTCGGTCCCTCAAGTTTCAAAGCGGGTGCGGGAATTAACCAAACGAATATTTTTAAAAACGCTCGAGTAAACGAGTGATGCTATAATTAAATAACGAGAATATTATGAATGTTAGTCAACGGAAACTACGAATTTAAATAACGAAAGGTATTATTTAAAAAAAAAAGACAGTGTTAAAAATAAATTTAACGGAAAAACACGGGATGTTACATTAATAAAAAGATGAGCTTATTTACTTTCGTGAACAAATAAATAACTTTAAAACTTGTGTACTTAGAATAATTAAACTTGGATAATTAAGGAATCATTTAAGCTAAATTAAAGTACAATGACTTAAGTGAAAAAGTTAAACCCTAATCCCCTAAAACCCTAGCCAATTTTAAGAGGGTAAAATTACCCTTTTACCCTCCCAATTTTCGGCCCTAAGCAACACTCTTAACCCCCTCTTCAAGCTAACTTGTTCCCTAAGTAAATCTAACCCTAACCCTAATTCTAGAATTTTCCTAACCTCCCTATAAATAGAGACCTAACCTAAACCTTTTCATTGTACCAAATCACAACAACAAATTCTCTCTCAAATCTCTCCTCTCTCCCTCTCTAATTTTCGGCCAAAACCGAAAATTCCACCACCACCACCATCGAAATCCACCACCACCTTCAAGGGTTTTCCAAGTGATCTTTAAGTTGTTCTTCGCGTTCTTCAAGAATCTTCAAGGTGTTCTTGGATATTAGAGTGCTTTGATCTTCAATCTTCAAGTGTTTCATCTTTCTTTTGTTATCATCTTCGAATCTTCAAAGGTATAACATAAACCCTAAAACTTATTTACATAATATTTGATCTTTGTTTAATTCATATTCATGTTATAGACTTGTTAATTCATAAACATATACAATATATACATGAACACACATAGATCTATATATATGAGAGAGAAAAAAATTAAATATGTATCTATGTGTATGCCGACCGAAAAAAAGAAGAAGGGAAAAGGAGTTTTGATCTTTAAACTATAGGAGATTAGATAAAGATTTGTTTGTGTTTAATTAAGGAAACAAATTCAATACATATATACATATACACAAATCGATACATATATATACATGTAAAAAAATATATTTTATATATACATACATACATATAGGTATTTTTTTTAAAATAAAAATAAAAATACTATATATATATATACATATACATGAATTTTATATATATATATATATATATATATATATATATATATATATATATATATATATATATATACACACACTAAACCCTAATACATTAATTAAAACCCTAAAACCCTAATACTACTTTAATTTAATAAAATCCTAATCATTACCTAATCATTACTACACTAAACCCTAAACCTAAACATTTATTACACAAACCCTAATTATTTAATACTACTTTAAGTAATTAAACCTAATTAATTAATACTACTACTTATTACTAAACCCTAATACTACTATTACTACTATATAACCCTTATACACTTATACTATTACTAACACTTATAATATACTATTTATATTATAATACTTATGTTACAATAGTCATCCACGATAACGTGAAGTCACTTGAACGTCAACGCTACTTAAGGCCTAGGGTGATCCTTGGTACAACTATGAGATGCTTGTGGATTTCGAATGCCAAACATAGATTTGGTCGAGAAATCCTAGGCCAACCGGTAATAATAGATCATCTTGGTGACTCGGCGGTAGCATAGATATTCGGGTACGATCCACAATATCAAACCGACTATAGTAATCATACACTTAGTTATTTTTCACACTTAATAGGTGGTAGACTTATTAAGGACAACTCACTAGTGTTCGACACTAACTTACTAAAAGTGGAAATTACTAAAAATGGAAACTTTCTAAAAACGGAAACTTACTAGGAAGGGAAACTTAGTAAAACGAACTATACTTAAGACACTTTCATACTAAACTTAAACTTGGGCAAAACACTTAACTACTCTTAAATGTCCTTAGGTTGACTTTCTGCTTACGTTTATCCAACTTTCTATTCCGAGGAATAACCATCTCTCTCCTACTTACTAAGGTGAACTCATAGCCCCTCTTACTATTGCGCAACTTATTTAACTTATTTGGGGTGAGACACATGTTGTTTTTACATTTTACAATTTAGACACAAGTACGGAACTGTTAAACTATGCTATACCCGACTATGTCCGACTAAGTCCCTACAGTGATATTTTTAATTGCTCGTTGAATGCATGCTTAATTATTGAGGGTAGGCCTATCGGGAGTAACGTCCCCGATACATTTGACCAAGTCATTGTATGTAACAACCCGACTTAGCTTTACCAAAAACATACTAAAAAAATAAAAATTTCTGGTGCAGCACATCTGGACGGCGTCCAGATTATTGGACGACGTCCAGCAAAGAAAGCTTGGACGGCGTCCAGCAGATCTGGACGGCGTCCAAATGGCCTACCAGATTCTGCTCACGGGTCCAACTCACATGAGCGGAAAACCCGCTTCCCGACACTTTTAAACGAAATCTTTTTTACAACATATCAATATAAGTAAAACTAATAGATTTCCAACATCAAAATAAGTTTTACATCATCGGGCCCATAATCGCCCATTTTACGAGTTTCGTTCAAAAATACAAGTTTCGACCATTAGAGTTTAAGTTCCAAACGACACCTAGAGCACGGTGTTTGGGGTTAAACTACCCAATCTCGGTCAAACTTCAAAAAGCTAAACACCCAAAAGCATCCCCTATCAATGCAAGCGGGAGACCACTAATCCAACCGAATACCTTTGGCTTTGTCCACGCCGGAGCCTAAAAAGGTAAACAACGAGAGGGTAAGCTAAAGCTTAGTGCGTGCAATAGTTATACATATGCATATATAATCTATCTACTTGCATTCACTTACACAATACCGAATTCAAGCTAGCAATTCGACAACTATGCAACCATCATGCACAAACCAATATTCGCGATACATAATGATCTAGCGACAACAATAGCATATAGTTCACAATTAAATATGCTAATACCCAAATCACACAACCATGGTTAACCAATCGTAAGAGGAATGGTACTCAAATTTTCCACCGGTGTTCATAACAACCGTTAGTGTACAACACATATATCACTAACCCTTGGACAACACATATCCGTTTACAAAATCGTTAGTGTACAACACATATATCACTAAATTGGATAACACAGATCCATTTATACAATCGTTAGTGTACAACACATATATCACTAAATTTGGACAACACATATCCATCTATAAAACCATTAGTGTGCAACGTATTTATCACTAACTTGGACAACACATATCCACTCATACAAATAAACACATCATATACATACATGTATACTTATTCCACTCACCTCAAAGTCTCTTGTGAAAGATAACCGAGCTTGTGAACCTTCAATGTAAAGTACCTGTTACATTTAGCACATAATCAATCACAACTCAAGTTGGTCAACCAACTCATTCAACATTCTTGAGTCTTTTTGACCCAAGATGCAATTTCGACCCATTTGCACACTTAACTCTAATTATGAGTCAGCTTCACCAAAAACCCTAACTCTACCCATTTATGGTCTTAATACACATTAAATCACAATGTTATCTCATTTTCACACTAACAAGACAACTTAGGTCATCAAAAGACCCGTTTTTACCCATTCGAGGTTTCCACTCCCATTCGGGTCACCACATACCCAAATAGCACCCATTTACATAACATCTAGGTGTGCTAGTGGTTAATTAACCAATTTAAGACTCATAAATACATTCAACATTTCAAAACCCTAGGTTAGTCATCCTTGAGCCCTCATGACTCAAACTTACCCAAAACCCCCCCAAATTACTAACAAATGGGTTTTATGTTCGTCACTAGCCCAAACCCTAACCCTTAAACACATTATACTAAGGAAATCAAGTTTAGGACTTACCACCACAATCAAAACGTAGCTAGTGAGGAGATGAACAACTTTATTGCTCGAGCTCTAACCCGAAACAAGCTTCTTCCTCTTCTATTTGAGCTTTCTCACACTTGAATCACACTTTCTCTCTAGAATTGAAGTGGATGAAGTTTGGTGGTTGTAAATGGAGTAAATGAAGCTCCAAAAACTGATCAAGGGCTTTAAATTCGGCCCCCAAGTGAAATTACCAAATTACCCCCTTTAAATATCTAAAAACAAGGCAGCTGGCCTGCCAGCTATTCTGGACGGCATCCAGATTTCTGGATGGCATCCAGCCCTTTACAACGGGACGGCGTCCCACCTATTTGGATGGCGTCCAACATAACTTGGAAAAACTGGGTCTTACAACTCTCCCCCACTTGAACCGGATTGCGACCTCGCGATCCAAGCCGCATGACAAGCAGGAAGATATACCAAAACAAACTCTTCGGGTTCCCAAGTAAACTCGGAAACTCTACTATGATGCCATTGAACCTTAAAAGTCCTAACCACTTTATTTCTCAATCTTTTGACCTTCTCGTCGAGAATAGCAATCGGCTCCTCAACATACTCCAACTTATTATTTAGCTCAATCTCGTCTAATGGTACCCATGATGAATCATCCGCAAGACACTTACAGAGATGGGAAACATGGAATGTATTATGGATTCCCGCAAGTTCTTCGGGTAATTCCAAACGATATGCAACTTCGCCAACACGAGCTAAAACTTTAAATGGGCCAATAAACCGAGGAGCTAACTGTAGTGACCCGAAATTTTCCATGTTTATATATATTAAATGAAATTGATATTTACATGATTAAGTGTTTCCAACATGTTAAGCAATCAAACTTGTTAAGACTTGATTAATTGAAATAGGTTTCATATAGACAATTGACCACCCAAGTTGACCGGTGATTCACGAACGCTAAAACATGTAAAAACTATATGATGACATATATATGATTATATATATAATTAACATGATATTATGATAAGTAAGTATCTCATTAGGTATTTTAACAATGAGTTATATACATAAAATTGTGTTTATTGAATTAAGAAACTCGAAACGATATATATAACGATTATCGTTATAACAACGTCTTACTAATTACATATGAATCATATTAAGATATTGTTACACTATGTTTAATCATGATAAATGATAAGTAAACATGTCATTATGTATATTAACAATGAACTACATATGTAAAAACAAGACTACTAACTTATGGATTTCGAAACGAGACATATATGTAACGATTATCGTTGTAACGACATTTAAATGTATATATATCATATTAAGATATATTAATATATCATAATATTATGATAATATAATAATTTAACATCTCATTAGATATAATAAACATTGGGTTAACAACATTTAACAAGATCGTTAACTTAAAGGTTTCAAATCAACATTTACATGTAACGACTAACGATGACTTAACGACTCAGTTAAAATGTATATACATGTAGTGTTTTAATATGTATTCATATACTTTTGAAAGACTTCAAGACACTTATCAAAATACTTCTACTTAACAAAAATGCTTACAATTACATCCTCGTTCAGTTTCATCAACAATTCTAGTCGTATGCACCCGTATTCGTACTCGTACAATACACAGCTTTTAGATGTATGTACTATTGGTATATACACTCCAATTATTAGCTCTTAGCAGCTCATGTGAGTCACCTAACACATGTGGGAACCATCATTTGGCAACTAGCATGAAATATCTCATAAAATTACAAAAATATTAGTAATCATTCATGACTTATTTACATGAAAACAAAATTACATATCCTTTATATCTAATCCATATACCAACGACCAAAAACACCTACAAACACTTTCATTCTTCAATTTTCTTCATCTAATTGATCTCTCTCATGTTCCATCTTTAAGTTCTAAGTGTTCTTCATAAATTCTACAAGTTCTAGTTTCATAAAATCAAGAATACTTCCAAGTTTACTAGCTCACTTTCAATCTTGTAAAGTGATCACCCAAACTCAAGAAATCCTTGTTGTTTATAGTAAGATATCATTCCAAATCAAGGTAATACTCATATACAAACTTTGATTGAATTCCTATAACTATAACTATCTTAATTCGAGTGATAATCTTACTTGAACTTGTTTTCTTGTCATGATTCTACTTCAAGAACTTTCAAGCCATCCAAGATCCTTTGAAGCAAGATCATTTCTTGTAACTTCCAGTAGGTTTACCTACTAAACTTGAGGTAGTAATGATGTTCATAACATCATTCGATTCATACATATAAAACTATCTTATTCGAAGATTTGAACATGTAATCACTAGAACATAGTTTAGTTTATTCTAAACTTGTTCGCAAACAAAAGTTAATCCTTCTAACTTGAATTTTAAAATCAACTAAACACATGTTCTATATCTATATGATATGCTAACTTAATGATTTAAAACCGGAAAACACGAAAAATACCGCAAAACCGGATATACTTTGATTTAAAAGTTGTTCTTCTGGGAAAATGATTTTTCTTATGAACATGAAACTATATCCAAAAATCATGGTTAAACTCAAAGTGAAAGTATGTTTTCCAAAATGGTCATCTAGACGTCGTTCTTTCGACTGAAATGACTACCTTTACAAAAATGACTTGTAACTTATTTTTCCGACTATAAACCTATACTTTTTATGTTTAGATTCATAAAATAGAGTTCAATATGAAACCATAGCAATTTGATTCACTCAAATCGGATTTAAAACGAAGAAGTTATGGGTAAAACAAGATTGGATATTTTTTGATTGTTGTAGCTACGGAAAATATTGTAACAATTCTATACAAATCATATCCTAGCTAACTTATATTGTATTATACATGTATTCTAATGTAATCTTAGGATACCATAGACACGTATGCAAATGTTTTGACATATCATATCGACCCATGTATATATATTATTTGGAACAACCATAGACACTCTATATGCAGTAATGTTGGAGTTAGCTATACAGGGTTGAGGTTGATTCCAAAAATATATATACTTTGAGTTGTGATCTAGCCTGAGACGTGTATACACTGGGTTGTGGATTGATTCAAGATAATATATATCGAATAATTTCTGTACATCTAATTATGGACAACTAGTTGTAGGTTACTAACGAGGACAACTGACTTAATAAACTTAAAACATTAAAACATATTAAAAATGGTGTAAATATATTTTGAACATACTTTGATATATATGTACATATTTTTTATAGGTTCGTGAATCGACCAGTGGCCAAGTCTTACTTCCCGACGAAGTAAAAATCTGTGAAAGTGAGTTATAGTCCCACTTTTAAAATCTAATATTTTGGGATGAGAATACATGCAGTTTTATAAATGTTTTACGAAATAGACACAAGTAATTGAAACTACATTGTATGGGTGAATGATCGAAGCCGAATATGCCCCTTTTGCTTGGTAACCTAAGAATTAGTAAACCGATCTACTAATTGACGCGAATCCTAAAGATAGATCTATTGGGCCTAACGAACCCCATCCAAAGTACCAGATGCTTTAGTACTTCGAATTCATTTATATCATGTCCGAAGGATTTCCCGAAATGATAGGGGATATTCTTATATGCATCTTGTTAATCTCGGTTACCAGGTTTTCACCATATGAATGAATTTTATCTCTATGTATGGGATGTATATTGAAATATGAAATCTTGTGGTCTATTATTATGATTTGATAATATATAGGTTAAACCTATAACTCACCAACATTTTTGTTGACGTTTTAAGCATGTTTATTCTCAGGTGATTATTAACAGCTTCCGCTGTTGCATACTAAAATAAGGACAAGATTTGGAGTCCATGCTTGTATGATATTATGTAAAAACTGCATTTAAGAAATTTATTTTTGATGTAATATATTCTTATTGTAAACCATTATGTGATGGTCGTGTGTAAACGGTATATTTTAGATTATCATTATTTGATAATCTACGTAATGCTTTTTAAACCTTTATCCATAAAATAAAGGTTATGGTTGTTTTAAAAATGAATGCAGTCTTTGAAAAACGTCTCATATAGAGGTCAAAACCTCGTGACGAAATCAATTAATATGGAACGTTTATAATCAATATGAACAGGAAATTTCGGTTGGTATCAGAGCGTTGGTCTTAGAGAACCAGAAAATTGCATTAGTGTATCTTACCGAGTTTATTAGGATGCATTAGTGAGTCTGGACTTCGACCGTGTTTTTCTTCAAAAACGACTGCTTAACATTTTTGTTGTTGGAAACTATATATTATTAACATGTAAATATTATGTGATATATTAATCTCTTAACGTGTTTGATATTGTGTGATAGATGTCTACCTCTAGTACAAATCCCATTGATTCACCTAATAATAATGAAGAGTCGAATATATTTTGGGAAGATTCACAAATTCCCGAAGAGGAACCGAAAGAGGAGGAACCGAAAGTGGAGGAACCGGAAGAAGAGGAACCAGAAGAGGAGGAATCGAAAGAGGAGGAACCAGAAGAAGAAGAGGTTCCAGAGGAAGAAATATTGAAACCTATAGTAAATCGATTAAATAAAAGAAAGTCCTCAACCAACGGACCAAAGTTAATAATGGTCAATGGTGTTTCCGCATAGGAAGCAAAATATTGGGAAGATTACCAATTTTCCGATGAATCGGATCCCGATGAGGATTCCGATGATGTTATAGAAATTACCTCGACCCAATTTAATAAAGTGAAAGAAAATAATAAGGGAAAAGGTATAAAAATAGAGAAACCCGATTCCAACCCCGATGAACTTTATATGTATCGGCAACATCTGTATTTTCTAAAATCTAACAATGACCCGGGAACCTCTAAACCACCAGGTTTTTCTAAACCATTATGGAAAACGACGGCTCATATTAGAGGAACACCATATATTCCTAGAAAATTAGGAAAACGAACCAAGTCTGAAGAAGAAGAAACCAGTGATTCAGATTAGAGGGTTGTAATCATGTTGTGTATTATATGTATTGTAGTGTGCTTGTACTTTTATGTTCTATGTAAAAATTGCTTGTATTGTTTGTTATTAAGAATCTAATCCTTGTCTATTTTACAGTATAAAAACAAAATGGACGTTAAGGGTAGACAACCGAATATTTTAGAAGACCTACCAGAGGATATGATTGAGGAAATCTTGTCTAGAGTCGGTCAGAATTTATCAGCACATTTAGTTATGGCGAAATTAACTTGTCAAACATTTGAAAGACTTTCCAGAAATGCCTTAGTTTATAAAAGGCTTTCCTTTGATAGGTGGGGTATATCACATTGGGGAGACCGTAAGTTACGCCGTGTTTTCTTTAAAGCATTAAATGCGGGGAACCCAAATGCAATTTTACGCTACGAGTTAAGAACCTATTTTGACTCAACATATCCCAACATAGGATTTCATGAATTAGAAAGAGCTTCTAACATGCAATATAAAGAAGCATGTTATGCTTACGGGTTAGTGATGTTCGCTTCTTACCAAAGTGAGAAAAAGAACATCGGATTACAACTTTTAAATAAAACCTTCCCACAAGTGACGGATTCAGTAGTTGGGGTGAGAAACAAGGTTTTTAGATTATTACAGGGCTGTTGGACATTATGAAACCCTCGTCCTTTTGACGACATTACAACATGCTGCCTAGCCAATGGTCATAACGGTTATTTTCCCCAAGACCAAGGATGGGAAGTCGTCTTAGTAAAACCAGAATGCATGACTTGTTTCTGGACTTATGAATTACGTGTCTTTATTTCCTTTGCTGAACAACCTGCGTATTAACTAGATGTATCTTCAAAACTGTCCTGTATCATAGTGTACTATATTTCATGTTATATGTAATATAGCGAAGTTGTATGTTTGAAGAATATTTGTATGTGATATATTATTATAATAAGTTTTTCATATGGAATTGTAGTAGTTGAATTGTATATTAGCTACTAAGTATGAACTTAACGGGTAGGTAGTACCCGAATTTAAACTTACAAAACGCTAATATGAAGAAAAAGCTTTTATAAATGAGTTCATATTATGCTATGAAATACTATTGACTACTCTTAATATTCTGTATGATTAACTCGATTCAGTTGGCTATTTTGAAGGAAATGGCACCGACTACTCGACACACCATGAATATGAGCAAAGAGGAATTTCGTACCTTTCTTGCTGCAAACATAGCTGCAGTACAGGCTGCGCTAGATACCAACAATAACTCTGAATCTAGCAATGCAGCTAACGGCGCAAGAAATCGTGTAGGATGCTCCTACAAAGAATTCAATGCCTGCAAACCTTTGGAATTTGATGGAATCGAAGGACCAATTGGATTGAAATGGTGGACCAAGAAAGTTAAATCGGTGTTTGCCATAAGTAAGTGTACTGAAGAGGACAAAGTTAAGTACGCTACGCATACCTTCACAGGTACTGCGTTAACGTGGTGGAACACCTATCTTGAACAGGTAGGACAAAATGCTGCTTACGCACTACCGTGGTCGGCATTCAAGCAATTGATGAACGAGCAGTACCGTCCTAGAAACGAAGTCAATAAACTCAAGGCAGAACTTAGAGAGTTACGAACACAAGGGTTCGACGTTACCACATATGAACGACGATTCACAGAGTTGTGCCTATTGTGTCCGGGAGCATTCGAAGATGAAGAAGAGAAGATCGACGCGTTTGTAAAAGGGTTACCAGTAAGGATTCAAGAAGTTGTGAGTTCACACGAGCCCGCTTCTATACAGAAGGCAAGTCGAATGGCTCATAAACTCATAAATCATATTGAGGGAAGAATTAAAGAGCAGGCGGCCGAAGAAGCCAACACGAAATAACTCAGGAGGAAGTGGGAGGAAAACGGTGACAAGAGTCACCAGTACAACAACAACAACAACAATTACAACCACAATGGCAACAACTATCCCAATAACCGCAACAACATTCGCAACAATAACCACAATCCTAACAATAACTACAACAAACATCCCAACATCAACAACTACAAAAACCGTTTCAACAACAATAACAATCCCAACAATAACTTCAATAACAACAACGGCAACAAAAACCAAAAACAGCCATGTCATAGGTGTGAAGAAAATCATCAGGGGTTTTGCACGACATTTTACAACAGGTGTAAAAGAAATGGTCATGGCGCGACAAAGTGTGAGGTCTATGGAACAAAGTTTAACAGAACTAAAGGAACAAATAATGTCAGAACAAGTAATGCCGAAACGAATAGTGTCGGAGCAAGTAATACCAACACTGTTTGTTATAAATGTGGAAAACCGGGCCACATTATTAGAAATTACCCGAATCAGGGGAATACTAATGGGCAGGGCCATGGAAGAGTTTTTAATATTAATGTGGCGGAAGCACAGGAAGACCCGGAGCTTGTTACGGGTACGTTTCTTATTGATGATAAATCTGCTTATGTTTTATTTGATTCAGGTGCGGATAGAAGCTATATGAGTAGAGAATTTTGTGCTAAATTAAGTTGCCCATTGACGCCTTTGGATAGTAAATTTTTACTCGAATTAGCAAACGGTAAATTAATTTCTGCAGATAATATATGTCGGGAGAGAGAAATTAAACTGAGGGATGAAACGTTTAAAATTGATTTAATACTAGTCGAGTTAGGAAGTTTTGATGTAATAATTGGCATGGACTGGTTGAAAAAGGTGAGAGCAGAGGTCGTTTGTTACAAAAATACGATTCGCATTATGCGTGAAAAACGAAAACCTTTAATGGTGTACGGAGAAAAGAACAATGCGAAATTAAATCTTATTAGTAGTTTGAAGGCGCAAAAACTAATAAGAAAAGGTTGTTACATCATTCTAGCACACATAGAGGAAGTTAAACCTAAAGAAAAGAACATCAGTGATGTTCCCGTCGCAAAAGAATTTCCCGATGTATTTCCAAAAGAATTACCGGGATTACCCCCACATCGATTCGTTGAATTTCAAATAGACCTTGTACCAGGAGCTGCACCAATAGCTCGTGCTCCATACAGACTCGAACCCAGCGAAATGAAAGAATTACAAAGTCAGTTACAGGAACTTTTAGAGCGTGGTTTCATTCGACCAAGCACATCACCATGGGGAGCTCCTGTTTTGTTTGTCAAGAAGAAAGATGGTACATTCAGATAGTGTATCGACTACCGAGAGTTGAACAAACTTACCATCAAGAACCGCTACCACTACCGAGAATCAACAACTTATTTGATCAACTACAAGGCTCGTCTGTTTATTCAAATATCGATTTACGTTCTGGATATCATCAAATGCGGGTGAAGGAGGATGATATTCCAAAGACTGCTTTTAGGACGCGTTACGGTCATTATGAGTTTATGGTTATGCCATTTGGATTGACTAACGCACCAGCTATGTTCATGGACCTCATGAACCGAGTGTGTGGGCGATATCTTGACAAGTTTGTTATTGTTTTTATCGATGACATACTTATTTACTCGAAGAATGATCAAGAGCACGAAGAACATTTGAGAAAATTGCTAGAGTTACTGAGAAAAGAAAAACTGTACGCTAAGTTTTCAAAGTGTGCATTTTGGTTGGAAGAAGTTAAATTCCTCGGTTTCATAGTGAACAAAGAAGGTATTCAGGTGGATCCAGCAAAGATTGAAACTGTTGAAAAGTGGGAAACCCCGAAAACTCCGAAACACATACGTCAGTTTTTAGGACTAGCTGGTTACTACAGAAGGTTCATCCAAGACTTTTCCAGAATAGCAAAACCCTTGAATGCATTAACGCATAAAGGGAAGAAATTTGAATGGAAAGATGAACAAGAGAAAGCGTTTCAATTGTTAAAGAAAAAGTTAACTACGGCACCTATATTGTCATTACCTGAAGGGAATGATGATTTTGTGATATATTGTGATGCCTCAAAGCAAGGTCTCGGTTGTGTATTAATGCAACGAACGAAAGTAATATCTTATGCGTCTAGACAATTGAAGATTCACGAGCAGAATTATACGACGCATGATTTGGAATTAGGCGCGGTTGTTTTTGCATTAAAGACTTGGAGGCACTACTTATATGGGGTCAAAAGTATTATATATACCGACCACAAAAGTCTTCAATACATATTTAATCAGAAACAACTGAACATGAGGCAGCGCAGATGGATTGAATTATTGAATGATTACAACTTTGAGATTCGTTATCACCCGGGGAAGGCAAATATGGTAGCCGACGCCTTGAGCAGAAAGGACAGAGAACCCATTCGAGTAAAAGCTATGAATATAATGATTCACACTAACCTTACTACTCAAATAAAGGAGGCGCAACAAGGAGTTTTAAAAGAGGGAAATTTAAAGGATGAAATACCCAAAGGATCGGAGAAGCATCTTAATATTCGGGAAAATGGAACCCGGTATAGGGCTGAAAGGATTTGGGTACCAAAATTTGGAGATATGAGAGAAATGGTAATTAGAGAAGCTCATAAAACCAGATACTCAATACATCCTGGAACGGAAAAGATGTACAAGGATCTCAAGAAACATTTTGGGTGGCCAGGTATGAAAGCCGATGTTGCTAAATACGTAGGGGAATGTTTGACGTGTTCTAAGGTCAAAGCGGAGCATCATAAACCATCAGGTCTACTTCAACAACCCGAAATCCTGGAATGGAAATGGGAAAACATTACCATGGATTTCATCACTAAATTGCCAAGGACTGCAAGTGGTTTTGATACTATTTGGGTAATAGTTGATCGTCTCACCAAATCAGCACACTTCCTACCAATAAGAGAAGATGACAAGATGGAAAAGTTAGCACGACTGTATTTGAAGAAAGTCGTCTCCAGACATGGAATACCAATCTCTATTATCTCTGATAGGGATGGCAGATTTTTTTCAAGATTCTGGCAGACATTACAGCAAGCATTAGGAACTCGTCTAGACATGAGTACTGCCTATCATCCACAAACTGATGGGCAGAGCAAAAGGATGATACAAACGCTTGAAGACATGCTACGAGCATGTGTTATTGATTTCGGAAACAGTTGGGATCGACATCTACCGTTAGCAGAATTTTCCTACAACAACAGCTACCATTCAAGCATTGAGATGGCGCCGTTTGAAGCACTTTATGGTAGAAAGTGCAGGTCTCCGATTTGTTGAAGTGAAGTGGGGGATAGACAGATTACGGGTCCGGAGATAATACAAGAAACTACCGAGAAGATCATCCAAATTCAACAACGGTTGAAAACCGCCCAAAGTCGACAAAAGAGCTACACCGACATTAAAAGAAAAGATATAGAATTTGAAATTGGAGAGATGGTCATGCTTAAGGTTGCACCTTGGAAAGGCGTTGTTCGATTTGGTAAACGAGGGAAATTAAATCCAAGGTATATTGGACCATTCAAGATTATTGATCGTGTCAGACCAGTAGCTTACCGACTTGAGTTACCTGAACAGTTCCATTAGATGAAATCCAAATTAACGAAAAACTTCAATTCATCGAAGAACCCATCGAAATAATGGATCGTGAGGTTAAAAGACTTAAATAAAACAAGATACTAATTGTTAAGGTTCGATGAAATGCTCGTAGAGGACCTGAGTTCACCTGAGAATGAGAAGATCAGATGAAGAAGAAATACCCGCACTTATTTCCAGAAGATACGTCAACACCTCCAACTGCTTAAAATTTCGGGACGAAATTTATTTAACGGGTAGGTACTGTAGTGACCCGAACTTTTCCATGTTTATATATATTAAATGAAATTGATATTTACATGATTAAGTGTTTCCAACATGTTAAACAATCAAACATGTTAAGACTTGATTAATTGAAATAGGTTTCATATAGACAATTGACCACCCAAGTTGACCGGTGATTCACGAACGCTAAAACTTGTAAAAACTATATGATGACATATATATGATTATATATATAATTAACATGATATTACGATAAGTAAGTATCTCATTAGGTATTTTAACAATGAGTTATATACATAAAATTGTGTTTATTGAATTAAGAAACTCGAAACGATATATATAACGATTATCGTTATAACAACATCTTACTAATTACATATGAATCATATTAAGATATTGTTACACTATGTTTAATCATGATAAATGGTAAGTAAACATGTCATTATGTATATTAACAATGAACTACATATGTAAAAACAAGACTAATAACTTAAGGATTTCGAAACGAGACATATATGTAACGATTATCGTTGTAACAACATTTAAATGTATATATATCATATTAAGATATATTAATTGATGTTTAAAGCTAAGGGGTATAAAATACTATTAATTTTTAGCAGGAAATACTATTAAATACGATACAATTTTACACAAGATATTTATTTATTTAGAGAATGGATATACTTAAACCTTGCTACAACACTTATAGGCAGTGTACCTAATCGTACAGTAGTGTAGTTTTTAGTAAGTCCGGTTCGTTCCACAGGGAAAATCTTTAAACAAAGCTTAACGCTATATTAGTTTACTTTTATAAAAATACAAATATATATATAAGTAATATTATTATTATAAAGGGGGGTTTTTTTTACCGTTTAATGACCGGTTTGTCGATTTTAAAACTTTAGTCGCAGTTAAAACCAAATGTAAAATAATAAATAAATACAAGACTTAATTTAAACCGTAAAGTAAATAACGATAATGAAATTGCGAATAATAAAAGTGCGATAAAATAAACTTGCGATAATTAAAAGGTACGATAATTAAAAGTGCAATTAAATACAATAATAATAAAAATGCGATAATTAGAAGTGCAATTAAATATAAAATAAAGGAAATTAAATATGAAATAAAAGAATTATGCTTATTTAAACTTCCGTAATCATGATGTTTGACGTGTTGATTTTAGTTTTATGCCCATGGGTTAATTGTCCTTTGTCCTGGATTATTTAATATGTCCGTCTGGTTTTTTGTCCATAACAGTCCATTAGTCATAAATATAAAGTGCGAGTGTCCTCGTCAAATTATCCTTATACCCGAAGTTAAATATTCCAACTAATTGGGGACTTAAACTGTAACAAGATTTTAATACTTTGTTTAATAATTACACCAGGATGTCGACTGAGTGTAACCCAAGGTTTTAATATTTTGTTATCAATTATACCAAGTGTCCTTGTTCATAATTTCACCCCTGTTTTAATTATTCTAGTGGCTATTAATCCATTCCCGTGTTCGGTTAAATGAACGATTATTCGTACATATAAATACCCCGCCCATCGTGTCCGATCGAGTGTATATGGTAATTTATAGGGACGCCCAATTGTAAATCTTTATATTAACATTAACAAACTATCATTTAGTTAAACAAATATAAAGCCCATTAATAGCCCATAGTCTAATTTCCACAAGTGTCGTTCTTTTGTCCAAACTCCAATTATGGTACAAAGCCCAATTACCCAATTTTAGTAATTAGCCCAACATCATGATTACTTCGGATTAAATAAGCATAATAATAACTTAGCTACGAGACCTTAAATTAAAAAGGTTGAACATAACTTACAATGATTAAAAATAGCGTAGCGTTACACGGACAGAATTTCGACTTACACCCTTACAACATTTGCTAACATACCCTTATTATTAGGATTTAAAATTAAAATTAAAATTAATATATAAATTATAAATATATATTTACGTATATATTGAGAGAGAGATAGATTATGGATATGAAAAATGATCAGAATTCGGTTGGCTTTATAGGGAATTGAGTTCAGGGGTACTCCACGACTCGCGGCAACTTTTGCCTTCAAACTCCGCGAGTCGCGGAGTTTGAAAATACAGCTCACCCTCCTTTGGCTTCTTTCTTACCGACGATTTATAAATATATTATAATATATATATTAATTTTAAGAATTAATTATATATTATATTATATTTATGTGCATAGTTGACTCGTAATTTTTAGTCCATTGCGTCGAGCGTTGAGAGTTGACTCATGTCCCGGTTCCGGATTTTCGAACGTCCTTGCGTACAATTTAATATCTTGTACTTTGGGTTTTGAATCTTGTACTCTTGTAATTTCGAGACGTTTCTTATCAATAATTGGAACCTCTTTGATTGTATTTTGTACTTTTGAGCTTTTTGGTCGTTTGCGTCTTCAATTCGTCGAATCTGTCTTTTGTCTTCACCTTTTATTATTTAAACGAATATCACTTTTAAATAGAACAATTGCAACTAAAAGCTTGTCTTTCTTGGGGAATAATGCTATGAAATATATGTTCGTTTTTAGCATTATCAAATATTCCCACACTTGAGTGTTGCTTGTCCTCAAGCAATATCGTCTTGAAATACTAGAATCACTTCTTTATTCTTCACACTTTGTACATCAGTGATTTCTATACGGCAGTATAAACAATGGTAGTAACGATATGGTTTACAGTCCCACATGACTATAAAAATTTAGATCCATTAAGGAAATTGGATCTTTATGAAAACATTTGATCTTTTGAAAATTAAATCTAGTTTTTACCCTAGATAAGTTTTCCGGAATAACCCTTCACCGGTGTTTGCAAAATATTTTTGTGGGTTTGGTGGGTTTCAGATTTGAAAATTTTAGCTCAAAACTTATGGTTTTGTGTCACCCACTTGCTATCCTTGTATTTGGAAAGCAACACGTCCAGTTTACTTGTCCCGTATATTACCTTTCGGTAAACTACCGTCCGGTTGTAAAGGAAAGCGTTGAACAAGCAACTGTTAAGGCAATGTCCCCTGACATGCTTTTAATTATGGTCTATAACGTGTCAGACGCAATTACTATCCTTGGTAGGAGCAATAGTAAAGCTCACCCTTATAATTTGTAGGTTTGGCACAAGGTCCTGTCTTTGACCACTATGCAAGCACCGTTCTTACGGTTGACACCCGATTTGGTTCAGGTGACCTAATGAATTCCAGGTGAATTCCTAGGATTTTACGTTCAATAGTAATGAACGCATTGAAAATGGGTTTTTAGAAAACAAATCGGTTTGTAATTTTGATCAAAATATTTTCTCGTTCAGGCTCGAGTTTAGATATCATTGAATTCCATGAGTTTGAATTCTCAATCTTTAAGGTCAATCTCTAGGATTGAGTAATATCAGGCTTCAAAGCTGATTTTTGATCTTTTAAGGAGATTATCCTTTCTGGGGATCTGATTCATTAGTCTTATCCAGCTAATTTGCATGGTGCCCCCCCATTGTACGAGATAAATCCTTCTCATGGTTAGGATAAATCTGACCACTTGGTGACCCTGTTTAATGCTGAGGTCCGTGGATTTCCTGCTAATTTTAGTGATGACTTTTATAGATTTTTCGTCAACCTACAGCTGGTCTGGACGACAACTTCTTGACCTAAATCAAGAAGCGCGTTTCTTTTTCGGAAGACTTTACTTCCTTTTAATGATGGAATTGATTCATCGTGTAGATCCATCTTTCTTACAGTAAATCAGGTAAAACATTTTTAGTTTAGTCCAAAGCAAAAGTATTTTCAGTTATTTGTACAAAAATATGTGACATATGTTTTGAATAACTTGGAGAATTTTCCCACACTTGGCTTTTATTTTCCTTTTTATTGTCCTCTATTCCATTTTAAATGAATTTTAACATTTTGGTTTGTTTCTCAATTTATGTCCTTTTCGAGGTAACAATAATTTCGGTGTTAAAATCTAGTTTTATCGTTCATAAATATGTATAAACATGATTTTGAGTTCATTTAATTGAAAATTTTGAAAATTTTTACTAGAATTGGGTAGTCAGTATATAAGACTAGGGCTGTTCTTTATTATCAGAGAGCACTAGATTCTAATACAACTACTGCTTTACTAGTATTTCTAATGGTAACCAAGTGTATAAAGTAAAAATTTTAAAATCCGAAAGAATTTAACCCCTTCCCACACTTAAGATCTTGCAATGCCCTCATTTGCAAGAAATCAGTAACAATTTAAATTATTGAGCGTGATTTGTGTGAAAATGATTAAATTTTTACCAAAGTTTCCAAATATATTGGCGTTTGTTTGCTGAATGATAAATGGTGCACATCATTTGTTCATTCCGTCTTGTTGTTATTTCACATATATTTTGCATCTTGTCGTCAAAATTAGTTGCTTTTGCTGAACTTAATGCCAGTCTTTGAAAATGCGTTGTTTTATCCTGTTGTGTACATAAGATAAGCTGCAAACATATATACATATTTTTGAAGTTTGGTATATTACCCCACATTCAAAAATTATTAAAATCTAAGAATAAAAGTTAGAAAATTATAAAAACTATTACAATATTAAATAAGTATTAAACGTATCAACATTACAAATTACAAAATAAATAAAACTAAGTAGACTAGGGATGATACTGACACCAGTAGGGGTTCCATGCATAACCATAGGTGCTATAAAATGCTTCGGCTGGATTATACGTAGGATACGGTGGTTGAATCTCTATAGACCAGGGAGGGAATTTGGGCTTTGGAGTAGGAATATAGTTTCTACCTATATGTTGGCAATAAGCTATGATTTGGTTTTGATGAACTTGCCAATCTTCAAATGCTCTCTGTCTAGCATTTTCGTACTCCTGTGAGGCTATAAACCTTTACATTTCTTGCATTTCATTTCCCCCTCCTACATTACCTTGCTGTTGGTTTCTCTCAACCTGTGGATGTCTACCATGGTATTGTACTGCGGCGTTATTTCACCTCTTCAAAACTTTCGCACCATGGTATACATTTAAACCTATTGTATCGCGGGGTTCTGGTTCTTCGACTAATAATCCCCCAGACTTATATCCACACCGAGATATTCAGCAATCAAAGTAATAAATATACCACCTCCTATTATGCTATGCGGTCTCATCCCCCTAACCATAGCTGATAAATAATAACCCACACAATAAGGTATACTTACAGCGCTTTGTGGGTCTCGAATACACATATGGTAAAACAAATCCTGTTCATTTACCTTTTCCTTGTTCTTACCTCTTTGTGTAATCGAATTAGCTAAAAACCTATGAATTACTCTTAATTCAGCTCTATCTATATCCAAATAAGAGTAATTTCCCCCTTTGAATCGGTGATGGCTTGTCATTTGGCTCCATACACCATGTGTATCAAAATTTTCATCTATCTTTCTACCATTTAGTATCAACCTTCTACAATCGGCAGATGCTAACTCCTCAGGCGTATATATACGTAAAGCCTGAGCCATGTCTAGTAAAGACATGTGGCGCATCGAACCTCCTAACAAAAATCTAATAAAAGATCGATCGGTTAAACTAGTTACCCGATCATTTAATTCTATACTACACAACAATTCTTCACACCATACTTTATATACAGGTCTACGCATGGTGAATAAACGTACCCAGTCGTTAAAAGTAGAATTACCATACCTCTGTGCAAGTAATTCCCTAATTGGCCCGGCCAATTCTACAGCTTCTAATGGTCCCCATTCTATGACCCTAGGTACCTCAACAACTTTAGAATGAAGAGTATGCAAACCCCTTTGGTATTTTAGATAATCTATCCAAAGTCTGTCAAATCTCAGGTTCGGGTGCAAATCTTCCAAGTGCATATCAGAAAATGTCATGACTGGATGAGGTATATCTTGTTTGTAGTAGTTATCCACCTCCTGTTGTTCCGCATTCTCAGCAGGAGCATTGCGAGATTGGGATGAAGATTCACCCCTTTCAGTCTGCAAAACACATCAAACACAATTTTTGTGCATCCAAATATGCATTAGTGTCAGCAAAATCATCAATCAAAATAATTACAATGACATGATCAATTTATATCAAACTTAAGCTCATTTTCATATTTTCATCAAATCTACACTTTTTCAAATAAGCATATACGAAAATATTCGCCAAGTTCATAAGCATTCAACTCAAATAACATGTCAAAATAATCATCACTAGCAATTAAACAAGTTTCAAATGGCATTATCTCTCAAAAATCAAGTTCATGAATTTTAGACTTGAAAAAGTCCACTTTAATTCTCAAAATCATGTTTAGGCTCAAAGTTTGGATCATTTAACTACCTAAACATGTTACACTACTTAATTTAGCAACAATTCATGATAAAAATCGGGCATAACCTGTTTATATCAAAAAGCCCCAAATTTGCTCAAGAACACAAACCCTAGATTACTCAAAATTTGAATTTTAAGGCTTCTAATCATGTTAAATAGCATCAATCTAGGTTATACAAGCATAATACATAAACAATTTAAGCATAATTACACTAAAAAGCATCAAAATCAAATTGGGTATAAAATTGCTCAAGAACACTAATTTTCGGATTAAATGGTGTTTAGGTGTAGAAATTTACCGTTTTTCTTGAGTAATTCCTTGATAGCATCCTTCTTAACATGATTTTAGTAAAAGATTTGATGATTAACGGTTAAAAATTGTGATTTTGGGGGTGTTTTCTCGGGTTTATTTTCGCAGAATTTGTGGGTGGTAGTGTGGACTGATCTGTTCTGGCCCTTATATTTTTTTCTGTATTTTTGGAACTCCGCGAGTCGCGGTGTTTTTCCCTTTCAAACTCCGCGAGTCGCGGAGTTTGTATTTTTTTTTTTTTTTTTTAACATCTTATACTAATTAAAACAATTAAGTAATTAATTTTAAAATTTTGTTTCCCTTGTTATTTAGGACGAGGTCGTTTCGGATCGATGTCCTAGTCCGTCCTTCGACAAAATTTTAAAATTTGTCTTTTTGTAGCGATTGTTTTAAAAGCTAAGATTTTTGGGGTTTTTGAATGTTTTTGGCATACTTTAATTCAATAAGATTAAAAATAATGATAATAAAAGTTCTCGTTCCTCCCTCGGGTAAAGCAATTTCGGTTCAAAGACCTAGTCTTCAACTTACGACGAATTTTAAAAATCATATTTTTAACTTAATGAGATAAAGTAAATTTTTGTTTTTAAATTCACACAATTTAAATATAAAATTCAAAATTAATATTAAAAATTCACACCAAACTTAAAATTTGAAATGCATAAAATTAAAAATTCATATTTTAAAAATTAAAAATTCACACCAAACTTAATTTAAAAATTCATATTATAAATTCACACCAAACTTATATTAATTTTTCAAATATTTACAATTATAAATATATTAATTTTACAAAGTTTACAATATTAATTTAAGATTTATATATTAATTTTAAAAACATGGTAAAAATAAAATTAAAAATATTTTTGGCTTTTTATCCCACTTTAATCAATCAAATATTATCAAAAATATGCGCTCCTCTTTTCGGTAAAGTAATTTCTGTTCCAAGACCTAATTTAACTCATGACGAATTTTTGAAATATTTTGGGTTGATTGATTAAAGATATTTATACCTTAAGAATAAACGTTAAATTTCGCAGTGATGTAATAAATTTTTGAATGATATCAATAATTTCGGTCGCCAAACCTAATTTTATTCAATACCAATTTAATACTTTATAGCGAACAAATTAGCGTTTATTATCAAAAGGTTAAAAATAAAAATAAAAAAAATAAAAACTGTACAAACATACCTGTGAAATAGATTTCTTAGTTATATGATCTATCCCATTCATAAGATAGTCGGTTTAATTGGTTTTCCATGGCTACATAGGCGTAACCTCGAGCATTCAGTGTTTTTTCTTCTAAACATACGAACGGTCCGTCTCTGCATAAAGTAACAAATTCGGTGTTTGAATAGGTTTGATTATTTGAATATTTACCTCAATGTGACCATTTTCCGCATTTGTGACATCTTTCTAGGTGTCGTGCTCTTCTTTTCGCTGCGGATTTTGATTTTTCTTTACCAAATTGTAACTTATTATCTTCGTATCTGGATTCTTTTCTAACTCCGTCCAATCTTTTTCTGATTACTGATACTATTTCACTTGGAAGTGTGTCATTATTACGTTTAGTGATCAAAGCGTGTAGCATTAGACCATGGTTTAGTTCACAGGCAGTCTTCATTTCCTAAAAAAAATAAAAAATCAGAATGGGGGGAGAAGACTAGTTCTTTAGGGTCTGCTAGGGAAAGACCGTTCGGGTTCCATTTTCGAGAACTACACGAAAACAGACAATCTAACTCTAGCAGAAATACATAAACCTTTAAAGACTTGATTCTCCCCACACTTAGTTAGCTGTGGTGTCGAAATTGTGATTAACTTCGTTGTCGACTTCCATCGGACTATCTATGTAGTGTTTAACTCTGTGACCATTAACTTTAAATTCAATCCCATTTGAATTTATCAATTCTACTGTTCCGTATGGAAAAACTCCTTTAACTATGAATGGTCCAGACCATCTTGATTTCAATTTTCCAGAAAATAGCTTGAATCGTGAATTGAAAAGAAGAACTCTGTCTCCTTCCTTAAATTCTTTTGAACTTCTGATTCTTTTATCATGCCATTTGTTCGTTCTTTCTTTATAGATTAACGAATTTTCGTATGCTTCATGTCTTAATTCTTCTAATTCGTTTAGTTGACTTAATCGTAGACGTCCGGCTTCATGTAAATCAAGATTACATGTCTTCACAGCCCAAAATGCTTTGTGTTCAATTTCTACTGGAAGATGACATGCTTTTCCATAAACAAGTCTAAAAGGTGTGATTCCAATTGGAGTTTTGTAGGCTGTTCTAAAAGCCCAGAGTGCATCCTCCAATTTAATGGACCATTCCTTCAGATTTGATCCTACGGTTTTCTCTAGAATACGTTTTAAAGCTCGGTTGGTATTTTCAACTTGTCCACTTGTTTGTGGATGATATGCGGTGGAGATTTTATGAGTTACTCCATATCTTTTAAGAACTTTCTCAAGTTGATTATTACAGAAATGAGTACCCCGATCACTTATTAAAGCTTTCGGTGTTCCAAACCTTGCAAAAAGACGTTTTAAAAAGTTGACTACAACTCGTGCATCGTTAGTTGGGAGAGCTTGTGCTTCCGCCCATTTAGATACATAATCAATGGCTACGAGTATATATAGATTATTATGAGATTTTGGAAATGGACCCATAAAGTCAATACCCCAAATGTCAAATACTTCACATACTTGGATGACATTTTGTGACATTTCATCACGTTGACTTATTTTTTCGGCCCTTTGACAAGCATCACAGGATTTGCAAAGAAGGTGTGCGACTTTGTAAATTGTAGGCCAATAGAATCCAGCATCATAAACTTTTCTTGCTGTTAGTTGAGGCCCATAATGCCCTCCTGTTGGTCCTGTGTGACAATGTTTTAATATTTTACTGGCTTCATCTCCGAATACACATCGGCGTATTATTCCATCAGGACAACTTTTGAAAAGATGTGGATCTTCCCAAAAATAGTGTTTTATATCACTGAAGAATTTCTTTCGTCTTTAGTACGATAATCCTTTTTCAAGGAATCCACAAACTAAGTAGTTTGCATAGTCTGCAAACCATGGAATTTCATTATAATCTATCTTCAATAGATATTCATCAGGAAAGTTGTCTTGTACGGCCGATTCATTTAGAACTTCTAACTCAGGATTTTCAAGACGAGAAAGATGATCAGCGGCGAGATTTTCTGCTCCGCTTTTATCTCGGATTTCAATATCAAACTCTTGTAAGAGTAAGATCCAACGGATTAATCTTGGTTTAGCATCTTGTTTCAAAAATAGGTATCTAAGAGCAGAATGGTCGGTATAAACCACCGTTTTTGCTAGAACGAGATATGATCGAAATTTGTCAAAAGCAAAGACAATAGCAAGGAGTTCTTTTTCAGTAGTTGTGTAGTTCATTTGTGCTCCTTGTAACGTCTTACTAGCATAATATATAGGTTGAAATCGTTTTTCAATCCTTTGTCCTAAAACGGCTCCCATTGCAAAATCACTTGCATCGCACATTAGTTCAAATGGTAGATTCCAATTTGGTGTTATCATGATCGGTGCATTAGTGAGTTTCTCTTTAAGAATATTAAAAGATTTGATACATTCATCTGAAAAGATGAATGGAGCATCCTTTTCTAGGAGTTTATTCATAGGAGTGGCAATTTTAGAAAAATCTTTTATGAAACGTCGGTAAAAACCGGCATGCCCTAGAAAACTCCTAACTCCTCTAACATTGGTGAGATGTGGAAGTTTAGCAATTACATCTACTTTAGCTCTATCCACTTCAATTCCTTCTTTTGAAATTTTATGTCCAAGAACGATGCCTTCTTTAACCATAAAAAGGCATTTCTCCCAATTAAGAACTAGATTTGATTGTTCGCATCTAATAAGCATTCGTTCCAGATTAACTAGACATGTTTCAAATGTATCACCGAAGACTGAAAAGTCATCCATGAAAACTTCCATGCATTCTTCTATCATGTCATGAAAAATCGCCATCATACACATTTGAAAGGTTGCAGGGGCGTTGCAAAGTCCAAATGGCATGCGTTTGTAAGCAAAAGTACCATAAGGGCACGTGAATGTGGTTTTCTCTTGGCCTTCGGGTGCTATTGGAATTTGAAAATATCCGGAAAATCCATCTAGAAAACAATAGTAACTATTTCCGGCTAATCTTTCCAACATTTGATCTATGAAAGGTAAGGGAAAGTGATCTTTTCTGGTGGTGTCATTTAATTTTCTATAATCAATACATACACGCCATCCTGTTACAGTCCTAGTAGGAATAAGCTCATTTTTCTCATTTGTAATGACAGTCATGCCACCCTTCTTAGGCACGCATTGAACTGGGCTTACCCATGGACTATCAGAAATTGGATAAATTAAACCTGCATCTAGCAGTTTAATAATCTCTTTCTTAACTACATCTTGCATATTAGGATTTAGTCTTCGTTGGTGTTGCACATACGTTTTATGACCTTCTTCCATAAGGATTTTATGTGTGCAATACGAAGGACTTATTCCTTTAATATCATGAATCTTCCATGCAATGGCTGGTTTATGAGCTTTCAACACAGAAATGAGTTGTGATTTCTCATTTTCACTAAGAGAAGACGATATTATTACAGGTAATTCAGATTCACCATGTAAATAAGCGTATTCCAAATGGTTTGGAAGTGGCTTTAACTCTAATTTCGGTGGTTCTTCTATCGATGATTTGTATCGATATCTGTCTTCTTCTTTTAGCATTTGAATTTCTTCTATTGTTGGTTCATATCCATTAGCTATAAGTGTAGCTAACATTTCAGCTTCATCAATTGGTTCATTACCTTCTCCTAAAGAACATTCTCCTGTTCCTTGTAATTCTGGAAATTCTTCTAATAATTCTGCATGTGCATCTATAGTTTGAATATAATAACATGTATCATCTGCAGATTGTGGTTGTTGCATTGCTCTATCAACTGAAAAGGTAACACTCTCATCCTCTATAATTAGGGTCAATTTCTTACCGAACACATCTATCATTGCTTTAGCCGTGTTTAAGAATGGTCTTCCTAATATGAGAGGAACTTGAGAATCTTCTTCCATGTCCAGAACAACAAAATCTACTGGAAATACTAAAGTACCAACTTTAACTAGCATGTTCATCGGCTAGTTGTATGCTTATTCTTGTTGGTTTCAATTCTCCAAGGTCTAGTTTAGCGTATAGTGAATATGGCATTAGATTTATACTAGCACCTAAGTTTGCCAATGCTTCTATTGAACTAAGACTACCCAGAAAACATGGAATTGTGAAACTTCCTGGATCAGATAGTTTTTCTGGTATCTTATTCAACAGCACTGCTGAACAATTAGCGTTCATAGTAACAGCCGAGAGTTCTTCCATTTTCTTTCTATTTGAGATTAGATCTTTCAAGAATTTAGCATATCTAGGCATTCCTGAAATCACATCAATGAAAGGAAGATTTACATTTATCTGTTTAAACATATCCAAGAATTTGGATTGCTCGGCTTCAAGTTTCTCTTTCTTCATTTTACTCGGGTAAGGAAGTGGTGGTTGGTATGGTTTAACATAAGGTTTAGCCTTAACTGTGTTATCTTCATTAACCTTTTCAACTACCGGTTCTTTTTCCTTATCTTGATCAGGTTGTGATTCTTGTGGAGTAGGAATAGCTTCATCAGAAGTTATAGGTATTTCAGGTGGTTTAAGTGTTGTACCACTTCTTGTGGTAATGGCTTTAGCTGTTTCATTCCGGGGGTTAGCATTTGTATCACCAGGTAGACTTCCCGGTTCTCTTTCACCTATTAACCTTGCTAGGTTACTTACTTCTTGTTCTAGATTTTGAATTGAAGCTTGTTGATTTCTAAATGCTTGAGCATTTTGTTCATTAGTTTGTTTCTGAGATGTGAAAAACTGCGTTTGAGTTTCAACTAGCTTCGTCATCATATCTTCTAAATTCGGCTTTTTATCATCGGTTTGTTGTGGTGGTTTGTTTTGAAAATTAGGTCTTTGCTGATTGTAATTATTATTAGATACTTGTTGATTGCTAGGACCTTGTTGGTTGTTGTATGGAATATTTCGGTTATAATTTTGGTTTTGATTGTAAATCGGTCTTGGCGGTTGATAATTATTCTGATAATTGTTTCCAGGCCTTTGGTTTATGTATGAAATATTCTCTCTTTGTTCCATTGTTAATTCAATACTGAGACAATCTTTTGTCAAATGTGGTCCTCCACACTGCTCACAACTAATTCGTATTGAGTGAATATCTTTAGTCATCTTTTCGATTCGTCTCTCAACATCATCTATCTTTGCGGAAATGGAATCTAAGTCATGGCTAGAATCGGCTCTAGCTGTTTTAGAAGATCTAACGATATCTTTTTCTTGATGCCACTCATGTGAGTGGGAAGCAGTGTTATCAATAATTTTGTAAGCATCAGTTTCGGTTTTCTTCATAATAGAACCACCAGCTGCTATATCTATGTCTTTCCTTGTAGTGATGTCGCATCCTTGGTCGAATATTTGTACTATTTGACAGGTATCTAAACCATGTTGCGGACATCCTCTTAACAACTTTCCAAATCTTGTCCACGCCTCATATAGAGTTTCATTTGGCTTCTGTGTAAATGTAACAATTTCTGCTTGAAGTCTTACGGCTTTAGATGCCGGAAAGAATTGTTTAAGAAATTTTTCAACTAAAACATCCCATGTATCAATCGCCCCTTCAGGTAACGATTCCAACCAATCTTTGGCTTCTCCCTTTAAAGTCCAGGGAAATAACATGCGATATATCTGTTCATCCTCCACTTCTCGGATTTTAAATAGTGTGCAGATCCTATTAAAGGTACGTAGATGTTCATTTGGATCTTCCTTCGGCGCACCACTAAATTGGCATTGATTAGTCACCATGTGTAGAATTTATCCTTTGATTTCATAATCTGGCGCATTAATGTCTGGATGAGTAATTACGTGACCTTGGCCAGTGCGTTTAGCTCTCATTCGGTCTTCCATACTTAATGGTTCTGTTACTTCCATAATTGAATTTGTTGAATCGGAATCACTAGAGGATTCTGATTTAATGGTTCGTTCCTCAACAATCTCTGTTTGAATGATTGGTGGTTCCGAAGGAAAATTTAATGGTTCAGGATCTATGAATCGTCCCTGAATATTCTCCGGATTCTCAATTGTGAGGTCGGGTTCAAAAAATGGATTATCAACGGCGACAATATTAGTTAGATGTCTTGATCTAGTTACAGGTGGTGAACGTACAAAAGGTGATGAACGTCTTGCTCGGTGCATTCACTAAATATCCTATTAGTTTTTTTTAAAAAGGAAAGAAAAATTATATAAGTTATCCAATTAATAGACTTTTCTGATTTTGCCCACGTTTTGAATAGCCAAAAGATGCAGCAGAGGGGCAGGATTCGTTTGGTCTCAATATAATTGAGGACTGTTTGGCTCCAATAACCCGGTCCACGTACAAATCCAACTATTACTACGAAACAGAAAATTATGATGTCTATCAATTTAACCACTTAAAATAAATTTTCGTAATTTTAAGAAATTTAGATAAGAAGTAGAATAAAAATCTATGTCCTAAAAACTAGAATAGCGAAAAATAAGAAAGAAAAAGAGTTCGTCGAAAAAGGTCGAAAAAGAAAAATGGTTGAAAAATAAAAAGTGACGGAAAAATAAAAGAAACTTATAACACTTAAAAACACTTGACTAACCTAACCTTATTACTACAACTAACTTAAAATTATAATCGCAAATTGAGATTACTAATTGGAATGATAATTGATACATAGGTAAAAGTCGTCTAAAAAATATTAAAGCTTACAGGAAAAACTATATCCCAAATGGAAATAACTTAAAAAGAAACTAAAACTTAAAAAGGCGTCGCAAAATTCTAAAGTACCTAAATCTTAGTCTAAAGAAAAAGCACTTAAGGAATTCTACGGCAAAGCCTAAATATCTAGAAATAAAAATAACTATGGCAAAAACTAAGTTTAAAACTAAATATGAGCTAAAAATACAAATATTACGCTAAAACAATTAAAAAGGGACAAAATATAAAAATATACAAAAAGTTGTAAAAAGTTACAAATTTTTATAAAAATATTATTTTTATATTATTTATTTATTAAAACTATTAATTTTATATTTTATTTAAACTAATTTAACTAAATAAAACAAATAAATAAAAACTAAACTAAACAATATAATATAAATAATTTAATTAGGGTTTAAAATTAATTAAAATTAATAAAACCCGTAATTAATGCGAATTAGGGTTCCTGTGTACCCGTGTCATGTCTGCTCCGCGAGTCGCGGTATTCGATGCTTTAAACTCCGCGAGTCGCGGGGTTTCAAAATTCAACTCAGGTACAGTTTTGAAATTCGACGCGTTTTTCTTTTTTTCTTTTTTTATTTTTTTATTTTCAGTTTTATATTTTCTGTTTTAAAATCTAAAATATTTATATAATAAAAACTTATATTTTAAAAACTAGAATAAAAATAGAAGTACTTTATAATTTTATAAATATCTTAAAAATAGATTTATATATATATAAATTTTTTTTTTTGGTTTTTTTATGTTTTAAATAAAAACAAAATACTTAAATAAAACTTATATAAAAATAAAGAAACTTTATAAAACTTAAATATTTAACAAAATCTTAAAAATACTTATATTTTTGTTTTTCTTTTTATATTTTCGAATATTTAAAACGTATTTTTATAAAAACGAATTTTAATAAAAGTAAACTAAAAATATTTTTTTTTCTAAATATTTAGCGTTGCGCTTTCGGCGTTTAAGAGTTCCCCGGCAGCGGCGCCAAAAATACTTGATGTTTAAAGCTAAGGGGTATAAAATACTATTAATTTTTAGCAGGAAATACTATTAAATACGATACAATTTTGCACAAGATATTTATTTATTTAGAGAATGGATATACTTAAACCTTGCTACAACACTTATAGGCAGTGTACCTAATCGTACAGTAGTGTAGTTTTTAGTAAGTCCGGTTCGTTCCACAGGGAAAATCTTTAAACAAAGCTTAACGCTATATTAGTTTACTTTTATAAAAATACAAATATATATATATAAGTAATATTATTATTATAAAGGGGGGTTTTTTTTTACCGTTTAATGACCGGTTTGTCGATTTTAAAACTTTAGTCGCAGTTAAAACCAAATGTAAAATAATAAATAAATACAAGACTTAATTTAAAGCGTAAAGTAAATAACGAGAATGAAATTGCGAATAATAAAAGTGCGATAAAATAAACTTGCGATAATTAAAAGGTACGATAATTAAAAGTGCAATTAAATACAATAATAATAAAAATGCGATAATTAGAAGTGCAATTAAATATAAAATAAAGGAAATTAAATATGAAATAAAAGAATTATGCTTATTTAAACTTCCGTAATCATGATGTTTGACGTGTTGATTTTAGTTTTATGCCCATGGGTTAATTGTCCTTTGTCCTAGATTATTTAATATGTCCGTCTGGTTTTTTGTCCATAACAGTCCATCAGTCATAAATATAAAGTGCGAGTGTCCTCGTCAAATTATCCTTATACCCGAAGTTAAGTATTCCAACTAATTGGGGACTTAAACTGTAACAAGATTTTAATACTATGTTTAATAATTACACCAGGATGTCGACTGAGTGTAACCCAAGGTTTTAATATTTTGTTATCAATTATACCAAGTGTCCTTGTTCATAATTTCACCCCTGTTTTAATTATTCTAGTGGCTATTAATCCATTCCCGTGTCCGGTTAAATGAACGATTATTCGTACATATAAATACCCCGCCCATCGTGTCCAATCGAGTGTATATGGTAATTTATAGGGACGCCCAATTGTAAATCTTTATATTAACATTAACAAACTATCATTTAGTTAAACAAATATAAAGCCAATTAATAGCCCATAGTCTAATTTTCACAAGTGTCGTTCTTTTGTCCAAACCCCAATTATGGTACAAAGCCCAATTACCCAATTTTAGTAATTAGCCCAACATCATGATTACTTCGGATTAAATAAGCATAATAATAACTTAGCTACGAGACATTAAATTAAAAAGGTTGAACATAACTTACAATGATTAAAAATAGCGTAGCGTTACACGGACAGAATTTCGACTTACACCCTTACAACATTTGCTAACATACCCTTATTATTAGGATTTAAAATTAAAATTAAAATTAAAATATAAATTATATATGTATATTTACGTATATATTGAGAGAGAGATAGATTATGGATATGAAAAATGATCAGAATTCGGTTGGCTTTATAGGGAATTGAGTTCAGGGGTACTCCGTGACTCGCGGCAACTTTTGCCTTCAAACTCCGCGAGTCGCGGAGTTTTAAAATACAGCTCACCATCCTTTGGCTTCTTTCTTACCGACGATTTATAAATATATTATAATATATATATTAATTTTAAGAATTAATTATATATTATATTATATTTATGTGCATAGTTGACTCGTAATTTTTAGTCTATTGCGTCGAGCGTTGAGAGTTGACTCATGTCCCGGTTCCGGATTTTCGAACGTCCTTGCGTACAATTTAATATCTTGTACTTTGCGTTTTGAATCTTGTACTCTTGTAATTTCGAGACGTTTCTTATCAATAATTGGAACCTCTTTGATTGTATTTTTTACTTTTGAGCTTTTTGGTCGTTTGCGTCTTCAATTCGTCGAATCTGTCTTTTGTCTTCACCTTTTATTATTTAAACGAATATCACTTTTAAATAGAACAATTGCAACTAAAAGCTTGTCTTTCTTGGGGAATAATGCTATGAAATATATGTTCGTTTTTAGCATTATCATTAATATATCATAATATCATGATAATATCATAATTTAACATCTAATTAGATATAATAAACATTGGGTTAACAACACTTAACAAGATCGTTAACTTAAAGGTTTCATATCAACATTTACATGTAACGACTAACGATGACTTAACGACTCAGTTAAAATGTATATATATGTAGTGTTTTAATATGTATTCATACACTTTTGAAAGACTTCAATACAATTATCAAAATACTTCTACTTAACAAAAATGCTTACAATTACATCCTCGTTCAGTTTCATCAACAATTCTACTCGTATGCACCCGTATTCGTACTCGTACAATACACAGCTTTTAGATGTATGTACTATTGGTATATATACTCCAATGATTAGCTCTTAGCAGCCCATGTGAGTCACCTAACACATGTGGGAACTATCATTTGGCAACTAGCATAAAATATCTCATAAAATTACAAAAATATTAGTAATCATTCATGACTTATTTACATGAAAATAAAATTACATATCCTTTATATCTAATCCATATACCAACGACCAAAAACACCTACAAACACTTTCATTCTTCAATTTTCTTCATCTAATTAATCTCTCTTAAGTTCCATCTTCAATTTCTAAGTGTTCTTCATAAATTCTACAAGTTCTAGTTTCATAAAATCAAGAATACTTCCAAGTTTACTAGCTCACTTCCAATCTTGTAAAGTGATCATCTAAACTCAAGAAATCCTTGTTGTTTATAGTAAGATATCATTCCAAATCAAGGTAATACTCATATACAAACTTTGATTCAATTCCTATGACTATACCTATCTTAATTCGAGTGATAATCTTACTTGAACTTGTTTTCTTGTCATGATTCTACTTCAAGAACTTTCAAGCCATCCAAGATCCTTTAAAGCAAGATCATTTCTTGTCACTTCCAGTAGGTTTACCTACTAAACTTGAGGTAGTAATGATGTTAATAACATCATTCGATTCATACATATAAAACTATCTTATTCAAAGATTTGAACATGTAATCACTTGAACATAGTTTAGTTAATTCTAAACTTGTTCGCAAACAAAAGTTAATCCTTCTAACTTGAATTTTAAAATCAACTAAACACATTTTATATATCTATATGATATGCTAACTTAATGATTTAAAACCGAAAAACACGAAAAACACCGTAAAACCGGATATACGCCGTCGTAGTAACACAGCGGGCTGTTTTGAGTTAGTTAATTAAAAACTGTGATAAACTTTGATTTAAAAGTTGTTCTTCTGGGAAAATGATTTTTCTTATGAGCATGAAACTATATCCAAAAATCATGGTTAAACTCAAAGTGGAAGTATGTTTTCCAAAATGGTCATCTAGACGTCGTTCTTTCGACTGAAATGACTACCTTTACAAAAACGACTTGTAACTTATTTTTATGACTATAAAAATATACTTTTTATGTTTAGATTCATAAAATAGAGTTCAATATGAAACCATAGCAATTTGATTCACTCAAATCGGATTTAAAACGAAGAAGTTATGGGTAAAATAAGATTGGATATTTTTTGATTGTTGTAGCTACGGAAAATATTGTAACAGTTCTATACAAATCATATCCTAGCTAACTTATATTGTATTATACATGTATTCTAATGTAATCTTAGGATACCATAGACACGTATGCAAATGTTTTGACATATCATATCGACCCATGTATATATATTATTTGGAACAACCATATACACTCTATATGCAGTAATGTTGGAGTTAGCTATACAGGGTTGAGGTTGATTCCAAAAATATATATACTTTGAGTTGTGATCTAGCCTGAGATGTGTATACACTGGGTCGTGGATTGATTCAAGATAATATATATTGAATAATTTCTGTACATCTAATTGTGGACAACTAGTTGTAGGTTACTAACGAGGACAGCTGACTTAATAAACTTAAAACATTAAAACGTATTAAAAATGGTGTAAATATATTTTGAACATACTTTGATATATATGTACATATTTGTTATAGGTTCGTAAATCGACCAGTGGCCAAGTCTTACTTCCCGACGAAGTAAAAATCTGTGAAAGTGAGTTATAGTCCCACTTTTAAAATCTAATATTTTGGGATGAGAATACATGCAGTTTTATAACTGTTTTACGAAATAGACACAAGTAATTGAAACTACATTGTATGGGTGAATGATCGAAGCCGAATATGCCCCTTTTGCTTGGTAACCTAAGAATTAGTAAACCGATCTACTAATTGACGCGAATCCTAAAGATAGATCTATTGGACCTAACGAACCCCATCCAAAGTACCAGATGCTTTAGTACTTCGAATTTATTTATATCATGTCCGAAGAATTTCCCGGAATGATAGGGGATATTCTTATATGCATCTTGGTAATCTCGGTTACCAGGTGTTCACCATATGAATGAATTTTATCTCTATGTATGGGATGTATATTGAAATATGAAATCTTGTGGTCTATTATTATGATTTGATAATATATAGGTTAAACCTATAACTCACCAACATTTTTGTTGACGTTTTAAGCATGTTTATTCTCAGTTGATTATTAAGAGCTTCCGCTGTTGCATACTAAAATAAGGACAAGATTTGGAGTCCATGCTTGTATGATATTATGTAAAAACTGCATTCAAGAAATTTATTTTTGATGTAATATATTCTTATTGTAAACCATTATGTGATGGTCGTGTGTAAATGGTATATTTTAGATTATCATTATTTGATAATCTACGTAATGCTTTTTAAACCTTTATCCATAAAATAAAGGTTATGGTTGTTTTAAAAATGAATGCAGTCTTTGAAAAACGTCTCATATAGAGGTCAAAACCTCGTGACGAAATCAATTAATATGGAACGTTTATAATCAATATGAAAGGGAAATTTCAGTTGGTATCAGAGCGTTGGTCTTAGAGAACCAGAAAATTGCATTAGTGTATCTTACCGAGTTTGTTAGGATGCATTAGTGAGTCTGGACTTCGACCGTGTTTTTCTTCAAAAATGCTTGCTTAACATTTTGTTTGTTGGAAACTATATATTATTAACATGTAAATATTATGTGATATATTAATCTCTTAACGTGTTTGATATTGTGTGATAGATGTCTACCTCTAGTACAAATCCCATTGATTCACCTAATAATAATGAAGAGTCGAATATATTTTGGGAAGATTCACAAATTCCCGAAGAGGAACCGGAAGAGGAGGAACCGGAAGTGGAGGAACCGGAAGAAGAGGAACCAGAAGAGGAGGAATCGGAAGAGGAGGAACCAGAAGAAGAAGAGGTTCCAGAGGAAGAAATATTGATACCTATAGTAAATCGATTAAATAAAAGAAAATCCTCAACCAACGGACCAAAGTTAATAATGGTCAATGGTGTTTCCGCCGAGGAAGCAAAATATTGGGAAGATTACCAATTTTTCGATGAATCGGATCCCGATGAGGATTCCGATGATGTTATAGAAATTACCTCGACCCAATTTAATAAAGGAAAAGAAAATAATAAGAGAAAAGGTATAAAAATAGAGAAACCCGATTCCAACCCCGATGAACTTTATATGTATCGGTAACATCTGTATTTTCTAAAATCTAACAATGATCCAGGAACCTCTAAACCACTAGGTTTTTCTAAACCATTATGGAAAATGACGGCTCATATTAGAGGAACACCATATATTCCTAGAAAATTAGGAAAACGAACCAAGTCCGAAGAAGAAGAAACCAGTGATTCAGATTAGAGGGTTGTAATCATGTTGTGTATTATATGTATTGTAGTGTGCTTGTACTTTTATGTTCTATGTAAAAATTGCTTGTATTGTTTGTTATTACGAATCTAATCCTTGTCTATTTTACAGTATAAAAACAAAATGGACGTTAAGGGTAGACAACCGAATATTTTAGAAGACCTACCAGAGAATATGATTGAGGAAATCTTGTCTAGAGTCGGTCAGAATTCATCAGCACATTTAGTTATGGCGAAATTAACTTGTCAAACATTTGAAAGACTTTTCAGAAATGCCTTTGTTTATAAAAGGCTTTCCTTTGATAGGTGGGGTATATCACATTGGGGAGACCGTAAGTTACGCCGTGTTTTCTTTAAAGCATTAAATGCGGGGAACCCAAATGCAATTTTACGCTACGGGTTAAGAACCTATTTTGACTCAACATATCCCAACATAGGATTTCGTGAATTAGAAAGAGCTTCTAACATGCAATATAAAGAAGCATGTTATACTTACGGGTTAGTGATGTTCGCTTCTTACCAAAGTGAGAAAAAGAACATCGGATTACAACTTTTAAATAAAACCTTCCCACAAGTGACGGATTCAGTAGTTGGGGTGAGAAACAAGGTTTTTAGATTATTACAGGGCTGTTGGACATTACGAAACCCTCGTCCTTTTGACGACATTACAACATGCTGCCTAGCTAATGGTCATAACGGTTATTTTCCCCAAGACCAAGGATGGGAAGTCGTCTTAGTAAAACCAGAATGCATGACTTGTTTCTGGACTTATGAATTACGTGTCTTTATTTCCTTTGCTGAACAACCTGCGTATTAACTAGATTTATCTTCAAAACTGTCCTGTATCATAGTGTACTATATTTCATGTTATATGTAATGTAGCGAAGTTGTAAGTTTGAAGAATATTTGTATGTGATATATTATTATAATAAGTTTTTCATATGGAATTGTAGTAGTTGAATTGTATATTAGCTACTAAGCATGAACTTAACGGGTAGGTAGTACCCGAATTTAAACTTACAAAACGCTAATATGAAGAAAAATTTTTATAAATGAGTTCATATTATGCTATGAAATACTATTGACTACTCTTAATATTCTGTATGATTAACTCGATTCAGTTGGCTATTTTGAAGGAAATGGCACCGACTACTCGACACACCATGAATATGAGCAAAGAGGAATTTCGTACCTTTCTTGCTGCAAACATAGCCGCAGTACAGGCTGCGCTACATACCAACAATAACTCTGAATCTAGCAATGCAGCTAACGGCGCAAGAAATCGTTTAGGATGCTCCTACAAAGAATTCACTGCCTGCAAACCTTTGGAATTTGTTGGAATCGAAGGACCAATTGGATTGAAACGGTGGACCAAGAAAGTTAAATCGGTGTTTGCCATAAGTAAGTGTACTGAAGAGGACAAAGTTAAGTACGCTACGCATACCTTCACAGGTACTGCGTTAACGTGGTGGAACACCTATCTTGAACAGGTAGGACAAAATGCTGCTTATGCACTACTGTGGTCGGCATTCAAGCAATTGATGAACGAGCAGTACCATCCTAGAAACGAAGTCAATAAACTCAAGGCAGAACTTAGAGAGTTACGAACACAAGGGTTCGACGTTACCACATATGAACGACGATTCACAGAGTTGTGCCTATTGTGTCCGGGAGCATTCGAAGATGAAAAAGAGAAGATCGACGCGTTTGTAAAATGGTTACCAGTAAGGATTCAAGAAGATGTGAGTTCACACGAGCCCGCTTCTATACAGAAGGCAAGTCGAATGGCTCATAAACTCATAAATCATATTGAGGGAAGAATTAAAGAGCAGGCGGCTGAAGAAGCCAACACGAAACAACTCAGGAGGAAGTGGGAGGAAAATGGTGACAAGAGTCACCAGTACAACAACAACAACAACAATTACAACCACAATGGCAACAACTATCCTAATAACCGCAACAACATTCACAACAATAACCACAATCCTAACAATAACTACAACAAACATCCCAACAACAACAACTACAAAAACTGTTTCAACAACAATAACAATCCCAACAACAACCTCAATAACAACAACGGCAACAAAAACCAAAAACAGCCTTGTCATAGGTGTGAAGAAAATCATCAGGGGTTTTGCACGACATTTTACAACAGGTGTAAAAGAAATGGTTATAGCGCGACAAAGTGTGAGGTCTATGGACCAAAGTTTAACAGAACTAAAGGAACAAATAATGTTAGAACAAGTAATGCCGAAACGAATAGTGTCAGAGCAAGTAATACCAACACTGTTTGTTATAAATGTGGAAAACCGGGCCACATTATTAAAAATTACTCGAATCAGGGGAATACTAATGGGCAGGGCCGTGGAAGAGTTTTAAATATTAATGCGGCAGAAGCAAAGGAAGACCCGGAGCTTGTTACAGGTACGTTTCTTATTGATGATAAATCTGCTTATGTTTTATTTGATTCAGGTGCAGATAGAAGCTATATGAGGAGAGAATTTTGTTCTAAATTAAGTTGCCCATTGACGCCTTTGGATAGTAAATTTTTACTCGAATTAGCAAACGGTAAATTAATTTCAGCAGATAATATATGTCGGGAGAGAGAAATTAAACTGGGGGATGAAACGTTTAAAATTGATTTAATACTAGTCGAGTTAGGAAGTTTTGATGTAATAATTGGCATGGACTGGTTGAAAAAGGTGAGAGCAGAGGTCGTTTGTTACAAAAATACGATTCGCATTATGCGTGAAAAAGGAAAACCTTTAATGGTGTACGGAGAAAAGAACAACGCGAAATTAAATCTTATTAGTAGTTTGAAGGCGCAAAAACTAATAAGAAAAGGTTGTTACGTCATTCTAGCACACATAGAGGATGTTAAACCTGAAGAAAAGAACATCAGTGATGTTCCCGTCGCAAAAGAATTTCCCGATGTATTTCCGAAAGAATTATCGGGATTACCCCCACATCGATCCGTTGAATTTCAAATAGACCTTGTACCAGGAGCTGCACCAATAGCTCGTGCTCCATACAGACTCGAACCCAGCGAAATGAAAGAATTACAAAGTCAGTTACAGGAACTTTTAGAGCGTGGTTTCATTCGACCAAGCACATCACCATGGGGAGCTCCTGTTTTGTTTGTCAAGAAGAAAGATGGTACATTCAGGTTGTGTATCGACTACCGAGAGTTGAACAAACTTACCATCAAGAACCGCTACCCACTACATAGAATCAACGAATTATTTGATCAACTACAAGACTCTTCTGTTTATTCGAATATCGATTTACGTTTTGGATATCATCAAATGCGGGTGAAGGAGGATGATATTCCAAAGACTGCTTTTAGGACGCGTTACGGTCATTACGAGTTTATGGTTATGCCATTTGGATTGACTAACGCACCAGCTATGTTCATGGACCTCATGAACCGATTGTGTGGGCCATATCTTGACAAGTTTGTCATTGTTTTTATCGATGACATACTTATTTACTCGAAGAATGATCAAGAGCACGAAGAACATTTGAGAAAAGTGCTAGAGTTACTAAGAAAAGAAAAATTGTACGCTAAGTTTTCAAAGTGTGCATTTTGGTTGGAAGAAGTTCAATTCCTCGGTCACATAGTGAACAAAGAAGGTATTCAGGTGGATCCAGCAAAGATTAAAACTGTTGAAAAGTGGGAAACCCCGAAAACTCCGAAACACATACATCAGTTTTTAGGACTAGCTGGTTGCTACAGAAGGTTCATCCAAGACTTTTCCAGAATAGCAAAACCCTTGACTGCATTAACGCATAAAGGGAAGAAATTTGAATGGAAAGATAAACAAGAGAAAGCATTTCAATTGTTAAAGAAAAAGTTAACTACGGCACCTATATTGTCATTACCTGAAGGGAATGATGATTTTGTGATATATTGTGATGCCTCAAAGCAAGGTCTCGGTTGTGTATTAATGCAACGAACGAAAGTAATTGCTTATGCGTCTAGACAATTGAAGATTCACGAGCAGAATTATACGACGCATGATTTGAAATTAGGCGCGGTTGTTTTTGCATTAAAAACATGGAGGCACTACTTATATGGGGTCAAAAGTATTATATATACCGACCACAAAAGTCTTCAACACATATTTAATCAGAAACAACTGAACATGAGGCAGCGCAGATGGATTTAATTATTGAATGATTACGACTTTGAGATTCGTTATCACCCGGGGAAGGCAAATGTGGTAGCCGACGCCTTGAGCAGAAAGGACAGAGAACCCATTCGAGTAAAAGCTATGAATATAATGATTCACACTAACCTTACTACTCAAATAAAGGAGGCGCAACAAGGAGTTTTAAAAGAGGGAAATTTAAAGGATGAAATACCCAAAGGATCGGAGAAGCATCTTAATATTCGAGAAAATGGAACCCGATATAGGGCTGAAAGGATTTGGGTACCAAAATTTGGAGATATGAGAGAAATGGTAATTAGAGAAGCTCATAAAACTAGATACTCAATACATCCTGGAACGGGAAAGATGTACAAGGATCTTAAGAAACATTTTGGGTGGCCAGGTATGAAAGCCGATGTTGCTAAATACGTAGGGGAATGTTTGACGTGTTCTAAGGTCAAAGCGGAGCATCAGAAACCATCAGGTCTACTTCAACAACCCGAAATCCTGGAATGGAAATGGGAAAACATTACCATGGATTTCATCACTAAATTGCCAAGGACTGCAAGTGATTTTGATACTATTTGGGTAATAGTTGATCGTCTTACCAAATCAGCACACTTCCTGCCAATAAGAGAAGATAACAAGATGGAAAAGTTAGCACGACTGTATTTGAAGAAAGTCGTCTCCAGACATGGAATACCAATCTCTATTATCTCTGATAGGGATGGCAGATTTATTTCAAGATTCTGGCAGACATTACAGCAAGCATTAGGAACTCGTCTAGACATGAGTACTGCCTATCATCCACAAACTGATGGGCAGAGCAAAAGGATGATACAAACGCTTGAAGACATGCTACGAGCATGTGTTATTGATTTCGGAAACAGTTGGGATCGACATCTACCGTTAGCAGAATTTTCCTACAACAACAGCTACCATTCAAGCATTGAGATGGCGCCGTTTGAAGCACTTTATGGTAGAAAGTGCAGGTCTCCGATTTGTTGAAGTGAAGTGGGGGATAGACAGATTACGGGTCCGGAGATAATACAAGAAACTACCAAGAAGATCATCCAAATTCAACAACGGTTGAAAACCGCCCAAAGTCGACAAAAGAGCTACACCGACATTAAAAGAAAAGATATAGAATTTGAAATTGGAGAGATGGTCATGCTTAAGGTTGCACCTTGGAAAGGCGTTGTTCGATTTGGTAAACGAGGGAAATTAAATCCAAGGTATATTGGACCATTCAAGATTATTGATCGTGTCAGACCAGTAGCTTACCAACTTGAGTTACCTGAACAGTTCCATTAGATGAAATCCAAATTAACGAAAAACTTCAATTCATCGAAGAACCCATCGAAATAATGGATCGTGAGGTTAAAAGACTTAAATAAAACAAGATACTAATTGTTAAGGTTCGATGAAATGCTCGTAGAGGACCTGAGTTCACCTGAGAATGAGAAGATCAGATGAAGAAGAAATACCCGCACTTATTTCCAGAAGATACGTCAACACCTCCAACTGCTTAAAATTTCGGGACGAAATTTATTTAACGGGTAGGTACTGTAGTGACCCGAACTTTTCCATGTTTATATATATTAAATGAAATTGATATTTACATGATTAAGTGTTTCCAACATGTTAAGTAATCAAAGTTTTTAAGACTTGATTAATTGAAATAGGTTTCATATAGACAATTGACCACCCAAGTTGACCGGTGATTCACGAACGCTAAAACTTGTAAAAACTATATGATGACATATATATGATTATATATATAATTAACATGATATTATGATAAGTAAGTATCTCATTAGGTATTTTAACAATGAGTTATATACATAAAATTTTGTTTATTGAATTAAGAAACTCGAAACGATATATATAACGATTATCGTTATAACAACGTCTTACTAATTACATATGAATCATATTAAGATATTGTTACACTATGTTTAACCATGATAAATGATAAGTAAACATGTCATTATGTATATTAACAATGAACTACAAATGTAAAAACAAGACTAATAACTTAAGGATTTCGAAACGAGACATATATGTAACGATTATCGTTGTAACGACATTTAAATGTATATATATCATATTAAGATATATTAATATATCATAATATCATGATAATATAATAATTTAACATCTCATTAGATATAATAAACATTGGGTTAACAACACTTAACAAGATCGTTAACTTAAAGGTTTCAAATCAACATTTACATGTAACGACTAACGATGACTTAACGACTCAGTTAAAATGTATATATATGTAGTGTTTTAATATGTATTTATACACTTTTGAAAGACTTCAAGACACTTATCAAAATACTTCTACTTAACAAAAATGCTTACAATTACATCCTCGTTCAGTTTCATCAACAATTCTACTCGTATGCACCCGTATTCGTACTCGTACAATACACAGCTTTTAGATGTATGTACTTTTGGTATATACACTCCAATGATTAGCTCTTAGCAGCCCATGTGAGTCACCTAACATATGTGGGAACCATCATTTGGCAACTAGCATGAAATATCTCATAAAATTACAAAAATATTAGTAATCATTCATGACTTATTTACATGAAAATAAAATTACATATCCTTTATATCTAATCCATATACCAACGACCAAAAACACCTACAAACACTTTCATTCTTCAATTTTCTTCATATAATTGATCTCTCTTAAGTTCCATCTTCAAGTTCTAAGTGTTCTTCATAAATTCTACAAGTTCTAGTTTCATAAAATCAAGAATACTTCCAAGTTTACTAGCTCACTTCCAATCTTGTAAAGTGATCATCCAAACTCAAGAAATCCTTGTTGTTTATAGTAAGATATTATTCCAAATCAAGGTAATACTAATATACAAACTTTGATTCAATTCCTATGACTATACCTATCTTAATTCGAGTGATAATCTTACTTGAACTTGTTTTCTTGTTATGATTCTACTTCAAGAACTTTCAAGCCATCCAAGATCCTTTAAATCAAGATCATTTCTTGTCACTTCCAATAGGTTTACCTACTAAACTTGAGGTAGTAATGATGTTCATAACATCATTCTATTCATACATATAAAACTATCTTATTCGAAGATTTGAACATGTAATCACTAGAACATAGTTTAGTTAATTCTAAACTTGTTCGCAAACAAAAGTTAATCCTTCTAACTTGAATTTTAAAATCAACTAAACACATGTTCTATATCTATATTATATTCTAACTTAATGATATAAAACCGGAAAACACGAAAAACACCGTAAAACCGGATATACGACGTCGTAGTAACACCACGGGCTGTTTTGGGTTAGTTAATTAAAAACTATGATAAACTTTGATTTAAAAGTTGTTCTTCTGGGAAATGATTTTTCTTATGAACATGAAACTATATACAAAAATCATGGTTAAACTCAAAGTGGAAATATGTTTTCCAAAATGGTCATCTAGACGTCGTTCTTTCGACTAAAATGACTACCTTTACAAAAACGACTTGTAACTTATTTTTCTGACTATAAACCTATATTTTTTATGTTTAGATTCATAAAATAGATTTCAATATGAAACTATAGCAATTTGATTCACTCAAATCGGATTTAAAACGAAGAAGTTATGGGTAAAACAAGATTGGATATTTTTTGATTGTTGTAGCTACGGGAAATATTGTAACAATTCTATACAAATCATATCCTAGCTAACTTATATTGTATTATACATGTATTCTAATATAATCTTGGGATACCATGGACACGTATACAAATGTTTTGACATATCATATCGACCCATGTATATATATTATTTGGAACAACCATAGACACTCTATATGCAGTAATGTTGGAGTTAGCTATACAGGGTTGAGGTTGATTCCAAATATATATATACTTTGAGTTGTAATCTAGCCTGAGACGTGTATACACTGGGTCGTGGATTGATTCAAGATAATATATATCGATTTATTTCTGTACATCTAATTGTGGACAACTAGTTGTAGGTTACTAACGAGGACAGATGACTTAATAAACTTAAAATATTAAAACGTATTAAAAATGATGTAAATATATTTTGAACATACTTTGATATATATATATATACATATTTGTTATAGGTTCGTGAATCGACCAGTGACCAAGTCTTACTTCTCGACGAAGTAAAAATCTGTGAAAGTGAGTTATAGTCCCACTTTTAAAATCTATTATTTTGGGATGAGAATACATGTAGTTTTATAAATGTTTTATGAAATAGACACAAGTAATTGAAACTACATTGTATGGGTGAATGATCGAAGCCGAATATGCCCCTTTTGCTTGGTAACCTAAGAATTAGTAAACCGATCTACTAATTGACGCGAATCCTAAAGATAGATCTATTGGGCCTACCGAACCCCATCCAAAGTACCGGATGCTTTAGTACTTCGAATTCGTTTATATAATGTCCGAAGGATTTCCCGGAATGATAGGGGATATTATTATATGCATCTTGTTAATATCGGTTACCAGGTGTTCACCACATGAATGATTTTTATCTCTATGTATGGGATGTATATTAAAATATGAAATCTTGTGGTCTATTATTATGATTTGATAATATATAGGTTAAACCTATAACTCACCAACATTTTTGTTGACGTTTTAAGCATGTTTATTCTCAGGTGATTATTAAGAGCTTCCGTTGTTGCATACTAAAATAAGGACAAGATTTGGAGTCCATGCTTGTATGATATTATGTAAAAACTGCATTCAAGAAATTTATTTTTGATGTAATATATTCTTATTGTAAACCATTATGTAATGGTCGGGTGTAAATGGTATATTTTAGATTATCATTATTTGATAATCTACGTAATACTTTTTAAACCTTTATCGATTAAATAAAGGTTATGATTGTTTTAAAAATGAATGCAGTCTTTGAAAAACGTCTCATATAGAGGTCAAAACCTCGCGACGAAATCAATTAATATGGAACGTTTATAATCAATATGAACGGGACATTTCACTAACTTTCTCCGTTTTCGAAATCGAATAATACCTTTCCATGGCGAAACCTTAAGCATCACCATGTCACCTTCTTGGAATTCGATCATTCGCCTACATTTGTCGGCATATGACTTTTGTCTATCTTGCGCCTTTTTCAAATGAGCCCGAATCATATCGAGTTTGCTATTAGTTTCTAAAACCAAATCGGTACTCCTGATTTCCTTTTTTCCCACTTTACCCCAACAAATTGGAGTTCGACATCTTCGCCCATAAAGCATTTCATACGGTGGCATCCTGATACTAGTATGATAACTATTATTATACGAGAATTCCACCAAAGGCAAGTGCTCGTCCCAACTACCATCGAAATCAATAATGCACGCCCGTAACATATCCTTCAAAGTTTGATTCGTACATTCAGTTTGACCGTCCGTTTGAGGATGGTACGCCGTGCTCAATTTTAATTGTGTACCCATATCTTCATGAAACTTTTCCTAAAACCGAGATGTGAAACGGGTATCTCGATCTGAAATAATAGATATAGGAACCCCATGTCGAGCTACTACTTCCTTGATAAACAATTTAGCCAAGGTCTCCGACGATATCGCTTCCCGAATGGGAAGAAATAAAGCTTTTTTTGTCAATCGGTCAACTATCACCCAAATTGAATCAAATTGGGTTCTCGCCGTCTTTGGTAACTTTGTGATAAAATCCATGGTAATGTGCTCCCATTTCCATTTCAGAATTTCCAACGATTGTAACTTACCATACGGCTTTTGGTGTTCGGCTTTAACTTGCAAACACGTAACGCATTACTCAACATACTTAACAACATCACGTTTCATGCCCGGCCACCAATACTCCTTTCTTAAATCAAGATACATTTTTGTTGCGCCCGGATGAATGAAATACTTTGACTTATGTGCTTCATCAAGTAGCACTCGTCGATAATCCCCCATCTTAGGCACCCACACTCTTCCTTGAAAAGACAACAAACCATAGCAATGAACTCCGATTGCCCCACTATTCGTTCCGCATGCTTGTTGTGAACGTAAGCCTCTATTTGAATACACCAACTTTTTCAAGAAAATCGTTAGTAATAATCATACGTAACAATCCCAATCGTAACGCCGGGTGATGACTCTTTCGACTTAACGCATCCGCGACCACATCTGCCTTGCCCGGATGATAAAGTATTTCACAATCATAATCTTTTACCACATCCATCCACCTACGTTGACGATAATTCAAATCTCTTTGGTTAAAGAGATGTTTCAAACTCTTATGATCCGAATAAATCGTACTCATGACACCATACAAGTAATGGCGCCAAATTTTTAATGCATGCACAACCGCCGCCAACTTAAGATCATGAGTCGGATATCTCGTCTCGTGTTCCTTTAATTGTCGAGAGGTGTAAGCGATGACTTTATCTCTTTTCATTAGAACACACCCGGGCCCATCTAGTGAAGCATCACAATAAACCGTCATGTCTTCCGCACCTTCCGGCAACACAAACACCAGAGCTTGACACAACTTTTCTTTTAACAGTTGAAAAGCAATTTCTTGCTCGTTCTCCCAAATAAATCTCGCGTTCTTCCTCGTCAATTTCGTCAACGAAGAAGCGATCTTAGAAAAGTGTTGGATAAATCGACGAAAATAACCGGCCAATCCGAGAAAACTTCGGATTTCCGTAGGCGTAGTTGGTCGTCTCCAACTCTTCACCGTCTCTATCTTCCCCGGATCTACTTAAATACCGTCTTTGTTCACAATGTGGCCAAGGAATTGAACTTCCCTTAGCCAAAATTCACATTTGGAGAATTTAGCATACAACTTCTCCTTACGCAACGTCTTTAACACACACCGCAAATGATGTTCATGTTCCTTCATACTCTTCGAATAGACAAGTATGTCGTCAATGCCCATAGGTTGGAACACTCGATTCATAAGATCCATGAATGCTGTCGGTGCATTCGTAAGACCGAAAGTCATAACTATAAACTCAAAATGCCCATAACGCGTTCGAAAAGCCGTTTTCTCGATATCTTCCTCATGGACCCGCATTTGGTGATAGCCGGACCGTAGGTCGATTTTGGAGAAATACGTTGCACCTTGGAGTTGGTCAAACAAATCATCAATCTGAGGCAATGAATAACGATTCTTGATCGTCACTTTATTCAACTCCCGATAATCGATGCATATCCGCATACTACCATCCTTCTTCTTTACAAACAAAACCGGAGCGCCCCATGGCGAAGCACTCGGTCGAATGAAACCCTTTTCAAGCAACTCTTGGGTTTGATTTAACAACTCTTGCATTTCCGTTGGCGCTAAAAGATAAGGAGTTTTAGCAATGGGAGTAGCTCCCGGAACCAACTCAATGCGAAATTCAACTTGTCTTTCCGCCGGAACACCCGGTTATTCATCCGGAAAAACGTCTTCAAATTCATTAACCACCGGAATTTCACTAATGGGTGGTGGCTCATCACGAGTATCAACAACATGGGCAAGAAAAGCCATGCCACCACTAACAAGGAAACGACGTGCCCGTACAAAAGTGCATATCGGCACAAGTCTTCTACGCTTATCACCGTGAATAATTAACTCTCCCCCACTTGGGGTCTTCACACGAATAAATTTTTCATGGCATGCAATATCAGCTCTATTATGATCGAGCCAATCCATACCAACAACGATATCAAAATCACCCAAATTCATCGGGATAAGATCAATCTTAAAGTTTTCGGCACCAAAAACGACATCACAATTTTTACACACATCAACCACTAGCACCGTCTTGCCGTCCGCTATTTCGACTTCTACCGAACGACTTAACTTAGATAACGGTTTATTAAGTTTAGGCACAAATTTCGGTGACACAAACGACAAGTTTGCACCACTATCAAAGAGTATCCTTGCCGGATTAGAATTAACCATGAAGGTACCTGAGACAACTTCGTTAGATTGCTTGGCTTCCTCATTGGTCATCAAATAATTGCGACCCCTAACCGTACCCGCCGCCTTCTCTAGCCTCTTAACATTATCATTGCGCAACTCGGGACACTCGGGCCTTTTGTGCCCTTCTTCACCACAATTGTAACACGTAACTTTGTTCAGCGCATTTGGACAATCACGATCCATGTGTCCTTTTTGCCCACAAGTATAGCAAGTGACCACATGACCACCGGAACCACCCTTCTTCAAGCTATTAAAACTTTCGGAACCCTTCTTATTCTTCTTGTTTGAAAAGTTCGATTGACTCGAATTCTCGAACTTCCTCTTACCAAAAGTAAAACCACCCTTTCTTATCACAAGCGCCTCAAAACCTTTGGCCATATTGAACAATTCATCAAAACTTTTTACCACATTCACACTAATCTTCTCTTGGTAACTATCATTTAAGATTTGATAGAAGTCTTCCTTCAACATTTTATCATTCCTGACATACTCCGTGCAAAATTGAGCCTTAGACAAAAACACGGATTTGAGAGTGTTCAAATCCATCGACCCTTGCCTCAAAGAACGTAACTCATCTTTAAGCCTAGTAAGATCGGCCAAAGTTCGGTATTCGTCGAAAAACTCCTTCTTGAATTCATCCCAAGTGAATTCCATGCATTGTTCTTCGCCATAAAGTTGGATCTTTGCGTCCCACCACAACTTAGCATTTCCCCTCAACATACCACACCTGTACCTTGTCTTCTTATCGGGAGGACATTCACAAGTGTGGAAGGCCCCCTCCATATCGGAGATCCAACAGGCACTCTTAAGAAGATCTCGTTCACCTTCAAAGGTGGGAGGTTCAGAATCCTTAAAGTTCTTATAGAGAAAGTCCCGTCTTCCCACATTATCTTCATGAAGAACGGCCTTAACTTGCTCCTTTACTACATTGACTAGTTGCTCGTCAATCGTATCTAGAAACATTTTCTTAACATCCTCGAGGAACTCCGCCTTTTGACGTTTAAAGATGGCCTCAACCTTGGCCGTGAACTCAACGTCCTCACTCGTACTTCCGTCATTGGTGTCGTGTCCATTTCTCATCTTCATTCTATAAAACGGAAAAGATTAAACAATGAAATGAAAGGACTTAACACATATGTGTATACATATACCCCACACTACCCCATCTTGCTTAACATTCATCGTACATCGCTTGTTTGACACGATTTGAACCCGTAACAATGGTAGCTAATCATTGTTACGCGAGCACGTCGCATTAACTTGCTAGTACAATGCCTATGTCGCTTGATGATTGTTAACACAACACAAAACAATTCGCGCAAGGTTAGTTCACATAAACCTAAGCACTAACAATTTCTGATTCGACCCAAAGTCCTACAAGTCCCACATAAAGCGTACACACAATAAAGTCTAAGTCTAGGCACCTATCTCAAGTCGCCTAAATCCCTTAGACCATGCTCTGATACCACTTGTAACAACCCGACTTCGCTTTACCAAAAACACACTAAAAAAAAAATTTCTGGTGTAGCACATCTGGACGGCGTCCAGCAAAGAAAGCTTGGACGACGTCCAGCAGATCTGGACGGCGTCCAAATGGCCTGCCAGATTATGCTCACGGGTCCAACTCACATGAGCGAAAAACCCGCTTCCCGACACTTTTAAACGAAAACCTTTTTACAACATATCAATATAAGTAAAACTAATAGATTTCCAACATCAAAACAAGTTTTACATTATCGGGCCCACAATCGCCCATTTTATAAGTTTCGTTCAAAAATACAAGTTTTGACCATTAGAGTTTAAGTTCCAAACGACACCTAGAGCACGGTGTTTGGGGTTAAACTACCCAATCTCGGTCAAAATTCAAAAAGCTAAACACCCAAAAGCATCCCCTATCAATGCAAGCGGGAGACCACTAATCCAACCGAATACCTTTGCCTTTGTCCACGCCGGAGCCTAAAAAGGTAAATAATGAGAGGGTAAGCTAAAGCTTAGTGCGTACAATAGTTATACATATGCATATATAATCTATCTACTTGCATTCACTTACACAATACCGGATTCAAGCTAGCAATTCGACAACTATGCAACCATCATGCACAAACCAATATCCGCAATACATAATGAGCTAGCGACAACAATAGCATATAGTTCACAATTAAATATGCTAATACCCAAATCACACAACCATGGTTAACCAATCGTAAGAGGAATGGTACTCAAATTTCCCACCGGTGTTCATAACAACTGTTAGTGTACAACACATATATCACTAACCCTTGGATAACACATATCCGTTTACAAAATTGTTAGTGTACAACACATATATCACTAAATTGGACAACACATATCCATTTATACAATCGTTAGTATACAACACATATATCACTAAATTTAGACAACACATATCCATCTATAAAACCGTTAGTGTGCAACGTATTTATCACTAACTTGGACAACAAATATCCACTCATACAAATAAACACATCATATACGTACATGTATACTTATTCCACTCACCTCAAAGTCTCTTGTGAAAGATAACCGAGCTTGTGAACCTTCAATGTAAAGTACCTATTACATTTAGAACATAATCAATCACAACTCAAGTTGGTCAACCAACTCATTCAACATTCTAGAGTCTTTTTGACCCAAGGTGCAATTTTGACCCATTTGCACACTTAACCCTAATTATGAGTCAACTTCACCAAAAAACCTAACTCTAGCCATTTATGGTCTTAATACACATTAAATCACAATGTTATCTCATTTTCACACTAACAAGACAACTTAGGTCATCAAAAGATCCGTTTTACCCATTCGAGGTTTTCACACCCATTCGGGTCACCACATACCCAAATAGAACCCATTTACATAACATCTAGGTGTGCTAGTGGTTAACTAACCAATTTAAGACTCATAAACACATTTAACATTTCAAAACCCTAGGTTAGTCATCCTTGAGCCCTCATGACTCAAACTTACCCAAAAACCCCCAAATTACTAACAAATGGGTTTTATGTTCGTCACTAGCCCAAACCCTAACCCTTAAACACATTATACTAAGTAAATCAAGTTTAGGAATTACCACCACAATCAAAACGTAGCTAGTGAGCAGATGAACAACTTTAATGCTCGAGTTCTAACCCGAAACAAGCTTCTTCCTCTTCTATTTGAGCTTTCTCACACTTGAATCACACTCTCTCTCTAGAATTGAAGTGGATGAAGTTTGGTGGTTGTAAATGGAGTAAATGAAGCTATAAAAAATGATCTAGGGCTTTAAATTCAGCCCCAAGTGAAATTACCAAATTACCCCCTTTAAATATCTAAAAACAAGGCAGCTGGCCTGCCAGCTATTCTGGACGGCGTCTAGATTTCTGGACGGCATCCAGCCCTTTACAACGGGACGGCATCCCACCTATTTGGACGGCGTCCAACATAACTTGGAAAAACTGGGTCTTACATTGTATTACTTAATAATGAAATTAAACAGAAAAGGACAGACACAACTTGTCATTGGGGCAAACTTGAACATTTAGTCTAAATATCATGAACTGGCATAACTTTTTGATCTGTGAGATCAACTTTATAAACTAAATCTTGTGGTCTAAAACAACAGTCAAACATTTTTGTTAAACCTATGAACTTCACTCAACCTTTTTTGGTTGACACTTTAGCATGTTTATCTCAGGTGCCGATTGATCAAGCTTATTAACTTATTGCTTATGTGATGCTACTTGGACTTAGGATCAAGAGATATCGCATTTATTATTCTTGCATTTGAAACAATTACTTTATTGTAATTCCCATTATTGTAACGACATTCATTTTCCACTGCGTACTCAACAAAGTTTGTTTTTATTATTTAGTATTGTTCTCGCATATTATAATATGTTGGTTTGTTTGATATAAATGTCACATTCACCCAGGCCCTAATTGGGGGTGTGATAGATTGGTATCAGAGCATAACCAGGCTGTTATAGACAACCAGAATTGCATCTTTATGTGTGCCTTATTTGCTAGCTAGGGTGCCTTAGCAATCTAGGAAACTATAACCTTTCCTGCCTTAGACTTTGAAGCACTTAGAATTGCCTTATAATCTTAACACTTATGCTTTAATAAACTTGACCTAAAGATTCTAATCAAAGTCTCTTTCCTAATGTTAGGATGTCAAGCTCAAGCGTTAATCAACCAAATAAAATGAATCTCTTTAAATCTTCTGAAGAAATGGCTCGCTTTCAACCTACCAACAAAGTAGGTGTTGGACACTCTTCAACTTTGAAACGAGTCCAAATCCCACCATATGGTCTTGGTGGTCCTCCCTCACCAAACTATAGTTCGAATACTTTACCTAAGTCTCCCGACTACTATCCAACCCCGAGAATTGAAGACAAGGGGAAACGCCCTGCCAATTTTAACGAAGATGGCCCGTCAAGGAAAAGAGACCGATCTCCTTCATATGATGATGCTTTTAAGTATGAGATCATGAGCCTGCAAAAAGATACCGAGAGAAACTTGGAAGGTTTGCTTCACTACGTGGCGAGAGTGGAGGTTCGTATGGATGAGAAGGATCGCGAAATTAAGAAACTTTTGGAGGAAAACGTGGAGTTAAAGAAAGAGATAAAGTTGGTGAAGTATGAGGAAGAACGTAACACCCATTGGGGAAAGCAATCGCTTGCTCATCGCAAGGAGAATGTTGATTTCTGGTTGGATATGGAAAGAAATCGAGTCAACAAGCAGCTTGCTCTAAAGGGGTATGATAACAACGCAGTCAACAGCCGCATTACTAACCTCTATGATAATCTTGAGTATCTCTATCAGAAGCAAAAGGCGAGGAACGAGAAAGTTGACGAGTTTATGAAGAAGATGGAGGACGAGAAGAAGAAATATGAAGACTACTTCAATCTTAATATTTCATAGACTATTTTTCCAAATTCTTATCTATGTAAAAGCTATGCCTTAAATTATTTCTATTTCCGAATCGTGTATTAAAAAGGCTTATTTAATGCCTCGTTCTAATAATATAAAGTGTTCTATTAATATCATTGATATCATTGCTTTATTTATTCGTACTTATAAATGCCCAAACTTATAACTTGTCACCTTAATAAACTTATGTTCACTTCTATGTAGTGACATCATGGTTCGTCCAGCTGCACCTACTGTTAACAACATCGTATTGACCACCAAACAATTCCAACAGTTGCTTGCTACCGCCCAAGGAAACGCTCAAGCTAATAATGTTAATCGTCAACCGAAACCTTGTTCATACAAGGACTTCACAAACTGCAATCCTCCCGCATTTAAGGGAAATGAAGAAGCTGTCGAACTAGTTCACTGGTTCGAGAAGATGGAATCCATTTTCCGCATTTGGAACTATGGGGATAACGATCAAGTCAAGTATGCCACCAGCTCATTAGGTGGCAATGCTTTAACTTAGTGGACAGCTCATGCCAAGTCCGTGGGAATTGACAATGCTAATGCAATCCCATGGGACGAACTCAAAAGCATGATGGTTAATAAATTCTGTCCGAGAAGTCAAGTTCAGAAACTTGAAGCCGAGTTCTAGGAACTCAAGGTGAAGGGTACTGATATAGAAAACTACACCAATCATTTTCTCGAGCTTTCTACTCTATGTCCCGAGATGTTTCCTACCGAAGCTAGAAGAATTGAAAGGTATATTGAAGGTCTCCCCGAAGATGTTCAAGGGAATGTTATTGCTGCCGAGAAGGTTACTCTTGATGCTGTGATTCTCATGGCATACAATTTGATGTTGGCCAAGAGAAGAAGAGCATCGGCTAATAAGAAGGTTGACACCAAGGGTAATGAAGGTAAAAGGAAGTTCGAGCCGTCTCAAGGTTCAACTGAGAATGTTAGTAAGAAGCCGGCGGATAGTACAAGGATGAATTATAAATGCACTTATCCTTTTTGTATTCGTTGTGAAAGGCATCACCCGGGGCGGTGTACTGCTACGTGTAAATTGTGTAAGAAAGTGGGATACATTGCTAAGACGTGTAAGACTCCTCCAAAGGATAAAGCTATTGCTCCTGCTAAAGCTCCTCCTACTTGCTACACTTGTGGAGAAAAGGGACACATTAGTCTAAAATGTCCTAAGAAGAAAGATAATTCCACTACTGGAGCCAATACTACTGCTGCAAAGGGTCGTGCATTTGTTCTTACTGCTGCTGAAGCCCGAGTTGAAGATGAGGTCATCACGAGTACGTATCTTGTCAATAATTTTTATGCAACCATTATATTTGATACGGGTGCCAACAAATGTTACGTGTCTAGTGAATTTTGTACCCTATTTACTGAAAAGCCTCAACCCTTAGAATCTAAACGATTAGTAGAAGTAGCCAATGGAAAGATCATGAAAGTCGATAAAATCTATAAAAACTGCAACCTAATCTTAGCCAATAAAGAATTTTAGATAGACCTTTTACCGGTCGAGCTCAGAAGTTTTGATGTCGTAATTGGAATGGATTGGTTACGTCCATTACATGCTGCAATCTTGTGTTTTGATAAAACCGTTAACATCCCGTTGGGAATGGAGAGACTCTAGTCATTCAAGGCGACAAGAGTGGTTCTAATCTCAACATTATCTCCTGTATTAAAACCCGTAAATACCTTATGGAAGGTTATCCAGCTATTCTAGCCCATGTTAAGTTGATTGAATCGAAAGAGAAGTGCATTGAAGACGTACCAGTGGTTAAAGACTTTCCTGATGTGTTTCCTGAAGATCTTCCTAGTCTTTCACCTCATCGACAAGTTGAATTCCAAATTGATTTAGCTCCCGGTGCTGCTCCTATTTCTAAAGCACCATACCGTTTAGCACCTTCCGAAATGAAGGAACTTTCTAACCAACTCCAAGAACTATTAGATAAAGGTTTCATTCATCCAAGCTCGTCCCCATGGGGAGCTCCTATTCTATTCGTTAAGAAGTGAGATGGTAGGTTGAGGATATGCATTGATTACCGCGAACTCAACAAGCTTACTATCAAGAATCGTTACCCGTTGCCACGTATTGATGATCTATTCGACCAACTTCAAGGGTCAAGTGTTTATTCAAAGATTGGTTTGAGGTCCGGTTATCACCAACTCAAAGTCAAGGATTCCGATATTCACTCATTATGGGCACTATGAATTTTGTGTTATGCCTTTTGGCTTAACTAACGCACCTGCCGTATTCATGGATCTTATGAATCGTGTTTGCAAGCCATATCTTGACAAATTTGTCATTGTGTTCATTAATGACATCCTGATCTACTCCAAGAGTGAGAAAGAACATGAGCAACATTTGCGAATGATTCTTGAACTCTTACGAAAGGAACAACTCTACGCTAAATTTTCTAAGTGTGAGTTTTGGCTCAAAACCGTACAATTTCTTGGACATGTTGTTGATAGTAAAGGAATACATGTCGATCCAGCTAAGATTACTGTTATTCAAAACTGGGAGATACCAAAGACTGCGAAACATATTCGTCATTTTTTGGGACTTGCCGGTTACTATCGAAGGTTCATAAAAGATTTTTCCCTCCTTGCTAAACCTCTTACCAAGCTAACTCACAAAGGGAAGAAATTTGAGTGGTCCGAAGAACAGGAATCTGCTTTCAAGATTCAGAAGGAGAAATTGACCACAGCTCCGATTCTCCCTTTACCCGAAGGTTCATACAATTTTGTTGTTTACTGTGATGCCTCAAAGCAAGGCTTTGGTTGTGTTTTAATGCAACGTGAAAAGGTTATTGTCTATGCATCTAGACAGTTGAATAAACACGAGGAGAACTATACCACACACGACCATGAGTTAGGTGCAGTGGTATTTGCATTAAAGATATGGAGACATTATCTATATGGTACTAAGTTTATGGTGTACACTGATCATAAAAGTCTTCGACATATCTTTGATCAGAAACAGCTGAATATGAGGCAAAGCCGATGGCTTGAGCTATTGAACGATTATGACTGTAAGATGGAATATCATCCTGGCAAGGCGAATGTAGTTGCCGATGCTCTTAGTCGAAAAGACGATGATAAACGTGTTCGTGCTTTGAATCTGAAAATCAAATCGAATCTTATATCACGAATCTGTAAAGCTCAACTTGAAGCTACCAAACCAACACTTATCGAAGGTGAAGGACCTATAAGTTTCGAGAACCAACTCCAAGTGAAAGCTAATGGTACACGGTTCTTTGGCAACAGAATTTGGGTCCCTCGTTTCAGTAATCTTCATGAACTAGTCTTGGATGAAGCTCATAAGACTAGGTACTCTATTCATCCCGGTTCCAGTAAGATGTATCACGATGTGAAGGAATTATACTGGTGGCCTAACATGAAAGCCGACATTGCTACTTATGTTAGTAAGTGTCTCACTTGTTTGAAAGTCAAGACCGAATATCAAAAGCCTTCTGGTATGTTGACACAACCCGATATTCCGCAGTGGAAGTAGGAATGCATCTCTATGGACTTCGTTACTAAGTTGCCTAAGACTTCGAACGGTAATGATACTATTTGGGTCATAGTTGATCGCCTTACTAAATCTGCACATTTCATACCAATCAAGGAAACTGACAAGGTGAAGAAATTATCACAACTTTACATTAAAGAAATTTTCTCACGTCATGGGGTTCCTATCTCGATTACTTCTGATCGCGACGGTCGATTCATTTCTAGATTCTGGAAAACTTTACAATCTGCTCTTGGAACTCAACTCGACATGAGTACAGCCTGTCATCCGCAAACTGATGGTCAAAGTGAACGAACTATTTAAACCTTGGAAGATATGCTACGTTCTTGTGTAATCGATTTCGGCAAAGGTTGGGATAGACATCTACCTTTGGTTGAATTTTCATACAACAACAGTTATCACTCTAGCATTAAAGCTGCACCTTTTGAAGCTTTATATGGCCGGAAGTGTAGATCCCCTTTGTGTTGGGATGAACTCGAGGACATACATTTAACTGGTCCTGAAATTATTCATGAAACTACCGAAAAGATCGTTCAGATTAAGCAACGATTAGAAACTGCCCGTAGCCGACAAAAGAGCTACGCCGATAAGAAGCAAAAGGATATAGAATTCCAAGTTGGAGATAAAGTCATGTTGAAAGTATCCCCTTGGAAAGGCGTTGTCCTTTTCGGTAAACGAAGCAAACTCAGTCCACGATATGTTGGACCTTTCACGATCACTCAAAGAGTCTGTCCCGTGGTGTGACGACCTCCAGATAGAGTCTGGAAGAAACGTCACTAATATCAAATAAACCAACATATTATAATACGAGAACAATTCTATATGATAAAAATAATCTTTATTGATAACGCAGCGGAAAATGAAATGTCGTTACAATAACGGAAATTACAATAAAGTAATTGTTTCAAATGCAAGAATAATAAATGCGATATCTCTTGATCCTAAGTCCAAGTAGCATCACGTAAGTAGTAAGTAAATAAGCTTGATCAATCGGCACCTGAGACAAACATGCTAAAGTGTCAACCAAAAAGGTTGAGTGAAATCATAGGTTTAACAAAAGTAGTTATCGTTGTTTTTAGACCACAAGATTTTGTTTTCAAAAGTAGATCACACGGATCTTTAGTTGTCAAAGTAGATTGATATCGGCTAAAAAGTCACATTTTCACCCCGGTATTAAGGCCCAAAAACAACAAAGATTCAAACTTTATTGGAAAAATACTTACTTCGTCAGTTAGAATTGAAGAACAAGTAATTACGAAGGAGGTGCAAAAAGAATCAAGAGAATCGGAGCTAAAACGAAGATTCTAGAGTGAAAACGGTGAAAGACAAGAAATCAAGTTACGATCCAGTGAATCAAGGCTGACCAGCATCAAAAATGGCCTGCCATACGGCCTGCCAAATACGGCTCACCAAGCGGCCTGCCATACGGCCTGCCAGGCAAATGGCCTGCCAAATACGGGCCACCAAACGGGCTGCTAAACGGCCTGCCAGCCGTATTTTGGCAAAATCCTAGTCTATTTAAAGGGGCTTTGTCATTCATTCCAACACACACTTCAATTCACTTCTTTCTCTCTCTTGTACAATATTAGTCATACTCTCAAGGCCTTCGACTCCGTGCGGGAAACCTAGTACCCAGAGAATAACGCTGAAGATTATATTAGGAGCGGTCTGGAGTCTTGAAGTTATCACTTTTGTATTCAGAACTCGTTTAATCTACTGGTACTTCTATCCTTTATCTTATGTAATGTTTTATGATATTGTTGCCATGATTAGCGAGTAGTTATCTTTAGTGTATGCTATGATGTAAGCAGTTATAATGCCGAAATAATATTATGGTCTGTGTATGCTGTTGAAATGCTTTTCGATTATGCTTTAAACTCAATCGCTTTTCCAACTAATAGAACGTAGTTATAGGCTCTGTTATTGGGAAGTCGCGAATCCTGATTCAGAGTACACTATCTGTGTCACCCCTTGGTAAGAGAAGTCTATCGGATACAACGTAAGATCGCACGAGGCACACCGGTTGTAGTAAGTCTATCAAGCTTTGGATTCCGACTTAGGACTCTTTCGTAATGAAACATCTAACTAGACCCTTAGTACATTGTCGGTCCTAGACCATGCTAGTGTAGTCTCCAAGCATATAAACTTCGTTTGTGCATGCTGAAGTACAGCGGTTGTTGTAAGCTGTACCTCTGCTAAGTAAGGCCATGAAACCCGGTTAGTGTTGACCAGTACATGAAATGTCCCGTTCTTATTGATTAAAAACGTTCCATATTAATTGATTTCGTTGCGAGGTTTTGATCTCTATATGAGACGTTTTTCAAAGACTGCATTCATTTTTAAAAAAAACCATAACCTTTATTTCATAAATAAAGGTTTAAAAAGCTTTACGTAGATTATCAAATATTGATAATCTAAAATATCCTGTTTACACACGACCATTACATAATGGTTTACAATACAAATATGTTACATCGAAATCAGTTTCTTGAATGCAGTTTTTACACAATATCATACAAACATGGACTCCAAATCTTGTCCTTATTTTAGTATGCAACAGCGGAAGCTCTTAATATTCACCTGAGAATAAACATGCTTTAAACGTCAACAAAAATGTTGGTGAGTTATAGGTTTAACCTATATATATCAAATCGTAACAATAAACCACAAGATTTCATATTTCAATACACATCCCATACATAGAGATAAAAATCATTCATATGGTGAACACCTGGTAACCGACATTAACAAGATGCATATATAAGAATATCCCCCATCATTCCGGGACACCCTTCGGATATGATATAAATTTTGAAGTACTAAAGCATCCGGTACTTTGGATGAGGTTTGTTAGGCCCAATAGATCTATCTTTAGGATTCGCGTCAATTAGGGTGTCTGTTCCCTAATTCTTAGATTACCAGACTTAATAAAAAGGGGCATATTCGATTTCCATAATTCAACCATAGAATGTAGTTTCACGTACTTGTGTCTATTTTGTAAATCATTTATAAAACCTGCATGTATTCTCATCCCAAAAATATTAGATTTTAAAAGTGGGACTATAACTCACTTTCACAGATTTTTTTACTTCGTCGAGAAGTAAGACTTGGCCACTGTTGATTCACGAACCTATAACAATATATACATATATATTAAAGTATGTTCAAAATATATTTACAACACTTTTAATATATTTTGATGTTTTAAGTTTATTAAGTCAGCTGTCCTCGTTAGTAACCTACAACTACTTGTCCACAGTTAGATGTACAGAAATAAATCGATAAATATTATCTTGAATCAATCCACGACCCAGTGTATTCATATCTCAGTATTGATCACAACTCAAACTATATATATTTTGGAATCAACCTCAACCCTGTATAGCTAACTCCAACATTCACATATAGAGTGTCTATGGTTGTTTCGAAATATATATAGATGTGTCGACATGATAGGTCGAAACATTGTATACGTGTCTATGGTATCTCAAGATTACATAATATACAATACAAGTTGATTAAGTTATGGTTGGAATAGATTTGTTACCAATTTTCACGTAGCTAAAATGAGAAAAAATTATCCAATCTTGTTTTACCCATAACTTCTTCATTTTAAATCCGTTTTGAGTTAATCAAATTGCTATGGTTTCATATAGAACTCTATTTTATGAATCTAAACAGAAAAAGTATAGGTTTATAGTCGGAAAAATAAGTTACAAGTCGTTTTTGTAAAGGTAGTCATTTCAGTTGAAAGAACGACGTCTAGATGACCATTTTAGAAAACATACTTCCACTTTGAGTTTAACCATAATTTTTGGATATAGTTTCATGTTCATAATAAAAATAATTTTCTCAGAATAACAACTTTTAAATCAAAGTTTATCATAGTTATTAATTAACTAACCCAAAACAGCCCGCGGTGTTACAACGACGGCGTAAATCCGGTTTTACGGTGTTTTTCGTGTTTCCAGGTTTTAAATCATTAAGTTAGCATATCATATAGATATAGAACATGTGTTTAGTTAATTTTAAAAGTCAAGTTAGAAGGATTAACTTTTGTTTGCGAACAAGTTTAGAATTAACTAAACTATGTTCTAGTGATTACGAGTTTAAACCTTCGAATAAGATAGTTTTATATATATGAATCGAATGATGTTATGAACATCATTACTACCTCAAGTTTAGTAGGTAAACCTACTGGAAGTGATAAGAAATGATCTAGCTTCAAAGGATCTTGGATGGCTTGAAAGTTCTTGAAGTAGGATCATGACACAAAAACAAGTTCAAGTAAGATTTTTACTCGAATTAAGATAGTTTATAGTTATAGAAATTGAATCAAAGTTTGAATATGAATATTACCTTGAATAATAAAGATAACCTACTGTGTATAACCAAGGTTTCTTGATCTTAGATGATTACTTGGAATGGATTAGAAAGCTTGGAAGTAAATTAGTAAACTTGAAGGGATTTTTGAAGTGTTCTTGAAGTGTTCTTCCTATGATGATTATAGCTTGATTCTTGAAGTAATTTTTGATGAAGATGATGATTAAATACTGGAAAAATACGTTCATAATAGTGTGTGTGTGTTGAGAGAGAATTAGAAAGAGAATTGGAAGTGAAATGGAGTGAATGATGAGTGGTAATTGGTGAGTGGTGAGTGGGGTTAAAAGGAGTTCTAGTTAGTTGACTAGCTCATGGTAGAAGTTAAAATTGATTAGTCATACATGACATAATCAAGAGTGGAATCCCATGCTAGTTTCTATTGGTATATACCCATAGTAAGTACATTTTGAAGCTGTGTATAATACGGGTAAGAATACGACTAGAATTCTTGATGAAAGAAAAGAATGGGAAAGTAACTGTAACCATTTTCGTTAAGTATGAGTGTTTTGATATATGTCTTGAAGTCTTCCAAAAGTATTTTAATACATCTAAATACACTACATGTATATACATTTTAACTGAGTCGTTAAGTCATCGTTAGTCGTTACATGTAAGTGTTGTTTTGAAACCTTTAAGTTAACGATCTCAATTAATGTTGTTAACCCATTGTTTATTATATCTAATGAGATGTTAAATTATTATATTATCATGATATTATTATATCTTAATATATCTTAATATGATATATATACATTTAAATGTCGTTACAACGATAATCGGTACATATATGTTTCGTTTCGAAATCCTTAAGTTAGTAGTCTTGTTTATATGTATATAACTCATTGTTAATATAATTATGGAGATACTTACTTATCATAATCTCATGTTAACCATATGTATATCCATATATATATCATCATGTCGTTTTTACAAGTTTTAACGTTCGTGAATCGCCGGTCAACTTGGGTGGTCAATTGTCTATATGAAACATATTTCAATTAATCAAGTCTTAACAAGTTTGATTTCTTAACATGTTGGAAACATTTAATCATGTAAATATCAATCTCAATTAATATATATAAACATGGAAAAGTTCGGGTCACTACAGTACCTACCCGTTAAATAAATTTCGTCCCGAAATTTTAAGCTGTTGAAGGTGTTGACGAATCTTCTGGAAATAGATGCGGGTATTTCTTCTTCATCTGATCTTCATGCTCCCAGGTGAACTCGGGTCCTCTACGAGCATTCCATCGAACTTTAACAATTGGTATCTTGTTTTGCTTAAGTCTTTTAACCTCACGATCCATTATTTCGACGGGTTCTTCGATGAATTGGAGTTTTTCGTTGATTTGGATTTCATCTAACGGAATAGTGAGATCTTCTTTAGCAAAACATTTCTTCAAATTCGAGACGTGGAAAGTGTTATGTACAGCTGCGAGTTGTTGAGGTAACTCAAGTCGGTAAGCTACTGGTCCGACACGATCAATAATCTTGAATGGTCCAATATACCTTGGATTTAATTTCCCTCGTTTACCAAATCGAACAACGCCTTTCCAAGGTGAAACTTTAAGCATGACCATCTCTCCAATTTCAAATTCTATATCTTTTCTTTTAATGTCAGCGTAGCTCTTTTGTCGACTTTGGGCGGTTTTCAACTGTTGTTGAATTTGGATGATCTTCTCGGTAGTTTCTTGTATAATCTCCGGACCCGTAATCTGTCTATCCCCCACTTCACTCCAACAAATCGGAGACCTGCACTTTCTACCATAAAGTGCTTCAAACGGCGCCATCTCAATGCTTGAATGGTAGCTGTTGTTGTAGGAAAATTCTGCTAACGGTAGATGTCGATCCCAACTGTTTCCGAAATCAATAACACATGCTCGTAGCATGTCTTCAAGCGTTTGTATCGTCCTTTCGCTCTGCCCATCAGTTTGTGGATGATAGGCAGTACTCATGTCTAGACGAGTTCCTAATGCTTGCTGTAATGTCTGCCAGAATCTTGAAATAAATCTGCCATCCCTATCAGAGATAATAGAGATTGGTATTCCATGTCTGGAGACGACTTCCTTCAAATACAGTCGTGCTAACTTCTCCATCTTGTCATCTTCTCTTATTGGCAGGAAGTGTGCTGATTTGGTGAGACGATCAACTATTACCCAAATAGTATCAAAACCACTTGCAGTCCTTGGCAATTTAGTGATGAAATCCATGGTAATGTTTTCCCATTTCCATTCTGGGATTTCGAGTTGTTGAAGTAGACCTGATGGTTTTTGATGCTCAGCTTTGACCTTAGAACACGTCAAACATTCTCCTACGTATTTAGCAACATCCGCTTTCATACCCGGCCACCAAAAATGTTTCTTGAGATCCTTGTACATCTTCCCCGTTCCAGGATGTATTGAGTATCTGGTTTTATGAGCTTCTCTAAGTACCATTTCTCTCATATCTCCAAATTTTGGTACCCAAATCTTTTCAGCCCTATACCGGGTTCCGTCTTCCCGAATATTAAGATGCTGCTCCGATCCTTTGGGTATTTCATCCTTTAAATTTCCTTCTTTTAAAACTCCTTGTTGCGCCTCCTTTATTTGAGTAGTAAGGTTATTATGAATCATTATATTCATAGATTTTACTCGAATGGGTTCTCTGTCCTTCCTGTTCAAGGCATCGGCTACCACATTTGCCTTTCCTGGGTGGTAACGAATCTCAAAGTCGTAATCGTTCAATAATTCAATCCACCTACGCTGCCTCATATTCAGTTGTTTCTGATTAAATATGTGTTGAAGACTTTTGTGGTCGGTATATATAATACTTTTGACCCCATATAAGTAGTTCCTCCAAGTCTTTAATGCAAAAACAACCGCGCCTAATTCCAAATCATGCGTCGTATAATTTTGTTCGTGAATCTTCAATTGTCTAGACGCATAAGCAATCACCTTCGTTCGTTGCATTAATACACAACCGAGACCTTGCTTTGATGCGTCACAATAAATCACAAAATCATCATTCCCTTCAGGCAATGACAATATAGGTGCCGTAGTTAGCTTTTTATTCAATAACTGAAACGCTTTCTCTTGTTCATCATTCCATTCAAATTTCTTCCCTTCATGCGTTAATGCAGTCAAGGGTTTTACTATTCTGGAAAAGTCTTGGATGAACCTTCTGTAGTAACCAGCTAGTCCTAAAAACTGGCGTATGTGTTTCAGAGTTTTCGGGGTTTCCCACTTTTCAACAGTTTCTATCTTTGCCGGATCCACCTTAATACCTTCTTTGTTCACTATGTGACCGAGGAATTGAACTTCTTCCAACCAAAATGCACACTTTGAAAACTTAGCGTACAATTCTTCCTTCCTCAATACTTCTAACACCTTTCTCAAATGTTCACCGTGTTCTTGGTCATTCTTTGAGTAAATAAGTATGTCATCAATGAAAATAATGACAAACTTGTCAAGGTATGGTCCACACACTCGGTTCATAAGGTCCATGAACACAGCTGGTACATTAGTTAAACCAAACGGCATGACCATAAACTCGTAATGACCGTAACGTGTTCTGAAAGTAGTCTTTGGAATATCATCTTCTTTCACCCGCATTTGATGATACCCGGAACGTAAGTCAATCTTTGAATAAACAGACGAGCCTTGTAGTTGATCAAATAAGTCGTCAATTCTCGGTAGTGGGTAGCGGTTCTTGATGGTAAGTTTGTTCAACTCTCGGTAGTCGATACACAACCTGAATGTATCATCTTTCTTCTTGACAAACAAAACAGGAGCTCCCCACGGTGATGTGCTTGGTCGAATGAAACCACGCTCTAAAAGTTCTTGTAATTGGCTTTGCAGTTCTTTCATCTCGCTGGGTGTGAGTCTGTAAGGAGCACGAGCTATTGGTGCAGCTCCTGGTACAAGATCTATTTGAAATTCAACGGATCGATGTGGGGGTAATCCCGGTAATTCTTTCGGAAATACATCGGGAAATTCTTTTGCGACGGGAACATCATTGATGCTCTTTTCTTCAGTTTGTACTTTTTCGACGTGTGCTAGAACAGCATAGCAACCTTTTCTTATTAGTTTTTGTGCCTTCAAATTACTAATAAGATGTAGCTTCGTGTTGCCCTTTTCTCCGTACACCATTAAGGGTTTTCCTTTTTCTCGTATAATGCGAATTGAATTTTTGTAACAAACGATCTCTGCTTTCACTTCTTTCAACCAGTCTATACCGATTATCACATCAAAACTCCCTAACTCTACTGGTATCAAATCAATCTTAAATGTTTCGCTAACCAGTTTAATTTCTCGATTCCGACATATATTATCTTCTGAAATTAATTTACCATTTGCTAATTCGAGTAAAAATTTACTATCCAAAGGCGTCAATGGACAACTTAATTTAGCACAAAAATCTCTACTCATATAGCTTCTATCCGCACCCGAATCAAATAAAACGTAAGCAGATTTATTGTCAATAAGAAACGTACCCGTAACAAGCTCCGGGTCTTCCTTTACCTCTGCCGCATTAATATTGAAAACTCTTCCGCGGCCTTGTCCATTCGTGTTCTCCTGGTTCGGACACTTTCTAATAATGTGGCCCGGTTTTCCACATTTATAACAAACTACATTGGCATAACTTGCTCCGACACTACTTGCTCCGCCATTACTCGTTCCGACACCATTTGTTCCTTTCGTTCTATTAACCCCTGGTCCGTAGACTTCACACTTCGCCACGCTATGACCATTTCTTTTACACTTATTGCAAAATTTGGTGCAGAACCCCGAGTGATACTTTTCACACCTTTGGCATAGCTGCTTCTGATTGTTGTTGTTGTTGCGGTTATTATTGTTGTTGGGATGATTGTTGTAGTTGCTGTTGTTGTTGTTGTTGTTGTTGTTGTTGTTGTTGTTGTTGTTGGGCCGTTTGTTGTAGTTGCGATTGATGTTGCGATTGTTGGGATAATTGTTGCGATTATTGTTGTAATTGCTGTTGTTGTTGTATTGGTGATTCTTATCACCGTTTTCCTCCCACTTTCTTTTGACTTGCTTCACATTGGCCTCTTCAGCAGACTGTTCTTTAATTCTTTCTTCAATCTGGTTCACTAGTTTGTGAGCCATTCTACATGCCTGTTGTATGGAGGTGGGCTCGTGTGAACTTATATCTTCTTGGATTCTTTCCAGTAATCCTTTCACAAATGCGTCGAACTTCTCTTCTTCATCTTCGAATGCTCCCGGACACAATAGGCACAATTTTGTGAATCGTCTTTCGTACGTGGTAATATCAAATCCTTGGGTTCGTAACTCTCTAAGTTCTGTCTTGAGCTTATTGACCTCGGTTCTGGGACGGTACTTCTCGTTCATCAAGTGCTTGAATGCTGACCACGGTAGTGCGTACGCATCGTCTTGTCCCACTTGCTCTAGATAGGTATTCCACCATGTTAACGCAGAACCTGTGAAGGTATGCGTAGCGTACTTCACTTTGTCCTCTTCAGTACACTTACTTATGGCAAACACCGATTCGACCTTCTCGGTCCACCGTTTCAATCCGATCGGTCCTTCGGTTCCATCAAATTCCAAAGGTTTGCAGGCAGTGAATTCTTTGTAGGTGCATCCTACACGATTTCCTGTACTGCCAGATCCAAGGTTATTGTTGGTATGTAGCGCAGCCTGTACTGCGGCTATGTTTGAAGCTAGAAAAGTACGGAATTCCTCTTCATTCATATTCACGGTGTGTCGAGTAGTCGGTGCCATTTCCTTCAAAATAGTCAAATGGAACAAGTTAATCATACAGAATATTAAGAGTAGTTAATAGTATTTCGTAGCATAATATGAACTCATTTATAAAAGCTTTTTCTTCATATTAGCGTTTTATAAGTTTAAATTCGGGTAGTACCTACCCGTTAAGTTCATACTTAGTAGCTAATATACAATTCAACTACTACAATTCTATATGAAAAACTGATTATAATAATATTTCGCGTTCAAACTTTTACACAATATTTTACAACTTACAATACCGCTTATTTTACATATAGCATGAAATATAGCACACAATAAATTTGATACAAGATGGTTGTGAAGATAATTCTAGCTAGTACACAAGTCGTTCAGCAAAGGCAATAAAGACACGTAATTCATACGTCCAGAAACAAGTCATGCATTCTGGTTTTACTAGGATTACTTCCCATCCTTGGTCTTGTGGAACATAACCGTTATGGCCGTTGATAAGACAGCGTGTTGTAACGTCGTCAAAGGGACGAGGGTTACGTAATGTCCAACAGTCCCGTAACAATCTAAAAACCTCATTTCTTACCCCAATTACCGACTCCGTCACTTGTGGGAACGTTTTGTTTAATAGTTGTAGGCCGATGTTCTTGTTCTCACTTTGGTGAGAAGCGAACATTACTAATCCTTAAGCATAACATGCTTCTTTATGTTGCATGTTAGCCGCTTTTTCTAAATCACGAAGTCCAATATTCGGATATATTGAGTCAAAATAATTTCTTAACCCATTGCGTAAAATAGCATTTGGGTTCCCCGCAATATATGCGTCAAAGTAAACACATCGTAACTTATGGATTTCCCAATGTGATATCCCCCATCTTTCGAACGAAAGCCTTTTATAAACCAAGGCATTCTTGGAACGTTCTTCGAATGTCTTACAAACTGATCTCGCCTTAAATAGTTGTGCCGAAGAATTCTGACCGACTCTAGACAAGATTTCATCAATCATGTCTCCGGGTAGGTCTCTTAAAATATTGGGTTGTCTATCCATTTTGTGTTTTTATACTGTAAAATAGACAAGAGTTAGATTCATAAAAAAAAATACTTATTAATACAAGCAATTTTTACATATATCATAAAGCATAAGCACACTATATTACATATATTACACCACACGAATACAACTATCGTATTTCGACTCGCTTGTTTCTTCTTCTTCGGTTTTGGTTCGTTTTGCCAAGTTTCTAGGGATATATGATGTTCCCCTAATACGAGCCGTCGTTTTCCACATTGGTTTAGAAAAACCTGGTGGTTTAGAGGTTCCCGGGTCATTGTTACAACTTAAGGACTTCGGGGGTTGACGATACATATAAAGTTCATCGGGGTTGGAATTAGATTTCTCTATTTTTATGCCCTTTCCCTTATTATTTTCTTTTCCCTTTTTAAATTCAGTTGGGGTAATTTCTATAACATCATCGGAATTCTCGTCAGAATCCGATTCATCGGAGAATTGGTAATCCTCCCAATATTTTGCTTCCTTAGCGGAAACACCATTGACCATAATTAACCTTGGTCGGTTGGTTGAGGATTTTCTTTTACTTAACCGTTTTATTATTTCCCCCACCGGTTCTATTTCTTCATCCGGTTCCAATTCTTCTTCCGGTTCCGATTCTTCTTCTGGTTCCGACTATTCTTCCGGTTCCTCTTCGGGAACTTGTGAATCAGTCCACGAATCATTCCAATTTACATTTGACTCTTCATTATTATTAGGTGAGTCAATGGGACTTGTTCTAGAGGTATACATCTATCACATAATATCAAACGCGTTAAGAGATTAATATATCACACAATATTCATATGTTAAAAATATATAGTTTCCAACAAAATTTGTTAAGCAATCATTTTTCAAGTAAACACGGTCGAAGTCCAGACTCACTAATGCATCCTAACAAACTCGATAAGACACACTAATACAAAATTCTGGTTCTCTAAGACCAACGCTCGGATACCAACTGAAATGTCCCGTTCTTATTGATTAAAAACGTTCCATATTAATTGATTTCGTTGCGAGGTTTTGACCTCTATATGAGACGTTTTTCAAAGACTGCATTCATTTTTAAAACAAACCATAACCTTTATTTCATAAATAAAGGTTTAAAAAGCTTTACGTAGATTATCAAATAATGATAATCTAAAATATCCTGTTTACACACGACCATTACATAATGGTTTATAATACAAATATGTTACATCGAAATCAGTTTCTTGAATGCAGTTTTTACACAATATCATACAAACATGGACTCCAAATCTTGTCCTTATTTTAGTATGCAACTTCGGAAGCTCTTAATATTCACCTGAGAATAAACATGCTTTAAACGTCAACAAAAATGTTGGTGAGTTATAGGTTTAACCTATATATATCAAATCATAACAATAGACCACAAGATTTCATATTTCAATACACATCCCATACATAGAGATAAAAATCATTCATATGGTGAACACCTGGTAACCGACATTAACAAGATGCATATATAAGAATATCCCCATCATTCCAGGACACCCTTCGGATATGATATAAATTTCGAAGTACTAAAGCATCCGGTACTTTGGATGGGGTTTGTTAGGCCCAATGGATCTATCTTTAGGATTCGCGTCAATTAGGGTGTCTGTTCCCTAATTCTTAGATTACTAGACTTAATAAAAAGGGGCATATTCGATTTCGATAATTCAACCATAGAATGTAGTTTCACGTACTTGTGTCTATTTTGTAAATCATTTATAAAACCTGCATGTATTCTCATCCCAAAAATCTTAGATTTTAAAAGTGGGACTATAACTCACTTTCACAGATTTTTTTACTTCGTCGAAAAGTAAGAATTGGCCACTGTTGATTCACGAACCTATAACAATATATACATATATATTAAAGTATGTTCAAAATATATTTACAACACTTTTAATATATTTTGATGTTTTAAGTTTATTAAGTCAGCTGTCCTCGTTAGTAAACTACAACTACTTGTCCACAGTTAGATGTACAGAAATAAATCGATAAATATTATCTTGAATCAATCCACGACCCAGTGTATACGTATCTCAGTATTGATCACAACTCAAACTATATATATTTTGGAATCAACCTCAACCCTGTATAGCTAACTCCAACATTCACATATAGAGTGTATATGGTTGTTCCGAAATATATATAGATGTGTCGACATGATAGGTCGAAACATTGTATACATGTCTATGGTATCTCAAGATTACATAATATACAATACAAGTTGATTAAGTTATGGTTGGAATAGATTTGTTACCAATTTTCACGTAGCTAAAATGAGAAAAAATTATCCAATCTTGTTTTACCCATAACTTCTTCATTTTAAATCCGTTTTGAGTGAATCAAATTTCTATGGTTTCATATTGAACTCTATTTTATGAATCTAAATAGAAAAAGTATAGGTTTATAGTCAGAAAAATAAGTTACAAGTCGTTTTTGTAAAGGTAGTCATTTCAGTCGAAAGAACGACGTCTAGATGACCATTTTAGAAAACATACTTCCACTTTGAGTTTAACCATAATTTTTGGATATAGTTTCATGTTCATAATAAAAATCATTTTCTCAGAATAACAACTTTTAAATCAAAGTTTATCATAGTTATTAATTAACTAACCCAAAACAGCCCGCGGTGTTACTACGATCGCGTAAATCCGGTTTTACGGTGTTTTTCGTGTTTCCAGGTTTTAAATCATTAAGTTAGCATATCATATAGATATAGAACATGTGTTTAGTTAATTTTAAAAGTCAAGTTAGAAGGATTAACTTTTGTTTGCGAACAAGTTTAGAATTAACTAAACTATGTTCTAGTGATTACGAGTTTAAACCTTCGAATAAGATAGTTTTATATATATGAATCGAATGATGTTATGAACATCATTACTACCTCAAGTTTAGTAGGTAAACCTACTGGAAGTGACAAGAAATGATCTAGCTTCAAAGGATCTTGGATGGCTTGAAAGTTCTTGAAGTAGGATCATGACACAAAAACAAGTTCAAGTAAGATTTTTACTCGAATTAAGATAGTTTATAGTTATAGAAATTGAATCAAAGTTTGAATATGAATATTAAATTGAATAAGAAAGATAACCTACTGTATATAACAAAGGTTTCTTGATCTTAGATGATTACTTGGAATGGATTAGAAAGCTTGGAAGTAAATTAGTAAACTTGAAGGGATTTTTGAAGTGTTCTTCCTATGATGATTATAGCTTGATTCTTGAAGTGATTTTTGATGAAGATGATGATTAACTACTGGAAAAATACGTTCATAATAGTGTGTGTGTGTTGAGAGAGAATTAGAAAGAGAATTGGAAGTGAAATGGAGTGAATGATGAGTAGTAATTGGTGAGTGGTGAGTGGGGTTAAAAGGAGTTCTAGTTAGTTGACTAGCTCATGGTAGAAGTTAAAATTGATTAGTCATACATGACATAATTAAGAGTGGAATCCCATGCTAGTTCCTATTGGTATATACCCATAGTAAGTACGTTTTGAAGCTGTGTATAATACGGGTAAGAATACGACTAGAATTCTTGATGAAAGAAAAGAATGGGAAAGTAACTGTAACCATTTTCGTTAAGTATGAGTGTTTTGATATATGTCTTGAAGTCTTCCAAAAGTATTTTAATACATCTAAATACACTACATGTATATACATTTTAACTGAGTCGTTAAGTCATCGTTAGTCGTTACATGTAAGTGTTGTTTTGAAACCTTTAAGTTAACGATCTCAATTAATGTTGTTAACCCATTATTTATTATATCTAATGAGATGTTAAATTATTATATTATCATGATATTATGATATATTAATATATCTTAATATGATATATATACATTTAAATGTCGTTACAACGATAATCGTTACATATATGTCTCGTTTCGAAATCCTTAAGTTAGTAGTCTTGTTTATATGTATATAACTCATTGTTAATATACTTATGGAGATACTTACTTATCATAATCTCATGTTAACCATATGTATATCCATATATATATCGTCATGTCGTTTTTACAAGTTTTAACGTTCGTGAATCGCCGGTCAACTTGGGTGGTCAATTGTCTATATGAAACATATTTCAATTAATCAAGTCTTAACAAGTTTGATTGCTTAACATGTTGGAAACATTTAATCATGTAAATATCAATCTCAATTAATATATATATAAACATGGAAAAGTTCGGGTCACTACAGTTCATTGCACCATAACACGGTCTCAAGCATTGCACCTCGCTTGAGGGATTCTTAGTTAATTAAGGAACTGTTTGTTTAGACACATAAAGGATTGGACCGTTAGGATAACCGAACGTGTTCATGGAAGTCAGGTTGACTTGGCCATGATGTTCTTTATGGTTGAACTCTTTTTAAGGGCCTAACTATCTTTTACCAATCATTAACGAAAGCATTGAAACGCATCACGTCTCTCGGATATGGTAAACCATGTATTCAATTATGCTTAAGAAAGTTTAGACCATTTCGGAATGTTAATACGTCACCCAACCAAGTCCCTCAATTGGATGAGCCGTCTGAACGTGTATGCCTGTAGTCAGACTGCATGGGCGTCGGGGGTAAGGGACGTTGCTGTCTATTCAGAATCTTCAAGCCTAACGCCGTACCCAGTGACATGTCTTATGACAGGGGCGTTTAGGACCAGTGTAATGAATACAAGGCCTCTGCCTATTCATGAGCCATCATTCCATAATCTCGGCAGAATAACTGATGAAGTCACATTATGCACTCACTTTAACCTTATCTGAATTACGAATTTTATCGCATTTACTTTATCTGTCTTATAAATTAGAAAATCCCAAAATAAATATTCACTACTCCCTAACTATCTTAGGCTTAAATATAGGTTCGATTCTACTGATATCTCAAAAAGACGACTCTAGGTCATACTTCCCTTACTTATAAGGAGTAGTAAGATTTAGGCCCCGTAAATATAAATTTAAAACAAGTACCTTCCTCCCACGAGTGGCTGATCCTGGCAAGCCGCGGCCTGACAACACCGCGTGAATAAAAACCGTCTGTTTCGGCCATATCACGGGAGGATACTAAGTTTTTGGCGCCACTGCCGGGGAACTGGTATTAGGTAATACAGCTCTCTATCAAACTTATTCACAAGCATTTAGTGGTGTCTAAGAAAGACAATTATACACGGACTTGGTTATTAGATTTTCCGAACAGTCGCCAATTATATTAGGACCAAAAGGATCCTGCCTCTCCGTAGTCGGCCTGGCCACTTGGTTTGTTGAATAGTTCGTGCGGAGCCCTGTTACCAAAATACCAGGGAATCAGTAGCCAGAACCAAAAACATATTCAACCGTAGGATAGTTAGTTAATTAAATTAGATTACCTTAGATTACTTTAAACTACCCTAGATTAAATTAGATTAGATTACCTTAGATTAAATTAGATTACCTTAGAATTAGATTATCCTATAATTAGATTAGATTAGTTTAGCTTATTATAATTTAGCTTATTTGCGAAAAATTAAAAACAAAACAAAAAGGCATACCTAGTGTATGACCCAAACCCGATCTAGACCAGGGCCGTTGCTATTCGTATCTGATCCAGACGCAATAATCTCTAAAGCACGCAAGGAAACATGAATCAGAAATCAAATGGCGTTATGTGTTACTTTAGCAGAAAACATCAAACCCTCGATTGAAGGTCGTGGAGGACCAATCAGATTTCCAGAGATTCAAGGACACTCGTTCGAATTAAAACATCACATCATCCAGCTCATTCAAAATAGCTGTCAGTTTCATGGATTACTGAATGACGATCCTAATTCTCACCTTGATAAATTCATATGTCTTTCTGTAATAACCCGAGTTTTTCCGTTAAAACTTCCGTTAAATACTTGACGATCGTTAGTTAAATCATACAATTTTCATACGCCAATTTTTTTTTCAGAATAGTTAACAGTGGCTACGTGAAACTTTTTTGTATTTAAAGTAATTAAATGCGTACTTGATCCTTAGTGGATTACTTGAATTAATATGTTATATTAATTAGTGAACTTAATTCGGTTGACGAATTAAACTAGAAACGATACGATTAAAGTTAATCGCCTAGAAAACTTTTCAGTTAACGGAACTCCGAAAAACGTTAGAATAATTATTCTTAATAATTATTGAACTTATGAAAGAAATTTAATTTATTATTTACTTAATGAATTAAACACGGTGATTTTGTTTCAACTACTAGTTAACGTTCCGGAGATTCAGTACGGTTAATGGCACTTGAAACGAACCACACGCGAACGAGTTTTTACACAAAACGAGCCCGAAACCCGAGCCCGAGGCCACATGTCCATGACCTCATACCTCATCATCCTTGGTCCCATGAGTAGCCAATGCATGTTGACTATTAGTTTAGGCACATGTTTGTTGACTTTTAGTTTTTAGGAAACTAACTACATTCCCTTAAATTCTAAATAATAAGAGAACATGTTCTATTTTTTTTTCCTCTCATTCAGCCCCATCTTCATCATATCATCACCATCTTCAATCCCAAATTAAACATCACACAATTGCTTGATCGTTAAATCACTTGCGGATTCGTGTTCCTCTCGTTCTCCTCTACGCGTAGATACAAGTAATTGCTTGATTAGTGGTAAAATCTCTCAAACCCAAATTATTAAAAATCTGATTTTATTGATGCTTCATAGTTTATGTTGTCAATTGCTCAAGTGTATACGCGTTATTGTTGATTGGTGTCTTTAATTTGATCAATTGATGTTGTTTACATGAAAAACGAATTTTATTCTCTAGGATCTGATAAGAGTTGACTTTTGATCTGATATTATAACATGTTTAGATGATTAGCTTTCGAAAAACTATTAATTTTAGGCTTTGGAATCACTTGATTTCGTTTCCGGATGATCAAGTTATGACCAATTGAAATTAACGTTGTGTTTTTGTGATTGATCGGAAATTATGGGTTTGATAGACCACGAATTGGATTGTGAAATTAATACCATTGGATAGGTAATTTAAAAACACTCAGTTTACACTAGGATATCATGTTGTTTCCTTATGTATAACTTAAGATATGCATGATTTAGTGAAAAAGTGGATTTATACAGCACTTGCATGAAATAGCCTTGTATGATAAAATATATTAACTTATGAGATTAAAGCTTTGCATATTTGAAATTTACAGAAAAATTAATTCACTTTTCATGTAGATATCATAGTCAAATTGTATCTAGATCTTCGGATAATTTCGTACGAATGTGACTAACTAAACTAGAATCGAAACAGCAACTTGCTCCCTGTTTTATACTCTGTGGTTTGTGTTTATTGAATTAGCATGTATGCTTCTGGAAAATGAATTTTAACATGATATGTGACATATGGTTAGTTAATGTCAATCTCTGAAACCTTATACATTGGGCACAATAGGGCCACACATTATGTAAATTCTGAATTGAGCTAAAAACTGAACATTCAAATTGCATGAATAAACTGTACAAATTGGCTAAACAAAAATTGCTCAAATTTTGATATGTGTTAGTTTTATTTGTCCTTGAACCATGGCCACTGGTCTTGTATCAATTTCATGTCCCTAGCTCCGGTTATAGCCAAAACGAAATCAGTGCGCGGTCAGAAACTGACTTGGTAAACCATAAATGTATCGCTTCTGATTCCTGACTTTTAATTATCGTATGAGACCCTGGCGGGGCTTTTTGGAATTAATTTTGAGTATAATTATGATCTGGAGTTTTCCATGTTTACTTGAATTTTGTACTATGAGATAATATGCTAAGTTTGCTACATGTACATGAACTTTGTGCACAACGATAAACTGAAATTGTGAAATTGACCAATTATGATCTAAAACGTGTTGTTTGACTTAGGTTTGATATGTTGACCAACATTTGACATGAACCTACTGATGTTGAATTTAGTTGACTACTTTGACCAAGTTTGACTTTCGGTTTGACTTCGGTTGACTTTGTTTGACTTGCATGAATTAGTTGACTGTATGTTGACTTCTACTTTGAAACGCGTCGATTCGAGCAATAAGATAACTTATACTATGAAACCACACTTGTTTAAGACATATTTATTGACCAACCTAAATACATATACTTAGGTTGCATTACTCGGCTATAAACCGTACAAGTAAATTGTCCACTTTACAATCCGAGCTTTATTCAAAGGTGAGTCTACAGTCCCGCTTTTTACATGTTTTCAGGGATGAGAATACACGCTGTTATACTTACATTATCAAATGCTTTTTGTATTGACACGAGTACTATATCTGCATATTGAGTTTGTACACAAAGCCTCTAGCTTGAATACTTTAAATACCATCGGTGTAGGCACAATTTAGATGGACGGATCCGTTAGGTTGACAACCTCACCCGCTATAAAAACTGTGGTGCATTTACTTTGAACATAATACATTTGTACAAGTGTATAACATTTTTATGAGGTAAAGGCGGGTATAGTGGAATCTATACTCGGGTCATTGCTAGTATTCAGGTGCTCATAGATTATGCAAACGTTTCGCAACTTGGAGTTGTACTTGTAAAATCTCGTGGTCAAGGAAACTAAACTATATTTCTGATAACTGTTTTTCAGATACTATAAAACGTTATTTAAAACTGTGGTTTACGAACAAATGAGATAAAACTTGACATGGTATTGTCTACAAATGATTGAAACTTGACATGGTAGTGTCAACAAACTTTTGAAATGGGACACGGAGTTGTCTACAAACTTTTAACATTGAACCTTGGTGGTCTTCCACTAATAACCGTTTTCGAAATGTATTTCTTAAACATACTGTATTGTTTACCTAAAACCTGTAGATTCACTCAACATTGTTGTTGATTCGTTTTGCGTGTTTTATTCTCAGGTATTAATTGCTTCCGCTGTAGAATATTGCTGTTACGTAGAAGTCAAGCCAAGCACTGGGACCAGAGTTAACATTCCGTTAAAGGGATTTTTGACGGGGTGTTACATATGGTATCAGAGCTTTGGCTATAGGGAACTAGGATACATTAGTGTGTCTAACCGTAGGGCGCATTAGTGAAGTCTAGTCTATAGCCGTGTGTCTTGGATGACTTTTATACACCATACATGCACTATTTGCTTCACAATACTACATGTAGGGCTACACATTACATCACGTACATATACACCCTATACCCATGTGATATGGACTTGAACTAAACGTTAAACTACGAATCACATACGTACACGCGAAGCGAGATTTAACTAAATTAAGTTGATTACGCCATCTTGAACTTATGGAGTTATGTCGAATGGAAATGTGAGATAGCGTAATGTAATGACCGGGATTACATTACGGTAACTCATATAGAAGTTCTGACATCGCAAAATAAGGAATTGGGAGCGAGTCAAGTAGGTTACTTGGATAAATACCGTTTAGAACATAAACCGTTTAATTTCAAATATGAGTAGAAATTTACACCATACGATTTAATTGTTATTATAACCTATAAGGAGCGTGTAATCACGTTACAATTCGTCACTACCCGACACTGTCCGTCACCCCTGATTTCTACTTGGCACTACGAAGACACTGCCTGGACATACTCATCATCTTATACCACTACTCCTTGCTATTTATCGTTGGTTACTACTACTCAACGCCGACTCTCACTACTAGTCGCGACCGATCACTACTTCTCACTGCTTATCATTTTTTATCCACCGACATCTTACTGCAATTATTGTACCAATTACATATAAGCTAATCCTGTCGCTATCATACTTATTATATTAGATTTTGTCTGATATATTTCCTAAATTTCCTCCGTAAATTACGGAAATCTTTTTGCTATATACACGTATTCAAGGAGACAAACATAGCATCCAACACTCAATTCATATCAAACCCTATTCCAAACACATAATATGGATTTCTCATCTGATTCCTCGAGCTCCATGGACAGCGTAACCGGAACGAACGAACCTATTAGCCATCATCTTTTCTGGATGAATTGGAGGTGGGTTCGTAGTCGACTTAATCAATGGAGGCGAGAAGAAGGCGATCCCTTCCACCAACCGAATTCACCTCTTGGTGAAGAACCTGAAGCACTTACTGGCGAATCAATCCGGAACACCATTTTCACCCTCATTTCCAGGATATCCCTCTACGAATATCTAATATCCAGAATTCTAGATCTTATTCATCCACTTGTCTGAACCGCCAATCATTCCGGAATAGTAGAAGAAGTCAACGAGCTTCGCGCTCGAATAGTGGCTCTGGAGAATATGGTGCAAAATCTAAGAGCATCAGCAGCACCAGCAGCATAACCAGCACCACCAGTACCATCAACATCACCACCAACAGCATCAGCTTCACCAACAACAACATCCGCATCCCACACCTCAACATCACACTCGGTACTTCGGATATCAACATCATACGCCCCATAGATACCAAGGAATATTAGTAATTGTGAGTCAAGATGTATTGACTCATTCTTCCTGGAAAAAAAAATTTATATATGTATACTTTATATATATATATGGTTTGGAACAATAATAAATCTTTTCGTACTAAACTATTACGTGTGAATCTTCACTAGTATGTACTACTTGGTTAAATCATATCACTAATATGCTATGATGTATATCCTTCGTTAATGACTTAACAATCATTAATCACTGCTTCAGCACAATAAACTCTATTTCATAATAAACTAAGTGTATTATTCAAATACATGTTTGATTTTTCACTTCTATTTTCGATGTACTCGAAACTTTCTAAAAAACATTATTCGTGCCTTGTAAATTTCACAAGAACTTCACGAGCATCAATATCATATACCGAGGTATATCAATAAACAATGAATGATGAAGTATTGATTCATAACTTCATTAGCGAAATATTTCGCGACAATTATGAAATCTCTACGGTTTTGGAGATTATCTTCAACCGTAAATCAAATGAGTTTAATATTATATTAACTCATTAAATCCATGATTACATCTGAGGAATATATACGAATATATATCTTCATAAAGATTGTAATTAAAAACTCTTCTGTACAAACTGTAAATTGTAAAAATATTTAACGGTTAGGTAAAACCCGAGAAATATTTATATCTCACATTAATATGTTACATTATACATTCTTCGAATTCTGATTCAATAATCAGTAACTACACTAATTACATTCACAAGATATGTGTATCCGTTCACTAAAGAACAACTACTACATATTCTAATTTTGACGTATCGGAATCTAAGTAAAGCTTTAGCAAGTGTTATCTTCCTAAAGATCACTACATTCATGAATTATATTCATTTGTATTCTATGATGAATTATCACATCAAACCACCGAAATTATCATTCATTACTTTTGAAATCAACAACTCCTATTCGCCAACCATTAGATCCGTTACGATTACAATCAGCGTTTAATCATCTAAAAATAAAATCTCTTGAAAACCATCTCGGATTGATAACCAATGATTCAGATTCGTTAACCTTGAGAATGCTGACGAAGCAGCAAAAGCTATAGATGGTCTTAATGGCCAAAAGTTTGATGATAAAGAATAACGTATTGAAAAAGCTCAGATTTGGAACTGAAAAACGGATTGAGCTAACTATGAAGGAGACCAAGGACAAATACAAGGACCAAACCCTATATTCAAAGAATCCAGGTAATTCTGAATCCGATGAAATCTTTAGAGAATATCTTGCTCCGAAGTCATGCTAAATTTCTAATGAAAGATGATGATTCACAGACCTTACAATCATCATGAACCATGTTACATAACTCTTTCCTTCTATTTAACCTCTAAACATATCAAGGAAATATATTTCTTGATCATTCGGTCTTTTCCGGATATTCTAGTAATTTGACAAATCAAGATCGTTCTATTACAATTGCTTTCTTAGAACATTAATTATGTTCATTCGAAACTTCATACCTACGAATTCTGGACCATTACTCGCTTTACTTAAAGTTGAGAAGAGAAAACAAGAGCATAGAGCTCCGACATATAAGGGAAAATATAAAGCCCGTTAACAACACATAAATTACAAACCGTGTATATCAATACGTATTGCAACGTAAAGACACGGGTGAATTAAAAACATTATAACCCCAAGGGAATAGTAGAAGAAAACAAATTCCTTTGGTGGTAAAAGAAAAAGAAGAATGACTGTATATATGGTCAATATAATAACAAGGATCAGAACTGGATTAAGCATTTCCTAAATCTTTTGGAAGTATGAATTGAGGAAGAAAGTATAGAAGTGGTGAAGATAATGAAACAGAAGAAGTTAATTTATAGCAAAATTCCAAGCACAACAATCGAGGCAATTCACCGCATTTAATCAAAGAAAATCTCAAATTCCTTAATTACCGGAATCCAAATCTCACAGATTTCAAACGATTATATTCAAATCCCTTAAATTTAGGAGAATCAATAGTGATTACATCGAAAAGTCAAGGCGGACAACTATTACTTCAATACATCCATTAGTGACATATTCAGTCATATTTTTACACGTAACCGAATCATTTCATTCAGATTCTTGATGATAAGAAATTCTATACACTTAACTCGTATTCATTACGAAACCGAACGGACCTTAGAAGTCCATCCGTATAGAGATCTCGAAATATTATTTAATTGTATCATATTATTTGACGAAACACTCGTATATGACCAAATTCTTTTATTAAAAGAATGTATGAAGGCTTACGTCTGGAAAGACAAACTATTCAAGCCAAGTATAAACTTTATTTGCAAACTTAGTTATAGAATTCAAGCTCACGTTGAAACGTGGATTTCTAATGATAAGAAAATATTTTATTTTCATCAATAACTGCCATCATCCAAATTTCGGGACGAAATTTTCAATAACAGGTGGGTAATGTAACAACCCGAGTTTTTTCGTTAAAACTTTCGTTAAATACTTGACGATCGTTAGTTAAATCATACAATTTTCATACGCCAAATTTTTTTCCAGAATAGTTAACAGTGGCTACGTGAAACTTTTTCGTATTTAAAGTAATTAAATGCGTACTTGATCTTTAGTGGATTACTTGAATTAATATGTTATATTAATTAGTGAACTTAATTCGATTGACGAATTAAACAAGAAACGATACGATTAAAGTTAATCGCCTAGAAAACTTTTCAGTTAACGGAACTCCGAAAAACGTTAGAATAATTATTCTTAATAATTATTGAACTTATGAAAGAAATTTAATTTATTATTTACTTAATGAATTAAACATGGTGATTTTGTTTCAACGACTAGTTAACGTTCCGGAGATTCGGTACGGTTAATGGCACTCGAAACGAACCACGTGCGAACGAGTTTTTACACAAAACGAGCCCGAGACCCGAGCCCGAGGCCACATGTCCATGACCTCATACCTCATCATCCTTAGTCCTATGAGTAGCCAATGCATGTTGACTATTAGTTTAGGCACATGTTTGTTGACTTTTAGTTTTTAGGCAACTAACTACATTCCCTTAAATTCTAAATAATAAGAGAACATGTTCCATTTTTTTTCCCTCTCATTCAGCCCCATCTTCATCATATCATCACCATCTTCAATCCCAAATTAAACATCACACAATTGCTTGATCGTTGAATCACTTGCGGATTCGTGTTCCTCTCGTTCTCCTCTACGCGTAGATACAAGTAATTGCTTGATTAGTGGTAAAATCTCTCAAACCCAAATTATTAAAAATCTGATTTTATTGATGTTTCATAGTTTATGTTGTCAATTGCTCAAGTGTATACGCGTTATTGTTGATTGGTGTCTTTAATTTGATCAATTGATGTTGTTTACATGAAAAATGAATTTTATTCTCTAGGATCTGATAAGAGTTGACTTTTGATCTTATCTTATAACATGTTTAGATGATTAGCTTTCAAAAAACTATTAACTTTAGGCTTTGGAATCACTTGATTTCGTTTCCGGATGATCAAGTTATGACCAATTGAAATTAACGTTGTGTTTTTGTGATTGATCGGAAATTCGGGGTTTGATAGACCACGAATTGGATTGTGAAATTAATACCATTGGATAGGTAATTTAAAAACACTCTGGTTACACTAGGATATCATGTTTTTTGCTTATGTATAACTTAAGATATGCATGATTTAGTGAAAAAGTGGATTTATACAGCACTTGCAAGAAAACAGCCTTGTATGATAAAATATATTAACTTCTGAGATTAAAGATTTGCATATTTGAAATTTACAGAAAAATTAATTCACTTTTCATGTAGATATCATAGTAAAATTGTATCTAGATCTTCGGATAATTGCGTACGAATGTGACTAACTAAACTAGAATCGAAACAGCAACTTGCTCCCTGTTTTATACTCTGTGGTTTGTGTTTATTGAATTAGCATGTATGCTTCTGAAAAATGAATCTTAACATGATATGTGACATATGGTTAGTTAATGTCAATCTCTGAAACCTTATACATTGGACACAATAGGGCCACACATTATGTAAATTCTGAATTGAGCTGAAAACTGAACATTCAAATTGCATGAATAAACTGTACAAATTGGCTAAACAAAAATTGCTCAACTTTTGATATGTGTTAGTTTTATTTGTCCTTGAACCATGGCCACTATTCTTGTATCAATTTCATGTCCCTAGCTCCGGTTATAGCCAAAACGAAATCACTACGCGGTCAGAAACTGACTTGGCAAACCATAAATGTATCCCTTCTGATTCCTGACTTTTAATTATCGTATGAGACCCAGGCCGGGCTTTATGGAATCAATTTTGAGTATACTTATGATCTGGAGTTTTCCATCTTTACTTGAATTTTGTACTATGAGATAATATGCTAAGTTTGCTACATGTACATGAACTTTGTGCACAACGATAAACTGAAATTGTGAAATTGACCAATTATGATCTAAAACGTGTTGTTTGACTTAGGTTTGATATGTTGACCAAAATTTGAAATGAACCTACTGATGTTGACTTTAGTTGACTACTTTGACCAATTTTGACTTTCGGTTTGACTTCGATTGACTTTGTTTGACTTACATGAATTAGTTGACTGTATGTTGACTTCTACTTTGAAACGCGTCGATTCGAGCAATAAGACAACTTATACTATGAAACCACACTTGTTTAAGACATATTTATTGACCAACCTAAATACATATACTTAGGTTGCATTACTCGGCTATAAACCGTACAAGTAAATTGTCCACTTTTCAATCCGAGCTTTATTCAAAGGTGAGTCTACAGTCCCGCTTTTTACATGTTTTCAGGGATGAGAATTCACACTGTTATACTTACATTATCAAATGCTTTTTGTATTGACATGAGTACTATATCTGCATATTGAGTTTGTACACAAAGCCTCTAGCTTGAATACTTTAAATACCATCGGTGTAGGCACAATTTAGATGGACGGATCCGTTAGGTTGACAACCTCACCCGCTATAAAAACTGTGGTGCATTTACTTTGAACATAATACATTCGTACAAGTGTATAACATTTTTATGAGGTAAAGGCAGGTATAGTGGATTCTATACTCGGGTCATTGCTAGTATTCAGGTGCTCATAGATTATGCAAACGTTTCACAACTTGGAGTTGTACTTGTAAAATCTCGTGGTCAAGGAAACTAAACTATATTTCTGATAACTGTTTTTCAGATACAATACAACGTTATTTAAAACTGTGGTTTACAAACAAATGAGATAAAACTTGACATGGTATTGTCTACAAATGATTGAAACTTGACATGGTAGTGTCAACAAACTTTTGAAATGGGACATGGAGTTGTCTACAAACTTTTAACATTGAACCTTGGTGGTCTTCCACTAATAACCGTTTTCGAAATGTATTTCTTAAACATACTGTATTGTTTACCTAAAACCTGTAGATTCACTCAACATTGTTGTTGATCCATTTTGCGTGTTTTATTCTCAGGTATTAATTGCTTCCGCTGTAGAATATTGCTGTTACGTAGAAGTCAAGCCAAGCACTGGGACCAGAGTTAACATTCCGTTAAAGGGATTTTTGACGGGGTGTTACACTTTCGAACTCCTACAAACAGCCAGGGATTGGACAAGATATAGTCCGGCTATACTTGTTCCCCTATTCTCTCACTCATCATGCTCAAACTTGGTTCGAAGGACTGAAAAAAGATTCCATCACGTCATGGACGAAGATGGCTACTAAATTCCTAACCAAATATTTCCCTCCTTCTAAACAAACCAAGCTAAAGAATGACATCATTAACTTCAAACAAAGTTATGATGAATCTCTTTACACTCCATGGGAGCTATTCAAAACCCTGCTGAAGAAATGCCCACCAGCTAGAACGGTCAGCCCAAATATGTACCTTCTATAATGGTCTTACGGTAAATCATAGGACGACAATCGATGCAGCAGCTCAAGGGAATCTGATGAACCAAATTGCAGACGAAGCATGGGAATTACTCGAGAATATGACAATGCATCATCATGACTGGAACAGTGGTGAAACAACTTCATTATCTGCCCCACTCTCTGCACTTAACAATCAAACGGAGGCCATCAAATCCCTCACGGATAAGATGGAATCTCTTGCTAAACAACTCGGAGAACTGAAGACACAGCCGCAGCAGGTTAACCAAGCTCAGGCTTGTGTTAATTATACCAACCCGCAACCTACTGAAGAATATCAAGTTGATTACGAAAACCCTGACGGTTCAGCCTGTTACGTCTAATACCCAGCTCGTCCACTAAATCCCAGATTCAATCAACCACCTAGGGTTAATCAATTTCAGCGAAGCAATCAACCTTTTCGCTATCGCTATCCACCTTATCCAGCCCAACAATCTCAATTGACCTACGATCAACCACTCCCACGCACTGGTCCCCCAGTTTAGGAAAATTCCCTTACCACCCAGATTACAAAAGCAACTAACCCCACTCTCGGAGCTGATGATCAGTTAACTCAGTTCATTCAAGGGTAACAACAGTTAAATTAGAGAACTGCAACCAGACAAGATCATGCGGAGATACTAATGAGAAATCAATTGGCTCTGCTCAAAAGTTTGGAAATGCAGCTCGGACAGTTATCACAACGCCTTGAAACCCGACTGCAGGGAAGATTGCCAAGTAATACTATCCAAAATCCCCACATAAAAGAAGCAAAGAAAATGGACATCGTAATCCCAGAGGAAGAACCACGGAGAAGGTCAACTAGTCTCAAGAACAAATCGACGTATATTCAGAAGTTGACCCCTGAAACTCCAGTTCGCGTACCTTATCCTGGAAGGCTACAAGAAGAACCATCCAAGCTCGATTCCTTCAAACTTGATGGAAGATTCCTGGACACCATGTCCAAAGTCCCTAACCAGAAGAGATACATCCGAAGGCTTCTTCTACAAAGGAGAGGATACCAGACACTAACAAAATTCCACTAAGTGAGGAATGCTCTGCATTACTCAGAAACTCTTTACCACCAAAGCTTGGAGATATGGGCCGATTCATTTTCCCGTGTTCAATCTACCAATCTGGAACCATTCATGCGCTAGCAGATTTAGGAGCAAGTATCAACCCAATCCCCTACTCTCTCTATCAGAGATTAGAGTTCGGAGACTTGTCACCAACCAAAATGACAATCCAACTTGCCGATCACACAATTCGATATCCTAAGGGCATAGTTAAGAACGTCTTGGTGAAAGTCAATAAATTCTTGTATCCTACGGATTTCGTAGTGATGGACATTAAGGAAGACCTACACACACCAGTGGTGTTAGGAAGACCTTTCATGAATACGGCTAGGACTGTCATTAATGTGTACAATCAAACCTTGATCTTACGATCACATGGGGAGAGCGTTACCTTCAAAATTGACCGACCAACCGATCTTTCTGGACAGGCAGAGATGTTTGCTATTTCCACCAGACGGATCACTTGCGATGATGAGTCTTCACCACCAGCCAATGATATCGAGATGGGTGTCGAATCACAGTCTGCAGATGACCCAGAAATGGAAGAAGAGGATCCCAGCGAAGAAATAGAGGAAGAGGAGGAATCTGAAGAGGTAGAGGAAATGGAAGACGTAAAAGAAACTGCGACAATACCCGCTCCAAGCACTAAGTGTCATGAAGAAATAATGAGGCTTGAGACGGCAGATCACAGTTTAATCATTCGTTTCAAGAAAAAGACCGATAAGGCTGAGGTTAAGGATATAGAAATTGATCCTGCAAGTATCAAAGTGGAGAATCAGAATACTGAAGAAACCCGTTCATCTGATGTATCCTCAGAAGAACAATACACCGATGATGACGAGGTAGAGCAACATGAAGACATTCTGAATAACTCACACTCTCCAACCGAACCAGATCAAGGGGAGCCGGACTCTTCCTCAGATCAAATTCCGGTTATCTCCACACATGCAGACATGATCACCTTCATCAATAATACCAATGAATTTGAAGACATTCTCAAAGCCATCCGAAAATCAACCATTGATTTTTCGCTACGCTTAACAGAACGAATTATGGCTATCCGAGAAGAACACCACCTCTATCTCCGAAGAGAAGACAATGATGTTGAAATCCTAGAAGAACACATTCAAGACTTTATCAATTCTCTTCACGATCATATCTATCACGAAGAAAGGCAACGAGAGCATAATTCAGTGGTTCGCACTATTCTTGAGACAAGATTCTGTCGAGATCAGAAGATCATTTACTCTAAGGTTTATAATGCCTTAGCCGGATCTGCATTTCTGTTCTCACGAAAACAACGAGCATTACTGACTCTCATCCGGAAGCATATGGATCTTTCCACCGAACGCCCGACTTATCACTCCGACTAGCAAATGATCGAGGATAATCACAGCTTTTTCGCTCTCTTGGAAAGAGATAATTTTGAAAGCACACCAGAGAGGCTAGTAATTTACGTAACCATTGATCACCACGCCGATCTAATTATCAAAGAGCTACAAGATGTTGTTATGGAAGAAGCAAGGAGAAACAATCCGTTCTCTCATCTTGAACCAGACCGAGTCAACATTGCAACCTATGTTACTAAGCAGATAACGCGTATCTTCCAAGAATCCACGGATCCTAGTTTCACATTTAAAGCTGGATGTAGGGAGATATACTCAAAGACGGTGAAATTAATCCTCGGATCAGGATTGCTCTTCACTTCTTTTCGGCTTCGCCTCTTAGTAAATCTTTGCAAAGCTACTGACTCTAAAGATACAGTTTCGGACATTGTTTGAAGACCTCCGAAATGAGCATCCCATCAGAGAAATAATCACCACCAGCATTGCTTTTATGATTGACATTCATGGGTCAACCAGCAGAGCCGTGGATCATATCTTAATCGGACTTCAAGACTTATCAATAGCTGAAAATGCGCACTACGTTCAGAAGATCTTCAAGAGAAGTACCGGATCTGTTACCACTATTGGTTCGACACTTTCTCAGGATTTTTCTGCCAAGACTCACATTCCCTCAAGATCACAACCATCAGCGAGGAATGTTTGCTTTTTGAATCATCACTACGGTCGAGCCAATGACCTTAAACAAAAGCGCTTCTCGGGAGGCAACCCGTGGAATAAAGTAGAGTAGAAGAATAAAGAACGACAAATGAGCCGATAAAGACGCAAGGATTGGAAACCAGCCGCATCTGCTAGGGGTATTTCTTTCTTTTCGCTACTAGCTTAAGATTCAAACTATGCCACATCCTAGCTTATCACTAAGTGTGGGATAACACCCAATTAAAACACTAGACAAATACTCCCAAATCTTCAACTAAAATTCCTAAGTGTGGGATACACTAGGAACATTGAGGATAATGTTCGTCTAAGTGTGGGATGTTGGTATAATCTTTTTATGCTATATTATAATAACCCATTACGAAGATTCCAAGTCCTTAAGCCAAATTTCAAAATTTTTGCAAAAGAAACCCTTTTCGAAAGAGTATTTTTGAAAACCTGAAGCGGTTGTAAATAAAAATAAGGCTTAAGTAAGGTGAAAATCTTATTAGATTGAAATCTCTAATAGAGCATTGCATGACTAAGGCATTATCGACCTAAATTGATTATAGTGAGGCACCCCAAATAAGACCAGCATTCATCTTTAATGCTTCACTATTTTCCGTTGAGAGTGCCGACGTCTGTGCTCAGAATCAGAACTTGCTTTATATCTTCATCTCCAAGCAGCAAAACGCAATTCGGTTGTAATCAAAAGAGCTAGCCATTTGTCAAACATAAACCTTTCGCATCTCCACTACTTCTACTCCACCACCACATCAACATCACCTTTACTATTTCTCAAAAAATCCAGAAAATGAGATTCCTTCCGAAAACCCGATGTTATAAACCTTTCAAGTATCATGGCAAAGGTCTTGAAAAAGTTTGCCGGCAAAAAGTTTCTCGAGATAAAGTCTCAAAAAACAAAAAATTTAGTTCTGAGAAAAGGAGCAGAACTTAATAAGAGAAATGCCGAAGAGAACTCGACCGAAAATGATTATCAAATGAAGAAAAGTTCCAAAAGTGCTTCTCAAAATACTTCAACACTCCTATCTATCCAAATAAAAGTATGTATAAAGACCACATTACCCTTTTACCTCAAAAAAAACTTCACTACCACTTCAGAATTCCTTTCCCATCATTGACAAATGACCTATAAAGCTGAGATTACTACCTTTCTCGCATTAGCAGCAAGGATTTGAGTCTTTATCAAGCCTATGACGATGGGTGCAGCATGATTGGCTATGAGTGTATTCATTTCTTAGATGTATATGGAACCCTAAACACTTGAGTGATTCGAGTGACCCATGAAAGCTAGCCTATGTCATGTAACCTCCTCGCATGCTTGCAGAGATAACTTCAATCCTAAAATAGATAACTCATCTTATCTTTTACTCTTATAATAAAAGCAAACCGCTTAGGCTATTAGAAAAGAAACACCGAAAAGATTCTTAAGAATGAGTGTTTTCTTGAGGACAAGCAAAGTCTAAGTATGGGATATTTGATATCGGCTAAAAAGTCACGTTTTCACCCCGGTATTAAGGCCCAAAAATGACAAAGATTCAAACTTTATTGGCAAAATACCCACTTCGTCGGTTAGAATTGAAGAACAAGTAATTATGAAGGCGGTGCAAAAAGAATCAAGGGAATCGGAGCTAAAACGAAGATTCTAGAGCGAAAACGGTGAAAGACAAGAAATCAAGTTACGATCCAATGAATCAAGGCTGACCAGCATCAAAAACGGCCTGCCAGTATGGAAACGGCCTGCCAAATATTGGTCACCAAGTGGCCTGCCATACGGGCTGCCAGGAAAACGGCCTGCCAAATACGGGCCACCGAACGGGCTTCCAAACGGCCTGCCAGCCGTATTTTGGCAAAATCCTAGTCTATTTAAAGGGGCTTTGTCATTCATTCCAACACACACTTCAATTCACTTCTTTCTCTCTCTTGTACAATATTAGTCATACTCTCAAGGCCTTCGACTCCGTGCGGGAAACCTAGTACCCGGGGTCTGGAGTCTTGAAGTTGTCACTTTTATATTCGAAACTCGTTTAATCTACTGGTACTTCTATCCTTTATCTTATATAATATATTCGGAACTCATTTAATCTACTGGTACTTCTATCCTTTATCTTATATAATGTTTTATGATATTGTTGCCATGATTAGCGAGTAGTTATCTTTAGTGTATGCTATGATGTAAGCAGTTATAATGCCGAAATAATATTATGGTCTGTGTATGCTGTTGAAATGCTTTCCGATTATGCTTTAAACTCAATCGCTTTTCCAACTAATAGAACGTAGTTATAGGATCTGTTATTGGGAAGTCGCAAACCCCGATTTAGAGTACACTATCTGTGTCACCCCTTGGTAAGAGAAGTCTATCGGATACAACGTAAGATCGACCGAGGCACACCGATTGTAGTAAGTCTATCAAGCTTTGGATTTTGACTGAGGACTCTTTCGTAGTGAAACATCTGACTAGACCCTTAGTACATTGTCGGTCCTAGACCATGCTAGTGTAGTCACCAAGCATATAAACTTCGTATGTGCACGCTGAAGCACAGCGGTTGTTGTAAGATGTACCTTTGCTAAGTAAGGCCATGGAACCAGGTTAGTGTTGACCAGTATACTGCACCATAACGCGGTCTCAAGCATTGTGTAGAGACCCGTCCTAATCCATCTGGACGAATACATTACATTTGGTTACATCGCGAAGTACTTGACCTTTGTATGATACATTTTACAAACATTGCATTCATTTTTAAAAGACAAACTTTCATTTCATCGAAAGTTGCCGGAATGCATACCATTTCATAATATATTCAACTATAATTGACTTAATAATAATCTTGATGAACTCAACGACTCGAATGCAACGTCTTTTGAAATATGTCATGAATCACTCCAAGTAATATCTCTAAAATGAGCAAATGCACATCGAAAGATTTCTTTCATACCTGAGAATAAACATTCTTTAAAGTGTCAACCAAAAGGTTGGTGAGTTCATTAGTTTAACATAAATAATCATTTTCATCATTTTAATAGACCACAAGAATTTCATTTCCAGTTCTCATAAATATACGTCTCATGCATAGAGACAAAAATCATTCATATGGATTGAACACTTGGTAATCGACATTAACAAGATGCATATAAGAATATCCCCTATCATTCCGGAAAATCCTTCGGACATGATAAAACAACATCGAAGTACTAAAGCATCCGGTACTTTGGATGGGGTTCGTTAGGCCCAATAGATCTATCTTTAGGATTCGCGTCAATTAGGGGTGCACTAATTCTCAAAATTAGTGATGTTCCCTAATTCTTAGGCTACCAAGCTAAAAGGAGCATATTCGGCTTCGATCATTCAACCATATAATGTAGTTTCGATTACTTGTGTCTATTTCATAAAACATTTATAAAAATTGCGCATGTATTCTCAGCCCAAAAATATAAAGGGTAAAAAGGCAAATGAAACTCACCATACTATATTTTGTAGTAAAAATACATTTGACGTCATTGAACAAGTGTAGGGTTGGTCTCGGATTCACGAACCTATATTATGTATATATATTAACATACATAATTGTAATCGAACAAATTATATATATATATATATATATATATATATATATATATATATATATATATATATATATATATATATATATATATATATATATATATATATAAGAATTTATTAGTTATATCATTTTTATATTAATAACCTATATGTTTCATATATTTATTTTATATATTTAAAATAAATATACATTTTGTTATGTTATATGTATTTAATACATTTTTGTATATATATGTATATATATCTTTTTGTTTGTTAAAATTATATTAATACTAAAATAATATTAGAAATGATAAAAAACAATAATAATGATAATAGAGTTAAAAATGATACTTTTAATATTAATGATAAAATGATAACTTTAATAAAAAAATACTTTTAATAAAAATGTTAATTTTAATAATAATGTATACCAATAATAATAATTCTAAAAATAATGATTTTACTAATAATAATAATGATTCTAATATTTATATTAATAACTATAATGATATTAATGCTAATAATAATAATAATAATACTTATGATAATAATATAAAAATAATAATAATAATAATAATAAAATTAAATATAATGGAATAATAATAATAAGGGTATTAGTAATAACTACCTCAAAGGAGTAACCCTAAAAAAAATGCCCAAGTCCGGGTTTGAACCCGCGTCATCCCGCTAACCCGATAACAATCCAAACCATTGAACTATTTTTGTGTTTACTTTTTCTTCTGCAACTTTCATCATCATCTAACTTCATTTCCATCTATCATCATACTCATCTTCGCATCATTTATTCGTAATTAATATTATCACCTCAAGTTATCACGAAACCATCAACTAACTTAAACTATCATCTTCGTTACCCTAACCATTATACCATCATCATCATTAACCTCATCAACCTAACATATGATCATCATACGGCATCAAAAATTTTGAATCATCATCATCATGTATTTATAAGCTCATCACTCATAATCTATCCCTAATTATTATTATAATCAAATCACCATTGTAATCATCATAAACCCGTATCATTTTTATATCACAATATCAATTATCATTAGTTCGAACTCTCATCCTTATCAACACTTGTACATAACATCATGTACATAAAATCATAGTTATTGTCATCCTTAAGTTATAAAATCCATGATCTTCTTATGTTCTATCCACCATATTCTCGATTTCATTATGCACCCTCAAAAGTACATTCTGGGACGAACCAACAGGCTCCACGTCCTTAAGTTTGTTCTTGGACCGATAGAAAACATATAGGGTGTAAGATGTAGTCGTGGTTTATGCAAGTAAAAGTTAGTCCCACGAGACTTAAAGGGACCAGGTTAAAAACGAAAAGGCAACTCATCATTCACTTAGTTTACGATGAGAGAAAAGAAAGAAAAAAAATTATCATGATGACCCAATAACACCCATTATCATCCGATCTCCTATCACCCTTCATATCATTTTCAAACACCTCAATCTTTATTGGCCATGGAAAAGAAAAGCAACCATCTTTGATCACTTTCGGCCAAAACAAAATACGTGGCCCAACAATCCACGTTTTCTTTTTCCTTAAAGAATTAAGTGGAGGTTTTTAAAGAATTAAGTGGAGGTTTGTAGTGAGTTGTTTATTCATCATAAAGTCGACCAAAATGGACCCAAAGAACACGTTACAATAGTCATCTAGATAAAGTTATCCAATAATTGCAATCTCAATTATATAAAGACAGTGTTGTGTGAGGATTCTTGCGATAGTATTAGAAACAGATTACCCAGCAAAATATTTTGGTAATATATTGTTTCTACGTGGTGAAGGCTGCAATAACAGGATGCAATAGCAGCTGGATGTGCTGCAGAATAGTGAAAGAGAAGAAGAAAAGAAAAATAAATATTGGTGGCGACATGATGATGGTGTTTTCAATAGGAACCAGCTAATAGAAGAACACAGAAGATATCAGCGAGCAATTGATGATTTATGTTTTGATATTAAGGTAATGATGGTGGCTCCCTACAGGAAAACAAGATCATAGGGTGGCGATTGATAGAGAAAGTGGTTTCACTATCGGTTTGGGTGATAGTTCAAGGTGGTTGTGGTGTTGTTTGATGATGATCATGGAGAGGGACCGAAGACATAAATATAAAAATTAGATGATGGGTTTGTGTTAGAGTTCTTTTGAACCGAAACATAAAGAATCATAGCAGTAGGTTTCCTTCGAGTATTAGCAAGTAACAGAAGGTAGTCGGTTATGAGTGGTGATGGTGATCATGGAAGTGGAGATGGGGTGTTAGAGACAAAGAAGGGTTTGATCAAGTGCAAGAGGTGAAGAAATATGGCGTTTTGATCATGTTGATGAGTGATAGTGGTGTATAATGGTTCAACAGGTGGTTGAGTGGTGATGTCTAAAATAGAATCAGAAGTAGAAAAAACTGAAATGGTTTTCTTGGTGATGAGGGTTTTTAGATGTTTGACAGAAACAACAAAAACTGCTACATTTCTTACTTCGTTGGTGTTTGTTTAATTCGTGAATTGTGAGGCAGAGTTGATGGGTTTGGTTCATATTATGGGTTGTGGATATATCTCACATGATGGAGTACTTGTTGTATTAGTTAAGATTGATTCTAATTGTTTCATGAATCTGACTGGTAACAATATTGAGACAGAAGACAAAACTTAAAGTTTGATAGTGATTTCAATTAAAATCTTGATTTGTACTGAAAAGAGATTCGTTGAATTATTTTAACAGACAGATTGAATAAATCAGATAGCGAGTTGTAACCGATTTTGTAGATATTTGATTTTAAATTTTTGTACTTAATAAATATTTATAATAAATAAATATATTAATATAATTAATAATAATAGTTCTATTAATATTAATACTAATAAATGATAATAATAATAATAATAATAATAATAATAATAATATTAATATTAATTTTTATATTAATAGTACATAAAAATAATAATATCATTAATGTAATATTTATATCTTAATTTGTAATTAATTATTTTAATATTACAATTTACTGATTATGAAATATTTAATAACTATATATTATATATAATAATAAATATTTAATATGTATCACAATATACATATAATAAAGATTATGTATATATATATATATATATATATATATATATATATATATATATATATATATATATATATATATATATATATATATATATATTTATGGATAACAATATTATTATCTTATTTATTATTTTATATATTTAAATTTTAATATTTAATTTATATTTTGTTATTTCCAATTATTATATATATATATATATATATATACCTACATTTAAATTTACAAATAGTGGTTCGTGAATCGTCGGAACTATTCGAAGGTCAAATGAATATATGAACATTGTTTCAAAGTTTTTGAGACTCAACATTATATACTTGCTTATCGTGTCGAAATTATATAAAGATTAAGTTTAAATTTAGTCAAAATTTCCGGGTCGTCACACGTTGCACCCCGCTTGAGGGATTCTTAGTTAATTAAGAAACTGTTTGTTTAGCCACATAAATGATTGGACCGTTAGGATAACCGAACATGTTCATGGAAGTCAGCTTGACTTGGCCATGGTATTCTTTATGGTTGAACTCTTTTTAAGGGCCCAACTATCTTTTACCAATCATTAACGAAAGCATTGAAATGCTTCACGTCTCTCGGACATGGTAAACCATGTATTCTATTATGCTTATGAAAGTTTAGACCATTTCGGAATGTTAATATGTCACCTGTGACGACCCAGAAATTTGTGACCAAATTTAAACTTAATTCTTATTTGATTTCGACACGATGAGCAAAGTCTGTAATGTTGAGTAACAATGTTTGTAAACTATATTCATAATATCATTTGACCTTTGACTATTCCCGACGATTCACGAACAACTATTTGTAAAGAGATACATATATATTTAGATATAAATAGATATAAATAATAATTTGGAAAAATGGCCGCTAATAATTTGTTAACGGCATTTGTAAGTATATGTAAATGATTATATGCATATATAATATGGAAAGTGGTTATTGAATTGTGTTGATTGAATGATTAAACTTTCTATATCTATATAATATACATGTACATGCATATGAATTTGAACCCCACTCTCACATTTTCATTGCTAACCAATTCTCTTATTTTCTTCCTGAACAAACCCCACAACTCAAAATATCTCACTTTGTTTTACTACTCACCATCGTTTGGTACACCTCACTTTCTATTTATTTCTTTTACTTGACTAACACATATAACCAAATTAGATTCACGAGATGTAAATTAATACTGTGTTGGTTGTTGAAAGCTTTCCACTATCTATATCTATTTGTCTTCTTATTCTTTACCTTTAATAATGGAAAATGGATCTATACATATATGTTGTTGTCAACAAACTGAAGAATACACTTGCATACATCGAGCATCATACACCTTTACATATATGTTATTTATTTTTCTTATTATTCTCAAATCTTTCTTTCTTTTAACTAGAACTAACCAAGTATACCACTTGTAATTGCTTTTGCTTCTAACAATTCAAAAACCAAAACAATACCACCTTCATCTTTACCGTCCTATCTCCGTATGTTCTATTTCTGCTCAATACCAAAACTACAACAAATCAAACACCACAACTAGTTTCAGTTTCAAGCTGGTACTATGATTGAACTATCTATCTAATTTTTTTCTCGCAATATGAACTGGTTCATGTCAAATTTGTTCATCTCATAATCAAAAACATAAACCCAACCCAAACACCCACAAGACTACTGTTGCATCTGCTTCTATTCAGTCTAAGAGTGCAGGCCTGCAGCTGCTAATCGCACATGTTTCGACTTCTGTTCCTGCTTCTATTTGTTACTACAGCTGCTCGAGAATCACCACCATTGACCTCAAGCCAAACCCACTTGTTTATGTTTTCTAATTACTGCTGCAGTTTTGTAAACCCAACTCAAAACCACCTTCGATCATCTCTTGTGGCTGCAATGTTTCTGTTAATGAACCGAGACAAACCCACCATCAAAAACCACCACTGGACCACCTTCAAGAATATCATCGAACAACTGAAATACACCATGAAAAAGACCTACAACTGGTACTGCTCTGGTTCTTATTCGACCCACATGAAAACCTTTCAAAAAAATAATTATAATAATAATAATAAAATAAAATAAATAATTAAAAAAAAGAAACAAAAACTGACCATGATGGCCTGCTACTACTCATTGTTGATGTTCCTGTTCAACAACTATCATCTTCTTGATTCAAACTATCAAACCTACTGCTATTTTCTATTCGAGTTGCAACAAAAATCGACCCCATTTCGTATCTAATACTCGTCTCTTGTTACTGTTAATAGTCAATTGCTACTCCTGTTCACTTTCTGTTCGACCAGCGATCACCACCATAACTATCCCCATTCGATCACCATATCAATCACAACGAACACCTCTATAACCTGCTATTGTTATCAGAAGTCGCCATCTGTTTACTGTTTTCTGTTTCCTATTTCTTCGACTCCAACAAGATCATCGACAATTGCTGCTATTAAAACCCCTACAATCATTGTTGCTATAAAGAAAAGAACCGAGCTTGTTGTTATCCTAATCGATCGGCTTATTTATTTTTTTTTTGGTGTCGGCAGCTTAATTACACCTATTTGGTTTTATCTTAGGTATTGTTATTTTAAATGAATTAGTATTATTATTATTATTATTATTATTATTATTATTATTATTATTATTATTATTATTATTATTATTATTATTATTATTATTATTATTATTATTATTATTATTATTATTATTATTATTATTATCATTTTCATTATTGTTAATATTATTATTATTATTATTGTCAATATTATTATTGTTGTTATTAGTTATTGTTAATACTATTAGTATTATAATTATCATAAGTATTATAATTAGTATTGTTAACATAGTTATAAGTATTATAACCATTATTATTGTTATTATTATTATTATTATTATTATTATTATTATTATTATTATTATTATTATTTGGATTACGAATTGATGTTATAGATGCTTTAATTATTAGTTTAAAAATTAAACATGAAGACTATGATCATGATTAGCATAAGTATTGTTATTAATATTACTTATTATTAAGTAGTATGTGTTATTATAAAAGTTATTATTTTCATTGGCATTACTAATAAACTTTTCATTTTATTAAAAATTACTGTTATTATCATTATTATAAGATTTATTATTAAAACTAACATTAATATTATTATTAATAGACTCATTAATATTATTATCATTATTATTAATACTAGTATTATCATTATTATTATTTTAATCACTATTAATATTATTTTGGTATTATTATATTTACTATTTTAACAAACAAATGAAATATATATATATATATATATATATATATATATATATATATATATATATATATATATATATATATATATATATATATATATATATATGTGTGTGTGTGTAAAATATAAAATACATATAACATAACAAAATTTATATTTTCATATATAAAAATGAATATATAATAGTAATGAAATATATAAGTTACTAATATAAAAATTATATCACTAATAATAATATATACATAATTATTCGATTACAAGAATATGTATTCATATATATCCTTGACATAGGTTCGTGAATCCGAGGCCAACCTTACAGTATTGTGAGTTTCATTTGCTCCCTTTTTAAATGCTTTTGCAATATATTTTTGGGACTGAGAATACATGCGCTGTTTTATAAATGTTTTACGAAATAAACACAAGTAATCGAAACTACATTCTATGGCTGGATTATTAAACCGAATATGCCCCTTTTCAGTCTGGTAATCTAAGAATTAGGGAACAGACACCCTAATTGACGTGAATCCTAAAGATAGATCTATTGGGCCCAACAAGCCCCATCCAAAGTACCGGATGCTTTAGTACTTCGAATTTATCATGTCCGAAGGGAGTCCCGGAATGATGGGGATATTCTATATGCATCTTGTAAAGGTTGGTTACCAGGTATTCACCGTATAAATGATTTTTATCTCTATGCAGTTTGCGAAATGCCTGATATGAGATTATGTTATGAAAAACTAAAATATGAAATCTTGTGGTCTATTAAAATGATGGAAATGAATGTTTACGATAAACTAATGAACTCACCAACCTTTTGGTTGACACTCGAAAGCATGTTTATTCTCAGGTATTAAAGAAACCTTTCACTGTGCATTTGCTCATTCTAGAGATATTACTTGGAGTCATTCATGACATATTTCAAAAGACGTTGCATTTGAGTCATTGAGTTCATCAAGATTATTATTAAGTCAATTATAGTTGGATATATTATGAAATGGTATGCATGCCATCAACTTTCAATGTAATGAAAGGTTGTCTTTTAAAAACGAATGCAATGTTTGTAAAATGTATCATATAGAGGTCAAGTACCTCGTGATGTAATCATATGTTATTGTATTCATCCTTATGGATTAGGATGGGTCTTTACATGTGGTATCAGAGCGGTGGTCTTAGCGAACCAGGTCTTGCATTAGTGTGTCTAACTGATAGTTGTTAAGATGCATTAGTGAGTCTGGACTTCGACCGTGTCTGCATGTCAAAAGTTTTGCTTATCATTTCGTGTCAAAAATTACCGCTTATCATTCTTAGGCAATCACTTGCTTATCATTCTTAATCTAGACATATCTTACTGCCTGGATTGCATGAATAGTGTACAGACCAAAATTCATATCTTAAGCTTTGTCTGACATATTTCGTAAATTCCGCCGTGATCTACGAAATCTTTTATTCTATGTATATATAGATATTCTATGTAATTAGAATACCATCCGATATCCAAAAATCATTTCATATCGAAAAAACCTTTACTCAATCGTACGAAATGGAACTCGTCACTAGTTCAAATCCCGCGGATTCCGATAGCTATTCCGACATGGATGTTCACCTAAGCTCCGAAAGCAGTATGACCGGAATGGATCAACCAATTAGCCATCATCTATTCTGGATGAATTGGGGATGGGTTCGTAGCCAACTTAATCAATGGAGACGTGAAGAAGGCGATCCCTTCCACCAACCGAATACATCTCTTGGTGAAGAACCTGAAACACTTACCGGTGAATCAGTCCGAAACACCATTTTCACCCTCATTTCTAGGATATCTCGTAACTATTATATTTTATCCAAAATTCTAAACCTCATTCATCCACTCATTCCGACCGACAATCATCCCAGAATAATAGAAGAAGTCAACGAACTGCACGCTCGAGTAATCAATTTGGAAAACGTGGTGCAAAATGTACCAGCTTCAACACCACCACCGGCACCAACAGTACCACCAACAACCAAAGTTTCAACATCACATGCCTCAACATCGCAATCTATACCTCGAGCATAATCTTCGTTCTACATTTTGTTCTACATCGGTTATCTTCGTTCTTCATGATGATTATGTAATCTCTAATATTTTAGAGATTATATATTCTTGTTCTAACGGTAAATCAAATGAGTTTAATAGCATATTGACTCATTAAATCCATGATTACATCTGAAGAAAATATATATGTATATATGTTTTCATAAAGGTTGTAATTAAAAATTCTTTTGTACAAACTGTTAATGGTGAAAATATTTTAACGGGTAGGTAATACCCGAGGAATATTTAGATTTCACATTAGTAAGTTACACTGTACATTCTTTGAATCTGATTCAACAGTCATTTACTATCCTACTTACACCCACAGCTATACGAATCCGTTCACTACAGAGTAACCATTTTCATTCAATTTCATAATTGGATTTTGACTTATTAGAATCCAACAAGTGGCATAATGAAGAAAACATTTGACAACAAACAAATTAACTATGAGAAATTTTGTTAAGAATCCACGCTAACAAAATCCTAGCTAACTGTTCCTAGCTAACTGTTAATTCTGTATTACCTTTTATTTATCGCAATTTATTTATCGCAATTTATCTATTGCATTTTATTTATCGCAATTTTAATTCTCGCAATTTTATTTATCGTCATTTAATTTCTGTTATTTATTTTACGCACTTTAAATATCGGGACACGTATACAAGGTTTTGACATATCATATCGACGCATCTATATATATTATTTGGAATAACCATAGACACTCTATATGCAGTAATGCTTGAGTTAGCTATACAGGGTTGAGGTTGATTCTAAAATAATATATATACTTTGAGTTGTAATCAAGTCTGAGACATGTATATAACGGGTCACGACACGTATTAATTAATTCGAATATTATATATTAAACTATATATGAATTGTTGAACTACAAATTGTGGACTGCTAACTGTGGACTGTCAATATTGGACAATTAAAATGAATTAAAATATTGATTATTAGATATGAAACTAAACAATTCTTCAAGTTTGCCACTTGATTTCATCTTAAACCTCGTTTGTATCTTGACTATTATAATCTACGTTCAAACCTTTCATGAATCTTGAAAACACCTCAATCAAGAGGATGAACCAATTGCATTTTATCTACGGAAGAAAAGATTTATGCATATAGTTATGCACCTGAAAAACTCTCGGAACCTGAGTAAACGTTAACACATATCTGTGTTAGCTCTATTGGCGTTGTTATTACCGAAAATAACTTTGCAATCCCTTTCCATAGTAGTCAATTTCGTCACAGCTTCAGCAAATCAATTTTGATTTTTCATTCGAATAAACCTTATTATAAAGATTACCCCTTCATCATCATTACCAGAGAATCGTTTATATTCCACTACATTAGTAGTAAACTTACCAACCACTTCATTACTCATTGATTTAAGTCTCTCCGAAAAACCATTATATTTGTTCGTTAAAACCCTATCATATACTCATCCACATCTTGTAACGAGAATTGCCATACCAATTACCGAGAATCAGCAATCAATATTTCGAATCTCGCAACGGTTCTACATCAACAGTTATATGAATATGTATAACATTTACCTCTCTGAATTATGGACTTCAATTTTGAATTTCTGAAAAGCGCTTTAGTCTATGAATCAGTATTCTGAGTTTTGAAGGAGCTGATGAAGCAGTGAAAAACTAAAGACTGCCTTAACAGTCAAAAGTTTGATGATAAAGAATGGAGTGTTGGAAACACTCAATGGAAAATTTGTACTGGAAAACGAATTGAGCAAATCATGAAGGAAACTCTGAACAAATCACAAGGACTAAACTTGTACATAAAGAATCCTGATGATTATTTTTTTGATGAAATCTTTAGCGAATACCTTGCTCCTTAATCGCTTCAAATCATCGTGAATGAATTTCTTCATCACAATTTGATTCTGAAATTCTAAGATATTATCGTATCTTTCAATATTAATATCCTAAATATTTCTGAAGATATCTTCATAAATATTCTTATCCGAAATTATCTATTTTCTTGCGCTATATGTGTTATATCATAAATGGAAACTGTTTTAGTTTCTAAATTCTGAAACCTTCGAGTTTAAAGTATGAATGTTTTTGAAGTAGTGTTGGGAACTGAAGCATGAGTTAGTATAATATAATGACACTTGATCAACGTGATTATATTACAGTAAGTCATGCTGAGTTTTAAATGGAACGTGATGATTCATAGACCCTAACATCATCATGTGCCATGTTACATGACTCTTACATTCTATCTAATCTTCAAACATATCAAGAACATATCTTCCCGATAGTTCTATCTTTTCTCTTGAATTCTGGTAATTTAACCAATCAAAATCGTGCTATTACGTTCTTTCTTGTTTAGAACATGAAGTTCCTTCAAAACTCCATACTTACGAATTCTGGACCATTACTCGCTTTACTAGAGGCCGAGAAGAGAATAAAAAGGCAAAAAGCTCCAAAATATAAGAGAAAATATAAAGCCCAATAACAACACGGAGATTACAAACCGTGGATATTAATACGAATAGCAATATAAAGACACGATAGAACTAAGAATAGTATCAACCCAAGGTAATAGTAGAAGTAAGCAGATTTTTTTGGTGGAAGATTGAAAAGAAGGATGACAGAAATGATAATTAGGAAAATATCAAGGATTAGAACGAGATTAAGTATTTTCATAATCTTTTGGATGTATGAACTAAGAAAGAAAGTATAGAGATGGTGAGAATAATGGTACGGAAGAGTTTAAGTTATAAAGGAAAAATTAGATGTAACAATCGAGACAGATGACCGCATTTAATTAAAGAGATCCTAATTCCCTTAAATCCCGAAGAATCCGATCTTATAGATTTCGAAGATTTTCTTTAAACCTGATAGTTATGCGAGGTGTATATGAAATAGCTTATATTTTACTAGGAAAAACTATTAAATACGATACAATTTTACACAAGAAATTTATTTATTTATAGAATGGATATACTTAAACCTTGCTACAACACTTATAGGCAGTGTACCTAATCGTACAGTAGTGTAGTTTTTAGTAAGTCCGGTTCGTTCCACAGGGAAAAATCTTTAAACAAAGCTTAACGCTATATTAGTTTTAATTTATAAAAATACAAATATATATATAAGTAATATTATTATTATAAAAGGGGGGGTTTTTTACCGTTTAATGACCGGTTTGTCGATTTTTAAAACTTTAGTCGCAGTTAAAACCTAATGTAAAATAAAAAAATATAACTTAATTTAAAGCGTAAAGTAAATAATGATAAGGAAATTGCGATAAATAAAAGTGCGATAAAATAAAATTACGATAATTAAAGAGTACGAAAATTAAAAGTGCAATTAAATACAAAGACAATAAATAAAAGTGCAATTATTAGAAGTGCAATTAAATATGAAAATAAAGGAATTATGCTTATTTAAACTTCCATAATCATGATGTTTGACGTGTTGATTTTAGTTTATTCCCATGGGTTAATTGTTCTTTGTCTTGGATTATTTAATATGTCCATACGGATTTGTCCATAATAGTCCATCAGTCATAAATATAAAGAGCGAAATCCTTCGTCAAATTATTCTTATTCCCGAAGTCAAATATTCCAACTAATTGGGGATTCGAATTGTAACAAGGTTTTAATACTTTGTTTAATGAATACACCAGGTTATCGACTGCGTGTAAACCAAGGTTTTACTACTTTGCTAACAATTACACCAATTACCCTTGAATGTAATTCACCCCTGTTTCAACAAGTCTATTAACTATTAATCTAGTTCCGTGTCCGGTAAAATGAATAATTATTGGTATTTATAGATATCCCGCCCACCGTACCCAGTCAAGCGTATGTGGTTATATATAAATACGTCAAATTATAAGTTTGTATATTAAATTAACAAGGTATTGTTTAGTTAATATAAAACCCATTAATACCCCATAGTCTAATTTCCACAAGTGTCGTTCTTTTATCCAAACCCCAATTATGGTACAAAGCCCAATTATCCAATTTTAGTAATTAGCCCAACATCATGATTACTTCTTCTTAAATAAGCATAATAATAACTTAGCTACGAGACATTAATGAAAATAATATAAACATAACTTACAATGATTAAAAATAGCATAGCGTTATACGGACAGAATTTCGACTTACACCCTTACAACATTCGCTAACATACCCTTATTATTAGAAATTAAAATTAAAATTAAAATTAAAATATAAATATAAATATTTACGTATACATATATAGAGAGAGAGATTGATTTTTGGATGTTTAAAACGTCGAATTGCGCTGGCTTTTATAGGAATTTTCGTCCAGGGAAGCTCCGCGACTAGCGGTATTTTTCTTCTTCAAACTCCGCAACTCGCGGAGTTTGTTTTTACAGCTCACACAACCTTGGCTCCTAGCTTGCCGACGGTTTATAATATAATATATAATATATAAATAATTATAAGAATTTTTTAAATTTTATATTATATTTATGTGCATAGTTGACTTGTAATTTTTAGTCCGTTGCGTCGAGCGTTGAGAGTTGACTCTGGTCCTGGTTCCGGATTTTTGAACGTCCTTGCGTACAATTTAATATCTTGTACTTTGAATTTTGAATCTTGTACTCTTGTAATTTTGAGACGTTTCTCATCAATAATTGGAACCTCTTTGATTGTATTTTGTACTTTTGAGCTTTTTGGTCGTTTGCGTCTTCAATTCGTCGAATCTGTCTTTTGTCTTCACCTTTTATTATTTAACCGAATATCACTTGTAAATAGGACAATTGCAACTAAAAGCTTGTCTTTCTTGAAGAATAATGCTATGAAATATATGTTCGTTTTTAGCATTATCAAATATTCCCACAATTGAGCGTTGCTTGTCCTCAAGCAATATAGTCTTGAAATACTAGAATCACTTCTTTATTCTTCACACTTTGTACATCAGTGATTTCTTTACGGCGGTATGAACAATGATAGTAACGGTATGGTTTACAGTCCTACATGACTATAAAAATTTAGATCCTTTAAGGAAATTGGATCTTTATGAAAACATTTGATCTTTTCGAAAATTCAATCTAATTTTTACCCTAGATAAGTTTTTCAGAATAACCCTTCACCGGTGTTTGCAAATTGTTTTTGTGGGTTTGGTGGGTTTCAGATTTGAAAATTTTAGCTCAAAACTTGTGGTTTTATGTCACCCACTTGCTAACCTTGTATTGGGAAAGCAACACGTCCAGTATACTTGCTCCGAATATTACCTTTTGGTAAACTACCGTCCGGTTGTAAAGGAAAGCGTTGAACAAGCAACTGTTAAGGCAATGTCCCCTGACATGCTTTTAATTATGGTCTATAACGTGTCGGACGCAATTACTATCCTTGGTAGGAGCAATAGTAAAGCTCACCCTTATAATTTTCCGGTCTGGCACAAGGTCCTGTCTTTGACCATACTATGCAACCACCGTTCTTACGGTTGACACCTGATTTGGTTCAGATGAACTAATGAATTCCAGGTGAATTCCTAGGATTTTACGTTCAATGGTAATGAACGCATTGAAAATGGGTTTTTATAAAATAAATCGATTTGTAATTTTGATCAAAATATTTTCTCGTTCAAGCTCGAGTTTAGATATCATTGAATTCCATGAGTTTGAATTCTCAATCTTTAAGGTCAATCTCAAGGATTGAGTAATATCAGTCTTAAAAGCTGATTTTTGATCTTTAAAGAGATTATCCTTTCTGGGGATCTGATTCATTAGTCTTATCCAGCTAATTTGCACGGCGTCCTCCCCATTTTATGAGACAGATCCTCTCATGGTTAGGATAAGTCTGACCACTTGGCGACCCTGTTTTATGCTGAGGTCCGTGGATTTTCTGCTGATTTTAGAGATGACTTTTCTAGATCTTTCGTCAACCTACAGCTGGTCTGGACGACAACTTCATGACCTAAATCAAGAAGCGTGTTTCTTTTTCGGAAGACTTTACTTCCTTTTAATGATGGAATTGATTCATCGTGTAGATCCATCTTTCTTACAGTAAATCGGGTAAATCTGTTTAGTTTAGTCCGAAGTAAAAGTATATTTAATATGTGACATATGTTTAAAATAACTTGGTAAATTTTCCCACACTTGGCTTTTATTTTTCCTTTTTATTGTCCTCTATTCCATTTTAAATGAATTTTAACATTTTGGTTTGTTTCTCAATTTATGTCCTTTCCAAGGTAACAATAATTTCGGTGTTAACACCTAGTTTTCATCGTTCATAAATATGTATAAACATGATTTTGAATTCATTTAATTGAAAATTTTGAAAAATTTTACTAGAATTGGGTAGTCAGTATATAAGACTAGGGCTGTTCTTTATTATCAGAGAGCACTAGATTCTAATACAACTACTGCTTTACTAGTATTTTTAATGGTAACCAAGTGTTTAAGATAAAAATTTTAAAAATCCGAAAGAATTTAACCCCTTCCCACACTTAAGATCTTGCAATGCCCTCATTTGCAAGAAATCGGTAACAATTTAAATTATTGAGGGTGATTAGCGTAGAAAAATGATTAAATTTTACCAAAGTTTCCAAACATATTGGCGTTTTTTTCTGAATGATAAATGGTGCATATCATTTGTTCATTCCGTCTTTTGTTACATCACATGTATTTTTCATCTTGTCGTCAAAATTAGTAGCTTTTGCTGAACTTAATGCCAGTCTTTGAAAATGTGCTGTTTTACCCTGTTGTGTACATAAGACAAATTGTAAACATATATACATATTTTTGAAGTTTGGTATATTACCCCACATTCAAAAATTATTAAAATCTAATAAAAGTTCAAAAATTATAAAAAATATTACAATATCAACATAAGTGCTAAATGTAATAACATTACAAAAATAAAATAAATAAAACTAAATAAACTAGGGTTGTTACTGATACCAGTAGGGGTTCCATGCATAACCGTATGTGTTATAAAATGCTTCAGCTGGGTTATAAGTAGGATACGGTGGTTACATCTCTATAGACCAGGGAGGAAATATGGGCGTTGGAGTAGGAATATAGTTTCTACCTACATGTTGGCAATGTGCTATAATTTGGTTTTGATGAACTTACCAATCTTCAAATGCTCGATGTCTAGCATTTTCATATTCTTGTGAAGCTATAAACCTTTGCATTTCTGTCATTTCATTTCCCCCTCCCACATTACCTGGCTGTTGATTTCTCTCAACCTGTGGATGTCTTCCATTATATGCTACTGCGGCGTTATTTCGCCTCTTCAAAACCTTAGCACCATGATATACATTTAAACCAATTGTATCGTGCGGTTCTGGTTCTTCGACTAATAATCCCCCCCGACTTATATCCACATTGAGATACTCAGCAATTAATGTAATAAATATACCACCTCCTATTATACTGTGCGGTCTCATCCCCCTAACCATAGCTGATAAATAATAACCCACACAATAAGGTATACTTACAGCGCTTTGTGGGTCTCGAATACACATGTGGTAAAACAAATCCTGTTCATTTACCTTTTCCTTATTCTTACCTCGTTGTGTAATCGAGTTCGCTAGAAACCTATGAATCACTCTTAACTCAGCTCTATCTATATCCAAATAATAGTAATTTCCCCCTTTAAATCGGTGATGGCTAGTCATTTGACTCCATACACCATGCGTATCAAAATTTTCATCAATCTTCCTACCATTTAATATCAACCCTCGACAATCGGCAGATGCTAGCTCCTCAGGCGTATATATACGTAAGGCCTGAGCCATGTCTAGTAGAGACATGTGGCGCATCGAACCTCCTAACAAAAATCTAATAAAATTTCAATCGGTTAAACTAGCTACCCGATCATTTATTTCTATACTACACAATAATTCTTCACACCATACTTTATATACAGGTCTACGCATGTTGAATAATCATACCCAGTCATTAAAAGTAGAATTACCATACCTCTGTGTAAGTAATTCTCTAATCCGTTCGCCCAATTCTACGGCTTCTAACGGTTCCCATTCTATGACCCTAGGTACTTCAACAGCTTTAGAATGAATAGTGTGCAAGGCCCTTTGGTATTTTGGATAATCTATCCAACGTCTGTCTAATCTCAAGTTTGGGTGCAAATTTTCCACGTGCATATCTGAAAATGTCATAACTGGATGAGGTATATCTTGGTTGTAATAGTTATCAACATCCTGTTGTTCCACATTCTCAGGAGGAGCAATGCGAGCTTGGGATGAAGATTCATCCCTTTCAGTCTGCAAAACACATCAAACACGATTTTTGTGCATCCAAATATGCATTAGTGTCAGCAAAATCATCAATCAAAATAATTACAATGACATGTTCAATTTATATCAAACTTATGCTCATTTTCATTTTTTTATCAAATCTACATTTTTTCAAATAAGCATATACGAAAATGTTCGCAAAGTTCATAAGCATTCAACTCAAATAACATGTCAAAATAATCATTATTAGTAACTAAACAAGTTTCAAATGGCATTATCTCTCAAAAATCAAGCTCATGAATTTTAGACTTGAAAAAGTCCACTTTAATACTCAAAAATCATGTTTAGGCTCAAAGTTTGGATCATTTAACTACCTAAACATGTTACACTACTTAATTTAGCAATAATTCATGAAAAAAATCGGCCATAACCTGTTTATATCAAAAAGCCCCAAATTTGCTCAAGAACACAAATCCTAGATTACTCAAAATTTGAAGTTTAAGGCTTCTAATCATGTTAAATAGCATCAATCTAGGTTATACAAGCATAATACACAAACAATTTAAGTATAATTACACTAAAAAGCATTAAAATCGAATTGGGTATAAAATTGCTCAAGAACACTAATTTTCGGATTAAATGGTATTTAGGTGTAGAAATTTACCATTTTCCTTGAGTAATTCCTTGATAGCATTCTTCTCAATATGATTTTAGTAAAAAATGTGATGATTTTTGGTGAAAAATTCGATTTTCGCGTGTGTTTTTGGTTGGTTTTTCGCAGTTTTGTGGTGTGGGTGTTGAGGATACTGATCTGTTCGGCTGTTATATTTTTTTCTGGATTTTAGACCCTCCGCGAGTCGCGGTATTTGTGTTCTTCAAACTCCGCGAGTCGCGGCGTTTATTTTTTTTTTATTTTTTTTTATTTTTTTTTCTAAATCTTTAACTTATAAAACAAATATTAATTAATTTTAAAAATTTTGTTTCCCTTGTTATTTAGGACGAGGTCATTTCGGAACGATGTCCTAGTCCGTCCCTCGACAAAATTTTAAAATTTGTCTTTTTAAAGCGCGATTTTAAAAGCAAAGATTTTTGGGTTTTTTTTTTAATGTTTTTGGCATACTTTAATTCAATAAGATTAAAAATAATGATAATAAAAGTTCTCGTTCCTCCCTCGGGTAAAGCAATTTCGGTTCAACGACCTAGTCTTCAACTCACGATGAATTTTAAAAATCATATTTTTAACTTAGCGAAATAAAGTAAATTTTTGTTTTTAAATTCACACCAAACTTAAATTTAAAATGCATAAAATTAAAAATTCATATTTTAAAAATTCACACCAAACTTAAATAAAAATTCATATTATAAATTCACACCAAACTTAAATTATATTTTTATTTTTTATACATACAAACTTATATTAAAAATATTAATTTTTTCAAATATTTACAATTTTAAATATATTGATTTAAGATTTATATATTAATTTTAAAAACATGGTAAAAATAAAATTAAAAATCTTTTTGACTTTTATCCCACTTTAATCAATCAAATATTATCAAAAATATGCGCCTCTCTTTTCGGTAAAGTAATTTCGGTTCCATGACCTAATTTAACTCATGACGAATTTTTGAAATATTTTTGGATTGATTGATTAAAGATATTTATACCTTAAGAATAAACGTTAAATTTCGCAGTGATGTAATAAATTTTTGTATGATATCAATAATTTCGGTCGCAAGACCTAATTTCATCGAATACCAATTTAATACTTTATAGCGAACAAATTAGCGTTTATTATCAAAAGGTTAAAAATAAAAATAAAAATAAAAATGAAAACTGTACAAACTTACCTGTGAAATAGATTTCTTAGTGATATGCTCTAGCCCACTCATAAGATAGTCGGACTAATTGATTTTCCATGGCTACATAGGCGTAACCTCGAGCATTTAATGTTTTTTCTTCTAAACATATGAACGGTCCATCTCTGCATAAAGTAACAAATTCGGTGTTTGAATAGGTTTGATTATTTGAACATTTACCTTCGTGTGACCATTTTCCGCATTTGTGACATTTTTCAAGGTGTCGTGCTCTTCTTTTGGCTGTGGATTTTGATTTTCCTTTACCAAATTGTAACTTATTATCTTCGCATCTGGATTCTTTTCTTACTCCGTCCAATTTACCTCTGATTAATTATACTATTTCACTTGGAAGTGTGTAATTATTACGTTTAGTGATCAAAGCGTGTAGCATTAGACCATGGTTTAGTTCAAAGGAAGTCTTCATTTCGTAAAAACCTAAAAAAATTAAAAATTCAGAATGGGGGTAGAAGACTAGTTCTTTAGGGTCTGCTAGGGAAAGACCATTCGGGTTCCATTTTCGAAAACTACACGAAAACAGAAAATCTAACTCTAACAGAAATACATAAACCTCCCTATACTTAGTTGAAATTGTGATTAACATTATTTTCAATTGAATCATCAACAACTTGTATATCTTTGACTTTTACTTCAATCCATTTGTTGATTTCCTCCGTAACTTTCACAAATTCAACTAACATCGCCTTTTCTTTTGGCGATAAATTGGATACTAATCGGTTACATAACTTAAAGTTTCCCTTAATCTTAGCATCGTGAATCCGTTTATAAAGTTTCTTCGTTGAACTGTTAAAAATGGGTTCATCTAATTTCGTATCATCAACGGCATTCTTTGTGATTGGATCATCATTAAGTGTTTCTTCATCTTCCCCACACTTATGCGTTTTTATTGGTCTAACAGTTTTGGTTGGTGGAGATCTAAACTTTCGGTTCACAAAGGTGATCGATGTATCACCATCCCTAAGTGTCATTCTACCTTCTCTTACATCAATGAATGCCTCGGTGGTTGCTAAAAATGGGCGACCTAGAATTAGAGGAATATCAAGGTTTTCCTCCATATTAATAACTATGAAGTTTGCAACAAAGGTCAAACTTCCCACGTTAACAAGTAAATTATTTGCTATTCCAACCGGGTGTTTAATGGTTTGGTCAAATGATTGAACACCTATTTTGGTTGGTTTTAATTTACCTATGCCTAATCTTTTGTATAAGGAAAGAGGCATAATATTTGCACTTGCTCCTAAATCTGCGAGTCCATTATATACAGCACCATCATTAAGCAAGCAAGAAATGATAAATTCACCCGGGTCTCCTGCTTTAGTAAGTCGAGTTGGTTTGTAAACCTTTTTCGGGTGTTCTTTTCTTAGTTCTTTCACTTCTATTTGAACTTCTTGTTCACATTTTTCTTCGTTTCTTGGAATGGGAGGTTTGTATAAGAATTCTTCTTCATCACTCAAATTTGACTCCTCCCTATATTCCAATTTTGATTTTTCATATGTTGTTGATAACATATTTATGTTTTCATTTTGAAGGTTTTCTTGGGTGGTGAAATTATGATTAACTTCATTGTCAACTTCCATCGGACCATGTATGTAATGTTTAACTCTGTGACCATTAACTTTAAATTCAATCCCATTTGAATTTTTTAATTCTACTGTTCCATATGGGAAAACTCTTTTGACTATGAATTGTCCAGACCATCTTGATTTCAATTTTCCAGGAAATAGCTTGAATCGTGAATTGAAAAGCAGAACTCTGTCTCCTTCTTTGAATTCTTTTGAACTTCTGATTCTTTTATCATGCCATTTCTTCGTTTTTTCCTTATAGATTAAGGAATTTTCATATGCTTCATGTCTTAATTCTTCTAATTCATTTAATTGACTTAACCGTAGACGTCCAACTTCATGTAAATCAAGATTACATGTCTTCAAATCCCAAAATGCTTTGTGTTCAATTTCTACTGGAAGATGACATGCTTTTCCGTAAACGAGTTTAAAAGGTGTGGTTCCAATTTTAGTTTTGTAGGCTGTTCTAAAAGCCCAGAGTGCATCCTCCAATTTTATGGACCATTCCTTCGGATTTGTTCCTACGGTTTTCTCTAGAATACGTTTTAAAGCTCGGTTGGTATTTTCAACTTGTCCACTTGTTTGTGGATTATATGCAGTGGAGATTTTATGAGTTACTCCATATCTTTTAAGAACTTTCTCAAGTTGATTATTACAGAAATGAGTACCCCGATCACTTATTAAAGCTTTCGGTGTTCCAAACCTTGCAAAAAGACGTTTTAAAAAGTTGACTACAACTCGTGCATCGTTAGTTGGGAGAGCTTGTGCTTCCGCCCATTTAGATACATAATCAATGGCAACGAGATTGTAGAGATTATTATGAGATTTTGGAAATGAACCCATAAAGTCAATACCCCAAATGTCAAATACTTCACATACTTGAATGACATTTTGTGGCATTTCATCACGTTGACTTATTTTTCCGGCCCTTTGACAAGCATCACAGGATTTGCAAAGAAGGTGCGCGTCTTTGTAAATTGTAGGCCAATAGAATCCAGCATCATAAACTTTTCTTGCTGTTAGTTGAGGCCCATAATGCCCTTCTGTTGGTCCTGTGTGACAATGGTTTAAGATTTTACTAGCTTCATCTCCGAATACACATCGGCGTATTATTCCATCGGGACAACTTTTAAACAAATGTGGATCTTCCCAGAAATAATGTTTTATATCACTGAAAAATTTCTTTCGTTTTTGGTATGATAATCCTTTTTCAAGGAATCCACAAACTAAGTAGTTTGCATAGTCTGCAAACCATGGAATTTCATTATAATCTATCTTCAATAGATATTCATCAGGAAAGTTGTCTTGTATGGCCGATTCATTTAGAACTTCTAATTCAGGATTTTCAAGACGAGAAAGATGATCAGCGGCGAGATTTTCTGCTCCTCTTTTATCTCGGATTTCAATATCAAACTCTTGTAAGAGTAAGATCCAACGGATTAATCTTGGTTTGGCATCTTATTTCGAAAATAGGTATCTAAAAGCAGAATGGTTGGTATAGACCACCGTTTTAGCTAGAACGAGATATGATCGAAATTTGTCAAAAGCAAAGACAATAGGAAGGAGTTCTTTTTCAGTAGTTGTATAGTTTGTTTGTGCTCCTTGTAACGTCTTACTAGCATAATATATAGGTTGAAATCGTTTTTCAATCCTTTGTCCTAAAACGGCTCCCATTGTAAAATCACTTGCATCGCACATTAGTTCAAACGGTAGATTCCAATTTGGTGTTATCATGATCGGCGCATTAGTGAGTTTCTCTTTAAGAATATTAAAAGATTTGATGCATTCATCTGAAAAGATGAATGGAGCATCCTTTTCTAGGAGTTTATTCATAGGAGTGGCAATTTTAGAAAAATCTTTTATGAAACGTCGGTAAAAACCGGCATGCCCTAGAAAACTCCTAACTCCTCTAACATTGGTGGGATGTGGAAGTTTAGCAATTACATCTACTTTAGCTCTATCCACTTCAATTCCTTCCTTTGAAATTTTATGTCCAAGAACGATGCCTTCTTTAACCATGAAATGGAATTTCTCCCAATTAAGTACTAGATTTGATTGTTCGCATCTAATAAGCATTCGTTCAAGATTAGCTATACATGATTCAAATGTATCACCGAAGACTGAAAAGTCATCCATGAAAACTTCCATGCATTCTTCTATCATGTCGTGAAAAATCGCCATCATGCACCTTTGAAAGGTTGCAGGGGCGTTGCAAAGTCCAAATGGCATGCGTTTGTAAGCAAAAGTACCATAAGGGCACGTTAATGTGGTTTTATCTTGGTCTTCGGGTGCTATTGGAATTTGAAAATATCCGGAAAAACCATCTAGAAAACAATAGTAACTATTTCCGGCTAACCTTTCCAACATTTGATCAATGAAAGGTAAGGGAAAGTGATCTTTTCTGGTGGCGTCATTTAATTTTCTATAATCAATACATACACGCCATCCTGTTACAGTCCTAGTAGGAATAAGCTCATTTTTCTCATTTATGATGACAGTCATGCCACCCTTCTTAGGCACGCATTGAACTGGGCTTACCCATGGACTATCAGAAATTGGATAAATTAAACCTGCATCAAGCAGTTTAATAATTTCTTTTTTAACAACATCTTGCATATTAGGATTTAGTCTTCGTTGGCGTTGCACATACGTTTTATGACCTTCTTCCATAAGGATTTTATATGTGAAATACGAAGGACTTATTCCTTTAATATCATGAATCTTCCATGCAATGGCTGGTTTATGAGCTTTTAACACAGAAATGAGTTGTGATTTCTCATTTTCAGTAAGAGAAGACGATATTATTACAGGTAATTCAGATTCACCATGTAAATAAGCGTATTCGAAATGATTTGGAAGTGGCTTTAACTCTAATGTCGGAGGTTCTTCTATCGATGATTTATATCGATATCTGTCTTCTTCTTTTAGCATTTGAATTTCTTCTGTTGTTGGTTCATATCCATTAGCCATTAGTGTAGCTAACATTTCAGTTTCATCAATTAGTTCAGTTCCTTCTCCTAAAGAACATTCTCCTGTTCCTTGTAATTCTGGAAATTCTTCTAACAATTTTGCATGTGAATTTATAGTTTGAATATAATAACAAGTATCATCTGCAGATTGTGGTTGTTGCATAGCTCTATCAACTGAAAAAGGTAACACTCTCGTCCTCTATACTTAGGGTCAGTTTCTTACCAAACACGTCTATCATTGCTTTAGCCGTGTTTAAGAATGATCTTCCTAATATGAGAGGAACTTGAGAATCTTCTTCCATGTCCAGAACAACAAAATCTACTGGAAATACTAAAGTACCAACTTTAACTAGCATCTTCTCCATTATCCCTCTAGGATATTTTATTGATCTATCGGCTAGTTGTATGCTTATTATTGTTGGTTTCAATTCTCCAAGGTCTAGTTTAGTGTATAGTGAATACGGCATTAAATTTATACTAGCACCTAAGTCTGTCAATGCTTCTATTGAACTAAGACTACCCAGAAAACATGGAATTGTGAAACTTCCTGGATCAGATAGTTTTTCTGGTATCTTATTCAACAGCACTGCTGAACAATTAGCATTCATATTAACGGCCGAGAGTTCTTCCATTTTTTTCTATTTGAGATTAGATCTTTCAAGAATTTAGCATATCTAGGCATTCCTGAAATCACATCAATGAAAGGAAGATTTACATTTATCTGTTTAAACATATCCAAGAATTTGGATTGCTCGGCTTCAAGTTTCTCTTTTTTCATTTTACTCGGGTAAGGAAGTGGTGGTTGGTATGGTTTAACATAAGGTTTAGCCTTATCTGTGTTATCTTCATTAACCTTTTCAACTACCGGTTCTTTTTCCTTATCTTGTTCAGGTTGTGGTTCTTTTGGAGTAGGAATAGCTTCATCAGAAATTACAGGTATTTCAGGTGGTTTAAGTGTTGTACCACTTCTTGTGGTAATGGCTTTAGCTGTTTCATTCCGGGGGTTAGCATTTGTATCACTAGGTAAACTTCCCGGTTTTTTTTCACCTATTAACCTTGCTAGGTTACTTACTTCTTGTTCCAAATTTTGAATAGAAGCTTGTTGATTTCTAAATGCTTGAGCATTTTGTTCATTAGTTTGTTTCTGAGATGTGAAAAACTGCGTTTGAGTTTCAACTAGCTTCGTCATTATATCTTCTAAATTCGGCTTTTTATCATCGGTTTGTGGTGGCTTGTTTTGAAAATTAGGTCTTTGCTGATTGTAAGTATTATTGAATACTTGTTGATTACTAGGACCTTGTTGGTTATTGTATGGAACATTTCGGTTATAATTCTGGTTTTGATTGTAAATTGGTCTTGGCGGTTGATAATTATTCTGATAATTATTTCCAGGCCTTTGGTTTAGATATGAAACATTCTCTCTTTGTTCCATTGTTAGTTCAATACTGAGACAATCTTTTGTCAAATGTGGTCCTCCACACTGCTCACAACTAATTCGTATTGAATGTATATCCTTAGTCATCTTTTCCATTCGTCTCTCGACAGCATCTATCTTTGCGGAAATGGAATCTAAGTCATGGCTAGAATTGGCTCTAGCTGCTTTAGATGATCTAACGATATCTTTTTCTTGGTGCCACTCATGTGAGTGGGAAGCAGTGTTATCAATAATTTTGTAAGCATCAGTTTCTGTTTTCTTCATAATGGAACCACCAGCTGCTATATCGATGTCTTTCCTTGTAGTGATGTCGCATCCTTGGTAGAATATTTGTACTATTTGATAGGTGTCTAAACCATGTTGCGGATATCCTCTCAATAACTTTCCAAATCTAGTCCACGCCTCATATAGAGTTTCATTTGGCTTCTGTGTGAACGTAACAATTTCTCCTTGAAGTCTTACGGCTTTAGATGCCGGAAAGAATTGTTTAAGAAATTTTTCAACTAAAACGTCCCATGTATCAATCGCCCCTTCAGGTAACAATTCCAACCAATCTTTGGCTTCTCCCTTTAAAGTCTAGGGAAATAACATGAAATATATCTGTTCATCTTCAACTTCTCTTATTTTAAATAGTGTGCAGATCCTATTAAAGGTACGAAGATGTTCATTTAGATCTTCCTTCGGCGCACCACTAAATTGGCATTGATTAGTCACCATGTGTAGAATTTGTCCTTTGATTTTATAATCTGGCGCATTAATGTCTGGATGAGTAATTGCGTGACCTTGGCCAGTGCGTTTAGCTCTCATTCGGTCTTCCATACTTAAAGGTTCCAGATTCTCCATAATTGAATTTGTTGAATCTGAATCACTAGAGGATTCTGATTTAATGGTTCGTTCCTCAACAATCTCTGTTTGAATGATTGGTGGTTCCGGAGGAAAAATTAATGGTTCAGGATCTATGAATTGTCCCTGAATATTCTCCGGATTCTCAATTGTGAGGTCGGGTTCAAAAAATGGATTATCGGAAATTTGAATTGGAGTACTTGGTCGACTGGATGACGATTCTAAAGAAAAATCAATGGCGGTAATATTAGCTAGATGTCTTGATCGAGTTACAGGTGGTGAACGTACAAAAGGTGGTGAACTTCTTGCTCGGTGCATTCACTGAATATCCTATTAGTTTTTAAAAGGAAAGAAAAATTATATAAGTTATCCAATTAATAGACTTTTCTGATTTTGCCCACGTTTCGAATAGCCAAAAGATGCAGCAGAGGGGCAGGATTCGTTTGGTCTCAATATAATTGAGGACTGTTTGGCTCCAATAACCCAGTCCACGTACAAATCCAACTATTACTACGAACCAGAAAATTTTGATGTCTATCAATTTAACCACTTAAAATAAATTTTCGTAATTTAAAGAAATTTAGATAAGAAGTAGAATAAAATTCTATGTCCTAAAACTAGAATGGCGAGAAATAAGAAAGAAAAAGAGCGCGTCGAAATAGGTCGAAAAAGAAAAGGGTTGAAAAATAAAAGGCGTCGAAAAATAAGAAAGAAAAAGAGATAATTATAAAACTTTAAAACACTCGACAAACCCAACCTTATTACTATCACTAACTTAAAATTAAAATTGCAAATTGAGATTACTAATTGGAGTGATAATTGATACATAGGTAAAAGGCGTCGAAAAATAAAAATAAGAAAGTAGCGCGTTGAAACTTAAAAGGGAAGTAAAAACTAAAAATTAAAAGTTGCGTCTAAAAATATTAAAGCTTACAAGTAAAACTATATCCCAAATGGCAATAACTTAAAAAGGTACTAAAACTTAAAAAGGCATCGCAAAATTCTAAAGCACCTAAATCTTAGTCTAAAGAAAAAGCACTTAAGGAATTTTACGGCAAAGCCTAAAAATCTAGAAGTAAAAATAACTATGGCAAAAACTATGGCTTAAAACTAAATATGGGCGAAAAATACAAAAAATTATGCTAAAACGAATAAAAAGGGACAAAATAAAAAAATTATACTAAAAGTTTTAAAAAGTACAATTTTTTATAAATATATTATTTTTATATTATTTATTTATTAAAACTATTAATTTTATAAACTAATTAAACTAATTAAACTAAATATATAAAATAATAAATAAACTAAACTAAATAATAAATAATTAAAACCTATTTAGGGTTTTAAATTTAATAATAAATAATAATAATAATTATACGTAATTAATGCCTGATTAGGGCTTCCTGTGTGCCCGTGTCAGACGGCTCCGCGAGTTGCGGTGCCACGTACCAGCAAATACCGCGAGTCGCGGGAAATGAAAATTCAGATGACAGGCTGGTTTCGAAGGTTTCGGTTTTTTATTTATTTATATATATATATATATATATTTTTTTTATTTTTCTGTTTTTAATTTAATTAATATATTTATATAATTTAAATAAAACTTATCTTTAAAAACTAAGATAGAAATAAAATACTTTATAATTTTATAAATAAAAATCTAAAAAAATAGATTTATATATATTTATTTTTTTCGGTTTTTTTATGTTTTAAATAAACACAAAATATTTAAATAAAACTTATATTTTTATAAAATAAAAATAAAGAAACTTTATAAAACTTAAATATTTAACAAACTCTTAAAAATATTTATATTTTTGTTTTTCTTTTTATATTTTTGGATTTTTAAAACGTATTTTTACGAAAGCGTAATTTTTTAATAAAAGTAAACTTAAAATAAAAATCTTTTTTTTTTATATATATATAGCGTTGCGCTTCCGGCGTTTAAGCTAGATTTTGAGTTCCCCGGCAGCGGCGCCAAAAATACTTGATAGTTATGCGAGGTGTATATGAAATAGCTTATATTTTACTAGGAAAAACTATTAAATACGATACAATTTTACACAAGATATTTATTTATTTTAAAAGGGGGGTTTTTACCGTTTAATGGCCGGTTTGTCGATTTTTAAAACTTTAGTCGCAGTTAAAACCTAATGTAAAATAAAAATAAATATAACTTAATTTAAAGCGTAAAGTAAATAACGATAAGGAAATTGCGATAAATAAAATTGCGATAAAATAAAATTACGATAATTAAAGAGTACGAAAATTAAAAGTGCAATTAAATACAAAGACAATAAATAAAAGTGCAATTATTAGAAGTGCAATTAAATATGAAAATAAAGGAATTATGCTTATTTAAACTTCCGTAATCATGATGTTTGACGTGTTGATTTTAGTTTATTCCCATGGGTTAATTGTTCTTTATCCTGGATTATTTAATATGTCCATACGGATTTGTCCATAATAGTCCATCAATCATAAATATAAAGAGCGAAAGCCTTCATCAAATTATTCTTATTCCCGAAGTCAAATATTCCAACTAATTGGGGATTCGAATTGTAACAAGGTTTTAATACTTTGTTTAATGAATACACCAGGTTATCGACTGCGTGTAAACCAAGGTTTTACTACTTTGCTAACAATTACACCAATTACCCTTGAATGTAATTCACCCCTGTTTCAACAAGTCTATTAACTATTAATCCAGTTCCGTGTCCGGTAAAATGAATAATTATTGGTATTTATAGATATCCCGCCCACCGTACCCAGTCAAGCGTATGTGGTTGTATATAAATACGTCAAATTATAAGTTTGTATATTAAATTAACAAGGTATTGTTTAGTTAATATAAAACCCATTAATAGCCCATAGTCTAATTTCCACAAGTGTCGTTCTTTTATCCAAACCCCAATTATGGTACAAAGCCCAATTACCCAATTTTAGTAATTAGCCCAACATCATGATTACTTCATCTTAAATAAGCATAATAATAACTTAGCTACGAGACATTAATGAAAATAATATAAACATAACTTACAATGATTAAAATTAGCGTAGCGTTACAGGACAGAATTTCGACTTACACCCTTACAATATTCGCTAACATACCCTTATTATTAGAAATTAAAATTAAAATTAAAATTAAAATATAAATATAAATATTTACGTATACATATATAGAGAGAGATTGATTTTTGGATATTTAAAACGTCGAATTGCGCTGGGTTTTATAGGAATTTTCTTCCAGGGAAGCTCCGCGACTAATGGTATTTTTCTTCTTCAAACTCCGCAACTCGCAGAGTTTGTTTTTACAGCTCACACAGCCTTGGCTCCTAGCTTGCCGACGGTTTATAATATATTATATAATATATAAATAATTATAAGAATTATTTAAATATTATATTATATTTATGTGCATAGTTGACTTGTAATTTTTAGTCCGTTGCGTCGAGCGTTGAGAGTTGACTCTGGTCCTGGTTCCGGATTTTCGAACGTCCTTGCGTACAATTTAATATCTTGTACTTTGCGTTTTGAATCTTGTACTCTTGTAATTTTGAGACGTTTCTCATCAATAATTGGAACCTCTTTGATTGTATTTTGTACTTTTGAGTTTTTTGATCGTTTGCGTCTTCAATTCGTCGAATCTTTCTTTTGTCTTCACCTTTTATTATTTAACCGAATATCACTTGTAAATAGGACAATTGCAACTAAAAGCTTGTCTTTCTTGAGGAATAATTCTATGAAATATATGTTCGTTTTTAGCATTATCAAATCCCTTGAATTCCGGAAATCCACCGTGACTACGTCAAAAGTTAAATCTCTATCTCAATCTTTTGTGATAGCTTCACTCATACATTTCAAGTAACCAAATTGTTTTATCCATATTACTCGCTGATGATAAAACTCTAATTTCTAGCTCGTATGCGTCATGAAAGCATACTTATTGTCAACCATGACCATCCCAATCAAATTTCGGGACGAAATTTCTTTAACGGGTAGGTACTGTGACGACCCAAAAATTTCCGACCAAATTTAAACTTAATTCTTATTTGATTTCGACACGATGAGCAAAGTCTGTAATGTAGAGTAACAAAGTTTGTAAGCTATATTCATAATATCATTTGACCTTTGACTATTCCCGACGATTCACGAACAACTATTTGTAAAGAGATACATATATATTTAGATATAAATATATATAAATAATAATTTAAAAAGATGGCCGCTATGAATGTTTAGACACGTTTAACATTTCTTATTCTTTTAATATTCATATTATATTATTGTTTGTTAACGGCATTTGTAAGTATATGTAAATGATTATATGCATATATAATATGGAAAGTGGTTATTGAATTGTGTTGATTGAATGATTAAACTTTCTATATCTATATAATATACACGTACATGCATATGAATTTGAACCCCACTCTCACATTTTCATTGCTAACCAATTCTCTTATTTTCTTCCTGAACAAACCCCATAACTCAAAATATCTCTCTTTGCTTTACTACTCACCATCGTTTGGTACACCTCACCTTCTATTTATTTCTTTTACTTGACTAACACATATAACCAAATTAGATTCACGAGATGTAAATTAATACTGTGTTGGTTGTTGAAAGCTTTCCACTATCTATATCTATTTGTCTTCTTATTCTTTACCTTTAATAATGGTAAATGGATCTATACATATATGTTGTTGTCAACAAACTGAAGAATACACCTGCATACATCGAGCATCATACACCTTTACATATATGTTATTTATTTTTCTTATTATTCTCAAATCTTTCTTTCTTTTAACTAGAACTAACCAAGTATACCACTTGTAATTGCTTTTGCTTCTAAGAATTCAAAAACCAAAACAATACCACCTTCATCACTACCGTCCTATCTCCGTATGTTCTATTTCTGCTCAATACCAAAACCACAACAACTCAAACACCACAGCTAGTTTCAGTTTCAATTTGGTACTATGATTGAATTATCTATCTAATTTTTTCTCACAATATGATCTGGTTCATGTCAACTTTGTTCATCTCATAATCAAAAACATAAACCCAACCCAAACACCCACAAGACTACTGTTGCATCTGCTTCTATTCAGTCTAAGAGTGCGGCCCTGCAGCTGCTAATCGCACTTATTTTGACTTCTGTTCCTGCTTCTGTTTGTTGCTACAGCTGCTCGAGAACCATCACCATTGACCTCTAGCCAAACCCACTTGTTTATGTTTTCTAATTACTACTGCAGTTTTGTAAACCCAACTCAAAACCACCTTCGATCATCTCTTGCGGCTGCAATGTTTCTGTTAATGAACCGAGACAAACCCAACATCGAAAACCACCACTGAACCACCATCAAGAATATCATCGAACAACTGAAATACACCATGAAAAAGACCTACAACTTGTGACGACCCGGAAATTTTTGACCAAATTTAAACTTAATCTTTATATGTTACCGACACGATAAGCAAAGTCTACGATGTTGAATCTCAAAAATTTTGAACTGTTATATATATATATATATATATATATATATATATATATATATATATATATATATATATATATATATATATATATATATATATATATATATATATATATATATATATTCAATTACCCTGGACTACTCCCGACGATTTACGAACAATTGTGTGTAAATAAATATATAAATGTAAATGTATGTATATATAATAACAATTGGAAATAATAAAATATAATATGTAAAATAAGATATAAAATAATTAAGTTGTAATTAAAATAAATTTATATAAATATATGAATTCTATACATAATTATATGTATACTGAAATATATATTAAAAGTATAAATATTCAATATTCAATAAATACTAATATATGAGATATTATATAATTATTAAATATTACAAGATTAATAAATTGTAAATAATAATGTATGTAATTATAAGTTAAGGACATAGTTATTATACTAATAATAAAATGACTACTCTCATTAATATTAAAATTTGTATTATTAATTAATATTTTCTAAATATATAATATACAGATATGAAGTGTGATAAATATAAATTGTTATAATTACTAATATTATTATTATCATTAACAATATTAGTATTGTTATAGTTAGTAATATTATTATTATCATAAATGATATTATTGATTATATAGTTATTATTATCATTATTAATCTAATTACTAAAAATTACCATTGTCATTAAAGTTATTATTATCAATATTTTTATTACTTTTATTATTATACTTATTATTAATATTATTTTGTTATTAGTATTATTGATATTATTATGATTATTATTAATTCTACTATTATTATTATTAGCATTTCTATTATTGTTAATCAGTATTATTAGTATTATTATTATAAATAATATACTTAATAATAGGAATAACTAATTATTAGTATAATTAATTAGTATTAATATTAATTATTTAAAAAAACTGGAAATGAAACCGTATAATCTGTTACCCATAACTATCAGACTGTGTAAAATTTTGTTTCTTGACTTTAATTTGTACGAATCAAGATTTCCATCACCATAATGATCCAAAATCTGTTAGAAGTCCCAATCCTCTTTTAATTTTTTTATTATTACTTTCGGTACCTGCTTGATTCGCTACTGAACCAAAATCATTTTAAAACTCAATCAAATTCATTGTTAGGTGATACCATTCGACATACATTATCAACTCACAACCACGATTACCTTTTATCGCTTTTAAATTGTGAAATTAAAAACAAAATTGAAGAAAACAGCTCACGTCCTCTATCTTGTTTCTTTTTTAAAAAAAACGAATCAATTTTTAAAATGTGTAAATACAGTTCTTTTAGGTTTACTCTAGTTGATCTTCCTGTAAAGTTTCAGCATCCAATTCCTTTTATCGATTTCTAATTCCTGAGTCAAAGTTTTGAATCGAAAAAGTCAACCTTTATTCTTCATTAAAATTCAATTTTGTTTTGATGTTTTGAATCAAATTGAGGGTCCAGGAAGTTTATAGGATCGATTTAGCACATATTTCATTTAGGAATTTTGATCTATAACATCTTAATTTTTGAGTTCGATGATTGAGTTGAAATCGTGTTTTTTGGGTCTGTTACTGCTATATTTTTCTTATTTATATTTTTCTGTTTTTAATCACTCTAATCAATCAAAACAAATTTATTATACTTCGGATTAGCGTTTTAAAAAAAATATAAATTTATTGTTAATATATCGGGATTATGATTTTAATTGTGGTCGACTGAGTTGTTGATGAGGGAGAAATAGGAACAAATTGAAACCAGAATAAATAAATTAAAGTTTAACATCTAATCAGCAAAGCTGGGCAGACCAGCAGGTTATGTGTGTTTCTGGATATTCAAGGGGTCGCGGGTTCGAGTCACGACTGAGGCGTTTTATTTTTAGAAAAACCTTGAGGTAGTTTCTTGTTCTTTTAAAAATCATTATTATTATTGTTATTTTTATGTTATTAATATTAATAATTACTATTATCATTATTGTTATTATTGTTAGTATTATTATTATTATTAGTGTTATTACTTATGATAAACATTATTATTATTAATTATTGTTAATATTACTAATATTACAATTATTATCATTATTAGTAATATCACTTATTATTATTATTATTATTATTATTATTATTTTTATTATTTTTATTATTATTATAGTTATTATTAATTTTATAAGACTACTACTAATATAAGTATTACTATTATTAATATGATTAGGATTTCAAATTGATGACATAGAAACTTTAGTCACTAGTCTAGAAATTAAATGCGGAGATTATGATTACTATGAAAGTGATTAAAAGTTTAAGTTAAAGGAATCATTAAAATCATTATAAATATGGTTATCATAGTTATTATAATTCAACTGAGTATCATTATCATTAATAATATCATTATCCTTATTAACATTATTATTATTATTATTATTACTTTTATCATTATTATTATTATATAGTATCATTATTATTACTAATATTAGTATTGCCAGAATTATTAACTTCACAAACAAATGATCTTCATATAAAAAAAATACTTAATACATACAACTTAACTATATTAATATTTATATATATAAAATGGAGTTATTTAATTAAATAATAAAATATATAAGTTATTGATATAAAAATCATATCAATAATAATAATAATAATATATGTAAGCTTGTTCGATTACAATTATGTATATTAATAAATATACAAATGATATAGGTTCGTGAATCCGAGGCCAACCCTACATTTGTTCATTGCCGTCATATGTATTTTTACTACAAAATACAATAGGTGAGTTTCATTTGCCTTTTTAGCCTTTATAAATGTTTTTATAAACGTTTTACGAAATAGACACAAGTAATTGAAACTACATTATTTGGGTGAATGATCGAACCCGAATATGCCCCTTTTGCTTGGTAAGCTAAGAATTAGTAAACCGATCTACTAATTGACGCGAATCCTAAAGATAGATCTATTGGGTATAACGAACCCCATCCATTGTAGCGGATGCTTTAGTACTTCGATGTTGTTTTTATCATGTCCGAAGGATTTCCCGGAATGATAGGGGATATTCTTATATGCATCTTGTTAATGTCGGTTACCAGGTGTTCACCATATGAATGATTTTTGTCTCTATGCATGGGACGTATATTTATGAGAAATGGAAATGAAATTCTTGTGGTCTATTAAAATGATGAAAATAATTATTTATGTTAAACTAATGAACTCACCAACCTTTTGGTTGACACTTTAAAGCATGTTTATTCTCAGGTATGAAAGAAATTTTCCGCTGTGCATTTGCTCATTTTAGAGATATTACTTGGAGTCATTCATGACATATTTCAAAAGACGTTGCATTTGAGTCATTGAGATCATCAAGATTATTATTAAGTCAATTATAGATTGAATATATTCAGAAATGGTATGCATGCCGTCAACTGTCAATGTAATAATAGTTTGTCTTTTAAAAACGAATGCAATGTTTGTAAAATGTATCATATAGAGGTCAAGTACCTCACGATGTAACCAAATGTAATGTCTTCGTCCAGATGAATTAGGACGGGTCGCTTCAGTTGGTATCAGAGCGGTGGTCTTAGCGAACCAGGTCTTACATTAGTGTGTCAAACTAATAGTTGTTTAGATGCATTAGTGAGTCTGGACTTCGACCGTGTCTGCATGTCAAAAGTTTTGCTTATCATTTCTAGTCGAAAATCATCTACTTATCATCTGTAGGAAATTACCTGCTTATCATTCTTAGTCTAGACATGTCTTACTGCCTCTATTGCATAGACAGTGTATAAATAAATTCATATCTTAGTGTATCTGTTATTGTTACTTTTGCCTGACAGCTTCCGTAGATTCCCTCGTAACTTATGGGATTTTAGTATTATATATGCATATGTAAATTATGTATTGCATGGTACTAATCTGCATCCTATAATCTATTTCTTATCGAAAATCCTTCATCTGATCATACGAGATGAATCCTGCAACCAGTTCGAATCCCTCAGATTTCGATAGCTATTCCGATAGTTATTCCGACATGAATTTTCACTCGAGTTCCGAAAGTAGTATAACCGGAATGGATCAACCATTTAGCCATCATCTATTTTGGATGAATTGAGGATGGGTTCGTAGTTGACTTAATCCATGGAGACGCGAAGAAGGCGATCCTTTCGATCAACCAAATTCACCTCTTGGCGATGAACCTAAAGCACTTACCGGCGAACCTGTTCGTAATACTATTTTCTCTCTCATTTTCAGAGTATCTCGCCACGATTATATTCTATCTAAAATACTAAACCTATTTCATTCGCTCGTTCCGATCGACAATCATCCCGGAATAATAGAAGAAGTCAACGAACTTCGCGCTCGAGTAATCAATTTGGAGAATATGGTGAAAAATTTACCAGCTTCAACAACATCACTGACACCAGCAGTACCATCAGTAACAGCACCAGTACCATCAACAACCCATGCCTCAACATCTCATTTTGTACCTCGAGTATAATCATCGTTCTACGTATCGTCCTACATCAATTTTCTTCATTCTTCATGGAAATTATGTAATCTCTAATGTTTTAAAGATTATGTATTCTAGCTCAAACTGAAAAGCAAATGAGATTAATATTATATTAACTCATTAAATCCATGATTACATCTGAAGAAAATATATATGTATATATGTTTTTCATAAAGATTGTAATTAGAAATTCTTTTGTACAAACTGTTAATGGTAAAAATATTTTAACGGGTATGTAGTACCCGAGGAATATTTAGATTTCACATTAATAAGTTACACTTTACATTCTTCGAATTTGATTCAACGGTCATTTACTATCCTACTTACATTCAAAAATATACGTATCCATTCACAGCAGAATAACCATTTTCATTCAAATTTCATATTTGGATTTTTACCTACCAGAATTCAACAAGTGCTATAATGAAGAAAACATTGGACAAAATAAAATTTGTTAGAAACAAACAAATTAACTATGAGAAATTTTGTTAAAAATCCACGCTAACTGTTCCTAGCTAACTGATTACATTTTATTTATCGCAATTTATTTATCGCAATTTATATTCTCGCAATTTTATTTATCGTCATTTAATTTCTATTATTTAATTTACGCACTTTAAATATCGGGACACGTATACAAGGTTTTGACATATCATATCGACGTATCTATATATATTATTTGAAATAACCATAGATACTCTATATGCAGTAATGATAGAGTTAGCTATATAGGGTTGAGGTTGATTCTATAATAATATATATAATTTGAGTTGTGATCGAGTCTGAGACATGTACACGGGTCACGATACGTATTAATTAATTCAAATATTATATATTAAACTATATATAAATTATTGAATTGCTAACTGTAGACTATCAACTGAGGACTACCAACATTGGACAATTAAAATGAATTAAAATATTGATTATAACATATGAAACTAAATAATTCTTCAAGTTTTCCATTTGATTACATCATAAACCTCATTTGTATCTTGACGATTACAATCTGCGTTCAAACCTTTCATGTCGGGAGGATGAATCAACCGCACTTCATCTACGGAAGGAAAGATTTATGCATACAGCTATGCACCTGAAAACACTCGGAAACTGAGTAAATGTTTAACACAAAGCTGTGTTAATTCCTTTAGCGTTATTATTACCGAAAATAACTTTGCAATTCCTGTTCGAGATAGCCAGTTTTGTCACAGCTCCAACAAGTCAACTTCGACTTTTCATTCTAAACAACCTTATTATAACCTTGATATATATGCGTGCTCTTTTATTGTTACCGGGGAACCTTTTATATTCCACCATATTACCAGCAGATGTACCAGCAACCTCGTCGCTCCTTGGTTTAAATCTCTTCGACAAATCACTATATTTATCTATTGAAGTCTCATCATGTACTCATCCGCATCTTGTAACAAGAATTTCCATACGAATTATCGAGAATCAGCAAATCTGTATTGTGAGCCTCGCAACATTTCCACATCAACAGTTATATGTATCCATATAACATTTATCTCTTAGAACTATGATCTTTCATTCTGAAAAGCACCCAGTCTGCGAATTAATACTCTGAATTTTGAAAAGTTGAATGAAGCAATAAAAACTGTAGAAGACCTCAACAGCCAAAAGTTGATGATAAAGAATTGTATGTTAGCAAAGCCCAGAAAAAGTTTGAAACTGAAAAACTAATTGAGCAAACTACGAAGGAGTCTCTGAACAAATAAGAAGGACTAAACTTGTACATTAAGAATCCTGATGATTCTGTTTCTGATGAAATCTTTAGCGAATACCTTGCTTCTGACTCCAAACTCTTGTGGACAAATTTTCTTCACCATCCTTCGATATTAGAAATTCCAAGATATCATCGTATCTTTCATTATAAATATCCTCCATATTTCTGAAGATACTTTTATAACTATTCTTATCTGAAATCATTAATCTCTTCGTGCTATCAGTGTTACATCATATAGAAACTGTTAGTTTCTATATTCTATAAACTTTCGAGCTTAAAATATGAATGTTATTGAAGTAATGTTGGGAACTGATGCATGAGTTAGTATAATATAATGACACTTGATCAACGTGATTATATTAGAGTAAGTCATGCTGAGTTTCTAAATGGAAAATGATGATTCACAGATTATAACGTCATCATGTGTCATGTTACATAACTCTTTCATTCTGATTAACTTCTGAACATATCAAGAAAATATATTCTTGATAGTTCTATTCTCAGTGATTCTAGTAATTTGACAAATCAAATCGTGCTATTGCGTTCTTTCTCGTTTAGAACATTAAGTTCATTCGAAACTCCATACTTACGAATTCTGGACCGTTACTCGCTTTACTAGAGGATGGGAGGATAATAAAAAAGGCAAAGAGCTCCAAAATATAAGAGAAAATATGAAGCCCAATAACAACACGGAAGTTACAAACCGTAGATATTAATACGAATAGCAATATAAAGACACGGTATAATTAAGAATAGTATCACTCCAAGGGAATAGTGAAAGTAAACAGATTTTTCTGATGGAAGATTTAAAAGAAGGATGACAGAAATGATAATTAGAAAAATATCAAGGATTAGAACAGGATTAAGCATTTTCACAATTTTTTTGGATGTATGAACTAAGAAATAAAGTATAGGAATGGTGAGAATAATGGAAAGGAAGAGTATAATTTATAATGGGAATTTCAGACAGAGTAATCGAGGCAGATCACCGTATTTAATTATAGAAATCTTAATTTCCTTACTCGACGAAGAATCAAATCTTATAGATTTCCTGGATTTTCTTTAAATCCCTTGAAATCCAGAAATCAACTGTGACTACGTCACCGGTTAAGACGAATATGTCATTATTTATTCACTCTTTTGTGATAAATTCACTCATACGCTTCGAATAATCAAATGGTTTTATCCATATTACTCAATGATGATAAAACTCTATTTATCAACTCATATTCATCATGAAAACATTTTTATTGTTAGCCATGACCACCTCACTCAAATTTTGAGACGAAATCTCTTTAACGGATAGGTACTGTGACGACCCGGAAATTTTCGACCAAATTTAAACTTAATCTTTATATGTTACCGACACGATAACAAAGTCTACGATGTTGAATCTCAAAAATTTTGAACTGTTATATATATATATATATATATATATATATATATATATATATATATATATATATATATATATATATATATATATATATATATATATATATATATATATATTCAATTACCCTGGACTACCCCCGACGATTCACGAACAATTGTGTGTAAATAAATATATAAATGTAAATGTATGTATATATAATAACAATTGGAAATAATAAAATATAATATGTAAAATAAGATATAAAATAATTAAGTTGTAATTAAAATAAATTTATATAAATATATGAATTCTATACATAATTATATGTATACTGAAATATATATTAAAAGTATAAATATTAAATATTCAATAAATACTAATATATGAGATATTATATAATTATTAAATATTACAAGATTAATAAATTGTAAATAATAATGTATGTAATTATAAGTTAAGGACATAGTTATTATAGTAATAATAAAATGACTACTCTCATTAATATTAAAATCTGTATTATTAATTAATATTTTCTCAATATATAATATATAGATATAAAGTGTGATAAATATAAATTGTTATAATTACTAATATTATTATTATCATTAACAATATTAGTATTGTTATAGTTAGTAATATTATTATTATCATAAATGATATTATTGATTATATATTTGTTATTATCATTATTAATCTAATTACTAAAAATTACCATTGTCATTAAAGTTATTATTATCAATATTTTTATTACTTTTATTATTATACTTATTATTAATATTATTTTGTTATTAGTATTATTGATATTATTATGATTATTATTAATTCTACTATTATTATTATTAGCATTTCTATTATTGTTAATCAGTATTATTAGTATTATTATTATTATAAATAATATACTTAATAATAGGAATAACTAATTATTAGTATAATTAATTAGTATTAATATTAATTATTTAATTATAAAAAAAACCGAAAAAGAAACCGTATAATCTGTTACCCATAACTATCAGACTGTGTAAAATTTTGTTTCTTGACTTTAAATTGTACGAATCAAGATTTCCATCAGCATAATGATCAAAAATCTGTTAGAAGTCCCAATCCTCTTTTAATTTTTTTACTATTACTTTCGGTACCTGCTTGATTCGCTACTGAACCAAAATCATTTTAAAACTCAATCAAATTCATTGTTAGGTGATACCATTAGACATACATTATCAACTCACAACCACAATTACCTTTTATCGCTTTTAAATTGTGAAATTAAAAACAAAATTGAAGAAAATAGCTCACGTCCTCTGTCTTGTTTCTTTTTTTCAAAAACTTCAAAAACGAATCAATTTTTAAAATGTGTAAATGCAGTTCTTTTAGGATTACTCTAGTTGATCTTCCTGTAAAATTTCAGCATCCAATTCCTTTTATCGATTTCAAATTCCTGAGTCAAAGTTTTGAATCGAAAAAGTCAACCTTTGTTCTTCATTAAAATTCGATTTTGTTTTGTTGTTTTAAATCAAATTGAGGGTCCATGAATTTTATAGGATCGATTTAGGACATATTTCATTTAGGAATTTTGATCTATAACATCTTAATTTTTGAGTTTGATGATTGAGTTGAAATCGTGTTTTTTGGGTCTGTTACTGCTATATTTTCTTATTTATATTTTTCTGTTTTTAATCACTCTAATCAATCAAAACAAATTGATTATACGTCGGATTAGCATTTTAAAAAAAATATAAATTTATTGTTAATATGTCGGGATTATGATTTTAACTGTGGTCGACTGAGTTGTTGATGAGGGAGAAATAGGAACAAATTGAAACCAGAATAAATAAATTAAAGTTTAACATCTAATCAGCAAAGCTGGGTAGACCAGCAGGCTATGTGTGTTTGTGGATATTCAAGGGGTCGCGGGTTCGAGTCCCGACTGAGGCGTTTTATTTTTAGAAAACCTTGAGGCAGTTTCTTGTTCTTTTAAAAATCATTATTATTATTGTTATTTTATGTTATTAATATTAATAATTACTATTATCATTATTGTTATTATTGTTAGTATTATTATTATTATTATTATTATTATTATTATTATTATTATTATTATTATTATTTTTATTATTATTATTATTATTATTATTATTATTATTATTATTATTATTATTAGTGTTATTACTTATGATAAACATTATTATTATTATTAATTATTGTTATTATTACTAATATTACAATTATTATCATTATTAGTAATATCACTAAATATTATTATAATTATTATCGTTATTATTAATTTTATAAGACTACTACTAATATAAGTATTACTATTATTAATATGATTAGGATTTCAAATTGATGACATAGAAACTTTAGTCACTAGTCTAGAAATTAAACGCGGAGATTATGATTACTATGAAAGTGATTAAAAGTTTAAGTTAAAGGAATCATTAAAATCATTATAAATATGGTTATCATAGTTATTATAATTCAACTGAGTATCATTATCATTAATAATATCATTATCCTTATTAACATTATTATTATTATTACTTTTATCATTATTATTATTACTTTTATCATTATTATTATATAGTATATCATTATTATTACTAATATTAGTATTGCCAGAATTATTAACTTCACAAACAAATGATCTTCATATAAAAAAAATACTTAATATATATAACTTAACTATATTAATATTTATATATATAAAATGGAGTTATTTAATTAAATAATAAAATATATAAGTTATTGATATAAAAATCATATCAATAATAATAATAATAATAATATATGTAAGCTTGTTCGATTACAATTATGTATATTAATAAATATACAAATGATATAGGTTCGTGAATCCGAGGCCAACCCTACATTTATTCATTGTCGTCATATGTATTTTTACTACAAAATATAGTAGGTGAGTTTCATTTGCCTTTTTACCCTTTAGATTTTTGGGCTGAGAATACATGCGCAATTTTTTTATAAATGTTTTACGAAATAGACACAAGCAATTGAAACTACATTATATGGGTGAATGATCGAAGCCGAATATGCCCCTTTTGCTTGGTAACCTAAGAATTAGTAAACTGATCTACTAATTGACGCGAATCCTAAAGATATATCTATTGGGCCTAACGAACCCCATCCGTTGTAGCTGATGCTTTAGTACTTCAATGTTGTTTTTATCATGTCCGAAGGATTTTCCGGAATTATAGGGGATATTCTTATATGCATCTTGTTAATGTCGGTTACCAGGTGTTCACCATATGAATGATTTTTGTCTCTATACATGGGACGTATATTTATGAGAAATGGAAATGAAATTCTTGTGGTCTATTAAAATGATGGAAATGATTATTTATGTTAAACTAATGAACTCACCAACCTTTTGGTTGACACTTTAAAGCATGTTTATTCTCAGGTATGAAAGAAATCTTCCGCTGTGCATTTGCTCATTTTAGAGATATTATTTGGAGTCATTCATGACATATTTCAAAAGACGTTGCATTCGAGTCATTGAGATCATCAAGATTATTATTAAGTTAATTATAGATTGAATATATTCAGAAATGGTATGCATGCCGTCAACTGTCAATGTAATGAAAGTTTGTCTTTTAAAAACGAATGCAATGTTTGTAAAATATATCATATAGATGTAGTGACCCGGAAATTTCCGACCAAATTTAAACTTTAATCTTTATATATTTCTAACACGATAAGCAAAGTCTGTAATGTTGAATCTCGAAAATTTTGGAACTATGTTCATATATTCAATTAACCTTTGACTATTCCCGACGATTCACGAACAATTGTTGTAAGTAAATATGTATATATAAATGTAAGTATATATATATATATATATATATACTTGAAATTATAAAATATAATTTAACCATTAGAAATAAATATGTAAAATAAGATATATGCTATTATATTTCTATTAATATATATATATATATATATATATATATATATATATATATATATATATATATATATATATAAATTACTATCCAATATAAGTTATTACATAATATAAATTATAAACAATAACATGTAATATTAATATATTAAAAGTTTATACAACAACAATATTACTCTCATTACTATAAGAAGTATTAGTGGTAATATATATATAGATACGAAATGTGATAAATTTAAATAGTTATAATATTTTCATTATTATTAATAATGTTATAGTTATAAAAATTATAAATATTATTATCAATAATATAATTATTATTACCATTACATTATTATAAAGTATTATTATTATTATTATTATTTATAATACTAAGAAGTATTATTATAGTTATGTTTAATAACTAATGAGATTCAAAATAATACATACATACATATATATATATATATATATATATATATATATATATATATATATATATATATATATATATATATATATATATATATATATATATATATATATATATATATATATATATATAGCTATATTTAAATACAATATATATATATATATATATATATACATACAAATATACATATAAGTATTTCAAGTTATACTATAATTGAATGTTATTATTATTACATTCATTATTATTAATATGTATATTAATATTAGCATTTAACATCAGTATTTCTATTATTATTTGTTAATAGATATTATTATTAAGAATTATTATTATTATAAATTATTATCATTATCAATATTTTAGTGATTAGAAAATAATATAATTATTATTATCAATAATATTATTGAAAATCATTTTTTTAGATAATGTTAATATTATTATTACTAATTTTATTATTTATATTATTATTATAAATTTAATTATTATTAATATAATTATATTTATTAATAGTATTATTTATATAAAATTATATATACGTACGATTAGGAATCTAAATCTGTTTCACATATCTTTCCTACTGTTATATATTTTGTTTTGGGCTATGAACCAGTTGTTTAAATGAATCAAAAGTACAGATATAATCCCAATTTTGGTTATCAATCGTAATCCTTTATTTTTTTATTCTTTTCTGTTTTGTTTGCATTGAAAAATTGGTCGAGCAAATGTACTATAAATCAATCAATTTATTCCGTGTTTAGTAAATCATTCAGTCCTCTCTGTATTATAATCATATATCGATTGTAAATAATTCAAATGGTGTAATAAAAGCGAAGAACAAAGCTGGGAACCAGGTTCCTGCCCTGTTTGCACTCCATTTTTCTAATTAAACGAAATCTTAATCAATTTCAAATTTTGTAAATGCAATTTCACTCTAAATCATTCATTTCAACTTTTTGGAAAGTCTCATAGTCCACTTCAATCTATCGGATGTCAATTTTCGAGTCAAAGTTTGGGTTTTTAAAAGTCAAAGTTTGTTCTTCGATTAAATTGAAGTTTTCTGTTACGATTAAGGTGAAATTGAGGATTTGGAAAGTTTATAAATAGGATTTAGAACATATTTCATGTAGACATCATGAGCTAAAACGATTTGAATTTTAAAATCAAGTATTGAGTTGTCATCGACGTGTTCTTGCTGCGGATATTTTTTTTTCCTTTTTTTCCTTTTCTTCTTGTTCTTTTGTTTTTCTGTCAATTAAAAATTTCCCAATCGTTTTGTTTCTATTTCAAATACGAGTTTTAAATTCAACTAGTAATATGTTTGGGTTGTAAATCATCTCTGGTCGACTACTGGGTTGAAGGAGAAGAAGGAATTGGGATTAATCTTAGTTAACGGGTTATATAGATATGGGTTTAGTATTATATCAGAAAAACAGAAACGGTCGAGTGGTAGAGTGTTGGTTCGGGTTTGCAAGTGATCGTGGGTTCGAGTCCTGGCCTGTGCAGAATGCTTATATTTTTTTTAGGTAACTCTATTGTTACTAACTATTATTATTATTATTAATATCATTATTAATTATTACCATTGTTATTATTATTATTATTGTTATTAATACAAGTTCTATGATTATTATTATTACTAAGCTTATAATCATCATTGGTATTATTAATATTGTTATTATTATTTATTATTGATTATTGATGTTGTTAGATAATTATTATTAGTTATCAATATTAATAATAAGATTATTAGTAAAGTTATCACTAATATATGTATTATTATTATCATTATCATTAGTATAAGTATTATAATTACAATTAGAATTATTATTATTATCATTATTATTATTATTATTATTATTATTATTATTATTATTATTATTATTAATTATTATTATTATTATTATTATTATTATTATTATTATTATTATTATTATTGTTATTATTATTATTATTATTATTATTATTATCATTGTTATTAATATGAACCAGATTATTGTAAGTATCATATTAATAAAATCATGAGTATCATATTTATTATACCATTAATTGTATCATTATCTTAAATTGGATTAGCAGTAAAATTAATATTGTTACAAGTACTATTATTAATATCATTGTTATTATCACTAATAGGGTTATTATTAACATATGTATATTATTAATGTTATTAACATTATTTATTTTTTTGTTCTAATATTAACTTAGTATAATAGAACAACTGTTTTAATAAACAAATTAACTACATGCATAAATATATATATTTAACACATATAACATAACTAAATGTAATATTATATATATATATATATATATATATATATATATATATATATATATATATATATATATACAAAATGAACATATAAAACATATATATATATATATTATTAACATAAAAATGATATAACTAATACATTTATATATACGTGTTCAATTACAACTATGAATATTAATAAATATACAAATGATATAGGTTCGTGAATCCGAGGCCAACCCTGCATTGGTCAAAATTGTCATATGTATTTTTACTACAAAATACATTAGGTGAGTTTCATTTGCTCCCTTTTTAATTGCTTTAGCATTATATATTTTTGGGCTGAGAATATATGCACTGTTTTATAAATGTTTTACGATATAGACACAAGTAATCGAAACTACATTCTATGGTTGAATTATTAAAGTCGAATATGCCCCTTTTTATTAAGTCTGGTAATCTAAGAATTTGGGAACATACACCCTAATTGACGCGAATCCTAAAGACAGATCTATCGGGCCCAACAAGCCCCATCCAAAGTACCGGATGCTTTAGTACTTCAAAATTTATATCATGTCCGAAGGAGGATCCCGGAATGATAGGGGATATTCTATATGCATCTTGTTAAGGTCGATTACCAGGTGTTCAATCCATATGAATGATATTTTTGTCTCTATGCATGGGACGTATGTTTATGAGAAATGGAAATATGAAATCTTGTGGTCTATTTAAATTATGAAATGATTATTTATGTTAAACTAATAAACTCACCAACCATTTGGTTGACACTTGAAAGCATGTTTATTCTCAGGTATGAAAGAAGTCTTCCGCTGTGCAATTGCTCATTTTAAAGATATTACTTGGAGTCATTCATGACATATTTCAAAAGATGTTGCATTCGAGTCGTTGAGTTCATCAAGATTATTATTAAGTCAATTATAGTTAGATATATTATAAAATGGTATGCACGCCGTCAACTTTCTATGTAATGAAAGATTGTCTTTTCAAAAACGAATGCAATGTTTGTAAAATGTATCATATACAGGTCAAGTTCCTCGCGATGTAATCAACTATTGTGAATCGTTTATAATCGATATGGACTTCGTCCGGATGGATTAGGACGGGTCTTCACAGTTGGTATCAGAGCGGTGGTCATAGCGAACCAGGTCTTGCATTAGTGTGTCTAACTAGTAGTCGTTAGGATGCATTAGTGAGTCTGGACTTCGACCTGGTCTGCACGTCAAAAAGTTTTGCTTATCATTTTGTGTCGAAAATTATCTGCTTATCATTCTTAGTCTAGACACGTCTTGCTGCATTGATTGCATGAATAGTGTATAGACAAGATTCATATCTTAGCGTATCTGTTAGTGTAAACCTTACCTGGCGTATCCCGTAAATTCCTCCGTAATCTATGAACCTTTTGTTCTATATATATGGATATTCTATGTAATTAAGAATACCATCCGTTAGCCAGAAAATCATTTCATATTTAAAAATTCTTTATTCAATCGTACGAAATGGAATTCGTCATTAGTTCAAGTCACTCGGATTCCGAAATGGAATCCCACTCAAGCTCTGAAAGCAGTGTGACCGGAATGGATCAACCAGTCAGTCATCATCTATTCTGGATGAATTGGGGATGGGTTCGTAGCCTCCTCAATCATTGGAGACAAGAAGAAGGTGATCCTTTCCATCTGCCACATTGCCCTATTGGCTAAGAACCTGAAGCACTTACCGGTGAACCTGTTCGAAACACCATCTTTTCTCTCATTTCCAGAGTATCTCGTCACGATTATATACTATACCAAATTCTAGATTATATTTATCCGCTAGTCCGAACCGAAAATCACCCCGGTGTAATAGAAGAAGTCAACGAGCTTCGCGCTCGGGTAGTGGCTTTAGAGAATATGGTGCGAAGGTTACAAACACCAGCAGCAGCACCAGCAGCATAACCAGTACCACCACCAATGTCAACAGTACCATCACCACCACCAACATCAACATCCGCATCCCACACCTCAACATCTTAATCTATACCTCGAACATCAACGTCATACGCACCATGGATACCAAGGAGTACCAACAACAACAACATCATCATCACACGTCTCAACCTCGCAATCTATACCTCAAGCATAATCATCGTTCTACGAATCGTTTTACGAATCGTTCTACATAAACTATCTTCGTCCTTCATGGTGATTATGTAATCTCTAATATTTTAGAGATTATGTACTCTAGTTCTAACCGTAAATCTGATGAGTTTAATATCATATTGACTCATTAAATCCATAATTACGTCTGAATAAAATATATATGTATATATGTTTTCATAAAGATTGTAATTAAAAATTTTATTGTACAAACTGTTAATGGTGAAAATATTTTAAAGGGTAGGTAATACCCGCGGAATATTTAGATTTCGCATTAATAAGTTACACTGTACATTATTCGAATCTGATTCAACAGTCATTTACTATCATACTTGCAACCACAGCTATACGAATCCGTTCATCACAGAATAACCATTTTCATTCAATTTCATATTTGGATTTTGACCTATCAGAATCCGACAAGTGGCATAATGAAGAAAACATTGGACAAAATAAAATTTGTTAGAAACAAATAAATTAACTATGAGAAATTTTGTTAAGAATCCACGCTAACAAAATCCTAGCTAACTGTTCCTAGCTAACTGATTACATTTTATTTATCGCAATTTATTTTATTCTCGCAATTTTATTTATCGTCATTAAATTTCTGTTATTTACTTTACGCACTTTATTTATCGTTATTTAATTTTCTGTTATTTATTTTACGCACTTTAAATATCGGGACACGTATACAAGGTTTTGACATATCATATCGACGCATCTATATATATTATTTGGAATCACCATAGACACTCTATATGAAGTAATGATCGAGTTCTCTATACAGGGTTGTGGTTGATTCTACAATAATATATATAGTTTGAGTTGTGATCGAGTCTGAGACGTATACGGGTCACGACACGTATTAATTAATTCGAATATTATATATTAAACTATATATGAATTATTGGACTGTCAACTGTGGGCTATCGACTGTGGACTAATAACATTGGACAATTAAAATGAATTAAAATATTGATTATAACATATGAAACTAAACAATTCTTCAAGTTGCCACTTGATTTCGTCTTAAACATCATTTGTATCTTCACGATTACATTCTGCGTTCAAACCTTTCATGCTTCTTGAAAACACCTCAATCGAGAGGATGAACCAACTGCACTTCATTTACGGGAGAAAAGATTGATGCATATAGTTATGCACCTAAAAACACTCGGAACCTGAGTAAACATTTAACACGTAGCTGTGCTAATTCCTTTATCGTTATTATTACCGAAAATAACTTTGCATCTGCTGTTCGAGATAGCCAGTTTTGTCACAGCTCCAACAAGACAACTTCGACTTTTCGTACGAAACAACCTTATTATAACATTGATATATACGCGTTCTCTTTTATTGTTACCAGGGAACCTTTCATATTCCACCATATTACCATCGGCGTTTAATCATCTAAAAACACAATTTACCTGAAACCACCTCGGATTAATAACCGATGATTCAGATATCATAGCATTAAATGCAGAGGAAACAAAAAAAATGGTAGATGGTCTAAACGACCAAAAGTTTGATGATAAAGAAAGGAGTGTTAGGAACACTCAATAGAAAATTGGGTATTGAAAAACAGATTGAGCTACCCATGAAGGAGACCAAGGACAAATACAAGGACCAAACCCTATATTCAAAGGATTCAGGTAATTCTGGATCCGTTGAAATCTTTAGAGAATATCTTGCTCCGAAGTCATGTTAAAATCTTGCGGAAAATCTTTCTCCATCAACCATCGAACTTAGAAATTCCAAAATATCATCATCAATATCTTCGATATTTCTGAGGATATTGTCATAAATATTCTCGTCCGAAATTATATACCTCCTCGTGCTTCCTGTGTATCATTATATTGGAAACATTCAATAGAAAATTTAGTACCGAAAAACAGATTATGCGAAACTAAGAAGAAAGCCGTGGACAAATCACAAAGAATAAGTTTGACTTCAAAGAATCCAAATGATTCAATGTCTGCTAAAGTCTTTAGTGAATATCTTGCTCCTTACTCTAAACCCTTGAAGATAATAGTTTCTATCATCCTCTGATCTTAGATATTCCGAGATATTATCGTATCTTTCATTATAAATATCCTCCATATTTTTGGAGATATTTTTATAACTATTCTTATCTGAAATCATTAATCTCTTCGTGCTATCAGTATTACATCATATAGAAACTGTTAGTTTCTATATTCTGTAAACTTTCGAGCTTAAAATATGAATGTTATTGAAGTAATGTTGGGAACTGATGCATGAGTTAGTATAATATAATGACACTTGATCAACGTGATTATATTACAGTAATTCATGCTGAGTTTCTAATGGAACGTGATGATTCACAAAACCATCATTATGTGCCATTTACAAGACTCTTACATTCTAACCAATCTCCAAAAATATTAAGAACATATCTTCTTAATAGTTCTATCTTTTCGGATATTCTGGTAATTTACCAAATCAAGATCGTGCCATTACGATTCCCTTCTTAAAACATTAATTATGTTAATCCAAAACTTCATATCTATGAATTATGGACCATTATTCGCTTGACTTGAAGTCGAGAAGAGGAGACAAAAGTATGGAACTCTTAAATATAAAAGAAGATATAAAGCTCGACAACAAAACACAAATTACAAACCGTGCATATCAATATGTATTTCCACGTAAAGGCACGGGAAAATTAATAACACTATAACTCCAAGATAATAGTAGAAGTAAATAAAATCCTCCGGTGGTAGATGAAAGAGAAGAATGACAGATATGAAAGTTAAGAGTATATCAAGAATCAGAACTGGATGAAGCATATTGGCGAATGCTTTAAAGTATGAGCTGAGGGAGAAAGAATAGAAGGTGTAGGAAATAAGAAAAACAAAGGGGGTGGATTTATAGTAAAATATCCGATAGAGTAATCAAAATAGATGATCGCATTTAAAGCGGATCCTAATTTCCTTGATTACCGAAGAATCAAATCTAATTACGAAGATTTTCTCTAAATCTCTTGAACTTGGAAATCAATCCTATCTACGTCAAAAGATATGACTAATCTATACCTACTTATTTCACCCTTTGGTGATAGCTTCACTCGTACGCTTCACATGATCGAATCATTTTATCTATATTAATCAATAATGATAAAACTCTAACTCATATTCGTCATGAAAACACTTTTATTGTTAGCCATGACGACCTCACTCAAATTTCGGGACGAAATTTCTTTAACGGGTAGGTACTGTAGTGACCCGAAAATTTCCGACCAAATTTAAAATTTAATCTTTATATGTTTTCGACACGATAAGCAAAGTCTGTAATGTTAAATCTCGAAAATTTTGGAACTATGTTCATATATTCAATTAACCTTTGACTATTCCTGACGATTCACGAACAATTGTTGTAAGTAAATATGTATATATAAATGTAAGTATATATATATATATATATATATATACTTGAAATTATAAAATATAATTTAACCATTAGAAATAAATATCTAAAATAAGATACATGCTATTATATTTCTATTAATATATATATATATATATATATATATATATATATATATATATATATATATATATATATATATATATATATAAATTACTATCCAATATAAGTTATTACATAATATAAATTATAAACGATAACATGTAATATTAATATATTAAAAGTTTATACAACAACAATATTACTCTCATGACTATAAGAAGTATTAGTTATAATATATATATAGATACGAAATGTGATAAATTTAAATAGTTATAATATTATCATTATTATTAATAATGTTATAGTTATAAAACTTATAAATATTATTATCAATAATATAATTATTATTACCATTACATTATTATAAAGTATTATTATTATTATTTATAATACTAAGAAGTATTATTATAGTTATGTTTAATAACTAAAGAGATTAAAAATAATACATACATATATATATATATATATATATATATATATATATATATATATATATATATATATATATATATATATATATATATATATATATATATATATATATATATATATATATATATATAGTTATATTTAAATACAATATATATATATATATATACACACAAATATACATATAAGTATTTCAAGTTAAACTATAATTGAATGTTAGTATTATTACATTCATTATTATTAATATGTATATTAATATTAGCATTTAACATCAGTATTTCTATTATTATTTGTTAATAGATATTATTATTAAGAATTATTATCATTATAAATTATTATCATTATCAATATTTTAGTGATTAGAAAATAATACAATTATTATTATCAATAATATTATTGAAAAGCATTTTTTTTAGATAATGTTATTACTGATTTTATTATTTATATTATTATTAGAAATTTAATTATTATTAATATAATTATATTTATTAATAGTATTATTTATATAAAATTATATATACGTACGATTAGGAATCTAAATCTATTTCACATATCTTTCCTACTGTTATATATTTTGTTTTGGGCTATGAACCAGTTGTTTAAACGAATCAAAAGTACAGATATAATCCCAATTTTGGTTATCAATCGTAATCCTTTATTTTTTATTCTTTTCTGTTTTGTTTGCCTTGAAAAATTGGTCAAGCAAATGTACTATAAACCAATCAATTTATTCCGTGTTTAGTAAATCATTCAGTCCTCTCTGTATTATAATCATATATCAATTGTAAATAATTCAAATGGTGTAATAAAAGCGAAGAACAAAGCTGGGAACCAGGTTCCTGCCCTGTTTGCACTCCATTTTTCTAATTAAACGAAATCGTAATCAATTTCAATTTTTGTAAATGCAGTTTCACTCTAAATCATTCATTTCAACTTTCGGATGTCAATTTTCGAGTCAAAGTTTGGGTTTTTAAAAGTCAAAGTTTGTTCTTCGATTAAATTGAATTGTTCTGTTACGATTAAGGTGAAATTGAGGATTTGGAAAGTTTATAAATAGGATTTAGAACATATTTCATGTAGACATCATGAGCTAAAACGATTTGAATTTTAAAATCAAGTATTGAGTTCGACGTGTTCTTGCTGCAAATTTTTTTTTTCTTTTTCTTCTTGTTCTTTTATTTTTCTGTCAATTAAAAATTTCCCAATCGTTTTGTTTCTATTTCAAATACGAGTTTTAAATTCAACTAGTAATATGTTTGGGTTGTAAATCATCTCTGGTCGACTACTGGGTTGAAGGAGAAGAAGGAATTGGGATTAATCTTAGTTAACGGGTTATATAGATATGGGTTTAGTATTATCTCAGAAAAACAGAAACGGTCGAGTGGTAGAGTGTTGGTTCGGGTTTGCAAGTGATCGTGGGTTCGAGTCCTGGCCTGTGCAGAATGCTTATATTTTTTTTAGGTAACTCTATTGTTACTAACTATTATTATTATTATTAATATCATTATTAATTATTACCATTGTTATTATTATTATTATTATTATTATTATTATTATTATTATTATTATTGTTATTAATACAAGTTCTATGATTATTATTATTACTAAGCTTATAATCATCATTGGTATTATTAATATTGTTATTATTATTTATTATTGATTATTGATGTTGTTAGATAATTATTATTAGTTATCAATATTAATAATAAGATTATTAGTAAAGTTATCACTAATATATGTATTATTATTATCATTATCATTAGTATAAGTATTATAATTACAATTTGAAATATTATTATTATTATTATTATTATTATTATTATTATTATTATTATTATTATTATTATTATTATTATTATTATTATTATTATTATTATTATTATTATTTTTATTATTATTATTATTATCATTGTTATTAATATGAACCAGATTATTGTAAGTATTATAATTACAATTTGAAATATTATTATTATTATTATTATTATTATTATTATTATTATTATTATTATTATTATTATTATTATTATTATTATTATTATTATTATTTTTATTATTATTATTATCATTGTTATTAATATGAACCAGATTATTGTAAGTATCATATTAATAAAATCATGAGTATCATTTTATTATACCATTAATTGTATCATTATCTTAAATTGGATTAGCAGTAAAATTAATATTGTTACAAGTACTATTATTAATATCATTGTTATTATCACTAATAGGGTTATTATTAACATATGTATATTATTAATGTTATTAACATTATTTATTTTTTTGTTCTAATATTAACTTAGTATATTAGAACTACTGTTTTGATAAACAAATTAACTACATGCATAAATATATATATTTAACACATATAACATAACTAAATGTAATATTTTATATATATATATATATATATATATATATATATATATACAAAATGAACATATAAAACATATATATATATATATATATATATATATATATATATATATATATATATATATATATATATATATATATATATATATATATATATTATTAACATAAAAATGATATAACTAATACATTTATATATATGTGTTCAATTACAACTATGAATATTAGTAAATATACAAATGATATAGGTTCATGAATTCGAGGCCAACCCTGCATTGTTCAATATTGTCATATGTATTTTTACTACAAAATACATTCGGTGAGTTTCATTTGCTCCCTTTTTAATTGCTTTAGCATTATATATTTTTGGGCTGAGAATATATGCACTGTTTTATAAATGTTTTACGATATAGACACAAGTAATCGAAACTACATTCTATGGTTGAATTATTAAAGTCGAATATGCCCCTTTTTATTAAGTCTGGTAATCTAAGAATTAGGGAACAGACACCCTAATTGACGTGAATCCTAAAGATAGATCTATCGGGCCCAACAAGCCCCATCCAAAGTACTGGATGATTTAGTACTTCGAAATTTATATCATGTCCGAAGGAGGATCCCGGAATGATAGGGGATATTCTATATGCATCTTGTTAAGGTCGATTACCAGGTGTTCAATCCATATGAATGATATTTTTGTCTCTATGCATGGGACGTATGTTTATGAGAAATGGAAATATGAAATCTTGTGGTCTATTTAAATTATGAAATGATTATTTATGTTAAACTAATGACCTCACCAACTGTTTGGTTGACACTTGAAAGCATGTTTATTCTCAGGCATGAAAGAAGTCTTCCGCTGTGCAATTGCTCATTTTAAAGATATTACTTGGAGTCATTCATGACATATTTCAAAAGACGTTGCATTCGAGTCGTTGATTTCATCAAGATTATTATTAAGTCAATTATAGTTAGATATATTATAAAATGGTATGCACGCCGTCAACTTTCGATGTAATGAAAGATTGTCTTTTCAAAAACGAATGCAATGTTTGTAAAATGTATCATATAGAGGTCAAGTACCTCGCGATGTAATCAACTGTTGTGAATCGTTTATAATCAATATGGACTTCGTCCGGATGGATTAGGACGGGTCTTCACAATAGAGGTCAAGTACCTCGCGATGTAACCAAATGTAATGTATTAGTCCAGATGGATTAGGACGGGTCGCTTCACAACTGGTACTGCTCTGGTTCTTATTCGACCCACATTAAAACCTTTCAAAAAAAATTAATAATAGTAATTAAATAAAATAAATAATTAAAAAAAACTTACCATGATGGCCTACTACTACTCATTGTTGATGTCCCTATTCAACCACTATCATCTTCTTGATTCAAACTATCAAACCTACTGCTATTTTCTATTCGAGTTGCAACAAAAATCGAACCCATCTCGTATTTAATACTCGTCTCTTGTTGCTGTTAATAGTCAATTGCTACTCCTGTTCACTTTCTGTTCGACCAGCGATCACCACCATAACTATCCCCATTCGATCACCATATCAATCACAACGAACACCTCTATAACCTGCTATTGTTATCTGAAGTCGCCATCTGTTTACTATTTTCTATTTCCTATTTCTTCGACTCCAACAAGATCATCGACAATTGCTGCTATTAAAACCCCTACAACTGTTGTTGCTATAAAGAAAATAACCGAGCTTGTTGTTATCCCAATCGATCGGCTTATTTTTTTTTTGTGGTGTCGGCAGCTTACACCCATTTGGTTTTATCTAAGGTATTGTTATTTTAAATGAATTATTATTATTATTATTATTATTATTATTATTATTATTATTATTATTATTATTATTATTATTATTATTATTATTGTTATTATTATTATTATTATTATTATTATTATTATTATTATTATTATTATTATTATTATTCTTATTATTATCATTTTCATTATTGTTAATATTATTATTATTATTGTTGTTAATTTTATTATTGTTATTATTAGTTATTGTTAATACTATTAGTATTATAATTATCATAAGTATTATAATTAGTATTGTTAACATAGTTATAAGTATTATAACCATTATTATTATTATTATTATAACCATTATTATTATTATTATTATTATTATTATTATTATTATTATTATTATTATTATTATTATTATTATTAGGATTACGAATTGATGTTATAGCAGCTTTAATTATTAGTTTAGAAATTAAACACGAAGACTATGATCATGATTAGCATAAGTATTATTATTAATATTGCTTATTATTAAGTAGTATGTATTATTATAAAAGTTATTATTTTCATTGTCATTACTAATAAACTTTTCATTTTATAAAAAATTACTGTTATTATCATTATTATAAGATTTATTATTATAACTACCATTAATATTATTATTAATAGAATCATTAATATTAATACAAGTTTTATCATTATTATTATTTTAATCACTATTAATATTATTTTGGTATTATTATATATACTATTTTAACAAATAAATGAAATATATATATATATGTAAAATATAAAATACATATAACATAACAAAATTTATATTTTCATATATAAAAATGAATATATAATAGTAATGGAATATATAAGTTACTAATATAAAAATTATATCACTAATAATAATATATACATAATTGTTCGATTACAAGAATATGTATTAATATATATACTTGACATAGGTTCGTAAATCCGAGGCCAACCTTGCACTTGTTCAATGTCGTCATATGTATTTTTACTACGAAATACAGTATTGTGAGTTTCATTTGCTCCCTTTTTAAATGCTTTTGCAATATATTTTTGGGACTGAGAATACATGCGCTGTTTTATAAATGTTTTACGAAATAGACACAAGTAATCGAAACTACATTCTATGGCTGGATTATTAAACCGAATATGCCCCTTTTTAGTCTGGTAATCTAAGAATTAGGGAACAGACACCCTAATTGACGCGAATCCTAAAGATAGATCTATTGGGCCCAACAAGCCCCATCCAAAGTACCGGATGCTTTAGTACTTCGAATTTATCATGTTCGAAGGGAGTCCCGGAATATGGGGATATTCTATATGCATCTTGTTAAGGTCGGTTACCATGTGTTCACCATATGAATGATTTTTATCTCTATGCAGTTTGCGAAATGCCTGATATGAGATTATGTTATGAAAAACTGAAATATGAAATCTTGTGGTCTATTAAAATGATGGAAATGAATGTTTATGATAGACTAATGAACTCACCAACCTTTTGGTTGACACTTGAAAGCATGTTTATTCTCAGGTATTAAAGAAACCTTCCGTTGTGCATTTGCTCATTATAGAGATATTACTTTGAGTTATTCATGACATATTTCAAAAGACGTTGCATTTGAGTCGTTTAGTTCATCAAGATTTTTATTAAGTCAATTATAGTTGGATATATTATGAAATGGTATGCATGCCGTCAACTTTCGATGTAATGAAAGTTTGTCTTTCAAAAACGAATTCAATGTTTGTAAAATGTATCATATAGAGGTCAAGTACCTCACGATGTAATCATATGTTATTGTATTCGTCCTTATGGATTAGGATGGGTCTTTACATCACCTAACTGAGTCGCTCAATTGGATGAGCCGTCTGAACGTGTATGCCTATAGTCAGACTGCACGGGCCTCGGGGGTAAGGGACGTTGCTGTCTATTCAGAATCTTCAAGCCTAACGCGGTACCCAGTGACATGTCTTATGGCAGGGGCGTTTAGAATCACTGTAATGAATACAAGGCCTCTGCCTATTCATGAGCCAGCATTCCATAATCTCGGCGTAATAACTGAAGAAGTCATAGTATGCACTCACTTTAATCTTATCTGAATTACGAATTTTATCGCATTTACTTTATCTGTCTTATAAATTAGAAAATCCCAAAATAAATATTCACTACTCCCTAACTATCTTAGACTTAAATATAGGTTTGATTCTACTGATATCTCAAAAATACGACTCTAGGTCATACTTCCCTTACTTATAAGTAGTAGTAAGATTTAGGCCCCGCTAAATATAAATTTAAAATAAGTACCTTCCTCCCACGAGTGGCTGATCCTGGCAAGCCGCGGCCTGACTACACCGCGCGAATAAAAACCGTCCATTTCGGCCATATCATAGATCACAAAGCTCTTAAAAGTTGATCTCGCAGGGATCAAAAAGTTATGCCAGTTCGTGATATTTAGACTAAACGTTCAAAGTTTGCCCCAATGACAAGTTGTATCTGCCCTTGTCGGTTTAATTTCATTATTAAGTAATACAATGACTTGGTCAAATGTATCGAGAACGTTACTCCCGATAGGCCTACCCCCAATAATTAAGAATGCATTTAACGAGCAATTGAAAATATCACTGCAGGAACTTAGTCGGACATAGCCGGGTATAGCATAGTTTAGCAGTTTGGTACTTGTGTCTAAATTGTAAATAGTAAAAGTAGCATGTGTCTCACCCCAAATAAGTTAAATTAGTTGCGCAATAGTAAGAGGGGCTATGAGTTCACCTTAGTAAGTAGAGAGAGAAGGTTATTCCTCGGAATGGAAAGTTTGGATGAGCAGAAAGTCAACCTATTGACATTTAAGAGTAGTTAAGTGTTTTGCCCAAGTTTAAGTTTAAGTATGCGAGTGTTTTAAGTATAGTTCGTTTTACTAAGCTTTTATTCTTAGTAAGTTTCCACTTTTAGTAGGTTTCCATACTTAGATAGTTTTCACGTTTAGAAAGTTTCCATTTATAGTACGTTAGTGTTGAACACTAGTGAGTCATCCTTAATAAGTGTACCACTTGTTAAGTGTGATAGTAACTAAGTGTATGATTACTATAGTCGGGTTTGACATTGTGCACCATACTCAAACATCTATTCCACCGTCGAGTCACCAGAATGACCAATTGTTACCGGTTGGCCTAGGATTTCTTGACCAAAATCTAAGTTTGGCATTCGAAATCCACAAGCGTTCTATAGTGGTACCAAGGATCACCCTAGGTCTTAAGTAGCGTTGACATTCGACTAATCCTCACGTTATCGTGAATGACTATTGTAATCGTGTGTTATACTATAAGTAGTAATATTATAAGTGTTAGTAGTAGTATAAGTGTATAGGTGTTAAGTAATATTAGTAATATAGTATAAGTAGTATTAGGGTTTATTAGTTAAGTAGTATTAATAGTTAGGGTTTATTAATTAATTAATGATTAGGGTTTAAGTAATAAATGTTTAATAGTATTATTAGGTTTAGGGTTTAGTGAAGTAATGATTAGGTAATGATTATTAGGGTTTAATAATAAATGTTTAGGGTTAAGTAATAAATTAGGGTTTAATGAATTAGGGTTTAAGTAATATTAGGGTTTTATGTATTTAATATATATATATATATATATATATATATATATATATATATATATATATATATATATATATATATATATATATATATATATATATATATATATATATGTATGTATGTATGTATGTAATCGTGTATATGTGTATATATATATAGTTTTTATATTTTTTTTACCGTATATACGTATATTTATATATAGAAAATATTTATATATATATATATATATACATATATATATATATATATATATATATATATATATATATATATATATATATATATATATTGTTTCCTTTTTAAACACTATCAAATCTTTATCAAATCCTTAGGATTTATAAGATTTAGCAAAAATCTTTTTTTTATATATATACATATAGCCGTATATATGTATGTATATGTATATTTAAATAATTTTTTTATAGCAAACAATATATATGTAATGTGTACATACTTTCCAATTATAATCACCTTAACAAAATCTTTACTAGGTTTTAGTTTTTTTAAAGATCAAACACTCTTTTTTTTTTTCTTTTTCGTGTATGTGCATGCATGTGTATATATATATATTTTTTTATGAACAATATGATTATGACTATGATTAAAATCAAGAACATAAACATGAATCAAAAGATGGATTTTAAAAGTTTAGATCTAGGGTTTTTACCTTGTTGAAGATTAACAAGAAAAAGATGAAGATTGCTTGAAGATGAAGATCAAAATGCTTGAATATTGAAGAACACACTTGAAGATCTTGATGAACAAGAAGAACGCGATGAAGATCCTTTGAAGATTACTTGAAGATCACTTGAAGATCTTGGTGATGGTGTGGTGGCTATCTTGGCTGAAACTCACAAAGAGAGGGAAAGAGGGAGAGATTTTTGAGAGAGAGATTTGTAAAATGTTTTGGTACATAGAATGCATTAGCTTAGGCCTCTATTTATAGTTGTGGTTAGAAAATTCTAGAATTAGGATTTAGGTTAAAGGAAGTTAGGGAACAAGTTAGGGTTTAGGGAGGAGTGATATGGGCCGATTTTAGGAGGGCAAAAGGGTAATTTTACCCTTAAAAATTTCTTCTAGGGTTTTAAGGGTTAGGGTTGGAACTTTTTACTTTAGTCCTTGTACTTTAGATTAGCTTAAATGGTTCCTTAATTATCCAAGTTTAATTATTTAAATGTACAAGGTTTAAGGTTATTTATTTTGTTCACAAAAATTAATAAGCTCATTATTTTTATCTTTTATTAACTTGTCATTTATTACACAAAGTTAATTATTATGTTTTATAATTCTTAACGCTTAACAATTATCGATTAAAGTTAAATCATTAAGTTTTATTATATTGTTGGGCATTTAATAAGGAAAAATATAGAATGGAAAAATGAGGGTCGTTATAGTACCTCCCCGTTATTAGAAACTTCGTCCCGAAGTTTTAGTAGATTTCTCATTTGCCTCAGCAGTTGAGAAGAGATGGGGTATTTCTGTATCATTTGGTCTTCGCATTCCCATGTATGTTAGGGGCTCTACGCGAATCCCAACGGATTTTAACAATAGAGTTTGATTTTCACGTTCCCTGGTACAATCGGAGCCCTTACGTGAATTCGAATAAGTGTTAACAATAAGTATATTATTTTGTTTACACGTTTGATCTCATGATCCTTAACCTTAATAGGTTGTTTACAAGTGCATTAATGCGGGGATCTTCCAAGGAATAACAAGAGTGTCGTTTGGCTAGTTTTCATTTAAAAAGGAAAGATGATGCTATCAGCATGAAATGTATTATTGAGCTCGTTAAGATCTTGAGTGTTTATGCCGCAATAGTAGAACATATGAAATAGATTAGAGTACGTAAAGATTTCAGTTACGTAGTTTGATATATGGCTGGTGTTTGTTAAAGATAGTACCACCTTCAAGTTTCGAAAAGTAACCATAATACCTTTAGTTTTCAAGAGATGTCTAATAGACAAATGAGATGTTAGTTGAGAATTTATTGACCTCATGATAATATGAGCGATTAAATGTAAGACATCGTTCCATATACATGAGAACTTGTCGTTAGAAATAGTTTCAGAATGTAGCCTTAAGATTTATGATTTCAGTTTCATGTCGAATCATAGATTAAAACTTGACTAGAATAACATCTAGTCACATTCCACGAAGGAAGAAATGTTTAGAGTATCTTCATAAATGTTTAAGGTAACTCCTTCAGAGTAAGAAAGTCATCTTCGCATAAATGGCGGGTCGGTCTATTACTTACGAGTTTAAACGCGAATTCAAATAAATGTGAATCATTATTTATAAGATATTGTTTCTATCATGAAGGAACCTTTGCTTCCTTGTTCAAATGATCGTAGTATTGATGTTTATGAGGGTGTTGTGCTTTAGCCATGAAATACCGAAAGTAGAAACTTCTTAACGATTAGCATAGCAATGAAGAGATGATGTACGTAAAGAGGTAAGTCTCGTTTTTTCACGGAGAAGGAGAATAGAGGTGATCTAAACACATTGGAGAGCAATACGAAAAATAATAAGCCAAAGTAATTTTTAAAAAGTTGTGATGTTTGTTGTGTCAATATAAATGAAGCGAAGCTATCAGTAAGACTTGAGTTATGTACAACACGTATTATTTTACGGGAGATAATTTGAACATTACGAAAAAGAGTTGATTAAAAGAATTTTTAAATTGATAAAACAAAGGTAAATTTATAAAAATGCGAAAGTGTTTATATAATTAGTGAATCTAATTTTAGAGGAGGTGAAAAAATGATGTTCATAGTAAAACTAGGGTTACGTAAAATTTTGTAAAGTAATTCCGATTTAATCAAAGTGGAAATTTGTTGAAGCGAAAATATAATTTGATATGTACTAGTCAAAGTACGTAAAGTAAATTTATGTATAAGATTTTATAAATCGCATAAGTGAAAAATCATTTTTATAAATTCCGAGATAGTTTGAAAATAAAGTCTCGTGTAAGAAATCTTTGGAAAATGGGGTACTTGTATTTAGGAGTTTATTTGTTTGAGAAAAATTGATTGAAGATTAAAAATTTTCAGAGGATAATTGTGTAATAATTGTTTCGAGGTAATGATAACTAATGAATTGACTTCTATCAGGGCGTGAGTCTTTGGACTCAGAATGTTAACATTGAAGTAAGAAGGATGATAATGTGATTATCATCAAATGAGTAAATCCCTCGGATTTAGAGTTATGTATGAAGGAACTTCAAATAAGATTTCCAACTTTGAATCGTTCGAGTGATAGTGAGAGTTCGAGAACTCGGCATGAGTAATCTGGCAGTCGCATAGACAAGTATAAATAAATGCTAAAGCAGTGACTTTCAACTATGTAATGATCATTTGAATTCAGCCTTAGTTGGTCTGAGAGGAGGATACGTCAAAGTATGATGGAATCATTTCAATTGTTACAGCAGTTTTTCAGATGTGGTGAGTTTAGCTCAAGCCACAACTTGAGATAGTGTATTTCACCTTTGATTTTCGAGTTGACAATGATCGATTATTGTTTGAGTATGACACCATCATGGTGCCAAGTAGTCCATTATAAGTAGATGTACGATTACAGAAGTTTCTTGACTGCGATACACGTATGGAGGTTCCATTCTTCAAAAGATTATGCATATGAGATATTTATCATCTCGACATAGAAAATGTAATATTGGACATAGTGTTTGTAATATCGACGTTCAAGGGTTCAAATGACTTGTGTTTTTGAAAGTCATATGAAAATGTACACCGAAAGTGTAATAATGGAGAGGATTTGGATATAACAAGTGATGATTAAGTATCAATGCTCAAGAGATATCCATTTAGGATAAAGGAATGTAAAACTTCAAGATTCGATTGTTTACAACCTTTATGGTACATGAAAGTTTGTTAAATGAGTATGAGATTGATATATAGTTTGATTAGAATGAGTTCTTCGTATCTACTAATATCAAGATGATCATTTTTCTTTTTTTTTCTTTTTTTTTCTTTTTTTTATGCCCTTGCATTTGGGTTTTTGAACAGATAGCTTGAGAGTTTTCTTTGATTCACTTTCTATTCCATACGTCATGATATCGGAATATTTCTATGAATTACCGTAATATAATCACGTTGGCCACCGTCATTAAATTTCACTAATTCATATTTCCATTCCAAGGTCACTCCATAAGGTCGGGACATGTGATCAATGATGATTTTCAATATAGTGTGTTAAGGATAACAATAATCTTAGCTGGATCGACAACATGTCAGTTTTAAGCCAAAACTTGCAGTTGGAAAAGTTTGCGTAGAGTTGTTCTCCTTAAGGGTTCAAGAGTGAATTTGCAAATGTTGCTCACGTCCTTTCTCACTCTTGGAGAAGATCGAAATGTCATCCATGAGAACAGTTACGAACTTGTCGAGTTATGGTTGACTAGTTTTAAGTTGCAATCTTTATTGACTTGGTCAACTTTCATATCTTTGAAAGTTATGGAAGTTGTGAAAGTTATGGACGTGGTCAAATGAGAAAGTTATGAAACATCGTGGTAAGAGTTGGTGCGGTTGGACGAACCATGATTCTTCACTACATAAGGGTGTATGGAAGTTTGATAAATCCGATAGGTCATAAGTTTGAAAAAATTTTAAGCGGGATGAAGATGAATAGGATATAACGAAACACTTTATATTATTAAGAATGAGGCATTAAATAAGCCTTTATTACACGAGTTGGAAATGGGAATAATTTAAGGCATAGCCTTTACATAGATAGGAAAATGGAAAATAAATAAATAGGAAAACAAGAACAAGATATACTTCACTTCTTCTCTTTCTCAGCCATCACCTTCTCCATCACTTTGTCCATGTTATTCTTCACAAGTTTCTCTAGCCTTTCGGTTTGAGAGTCGAAGGACTCTTTGATGATTTCCTTCAAGATTTTGTTTTCTTTTTCTAGGTTGTTTAGACGCACTTCTATCAGAGCAACATGGCGTCTGCTATACTCTCTATTCTTCTCACAACTACTCTGAAGGTTGATGATATCACGCTTCACCATTACGTGATCCATGTTGTTACAAAATAATGGACTGGTTTCACCAGTAGTAGCGAGTTCGGGTTGCTTTCTCTTTAGAGTTGAGGTTTCAGATGATTCTTTAATAGGCTCTTCTTCCGGCTCATAATTTGAGAAGTCACTGTCGTATTTAGGGAGATCTTGAAGAGCATCCCATTCGGGAGTACTCATCGGTTTATATACCAGTGAGTGATAAGAGCCAGAGTCAGTAGAATTAGCAGGGCTTTCTCCTTTGCTTTCAGATCCTTGAGTCGGGTGAAAATCAGGAGAAGTAGGTAGAGTATCCGGGCTATAATTTGGTGATGGAGGACTACCAATGCCATAAGGTGGGCTTTGGACTTGTCTCATAGTTGAAGAGTGTCCAACACCTACTTCGGAGGTAGGGTTGAAGCGAGCCATTTCTTCAGAAGATTTGAAGAGGGTCACTTTATTTGGTTGATTAACGCTTGAGCTTGACATCCTAACATTAGGAAAGAGACTTTGATTAGAATCTTTGAGTCAAGTTTAGTAAAGCATAAGTGTTAAGATTATAAGGCAATCCTAAGTGCTTTAAAGTCTAAGGCAGGAAAGGTTATAGTTTTCTAGATTGCTAACGCACCCTAGCTAGCAAGTAAGGCACACATAAAGATGCAATCCTAGTTCTCTATAACAGCCTGGTTATGCTCTGATACCAATCTGTGATGACCTCCAGATAGGGTCTGGAAGAAACGTCACTAATATCAAATAAACTAACATATTATAATACGAGAACAATTCTATATGATAAAAATAAACTTTATTGATAACGCAACGGAAAATGAAATGTCGTTACAATAATGGAAATTACAGTAAAGTAATTGTTTCAAATGCAAGAATAATAAATGCGATATCTCTTGATCCTAAGTCCAAGTAGCATCACATAAGCAGTAAGTAAATAAGCTTGATCAATCGGCACCTGAGACAAACATGCTAAAGTGTCAACCAAAAAGGTTGAGTGAAATCATAGGTTTAACAAAAGATTTTATCGTTGTTTTTAGACAACAAGTGAGATCTGTAGTGACCCAAACTTTTCCATGTTTATATATATTAAATGAAATTGTTATTTACATGATTAAGTGTTTCTAACATGTTAAGCAATCAAACTTATTAAGACTTGATTAATTGAAATAGGTTTCATATAGACATTTGACCATCCAAGTTGACCGGTGATTCACGAACGTTAAAACTTGTAAAAACTATATGATGACAAATATATGGATATATATATAGTTAACATGATATTATGATAAGTAAACATATCATTAAGTATATTAACAATGAACTACATATGTAAAAACAAGACTACTAACTTAATGATTTTGAAACGAGACATATATGTAACGATTATCGTTGTAACGACATTTAATGTATATATATCATATTAAGATATATTAATACATCATGATATCATGATAATGTAATAATTTAACATCTCATTTGATTTAATAAACAATGGGTTAACAACATTTAACAAGATCGTTAACTTAAAGGTTTCAAATCAACATTTACATGTAACGACTAACGATGACTTAACGACTCAGTTAAAATGTATATACATGTTGTGTTTTAATATGTATTCATACACTTTTGAAAGACTTCAAGACACTTATCAAAATACTTCTACTTAACAAAAATGCATACAATTACATCCTCGTTCAGTTTCATCAACAATTCTACTCGTATACACCCGTATTCGTACTCGTACAATACACAGCTTTTAGATGTATGTACTATTGGTATATACACTCCAATGATCAGCTCTTAGCAGTCCATGTGAGTCACCTAACACATGTGGGAACCATCATTTGGCAACTAGCATGAAATATCTCATAAAATTACAAAAATATGAGTAATCATTCATGACTTATTTACATGAAAACAAAATTACATATCCTTTATATCTAATCCATACACCAACAACCAAAAACACCTACAAACACTTCCATTCTTCAATTTTCTTCATCTAATTGATCTCTCTCAAGTTCTATCTTCAAGTTCTAAGTGTTCTTCATAAATTCTACAAGTTCTAGTTTCATAAAATCAAGAATACTTCCAAGTTTGCTAGCTTACTTCCAATCTTGTAGAGTGATCATCCAAACTTAAGAAATATTTCTTATTTACAGTAAGATATCTTTCTAATACAAGGTAATACTCATATTCAAACTTTGATTCAATTTCTATAACTATAACAATCTTATTTCGAGCGGAAATCTTACTTGAACTTGTTTTTCGTGTCATGATTCTGCTTCAAGAACTTTCAAGCCATCCAAGGATCCTTTGAAGCTAGATCCATTTTTCTCATTTCCAGTAGCTTTATCCAGAAAACTTGAGGTAGTAATGATGTCCATAACATCATTTGATTCATACATATAAAGCTATCTTATTCGAAGGTTTAAACTTGTAATCACTAGAACATAGTTTAGTTAATTCTAAACTTGTTCGCAAACAAAAGTTAATCCTTCTAACTTGACTTTTAAAATCAACTAAACACATGTTCTATATCTATATGATATGCTAACTTAATGATTTAAAACCTGGAAACACGAAGAACACTGTAAAATCGGACATACGCTGTCGTAGTAACACCGCGGGCTGTTTTGGGTTAGTTAATTAAAAAATATGATAAACTTTGATTTAAAAGTTGTTCTTCTGGGAAAATGATTTTTCTTATGAACATGAAACTATATCCAAAAATCATGGTTAAACTCAAAGTGGAATTATGTTTTCTAAAATGGTCATCTAGACGTCGTTCTTTCGACTGAAATGACTACCTTTACAAAAATGACTTGTAACTTATATTTCGGACTATAAACCTATACTTTTTCTGTTTAGATTCATAAAATAGAGTTCAATATGAAATCATAGTGATTTGATTCACTCAAAACGGATTTAAAATGAAGAAGTTATGGGTAAAACAAGATTGGATAATTTTTCTTGTTGTATCAACGTGAAAATTGGTAACAAATCTATATTAATCATATCCTAGCTAACTTATATTGTATTATACATGTATTCTAATATATTATGTAATCTTGGGATACCATAGACACGTATGCAAATGTTTTGACATATCATATCGACCCATGTGTATATATTATTTGGAACAACCATAGACACTCTATATACAGTAATGAGGGAGTTAGCTATACAGGGTTGAGGTTGATTCCAAAAATATATATACTTTGAGTTGTCATCTAGCCTGAGACGTGTATACACTGGGTCGTGGATTGATTCAAGATAATATATATCAATTTTTTTTCTGTACATCTAACGTTGGACAACTAGTTGTAGGTTACTAACGAGGACAGCTGACTTAATAAACTTAAAACATCAAAATGTATTAAAAGTGTTGTAAATATATTTTGAATATACTTTGATATATATGTACCCAGTGGCCAAGTCTTATTTCCCGACGAAGTAAAAATCTGTGAAAGTGAGTTATAGTCCCACTTTTAAAATCTAATATTTTTGGGATGAGAATACATGCAGGTTTTATAAATGATTTACAAAATAGACACAAGTACATGAAACTACATTCTATGGTTGAATTATCGAAATCGAATATGCCCCTTTTTATTAAGTCTGGTAATCTAAGAATTAGGGAACGGACACCCTAATTGACGTGAATCCTAAAGATAGATCTATTGGGCCTAACAAACCCCATCCAAAGTACCGGATGCTTTGGTACTTCAAAATTTATATCATATCCGAAGGGTGTCCCGGAATGATGGGGATATTCTTATATATGTATCTTGTTAATGTCGATTACCAGGTGTTCACCATATGAATGATTTTTATCTCTATGTATGGGATGCGTATTGAAATATGAAATCTTGTGGTCTATTGTTATGATTTGATATATATATATATATATATATAGGTTAAACCTATAACTCACCAACATTTTTGTTGACGTTTAAAGCATGTTTATTCTCAGGTGAATACTAAGAGCTTCCGCTGTTGCATACTAAAATAACGACAAGATTTGGAGTCCATGTTTGTATGATATTGTGTAAAAACTGCATTCAAGAAACATATGTCGATGTAATATATTTCTATTGTAAACCATTATGTAATGGTCGTGTGTAAACAGTATATTTTAGATTATCATTATTTGATAATCTACGTAATGCTTTTGAAACATTTACTGATAAAATAAAGGTTATGGTTGTTTTAAAAAATGAATGCAGTCATTGAAAAACGTCTCAAATAGAGGTCAAAACCTCGCAACGAAATCAATTAATATGAAACGTTTATAATCAATATGAACGAGACATTTCAAGATCAACTTTTTAAACTAAATCTTGTGGTCTAAAATAACGGCCAAACATTTTTGTTAAACCTATGAACTTCACTCAACCTTTTTTGGTTGACACTTTAGCATGTTTGTCTCAGGTGCCGATTGATCAAGCTTATTTACTTACTGCTTATGTGATGCTACTTGGACTTAGGATCAAGAGATATCGCATTTATTATTCTTGCATTTGAAACAATTAATTTATTGTAATTTCCATTATTGTAACGACATTCATATTCCACTGCGTACTCAACAAAGTTTGTTTTTATCATTTAGTATTGTTCTCGTATATTATAATATGTTGGTTTGTTTGATATAAATGTCACATTCACCCAGGCCCTAATTGGGGGTGTGATACGAGTAGCTCACGAGCAGCTTGGCTCATTTACAGCCCTAAACATACATACATGCATATTGCATACATACATACCCACATACAGAGGTGATTCTATTTATAGACCCGTGGGGTCACGGGACACCGCTATTTTGAAAATTTTTGGTAGAAAATACTCTGTAAATTGTATAGGACACACTAAATTTAAATGTATGACCCCGTATATTTTTCAAATCTATAGTTTTCCTTTTGAATTGTATAAAACACCGATAATGTAGTGACCCGAACTTTTCCATGATTATATATATTAAATGAAAACTATTTTTGCATGATTAAATGTTTCCAACATGTTAAGCAATCAAACTTGTTAAGACTTGATTATTTGAAATGAGTTTCATATAGACATTTGACCATCCAAGTTGACCGGCGATTCACGAACGTTAAAAACTTGTAAAAAATTACATGATGATATATATATGGAAATATATATGGTTAACATGAGATTATGATAAGTAAGTATCTCACTAAGTATATTAACAATGAGTGATATACATAAAAAAAAATGAGATTATTGAATTAAGAAGCTCGAAACGATATACATAACAATTATCGTTATAACAACGTCTTACTAAATACATATGAATTATATTAAGATATTGTTACACTATATTTAACATGATAAAATGATAATTATATATATCATTAAGTATGTTAACAATGAACTACATATGTAAAACAAGACTACTAACTTAAGAATTTCAAAACGAGGCATATATGTAACGATTATCGTTGTAATGACATTGTAATGTATATATATATATATATATATATATCATATTAGGATATATTCATACATCATAATATCATGATAGTGTAATAATTTAACATCTCATTTCTTATGATAAACAAGGGATTAATTACATTTAACAGGATCGTTAACTTAAAGTTTTCAAGACAACACTTGCATGTAACGACTAACGATGACTTAACGACTCAGTTAATACTACTTTAATTAATTAAACCTAATTAATTAATACTACTACTTATTACTAAACCATAATACTACTACTACTACTATATAACACTTATACACTTATACTATTACTAACACTTATGATATACTACTTATATTATAATACTTATGTTACAATAGTCATCCACGATAACATGAAGTCACTTGAACGTCAAAGCTACCTAAGGCCTAGGGTGATCCTTTTTACCACTATGGGACACTTGTGGATTTCGAATGCCAAACATAGATTTTGGTCGAGAAATCCTTGGCCAACTGGTAACAATAGATCATCTTGGTGAATCGGCAGTAGCATAGATATTCGGGTACGATCCACAATATCAAACTGACTATAGTAATCATACACTTAGTTATTTTTCACACTTAATATGTGGTAAACTTATTAAGGACAACTCACTAGTGTTCAATACTAACTTACTAAATGTGGAAATTACTAAAAATGGTAACTTTCTAAAAACGGAAACTTACTAGGAAGGGAAACTTAGTAAAACGAACTATACTTAAGGCACTTTCATACTAAACTTAAACTTGGGCAAAACACTTAACTACTCTTAAATGTCCTTAGGTTGACTTTCTGCTTATGTTCATCCAACTTTCTATTCCGAGGAATAACTATCTCTCTCCTACTTACTAAGGTGAACTCATAGCCCCTCTTACTATTGCGCAACTTATTTAACTTATTTGGGGTGAGACACATGTTGTTTTTACATTTTACAATTTAGACACAAGTACTGAACTGTTAAACAATGCTATACCCGGCTATGTTCGACTAAGTTCCTACAGTGATATTTTTAATTGCTCGTTGAATGCATGCTTAATTATTGGGGGTAGGCCTGTCGGGAGTAATGTCCCCGATACATTTGACCAAGTCATTGTATTATTTAATAATGAAATTAAACCGACAAGGACAGACACAACTTGTCATTGGAGCAAACTTGAACGTTTAGTCTAAATATCATGAACTGGCATAACTTTTTGATCTGCGAGATCAACTTTATAAACTAAATCTTGTGGTCTAAAACAACGGTCAAACATTTTTGTTAAACCTATGAACTTCACTCAACCTTTTTTGGTTGACACTTTAGCATGTTTGTCTCAGGTGCCGATTGATCAAGCTTATTTACTTACTGCTTATGTGATACTACTTGGACTTAGGATTAAGAGATATCGCATTTATTATTCTTGCATTTGAAACAATTACTTTATTGTAATTCCCATTATTGTAACGACATTCATTTTTCGCTGCGTACTCAACAAAGTTTGTTTTTATCATTTAGTATTGTTCTCGTATATTATAATATGTTGGTTTGTTTGATATAAATGTTACAATCACCCAGGCCCTAATTAGGGGTGTGATACGAGTAGCTCACGAGCAGCTTGGCTCATTTACAGCCCTAAACATACATACATGCATATTGCATACATACATACCCACATACAGAGGTGATTCTATTTATAGACCCGTGGGGTCACGAGACACCGCTAATTTGAAAATTTTTAGGTAAAAAATACTCTGTAAATTGTATAGGACACCACTAAATTTAAATGTATGACCCCGTATATTTTTCAAATCTATAGTTTTCCTTTTGAATTGTATAAAACACCGATAATGTAGTGACCCATTTTTTCCATGATTATATATATTAAATGAAAACTATTTTTGCATGATTAAATGTATCCAACATGTTAAGCAATCAAACTTGTTAAGACTTGATTATTTGAAATGAGTTTCATATAGACATTTGACCACCCAAGTTGACCGGCGATTCACGAACGTTAAAAACTTGTAAAAACTACATGATGATATATATGTGGACATATATATGGTTAACATGAGATTATGATAAGTAAGTATCTCACTAAGTATATTAACAATGAGTGATATACATAAAAAATGAGATTATTGAATTAAGAAGCTCAAAACGATATACATAACGATTATCGTTATAACAACGTCTTACTAAATACATATGAATTATATTAAGATATTGTTACACTATATTTAACATGATAAAATGATAATTATATATATCATTAAGTATATTAACAATGAACTACATATGTAAAACAAGACTACTAACTTAAGAATTTCGAAATGAGGCATATATGTAACGATTATCGTTGTAACGACATTGTAGTGTGTGTGTGTGTGTGTGTGTGTGTCTATATATATATATATATATATATATATATATATATATATATATATATATATATATATATATATATATATATATATATATATATATGATATATATATATATATCATATTAGGATATATTCATACATCATAATATCATGATAGTGTAATAATTTAACATCTCATTTCTTATGATAAACAAGGGATTACTTACATTTAACAGGATCGTTAACTTAAAGGTTTCAAGACAACCCTTACATGTAACGACTAACGATGACTTAACGACTCAGTTAAAATGTATATACATGTAGTGTATTAAGATGTAGTAGTACACTTTTGAAAGACTTCAAGACACATATCAAAGTACTTCTATTTAGCAAAAATGCTTACAATTACATTCTCATTCATTTTCATCAACAATTCTACTCGTTTACACCCGTATTCGTACTCGTACAATACACAGCTCTTATATGTATATACTATTGGTATATACACTTCAATGATCAGCTCTTAGCAACCCTTATTTATTCAACAAACATGTGGAACCATCATTTGGCAACTAGCATGAATTATTACACTAAAAATCAAATTACAACTTGTATATATGGACTAAGCCATTCACGTTTTTGATCACTCTCTCATACACTTTCATTTTTTCAATTTTCTTTCATCCATTTAATCTCTCCCGAAGAGGAACCGGAAGAAGAGGTTCCGGAGGAGGAAATATTAGGAACCACAGAAAAACAGATAAGTAAAATAAAATTCTCAACCAATGGACCAAAGTTAAAAATGGTCAATGGTGTTTTCGCCGAGGAAGTAAAATATTGGGAAAATTATCAATTTTCTGATGAATCAGATCCCGATGAGGATTTCGATGATTTTATAGAAATTACCCCGGCCCAATTTGAAAAAGAAAAAGAAAACAATAAGGGAAAAGGCATCAAAATAGAAAAATCTAATTCCAACCCCGATGAACTTTATGTTAACATGAAATATCCCGATGGGAAATACCGTCAACACCCGTATTTCTTAAGTTTTAACTATAACCCGGGGACATCTAAGCCCCCAGGTTTTTCTAAACCATTTGTGAAAACAACGGCTCGTATTAGAGGAACACCATATATCCCTAGGAAAATATCAAAATGAACCAAGTCCGAAGAGGAAGAAACATGTGAGTCGGAATGAAGAGTAGTAATCATGTTGTGTTATATATGTATTGTAGTGTGCTTGTACTTCGATGATATATGTAAAAATTGCTTGTATTGTTTGTTAATTATCTTTTACAAATTTAATCCTTATCTATTTTACAGTATAAAACACAATGGACGTTAAGGATAGACAACCAAAAATTTTAGAAGACCTACCAGGGGATATGATTGATGAAATCTTGTCTAGAGTCGGTCAGAATTCATCGGCACAATTATTTACGGCAAAATTAGTTTGTAGAACATTTGAAAGACGTTCCAAGCATGCCTTAGTTTATAAAAGGCTTTCCTTTGAAAGATGGGGTATATCACATTGGGGACACTTTAAGTTACGCTGTATTTTCTTTAAGGCATTAAATGCGGGAAACCCAGATGCAATTTTACGCTACGGGTTAAGAACCTATTTTGACTCCACATATCCCAACATAGGACTTCGTTCTTTAGAAAGAGCTTCTAACATGCAACATAAAGAAGCATGTTATGTTTACGGGTTAGTGATGTTCGCTTCTCACCAAAGTGAGAAAAAGAACATCGGATTACAACTGTTAAATAAAACACTCCCACAAGTGACAGATTTGGTAGTTGGGGTGGGAAACAAGGTTTTTAGATTGTTATGTGACTATTGGGCATTACGTAACCCTCGTCCTTTTGACGACGTTACAACATGTTGCCTAGCCAATGGTCACAACGGATATTTTCCACAAGACCAAGAATGGAAAATAATACTAGTAAAACCAGAATGCATGACTTATTTCTGGACTTATGAATTACGTGTCTTTATTGCCTTTGCTAAACGACTTGCGTATTAACTAGAACTGTCTTTATAACTGCTTTGTATCAAAGTTATTATGTGCTATATTTCATCCTGTATGTAAAATAGTGGTATTGTATGTTTGTAAATTATTATATAAAAGTTCGAATGTGAAATATTATTATAATCAGTTTTTCATATAGAATTGTAGTTGTTGAATGGTATATTAGCTACTAAGTATGAACTTAACGGGTAAGTATTACCCGAATTAAAACTTATAAAATGCTAAAATAAAGAAAAATCTTTTATAAATAAGTTCACATTATGCTACGAAATACTATTGACTACTCTTAATATTCTATATGATTAACTTAATTCTTTTGGCTATTTTTGAAGGAAATGGCACCGACTACTCGTCAGAACTTGAACATAAGTGAGGAAGACTTCCGTGTTTTCCTTGCTGCAAACATAGCTGCAGTGCAGGCCGCAATGCAAAATAACAACAATAACTCTGGTTCTAGCAGTGGAACTAATTCCACAAGAAATCGTGTAGGATGCTCCTACAAAGAATTTACTGCATGCAAATCTTTGGAATTTGATGGAACTGAAGGACCAATCGGATTGAAACGGTGGACCGAGAAGGTCGAATCGGTGTTTTATATAAGTAAATGTATTGAAGAAGATAGGGTGAAGTACGCCACGCATACCTTCACATGTACTGCGTTAACATGGTGGAATACCTATCTAGAACAAGTGGGACAAGATACTGCTTACGCACTACCGTGGTCAGCATTCAAGCACTTGATGAACAAGGAGTACCGTCCCAAAAACGAGGTCAATAAGCTCAAGGTAGAGCTTAAAGGATTACGAGCGCAATTTTTCGACATTACCACGTACGAACGAAGATTCACAGAATTGTGCCTATTGTGTCCAAGAGCGTTCGAAGATGAAGAAGAGAAGATAGACGCATTTGTGAAAGGGTTACCAGAAAGGATTCAAGAAGATGTGAGTTCACACGAGCCCGCCTCCATACAAAAGGCAAGTCGAATGGTTCACAAACTCATAAATCAGATTGAGGGAAGGATTAAAAAACAGGAGGCCGAAGAAGCCAACACGAAACAAGTCAAGAGAAAGTGGGAAGAAAACAGTGACAAAAGTCACCAACACAACAACAGTAACAATCACCTCAACAATCATCACAACAATAATCACAAATTTAATCGCACCATTTATCGCAACAACAAACGCCCCAACAACAACAATAACTACTACAACAATCATCCCAACAACAATTTCAACCGCAACAACAACCTCAACAATAACAACAACAACAAGAGGCAGAAAAATGGATGCCTAAGGTGTGAGAAATATCATTCGGATGACTTTTGTAGGGAGTTATGCACCAAATGCAACAGAACGGGTCACGGTGCTACAAAGTACGAAGTATACGGTCCATCGATTAACAGAAATAAAGGAACGTATAACGTCGGAACAAATAATGCCGACGTTACATGTTTTGGATGCGGGAAAAAGGGTCATTACAGAAATACATGTCCAAACTTGGGGAATAATAATGGTCAAGGCCGAGGAAGAGTCTTCAACATAAATGCGGTTGAAGCATAGGAAGACCCGGAGCTTGTTACGGGTACGTTCCTTATTGATGAAAAACCTGCTTATGTTTTATTTGATTCGGGTGCGGATAGAAGCTATATGAGTAGAGATTTTTGTGCTAAATTAAGTTGTCCATTGACCCCTTTGGATAATAAATTTTTACTCGAATTAGCAAACGGTAAATTAATTACAGCAGATAAAATATGTCAGAACAGAGAAATTAAACTGATTAGAGAAACGTTTAAGATTGATTTGATACCAGTAGAGTTAGGGAGTTTTGATTTGATAATTGGCATGGACTGGTTGAAAGAGGTGAAAGCAGAAATCGTTTGTTACAAAAATGTGATTCGCATTATGCGCGAAAAGAGAATACCCTTAATGGTGTACATAGAAAAGAGCAACGCGAAGCTAAACCTTATTAGTAACTTGAAGGCGCAAAAGCTAATAAGAAAAGATTGTTATGCTGTTCTAGCACACGTTGAGAAAATACAAACTGAAGAGAAGAACATCAATGATGTTCCCGTCGCAAAAGAATTTCCCGATGTATTTCCGAAAGAATTACCGGGACTACCTCCACATCGATCTGTGGAATTTCAAATAGATCTTGTACCAGGAGTTGCACCAATAGCTCGTGCTCCATACAGACTCGCACCCAACGAAATGAAGGAATTACAAAGTCAACTACAAGAACTTTTAGAACGTGGTTTCATTCGACCAAGCACATCACCATGGGGAGCTCCTGTCTTGTTTGTCAAAAAGAAGGATGGTACATTCAGGTTGTGTATCGACTACCGAGAGTTGAACAAACTTACTATCAAGAACCGTTACCTACTACCACGAATCAACGACTTATTTAATCAACTACAAGGCTCGTCGGTTTATTCGAAGATCGATTTACGTTCCGTGTATCATCAAATCCGGGTAAAGGAGGATGATATTCCAAAGACTGCTTTTAGGACGCGTTACGGTCATTATGAGTTTATGATTATGCCGTTTGGATTGATTAACTCACCAGCTATGTTCATGGACCTCATGAACCGAGTGTGTGGACCATATCTTGACAAGTTTGTCATTGTTTTCATCGATGACATCCTTATTTACTCAAAGAATGATCAAGAGCACGAAGAACATTTGAGAAAAGTGTTAGAATTTTTGAGGAAAGAAAAATTGTACGCTAAGTTTTCAAAGTATGCATTTTGGTTGAAAGAAGTTCAATTCCTCGGTCACGTAGTAAACAAGGAAGCTATTCAGGTAGATCCGTCAAAGATTGAAACCGTTGAAAACTGGAAAACCCCGAAAACTCCGAAGCATATACGCCAATTTTTAGGATTGGTTGTTACTACAGAAGATTCATCCAAGATTTTTCCAAAATAGCAAAACCCTTGACTGCATTAACGCATAAAGGGAAGAAATTTGAATGGAAGGATGAGCAAGAGAAAGTATTTCAATTGTTGAAGAAAAAAGTTAACTACGACACCTATATTATCATTGCCTGAAGGGAATGATGATTTTGTGATTTATTGTGACGCTTCAAAGCAAGGTCTCGATTGTGTATTAATGCAACGAACGAAGGTAATTGCTTATGCGTCCAGATAATTGAAGATTCATGAACAAAATTATACGACTCACAATTTGGAATTGGGCGCTGTTATTTTTGCATTAAAGACTTGGAGGCACTATTTATATGGGGTTAAAAGTATTATATATACCGACCACAAAAGTCTCCAACATATATTTAATCAGAAACAACTGAACATGAGGCAGTGTAGGTGGATTGAGTTGTTGAATGATTACGAATTTGAGATTCGTTACCACCCGGGGAAGGCGAATGTGGTAGCCGACGCTTTGAGTAGAAAGGACAGAGAACCTATGCGGGTAAAAGCTATGAATATAATTATTCATACTAACCTTACTACTCAAATAAAGGAGGCGCAACAGTGAGTTTTAAAAGAGAGAAATTTGAAGGATGAAATACCCAAAGGTTCGGAGAAACATCTTAATATTAGGAAAGACGGAACCCGGTATAAGGCTGAAAGAATTTGGGTACCAAAATTTGGAGATATGAGAGAAATGGTACTTAAGGAAGCACATAAAACCAGATACTCAATACATCCTGGAGAAGGGAAAGATGTACAAAGATCTCAAGAAACACTTTTGGTGGCCGGGTATGAAAGCCGATATTGCTAAATACGTAGGAGAATATTTGACGTGTTCTAAGGTCAAAGCTGAACATCAGAAACCATCAGGTCTACTTCAACAACCTGAAATCCCGGAATGGAAATGGAAAAACATTACCATGGATTTCATTACTAAATTGCCAAGGACTGCAAGTGGTTATGATACAATTTGGGTAATAGTCGATCGTCTCACCAAGTCAGCATACTTTCTGCCAATGAGAGAAGATGATAAAATGGAGAAGTTAGCGCGATTAAACTTGAAGGAAGTTGCCCCCAGACATGGAATACCAATCTCTATTATCTCTGATAGGGATGGAAGATTTGTTTCAAGGTTTTGACAAACATTACAACAAGCATTGGGAACTCGTCTAGACATGAGTACTGCCTATCACCCATAACTGATGGGCAGAGCGAAAGGACGATACAAACGCTTGAAGACATGCTACGAGCATGTGTTATTGATTTTGGAAACAGTTGGGATCAACATCTACCGTTAGCAGAATTTTCCTACAACAACAGTCACCACTCGAGTATTGAGATGGCACCATTTGAGGCACTTTATGGTAGAAAGTGTAGGTCTCCAATTTGTTGAAGTGAAGTTGGGGCTAGACAGATTACGGGTCCAGAAATTCTCCAAGAAACTACAGAGAAAATCATTCAAATTTAACAACGGTTGAAAACCGCCTAAAGTCGACAAAAGAGCTACGCGGACATTAAGAGAAAAGATATAGAATTTGAGATTGGAGAAATGGTCATGCTTAAGGTTTCACCTTGGAAGGGCGTTGTTCGATTTGGTAAATGGGGGAAACTAAACCCAAGGTACATTGGGCCATTCAAGATTATAGATCGTGTCGGACCAGTAGCTTACCGACTTGACTTACCTCAACAACTCGCCGGGGTACATAATACTTTTCATGTCTCGAATCTGATGAAATGTTTTGCTAAAGAAGATCTCACTATTCTGTTAGATGAAATTCAAATCAATGAAAAACTTCAATTCATCGAAGAAACTGTCGAAATAATGGATCGTGAGGTTAAAAGACTTAAGCAAAATAAAATACGAATTGTTAAGGTTCGATGGAATGCTCATAGAGGACCCGAGTTCACCTGGAAATGTGAAGATCAGATGAAGAAAAAATACACGCACCAATTTCCAGAAGATGCCTCAACACATCCAACAGCTTGAAATTTCGAGACGAAATTTATTTAACGGGTAGGTACTGTAGTGACCCGAACTTTTCCATGATTATATATATTAAATGAAAACTATTTTTGCATGATTAAATGTTTCCAACATGTTAAGCAATCAAACTTGGTAAGACTTGATTATTTGAAATGAGTTTCATATAGACATTTGACCACCCAAGTTGACCGGCGATTCACGAACGTTAAAAACTTGTAAAAACTATATGATGATATATATATGGACATATATATGGTTAACATGAGATTATGATAAGTAAGTATCTCACTAAGTATATTAACAATGAGTGATATACATAAAAAAATGAGATTATTGAATTAAGAAGCTCGAAATGATATACATAACGATTATCGTTATAACAACGTCTTACTAAATACATATGAATTATATTAAGATATTGTTACACTATATTTAACATGATAAAATGATAATTATATATATCATTAAGTATGTTAACAATGAACTACATATGTAAAACAAGACTGCTAACTTAAGAATTCCGAAACGAGGCATATATGTAACGATTATCGTTGTAACGACATTGTAATATATATATATATATATATATATATATATATATATATATATATATATATATATATATATATATATATATATATATATATATATATATATATATATATGTGTGTGTGTGTGTGTGTGTGTGTGTGTGTATATATATATATATATATATATATATATATATATATATATATATATATATATATATATATATATATATATCATCTTAGGATATATTCATACATCATAATATCATGATAGTGTAATAATTTAACATCTCATTTCTTATGATAAACAAGGGATTAATTACATTTAACATGATCGTTAACTTAAAAGTTTCAAAACAACACTTACATGTAACGACTAACGATGACTTAACGACTCAGTCAAAATGTATATACATGTAGTGTATTAAGATGTAGTAGTACACTTTTGAAAGACTTCAAGACACATATCAAAGTACTTCTATTTAGCAAAAATGCTTACAATTACATTCTCATTCATTTTCATCAACAATTCTACTCGTTTGCACCCGTATTCGTACTCGTACAATACACAGCTCCTATATGTATATACTATTGGTATATACACTTCAATGATCAGCTCGTAGCAGTTCTTATTTATTCAACAAACATGTGGAACCATCATTTAGAAACTAGCATGAATTATTACACTAAAAATCAAATTACAACTTGCATATATGGACTAAGCCATTCACGTTTTTTATCACACTCTCATACACTTTCATTTTTTCAATTTTCTTTCATCTATTTGATCTCTCCCTAGTTCTATAATGATGTTCTAAGTGTTCTTTATCATATTCATCAAAATCTACATCAATCTAGCTCATAAATCCTAACCTATATCAACTTATAAAACAACTACTCAAGAAAACTTCAAGAACACTTTCAAGTTTGCAAGTCTACTTCCAAGCTTTCTAATCCATTCCAAGTAATCATCCATGATCAAGAAACCTTTGTTATTTACAGTAGCTTATCTTTCTTATTCAAGGTAATACTCATATTCAAACTTTGATTCAATTTCTATAACTATAAACTATCTTAATTCGAGTAAAAAAAATCTTACTTGAACTTATTTTCGTGTCATGATTCTACTTCATGAACTTTCAAGCCATCCAAGATCCTTTGAAGCTAGATCATTTCTTGTCACTTCCATTAGGTTTACCTACTATAATTGAGGTAGTAATGATGTTCATAACATCATTCGATTCATATATATAACTATCTTATTCGAAGATTTAAACTTGTAATCACTAGAACATAGTTTAGTTAATTCTAAACTTGTTCGCAAACAAAGTTAATCCTTCTAAAATAACTTTTAAAATCAACTAAACACATGTTCTATATCTATATTATATGCTAACTTAATGATTTAAAATCTAAAAATACGAAGAACACCGTAAAATCGGACATACGCCGTCGTAGTAAAACCACGGGCTGTTTTGGGTTAGATAATTAAAAACTATGATAAACTATGATTTAAAAGTTGTCCTTCTGGGAAAATGATTTTTCTTATGAACATGAAACTATATCCAAAAATCATGGTTAAACTCAAAGTGGAAGTATGTTTTCAAAATGGTCATCAAGACGTCGTTCTTTCGACTGAAATGACTACCTCTTACAAAAACAACTTGTAACTTATATTTTCGACTAAAAAATTATACTTTTTCTATTTAGATTCATAAATTTAAGTTCAATATGAAATCATAGCAATTTGATTCACTCAAAACGGATTTAAAACGAAGAAATGATGGGTAAAACAAAATTGATTAAAAATGGTTAATTTGACTACGGGATGAATTTACAAAAATCTATACTAACCATAACTTAACTAACATATATTGTATTATACATGTAGTCTAACATATATTATGTAACCTTGATAGACCATAGACACGTATACAATGTTTTGACATATCATATCGACGTCATCTATATATATTATTTGGAACAACCATAGACACTCTATATGAGGTAACGTTCGAGTTAGCTATATAGGGTTGAGGTTGATTTCAAAATAATATATATACTTTGAGTTGTGATCGAGTCTGAGACTTGTATACACTAGGTCGTGGATTGATTCGAGATAATATATATTGATTTATTTCTGTACTACTAACTGTGGACAACTAATTGTGGACTACGAACGTTGGACTGTTAACTTAACAAATTTAAATCGTTAAAACATAATAAAACATATTGTGAATATATTTCGATCATACTTTGATATATATATGTATCTATTTATTATAGGTTCGTGAATCGACCAGTGGTCAAGTGTTATTTTCCGACGAAGGGATAATCTGTGAAAGTGAGTTATAGTCCCATTTTTACTATCGAATATTTTTGGGATGAGAATACATGCAGTTTTATAAATGATTTACAAAATAGACACAGGTACTTGAAAATTACATTCTATGATTGAATTATCTTATTGAATATCACCCTTTTGCTTGATAACCTAAGAATTAGTGAACGCCACTAATTGACGCGAATCCTGAAGATAGATCTATGGGCCTAACGAACCCCATCCAGGTTATGGATGCTTTAGTACTTCAATTTTTATATACAGATGAGTGTACCTGTATATTTGGGGATATTCTATATGCATTTGTTAATGTCGATTACCAGGTGTTCTTCATATGAATGATTTTTATACAGATGAGTGTTCATGTATTATATTTTTTTTTGCAGATGAGTGTTCCTGCAGTTAATTATGAAAAATGAAATCTTGTGGTCTATTAATATAATTTGATAGATAGGTTAAACCTATAGCTCACCAACATTTTTGTTGACGTTTAAAGCATGTTTATTCTCAGGTGATTATTAAGAGCTTCCGCTGTTGCATGCTAAATAAAGACAGGATTGGAGTCTGCATGCTTGTGCAATATTGTTTAAAAACTGCATTCGAAGACTTAAGTTGTTATGTAATATTATTGTAAACTATTATGTAATGGTCGTGTGAAAACGCTACATTTTAGATTATCATTATTTGATAATCTTCGTAATATTTTAAACCTTTATCGCAAATATAAAGGTTATGATTTGTTTCAAAAATTGAATGCAGTCTTTGAAAAACGTCTCATATAGAGGTCAAAACCTCGCAACGAAATCATTTAATATGAAACGTTTATAATTATTATGATCGAGACATTTCAGTTAAATTATACTACACGGACCCTGTATATTTTTCTAATTTATAATCTTTTTGAAAGTAAACTATCACTAAAATAGCAATCTTATATAATTGGTACTGAAAAAAATTTCGGAACCATATTGAGTTTTAATCCTGGAATCGTCACTGCCCACATACTTACACATACATGCATACGAAAAATACATCCATACATAAACATTCATACAAACATACACATACATACATACAAACGTACACATACATAGACATACCAGCATATACGTACACTTACCTACACATATACATACTCGCATACATACATAAACACACAAATTATATAAATACATATAATAGATATAATAGATTATATAAAAAAAAGGTCAATGCGAGACAATAAGCACAATCTAACATCTAGGACACTTTACTCATCTACTCTAATAGTACTAGTTCATCACAAATTCCTATTAGAAGAGATGTCAACGATTGAAAAGGTACATCTAAATAAAATAAACAAATGTCCTAGATAAAATAAACAAAACCATCATCCATTATATTACCGGTTCTAGATTAATATATTGTGTGTACAGAATAATATTTTTATAATGAAAATTTCTGATACATAAGATATTCATATATAAATTATAATTCCCAAATCTGAAAAATGAAATAGCAGTTTTGCATTCAATTTTGTTTATGTATCAAGTAAAGCTGATGTACATTGTAACCGATACACATATATGTAGTCCACAATGTGAAGCACAACCTTAAATTTCAATATATATATATATATATATATATTTATATATATATATATATATATATATATATATATATATATATATATATATATATATATATATATATATATATATATATTTTAATCAAGAGAGAAACAGTTTTTTGAGGGAATTAATTATTTTTCGTTTTCTTTAAAAAAAATTTCAAACATTAAGATTACATGAAATTATGAACATTTAAAAAAGACACTTAGTGATAAACGTTATTATTTTAGAGGGCAAACGCTCGAAGAAATAAATGCTAACATGCATAATGAGTAATGTTTCAATTAGAGTTTTTTTTAATGGTTTAAAAATTAGGATTCAAAAATTAGGGTCAAAAGTTAGGGTTCAGAAATTAGGGTTTAGAAATTAGGGTTTAGAAATTATGGTTTAGTTTGAATTTTTAACAAGAACGGTTTAGAGTTTAGGGTTTTGGATTTAGGGACTAAACCCAAAATACTGAACCTTAAACCTTAAACTCTAAATCGGGAAAAAAAATTTGAAAAAAAAAACTTCACATCAGGAATGAAAAAAAATGATGAAAAAGAAACTCAATTTAAAACATTCAAAAAAAAAATTACATTAATCACAATGCATGTTATCATTTATTTTTTCGTTCGTTTTTCCATCAAAATAATTACATTAATCACAAAATGTCTTTTTAAACGTTCATATTTTATCATGTGATCCTAATCTTTGAAAAAAAAAATTCAAAAAAACTAAAGAATAAAAATTTTAAATTTACTTCCCCTTCCTCCTAAAAAAGTGCATCTCTTTTGATAATGACCATATATATATATATATATATATATATATATATATATATATATATATATATATATATATATATATATATATATATATATATATATATATATAGTGGTAGGATTAACAGGGAAGTAACCAATCGGGGGGAAGCAAAATCATTTTTTTCTTTTTGTTTTTTGAAAAAAAACTTTGTTCACGAACATTATATATTGGATGAAAATATGAACATTTAATAAAGACACTTTGTGATAAATGTTTTTATTTTGGCGGGAAAACGTTCGAAGAACTAATATATAACAATTATCGTGTTTTTCGAGCGTATGTTGAGGTTTTAGATGTTAGGGTTTAGATGTTAGGGTTTAGATATTAGGGTTTATAGGGTTTAGATATTAGGGTGTAGAAATTTAGGGTTTAGGATTTAGATTAGGATTTAGATTTAGGATTTAGATTTAGGATTTAGATTGAGTTTTTAACACGAACGGTTTAGAGTTTAGTGTTTAGGGTTTAAGGTTTAGCGTTTGGTGTTTTGGGTTTATTCCATAAACCGAAAACACCAAACACTAAACCCTAAACTCTAAACTCTAAATCGGGCTAAATTTTACTTCACAAAACATGAAAAAAAAAACATTAACATTCTTCACGAACAATATTATCTTGAATGTTATTTTTGTCGATCGTTTTCCCGCATAAATAATAACATTCATCACTAAGTGTCTTTTCTGAATGTTTATATTTTCGTGTGATCTTGATGCCTAAAAGGAAAAAGTTTCAAAAAAATGAAAAAAAAAATTTTTGCTTCTCCCCGATTGGTTACTTCCCCATTGCAAGTTCCTTAAGTGAACCAGGGCATTTTTGAATGAGTATGGGTGAAAGGCCCGCTTTCACCTACGACTTTTCAGAGGTTTAAAGAGGTAGTGATTTTAGGACTAGAAGGAAGTTCATGAGAACATTCTCATACATATTCAATGGTGAGAGTTCATGAGAACATTCTCATACATATTCAATGGTGAGAACAAATCTGGACTTTGATGCGTAAGATGATCAAAAACTTGAAAAATCATTTGAAACTAACAAAAAGGGTAAAATGTAATTTCTAACATTTAAACCTTCCAAACTTCATGTATTTAGTTTCAGATTCAAATTTCGTTCAGATTCAAATTTATATCTCTTGAAAAACTCATGGTTATATATTCATCTAACATTCAAATCTACAAAATCAGAATGCATCAATTTGATTATTATTATAAATCTCGGTGGAGTAATTTGACAACTTTGTAGAAAAACAATAAATAGGATGCATACTATTGTAGATTTCAGTCAACTTTTTAAATGCACCAGAACACATACTCGGTAGACAGTTACATACTTACATTCAACTAGTTTTCGAACCCTCGTTTCGCAATGTATTTTATTGCGTTTAGTTTGTAAAATTATTTCGTGACTAACGATGATGTCGTTGAAACGCAACTCGAGTCGAACTAAAAGGTATAACCCGTAAAAGATTTGAATGTTATTTTAAATTAACAATATATGTGCATCTCCTCGTTTTCCTATGGAATTGTCGACTTTTAAAAATTTAACATAAAATCAACGTGTATGAAAAGTACTCAAAATATATAGCGTTTTTTAAAAAGCTTCTGTTTTGCGTATAGTTAGTGATATTGTGTTCCTAAAATTATTTCGAGTTTAACGATGGTGTCGGAAGAATTTAACTCGTTGCGAGCGAGAGAATATGACCCGTTGAATATTTGGGTGGAGTTTATTTAAGATTTTTTTTTTATAAAAATGGTTATTTGACATTTTACCCCCCTGTTTGGGGGATCGATTTGATTTTTTGAAAAAAGTGTTTTTTTTTTGTGTGGGGGAGGGTGTAACGACCCAACCCAATATCCAAACCAACACGCGAACTAAAATTCTTTTTTTTATACAGTATGGGTGCGCGGCGCGCACAAGCCCATTTCAGTTCTGTTCGGTTTTGTCAATTTTCAAATAAAGATCTCCCACTTCCCGACGTATTTAGACGAAACGTTTTTCACAACATGTTATAATAGTTAAAACTCACACGATTCAATAATAAAATAAGTTTTACGAAACCGGGCCCACATATGCCGTAATACGAGTTTCGTACAAAAAATATGAGTTTCGGCCACACTAATTTAAATTTCAAACGACACTATGAGCATGGTGTTTGGGGGTTAAACTACCCAAATCTAGGTCAAACTCCAAAGGCTATAACATCCAAAAGCGTCCCCTAACAAACAAGCGGGATCTCTATTCCATACGAACGTCCTTACCCTTGTCTCCGCCGGAGCCTATAAAAAGATAAACAACGAGAGGGTAAGCAAAGCTTAGTGAATGCAATAATTATACTCATATATATATATATATATATATATATATATATATATATATATATATATATATATATATATATATATATATATATATATATATATATATATATAATATACCTACTTGCAATCACTTACACATATACCGCATACACGCTAGCAATACAATTAGCATACTATCTCATGTACAAAGCTAATAATCTCCAACAAACCGCACCTAGCTTAATCAATAACATATAATCGACGTAATACAATATGCTACAAAACAATACACAACCATGGTTAACCATTCTAGCGTCATGGTGCTACCGGCTCTTTGGTTCACACCATACGCATCGGTTATGATGCTACCGGCTCTTTGGTTCGCATCACAACCCGAGTCATACTCGCGTTAAAGTGCTACCGGCTCTTTAGTTCACACTCTAACAACTCGTGCCGTAGTGCTACCGGCTCTTTGGTTCACACTACAACACACGTACTATGACGCTACCGGCTCTTTGGTTCACATCATAGCACAATCGCACATACTATGGCACTACCGGCTCTTTGGTTCATACCATAGCATACAAATAAATACATTATATACATACGCATATAATCATTCCACTCATCTTAACGCTTCGGTGAATGTTTTATACTTCCGCAAGCTTCAAGGCAAAGTCCCTAATACAATAAGTACTCAATCAACACACAAACTAGTTGGATTAAATACCAACAATTCACTTATGTGCATTTAATGACTTAAATGCATTAAATGCCCCATTATCGCCAAAACCATCCCATTAAGGTCAAGACCATCATAAATCACTCAAAGCTAGTGATTAAGATCCCACAACACTAACTAATACATAAGAAGGGTATTTCATACCCATATTTCTCAACTAGGTCAATCATTAACATCTTGACCATTTTAAAACCAACACACCCCTTTGCAAAATAACTAGGTGTGCTAGTAATTAACTAACCAATTAAGACACACAAACACATTTATCATTTCAAAATCCTAGGTTAGTCAACTTTGAGCCTTCATGACTCAATTTTACCCAAGAACACCCAAAATCACTAAATATGGGTTTTATGTTCATCACTAACTCAAACCCTAACCCTTAAACAAATTAAAATAAGGAAATCAAGATTAGAGCATACCACCACAATCACAAAGTAGCTAGTGATTAGATAAACAACTTTAATGCACGCGCCTTGACCCGAAATCAACTTCTTCCTCTTGGATTTGAGCCTTCTCACTCAAGAGCTCTCCTCTCTCTAGAATTTAAGTAGAATGGATAAAGGTAGGTGTTAATGGAGTTATGACACTCCACAAACAGATCTGGTGGCCTTTAACTCATTCCCAAGTGAATTTACCAAATAGCCCTTCCAAAATATCACATTAAAAGAAATAGAATCCGGCTACAGTAAGGGTGCGCGGCCTGCTCCCTTAAGTGTGCGCGGCCCGCACAACGTGCTGGACAGTTTCTGACTTCTGTTTAATTACACCATACCCACATTTCATGTATCCTATTTACATCTCTGTACAATAAATATTAGGGTCTTACAACTCTTCCCCACTTGAATCGGAGCGCGTCCTCACGATCCAAGCCGCATGACAAGAGGGAAGATAACCTAACACGAACTCTTCGGGCTCCCAAGTAAATTCAGAACCTTTACTACGACGCCATTGAACTTTAAAAGTTCTCAATTTATTTCTCAACCGTTTGACCTTGTCATCGAGTATAGCAATCGGCTCCTCAATATACTCTAACTTATTGTTTAGCTCAATCTCGTCTAAAGGTACCCAAGATGAATCATCCGCAAGATACTTACGGAGATGGGAAACATGAAATGTATTATTGATCCCCGTAAGCTCTTCGGGTAATTCCAAACGATACGCAACTTCACCAACACGAGCTAAAATTTTAAATGGCCCAATAAATCTAGGAGCCAACTTTCCCCATTTTCGAAACCGAATAACACCTTTTCATGGCGAAACTTTAAGCATCACCATGTCACCTTCTTGGAATTCGATCAATCACCTACGTTTGTCGGCACACGACTTTTTTCTATCTTGCGCCTTTTTCAAATGAGCCCGAATCATATCAATCTTGCTATTCGTCTCTAAAACCAAATCGGTACTCCCGATTTCCTTTTGTCCCACTTCACCCCAACAAATTGGAGTTCGACACTTTCGCCCATAAAGCATCTCATAAGGTGGCATTCCGATACTAGTATGATAACTATTATTGTACGAGAATTCCACCAAAGGTAAGTGCTCATCCCAACTACCACCGAAATCGATAATACACGCCCGTAACATATCCTCCAAGGTTTGATTCGTACGTTCGGTTTGACCATCCGTTTGAGGACGGTACGCCGTGCTCATTCTCAATTGTGTGCCCATATCTTCATGAAACTTGTTCCAAAACCGAGATGTGAAATGAGTGTCTCGATCCGAAACAATAGATATAGGAACCCCATGCCTCGATATCACCTCCTTGATAAACAATTTAGCCAAAGTCTCCGACGATATCGTTTTTCGAATGGGAAAAAACAAGGCACTTTTCGTCAACCGATCAACTATCACCCAAATCGAATCAAATTGGGTTCTCGCCATCTTTGGTAATTTTGTAATGAAATCCATGGTAATGTGCTCCCATTTCCACTTCAGGATTTCTAACGGTTGTAACTTACCATACGGATTTTGGTGTTCGGCTTTAACTTGCAAACACGTGACGCATTGCTCGACATACTTAACAACATCAAGTTTCGTGCCCGGCCACCAATACTCTTTCCTCAAATCAAGATACATTTTCGTCTCGCCCGGATGAATGGAATACTTTGACTTATGTGCTTCATCAAGTTGCACTCGTCGATAATCCCTCATCTTAGGCACCCACACTATTCCTTGAAAGGATAACAAACCATGCGGACCTAAGGTAATAAACTTCGTTTGTCCCACGATTCGTTCTTCATGCTTATTGTTAACAAAAGCTTCGATTTGAGTCTCGCCAAGCTTCACAAGAAAATCGTTATTAATAATCATGCGTAACGATCCTACTCGTATCGCCGGATATTGACTCTTTCGACTTAACGCATCCGCGACCACATTCGCCTTACCCGGATGATAAAGTATTTTACAATCATAGTCTTTCACCACATCCATCCATCTACGTTAACGATAATTCAAATCTCTTTGATCAAAAAGATGTTTCAAACTCTTATGATCCGAATAAATCGTGCACTTGACACCATACTAGTAATGGCGCCAAATTTTCAACGCATGAACAACCACCGCCAACTCAAGATCATGAGTCGGATATATCGTTTCGTGTTCCTTTAATTGTCGGGAGGCATACGCGATGACTTTACCCCTTTGCATTAGAACACACCCGAGCCCATTTAAAAACGCATCACAATAAACCATCATGTCTTCTACCTCTTCCGGCAACAATAACACCGGAGCTTGACATAACTTCTCTTTTAACAATTGAAAAGCAATTTCTTGCTCGTTCTCCCAATTAAATCTTGCGTTCTTTCTCGTCAATTTCGTCAATGGAGAAGCGATCTTAGAAAAGTCTTGGATAAACCGACGATAATAACCGGCCAATCCGAGAAAACTTTGGATTTCCGTAGGCGTAGTCGGTCGTCCCCAACTCTTCACCGTCTCTATCTTCCCCGGATCTACTTGAATACCCTCCTTGTTCACAATGTGGCCAAGGAATTAAACTTCCCTTAGCCAGAATTCACATTTGGAGAATTTTGTATACAACGTCTCCTTCCACAACGTCTTTAACACACCACGCAAATGATGTTCATGTTCCTTCATACTCTTCGAATAAACAAGTATGTCGTCAATGAACACAATTACCGACTTGTCCAACATAGGTTGGCACACTCGGTTCATAAGATCCATGAATGCCGCCGGTGCATTTTTAAGACCAAAAGGCATAACTATGAATTTAAAATGCCCATAACGCGTTCAAAAAGCCGTTTTCTTGATATCTTCTTCACGGACCCATATTTGGTGATAGCCGGACCGTAGGTCGATTTTAGAGAAATACGTTGCACCTTGGAGTTGGTCAAATAAATCGTCAATCCAAGGCAATGGATAACAATTCTTGATCGTCACTTTGTTCAACTCTCGATAATCGATGCACATCCGCATACTACCATCCTTCTTCTTCACGAATAAAACCGGAGCACCCCATGGCGAAGCACTCGGTCGAATAAAACCATTCTCAAGTAACTCTTGGGTTTGATTTAACAACTCTTGCATTTTTGTCGGCGCTAAACGATAAGGAGTTTTAGCAATGGGAGTAGAACCCAGAACCAACTCAATGCGAAATTCAACTTGTCTTTCCGCCGGAACACCCGGTAACTCATCCGAAAAAACGTCTTCGAATTCATTAACCATCGGAATTTCACGAATGGGTGGTGGCTCATCACGAGTATCAACAACATGGGCAAGAAAAGTCATGCCACCACTAACTAGGAAACGATGTTTTCGTGCAAAATTGCATATTGGCACAAGTCTTCTCCGATTATCGCCATGAATAATTAACTCTCCCCCACTTGGGGTATTCACACGAATAGATTTTTCATGGCATGCAATATCGGCTCTATTATGATCGAGCCAATCCATACCAACCACGATATCAAAATCACCCAAAGTCATCGGGATGAGATCAATTTTAAAGTTTTCGGCACCAAACACAACATTACAATTTTTACACACATCAACCACTAGTACCGTCTTACCATCCGCTATTTCAACTTCTATCGAACGACTTAACTTAGCTAATGGTTTATTAATTTTAGGCAAAAATTTTGGTGACACAAACGACAAGTTAGCACCACTATCAAAAAGCATCCTTGCCGGATTAGAATTAACCATGAAAGTACCTGAGACAACTTCGTTAGATTGCTTGGCCTCATCGTGGGTCATTAAGTAATTTCGTCCCCTAGCCGTACCCGCCGCCTTCTCTAACTTCTTAACATGGTCATTATTCAAATCGGGACATTCCGGCCTCTTGTGCCCTTCTTTACCACAATTAAAACAAACGATTTTGTTGGAAGATGAGTTCGTACAATCACGGGCCAAGTGCCCTTGTCGACCACAATTATAGCACGTGGGTCCAAAACTTAGAAGCCCCCTTTCTCACACTACCGATGCTCTCGGTCACAATCTTGCTCTTCTTGTTCGAGTGGCTAGTAGCCTCAAATTTTCGTTTGCCAAAGGTGAAGTCACTCTTTCTTGGAGCAAGCGACTCAAAACCCTTAGCGATATCAAACAATTCATCAAATTTCTTCGCCGAATTCCTACTAATCCTTTCTTGATAGTTATCATTCAAGGTTCGGTAGAAATCTTCTTTCAACATATGATCATTTCCGTCATACTCCGGGTAAAATTGGGTCTTTGATAAGAAAGTGGACTTGAGAGTCTTCAAATCCATTGACCCTTGCCTTAAAGTACGTAACTCATCCTTAAGCTTTGAAAGATCGGCCGACGTTTAGTACTCCTTGAAAAATTCTTCTTTAAACTCGTCCCACGTCAAACTCATACTTTGTTCTTCGCCATAAAGTCGGATTTTCGCGTCCCACCATAACTTGGCATCACCCCTCATCATGCTACTACCAAACCTCGTCGTTTTATCGAGAGGACACTCACTAGTACGAAAAGCCCCCTCCATATCGGAGATCCATCGATCACTCTTGAGTGGGTCTCGCTCATATTCAAAGGTGGGAGGTTGAGCATCTTTGAAGTTTTTATAGTAGAAGTCTCGCCTTCCAGCGTTATCCTCTTTAAGAACAATCTTAACTTATTCCTTGACTAGATTGACTACTTGTTCGTCAATCGAATCCAAGAACATCTTCTTAACATCCTCTAGGAAGGCCGCATGATGCCTTTGCATAATGGCCTCAACCTTGGCCGTAAACTCGACATCCTCGCTCGTACCCCCTTCATTGTTCTCGGGTCCGTTTCTCATCTTCATACTATAAAACGGAAAAGATTAAGCAACGAAACGAAAGGACTTAACACATATGTATATACATATACTCCACACTACCCCATCTTGCTCAACAATCATCGTACATCGCTTGTTTGACACGATTTGAACCCGTAACAATGGTAGCTAATCATTGTTACGCGAGCACGTCGCGTTAACTTGCTAGTACAATGTCTATCTCGCTTGATGATTGCAAAAACAACGCAAAACAATTAGCGCAAGGTTAGTTCACATCAACCTAAGCACTAATCAACTCCCAGTCCAACACGTCTCCTACAAGTCCCGCATAATGCGCATATACTATAAAGTCTAAGTCTATGCACCTATCTCAAGTCGCCTAAATCCCTTAGACAATGCTCTGATTCCACTTGTAACGACCCAACCCAATATCCAAACAAACACGCGAACTAAAATTCTTTTTTTTTATACAGTACGGGTGCACGGCGCGCAGCACCCTAGGGTGCGCGGCGCGCACATGCCCATTTCAGTTCTGTCCGGTTTTGTCAATTTTCAAATAAAGATCTCCCACTTCCCGACATATTTAGATGAAACGCTTTTCACAACATGTTATAATATTTAAAACTCACACGATTCAATAATAAAATAAGTTTTACGAAACCGGGCCCACATATGCCGTAATAAGAGTTTCGTACAAAAAATATGAGTTTCGGCCACACTAGTTTAAATTCCAAACGACACTATGAGCATGGTGTTTGGGGGTTAAACTACCCAATTCTCGGTCAAACTCCAAAGGCTATAACATCCAAAAGCGTCCCCTAACAAACAAGCGGGATCTCTATTCCATACGAACGCCCTTACCCTTGTCTCCGTCGGAGCCTAAAAAAAGATAAACAGTGAGAGGGTAAGCAAAGCTTCGTGAATGCAATAATTATACTCATATATATATATATATATATATATATATATATATATATATATAATATACCTACTTGCAATCACTTACACATATACCGCATACACGCTAGCAATACAATTAGCATACCATCTCATGTACAAAGCTAATAATCTCCAACAAACCGCAACTAGCGTAATCAATAACACATAATCGACGTAATACAATATGCTACAAAACAATACACAACCATGGTTAACCATTCTCGCGTCATGGTGCTACCGGCTCTTTGGTTCACACCATACGCATCGGTTATGATGCTACCGGCTCTTTGGTTCACATCACAACCCGAGTCATACTCGCGTTAAAGTGCTACCGGCTCTTTGGTTCACACTCTAACAACTCGTGTTGTAGTGCTACCGGCTCTTTGGTTCACACTACAACACACGTACTATGACGCTACCGGCTCTTTGGTTCACATCATAGCACAATCGCACATACTATGGCACTACCGGCTCTTTGGTTCATACCATAGCATACAAATAAATACATTATATACATACGCATATAATCATTCCACTCACCTTAACGCTTCGGTGAATGTTTTATACTTCCGCAAGATTCAAGGCAAAGTACCTAATACAATAAGTACTCAATCAACACACAAATTAGTAGGATTAAATACCAACAATTCACTTATGTGCATTTAATGACTTAAATGCATTAAATGCCCCATTATCGCCAAAACCATCCCATTAAGGTCAAGACCATCATAAATCACTCAAAGCTAGTGATTAAGATCCCACAACACTAACTTATATATAATAAGGGTATTTCGTACCCATATTTCTCAACTAGGTCAATCATTAACATCTTGACCATTTTAAAACCAACACATCCATTTGCTAAATAACTAGGTGTGCTAGTAATTAACTAACCAATTAAGACACACAAACACATTTATCATTTCAAAACCCTAGGTTAGTCAACTTTGAGTCTTCATGACTCAATTTTACCCAAGAACACACAAAATTACTAAATATGGGTCTTATGTTCATCACTAACTCAAACTCTAACCCTTAAACAAATTAAAATAAGGAAATCAAGATTAGAGCATACCACCACAATCACAACGTAGCTAGTGATTAGATTAAAAACTTTAATGCACGCGCCTTGACCCGAAATCAACTTCTTCCTCTTGAATTTGAGCTTTCTCATTCAAGAACTCTCCTCTCTCTAGAATTTAAGTGGAATGGATAAAGGTAGGTGTTAATGGAGTTATGACACTCCACAAACAGATCTGGTGGCCTTTAACTCTTTGAAAAGTGAATTTACCAAATAGCCCTTCCAAAATATCACATTTAAAGAAACAGAATCCGGCTACAGTAAGGGTGCGCGGTGCGCTCCCTTAAGTGTGCGCGGCGCGCACAATGTGCTGGACAGTTTCTGACTTCTGTTTAATTACACAATGTCACCCATACTTCATGTATCCTATTTACATCTCTGTACAATAAATATTAGGGTCTTACAGAGGGGGGCTTTGTTAGTGAAATGAAATTTAGAGATAAAAAAAATGAGAAGACGAAAACGCCCATAGTGACTATTCATCATTTTTGTCTAATTGATTGTATAGTAATTTATGTTGTAATTCCTTTTATTATTACGGGGTTAAAAGGATGCATTCTCAAGGACATAAAACACAACATTAATGCAACCACGTATACATGAACGGATAAACCAAATTAAAATTTTATCCATACACGCTAATAAAAAAAAGCAGAATGGGCGACGAAGGCATTTGCGATGATGAACTCCCGCCGCAAATACAACCACTATACGACAAAATTTTTACTTTTTTGACCAGCAACTGAGTCCACCACACAATTGCAGCTATACTTTTTTACCACGTCGTCGCTAAATAAATTAACGTACTTTGTTTTTCATTTTATTTTTCATCAAATTTTGGTCAAACGTTGAAAATGCATTTGCAGTGCCTATAATCGCCGCAAATAGTGGTCGTATTTCTTTTGGCACTAAAATTTCCCTCCAATCTAGTTCCCGCTTATTCCTTCCTAAAATGTTAGCATTGATGCATATCGCTGCAAAAGGTCAGTTACAGATTCTATATAATTAAGAATAACATACATAATAATAATAATACTTTAAAATACTACTATTAATAATTAGTAAATGGAAATGGTTAGATGTCAATGTGCTAAACTTGCTGTTATCAAAACATCGTGGTCGGATCAAAATCCAGGTCGACGTTTATGTGGTTATCCTAGTTATCCGGTATAATAAAATTTCATTTGTATTTATGACCGGTAATGAAATATTATATTATCAACTAATTTTGTTTTTTATTTATTGTTATCTCCTTGTGATTGGAATGGATAGTATGATCCACCTATTTGTAATAGGCCTGTGCAAATTATACTTGGATTTTTAAGGACAAAGAATAATAATCTTGAAGTTGAACTCAAAATTTCAAACGATCAAGTTAGAAGAACGAGGTTGATGTTAATAAATAGTTAGGTGGTTGTAACAATCCTACTTTTTTCATTATCTGGTATTCTTGTCACGTCATTTTATATGACTTATATTATTATTAATAACATATTATAAATTATATTTCCATATTATTTGTTGAATGAAACTGTGCACTTTTGTATATATACGTTTCTACATGCAACAGTTTTATTCCGGTGAATAGTCTCAGTTTTCAAACCAACAACTTCGTGATTTTCAAATCCGAATTTATTTTATCTATGATATTTCTATGGCATATGAAGTTATAAAATATTTCTATATTTTATTTCCGGGAATACGTGTTCTTTCTGAAATTTTAATCCCGTAACGGTGTTTTCGCGAATCGGACCACGTTTGGACTTTCGGGTTAAAAGCAAATTCAAGTAAACATATTTGGGCCAAGTTGGGCCCACCCCATACTTTCGGCCAAATATGGCCCTCACACCCACCCATTTTGTCAAAATTTGATCTAAGGTTCATTTTTACATTTCATTTCACACTTTTTTCTAGAGACCCTACACACATTTCTCCTCTCTATTTTCTCTCAATTTTGGCTGACACCTAATCCTTTTGAACACCTAAAATCCGCCAACCTTTGATCATATACAATTCCTCATCATTTCTTAAGGTTAATTGATTAATTGGGTGATCCAATTCGTGTTCTTTTTCATCCATCTCTTTGTTTCTTGATTAGGGTAAAATCATAAACATTAGATTTTTCATTTCTATTTATGTTTACTATTATTATGCATGTTTTGATGTTATAGTGCGTTTTTGTGATTGTGGATTGTTGGATAGGGTGATTATTGCCTCCCTAACCATGTTGTTTCCTTTAATAACTGTTATCATACCCACGTTGCCTCTGATAGTTGTCATTCGTGTTCTATCCTCCAGTTTGCTGCCTAAAATTCATGTGAAAGTTATCAACTCTTGGATGCCGCATTTTAACAGCCCTTAAATGTTTTTGTGCAACAATCAATGCTTGGTGTAATGTTTTTGGAACATCATATCGTAATGCTTGAATCAAACTTGCAAAGCGACGTTGATCAAGACAGAAAATAAAGTAAGATACGAGCTGAGATTCTGGTATATCAGGTATCTTCTGACACTCAATATTGTAACGCTTCATAAAATTGCTTAAGGATTCATTCTGATACATAGTACTCTCATGTGCATCCAAATGAGACAATGTACAGCTCCTCAAACTTTGGTATTGCATGACGAATTTGGCTCGTAAGTCAAGAAAACTAGTAATGCTTCTGGGCGAAAGGCTGGCAAACCACTCTCGTGCCATTTTTTGCAACACCATAAGAAACATATGACATGCAACCTCATCTTCTCAATGTTACAATCTCATAACGCCCTCAAACATAGTAAGAAAATCTTCTGGATCAGTTGTTCCATCATAAATTCCGGTAGATGGAATTCCTAGATTCCTTGGTAATGGATATTCTGCAATTCGAGTGACAAAACATTGAGTTGATTCTGCCATTGTTGGAGGTTTAACAGCTTCATCTCCTGTAATTAAAGCAAACAAGTTATCTACAGCCGTTTCACGGATGACGAGCTGTACTATCTTTTGCTTATACTTCAATGGCGCCGTTTTGATTAAAATTCCAACTAACAACATTCTTGCCATCTCCTCAGACATAAATGGCTGCTCTTCCTCTTTTCCATAGTCCCACTCATTTTCCACAAAGGTTCATTATTGCGTTCATGTTCAACATCATCCACCAAAGTATTCAATTGATTGAATAATTTGAATAATTGTTGCTTGGAGATTGACTCTCCTTTACCCATACGCTTAACGTTCACATCAGATGTTCTATTAAAAGAAATATTATACGTTCCCCGCCTAGCTTTCCAAATTTCTCCACTAGAGTTCTCCAACAATGGCTTCTTCAATCGTGTTACAGTATCATATGTTCTTCCTCTGCACCAGTGTTCAATTGATATTCTTCTTTAATTGAAGTTTCTTCCAAAGTTAATTGATCTACATGTATATTCTCAATGAGATTCTCTGTGACTGGTTTGTGTTGAAGTCATGTCAATTGCTTTCGCGTTCTTGGTACTCTTATCGGTCTCTGAAACGGATAGCGCCATATGTTGGTACTATTTTCCTTATAGCGGGTGTAAGGTACCAGTACAGAACAATAACAGCCTAACGTTGAGCGATTGGATGCGATTGATGTTTACCCTCTAGAAATAATCCCTATAGGCCCGGAACACGGATGAAAGATCCGTGGGGTGGCCTCAATCAATCTTTGGATCAATCTGTAATTGATCCTTCTAGCGTTCTGTTGGTAAGTGGTTAATGTTTTAGAGTGAGAAAGAACTGTGTGAGAGAGAAAGTGTACTTCTCTCTGACTGAAGTTTAGATTAGATGTGAAATGTGGTGACCCAGGGGGTCTATTTATAGGCGTAGAATGTCCAAAATTCTCGGGAAACACGTGTCAAACGCTGATTAATTCTGCTATGCGAAATATCCAGAACCAACTTTGGCGTGGCTGACGTGGCTGCGTGCTGCTCACGCGCCTAGTAAAAGGGCTTAAGCATAAAAGCTGCCTGCAGGGATTACGCATGACGCTGGAGGGTCTGCTAAACACTGGACGACAATTGCTAAAATCTGCCAAATAGTGTTATCGTTTATGCTCTTTAATCCATTCTGCTGTATAAAAGTGATGTTTTTATCCGTGCATCTCCTAGGATACACCATTAGTATACATCTCAGTATGCAACCCGTTCAGTCAATTGGTATCACTGAAGATTTGTGTGCTTTGCATATATTTCAAAGTTTTATAAGTATAAATCTTGACTTTAGAAAATTCATAAATATTTAAAATGCTTAAAGTCCAAAAAGATTTGAATTTTTCATGAATAAATGCTATTTTTAGCATCATACCGAATCTGACAACCAAATAGTGCAGATTCAGTAAGTCTCAAAATGTTCAAAATTCACTCAATCTTGAATTTTAATGGAAGTATAATAAGCTTGTGATGTTGTTGATCTTGATTTTTCAAAGTTTGAAGTTTACTTGAATTAAAAATCTTAATGGACTGTCATTCGGTATTTAAGGCCCATTCGGTATTAATTCGGTAAAACCCATGTTTGACCCGAATTCGGTATATATAAATATTAGAGTCAAAGTCAAAAGCTCTTACATTTTCAAAAGCATATACCGAGTCTGCATAATTTACCAAGTCTGAGCCTAATCTACCGAATTTCTTCTCTAATTACTTCAAATCTTCGGTAAATCTTTCTTTTAATCAATTTTATGTAATACAAGTTATAGATCTGAGTTGAATAAATGTAGATAAACTAGAAAAGATCACAATTACATGAATTAGACCTTTAATCTGTAAAAACATTGGAAAAAACCGAATCTGATATGAAACATTAATTCTTCGATTAAATCAGATTATTGTGGTTGATTGTTGTGAGATAAAGTCTATTCGAAGTTTGATATGTTGATCTATCATAGAAACAACTTAGATTGCATGATTAATTCGTGTTTAATGGATTGAGTAAATACTGAATGTGTTTATGCTCAAGGTACCGAGTCTGTTCAACATGATAACATGATTATCTGATTGTTTTGTACTTAAATTTGATTCTGGTTAAGAACATGAGAGTTATATGACTATACATGCATGTTAAGGATATTATATGTGAAATTTGAAGTTACCAAATTTGATATGAATTTTTGATACCGAGTCAGATTTTTGGTAATCTAAAACTTCATGCTTTGAATTTGAAAATCTTACATGCTTGATCTAGTTCATCTGTGTGAAAAGAAAAGTATATTTGGTAACAAATTCTGAGAAATTTCATAGTTACCAAATCTGCTTATTATTTGAAAAATGACTAAGTGTTGTTAGATTTTTTGGTTATTTCATTTGATTAATCATGACGATGTTTGAATTGTTTGAAATGTTTGAAACTTATAATGCTTAGTTTGAATATCATGATTGTCAAATACTTGTGAATATTTGGAATAAAAGATTTTTATAAATTACAAAATCCATAAAAATAATAAATTGAAAAATACAAAGGACTTCAAAGGAAATAGGAATAGAGAGATGTGCTTTATGATAAGATATTCTGGTCTTCTATTCTTATCAAACAGCTAAATGGCGAACAATCACTTTATTAACACTGAGACCAACTTACCCGACAATTACTGGCTTACTATTTCGGAAAGGCATCAACTATGGGGTGCTTTAAGCAATACTGTCAGTGTGCCAGATGCAGATTTGAGACTTCTTAACAAAACAATCAAATTTGTTGAGGCTACACAACCTAATGCTGCAAATCCTTAAGGAGAACCTGCTAGATTTGAGTTTGAGCTTAGGGGTTAAATGGACTAAGGAGGATTACCGAGGCTGACTTTCGAAGGATATTTCAGCTTCGTCTTATGAACAATGTTCCAGTATTTCCTTCTACTCAGCAAATGATGAACTCAATCTTCCAGCTGGGATATAGTGGAGATACTTCTGTCACACCTGCCAAATTTTAGAAGAAGTATTTACACTTCAGGTGGTATGTGATCTTCTCGATCATAAACATGTGTCTTCTGATGACACACAGTGGATCTGACAGCTTGACTATCCCGATGCTGAGGCTATTCTACTCATTTACCAGAGTAGAGAATCCAGATTTTGCTGAAATTCTATGGGATCTGGTTCAGGCACAAGTGGACAAAATAAGGAATTCATACATTCCTTATGATTGGTTTTTATGTATCTTTATACATGATGCTATAACCACTTGCAGAAATGCCAATATTCTTGTTCCAGGTACACAGGGTATGCAGATGGTACGTTTTGCGAAGGTGAAGATGAACACTCCTGTGCTATCGGACAATGAATTCACGGTACCAATTCCAGATTGGTTGAAGAGGTTAGCTAATCCCTTAGATGCTAAAATGAAATATTCCGAGGTAGTAGGGATACCTCTTCCGAACCCAGCACAATAAGAACCAGTTGAACCAGCTGGGGTTCCAGCCCCAGAGGTTGTAGAGGAACCTAGAGCACAACTCAGACCAGCTACCACCTAACTTAGGGTAAACCTAAAATGCCCTTGGGTTATCCAACCTACACATCCCATGAGGATCAGTGAATCTATTCCAACTAGGAATGCACCTACCTTGTCAACTACACCTGAGGGGAGTGACACCGATTCTTCAGCAACTGAATCATCTCCCGAACAAACGAAGAAGAGGACACGATACATACCTGATGAGATGATTCAGACTCCACCTACACAACGCGTAACTAGATCTAGGACTTCACCTCATATCATTTGCTCAATAGTTAATGAAACCATTGGTGATACGGATCTAGATTTAGAGCCAACTAGGTGACCCTCACCTATTTCCGTATCACATCTAATAATAACAGTAAACCCTACACTAAATGAATTGCAAGCTTCGGTAGGCAAGAGATCTAAATGTACGGATGGTAAAAAGAACAATCAGACCATCCAATCTAAACAGCATTTAACAATAAATCCCACCGGCAAAGGTGCTTCGACATCTCAAAAGTAAAGTCTTCCTCTGCAGTAAAGTCTGTGTTGACTCAATCGATTGAGGAAACTCAATCATTTAAGTCTAGAACGGCCGAAGGGGAGCCGAAAAATCTTGAAAAGTCACCCTGCGTATCAGCTGAAAATCCTCTTGATATACTTCATCCTAGTGATGTTGTATTGCCTCAATGTCCAACAGGGCCTAGAGGTCCGGCTTATCTTGATGAGGGAGATCTGCCGCGTTCCATGTAAACGAATCAACATGACATTCCTTCAGGAAATTTATCAGACTTCCAACAGAGTGTTCCTTTGGTTTAAGAAATTGATCCTTTGGTTCAAACCACTTCTCATCCGGATATTGAAACTCAGGGTCTGGGTGATGAGTCCTTAACTGAAAGAGTGCCACATCATGGTACATTGTTGACTTTGGGGACCGGGTATCTTAATGAGCCCCTGAGAGCTAAAAAGTCGGTAGTTCTTCTACTCTAACAGAGTCCCATGAGACTAAAATCATGGAGGCGGATGATTTGAAAGAGTCTTCATCAGTTACAACTCCGGTTGTTAACCAACCTCCATCAGAAGGGGATAATCTGACTAGTAGTACGTATCAACCTACATATAAGAATAATACCACATTTTTATGCTCACCTGCCCTCACCACAATTCACACACTTTAACTGACATCACCGACAACACCATATGTTGCTGCTGCTATTCCGATTGTTACCTCTCCACCATCACCCGCACATTCACCAAATTATTATGAAACTTTAGAGCAAGCATACTTCGGTCGTATATTTTCTAAGATCAATATGATGTTCTTCGATGTACTTTGCTCCAAGCTATGTTTCGTGCTCGTATAAGGCATCCACTTACTTCACGATCCTCTCCACTAAGTCCTCACCGTGATGATGAACATGACGATTCTGATCCTCGGAATAACCATGAGGGGAGATAGGAGTAGATGGAGAATTTCTAACGGTGAACATTTCAACTAGGTGTGGTGGTGTGAGGTCTGCTTCAACTTCACAAGCTCAAAAGGTTAATGTTGAATCTGAGACTATAAAACAAACTCATGTTGATGTGTGATATCGGCTAAAAAGTCACGTTTTCACCCCGGTATTAAGGCCCAAAAACAAGAAATATTTGAACTTTATTGGAAAAATACCCACTTCGTCAGTTAGAATTGAAGAAAAAGTAATTACGAAGATGATACAAAAAGTTTCAAGAGAATCGGAGCTAAAACGAAGATTCTAGAGCGAAAACGGTGAAAGACAAGGAATCAAGTTACGATCCATGGAACCAGGCAAGCCAAATGGCCTGCCTGGCTCACAAACAGCCTGCCAAATAGCTCAGATAAATGGCCCCTACAAACTGGGCTGGCCTGACAAACGGCCCCTGCAAACGGCCTGCCAAACGGCCATTTGCAGGCAAAATACTTGCTTATTTAAAGGGTCTTTGTCATTCATTACAACACACACTTCAATTCACTTCTTTCTCTCTCTCTTGTACAATATTAGTCATACTTTCAAATTCTTCGACTCTATGCAGGAAACCTAGTACCCTGAGAAGAACGCCGAAGATTGTATTAGGAGCGGTCTGGAGCTTGAAGTTGTCACTTTTGTATTCGGAACTCGTTTAATCTACTGGTACTTCTATCCTTTATCTTTATATATGTCTTCTATCATTATGTTCGGTGATATTGTTGCCATGATTAGTGAGTAGTTATCTTTAGTGTATGCTATGATGTAAACAGTTATAATGCCAAAATAATGTTATGGTTTGTGTATGTTGTTGAAATGCTTTTCGATTATGCTTTAAACTCAATCGCTTTTCCAACTAATAGAACGTAGTTATTGGCTCTGTTATTGGGAAGTCGCGAACCCCGATTCAGAGTACACTATCTATGTCACCCCTTGGTAAGAGAAGTCTATCAGATACAACTTAAGATCGACTGAGGCACACCGGTTCTAGTAAGTCTATCAAGCTTTGGATTCCGACTGAGGACTCTTTCGTAGTGAAACATCTGACTAGACCCTTAGTACATTTTCGGTCCCAGACCATGCTAGTATAGTCACACAGCATATAAACTTCGTACGTACATGCTGAAGCACAGCAGTTGTTGTAAGCTGTACCTCTACTAAGTAAGTCCATGGCAAAGGTCTTGAAAAAGTTTACCGTCAAAAAGTTTCTCAAGATGAAATCTTCAATATATATATATATATATATATATATATATATATATATATATATATATATATATATATATATATATGTATATATATATATGTGTGTATATATATATATGTGTGTATATATATATATGTATATATATATATATATATATATATATATATATATATATATATATATATATATATATATATATATATATATATTGGAAAAAAGGAGCTGAACTTATAAAGAGAAACGCCGAAGAAGAACTTGACCGAAAATGATTATCAAATTAAGAAAAGTTCAAAAGTGCTTCTCAAACATTTCAGCACTCCTACCTATCCGAATAAAAGTCTGCATAAAGATTACATTGCCCTTTTCCTCACCCCTCAAAAACAACTTCACTACCACTAAAAAATTCCTTTCCATCATTGACAAATGATCTAGAAGCTAAGATTACTACCATGCTTACATTAGTAGCAAGGATTGAGTCTTTATCAAGCCTATGACGATGGGTGCAGCATGACTGGCTATGAGTGAATTTATTTCTTAGATCTATAGGGAACCCTAAACACTTGTGTGATTTGAGTGACCTGTGAAAGCTAGCCTATGTCATGTAACCTCCTCACATGCTTGCGGAGATAGTTTCAATCATAACGTAGATGACAGATGTGCAAAAGGGTGCAGTGCTTAATTTACCTTTCAAACTTTTAAATTTATAAAACCTTTATTAATACACTTTTAACACCCTAATGAGCAACAAAACCCGATTAGAGGTAGTATTTTAAGTTATCGTCCCAAGAGAGCGTAGATGCGGATAAGAGTTGCCTTATTATTTAATTCTTATTAAAGAATCAAAGATATATTTTTATGTCTTTTATGGTATAGATTCTTATCTCTTAGGAAAGAGATGATTTAATATCAATAAAATAACAAAATATAAAGTAAGAAATAAGGATTTAAAATAAACAATTATAAAAGAAAAGTGATTACGAGGACATGTGAATCATGAGGGAATTGTATTAATTATTTCATAACCTATATTACAAATAGCAAGATAATAATCATAGACCAATCATCATCCCTAAAAAGTTAAGCTAAATGTCACATATCATTCATAAGGTGGGACCTAAAGCATACATTAACTAAGTGATGTTCATAGCTAATGTCTTCATTCATAGCATTCAAATAATCACATGATAAATATTACCTAAACCTGATGTGGATCCAAGGCAATATCTAATTAGACTGACAAATTATATAAGCTAATAAACTTAATCAGATCAACTCAAATTACTAGCTGAAAGTTAATCTTGATAAGGTTTTCATGCAATTGACAATTAAACACACATAAACAAAGGTTCTTCGATTAGGCCTAACAATAAAGAATTCTATTATTTAAGTGTGATTCAAGTTCAACTAATTGTATAACTACCAATGATGTTTACCTAATTTGCATGAAATCCAAACACTTATTTGATGGACTAGATCTAAACAAGTGATATGAATCGAATATAAGATCATAGAATCAATTACTAGTTAATCCTAGATTCATAATATTTAATCATTAAGCATGATAAATAAGTTATTAAATCATGGCAGATATAAACAGTATAAATAATCATCACAGAAACATGAACATACAGATCTAGAAAAGAACCAGAAACTGTACAAACTGAAGCACGAAGCCGGCGGCTTCCTTCCCACCAAGCCAGCGGCTTGGGAGTGAGTCGGCGGCTTCATCTGATTCCCAGGTAAAGTTCAGTTTTCGTCCAAGTAACCACTATGAATGTTTAGTTCATAGCTGGAGATGAACAGAAACGAATACAGTAAATAAAATAAGTAAAACAATAAAATAAGGATAGGATCATACCTTAAAAAGAAGGTATATGTAAAATAACTTGACTTAAAAACTTGAATCTTGATTACAATGAATAAATCTAACCTAAGGGTTTAGAGAAAACCCTAAAAAAATGACCTAACCAGAATTATTGAGTTCTGAAAACTAATACATATGAAAAGTGAGACCAGAGGCCTGTATTTATAATATTCTGGGATGGTGGCCAATCCGGCGGTTTCAGTGGGAAGCCGGCGGCTTGCCTTGAGTCGGTGACTCCTTTTGCAAGTTAAACTTAATCTGCAAGCATAATATTTTAAACCATCATCACTAAGCCGGCGGCTTCAAAGATCCGCCAAATCTTTTTGATTTTGTTTCCATTTTTACTTGAACTTGGTCGACAAGTTGAGAAACCGTGTTAACTAGGCCGACGGCTTCAGGATGAAGCTGACAGCTTCCTTTGCCTTTTGCTTGATCAATAAGTTCTTTCAATTTTATGAAGATTCTGGAATATTCTGACACTCTTAACTCTAAGCCGGAGGCTTCATTGAATCCATGCCGGCGGCTTCATTTAGCCGTTCTGCAATTTTCTTTATTTTTAATCCTATTTGATACATAACTTTGATACAATCATTAGAAATATCTTTTTCCCATTTTTACCCATTTTAGCGTGTTTTGGGGTTAAAATGACTCTAAAATACTAAGATAACTCCTTAAAATGTTACTAAAAAACTGTATAATTTAGGAGTTATCAAATTCCCCACACTTAAACCTTTACTTATCCTCAAGTAAACCTTATAAATTATATCATGGGTATTAAAGTATAATTGCAAATTCAAAAGTATGTCTTAATAAGAAGTTAGTATTTATTATTCGCAAGAACTAGTCTGAACCAGACCAAGGATTACAAGTAGTTCTAATGTTTATTAAGTCAAATTTTTACAGTTTGGTCATCATTGGACTTTTTTGTTTTCTAACTTTAAAAAGTGTATTGTTCTCATTGGAACTCTTTTCTTTTATTGGCCTTCATTGGGCTCTTTTTCCTTTTTATTTCTTTTGCTTTCATACTTAGCTTTTGTTTTACACATGGCAATTTTTTCTAAATTTGCCCTTATTTGGAACTCTTTTGCTGCCTCAGTGATCCATGCTTATTATGCCATATGGTAGTGGCTATAAGTTTGCAATCGTTTCACAATTTTTGCCTTTTAACTTCTTATCTTAAACAAGTAACCCTATCTCAAAATTGAGAGTAGTTCTATTATTAAGATTTAAGATTTAAGTTAGCAAAAAGACATAAGTTTGACTAAGAATTTATACTTTTGAAAAATTTAAAATTATACCCATTTTTTTCATTTTTTCGGGAAAATTGATAGTATCTTTTTAATCTTTTAAGTGATTAATCACTTCCCTCCCCACACTTATATTATGCAATGTACTCATTGCATTTATAAGAATAAAGGACATAATTGAAAATAAGGGAAATAGTGATGTTGCTTGATTGTAAGATCATAGAATGACTTGCGGAGCACTTTTGCGGACTTCTTTTGAATTGAATATAAATAAGTTGACAGAATATTAAATAATACAAAGTATAACATAAACATAATATTTTATTAATTACTTTTCATCACTTAAACATTTAAACACTTAGGAGCTATATTGCTCTTACATTGATAATCAAATAATTAAACAAATAACAAAACATTTAAAAAAAAAACATAAACTTAATAAACATAAAGGGATAGGTAGTTTTGATTATAGAGTCGGTTGCGCGACTCTTTTCTTCTAATGGAATTACTCCTTAGGCTTATTTTCCTCACACTTATTCTTTTCATACTCATTTAATGCCTTAATCTATTGCAAGAAATTTAATGTGGTGTCAAGACCCCTACGAAAAGATATTTCAAATGAGACACTCAACTCATGGATATGTTTTCTCACTTCGGTGCTAAGCTTATTTTGCACTTTTATAAATTCAGTTACTATTCTATCCACGGTAAAGTCATCATCATCCTCTTTATCAACTTTAACCATCTTCACATTAGAACGGGGAACTTTAGATCTTGGAACTAGCATAATATATTCAAATATGGCACCATAACGAATAGTTAATGAATTATCAGCATAGTTAATGGTAGCACGAGCAGTAGCCAGAAACGGAGATCCTAGGATTAAAGGAGTTATCGGATCTTCTTTCATGTCCATAATAACAAAATCAATTCTATAGAAAGCATAACCAACAATAACTTCAACTTGTTTAACAATCCCCAACGGTTTATGTAAGCGACTATCAGCAAAACAAACACTCCCTTGAATAGGTTCCAATGATGGTAACCCTAGGCGATTATAAACGGAGAATGGCATAACATTAATGCTAGAACCAGTATCAGCTAATCCAATAAAAGGAATTGGACCACGAATTAAGCAAGGGATTTGGAATTCTCCTGGATCAGAACGCATAACAACAAGAATTTCAGTTGATGCATATGGATCTACAGGATCAATTGTGAACGAATAAAGTGGACGGAAACCTTCTTTTTTCCTTTCTTCCAACTGTTTCATAGTATCAGCTAACCAATCATCACACTCTAATTTTCTAGTTTCTTCACTAGTAACTTCATCATTTTCATCAACCTTTTTATCAACCACTTCTTCTTTCTCATCAAACAACTGATGCATGTAAATTACTTCATCACGATCAAGACCTTGAACTTTAGCATCTTTTGATTTATCTTCCTCGTTAGCAGTCAACTTCTTTATTTCTTGATCATACTCTTCTTCTCCCATATCGAACTCCCATAAGTACCTCAAACCAGGTTCATGAACATCAACCCTATTTACCTCTCGAATAACATTCACCTTTTTAAAACGAACTTCTTTAGAAACTTCAGATTCAACATGAACTTTACCCTCGATAAGTTTGAATAACTTAGTAACATTGCGCTCTAAGTTTTGAATGGACGCTTGATGATTATTTTGTACTTGGGAAAGTTGAGCTTTTATGTTATCAATAGCTTCATTTGGATTTTTGATGAAAGTTAAGATGCTTTCTTCAAGATTAGACATCTTTTCATTTTGAGCATTAGAAGAATTTGGAATGAAGGGTGCTCTAACAGGAAAGAAACCAGGTGGATTTTTATTATTAGCAGGATAAGGTGTATTATAATTATTACGGTAGTTCGGGTTTCCTTGGAATTGATTCACATATGAAACAATCTCGACTTGCTCCATAGTAAGACTAGCAACACAATCTTTAGTAGCATGAGGACCTTGGCATTTTTCACAACCTACCTTAATCATATGTATTTCTTTAGTAAGCTTTTCAATCTGCCTTCCTAGATTACCCAATTTCACATTCATAGCCTTAACCATATCTTCAGAATCATAACTAACAGATTTTACCAAACGAGAAATATCTAAGTCTTGGTGCCATTCATGGGAATGGGCAGCCAACTTATTAATCAATGTTTTAGCTTCTTCGGCAGTTTTACTCATAATGTTTCCTCCAGCAGATGTATTAATCTCTCTTCTTGTAGCAATATCACAACCTTTATAGAAAGTAGTTACCTTTTTAAACTTATCCAAACCATGTTGTGGACAACCTCTAAGCATTTGACTAAATTCGCAATTTCAGTCTGAAGGGTGACAGTTTTAGACGCAGGAAAGAATCGAGTGAGAAATTTTTCAACCATCGTATCCCAACTAGTAATGTCTCCTTCCGGTAACGAGTTTAACCATTCCCTAGCATCATCTTTTAGTGACCATGGGAAGAGATGAAGATAAATGATATTACTTTCCACATTATTGATGTTAAACATATTACAAATATCTTTAAAATTCCGGATATTAGCATCTTCCTTTTCCGTACCCCTAAATTGGTTATCCTTAAGCAAACGAAAAATAGGACCTTTAATATCAAAATTTTCTTTTATTTCAGGCTGAGTAATAGCATGACCTAATCCTTCCCGACCAGCTTTCATTAATTCTTCCATTGAATCAGTCATATTCACTTCTGAACCAAAAAGAGATCCCAAATTAGAATCAGGACTAGACGGTGGACTAGATAATGAATCATCAATAGAAGTAGTTCTTTCATTGAAATTTAATTTTTTAACAATATTCGAATCCTTAGAATATTTAAATAATATATCAGGATTTGGTAACATATCTTGTAAGATTGGTTTCTTGGACCGAGTATTCATGTGATCTAAAATCATAAAAAGTAACGTTTTAGGAGAAAATCTTTTAGACCTTAAAGGATATATATATTTAAGTTTTGGGTTTATTCTAATTCCTCTTTTAATATTTAAGAAATATATTAGTAAATTTTAAATTAATAAATATAATAAATATTAACGACATAATTAATAACATAAATATTAAATAACAACTTTTATCGCATAACAATGAATAATCAAACATACACTATATTGAATCTTTCAATACTTAAGTGACCCAACAGCGTCTAGGTTCGAGCAGGAGCCTTTAAATCAGAACCCCAACAACCCTCCCCTAAAGGAAGATATTCATCACCCTTTTTCAAGAAATATCAATAACCAAAGTATATCCAATTTTCGTATTTATCGTGCTCCCTGGCAGCAGCGCCAAAAAGTTGATGTGCAAAAGTGTGAAGTGCTTAATTTTCCTTTCAAAATTTTAAATTTATAAAACCTTTATTAATACACTTTTAACACCCTAACGAGCAACAAAACACGATTAGAGGTAGTATTTTAGGTTATCGCCCCAAGAGAGCGTAGATGCGGATAAGAGTTGCCTTATTATTTAATTCTTATTAAAGAATCAAAGATATATTTTTATGTCTTTTATGGGATAGATTCTTATCTCTTAGGAAAGAGATGATTTAATATCAATAAAATAACAAAATATAAAGCAAGAAATAAGGATTTAATATAAATAATTATAAAAGAAAAGTGATTACGAGGACATGTGAATCATGAGGGAATTGTATTAATTATTTCATAACCTATATTAACAAATAGAAAGATAACAATCATAGACCAATCATCATCCCTAAAAGGTTAAGCTAAATGTCGCTTATCATTCATAAGGTAGGGCCTAAACCATACATTAACTAAGTGATGTTCATATCTCATGTATTCATTCATAGCATTCAAATAATCACATGATAAATATTACCTAAACCTGATGTGGATCCAAGGCAACATCTAATTAGACTGAAAAATTATATAAGCTAATAAACTTAATCAGATCAACTCAAGTTACTAGCTGAAAGTTGATCTTAATCAGGTTCTCATGCAATTGACAATTAAACAAACATAAACAAAGGTTCTTCGATTAGGCCTAACAATAATGATTTCTATTATATAAGTGTGATTCAAGTTCAACTAACTGTATAGTTACCAATGATGTTTACCTAATTTGCATGCAATCCAAACACTATATTTGAAGGACTAGATCTAAATAAGTGATACGAATCGAATATAAGATCATAGAATCAACTACTAGTTAATCTTAGATTCATAATATTAAATAATTAAGCATTGCAAACAAGTTATTAAATCATGGCAGATATAAATAGTTTAAATAATTATCACAGAAACATGAACATACAGATCTGGAAAAGAACCAGAAACTGTACGGATTGAAGCATGAAGCCGGCGGCTTCCTTCCCACCAAGCCGGCGGCTTGGGAGTGAGGCCGACGGCTTCATCTGATTCTCAGATGAAGTTCAGTTTTTGTCCAAGTAACCACTATGAACGTTTAGTTCATAGCTGTAGACGAACAGAAACGAATACAGTAAATAAAATAAGTAAAACAATAAAATAAGGATATGATCATACCTTAAAAAGAAGGTAGATGTAAAATAACTTGAATTAAAAACTTGAATCTTGATTACAATGAATAAATCTAACCTAAGGGTTTAGAGAAAACCCTAAAAAAAATGACCTAACCAGAAGTATTGAATTCTGAAAACTAATACATATGAAAATTGAGACTAGAGGCCTGTATTTATAATATTCTGGGACGGTGGCCAAGCCGGCGACTTGAGTGGGAAGACGGCGGCTTGCCTTGAGTCGGTGACTCCTTTTACAAGTTAAACTTAATCCGTAAGCATAATCTTTTAAACCGTCATCACTAATCCGGCGGCTTCAGAGAAGGCCGGCGGCTTCGAAGATCCGCCAAATCTTTTTGATTTTGTTTCCATTTTTACTTGAACTTGGTCGACAAGTTGAGAAACCGTGTTAACTAGGACGGAGGCTTCAAGATGAAGCCGGCGGCTTCCTTTGCCTTTTGCTTGATCAAGATGTTCTTTCAATTTTACAAAGATTCTAGAATATTTTGACACTCTTAACTCCAAGCCGGCGGCTTCATTGAATCCATGCCGGCGACTTCATTTAGCCGTTCTTCAATTTTCTTTATTTTTGATCTTGTTTGATACATAACTTTGATACAATCATTAGAAATATATTTTTCCCATTTTTACCCATTCTAGCGTGTTTTAGGGTTAAAATGACTAAAATACTAAGATAACTCCTCAAAATGTTACTAAAAAACTGTATAATTTAGGAGTTATCAATGACTCACCATATTTTTCGCTCTTATAATAAAAAGCAAATCTCTTAGGCTATTAGAAAAGAAACTCTGAAAAGATTTCTTAAGGTAAAATGAGAGTTTTCTTGAGGACAAGCGAAGTCTAAGTGTGGGATATTTGATATCGGCTAAAAAGTCACGTTTTCACCCCGGTATTAAGGCCCAAAATCAAGAAAGATTCGAACTTTATCAGCAAAATACCCACTTCGTTGGTTAGAATTAAAGAAAAATTAATTACGAAGATGGTGCAAAAAGAATCAAGAGAATCGGAGCTAAAACGAAGATTCTAGAGCGAAAACGGTGAAAGACAAGAAATCAAGTTACGATCCAGGGAACCAGGCAAGCCAAATGGCCTGCCAAATAGCCTGCCAAACGGCTCACAAACGGCTCAGATAAACGGCCCCTGCAAACTGGGCTGGCCTGACAAACGGCCCCTGCAAACGGCCTGCCAAACAGCCTGCCAGCCGTTTGCAGGCAAAATTCTTGTTTATTTAAAGGGTCTTTGTCATTCATTCCAACATACGCTTCAATTCACTTCTTTCTCGCTCTTGTATAATATTAGTCATACTTTCAAGGTCTTCGACTCCGTGCGGAAAACCTAGTACCCGGAGAAGAACGCCGAAGATTGTATTAGGTGCGGCCTAGAGTTTGAAGTTGTCACTTTTGTATTCGGAACTCGTTTAATCTACTGGTACTTCTATCCTTTATCTTTATATAATGTCTTCTATCATTATGTTCTGTGATATTGTTGCCATGATTAGCGAGTAGTTATCTTTAGTGTATGCTATGATGTAAGCAGTTATAATGCTGAAATAATGTTATGGTTTGTGTATGTTGTTAAAATGCTTTCCGATTATGCTTTAAACTCAATTTCTTTTCCAACTAATAGAACATAGTTATTGGCTCTGTTATTAGGAAGTCGCGAACCTCGATTCAGAGTACACTATCTGTGTCACCCCTTGGTAAGAGAAATCTATCGGATACAACGTAAGGTCGACTGAGGCACACCGGTTGTAGTAAGTCTATCGAGCTTTGGATTCCGACAGAGGACTCTTTCGTAGTGAAACATCTGACTAGACCCGTAGTACATTGTCGGTCCCAGACCATGCTACTATAGTCACCAAGCATATAAACTTCGTATGTGCATGCTGAATCACAACGGTTGTTGTAAGATGTACTTGTGCTAAGTAAGGCCATGGAACCCGGTCAGTGTTGATTAGTACACTGCACCATAACGCGGTCTCAAGCATTGCACCCTGCCTGAGGGATTCTTAGTTAATTAAGGAACTGTTTGTTTATGGAAGTCAACCTGACTTGGCCATGGTGTTCTTTATGGTTGAACTCTTTTTAAAGGGCCTAACTATCTTTTAAAACCAATCATTAACGAAAGCATTGAAACACATCACGTCTCTCAGATATGGTAAACCATGTATTCTATTATGCTTAAGAAAGTTTAGACCTTTGTAGAATGTTAGTACGTCACCCAATCAAGTCGCTCAATTGGATGAGCAGTCTGAACGTGTATGCTTGTAGTCAGACTACACGAGCGTCGAGGGTAAGGGAGATTGCTGTCTATTCAGAATCTTCAAGCCTATCGCATTACCCAGTGACATGTCTTACGAGAGGGGCGTTTAGGACCAGTATAATAAATACAAGGCCTCTGCCTATTCATGAGCCAGCATTCCATAATCTCGGTAGAATAACTGATGAAATCATAGTATGCACTTACTTTAACCTTATCCGAATTACAAATTTTATCGCACTTACTTTATCTATCTTATAAATTAGAAAATCTCAAAATTAGGTAACCACTACTCCTTCATAACTATGTTAGGCTTTAATATAGGTTCGTATCTACTGATATCTTAAAAATACGACTCTAGGTCATACTTCCCTTACTCATAATAAGGAGTAGTACGATTTAGGCCCCACTAAATATAAATTTAAAACAGTACCCCCTCTTGGTGGTTGATTCTGACGTGTTGTGACCTAACGACACCGCACAAATAAAACCGTCAGTTTCGGCCATATCAAGAGGGAAGCTAGTTTTTGGCATCGGTGCCGGAGAAAAAAGGATATCAGACAATACTGCTCTCTATCAAACTTATTCACAAGCATTTAGTGGTGTCTATGAAAGACAATTACACACAGACTTGGTTGTTGGATTTTCCGAACAGTCTCCAATTATATTGGGACCAAAAGGATCCTGCCTCTCCATAGTCGGCCTGGCCACTTGGTTTGTTAAATAGTTTGTGTGGAGCTCTGTTATCGAAATACCAGGGAATCAGTAGCCAGAACTAAAAATATATTCAACCTTTGGATAGTTAGCTCATCTTAGACTAAATTAGATTACGTTAGACTACCTTAGATTAAAACTACCTTAGATTAAGATTACCTTAGATTACTTTAGAAATTTAGTTTATGTAACATCCATGTTACATCCGTCCCACATCGGTTGGAGACGGGAACGAAGCATGCCTTATAAGGGTGTGGAGACCTTTCCTAGCATGACGCGTTTTGGGACCACAAGCACAGCAGATCTCATGAGAACTCTGCAGTTAAGCGTGCTCAGGCAAGGGCACTACCAGGATGGGTGACCTCCTGGGAAAGTGTTCGTCGTGTGTGGTCGCTAAGAAAAATCCGTGAGCAACCTACGGGGGAGACAAGGGTACGTCCCTATCTCTGCAAAGCGGACAATATCATGCTACGGGGAACGTTAACCTGGGGTGTTACAGATGGTATCAGAGTCAGGCCCCGGATCAAACGTGCACAGCGAGGACGCTGTGTCCCATTAGGGGGGAGGATTGTAACATCCGTGTTACATCCGTCCCACATCGGTTGGAGAGGGGAACGAAGCATGCCTTATAAGGGTGTGGAGACCTTTCCTAGCATGAAGCGTTTTGGGACCACAAGCATAGCAGATCTCATGAGAACTCTGCAGTTAAGCGTGCTCAGGCAAGGGCACTACCAGGATGGGTGACCTCCTGGGAAAGTGTTCGTCGTGTGTGGTCGCTAAGAAAAATCCGTGAGCAACCTACGGGGGAGACAAGGGTACGTCCCTATATCTGCAAAGCGGACAATATCATACTACGGGGAATGTTAACCTGGGGTGTTACAGTTTATCTGCTTAGAATTAAAAACAAAAAAAGGTATACCCAGTGTATGACCCAAACCCGATCTAAACCAGGGCCATTGTTATTCGTACCTGATCCAGACACAATAATCTCTAAAGCACTCAAGGAAGCACGAATCAGAAATCAAATGGCGTTACGCGTTACTTTAGCAGAAAATACCAAACCCTCGATTGATGGTCAAGGAGGACCAATCAGATTTTTAGAGATTCAAGGACACTCTTTCGAGTTAAAACATCATATCATCCAGCTCATCCAAAATAGCTGTCAGTTTCATGGATTACCGAATGATGATCTTAATTCTCACCTTGATAAATTCATTTCTCTTTCGAACTCCTACAAATCGCCAGGGATAGGACAAGATATAGTCCGGCTATACTTGTTTCCCTATTCTGTCACTCATCATGCTCAAACATGATTCGAAGGACTGGAAAAAGATTCCATCACGTCATAGACAGAGATGGCTACTAAATTCCTAACCAAATATTTCCCTTCTTCTAAGCAAACCAAACTAAAGAATGACAACATTAAATTCAAACAAAGTTATGATGAATCTCTTTACACTGCATGGGAGCGATTCAAAACCCTGCTGAAGAAGTGCCCTAATCACCAGCTAGAACGGCCAGCTCAAATCTGTACCTTCTACAACGGTCTTACAGTAAAGCATAGGATGACGATCGATGTAGCAGCTTAAGAAAATCTGATGAACCAAACCGCAGACGAAGCATGGGAATTGCTCGAGAACATGACAATGCATCATCATGACTGAAACAGTGGTGAAACAACTTCATCATCTGCCCCACTCTCTGCACTTAACAATCAAACGGATTCTATAAAATCCCTCACAGATAAGATGGAATCTCTCGCTAAACTACTCGGAGAATTGAAGACGCAGCCGCAGTAGGTCAACCAAGCTCAGGCTTGTATTAATTGTACCAACCCGCAACCCACTGAAGAATATCAAGTTGAGTACGAAAACCCTGACGGTTCAGTCTGTTACGTTCAATACCCAGCTCGTCCACCAAATCCCGTAATCAATCAACAACCTAGGGTTAATCAATTTCAATAAAGCAACCAGCCTTTTCGTTATCGCTACCCACCTTATTCAGCCCAAAAATCGCAATTAACCTACGATCAACCACTTCCACTCACTGGTCCGCCAGTTGAGGAAAATTCCCCTACCACCCAGATTACAAAACGCAACTAACCCCACTCTCGGAGCTGATGATCAGTTGACTCAGTTCATTCAAGGGCTACAACAGCTAAATCAGAGAACTGCAGCTAGACAAGATTAAACGGAGATACTAATGAGAAATCAATTGGCTCTGCTCAAAAGTCTGGAGACGCAGCTCGAAAAGTTATCACAACGCCTTGAAACCCAACCACAGGGAAGATTACCCAGCAATACTATCCAAAATCCCCACATAGAGGAAGCTATGCAAATGGATTCCGTAATCCTAGAGGAATAACCACGGAGAAGGTCAGCTATCCTCAAGAACAAATCGACATATACTCAGAAGCTGACCCCTGCCACTCCAGTTCGTGTACCCTATCTTGGAAGGCTTGATATCGTATATTTCATACGCGTTTTCCTTAGCGATATCGGGTACATTTTGGTCCTTTTGGATACGATTTGGTGTTATTTTGATATGTGTTGCGAAAGTTGGAGTTCCAAGACCAAGGAGATGAATTTTGAAGATATTTGACAATTTTTAGTGATTTTATATGAAAGCAAGTGAAAGGGATTGGTTTGATTCGAGTTTGGTTCAAAAACAGGTGATATTAGTAAGTTTTCAGCTCAGATTCAACAAAAAGGGTCTAGAGCGCCGCTCCAAAAGGTGGCGCGCCGCTCCATTAGGCTAGAAAATCAGTTCGACAGTTTGCAGGAGACCAGAAAGCATAATTACAACATATGGCGCGTCGCACGATATCCTGGCGCGCCGCGCCACCTTCAGTCGGTTTCAGATTTTTTTCCTATTTAAGGCCCGAAAAATACCCTAATTAAACACTTTCGCATCCAGACGATTTCCAGCAGCTTTTTGACGAACCAAGGTGATTTTTGGGGTTTTCCAAGGTCATTCTAACACATCAATCATTCCGGAAACAAGTCTCGATCCGTCTATCATTCAAGAATACAATTTTCATTAGGTTTAATTCTTATCATCATTATGAATACTCTTAATTGTTTATTTATGATTTTTGTTCTAGCCATGATTGGCTAAGCTTTTAATGTTTGTCTAGATTGAATATTCGTATGTGTTTGGATGATACTTTAATGTTTTATTGATTAATGCATGATAATTATGAGTTTTGATTAAGAACCATTCTTGTAGGTGTTGATTATTGTTACTAGGTTGATTAGTGATCTTGTTTGAAAAAGGGAACCCTGTTTCAATTTAGTACACTAGTTTTCAATTGATTTGTCTTAACCAATTGGGTGCTTACTGGACCAAGGGGGTAAACCGGGTAACAAGGATTAAACAAAACAGGGGTGAATTGTGTGGAGCGAACGCGTAACCAATTGAATCTTAATCTTGTAATTAGTTAATTACTAAGTCACAAACAAAAGAGGGCTTTGGTGAAAGGGATTCCTAAGCCAATAAATCTAAGTTTGACGTGTTTGCTAAAAGAGAACTCTGGGTAAACCGACTCTGTAGTTGCGTGTATTGGTAAATTGAACTGATGCTTAATAACAAATCATCCGACACTGCGAATAGGAGATCTAGGCGAACATTCTTTTATCCATTGAATTCAAATATCTTTACTTTTTGTTGAATCATCATTTATTTTTATAAACTTAAAAAACACAAAAATATCGTATTTTACTTTTAATCAATCCTTGATTTGGCTAATCGTTAAATAGCCACAAAACAAACTATCTCGTACTTTTGATTTTCATAGATTGACTTAGTTTACTTTTATTAGTTACAATCTTAATTCTCACGTTTAAACTGTCCTTGGAACGATTTCGGAATTACCATCTTTATACTATTACACGATCGGGTACACTGCCCGTTAGTGTGTAGTAATATTTTAACCGGCATTTTCCATTATAAATTATAGACACGATTTTACACATTAAGTTTTTGGCGCCGCTGCCGGGGACAGTTGTGTTGAAAATTAAGATTGTTATCTAATTGTTTTTAGTTTAGTTTAGTTCTAGTTTATTATTTCTTTTCATTATTCTCAGTTGAATCGGTGCGTTTAATCAGTTGTTAGTTGTGATTTCGCAGATAACAGGTAGTGCATGCCACATACTCGTTCTTCTAATTCTCCGATTCTTCAACCATTTGCAGAACCCGAAAGAGAGTTATTCAGAGCGTTAAGTCAAGAACAACAGTCTACGGTGGATTAATCTTTTTCTTCGAGTTCTAATATTATTAATTTGGGTAGTAGTTCTAAGACTGTGGTGCCCGATACACCACTTGAAATCCGAGAAGAAGAAGAATCTTACATTTCATTAGATCTTTTCGCGACTGAAGATATGGCTGACCAAGCTGATCAACCGAATCGTCCTTAGACTATGGCAGAAAAGTTGAAGGCCACACGAGGGGGCCAAGGCAATTCGATTACTCAACCGGACATCACTCAGCCTTTTCAAATTACAGGGCCGATCCTGAGTTTGATTTCTTCTGACTGCCAATTTCATGGTAAGGATAGTGAGGATGCTAATGAGCATCTTCATATTTTCAATGATGTTTGCAACTTGTTCAAACTGCATGAGGTTGCCGATACTTCGATCAAGACTAGGCTTTTTCCCTGGACTCTTAAGGGAGAAGCAAAGAGATGGTTAGATAAGAAACCGGAGGGGGCGATTACTTCTTGGGATACGATGGTAGATAAGTTCTTATCAAAGTTTTTCCCTGCGTCTCGAGCTGCTAGACTTCAAGCAGATATTTCTCAATTCAGACAAAAGAGCAGCGAGACACTATTTGATGCTTGAGACCATTATTCTAATTTGTTACGCTCGTGTATGAATCACGGGTTGAATGATTTACAGAAGGTCCAGATTTTCTATAAGGGGTGTGACATCTCAACTCGCCAGAGTATTGATCAAGCAGCAGGTGGGACTTTGATGGATAAGATAGAAGAAGAGGTACTCGCGATTATTTAAAAGCGGGCTTCTTACACTCATGAATGGCATCAACATCATGAGTCAACTCGTTTATCTTCAGTTAAGAGAACCAAAACCACTGGTGCATATGACGATTTTGGGTCTATAAGTGCTAAGTTGGATTCCTTTGGTAGGAATTTGGAGAAGATAAATAAGGATATTCATGGTATGAAGGTTGGTTGTGAGTATTGTGGGGGATTACATCTGGCAAAAGATTGTGATGCGGGGCTAACGATAGGGCAAAAGGAAGAGATCGCTTATATTAGTCAGCAGAACAACAATCAGTTTCAGGGATGTGTGAAGTTTAATAGGAATTTCAACAATCCCTATAATCCTCAAGGTAGTCAAGGTTCGAGATTCCAGCCAGGTTCTAGTGGACGATATCAACAGCAAGCTCCCGGGTATTTTCAGAAACCCCAAGCAGAATAGAAAAAGTCCAACCTTGAAGCTATGATCGAGAAGGTTGTGATTTCTCAAACTCAGCTTGTTACTACTGTTACTCAGAACAATGAGAAGAATGATCAAATGTTTCAAAATCAACAAGAAGCTATTCAGAATCTGGAGAAACAAATTGGTCAGCTTGCTAATCAGAATAATGAGAGGAAACCGGGGGAGTTACTGAGTAAGACAGATAATAACCCAAATAAGGGGCACATTTGAAAGGACCCGTTCATATACATTATAAACGATTCACAATAGTTGATTACATCGCGAGATATTTGACCTCTATATGATACGTTTTACAAACATTGCATTCGTTTTTAAAAGACAAACTTTCTTTACATCAAAAATTGACGGCATGCATACCATTTCATATTACATCCAACTATAATTGACTTAATATTAATGTTGATGAACTAAATGACTCGAATGCAACGTCTTTCAAAGTATGTCATGAATGACTCCAAGTAATATCCTTAAAATGAGCTAATGCACAGCGGAAGATTTCTTTAATACCTGAGAATAAACATGCTTTAAAGTGTCAACCAAAAGGTTGGTGAGTTCATTAGTTTATCATAATCAATCATTTCCGTAATAGTAATAGACCACAAGATTTCCGTTTATAAATATATGTACACTCGCAAGTGTATAAAAGTATTCTATAAGTTGTAGGCACCCGGTAACAAGCCTTAACGTTCATATTTTACCCTCTGAAGTACACCAGATCAGGTGTGTTTAAAATAACCTCGAAGTACTAAAGCATCCCATAGTCAGGATGGGGTTTGTCAGGCCCAATAGATCTATCTTTAGGATTCGCGCCTACCGTACATAGACAAGTAGTTTAATGTTACCAAGCTAAGGGTATATTTTTGGTTTAAACCCACATAGAATTAGTTTTAGTACTTGTGCCTATTTCATAAAACATTTATAAAACAGCGCATGTATTCTCAGCCCAAAAATATAAATAAAAAGGGAGTAATGAAACTCACAATACTGTATTTCATAGCAATTATGTATATGACGGCACTGAACAAGTGCAGGGTTTGTCTCGAATTCTCAAACGTATCAATATTGTGATTCAATATTGCAGGAAAGTACGTAGACGCAACGAAAATGATAAACGTTAGGTTAACCTCACGAGCAATACCCTCGATCAATACCCATAACTACCATAGCTATAACCCATAATTTCCTTAGCTCTATCCCGTTTGAAAACTTATTTTGAAATCGTCTGAATATAACTCCGTCGTAGTATTTTATGTATACTAATAATATCTTGAAATAATACAAAGAAAATATATATATGTAATTCGATTGAGAGAGTTTAGAGAAATATATTTTCAAGTTTCTATGAAATAATGAAACGTATTGAATTCTATTTATAATAGATTTTTGAATTATTAAAGTATGAATTATTAAAGTATGAATTATTAAAGTGAATTATTAAAGTATGAATTATTAAAGTGAATTATTAAAGTATGAATTATTAAAGTGAATTATTAAAGTTAGAATTATTAAAGTGAATTATTAAAGTATGAATTATTAAAGTAAATTATTAAAGTATGAATTATTAAAGTGAATTATTAAAGTATGAATTATTAAAGTGAATTATTAAAGTTAAAGTAAAGTAATAGTAAAGTAAAGGTAAAGTTAAAGTATAGTAAAAGTATAAAACTATGTACGTATAATACGCGTATAAATATATATAATATTAAATTAAATCGTTATATATATTTAATAAAATAAAATATAAATATCGTTATCTTTATCATACTGGTTAAGTAATGAGTTGTCAAAAGTAGTTCTAGATATTTATAAAAGATATATACATTTAATAATAAAGTTCCTTTTAAACTGAAAACGTTTTTTGTACTTTTGAAACTAAATCAAATAAATATGATAATTTTGTTTTCCAAAAATAAATATATTTAAGAATCATTTTGTTAAAAGGTTAAAATAATGGAAATCGTTATATCTTAAAACATTTTAGAAAAGTAGAATTATATATATTCATAATAGGTTTCAAGTTTTTAAATTACAGTCTGTTGGTGAAGCATGGGATAAAGTCCAAAGATTAAATAAATGTATGAAATCATCTTAATGAAAAATGTTGAGTTACTTAACTTGTTGATATCCAACATCTAAGTTATTTACACTCCACGTTCTTATTTTCATATTAAATAAAATGAAAGTTAACATAGTTATCTTATCAAGGTCACGAGGAAAATATTATAAAACATGCCTTTAAAATTAAACAGGAATTTCCACTAACCCTTGTCTAGTTCTCATTAATTGACACATTTGTTCTTACTTATAAATCACTTTACCATTTTTCGAATGTTGTCAAAAAGAATAGATTTCTTAAATCACAGTGGACCTCATAACATAGGCCCGTAATCATATCATAATGTATCTGATAATTCAATCATTTGATATTATCTCTTAATTCTGTCGATAAATATATCGAAATAAACACGTTCATGTAAAGTATCATATATCTAATACTTAGTTAATGTTTTCAGTTAATATTATATATTATATATACATATCTATATACTCATAATTGTTCGTGAATCTTCGAACACGGTCAAAGGGTAATTGATTACATGAATGTAGTTCCAAAGTTTTTGAGATTCAACATTACAATTTCTGCTTATCGTGTCGAAAACATATAAAGGTTAAGTTTTAAATTTGATCGGAAATTTCTGGGTCGTCACAGTACCTACCCGTTAAATAAATTTCGTCCCGAAATTTGATCGAGGTCGTCATGGCTAACTATAAAAATGTTTTCATGACGAATATGAGTTGATAAATAGAGTTTTATCATCATTGAGTAATATAGATAAAACAATTTATTACGCGAAGAGTATAAGTGAAGCTATCGCAAGAGAGTGAAATGAGTAAACGTATATTTGTTTTAACCGATAACGTAGTTATGATTGATTTCTGGAATTCATGGGATTTAAAGAAAATCTTTGCAATAAGATATGGTTCTTCGGCGATTAAGGAAATCATGATCTTCTTTGATTAAATGCGATAATCTGTCTCGATTTCTCTGTCTGATATTTTACTATAAATCCACCCCCTTCGTTTCTTTATTTCCACAGATCACACCTTCTAGTCTTTCTCCCCAATTCATACTTTAAATCATTCGTTAATATGCTTCATCCAGTATTGATTCTTGATATACTCTTAACTTTCATATCTGTCATTCTTCTTTTTCATCTACCACCAGAGGAAGTTATTTTCTTCTACCATTACCTTGGAGTTATTGTGTTTTTCATTCTCCCGTGTCTTTATATTGCTATACGCATTGATATACACGTTTTGAAATTTTGGGGTTGTTATCGGGCTTTATATTCTCCATTATATTTCGGAGCTTCATGCTTTCGCCTTAAGTCAAGCGGATAATGGTCCAGAATTCGTAGATATGAATTTTTGGATGAACATAGTTAATGTTCCAAGAAGAAAATCGTAATGGCACGATCTTGATTTGGAAAATTACCAGAATATCCAAAAATATAGAGCTATCAAGATGATATGTTCTTAATATGTTTGGAAATTGGGTAGAATATAAGAGTCGTGTAAATAGTACATGATGACGGTATGTTCTGTGAATCATCACGTTCCATTAGAAACTCAGCATGACTTACTGTAATATAATCACGTTGATCAAGTGTCATTATATTATACTAACTCATGCTTCAGTTCCCAACACTACTTTAAAAACATTCCTATTTTAAATTCGAATTTTTTTTCTTCGGAATTTAGAAACTAACACAGTTTCTTTTTATGTTGTAACGCAGATATTGCGAAGAGATAAAAGATTTCGGATACGAATAGTGGTGAAAATATCTTCAGGAATGTCGAAGATATTTATAATAAAAGATACGATAATATATTAGAATTCTTAACATAGATGGATGATGAAGAAGATTTGTCTGTGAAGGTTTAGAATAAGAAGTAAGGTGTTTGCTAACGATTTCAGTAGACACTGAATCATTTGGATCCTTTGAAGGTAGGTTTAGTCTTTGTGATTTATCCACAGCCTCTTTCATGGTCTGCTCAATCCGTTTTCCAGTTTCAAACCTTCTCTTTTTCTCAGCTTTACCACCATACTATTCTTTATCATCAAACTTTTGACTGTTAAAGTCGTTTACAGTTTTTGCTGCTTCATCAGCATTTTTCCAATTTCGAAGAACTAGTTCATAGTTTGGGATGTTTTTCAGAAAATTCACATTCAAAGTATGTAAGTCTAGGAGATAGACGTTATATGTATACATATAACTTTTGACGTAAAATTGTCGCGAAATTCAAAATATTTATTGCTAATTCCCAGTAGTTGGTGTGATAATTATTGTTACAGGATGTAGGTGAGTACATGATGGGGTTTTAATGAATAAGTAGAGTGGCTTTTCGGAGAGGCTTAAGTCGAAGGTTAATGAAGTTGTTGATAAGTTTACTGCTAATGTGGCGAGATATGAAAGGTTCCCCGATAACAATGATGAAGGGTTTATTCGTATAAACAAATGAAGGTGATTTGCTGGAGCTGTGACAAAACTGTCTATTTTGGAAAGAGATTGAAAAATTATATTTGGTAATAAATATCAAAGGATCTGACACGGATATGTGTTAAACTATAACTTTGGTTTTGAGAGCTTTTCAGGTGCATGACAGTGGGTAATGTGTGGTTGGATTATCATCTCGCATGTCTTTAGGAATTTCGAAGTGTTTGAACACATATTGTAATTGTTAATATACATATGATGTTCTAAGATTTTGAATGATACAAATATTTTTGTGAGTTCCATGAATAGAAATGAGGTTCTAGGACAGTTTTGAAGTCAAAGTATAGTTTTGAAAGATGTAGGAATCTAAGAGTGATGATTTCGGTTATACAAACGTTAGGATTCACAAACGTATCAATATTGTGATTCAATATTGCAGGAAAGTACGTAGACGCAACGAAAATGATAAACGTTAGGTTAACCTCACGAGCAATACCCTCGATCAATACCCATAACCTCCATAGCTATAACCCATAATTTCCTTAGCTCTATCCCGTTTGAAAACTTATTTTGAAATCGTCTGAATATAACTCCGTCGTAGTATTTTATGTATACTAATAATATCTTAAAATAATACAAAGAAAATATATATATGTAATTCGATTGAGAGAGTTTAGAGAAATATATTTTCAAGTTTCTATGAAATAATGAAACCTATTGAATTCTATTTATAATAGATTTTTAAATTATTAAATTGAATTATTAAAGTATGAATTATTAAAGTATGAATTATTAAAGTGAATTATTAAAGTATGAATTATTAAAGTGAATTATTAAAGTATGAATTATTAAAGTGAATTATTAAAGTATGAATTATTAAAGTGAATTATTAAAGTATGAATTATTAAAGTGAATTATTAAAGTTAAAGTAAAGTAAAAGTAAAGTAAAGGTAAAGTTAAAGTATAGTAAAAGTATAAAACTATGTACGTATAATACGCGTATAAATATATATAATATTAATTTAAATCGTTATATATATTTAATAAAATAAAATATAAATATCGTTATCTTTATCATACTGGTTAAGTAATGAGTTGTCAAAAGTGGTTCTAGATATTTATAAAAGATATATACATTTAATAATAAAGTTCATTTTAAACTGAAAACGTTTTTTGTACTTTTGAAACTAAATCAAATAAATATGATAATTTTGTTTTCCAAAACTAAATATATTTAAGAATCATTTTGTTAAAAGGTTAAAATAATGGAAATCGTTATATCTTAAAACATTTTAGAAAAGTAGAATTATATATATTCATAATAGGTTTCAAGTTTTTAAATTACAGTCTGTTGGTGAAGCATGGGATAAAGTCCAAAGGTTAAATAAATGTATGAAATCATCTTAATGAAAAATGTCGAGTTACTTAACTTGTTGATATACAACATCTAAGTTATTTACACTCCACGTTCTTATTTTCATATTAAATAAAATGAAAGTTAACATAGTTATCTTATCAAGGTCACGAGGAAAATATTATAAAACATGTCTTGAAAATTAAACAGGAATTTCCACTAACCCTTGTCTAGTTCCCGTTAATTGACACATTTGTTCTTACTTATAAATCACTTTACCATTTTTCGAATGTTGTCAAAAAGAATAGATTTCTTAAATCACAGTGGACCTCATAACATAGGCCCGTAATCATACCATAATGTATCTGATAATTCAATCATTTGATATTATCTCTTAATTCTGTCGATAAATATATCGAAACAAATACGTTCATGTAAAGTATCATATATCTAATACTTAGTTAATGTTTTCAGTTAATATTATATATTATATATACATATCTATATACTCATAATTGTTCAAGTAGAGACCCGTCCTAATCCATCCGGACGAAGTCTATATCGACAATAAACAATTCACAACAGTTGATTACATCGCGAGGTACTTGACCTCTATATGATACATTTTACAAACATTGAATTCGTTTTTGAAAAGACAATCTTTCATTACATCGAAAGTTGACAACATGCACACCATTTCGTAATATATCTTACTATAATTGACTTAATAATAATCTTGATGAACTCAACGACTCGAATGCAACGTATTTTGAAATATGTCATGAATGACTCCAAGTAATATCTCTAAGATGAGCAAATGCACAGCGGAAGATTTCTTTCGTACCTGAGAATAAACATGCTTTAAAGTGTCAACCAAAAGGTTGGTGAGTTCATTAGTTTAACATAAATAATCATTTCATAATTTTAATAGACCACAAGATTTCATATTTCCATTTCTCATAAACATACGTCCCATGCATATAGACAAAAATATCATTCATATGGATTGAACACCTGGTAACCGACATTCACAATATGCATATAAGAATATCCCCATCATTCTGGGATCCTCCTTCGGGCATGATATAAATTTCGAAGTACTAAAGCATCCGGTACTTTGGATGGGGCTTGTTGGGCCCGATAGATCTATCTTTAGGATTCGCGTCAATTAGGGTGTCTGTTCCCAAATTCTTAGATTACCAGACTATAAAGGGGCATATTCGGTTTAATAATCCGGCCATAGAATGTAGTTTCATTTACTCGTGTCTATTTCGTAAAACAGTTATAAAAGCACCGCATGAATTCTCAGCCCGAAAATATAAAGGGTAAAAAGGAAAATGAAAACTCACCTAATGTATTTTGTAGTAAAAATACATATGACTATATTGAACAATGCAGGGTTGGCCTCGGATTCACGAACCTATATCATTTGTATATTTATTAATACACATAATCGTAATCGAACAGCTTTATTTATTATATCTTAATTTATATATTATATATTTAATTTGTGTATATATATAATTTAAATGATTAATGTCTATATATTTAGTTATATTAATATATCTATATATAATTATAGATATGATTAGTATTATATATGATTAGTTTGTTATATGTAATTATTTATATAAGTAATGTTAATATTTTCGGTATATAGTTATATGAAATATTAATACAATTCTAGTATATGTAATAAGTATATTTAATGTACAAAATATTTATTTATTAAAATGATAGTTCTACAATTAATAATTTATTAATAAGAATAATAATAACATTATTAATAATGATAATACTAACAACAAAAATGTATAATGATAATTTTTAATAATAATGATAATAATAATGTTAATGATATTAATAATAACCTAAATGAAATTCTAATAAATATAATAAATGTTAATTTTTGATAAAAAGATAGTTTTAATAAAAAAAAAAAATTTTAGTAATTTTAATAAAAATGATACTTTTAGTAATAACGATAACGTTAATAATACTAATGATAATGTTAATACTAATACAACGTTAATAATAATAATAACAATAATTTTATTAATCATTTAAGTACTAATGATAATGATAATAATAATAATAATAATAATAATAATAATAATAATAATAATAATAATAATAATAATAATAATAATAATAGTAATAATAATAATAATAACAAAAAAATAATAAAAGTGCTACCTTAATGAATAGGCCCTTAACAAAAATAACACCCCTGTAAAGGCTCGAACCTGCAACCTCTCGCTCACCCAAACCAATCCTAAACCACAGCGCTACCGACTGCTTTTCTATTTTAGTCTATCCCGAAAATTTATTTAACCCATACTACATATCAATAATATTTTCAGCCCAACTGTATTTTAATTGGTGTCGGCCCAATACAAAAATCATGGCCTAAGTAAAAAAAATTAAGGTAGCCCAATGAAAAAAAATTGGTTCACGGCCCAATCAAGCACTCCATTAAAAGTTGACTGAAACTATTGCTGTAGTCGCATCATCATCTTTAAGGCATCATCAACACCATCTTCATTCTTGTTAAATTCGTAGTAAAACACAAAAACAATAACACAGAAGCAGTCGATAGTCGAACATCATCATACCTCTTCTTCATCGTATATCACGTATCATCATGGTACCATTATAATCATCATCACCAACTTTATCATTCTTGTAACATCATCACCGTAACTCTTCACTGTTCATCGTCATCATTATCATTTAACTGTTCATCTTCTTCTCCGATTGTCATCATCATCTTTTTATTTACTTCTTTTCAGTTTAAAAGAAACAGAAATAAACCAAAGTGCAACGGCTGTAATCACGTAGCCTTCGATTAACATCATTCAGGTCATCGTTAAAACAGAGAAAAAAATAGAAGTGACTATAGTTCGAATGTTGTAGGTTGTGTGGTGGTGGCGGTTCAACGGAGGAGTGGTGTTATGGAAGTGATTAAAAGTGGTTGTCGGTGGTTTTGAAGAAAAACATGTGTACAACAGCAATAACACGATGGTATACATGTGGTGGGTCATTTTGGTGGTGTTAATGACAATAAACAAAATAGCTAGAAATGATTGTCGATGGTTTCCTTTGAACACAAATAGGAGAGAGGGAGATAGAGAGAGAGATAAAGAGATGTGATGGATAGCGATGGTGGTATAAAGATGGGGTGATGGTGGTGGTAGGAGGCCAGTACCCTGTGGTGGTGTCGTGGTGGTGATGGCCGCCGGTGGTGTAGGTTGTTGGTATTCTGCCTCTTTTCAACAACTACGATTAGGGTTCGAAGTTTGAATAACAGCTAAAACCATATAGCAGTTTGGTGATGGTTGTAGGTGATTCGTCAAATAACACATACCAAAAAATGTTTGTGTGGTTTTTGGGCTGTAAAGTGAAACAATCATTTGCACAATTGTAACTAATCATTCTATTTTAAGTGGAGGTTAGTGGAAGAAATAGTAGTAAGCACAGTAATCTTTAATTAGTAATAGCAACTCGATCAATAATAGGATAATGGTGATGATTTGGAGATCTTATATCCTATGGTGGGGTTAGTTATGGTGACTAGTACGTACATGTACATATTATATATATAGTTTAGATATATTATAGTTAGCACATATATCATCATATAATATAGATAGATAAAGTTAGTGGAAGATAGATATATGAAGTTGAATTTTAAACTTGCATATGTCTACGTCTATATTTTAATAGGTTCGTGGATGAATTTAGAAAAGTAAAACACTTATCAAGAAAGAAAGGCCCAGTTAGCCATCGGTACTTTGGACATATTCATTCTACCGACACCTTTCTAACAAAGTGTTATATAGTAGTCCATTGCTAAACAGTTACTTATAAAAGTGTTCCTAAAAATTCCAAATTTTTAAATTAAAATTATTTATTTATTTCGGTCATTATGGTATAAAATTCGGTTACTAAATGTTAAATAAAAATTACATTAATTATTCACTCCCAACCTCAAGTAAAATATAAAAAGTTTTAAAATTCAACAAATAGTTCCTAAATATATTTTTAATAAGCCTATACTTTATATAACTCATTTTCGGATCACCGTTTATTTTAAATCATATATATTTTCAATATTCATATACGCATTGCGAGTTATTTATATATTTAATTCTAATAATTGGTATCCTATTTATATATTCAAATTATGTTATTTAAAAAAATATTTTCATAATCAAATTCTATTGGGTCGAAAAGCGTTTCCGCACATTTGAAAATAGATCAATCAAATATTATGAAACAATTCTCCACTAACTTTTGTCGAATCTTTTATTAATTGACACATTTGTTCTTACTTGTAATCACTTTACTAATTTTCGAATATTGTTAAAAAGAACAGATTTCTTAAATCATAGTGGACCTCTCAACAGAGACTTATAATCATACAATGTATCTGATAAAACAATCATTTGATATTATCTTTTAATTCCGTCAATAACTATATTGAACAAATTACGTTCATGTAAAGTATTACATATCTAACACATTGTTAACATTTTCAATTAACGAGTAAATATTATATATACATATCTATATACACATAAATGTTCGTGAATCATCAGACACGGTCAAAGGGTATTTGATTACATGAATATTGATTTCAAGACTTTTGGGATTCAACATTACAGATTTTGCTTATCGTGTCGGAAACATATAAAGATTAAAGTTTAAATTTGATCAGAAATTTCCGGGTCATCACAGTACCTACCCGTTAAAGAAATTTCGTCCTGAAATTTGAGTGAGGTGGTCATGGCTAACAATAAAAAAATTTTCATGACAAATATGAGTTGATAAATAGAGTTGTATCATTATTGAGTAATATGGATAAAACCATTTGATTTTGTGAAGAGTATAAGTGAAGCTATCACCAAAGGGTGAAATGAGTATGTATAGATTCGTCATATCTGTTGACGTAGATAGGATTGATTTCCTAAGTTCAAGAGAATTAGAGAAAATCTTCGTGATAAGATTTGATTCTTCGGTAATTAAAGGATCGTCTTTGATTAAATGCGATGATCTGTCTTGATTGCTTTGTCTGATATTTCACTATAAATCCACCCTCTTTGTTTCCTTACAACTCACACCTTCTATTCTTTCCCCCTCAATTCATACTTTAAAACATTCGTCAATATGCTCCATCCCGTCCTGATCCTTGATATACTCTTAACTTTTATATCTGTTATTCTTCTCTTTCATCTGCCGCCAGAAGAATCTATTCACTTCTACTATTACCTTGGGGTTATAGTAATTTTAATTCTCCCGTGCCTTTACGTGGCAATACATATTGATATGCACGGTTTGTAATTTATGTGTTGTTGTCGAGCTTTATATTCTCCCTTATATTTCAAAGTCCCTGCTTCTGTCTTCAATAATCATTGTCATTCACAGTTAATGCTCTCTCTTATTTGCTGCAATTTATACCTCCTTATTTTAGAGCTTCATGCTTTTGTTTTCTTTTCGCAAGTAATGGTCCAGAATTCGTAAGTATGGGGTTTCGAATAAACTTTATGTTCTAAGCAAGAAAGAACGTAATCGCACGATTTGATTTGTCAAATTATCAGAATCACTGAGAATATAACTATCAAAAATATATTTTCTTGATATATTCAGAAGTTAAGTAGAATGAAAGAGTTATGTAACATGACACACGATGACGTTTTGATCTATGAATCATCACGTTTCATTAGAAACTCAGCATGACTTACTGTAATATAATCACGTTGATCAAGTGTCATTATATTATACTAACTCATGCATCAGTTCCCATCATTACTTCAATAACATTCATATATTAAGCTCGAAAGTTTACAGAATATAGAAACTAATAGTTTCTATATGATGTAACACTGATAGCACAAAGAGATAATTAATATCAGACGATAATATTTGTGAAGATATCTTCAGAAATATTGAGGATATTTATAATGAAAAATACGATGATATCTTGGAATTTCCAAGTTAGAAGGTTGATGAAGAAAAAAATTTCCGCAAGATTTTAACATGACATCGGAGCAAGATATTCTCTAGAGATTTCAACGGACCCAGAATTACCTGGATTCTTTGAATAGAGGGTATGGTCCTTGTATTTGTCTTTGGTCTCCTTTGTGGTTAGCTCAATCCGTTTTCCAGTTCCAACGTTTCTGAGCTTTTCTGACATACTATTCTTTATCATCAAGCTTCTGACGATTAAGGTCGTTTACGGTTGTCTACGGTTTCTGCTGCTTCATTCAGCTTTTTCAACATTCAGAGTATTTGATTTGTAAACTGAGTGCTTTTCAGGATTTCAGATGAAAGATCATAATTCTAAGAGATAAATATTATATGTTTACATATAACTGTTGATGTGGAAACGTTGCGAGGATCACAATATAGATTTGCTGATTATCGGTAATTGGTATGGCAATTCTCGTTACTAGATGCGGATGAGAATATGATGAGACTTCAGTAGATAAATGTAGTGATTTGTCGGAGGGATTTAAGCCCAAAGAGCAACGAGGTTGCTGGTACGTCTGCTGGTAATAAGATGAAATATAAAAGGTTCCCCGGTAACAATAAAAGAGTACGCATATATATCAAGATTATAATAAGGTTGTTTCGAACGAAAAGTCGAAATTGGCCTGATGGTGCTGTGACAAAATTTGCTACCTTGAAAAGGAATTGTAAAGTTGTTTTGGGTAATAATAATGCTAAAGGAGCTAACATAGATACGGTTTAAACGTTTTACTCAGGTTCCAAGTGTTTTCAAATGCATAACTATATTCATCATTCTGTTCTTCCGTAGATGGAGTGCGGTTGGTTCGTCCTCTTGACTGAAGTGTTTTCAAGAATCATGAAAGGTTTGAACGTAGTTTGTAATCGTCAAGATACAAATGAGGTTTGAGATGAAATCAAGTGGCAAACTTGAAGAATTGTTCAGTTTCATATGTTATAGTCAATATTTTAATTCATTTTAATTGTCCAATGTCATTAGTCCACAGTCGGTTGTCCATAGTTAGCAATTCAATTATTCATATATAATTTAATATATAATATTCGAATTAATTAATACATATCGTGACCCGTATTCGTCTCAGAATCGATCATAACTCAAAGTATATATATTATTATAGAATCAACCTCAACCCTGTATAGCGAACTATAACATTACAGCATATAGAGTGTCTATGGTGATTCCAAATAATATATATATAAGCGTCGATATGATATGTCAAAACCTTGTATACGTGTCCCGATATTTAAATGCGTAAATAACAATATTTAAATGACGATAAATAAAGTGCGTAAAATAAATAACAGAAATTAAATGACGATAATTAAAATTGCAAGAATAAAAATTGCGATAAAATAAATTGCGATAATTAAATTGCGATAAATAAATTGCGATAATTAAAATGTAATACGGAATTAACAGTTAGCTAGGAACAGTTAGCTAAGAACAGTTAGCATGGATTCTTAACAAAATTTCTCATAATTAATTTGTTTGTTTCTAACAAATTTTTATTTTGTCCAATGTTTTCTTCATTATGCCACTTGTTGGATTCTGATTGGTCAAAATTCAAATATGAAATTGAATGAAAATGGTTATTCTGTGGTGAACGGATTCGTATATCTGGAGATGTAAGTAGGATAGTAAATGACCGTTGAATCAGATTCGAAGAATATACAGTGTAACTTATTAATGTGAAGTCTAAATATTTCTAGGGTATTACCTACCCGTTAAAATATTTTCACCATTAACAATTTATACAAAAGAATTTTTAATTACAATCTTTATGAAAACATATATACATATATATTTTCTTCAGATGTAATCATGGATTTAATGAGTTAACATGATATTAATCTCATTTGATTTACGTTAGAACAAGAATATATAATCTCTAAAATATTAGAGATTACATAATCGCCATTTCGAACGAATATAAGATAGATAGAACGATACGTAGAACGATGATTATGCTCTTGGTACAGAATGTGATATTGAGGCATATGATGTTGAAACTTGGGTTGTTGGTGTACTGTTGGTGCTGATGATGTTGTTGAAGCTGGTACGTTTTGCACCATATTTTCCAAGGCTACAACTAGGGCGCGAAGTTCGTTGACTTATTCCCTTACTCCGGGATGATTTTTGATCGGAACGAATGGGTGAATAAGGTTTAGAATTGTGGATAGAATATAATCGTGTCGAGATACCCTGGAAATGAGGGTGAAAATGGTGTTTCGAACAGATTCGCCGGTAAGTGCTTCAGGTTCTTCGCCAAAAGGGAAATTTGGTTGGTGGAAAGGATCACCTTCTTCGCGTCTCCATTGATTAAATTGACTACGAACACATCAGATGAATTGGGGAGGGCTGATTGGTTGATTCGTTCTGGTGACGCTGCTTCCGGAGCTTAGGTGAACATTCATGTCGGAATAGCTGTCGGAATAACTATCGGAATAGCTATCGGAATCTGAGGGACTCGAAATGGTTGAGGGATTCATCTCGTACGATCAGATGAAGGGTTTTCGATAAGAAATAGATTACCTGTAATACACAATTTACATATGCATATATAATACTCAAATCCCATAAGTTACGGAGGAATCTACGTAATACGACAGGCAAAGTTTACAGTAACAGGTACGCTAAGATATGGATTAGCAGATACGCTAAGATATGAATTTATCTATACACTATTCATGCAATCAATGCAGTAAGATGTGTCTAGACTAAGAATGATAATCAGATGATTTCCAACTAGAAATGATAAGCAAAACTTTTAACATGCAGACGCGGTCGAAGTCCAGACTCACTAATGCATCCTAACGATTATCAGTTAGACACACTAATGCAAGAACTATTTCTCTAAGACCACCGCTCTGATACCAACTGTAGAGACCCGTCCTAATCCATTCGGACGAAGTCCATATTGACTATAAACGATTCACAACAGTTGATTACATTGCGAGGTACTTGACCTCTATATGATACATTTTACAAACATTGCATTCGTTTTTGAAAAGACAATCTTTCATTACATCGAAAGTTGACAACATGCATACCATTTCGTAATATATCTTACTATAATTGACTTAATAATAATCTTGATTAACTCAACGACTCGAATGCAACGTCTTTTGAAATATGTCATGAATGACTCCAAGTAATATCTCTAAGATGAGCAAATGCACAGCGAAAGATTTCTTTCGTACCTGAGAATAAACATGCTTTAAAGTGTCAACTAAAAGGTTGGTGAGTTCATTAGTTTAACATAAATAATCATTTCATAATTTTAATAGACCACAAGATTTCATATTTCCATTTCTCATAAACATACGTCCCATGCATATAGACAAAAATATCATTCATATGGATTGAACACCTGGTAACCGACATTCACAATATGCATATAAGAATATCCCCATCATTCCGGGATCCTCCTTCGGACATGATATAAATTTCGAAGTACTAAAGTATCCGGTACTTTGGATGGGGCTTGTTGGGCCCGATAGATCTATCTTTAGGATTCGCGTCAATTAGGGTGTCTGTTCCCTAATTCTTAGATTACCAGACTAAAAAGGGGCATATTCGGTTTAATAATCCAGCCATAGAATGTAGTTTCATTTACTCGTGTCTATTTCGTAAACAGTTATAAAAGCAGTGCATGTATTCTCAGCCCAAAAATATAAAGGGTAAAAAGGCAAATGAAAACTCACCTAATGTATTTTGTGGTAAAAATACATATGACTATATTGAACAATGCAGGGTTGGCCTCGGATTCACGAACCTATATCATTTGTATATTTATTAATACACATAATCGTAATCGAACAGCTTTATTTATTATATCTTAATTTATATATTATATATTTAATTTGTATGTATATATAATTTAAATGATTAATGTCTATATATTTAGTTATATTAATATATCTATATATAATTATAGATATGATTAGTATTATATATGATTAGTTTGTTATATGTAATTATTTATATAAGTAATGTTAATATTTTTGGTATATAGTTATATGAAATATTAATACAATTCTAGTATATGTAATAAGTATATTTAATGTACAAAATATTTATTTGTTAAAATGATAGTTCTACAATTAATGATTTATTAATAAGAATAATAATAACATTATTAATAATGATAATATTAATAACAAAAATGTATAATGATAATTTTTAATAATAATGATAATAATAATGTTAATGATATTAATAATAACCTAAATGAAATTCTAATAAATATAATAAATGTTAATTTTTGATAAAAAGATAGTTTTAATAAATAAAAATTTTTTTTAGTAATTTTAATAAAAATGATACTTTTAGTAATAACGATAACGTTAATAATACTAATGATAATGTTAATACTAATACAACGTTAATAATAATAATAACAATAATTTTATTAATCATTTAAGTACTAATGATAATAATAATAATGATAATGATAATAATAATAATAATAATAATAATAATAATAATAATAATAATAATAATAATAATAATAATAATAATAATAATAATAATAATAATAATAAATAAAAGTGCTACCTTAATGAATAGGCCCTTAACAAAAATAACACCCCTGTCAAGGCTCGAACCTGCGACCTCTCGCTCACCCAAACCAATCCTAAACCACAGCGCTACCGACTGCTTTTCTGTTTTAGTCTATCCCGAAAATTTATTTAACCCATACTACATATCAATAATATTTTCAGCCCAACTGTATTTTAATTGGTGTCGGCCCAATACAAAAATCATGGCCTAAGTAAAAAAAAAAATAAGGTAGCCCAATGAAAAAAAATTGGTTCACGGCCCAATCAAGCACTCCATTAAAATTCGACTGAAACTATTGCTGTAGCCGCATCATCATCTTTAAGGCATCATCAACACCATCTTCATTCTCGTTAAATTCGTAGTAAAACACAAAAACAATAACATAGAAGCAGTCGATAGTCGAACATCATCATACCTCTTCTTCATCGTATATCACGTATCATCATGGTACCATTATAATCCTCATCACCAACGTTATCATTCTTGTAACATCATCACCGTAACTCTTCACTATTCATCGTCATCATTATCATTTAACTGTTCATCTTCTTCTCCGATTGTCATCATCATCGTTTTATTTACTTCGTTTTCAGTTTAAATGAAACAGAAATAAACCAGAGTGCAACGGCTGTAATCACGTAGCCTTCGATCAACATCATTCAGGTCATCGTTAAAACAGAGAAAAAAAATAGAAGTGACTATAGTTCGAATGTTGTAGGTTGTGTGGTGGTGGCGGTTCAACGGAGGAATGGTGTTATGGAAGTGATTAAAAGTGGTTGTCGGTGGTTTTGAAGCAAAACATGTGTACAACAGCAATAACACGATGGTACACATGTGGTGGGTCATTTTGGTGGTGTTAATGACAATAAATAAAACAGCTAGAAATGATTGTCGATGGTTTCCTTTGAACACGAATAGGAGAGAGGGAGATAGAGAGAGAGATAAAGAGATGTGATGGATAGCGATGGTGGTATAAAGATCAGGTGATGATGGTGGTTGGAGGCCAGTACCCGGTGGTGGTGTCGTGGTGGTGATGGCCGCCGGTGGTGTAGGTTGTTGGTATTCTGCCTCGGTTCAACAACTACGATTAGGGTTTGAAGTTTGAATAACAGCTAAAACCATATAGCAGTTTGGTGATGGTTATAGGTGATTCGTCAAATTACACATACCAAAAAATGTTTGTGTGGTTTTTGGGCTGTAAAGTGAAACAATCATTTGCACAATTGTAACTAATCATTCTATTTTAAGTGGAGGTTACTGGAAGAAACAGTAGTAAGCACAGTAATCTCTAATTATTAATAGCAACTCGATCAATAATAGGATAATGGTGATGATTTGGAGATCTTATATCCTATGGTGGGGTTAGTTATGGTGACTAGTACGTACATGTACATATTTATATATATATATATATATATATATATATATATATATATATATATATATATATATATATATATATATAGTTTAGATATATTATAGTTAGCACATATATCATCATATAATATAGATAGATAAAGTTAGTGGAAGATATATATATGAAGTTGAATTTTAAACTTGCATATGTCTACGTCTATATTTTAATAGGTTAATGGATGAATTTGGAAAAGTAAAACACTAATCAAGAAAGAAAGGCCCAGTTAGCCATCGGTACTTTGGAAATATTCATTCTACCGACACCTTTCTAACGAAGTGTTATATAGTGGTCCATTGCCAAACAGTTACTTATAAAAGTGTTCCTAAAAATTCCATATTTTTAAATTAAAATTATTTATTTATTTCAGTCATTATGGTATAAAATTCGGTTACTAAATGTTAAATAAAAATTACATTAATTATTCACTCCCAACCTCAAGTAATATATAAAAAGTTTTAAAATTCAACAAATAGTTCCTAAATATATTTTTAATAAGCCTATACTTTATATAACTCATTTTCGGATCACCGTTTATTTTAAATCTTATATATTTTCAATATTCATATACGCGTTGCGAGTTATTTATATATTTAATTCTAATAATTGGTATCCTATCTATATATTCAAATTATGTTATTTAAACAAAACATTTTTATAATCAAATTCTATTGGGTCGAAAAGCGTTTCCGCACATTTGAAAATAGATCAATCAAATATTATGAAATTTAATTCTCCACTAACTTTTGTCTAATCTTTTATTAATTGACACATTTGTTCTTACTTGTAATCACTTTACTAATTTCTGAATATTGTTAAAAAGAATAGATTTCTTAAATCATAGTGGACCTCTCAACAGAGACTTATAATCATACAATGTATCTGATAAATCAATCATTTGATATTATCTTTTAATTCCATCAATAACTATATTGAACAAATTACGTTCATGTAAAGTATTACATATCTAACACATTGTTAACGTTTTCAATTAACGAGTAAATATTATATATACATATCTATATACACATAAATGTTCGTGAATTGTCAGGCACGGTCAAAGGGTATTTGATTACATGAATATTGATTTCAAGACTTTTGGGACTCAACATTACAGATTTTTCTTATCGTGTCGGAAACATATAAAGATTAAAGTTTAAATTTGATCGGAAATTTTCGGGTCATCACATGATTAAAAAAGTTAACATTAATTTGCCTTTTATTGATATGATTGCAGGTATGCCCAAGTATGCAAGGAATCTTAAGGATTTGCTAACTAACAGGAAGAAGCTGGAGAACGTGTCTTCAGTCAGGTTGAATGCCGCATGCTCAGCGGTAGTAGCAAACAAGCTTCTCGAGAAGCTTGAGGATCCTGGGAGTTTTACCATTCCTTGTTTACTGGGTAATTTGGATTGTATGAGGGCGTTGGTAGATTTGGGGGCTAGCATAAATTTAATGCCATATTCTATTTACTTGAAGCTAGACCCCGGGGAGTTGAAACCCACGCGTATGGCTATTCATCTAGCGGACTGCTCTATTAAATTCCTCGTGGAATTATCAAGAATATGCTAGTTAAGACCGGGTCGTTGGTTTTTCCAGCCGATTTCGTGGTATTGGATATGGTAGTGGATGAGAGGATTCCACTGATTTTGGGTCGGCCATTTTTGAATACTGCTAGGTGTATCATTGATGTTTATGGCCAACAGTTGACCCTTAGGATAGATGATTTGCATGCAACTTTCTCAATCGACCATGCTTTAAAATACCCTGCCTACACTGATGATACATGTTATTTTCTTAACACTGTGAATGTTCAGTCTGAGTTGTTGCAGGAATTCCCAGAGTTACAGGGTTCAGGAGAATGTTCATTGGTTGAAATTGATGAAGAGTTGCAGGTTGAGCAGGTGGATATTTTAACCACCTTGATGGAAAATGGCTATGAGCCGACTGAGGAGGAGTTCAAAGAACTCGAACGTGATGCGGATTACCGGAGCAAGTCTTTAATTGAAGAACGTCCCGAGTTAGAATTGAAGCCACTTTCTGATCATTTGGAATACTCTTATTTGCAGGAGGAATCTAAGCTCCCGGTAATTATTTCTTCTTCTCTTACTACAGGTCAGAAAACTGAGCTTGTAACCATGCTGCAGGCCCATAAACCGGCCATTGCATGGAAAATTCACGACATTAAGGGTATTAGTCCCTCCTATTACACCCACAAAATCCTAATGGAGAATAACTCCAAACCTGTGGTGCAACGACAAAGAAGGTTGAACCCGCACATGCAAGATGTCGTGAAGAAAGAGATCATTAAGCTCCTCGATGCAGGTCTTATTTACCCAATTTCTGACAGTCCTTGGATTAGCCCGGTACACTGTGTACCTAAGAAAGGTGGTATGACTGTTACCACTAATGATAAAAATGAGTTAATTTACACTAGGACTGTCACGGGGTGTCGTGTTTGTATTGACTATCATAAGTTGAACGACGCCACACGTAAAGACCACTTCCCGTTACCTTTCATGGATCAAATGCTAGAGAGGTTGGCGGGAAACAGCTTTTATTGTTTTCTTGATGGTTTTTCGGGCTATTTCCAAATTCCTATCTCGCCCGAGGACCAGGAGAAAACTACTTTCACGTGCTCGTATGGCACATTTTCATACCGACGCATGCCCTTTGGCCTTTGCAATGCTCCGGCCACTTTTTAAAGGTGCGTGATAGCCATATTCCATGATATGATAGAGGATTGCATGGAGGTGTTCATGGATGACTTTTCGGTCTTTGGTGACACTTTTGATTCATGCCTTCTTAATTTAGAACGGATGTTGGAAAGGTGTGAAAAGTCTAATCTTGTGCTCAATTGGGAAAAGTGCCATTTCATGGTTCAAGGAGGCATAGTTCTCGGGCACAAGATTTCTAGGGATGGTATCGAGGTTGATCCCGCGAAGGTAACGGCTATTAAGAACCTTCCACCTCCCACTGATGTTAAGGGTGTTCGGAGTTTTCTCGGGCACGCCGGTTTTTACCGGCGGTTTATTAAGGATTTTTCTAAAATTGCTAACCCGATGAACAAACTCCTCGAAAAGGACACACCTTGGAATTTCTCCGAAGAGTGCCTTAAGGCATTCAATCTTCTTAAGGAGAAACTGATCAATGCGCCAATCATAATTGCTCCGAATTGGTCCCTTCTATTCGAGCTTATGTACGATGCTTCTGATTTTGCTGTTGGCTCTGTTTTGGGTCAAAGAGTCGAGAAACACTTCCGACCCATTTACTATGCAAGCAAGACCTTGCAGGAAGTGCAATTGAATTATACTACCACTGAAAAGGAGCTCCTTGTGGTATTTTCGTTTTATAAGTTCAGGTCCTACTTAGTCTTGTCTAAGACTATAGTTTTTACGGACCATTCTGCTCTTAAGTACCTGTTTTCGAAACCGGATGCAAAACCTCGACTGCTTAGATGGATCTTGCTTTTGTAAGAATTCTATATCGAAATCTGGGATAAGAAGGGTGCTGAAAATCTAGCGGCTGACCACTTGTCTAGACTCGAGAATCCGAATCTCGAAGTCCTCCACGAATCGAGTATCCATGATGATTTTCCCGATGAATATCTCATGGCGATGGACAAGGTGGACGAGCCGTGGTACGTGGACATTGCTAATTATCTCATTGGGGGATTCTTGGAAAAAGGGTGGTCGCATCAAAAGAGGAAGAAATTCTTCAGTGACCTTAAATACTATTTCTGGGAGGCTCCCTATCTTTTTCGTTGTTGTCCCGATGGGGTTATCCGCCGGTGCATTTCTGGTGAGGATTGTATGCGTATTTTGACCGAGTGCCATAGTGGGCCTACCGGTGAGCATTTTGGACCCCAAATCACGGGGCGTAAAGTCTATGATGCCGGCTTCTTTTGGCCGACAATTTTCAAGGATGCCCACCGAATTTGAAAATCGTGCGATTCTTGTCAAAGGGCCGGTAAAGTCACCAAACAGGACGAGATGCCTCAATAAAGCATCAAAGTGTGTGAAGTATTTGATGTTTGGGGAATTGACTTTATGGGGCCATTTCTGAAATCTCAGAATTATAGTTACATACTCGTTGCCATTGACTACGTGTCTAAATGGGCCGAAGCGCAAGCTTTGGCTACAAACGATGCACGAGTTGTGATTTCGTTCCTTCAACGTTTGTTCTCTCGATTTGGAACTCCTAAAGCTTTAATTAGCGATAGGGGTACTCATTTTTGTAACGCCCAAATGGAGAAGGTATTGAAGCGATATGGAGTTCTCCATAAAGTTTCTACTCTATACCATCCCCAAACAAGCGGACAAGTTGAGAATACCAATCGAGCTCTTAAAGGGATTCTTGAGAAAACTGTGGGGTCGAATCCGAAGGAGTGGGCGAATAAGCTCGATGAAGCTTTGTGGGCGTTTCGAACCGCCTACAAAATGCCAATTGGTACCACTCCTTATCGGTTAGTTTATGGGAAAGCGTGCCATCTCCCGTTGGAGATTGAGCATAAAGCGATGTGGGCATTTAAAAAGTGCAATTTGGATTTGAAGGAAGCCGGACACCTAAGGGCGGTGCAATTGAATGAGCTTGGTGAATTACGCCTTGAGGCGTATGAGAATTCGTTAATTTATAAAGAGAAAATCAAGCAATGGCATGATAGAAGGTTAAAGGGCCCGAAGGAGTTTAATGAAGGCGATCGAGTGCTCTTGTTTAACTCTCAGTTGAAGCTTTTACTGGGAAAACTTAAGTCCCGGTGGACGGGACCTTTTGAGGTTGTTAAGGTGTACCCATACGGTGCGATTGAGTTGAAAAATGCTAGTGGTACTACCTTTAAGGTGAATGGACATCGTGTGAAGAAATATTTCGATGGTCCATTGGAGATTGATGACGGGGTTCACGTTGAACCCGATCCTAAGGTTACTTGAAGTTGGAAACGAGTCTTGTGAATGACTCGGTAATAAACTTCACATTGTTGTAGAGTTTGTATTTATTTGTGCTTGTTTGATGATATATGCAATGTGATCATGCTCGGATTTTTGTTGGGGTTTTTTGTTGGTTTTTAGGTTGAGAAAATGGGTTAAAATGGCTTAAAATTGCGAATTTTTTGAGAAAACAGCACTTGGAGCGCCGCTCCATATCCTTGCGCGCCGCTCCACATAAAAAGACCTGATGTGCCAGATTTTTGAAAAGCCTCGAACTGATTTTTTAGTTGAATGGAGCGCCGCGCGGCCTTTTGGCACGCCGCGTGATTACCTGGCGCGCCGCGCCGATTACTGTCGGGCCGACTGTTTTGCTTTTTAAATGAAATAAACACGAATTTTCCCTACCACACATAATAGAAAATGGATGTTACAGCCTTTTTACACCAAACCCTTTATTCTTCTTCATTCTTACTAACTCTTTTACACTTCCAAACACCTACATCCATAAACCCTAATTTTTAAGACTTCAATTTCTTGTTTTATCAACTTCAAATCTTTCAAGAATGGTTAACCCAAAGGTCCGAATTTGTTTTCTATCTTACTAATTTCATCTAATTGTGTGTATTTACATGCTTGATCTTTGATTTACATGATGAATTAATGTGGGGTTTCTTTAATTGGGGTTTTGTGTTTTAATTAGTGATGAGTTTTGTTAGATTATGATTATATGCTTTGATTTCATGATTTACTTGGTATTTTTAGAAGTTGCAATTGATACTAGGGTTTGTATGTAGAGGATCCGAATTTGTAGGTGATAAAGGTGTTTCATGCTTGAAATTGCTCTAGTTTTTGAATTGTTTATGTGTTTTTGAACTAGTGTGAGGTTGTGTTCATATGGGCGGGTCATATTGGTTTGAATGACTTGATGCAAAATTGATTTAGTTATGTATGATGCCATGCTAGTGAGGATTAAACATGTGTTTTTGAGTTGTGATGAGTATGTTGGTAGTAGTAATTTTCATTGGTAAACATTGGTAAACATGAAGAACTTTTCTAGATTTGTGGAAATTAAAAGTGTTATGAGTAGTCATGTTTGTTAATATTTTGGTAATGGTGTTAAGTGAGTGTCATTGATATGATGAATTGGTTTACATGATTGTATGATATGAGATACATTTGTGGTCTTGGCATTGTTTTACAAGTGTTATTTGTTAACTTGGAGATTGTTTTCAAAAGTGGATTGACATGAAACATGGTTTGGTTGTAAAGGGTATTTGGTGCTTATTATTATGACTAACACTAACTTTTGAGTTTCATGTTTTGTTTTCTTTATTTGTTTCATGAATGTAGAGATCGAGAGGAAACAGGAACAACAAAGGCAACCACCAAATAATCCTGAATTATGGTTATCCTACATCTCTAATGATAAGGATTTGGAAGAAAGGTTCACAACAAATAGCGCTCGTCCGATTGAGCGAACTTTTTATTTGGATTGGTCGCAACTTTCATCATTGGGTAATAATAATATTGTTCGGGAGTTGCGCCGTCACTTGTGGGTAGTTTATGCGCGTAATGAGTTGAGACCTTATGAAAGGTTATTTGAAATTAATGAAGATATTTATGAGCAGTTAACTATAGAGTTCTTCTCAACTGTTAGTTGTCGACCTCGAGTCTCTCTGACCGAGGCAGATTTCTTGACATTTAGGCTTGGTGGGCTAGAGCGTGGCATGTCTAAAATTGCGTTGGCTCGGGTGTTAGATCTATATCCCGAGTTGACTGATAATGATTTGAAGTGGCATTTGATGAATTGCAGAGTATTTGGGCAGGAAGTTTTCAGTGAGAGTGATTATTGGCCTATTGTGGTAAATGATACTGCTGGTCCGTTTAGTTCAAGTCGAAGTGTTCAGTCGATGCTTAGACTTCCTGAGGACCGAATAATTTTTAAGATGATTGCTAGTATGTTCATGGCTAGGCGAAACGCAAATAAAATTCAGCGAAGGGATCTTTGGATCCTCCAACAAATTAAACTGAGGGAGCCAATCGATGTCCCGTGTATGTTAGGGGTATGGTTACAAGAGATCAGAACAGATACACGCACGGAACAACCATTGTTAGGTGGGCACTTGGTTACTAGATTTGCTTGGGCGTTTTCGATCCCGACTAGTAGGTGTGATGTAGTGGGAGTTGAGGCGATGCCCACTAACATTCTATTTTTCTCGAAAGCTGAGTTTATCCGTCGTGGTCCAGCAGGTTTGGTTTTGTGATCTGATGAACAGCAACAACTGGGAGATGGTGCAGGTCGTGGTCGTGGACGTGGTGTTAGTCGATCCACGTATGAGGCAGGAAGCTTGAGTGCTGCGAACGTGCAGGGTACGTGGTCAATTGGTGAAGAGAGTTGGAATTCATTGGTTAACAGTGTAGACGGTCTTCATTTGGAGTATAGGGACAGCATGTCAGCGTATGATGCTCAGGTTGAGCATAATCAGCGGATGTTAGTGGAGCAGCGTAGGCATAACGAGGATTTAATGACTTGGCACCAAAACAATTATGGGTCGATTAACACAATGCTAGGACAGTTTGGAACAGGGTTGGGTCATTTGGGAGAGCGTGTTGACAGGGTTGAGTACGATGTTAGGGGAATTAGGGCCCACAATCAGTGGGAGGTCCATCAGCGACAAATTCAGCGTCAGATGCGTCAGAACCCGGAGGCGTATATTCCGACGCGAACTACCATTCCCGATTATACGTCAGTTACTCCTCCGAGACCGGATCCTTCATATGACCCGTACCAAGCTTGTCAGGATACGTATGGTGTGAATTGGGACCCTACCAGAGATTTTTGGCCGAGAAGTGATTGATTGTTGCGCATGTTATGTTGTATTTGTTTGAAACTATTTCTTTTTCATTTGGTCTGTACTTAAATAATTTTATTTTCTGTTTATGTACTTTGCAACTTATTTGAGGGACAAGGCGTTTCGGCATCGGGTGGTGCCACCTTGTCCCGTTTATGTAGTTCGTATGTTTTTATTTTCTTAGGTTTGTTGATGAAACAATTTTTCAAGTCTGGCATTAAGTTCAGCAAAATCGAATGATTGATGATATTGGTGTGATGATCGGGAATGGACGATGTTATTATGCTGGCAGTTAGTTCAGCACCATCTTTCACTGGCATTCCGCGATCAGTGGTTAACTCGATAAGTTTTTATATTTTCTTTCTCACATAACCCTTTCGATTTTTATCTATTTTTGATCTCAAGTTATGGGGACATTACTTGATCTCAAGTGTGGGGTGGGGGATGTAAAATATCTCGGGTTGGTTGTTAATGGAATCATCATCATATTAGTTTTGATTTAAAAAGACTTGACGTTTCACGGGTTTTGGTCGTAAAAAAAAAATTTGAAAAATTAGGGGTAAAATAAAAAAAACAGAAAAGTTATTTTAAAAAAAAAAGTAGAAAAACAATTGAAAATTCGGCCAAAACCTTTATTATGAAAACTGGCTTGGTATTTTATGGTATATTTCGTGTTTTTAAATAAGCCAAAATTGTCCCACATGTTCATTATTTTGGAGATGAAATCCTACGAGTTCGGGGAACTCAATAGTAGGTCACCTGTACCAAAACGGGTGTAAACCATGAGAGAGCGGTGATTGCATAGCGTGATTGTGACCGAATCACGTGCCTGATCACAAACTTTTGGTTACTTGGTATAGCAGACTTCCGAAACTATATCATTTTATTATTACATCATCTAATGGTGTGATACTGTGGGAAGAGGAGCCTAGAGCTTCACCAGTGTTATCCTTTTTAGGAACAATAGCTACGTGCTTGTGTTTGCTCAGATAACACAACCCATAGCCAAAAGCTATGGCACCCAAAGGTTTTTGAGATTTAAACCGAGTGTCAATTGAAATAGATTGACATTCCCGAGTAACTCAGATCCACTCATTAAGGAAGTAAATGAAAGGACCCGTTCATATACATTATAAACGATTCACAATAGTTGATTACATCGCGAAGTATTTGACCTCTATATGATACATTTTACAAACATTGCATTTGTTTTTAAAAGACAAACTTTCTTTACATCGAAAATTGACAGGCATGCATACCATTTCATAATATCCACTATCCAACTATAACTTGACTTAATAATAATAATCTTTAATGAACTCAATGACTTGAATGCAACGTTCTTCAAAATATGCCATGAAAGACTCCAATTAATATCTTTAAAATGAGCAAATGCACAGCGGAAGATTTCTTTAATACCTGAGAATAAACATGCTTTAAAGTGTCAACCCAAAGGTTGGTGAGTTCATTAGTTTATCATAATCATTCATTTTCATCATTTTAATAGACCACAAGAATTTCATTTCCAGTTCTCATAAATATACGTCCCATGCATAGAGACAAAAATCATTCATATGGATTGAACACCTGGTAACCGACATTCACAATATGCATATAAGAATATCCCCATCATTCCGGGATCCTCCTTCGGACATGATATAAATTTCGAAGTACTAAAGCATCCGGTACTTTGGATGGGGCTTGTTGGGCCCAATAGATCTATCTTTAGGATTCGCGTCAATTAGGGTGTCTGTTCCCTAATTCTTAGATTACCAGACTTAATAAAAAGGGGCATATTCGATTTAGATAATTCAACCATAGAATGTAGTTTCCCGTACTTGTGTCTATTTTGTAAAACATTTATAAATATTGCGCATGTATTCTCAGCCCAAAAATATAAAGGGTAAAAAGGCAAATGAAACTCACCATACTGTATTTCGTAGTGAAAATACATATAACGTCATTGAACTAGTGCAAGGTTGACCTCGGATTCACGAACCTAAATTAATTATATATAATTATATGTTGGTCAATATTTGTCTAACAATTAGGTCAGGTCATAGTGTACCACAATCCTAATGCTCGAGACTAATATGCAAAAGTCAACAAAAGTCAGTTTGACTCAAAATGATTTCCAAAATTTATACATGATTATAATATATTTTAAATATCGTCGTTTTATATTTTTAAATATTTTTAAAAGATTTATTAGAGTAAATAATATAATTCATTTATTAATAAATAAAATTTTATATTAAAATTTATATAATAAAATATACTTTTATATATATTAAGTAATAAAATTTATAGGGTTCATTTAATATCATAAAGATAATATGATAGGTATTATTAAAGTAATTTATTACACGTAGTAAAATATGTTTGTATTACATATTTATTTGATAAAATAATATCTATAATGTTAGGAAGTAAAAGTTGTATTATTTTGTAATAATAATTATTATTATAAAAATATCAATATTTATAATTACTAAGATGATATTATGATAAAATGATAATTCTAATTATGATAACTTTAATATTTACGATAATTTTTAATATTATCTTTAAAATAATAATTCTATTTAAAATGATAATAAAAATGATATTTTATAGTAACAATGACATTTCTATTAAAATGATAATTTTTGTTAAAATGATAATTTTTGTTAAAATGATAGTTTTGATACTAACGATACTTTTAATAATAATAGTAAGGATAAAAATAATAAGAACGATAATTTTATCTAAATCAATATCTTATAATATTTTAATTTTATCATGATACTCTTACTCATTATTTCCTAATCGTTTCGTTTAATAGCTTTTAATCGTCTTTTATATCGTGTTTATAATAATGATAGTAATAGTAATCAAAATAATTAGGTGTTACTAATATTAGTTTTAATTACAATAATACTAATAATGATAATTACTATGACATTATTAACGATAATGATAATATAATAATAATAATAACAATAACAATAACCATTTTTAAATAATGATATATATATTAATAATGATAATAATAATAATAATAATAATTAGATAATAATAATAATTAGATAATAATAATAATAATAATACTAATTATAACTTTAATGATAATAACGATAGTAATAATAATAAAAATAACAATTTTTAATGATAAATCCTTTTATTGATAAAGATAATAATAATAATTATAATAATAATAATAATAATAATAATAATAATAATAATAATAATAATAATAATAATAATAATAATAAGATAAAACTAGAACGACGATAATAACGACGATAATAATAATCATTTTTAATAATAATACAAACATTCGATGGACTATAACTTCAAATACGTTCATCAAAATCATTCGATATCTAAATGAAAAGTTCTTAATTTTTCGCTAGCTTTCCAACGACATGCATATCTTATACCTTATCTCAGTCGCATATATAACTAATTCAGGATTCAACATAACCTAACTAAAGGCAATATCAAAAGTACAAACATGCATAATCCTATATACTCGAGCACTAGTCAGGGATACACTATTAGTATGTAAAAGTTAAATTATGAGTACTCACGTATCAATATTGAGATTCAATATTGCAGGAAAGGTACGTAGACGCAACGGAGATGATAAACACTATATTGACCTCACGAGCATACCCATGAACCATAACCAATCACCTCCATAGCTATAACCCATAATTTCCTTAATCCAATCCCACTTGAAAAATAATTTCGAAATCACTCGGACAGCACTCCGACGTAATATTTTATGTATACTAATAATATCTTGAAATAATACGGAGTAAATATATATATGTAAATCGATTGAGAGAGTTTAGAGAAAAATATTTTCAAGTTTCTATGAAATAATGAAATCTATTGAATTCTATTTATAATAGATTTTTGAATTATTAAAGTGAATTATTAAAGTATGAATTATTAAAGTGAATTATTAAAGTATGAATTATTAAAGTGAATTATTAAAGTATGAATTATTAAAGTGAATTATTAAAGTTAAAGTAAAAATAAAGTAAAGGTAAAGTTTAAGTATAGTAAAAGTATAAAACTATGTACGTATAATACGCGAATAAATATATATAATATTAATTTAAATCGTTATATATATTTAATAAAATAAAATATAAATATCGTTATCTTTATCATACTGGTTAAGTAATGAGTTGTCAAAAGTGGTTCTAGATATTTATAAAAGTTATATACGTTTTAATAATAAAGTCCTTTTTAAACTGAAAACGTTTTTGTACGTTTGAAACTAAATCAAATAAATATAATAATTTTGTTTTCCAAAACCAAATATATTTTTAAGAATCATTTTGTTTAAAGGTTAAAATAATGGAAATCGTTATATCATAAAACATTTTAGAAAAGTAGAATCATATATATTCATAATAGGTTTCAAGTTTTTAAATTACAGTCTGTTGGTGAAGCATGGGATAAAGTTCAAAGGTTAAATAAACGTATGAAATCATCTTAATGAAAAATGTCGAGTTACTTAACTTGTCGATATCCAACATCTAAGTTAGTTACACTTCACGTTCTTACTTATAAATCACTTTACCATTTTTCAAATGTTGTCAAAAAGAATAGATTTCTTAAATCACAGTGGACCTCATAACATAGACCCGTAATCATATCACAATGTATCTGATAAATCAATCATTTGATATTATCTTCTAATTCCATCGATAAACATATTGAAACAATACGTTCATGTAAAGTATTATACGTTTAATACTTTATTAATATTTTCAAGTTATAATATATATATATATACATATTTATTTATATATAACGGTTCGTGAATCGTCGGAATTTGGTCGAGGTTATAATGAATGTATGAACACAATTTAAAATTCTTGAGATTTAACTTAACAAACCTTGCTTATCGTGTCAGAATAATATAAAGATAAAGGTTAAATTTAGTTGGAAATTTCCGGGTTGTCACAGTACCTACCCGTTAAAGAAATTTCGTCCCGAAATTTGAGTGGAAAGGTCGTGAATGATAATAAGTATGTTTTCATGATGCATACAGGCTGAAAATTAGAGTTTTATCATCAGCGAATAATTTGGATAACCAATCCATTTATATGAAGAGTACGAATGAAGCTAACATAGAAGAGTGAAATGAGTAAGTGTAGATTCATCTTATCATTTGACGTAGATATGGTTGATTTCCAGATTTCAAGGGATTTGAAGAAAATCTTTGTAATAAGATTTGATTCTCCTGTAACAAAGGGAATTAGGATCCGCTTTAAATGCGATGGTCCATTTTAATTGTTCGGTCGGAGATTTTCTTATAAATTCACCTCCTTCGTTTTCTTACAACTCACACCTTCTGTTGATGCATTTTATGCAAGTCCCTAGACATATAACCACGTCCATTGCAGGTACAACAGTTTACAGGCCACCATGATCGTTCGTTATTATCCTATCCGTGTTTGTATGTGGTTACAGGAACTGCAGGAACGAGATTTGGATGTTTGACTATGTTAAACTTAGTCAGACGTCCGAGTGAAGCCTCACTCGTACGGCTGACAGGCTCATACGCACGGTTGATGCTGAGCTAAATCACAATTACAACCTAAATGAGAAGACACGAGTGAGTGATCACCCGTACGGCTGATGAAGCCAACTCGTATGTGTGATGGATGAATCATACGGGTGAGTCAACAGCAGGGGTATATAAAGTCTTATGTTCTTCATTTTAGGTTAAGCCTCTCATTTGTTACACACACTCAGATCTGGTGAGCTCCTCTGATTCTCTCTCAACCCAAATCACCCAGGTGGTGAATAATAGCTCTAGCTGCTGATCTAATCACACTTGATTTAGTTGTGGTATGACTAAATTAATCCCAAAAAGCTTAACCTATTCACTAGAGGTTTTGATTCACTTATTCCGTCATTGTGTGAGTTAAATCTGTTGATTTCTAAGTTCCTAGTCATGTTTCATCACCTTCTATTCTTTCCCCCTCAACTCATATTTTAAAGTATTCATCAATATGCTCCATCCAGTTCTGATTCTCGATATACTTCTAACTTTCATATCGGTCATTCTTCTTTTTCATCTACCGCCGGAAGAATCTATTTACTTCTACTATACTCTTGGGTTTATAGTCTTTCTAGTTATCCCGTGTCTTTATATTGCTATATGCATCGATATATATGGTTTATAACTTTTGGTTTGTCGTTGGGCTTTATATCTTCCCTTATATTTCAAAGTCTCTGTTTCTATCTTCTATAATCATTGTCATCCACAGTTAATGCTCTCTTTTATTTGCTGCAATTTATACCCCAATTTCTATTTCGGAGTTTTGTCCTTTCGTTTCTTCTTCTTGAGATTAAGCACCGCTTGTAATGGTCCAGAATTTGCATATATGAATTTTGGAATGAACATTGTTAATGTTCTAGGAAGAAAATTGTAATGGCACGATCTTGACTTGTCAAATTACCAGAATACCTCAGAAAAAGCCGAATCATCAAGAAATATTTTCTTGATATTTTAGAGGTTAAATAGAATACAAGAGTCATATAACATGGCACATGATGATGTTATGATCTATGAATCATCACGTTCCATTTAGAAACTCAGCATGAATTACTGTAATATAATCACGTTGATCAAGTGTCATTATATTATACTAACTCATGCTTCAGTTTCCAACACTACTTCAAAAACATTCATATTTTAAACTCAAAGGTTTACAGAGTATAGGAACTAAACAGTTTCCTTTTTTATGTAATACAGATAGCGCAAAGAGATAAATGATTCCAGATAAGAATAGTTATGAAAATATCTTCAGAAATATGGAGAATATTTATAATGAAAGATACGATGATATCTTAGAATTTCTAATATCAGAGGATGATGAAGTATATTGTCTGTAAGGGTTTAGTGTCAGGAGCAAGGTATTCGTTAATGACTTCAGCAGACACTGAATCATTTGGATTCTTTGAAGGCAGGTTCAGTCTTTGTGATTTGTCCACAGCCTCCTTCATACTTTGCTCAATCCGTTTTCCAGTTCCAAAACTTCTCTATTTCTGAGCTTTGCTAATACACTAATCTTTATCATCAAACTTTTTACTGCTAAGGTCGTTTACAGTTTTTGTTGCTTCATCAGCATTTCGAGAACTAGTTCGCGGTTCAGAGTGTTTTTCAGAAACTTCACATTCGAAGTATGTAAGCCTTGGAAATAGACGTTGTGTATAACTGTTGGCGTCAATATGCTGTGAGATTTCAAAATACTGATTGCTAATTCCCAATGATTCGTATGGCAATTCTCATTACAAGAGGCAGATGAGTAAATGATGAGGTTTCGATAAATATAATGATTCTTCGGAATGCCCAAGATCAGTGAAGTTGTTGGTAAGTTTATTGCTAATGTGGTGGAATATGAAAGGTTCTCCGGTAACAAAAGGGTAATCACATATATCAAAATTATGATAAGGCTACTCCGAATGAAAAAATCGTAGTTGTCTTGCTGGAGCTGTGATATAATTTGTTACTTTACAAAGGAATTGCAAGGTTATTTTTGCTAATAAATGCCAAAAGATCTGACACAGATATGTGTTGAATTATGACTTTGGTTTCGAGAGGTTTTTAAGTACATAACTGTGGGTAATATGTGGTTGGATCATCATCTCGATTGCTCATTATTTGAAGTGTCTTCAGAGATTTTTGAAGGGTTTGAACACAGATTGTAATCGTTTGTATACATTTGATGTTCTAACACACTTTTGAAGTCAAAGTATAGCTTTGAAAGATATAGGAATCTAAAAGTGATGGTACCGGTTATATCTCAAATTGAATTCTGAGATTTTAAAATCAGAATATGTAATTGGGTTTGAATGAGTATGGTTGTTTTGATTTCTATGAAAGAATGTGTATTATTGTGAAAGTAGGAAGTACAATTGATAATTTTCTTAATCTGATTCGAAGAATGTAACATATTAATTGTGAATTTTTATATATCTCTTGGGTATTACCTACCCGTTAAAAAATTTTCACAATTAATATTTTGTACATAAGAATTTTATTACAGCCTTTATGAAAATATATATGTATATATTCTCCTCAGATGTAACATAGATTTTAATGAGTTAATCCTAAATTAAACTCATTCGATTTATGGTTGGAACTAGAATTGAATAATTCCTTGAAGGCTTTAGAAATTACATAAGTATTTCTTCAATATTGAAATTATGAATCAATACTTCATTATTTGTTGAGATGTGATGTTGGTTTTCGTTAAATTCTTGTGAACTTCGCAAAGTACGAATGATGTTATCTGAAAAGTTTCGGTTACATCAATGATGAAGTGTAAAATCAAATATATACTTGATTTATTAGGAATTGGAATTTGTTGAATTGAGACAGAGATTGTAGTTAACGATGGTTAAGTCGCGGGCGAGGGATGTACATTATTGCATATTTGTAATATGAATTAACCGAGTAGTTAAGATTCACACACAATAGCTTAGCACGGAAAGATTTATTTTTTATTTCAAAATATATATATATATATATATATATATATATATATATATATATATATATATATATATATATATATATATATAAAATTTCTTAAGAGGGAATGAGTTAATTCTTCATAACTTGTTGATACAATATACACGTTATTGATTCGTAATGATGTCCACAGTGATTCTTGAACTGACGGAGTTTGTGATGTTATAAGTGTTGTTGATTCTGATGTTGACTGTACTGACGATGCTGGTGACGTTGACGGTACTGTTGATGCTGTTGGTAAAAGAAGTTTAACTTGTTAATCACACACCATTTTTGTTAGGGTTTCTACTCTTCCTTCTATCATTTTGGTTCGCTTAACTGATTTATGGTTAGGGCTAGATTAGATAATCTCTAAGACTTTAGAGATTATATAATCGCCGAGGAATGTTTCTCCAATGAAGTTATGAATTAATACTTCGTCAGTTATTGTTGTTGGTACTCCTTGGAATCTATGGTGCGTATGACGTTGATGCTCGTGGGACAGATTGTGAAGTTGAGGTTTACAACGCGGTTGTGGTTGGAGGTGGTAATGGTATTGTTGTCGTTGATGATGGTGGTACTGGTTATGCTGCTGGTGCTGCTGCTGGTGTTTGTAATCTCTGCACCATATTATCCAAAGCCACTACCCGAGCGCGAAGTTCGTTGACTTCTTCTATTATTCCAGGATGATTGTCGGTCAGAACGAGCGGATAAATAAAATCTAGAATTTGATGTAGTATATAATCATGACGAGATACCCTGGAAATGAGAGAGAAAATGGTTTCTCGAACAGGTTCGCCGGTAAGTGCTTCAGGTTCTTCGCCAAGAGGGCAATGTGGTGGATGGAAAGGATCACCTTCTTCTTGTTTCCAATGATTGAGGAGGCTACGAACCCATCCCCAATTCATCCAGAATAGGTGATGACTGATTGGTTGATCCATTCCGGTCACACTGCTTTCGGAGCTTGAGTGAGATTCCATTTCGGAATCCGAGTGACTTGAACTGATGACAAATTCCATTTCGTACGATTGGATAAAGGATTTTTTGATATAAAATGATTTTTTGGCTATCGGGTGGTATTCTATTTACATAGGATATCTATATATAGAGATCAAAAGATTTCATAGATTACGGAGGAATTTGCGGGATATGTCAGGCAAAGTTTAAAGTAACAGATACGATAAGATATGATTTAGTAGATACGCTAAGATATGAATTTTATCTATACACTACTCATGTAATTAATGTAGCAAGACGTGTCTAGACTAATAATGATAAGCAGGTAATTTCCTATGGATGATAAGCAGATGATTTCCGACTAGAAATGATAAGCAAAATTTTTGACATGCAGACACGGTCGAAGTCCAAGCTCACTAATGCATCCTAACGACTTATCAGTTAGACACACTAATGCAGACCTGGTTCGCTAAGACCACCGCTCTGATACCAACTGAAAGGACCCGTTCATATACATTATAAACGATTCACAATAGTTGATTACATCGCGAGGTATTTGACCTCTATATGATACATTTTACAAACATTGCATTTGTTTTTAAAAGACAAACTTTCTTTACATCGAAAATTGACAGGCATGCATACCATTTCATAATATCCACTATCCAACTATAACTTGACTTAATAATAATAATCTTTAATGAACTCAATGACTTGAATGCAACGTTCTTCAAAATATGCCATGAAAGACTCCAATTAATATCTTTAAAATGAGCAAATGCACAGCGGAAGATTTCTTTAATACCTGAGAATAAACATGCTTTAAAGTGTCAACCAAAAGGTTGGTGAGTTCATTAGTTTATCATAATCATTCATTTTCATCATTTTAATAGACCACAAGAATTTCATTTCCAGTTCTCATAAATATACGTCCCATGCATAGAGACAAAAATCATTCATATGGATTGAACACCTGGTAACCGACATTCACAATATGCATATAAGAATATCCCCATCATTCCGGGATCCTCCTTCGGACATGATATAAATTTCGAAGTACTAAAGCATCCGGTACTTTGGATGGGGCTTGTTGGGCCCAATAGATCTATCTTTAGGATTCGCGTCAATTAGGGTGTCTGTTCCCTAATTCTTAGATTACCAGACTTAATAAAAAGGGGCATATTCGATTTCGATAATTCAACCATAGAATGTAGTTTCCCGTACTTGTGTCTATTTTGTAAAACATTTATAAATATTGCGCATGTATTCTCAGCCCAAAAATATAAAGGGTAAAAAGGCAAATGAAACTCACCATACTGTATTTCGTAGTGAAAATACATATAATGTCATTGAACTAGTGCAAGGTTGACCTCGGATTCACGAACCTAAATTAATTATATATAATTATATGTTGGTCAATATTTATCTAACAATTAGGTCAGGTCATAGTGTACCACAATCCTAATGCTCGAGACTAATATGCAAAAGTCAACAAAAGTCAGTTTGACTCAAAATGATTTCCAAAATTTATACATGATTATAATATATTTTAAATATCGTCGTTTTATATTTTTAAATATTTTTAAAAGATTTATTAGAGTAAATAATATAATTCATTTATTAATAAATAAAATTTTATATTAAAATTTATATAATAAAATATACTTTTATATATATTAAGTAATAAAATTTATAGGGTTCATTTAATATCATAAAGATAATATGATAGGTATTATTAAAGTAATTTATTACACGTAGTAAAATATGTTTGTATTACATATTTATTTGATAAAATAATATCTATAATATTAGGAAGTAAAAGTTGTATTATTTTGTAATAATAATTATTATTATAAAAATATCAATATTTATAATTACTAAGATGATATTATGATAAAATGATAATTCTAATTGTGATAACTTTAATATTTACGATAATTTTTAATATTATCTTTAAAATAATAATTCTATTTAAAATGATAATAAAAATGATATTTTATAGTAACAATGACATTTCTATTAAAATGATAATTTTAGTTAAAATGATAATTTTTGTTAAAATGATAGTTTTGATACTAACGATACTTTTAATAATAATAGTAATGATAAAAATAATAAGAACGATAATTTTATCTAAATCAATATCTTATAATATTTTAATTTTATCATGATACTCTTACTCATTATTTCCTAATCGTTTCGTTTAATAGCTTTTAATCGTCTTTTATATCGTGTTTATAATAATGATAATAATAGTAATCAAAATAATTAGGTGTTACTAATATTAGTTTTAATTACAATAATACTAATAATGATAATTACTATGACATTATTAACGATAATGATAATATAATAATAATAATAACAATAACAATAACCATTTTTAAATAATGATATATATATTAATAATGATAATAATAACAATAATAATTAGATAATAATAATAATTAGATAATAATAATAATAATACTAATTATAACTTTAATGATAATAACGATAGTAATAATAATAAAAATAACAATTTTTAATGATAAATCCTTTTATTAATAAAGATAATAATAATAATAATAATAATAATAATAATAATAATAATAATAATAATAATAATAATAATAATAATAATAATAATAATAAGATAAAACTACAACGACGATAATAATAATCATTTTTAATAATAATACAAACATTCGATGGACTATAACTTCAAATACGTTCATCAAAATCATTCGATATCTAAATGAAAAGTTCTTAATTTTTCGCTAGCTATCCAACGACATGCATATCTTATACCTTATCTCAGTCGCATATATAACTAATTCAGGATTCAACATAACCTAACTAAAGGCAATATCAAAAGTACAAACATGCATAATCCTATATACTCGAGCACTAGTCAGGGATATACTATTAGTATGTAAAAGTTAAATTATGAGTACTCACGTATCAATATTGAGATTCAATATTGCAGGAAAGGTACGTAGACGCAACGGAGATGATAAACACTATATTGACCTCACGAGCATACCCATGAACCATAACTAATCACCTCCATAGCTATAACCCATAATTTCCTTAATCCAATCCCACTCGAAAAACAATTTCGAAATCACTCGGACAGCACTCCGACGTAATATTTTATGTATACTAATAATATCTTGAAATAATACGGAGTAAATATATATATGTAAATCGATTGAGAGAGTTTAGAGAAAAATATTTTCAAGTTTCTATGAAATAATGAAATCTATTGAATTCTATTTATAATAGATTTTTGAATTATTAAAGTGAATTATTAAAGTATGAATTATTAAAGTGAATTATTAAAGTATGAATTATTAAAGTGAATTATTAAAGTATGAATTATTGAAGTGAATTATTAAAGTATGAATTATTAAAGTGAATTATTAAAGTTAAAGTAAAAATAAAGTAAAGGTAAAGTTTAAGTATAGTAAAAGTATAAAACTATGTACGTATAATACGCGAATAAATATATATAATATTAATTTAAATCGTTATATATATTTAATAAAATAAAATATAAATATCGTTATCTTTATCATACTGGTTAAGTAATGAGTTGTTAAAAGTGGTTCTAGATATTTATAAAAGTTATATACGTTTTAATAATAAAGTTCTTTTTAAACTGAAAACGTTTTTGTACGTTTGAAACTAAATCAAATAAATATAATAATTTTGTTTTCCAAAACCAAATATATTTTTAAGAATCATTTTGTTTAAAGGTTAAAATAATGGAAATCGTTATATCATAAAACGTTTTAGAAAAGTAGAACCATATATATTCATAATAGGTTTCAAGTTTTTAAATTACAGTCTGTTGGTGAAGCATGGGATAAAGTTCAAAGGTTAAATAAACGTATGAAATCATCTTAATGAAAAATGTCGAGTTACTTAACTTGTCGATATCCAACATCTAAGTTAGTTACACTTCACGTTCTTACTTATAAATCACTTTACCATTTTTCAAATGTTGTCAAAAAGAATAGATTTCTTAAATCACAGTGGACCTCATAACATAGACCCGTAATCATATCACAATGTATCTGATAAATCAATCATTTAATATTATCTTCTAATTCCATCGATAAACATATTGAAACAATACGTTCATGTAAAGTATTATACGTTTAATACTTTATTAATATTTTAAAGTTATAATATATATATATATATATATATATATATATATACATATTTATTTATATATAACGGTTCGTGAATCGTCGGAATTTGGTCGAGGTTATAATGAATGTATGAACACAATTTAAAATTCTTGAGATTTAACTTAACAAACCTTGCTTATCGTGTCAGAATAATATAAAGATAAAGTTTAAATTTAGTTGGAAATTTCCGGGTTGTCACAGTAAAGTCTTCTGACTGTTTCACTTGGTACGTATACCTCTTAAGCTGTACCATTTCATTACCCATCATTTCACGATGAGGTACTGTTAGAGGAGAAAGTCTTGAACTTTCAAAACATGTTCATTATTTTTAATGTGAAATCCTACATGAACATAAAAATTCATACGTAGGTCAACTGCACCAAGGCGGGTGTCAACCGTATGAACGGTGATAGTAGCGTGCGGTCGAAACCGGACCATGTGCTAGATCGAAAACTTAATATAGGGCGATCCTCATTGTTTCTCCTAACAAGGACAATGTTGCACCTGACCACCTTATTTAACCACACAGGATGTATCTTTTCCATCCTTAAGGGAGTCAAGTCTCCCGAATGACACACTTGCTGATTTGTTTCAGAAGATGTAGTCCAGACCAGGTGTAGGGTGACGAAAAATCTTGAAAAGTCATTGCTAAAATCGACTGGAAATCTACCAGGCCTCAACGTCAAACAGGGAAACTGGTAGTCAAAGCTTGTCTCAATGAGGGAGATTTGCTAGCCAAATGGGAAGCACACCATGATACACAAAATGTCAGTGATTGATCAGATTCCCAGTGGATAACCTTCGGAAAGGTAAGATATCAGCTTTTAAGCCTGATGAACCTCAATCTTTATGATTGACTTAACGGATTAGATGATCACCTCATGATTATCGATGATATCTGGACGTAATGTGTATCCTCCTAAGCACATTATTTTCTTATCGACATCTTACGATGTTAGGTATTGTGGGAGGCTTGACTTGACCAATTGCGGGGTAGCCCGTGAGTTCTTTTGGCACACATGTTTGATTGATATACTTTTTGGTGCTCGGTTCCCACTTGATTCCCGTTTACTTTGAAGACTTATTTTATGATTCGAGATTCTCTACTTCACCAGTATGGTAAGTTATTCGAGATTATTTTTGGTTACTATATCAATTACATATTGTTTGTGGTTTGGGAAGTTAATTCAGGGGAATGCAAGTGGGAACCATGGTTGTTATTTACTCCAAATCGTGCCCACGCTAGTTGTTTATTTGGGTTCTTGTTCGTTTGGTTCTACATACATGTTTGAAGAAGTTATCATATGGTAGAAGATTATTATCGAGTTTAATTGCTTAAGGACAAGCAAAACTCTAGTGTGGGGTTGTTTGATATCGTATATTTCGTACGCGTTTTCCTTAGCGATATCGGGTACATTTTGGTCCATTTGGATACGATTTGGTGTTATTTTGATAAGTGTTGCGAAAGTTGTAGTTCCAAGACTAAGGAGATGAATTTTGAAGATATTTGACGGTTTTTAGTGATTTTATATGAACGCAAGTGAAAGGGATTGGTTTGATTCGAGTTTAGCTCGAAAATAGGTGATATTAGTGAGTTTTCAGCTCAGATTCAGCAAAAAGGGTCTGGAGTACCGCTCCAAAAGGTGGCGCGCCGCTCCATTAGGCTAGAAAATCAATTCGACAGTTTGCAGGAGACCAGAAAGCAGAATTACAGCATATGGCACGCCGTGCGGGCATTTGGCGCGCCGCGCGATATCCTGGCGCGCCGCGCCACCTTCAGTCCGTTTCAGATTTTTTCCTATTTAAGGCCCGAAAAATACCCTAATTAAACACTTTCGCATCCAGATGATTTCCAGCAGCTTTTTGACGAACCAAGGTGATTTTTGGGGTTTTCCAAGGTCATTCTAACACATCAGTCATTCCGGAAACAAGTCTCGATCCGTCTATCATTCAAGAACACAATTTTCACTAGGTTTAATTCTTATCATCATTATGAATACTCTTAATTGTTTATTTGTGATTTTTGTTCTAGCCATGATTGGCTAAGCTTTTAATGTTTGTCTAGATTGAATATTCGTATGTGTTTGGATGATACTTTAATGTTTTATTGATTAATGCATGATAATTATGAGTTTTGATTAAGAACCATTCTTGTGGGTGTTGATTATTGTTACTAGGTTGATTAGTGATCATGTTTGAACAAAGGGAACCCTGTTTCAATTTAGTAGTTTTCAATTGATTTGTCTTAACCAATTGGGTGCTTACTGGACCAAAGGGGTAAACCGGGTAACAAGGATTAAACAAAACAGGGGTGAATTGTGTGGAGCGAACGCGTAACCAATTGAATCTTAATCTTGTAATTAGTTAATTACTAAGTCACAAACAAAAGAGGTCTTTGGTGAAAGGGAACCCTAAGCCAATAAATCTAAGTTTGACGTGTTTGCTAAAAGAGAACTCTGGGTAAACCGACTCTGTAGTTGCGTGTATTGGTAAATTGAACTGGTGCTTAATAACAAATCATCCGACACTGCGAATAGGAGATCTAGGCGAACATTCTTTTATCCATTGAATTAAAATATCTTTACTTTTTGTTGAGTCAGCATTTATTTTTATAAACTTAAAAAACACAAAAATATCGTATTTTACTTTTAATCAATCCTTGATTTGGCTAATCGTTAAATAGCCACAAAACAAACTATCTCGTACTTTCGATTTTCATAGATTGACTTAGTTTACTTTTATTAGTTACAATCTTAATTCTCACGTTTAAACTGTCCTTGGAACGATTTTGGAATTACCATCTTTATACTATTACACGATCGGGTACACTGCCCGTTAGTGTGTAGTAATCTTTTAACCGGCATTTTCCATTATAAATTATAGACACGATTTTACACATCAAGGCTACAGGAGGGACCATCCAAGCTTGATTCCTTCAAACTTGATGGCAGATTCCTGGACACCATGTCCAAAGTCCCCAATCAAAAGAGATACATCCGAAGGCTTCTCTCTACAAAGGAGAGGATACCAGATTCTAACAAAATTCCACTAAGTGAAGAATGCTCTGCTCTGCATTGCTAGGAGATATGGGCCGATTCATTTTCCTGTGTTCAATCTACCAATCTAGAACTATTCATGTGCTAGCAGATTTAGGAGCAAGTATAAACTTAATCCCCTACTCTCTCTACAAGAGATTAGAGTTTGGAGACTTTTCACCAACTAAAATGACAATCCAACTTGCCGATCATACAATTCAATATCCTAAGGGCATAGTTGAGAACGTCTTGGTGAAAGTCGACAAATTCTTGTATCCTACGAATTTCGTAGTAATGGATATAAAGGAAGACATATACACATCAGTAGTGTTAGGAAGACCTTTCATGAATACGGCTAGGAGTGTCATTGATGTGTATAATCAAACCTTGATCTTGCAATCACATGGGGAGAGCGTTACCTTCAAAATTGACTGACCAACCTATCTTTCTGGACAGGCAGAGATGTTTTCTATTTCCACCAGACGGATCACTTCCGATGACGAGTCTTTACCACCAGCCAATGATATCGAGATGAGTGTCGAATCACAGATTGTAGACGACCCAGAAATGGAAGAAGAGGACCCCAGTGAAGAAATAGAGGAAGAGGAGGAATCTGAAGAGGAAGAGGAAATGGAAGACGTAAAAGAAACTGCGATAATACCCTCTCTAAGCATTAAGGGTCATGAAGAATTAATGAGGTTTGAGACGAAAGATCACAGTTTAATCATTCGTTTCAAAAAGAAGACTGACAAGGTTGAGGTTAAGGATATAGAAATTGACCCTGCAAGTATCAAAGTGGAGAATCAGAATACTGAAGAAACCCGTTCATTAGACGAATCCTCAGAAGAACAATATACCGATGATGACGAGGAAGAGCAACATGAAGACATTCTGGATAACTCGCACTCTCCAGACGAACCAGATCAAGGGGAGCCGGACTATTCTTTAGATCAGATTCCGGTCATATCTACACATGCAGACATGATAACCTTCATTAATGAAACCGAGTCACTCAATTGGATGAGCCGTCTGAACATGTATGCATGTAGTCAGACTACACGGGCGTCGAGGGTAAGGGACGTTGCTGTCTATTCAGAATCTTCAAGCCTATCGCATTACCCAGTGACATGTCTTACGAAAGGGGCGTTTAGGACCAGTATAATAAATACAAGGCCTCTGCTTATCCATGAGCCAGCATTCCATAATCTCGGCAGAATAACTGATGAAATCATAGTATCCACTTACTTTAACCTTATCTGAATTATGAATTTTATCGCACTTACTTTATCTGTCTTATAAATTAGAAAATCCCAAAATTAGGTAACCACTACTCCTTCATAACTATCTTAGGCTTTAATATATGTTCGATTCTACTGATATATTAAAAATACGACTCTAGGTCATACTTCCCTTACTCATAATAAGGAATAGTACGATTTAGACCCCGCTAAATATAAATTTAAAATAGTACCCCCCTCTTGGTGGTTGATTATGACGTGTTGCGACATAACGACACCGCACAAATAAAACCGTCCGTTTCGGCCATATCAATGTGATTGAGAATGTAGAGTATGAGCAAGTGATTATTCCAATTTTGCAAACAGCTCAAACTGAGGTTGAATGCAGACAAGTTGATGAGGATTTGAACCTAAGTGATTTCTATCTTGAAGAAACTGATGATCATGGATTTGTTGTTCTAAGTACACTCTCTTCACTATCTGCTATACCTGATGATGTAGAGATTGTTGACGGGGGGAATCCTGAACCAATTATTGAAAGTACTGATAAAGAGGATTCTTCTAATGAAGATGGTGACGATCAATACGAAAATCCCAACACAGATGATATCTTTAATCATATTGAAGACGATAATGGTCCAACTGAAAATCTAACAAATCCTTCAGAACAATCAACATCATCCAGTTCAAATCCAACTAGTGAAAATGAGATTTCGACTTATGGTGCAATAACATCAAGTTCTACAGTGAATTCATGGTTTAAATACAACAACTATTTATTTTTCAAGAATCAGGATCATAGACTGTAATTGGGAGTTGAACATGATTTTATGACGTTAAGAAACACATTCATCGAGGAAAATGCTTATAAGATCTTCTGCATTAATGAGACTCCAAAAAGTGAGAGGTTTACCTATATTGGTTTACAACTGCTTCCAGCTAATGAAAGAAACTGGTATCGTTTTATGGTGAGGAAACATGTCAACAGAAATGAAGATGATTTGTGGTTACAAAGAAAGTATCGGTTGTCAGAAGTGTTAGATATTACTCTAGAGGGAGTAAACAGCAGTGTAAAGAAAGACGCTATCAGTCAGTTCCATATTATTCGAGAAGATGAGAAGGAGTACAAGTTTACAGAAGCTAATTTTCAAAATCTGGATATGCTTGACATCATTCACATCTACAACTACCTCAGTATTCTAACTAATCGACCTTATGCAAAAACTCATGTTTTGGAAGCTGTAAAGAGATACATGATGGAGACAATTGAACTGATGAGACGTGACTCGTGAGGACTTTCAAATCGGTCTCGAAGCTAAAAGAAAAAAGATTCAGATAACGTGTTCGAATCAATATCTAGAGGGACTGGAGGACATGAGAATGTTTGAGATACAATTTAAACCTGAACGGTTTGTATTTGTTAATTCTCTAAAGGAAAATCATGAAAGAGCTAAAAAATATTTAGATGGAACACTCAAGGCTGCACTGAAGTATCTCAAGTTTCGTCAAAGCAAGTTTGATAATATTGACATGAAAATGGGTCTTGGAGAATTCATTAAACACATCAGAGATCTTCTAAAACTCCGGATCTGAACAAGACAATTTGAGATTCTTCGTGGTCAAAGAAAGTGAAGGTATTTCAAAGAAATGGATGAATATCCATTACAGGAGGGAGATCCAAGAAAAGCATGGGGTACCTGGAAAACTTCAAAGAAGATTTTAGACAATCAATTTGAATTTTCTGATCCAGTGGGTACGAGATGGAAAGCTACTTATGGACCTCTCAAGATTACACAATATGATTACATTGTAATTTCCACATTTAACACTACAGGGGAGATTGTTAGGACCCTGGAAATGTGTATAGTGTTAATGTGAAACCAGCTTATTAGATGGTTCCTTAGAAGAGGGCTATATAAGGAACCTTACTAGTCCTAATTAGATATCCATTGCATTGTAACTAAGTTTAAGAAGCTGTGGAATGTAAACTTATCAAATCTCTCTAATACCGAATTTGTTCTTACACATACCGAGTCTCATTCTAATAATCATTTCTTCATTTCTCACTATGATCTGACCTATCATTGCATTACATGGTTGTAACCATCCAAAATTACTTTGCTTTTTCAATACTTTACGGAGCACTCACTCTGAATTTTCAGTCCCATTTTACTTTTATTTTTGGGATGAGATAACATGCGTTTTTTTCTAATCTATGAGTTGATGCCTAAAAATCACTTAGCATGAATACTTTAGTTACTTGGGAAGCGTAAATCATATGGACAAATCTGTTAGGTTTAGTAGCCTCACGCTACATACTGTTGGTGCTTATTACTTCATATAACATATACTAAGGCAAATGTATACTAAGATAGGGTAAAGTATTTCATAGTTTACTATGTATTGGTTAAGCTTTGTATTCAAGTGCTCATGATAATGTATATGCTATACAACAGGGTTGTATGAAAGCTCGTGGCTTAATACTGATAACAGATTTTTGATCAGTAATACCTAATTTCTGAAAATCATTATTGATAACTGATTTCTTAAAATGAATTATGAACCTTATTGGTATCCGTTTGCTAAAATATGTAGATTCACCAACATTATTGTTGACCTGTGTGAGTAACTAGAAGGGGGAGGGTGAATAGTTACTTAGTGGTTTCTTAAAACTTTTACAAAAATTTTAACAATCAAAACATAAGTTTTAAGTGTGGAAGCATTTGTGTTTGTTAATGCAAGTATGTCAAGAATGTAAATGCACAAACACAAAGATTTATGGTGGTTCGGGGGAATGTAAACTAATTCTCCTTAATCCACACCCGGATTCACTAATCGAGAGTTAGCATCACTAACCATTTCTCCAAACCTGGTGGAGATTCGTTTACACCAAATGATCTTTAATAAGCCACACCATCATCAACACTAGATCACACTTATATTTAATTTAGAGAAGTCTCAATTTCCCAATGAAAATATGAACAACTTCCTAACACATCTTTAAGGAAGAAGAATCACAAGATAAGATGATGTTCTTATCACAAGATCAATTCTACTAACTCAATCTCTCTTAGTTCTTCAATAGGTTACACCAACCTTACTTAGATCAAACTTTTCTTCACCTTGAAGAAGTATTATTTCCCAATAGAATTAATCAACTTCCTTAATCCCTTTAAGGAAGTTGAATCACTAAGTAAGATGGTATTTTCTATCACAAGAACAGTTTAAATTCCTTGACCCCCCCATGGAAGCATCTCACAAAGTAAACTTAAAGATACAAATGATAAGCATAAAGTTTACAATGTAGTTTTACTTAGTGTAAGTAGAATCTCTCTTTCTCTCTTGTAATCTCTCCATAGATATGCACTTGAGGCTTGGAGATTAGTTGATACGACTTTGAAAGTATGTTGGAAAGAGGTGTCTTTCAATTGCTCCAAGGCTTGTGTAACATCCTGATGACAGGCCTAGGTGAAATTTACCTTTTTGTGTGTGTAAAGTGCATTTTAATGTAATAATTAATTATTAATTGTACATAATTAATTATTGGTCCATTGGGTTTGCTTTATGACCAGGGTCCCGAAACAGGTTTTATTATTTGTTTGTGACATTGTTTGGTTTACCGAATCGAACACGAAAGATATTTGATAATAGATAAATACCCGTGTATTATTGGGTATGGTTTTTATACCAATATAATTAGCCAAACCGCCCCTTGTTTCTTATGTTCCTAGTTTCTGTTTTCTTCCCTTTGACCTCATCTAACGACCACCATCACCAAGCCTAAACCCTAACTTTAATTTGAGAAGATGGTGATTCAATCCAAGCTTCAAGATTTGATTTGTGCATCTTCTACATCTATTAGTGAGGTTTTTCCTCTTCATTTATTGTTTAATTCTCTTATTAGGGTTTTTGATTTAATAATGTAAAACTTGTAATTGTGGTTTGAATCTTGCACCTTGGGTTGTTAATTGTTTGATATATGTTAGATTAGGGTTCTATAATTAATTGTGGACTTGTACTTACTCAAAAAAAAATTGCACAAAACATAAAAATGGGATTGAACCCGAGTGTGCTGTTTCTATATATATATATATATATATATATATATATATATATATATATATATATATATATATATATATATATATATATATATATATATATGCGAAAATATTATGTCTATATGTGTATTGCGCATGTATACATGTGTTAATAGATATACATATAGATATATGTATATATATACACATATATGTATATATATATATATATGCGAAAATATATATGTCTTTATGTGTATTGCGCATGTATTATATGTTCATATATACATATACACATATATACATACATACATATATATATATACATATATATATATATATATATATATATATATATATATATATATATTTATATATCTATATGTGTATTGCGAATGTATACATGTGTTAATAGATATACATATAGATATATGTATATATTATGTACATATATGTGAATACATACATGTGATGGATACATACATGTGTATGTAGATATAACTATACGCGATCGCCCGTTTCGACCATTGACCCGTTTGATGGACGTTTTCGGGTAGTACTATATCGGAATAGCATATTTGCGTACTTATACGTATTTTAGTGAATGGTGTGGTATTTTGTAACACCCCGTCAAAAATCCCTTTAACGGAATGTTAACTCTGGTCCCAGTGCTTGGCTTGACTTCTACGTAACAGTAATATTCTACAGCGGAAGCAATTAATACCTGAGAATAAAACACGTAAAACGTATCAACAACAATGTTGAGTGAATCTACAATTTTTAAGTAAACAATACAGTATGTTTAAGAAATATATTTCGAAAACAGTTATTAGTGGAAGACCACCGAGGTTTAATGTTAAAAGTTTGTAGACAACTCTGTGTCCCATTTCAAAAGTTTGTTGACAATACCATGTCAAGTTTCAAATATTCGTAGACAATACCATGTCAAGTTTTATCTCATTTGTTCGTAAACCACAGTTTTAAATAACGTTATATAGTATCTGAAAAACAGTTATCAGAAAATAGTTTAAGTTCCTTGACCACGAGATTTAACAAGTACAACTCCTAGTTGCGAAACGTTTGCATAATCTATGAGCACCTGAATACTAGCAATGACCCAAGTATAGAATCCACTATACATGCCTTTACCTCATAAAAATGTTATACACTTGTACGAATGTATTATGTTCAAAGTAAATGCACCACAGTTTTTAGAGCGGGTGAGGTTGTCAACCTAACGGATCCGTCCATCTAAATTGTGCCTACACCGATGGTATTTAAAGTATTCAAGCTAGAGGCTTTGTGTACAAACTCATTATGCATATATAGTACTCGTGTCAATACAAAAGCATTTGTAAAAATTGTAAGTAACAATAGCGTGTATTCTCATCCCTGAAAACATGTAAAAAGCGGGACTGTAGACTCACCTTTGAATAAAGCTCGGATTGAAAAGTGGACAATTTACTTGTACGGTTTATAGCCGAGTAATGCAACCTAAGTATATGTATTTAGGTTGGTCAATAAATATGTCTTAAACAAGTGTGGTTTCATAGTATAAGTTGTCTTATTGCTCGAATCGACGCGTTTCAAAGTAGAAGTCAACATACAGTCAACTAATTCATGCAAGTCAAACAAAGTCAACCGAAGTCAAACCGAAAGTCAAACTTGGTCAAAGTAGTCAACTAAATTCAACATCAGTAGGTTCATGTCAAATGTTGGTCAACATGTCAAACCTAAGTCAAACAACACGTTTTAGATCATAATTGGTCAATTTTACAATTTTAGTTTATCGTTGTGCACAAAGTTCATATACATATAGCAAACTTAGCATATTATCTCATAGTACAAAATTCAAGTAAAAATGGAAAACTCCAGATCATAAGTATACTAAAAATCGATTCCAAAAAGTCTGACCAGGGTCTCATACGATAATTAAAAGTCAGGAATCAGAAGGGGTACATTTGGGGTTCACCAAGTCAGTTTCTGACCGCGCACTGATTTGGTTTTAGCTATAACCGGAGTTAGGAACATGCAATCGATACAAGACCAGTGGCCATAGTTCACAAACAAGTTAAACTAACACATATCAAAAATCGAGCAATTTTGGTTTAGCCTATTTGTACAGTTTATTCATGTAAATTGAACATTCAGTTTTTCAGCTCAAATCAGAATTTACATAAAGTATGGCCCTATTGTGCCCAATGCATAAGGTTTTAGAGATTGACATAAACTAACAATAAGTCACATATCATGTTAAAATTCGTATTCCAGAAGCTTACATGCTCATTCAATAAACACAATCCACAGAGTATAAAACAGAGAGCAATTTATAGATTCGATTCTAGTTTCGCTAGTCACATTCGCACGCGATTACCCGAAGATCTAGATACAATTAGCCTATGATATCTACATGAAAGATGAAGTAATTTTTGTGTAGATTTCATATATGCAAAGTTTTAATCAGAAAAGCTAACACATTTTATCATACAAGGTCGTATTCATGCAAGTGCTGTATAAAACTACTTTTACACTAATTCAAGCATATCTCGGGTTTTACATAAGCAAACGACATGATATCCTAGTCTAAAGTGTGTGTTTTTGAATTATCTTTCCAGTGGTATATGTTTCACATGCCAATTTGTAACACACAAATTGCAGTTTTCGTTTTGTTGCATAATTACATACCGAAACTTCAAACGATCATAACTTAGGCTATACTAAACGAAATCATGCGATTCAAGCGAGAAAATTCAATAGTTTTTTGATAGCTATCCATCTAAACACTTTTCAAATACAGAAAACAAATTCACAAAACCAGTAGCATAGCAATACAATTCGTGATTAAATCCTAACTCGCAATTCAGGCAATATAACGACTAATTACATGTACAAATGCGACAAATTGAGCAATAGAACATCTAAATCTTATGATAAACAATTAAATCTGGAAAAATAGAGTTTTTAGATCTTACCCTAATCATACAATTGTTGGTATAGATACGTAGGGCTCGTCGAGAGGAACACGGATATGCGATCAATTTAACGATCAAGCAAACATCGAGGGTGTTCTTGAAGAAAAGATGATCGATGATGGTGAGTATTCATGAGATATGATGCACCATTTAACTCTTTATTTTCTGATTACTAGTTTTACATGTAAAAGATGATGCACATGTCTAAAAAAATTTATGGGATTACCTACTAATGGCCTCCTCTTTTTGACTAATATAAGATATTTTATGATATAATGGCCACTTCTTTTGACTAATATGAGATATTTTAGGATATGATGTATGAGGTCACGGCCATGTGGCCTCGGGCTCGGGTCTCGGACTCGTTTTGTGTAAAAGCTCGTTCGCGCGTAGTTCGTTTCGAGTGCCGTTAACCGTACCGAATCTCCGGAACGTTAACTAGTCGTTGAAACAAAATCACCGTGTTTAATTCATTAAGTAAATAATAAATTAAATTTCTTTCGTAAGTTCAATAATTATTAACAATAATTATTCTATCGTTTTTTCTGAGTTCCGTTAACTGAAAAGTTTTCTAGGCGATTAACTTTAATCGTGTCGTTTCTAGTTAAATTCGTCAACCGAATTAAGTTTACTAATTAATATAACATATTAATTCAAGTAATCCACTAAGGATAAAGTACGCATATAATTTCTTTAAATACAAAAAAAAAAAAAAAAATTTCACGTAAGTTCCATTAACTAACTAACGGACAGTTAACTAAAGTAACGGAAAAAGTTGGGTTGTTACATTACCTCACCGTTATTGAAATTTTGTCCCGAAATTTGGATGATGGCAGTTATTGATGAAAATAAAATATTTTCGTATCATTAGAAATCCACGTTTCAACGTGAGCTTGAATTCTATAACGAAGTTTGCAAATAAAGTTTATACTTAACTTGAATAGTTTGTCTTTCCAGACGTAAGACTTCATAGATTCTTTTAATAAAATAATTTGGTCATATACGAGTGTTTCGTCAAATAATATAATAAGATTAAATAATCTTTCGAGATCTCTATACGGATGGACTTCTAAGGTCCGTTCGGTTTCGTAATGAATATCAGTTAAGTGTATAGAATTTCTTATCATCAAGAATATGAATGAAATAATTCGGTTACGTGTAAAAATATGACTGAATATGTCACTAATGGATGTATTGAAGTAATAGTTGTCCGCCTTGACTTTTCGATGTAATCACTATTGATTCTCCTAAATTTAAGGGATTTGAATATAATTCTTTGAAATCTGTGAGATTTGGATTCGGTAATTAAGGAAATTAGAATCTTTTTTTTTATATGATTATCTTAATCGGCTGACGCGTTGCTATGGTAGAAAGTTTTGATATAAATTAATCATCTCTGCGTCCTTATTTTCTCAACCTCAATCTTCTTACTTTCAAAATTCTATTTTCAAAAATTACGTGAAGATGCTTCATCCGCTCTTGATTTTTGTTACTATTTTGACTGTGTATGCAGTCATTCTTCTTTTTAGTCTACTACAGGAAGAATCTCTGTTCTTCTATAATGCTCTAGGGGTGACAGTATTTTTAATTCTACCACTCCTCTGTTTTTCAATACTTATTGATATAAATGGTTTATGATCTTCCATGTTTGTTGTCTTTTATATTCTGACCTATTTTTCGAAGAATCATGCTTTTTATCCAAGAAGATCTCCAACTTGTTCTTCTATACATGGTCAAATAATACAGATCAATAGCTGATGATGATGCAGAAACATTCGATGTTCATTGTCATAGTATCTGTTTTCACCTTGTTTTCTCTTCTCGACTTTAAATCAAGTAAGTAATGGTCCAGAATTCGTAGGTATGGAGTTTCGAATGATCATAATATACAAGGTAGAAAGAAAAGGTAATAGCACGATTTTATTTGTCAAATTACCAAAATATTCGAAAAAGACCGAATCATCAAGAAATATATTTCCTTGATATGTTTAGTAGTTAAATAGAATGAAAGAGTTATGTAACATGGTTCATGATGATTGTAAGGTCTGTGAATCATCATCTTCCATTAGAAATTAGCATGACTTCGGAGCAAGATATTCTCTAAAGATATCATTGGATCCAGAATTACCTGGATTCTTTGAATATAAGGTTTGGTCCTTGTATTTGTCCTTGGTCTCCTTCATGGTTAGCTCAATCCGTTTTTCAGTTCCAAATCTGAGCTTTTTCAATACGTTATTCTTTATCATCAAACTTTTGGCCATTAAGACCATCTATAGCTTTTGCTGCTTCGTCAGCATTCTCAAGGTTAACGAATCTGAATCGTTGGTTATCAATCCGAGATGGTTTCAAGAGATTTTATTTTTAGATGATTAAACGCTGATTGTAATCGTTAACGGATCTAATGGTTGACGAATATGCGTTGTTGATTTCAAAAGTAATGAATGATAATTTCGATGGTTTGATGTGATAATTCATCATAGAATACAAATGAATATAATTCATGAATGTAGTGATCTTTAGGAAGATAACACTTGCTAAAGCTTTACTTAGATTCCGATACGTCAAAATCGGAATATATAGTAGTTGTTCTTTAGTGAACGGATACACATATCTTGTGAGTGTAATTAGTATAGTTACTGATTATTGAATCAGAATTTGAAGAATGTATAATGTAACATATTAATGTGAGATATAAATATTTCTCGGGTTTTACCTACCCGTTAAATATTTTTACAATTTACAGTTTGTACAGAAGGGTTTTTAATTAAAATCTTTATGAAGATATATATTCGTATATATTCTTCAGATGTAATCATGGATTTAATGAGTTAATATAATATTAAACTCATTTGATTTACGGTTGAAGATAATCTCTAAAGCCTTAGAGATTTCATAATTGTCGCGAAATATTTCGCTAATGAAGTTATGAATCAATACTTCATCGTTCATTGTTTATTGATATACCTACGTATATAATATTGATGCTCGTGGAGTTCTTGTGAAATTTACAAGGGACGGATAATGTTTTCTAGAAAGTTTCGAGTACATCGAAAATAGAAGTGAAAAATCAAACATGTATTTGAATAATACACTTAGTTTATTATGAAATGGAGTTTATTGTGCTGAAGCAGTAATTAATGATTGTTAAGTCATTAACGAAGGATGTACATCATAGCATATTAATGATATGATTTAACCAAGTAGTACATACTAGTTAAGATTCACACGTAATAGCTTAGTACGAAAAGATTTATTATTGTTCCAAACCATATATATATATATATATATATATATATATATATATATATATATATATATATATATATATATATATATATATATATATATATATATATATATATATATATAATGTATACATATATAATTTTTTTTTTCCAGGAAGAATGAGTCAATACATCTTAACTCACAATTACTAATATTCCTTGGTATCTATGGGGCGTATGATGTTGATATCCGAAGTACCGAGTGTGATGTTGAGGTGTGGGATGCGGATGTTGTTGTTGGTGAAGCTGATGTTGTTAGTGGTGATGTTGATGGTACTGGTGGTGCTGGTTATGCTGATGGTGCTGCTGATGCTCTTAGATTTCGCACCATATTCTCCAGAGCCACTACTCGAGCGCGAAGCTCGTTGACTTCTTTTACTATTCCGGGATGATTGGCGGTACGAACAAGTGGATGAATAAGATCTAGAATTCTAGATATTAGATATTCATGGCGGGATATCCTGGAAATGAGGGTGAAAATGGTGTTCCGGATTGGTTCGCCGGTAAGTGCTTCAGGTTCTTCACCAAGTGGTGAATTCGGTTGGTGGAAGGGATCACCTTCTTCTTGTCTCCATTGATTGAGTCGACTACGAACCCATCCCCAATTCATCCATAATTGATGATGACTAATTGGTTCGTTCATTCCGGTTATGCTGCCATTGGAGCTCGAGGAGTTCGAGGAATCAAGTGAGAAATCCATTTTATATGATTAGATAAAGGGTTTTTTTGTTATGAATGGGTGTTGAATACTGAATGATATATTCGTCTCCTCGATATACGTATATATAGCAAAAAGATTTCCGTATTTTACGGAGGAAATTTAGGAAATATATCAGACAATCTAATATAATAAGTATGATAGCGACAGGATTAGCCTATATGTAATTGGTACAATAATTGCAGTAAGATGTCGGTGGATCAAAAATGATAAGCAGTGAGAAGTAGTGATCGGTCGCGACTAGTAGTGAGAGGCGGCGTTGAGTAGTAGTAACCAACGATAAATAGCAAGGAGTAGTGGTATAAGATGATGAGTATGTCCAGGCAGTGTCTTCCTAGTGCCAAGTAGAAATCAGGGGTGACGGACAGTGTCGGGTAGTGACGAATTGTGACGTGATTACACGCTCCTTATAGGTTATAATAACAATTAAATCGTACCGTGTAAATTTCTACTCATATTTGAAATTAAACGGTCTATGTTCTAAATGGTATTTATCCAAGTAACCTACTTGACTCACTCCCAATTCCTTATTTTGCGATGTCGGAACTTCTATATGAGTTACCATAATGTAATCCCGGTCATTACATTACGCTATCTCACATTTCCATTCTACATCACTCCATAAGTTCCAGATGGCGTAATCAACTTAATTTAGTTAAATCCTGCGTCATGTGTACGTATGTGTTTTGTAGTATGGTGTTCAGTTCAAGTCCATATCATATGAGTGTAAGGTGTATATGTACGTGATGTAATGTGTAGCTCTACATGTAGCATAGTGACACATACAGTGTAAGTACGGTGCATAAAAGTCATCCAAGACACACGGCTATAGACTAGACTTCACTAATGCGTCCTACGGTTAGACACACTAATGTATCCTAGTTCCCTATAGCCAAAGCTCTGATACCAAATGTAACACCCCGTCAAAAATCCCTTTAACGGAATGTTAACTCTGGTCCCAGTGCTTGGCTTGACTCTACGTGACAGCAATATCCTACAGCGGAAGCAATTAATATATGGAAAAATAGAGTTTTTAGATCTTACCCTAATCATACAATTGTTGGTATAGATACGTAGGGCTCGTCGAGAGGAACACGGATATGCGATCAATTTAACGATCAAGCAAACATCGAGGGTGTTCTTGAAGAAAAGATGATCGATGATGGTGAGTATTCATGAGATATGATGCACCATTTAACTCTTTATTTTCTAATTACTAGTTTTACATGTAAAAGATGATGCACATGTCTAAAAAAATTTATGGGATTACCTACTAATGGCCTCCTCTTTTTGACTAATATAAGATATTTTATGATATAATGGCCACCTTCTTTTAACTAATATAAGATATTTTATGATATAATGGCCACCTTCTTTTGACTAATATGAGATATTTTAGGATATGATGTATGAGGTCACGGCCATGTGGCCTCGGGCTATGGTCTCGGACTCGTTTTGTGTAAAAGCTCATTCGCGCGTGGTTCGTTTCGAGTGCCGTTAACCGTACCGAATCTCCGGAACGTTAACTAGTCGTTGAAACAAAATCACCGTGTTTAATTCATTAAGTAAATAATAAATTAAATTTCTTTCGTAAGTTCAATAATTATTAACAATAATTATTCTATCATTTTTTCTGAGTTCCGTTAAGTGAAAAGTTTTCTAGGCGATTAACTTTAATCGTGTCGTTTCTAGTTTAATTCGTCAACCGAATTAAGTTTACTAATTAATATAACATATTAATTCAAGTAATCCACTAAGGATCAAGTACGCATTTAATTTCTTTAAATACAAAAAAAAAAATTCACGTAAGTTCCATTAACTAACTAACGGACAGTTAACTAAAGTAACGGAAAAAGTTGGGTTGTTACATATTTATACTTATATATGCGCATATGTGTGAATATATATATATATATATATATATATATATATATATATATATATAAGTGTAGTATTGTTAGTAAATTTGATATGATTTACTAACTTGTTCAGTATTATTCTCAGGTGATACAGACGAGGAAAAGACTCGGTGATATTAGACTACCGAGTCTAGCTGGCGATCGGTGAGTGGGTCTATCTCCGGATACCAATGGTGTTAACGTCACTTACCATACAATTTTCTCCCCCTTTTGTCGAAGAAAAAAGGTTAGCTCCCACTGGAACTAAGCGCACTCCTGAGAATGCTCCCCCTTGAACCATATACGGTGGTAATAGGTTTTAGAGGAAGTGTACTTACCTTTGGATGCATTGATGTTTTCCTTGCATTATTGGAAACTTAGGCATTTAGATCATAAAAGATTTGCATGACAAGGTAAACATTTAATCCGTTTGCAAGGACACCACATTAGTTGTCAATTATAGCATGATATCATAATAAACATGTGCTAACATGTAAGATTCACATCAAGTTAATCAATCAAGCACATTATGTCAACAGTATAAGCATAATATGCAGAATATAGCATCAAGCATATGATGAGTGATAATGATAGTTATTGAGCAATCATATACCAAGTAGTTTCAAGAATGGCATATTAAATACATAGCATAGCATGGCAAACAAGTAAGAGTAGCACACGTAATCATATCATGCAACACTATAGATACTATTATAGTAGTTTCAAACAAGCATGTAAAGACACAAGCATGGCATACATATTGCACATATCATAAGCATAGCATGTCAAACATAGTGCACATAATATAAGCATAGCATGTTGAATACATATTTTAAGAACACAAGTAAGAGTAGCATGCTGAAGCTAATATACCTAATCATGCACATCTATTCAACATTATGAGCATACTAGTCAAAGAATGTCAAGTAATAGTGATCAATAGGGCAGATATGATAAGTCGAAACGTTATCCACATGATAAGTTATCACTGGAAAATCATACACTAAGTTTTAGGTTATTCAACTAAGAGCATATCTCTTTGTATACTTAGTGATGAACATATGTATAACCTAAACATATAGAACATATTAATATTTCAATTATCACATAATGATTAAAGCTAAATTGGTGTTCAAATGATCACTTATTAGGTTTACTAGTCTAATTTTAGCACGAGAATGCACACATATATGATTTTTAGAAGAAATGGTACCGTAATCGAGGAAAGTTTGTTTCATCCATAAGCCTTGAGCACATTATCTTCCAATTGCTACATACTCGAATTTGGTAGTAAAGAGAGAGCTACAGGTGTTTGTTCCTTTGAGAGCCAAGAGGTTATGCATAAACCAACTAATGCACATACACCACTCTTCTAAACAGTAGCGATCCACCATCACCCAAATCTCCAAGGCACATGATATCCATGATGCATAGAGCCCTTTAGATTTCTTGAAAGATCCTTTTAACGGCTTTAAAGTGTGACATATTGAGACTTTCCTTTGCATGGGTAATGAGCATAACAGTGCGTTTGAAGTCTCACATGCATTGTTAAAAATATATGCATACATAGAACTCAAGAATAATTTTCATCATAGTAAGCATATATCACATCAAAACAAGCAATCATGCATAATAAACTGAATTAGAATTCACACTACAAGTAACAATCATGCATTTCAAGCAAGTAATCAAATAAAGGCATGTTCCATAGCATGAATATTGATAAGCATATACATAACCTAAATAACTAGATCATGTATGCATTTAACTCGCAAATTAATATCAAAATATGATATACGTTAAATCACTACTTATTTAGTTATCTTTTCAAATATAGCCCAGAGTGCACTTAAATGATATAACGTAACAAGCAATCACAGAACTCATGGAAAGTAAGCTAATATCAAATTACTTATCAGGCACTCAACAATTATGATCTAAGGCAATTATCATCATGTGAACATATGTTAACTTGACTATGAATAATGTTAACCAGTTAACATTGTCCATGTGTTTTAGTTAAAAATATGGAGTGTTCTATTAGATCATGAGCAAAAAAACATCCAAGCATAATTTTCAACATGTTAATAATTCATAAGCATGCAATCACATAAGCATGATGAAAAATATATGCATGTTGGATGTAGCAAATATTAAGCACAATGACCTCACAAATAAAATCCAATTAGCAAGTTAATGGTCCTTAGGTGTGTAGTGTAACATTTTTCAAGGTGATTTCAAACAACATAGGTTCCAGAGAGATAACTCAAGTTGTCAAGCATGATAATCATATGAGCACACAAGTATGACATGTAGATTTGCACATACAAATATAACAAGTAGATGTTGCACACACAATCATACAAGCAATGAAAGCATATATGGTACATATTAGAGTTAAAACAATGATTATGCAGTTTACACCTAGTGTATAATGAACGGAAGCCTAGAGTGTAAAGCATACAATAAAGCAATCAAGTTTCTCTATCAAGTATATTTTAAACTAATCATCCATGAGTTCAAAGAACTTGTCACTAGGAAAATGGTTAATAGGATTAATGACCAAGTCATAAACATTTATTTGCATAATTAAGATTTCATTTTAATACTTCGTAGCCAATAATGTGTTGTAAACTTTTTACCATTTCTCATGCATGACTAAGTAAGAATGCCCTAAGTCTATCAAAACTTTCAAGATGCGGTGGTAGATAAGAGTAGACATTTCCATGTATATATGCATTCTTGACATTCATTCTTATGATACACACATAATCAATTAAAATTCTTGTGGGTTGTAATCTAACAACTAGAACGAATATTATTTCATAATTTCTTTTCTCTATGTAGACTAAATCCTAGATTATCATCTTTTATAAGAAATCATTTAATTCTTATTTTGTGTGTTCATTTATACATAAACACTAGATCATGTACATTATTTCTCAAGAATTAATATAATTCTTATTGTTTGGTTATTCCCCAAATTTTATTAAGTGAAACGTGTTTAACCATGTTGGGCTCAAGTGTAGAAATGAATGCACAACGTGAATTTTCACTAAGATCTTGAGATCTAGTTAATCTTATCTTAAGATCACACATAAGATGATATCTTACATTCTTGAGGTTCTTTTATTATCATTAGTGTCAACATCTTCTCTTTTCTTTTATTGTGATTAGCTTTTATTAAGCTAGATAATTAAAATGGTTTAGTTCTACTTTCTAGTTCAAGGACACTCTTAACTATTAATCACATTGTGTTGGACTTTTCATATGTTATGTTTGATTATTCCTTTAGCCTGCAAGGATGTCTATTTAGACCTTGTAAGGTTTTGATTTCTAAAGAGTATCCTAGAGACATACCTAACTTTAGAGTCACACCTACATCTTTGAGTGATAATCTACCATTAATTTCCATAGGTGTATCTAATGCCTTAGCACTTATCATACCAAAACTTTAAGTGTATTCCTTAGGTTGATTTGTAAGAGTGCTATCTTAGAGTCACTTTGATTCATGAGTTGAGTAAGACTTTGAGAACACTCAGCATTCTTTCATTTATCTCATTACGTGTAAGTTTAAGACTCATGACAAATAGTTTAAGTATATTTTTGACATTCTTCCTTAATATGTCTAAGTGTGTTTTAGACATTCGATAAATCAACAAATGCTTACTCGTTTTACTAACCTCCTTTATAAGTGTCGCCAATTAGTGATAACTGAGTCTTCACACCAATGTGTTAGAGCATCATACACTATCGATGTAGACTTATTATATCCATAGAATTTAATATAAGTCATTGAGCTTGCCAAATCCTTCATTTTTGAAGAAAGATAAATCTTTTTCTTGTTCAAAATAGTCACAAGCTAGTGATTTTAGTTTCAACTTATTATTACCTCTAAGTAACATTTTGTTTGACTATATGAGTTTCGGGAATACTTATTGAGATGCTTAGAGTCTAATCTTAGATATTATGTTTTTCACTTAAGGCTCTAAGATGTGTGACAACCTACGTATTCTAGCATGTAACTCATGTCATTTTTCATGCAAGGATTCAAGGCCCAAGTAATTTCACTTATCACATACATTGCATTGACCTACTTTTCATGGCAAGTTTCAATGTACTTCTATTGTGTACACTATAGTTGTGATTTTGATCCAAACCCACATTTTTCTTTACATACTTTATTTTTCAATAATTAAATTGGTTTATTCAAAGAATGTTTCTTTGTTCATGTTTTACATTTTAATCAATGTTTTGTTAATTATCACAACATTTAGAGTGCACAAGCTTTATAATATTAAATAAAACTACTAATTAATAGTTTTTTACTAAAAAAAAGTAAGCTTACCTCACAATGTGAATGGTGGTATTTTTCCTTAATGTATTGGATGTAAATTTGATCTTTCTTGTTCCTTCCTTGACTCCACATTATGTGAGTTTTTGAAGTTGTTAGAAAACATGTTTCTTCATTCTCTTCCTTGAAGTATCCAACTTCATTTGAGTCTTGGTCATACCTTGTCATACGAAAAATTTCATCGTAATGCAAGACTAACTCTTCCAAAATATATTTTACGTTCCAAACTAATAGAGCTTAGTTCCAAGATCTTTGACTCGGGTTTTTGCACAAAATTATTTTATACACTACCAAAACATTTTTTGAGCAAAGACTAGAGCAACTGCTCTGATACCGATTGTGAGTATCTAGAAGGGGGTGAATAGTTACTTAGTGGTTTCTTAAAACTTTGTCGAAATCTTTAACAATTAAAACATAACTTTTAAGTGTGGAAGCATTTGTGTTTGTTAATGCAAGTATATAAAGAATGTAAGTGCACAAACATAAGGATTTATAGTGGTTCGTGAGGATGTTAACTAATCTTCCTTAATCCACTCCCCGATTCACTAATCGGGAGTTAGCTTCACTAAGCATTTCTCCAAACCTGGTGGATATCCGTTTACACCAAATGATCTTTAATAAGCCACACCATTATCATCAGTAGATTACACTAGTCTTTACCTTAGACAAGTATCAATTTACCAATGGAAATATGAACAACTTGCTAACACATCCTTAAGAAAAAAGGATCACCAGATAAGATGATGTTCTTATCACAAGATCAATTATACTAACTCAATTTCTCATAGTTCTTCAATAGGTCACACCAGCCTTACTTAGATCAAACTTGTCTTCACCTTGAACAAGTAATAATTCCTAATGGAATTAATAAACTTCCTAGATCCCTTTAAGGAAGTTGAATCACTAAGTAAGATGGTGTTTCTTATCACAAGAACTATATAACTTCCTTGACCCCCCAAAGAATTATCTAATAAAGTAAACTCAAAGATACAAATGATAAGCATAAAGTTACAATGTAATTCTACTTAGTGTAAGTAGAATATCTCTTTCTCTCTTATAATCTCTCCATAGATATGTGCTTGACGCTTGGGAGATTATTTGATATGACTTTGAAAGTATGTTGGAAAGAGGTGTATTTCAATTACTCCAAGGCTTGGTATTTATAGGCAAGAAAACTCTTTCCAGACCATGTGCGGCTCACTCCACGGACGACCGTGGATCTACCTTGTAGCCTCTGGCCAACTTTTCAATATATCTGTTGGAACTCTTTAACTTTGAATTTTTGGCTTCTTTACTCAATATAGAGCCTTCAAAAGATGCTTAATACACCTGGAAGTCCTTAACCTTCATCTTATTCTTTAGATTCATTCATTGAAGTGGACATGAGCTTGTAAAGGAGGAAAGTCACATAGTCCTTGCATTATGTCATTGATTACCAAAAAGGTTAAATGAATGTCACTATTCTTCGACAAATGGCTATCTTCCAAAACTTATTGTAAGACTTACATGCATGTGTCAACATTTAATCTTGGAAGTATGCATTGGCTCAAATAAACATGTTTAAGCAAGTAGGCTTCCAAAACTATTTTAGTAAGACTTACATGGATGTGTCAACATTTAAACTTGGAAGCATGCGTGTGATTATTTGACTCATGAAAACATGTTTAACTAAGATTAAATAATCTAAGTATTAATATTAACATATCATGCTTTTGAGATTAAATGTGATGCATTAATTAACCATTGAAATATAATGTCACCAATGGATAAATAAGCATATGTGAAAATTAAGTTCACCTCAAGAAAACAATCATTAATCATATTTAAAGTTCAGAAATCATACTAGATAATTAATGACCTTTATAGATATTATAAAGCACAGTTAGTCACACAAGGCATTTAAATAAATTGAGCATAACATACACTCATTATGCCGACACATGTATTAAGGAGGAACATCTCTTAATGTGACTTGGTGACCATCCTAAATATGTCTGGATACATTTTAGGATCAAAAATATCTTTTCGACACATATGTGTTTTCCTTAATCATAAGCTAAAATGGCATTAAGACATCATTAGGTGTGATTAACTAGGATTAGTGTCATAGTGATCAAAACTCTTTTGATTATTAAAAGGGCAACTATATTAAGCATATTAGAAAAGATTTCGATAATTATAGATGCTCGGAGGTGGTTAATCTTTATTTTATCAAGGGACATTTTGATCAGGTATTCTGCGATCGAACTACGGTCTACCATGGTGTCAACCATGTACCAGGTTTCTTAAAAACCGTGGTACAGGACATCCACGGTCTGACATGCGGGCGACCGTGTACCTAGACTGTGCACTATCTGTATTTTATAAAATGACTCGTTTGATTTACTCGTTGTGTGCATTGGTCGTTTGCTAGAAAAAAGTAGGTTTATGAACTTCCGTGTTACTTAATTCCAAGTGTAATCACTCTTAGCAATGTTGTCATCATCAAAACAAAGATTAGCAGTCTTTGAATATTATTATTGAGTTATCAACCAACAACCCGTTTTGCATGTTTTATCTCTGGTCTATAGATGCGTAGCTTCCGCTGTCTTAGAAGGTGCATGGCAACTACTGGATGGTGTCCAACATATTTTATTTAATAATATTATTTTATATTTGCATTTAAATTGTTTCATTCAAATACTGTCGGTTGTTTACTAGTGTCGTGCTGGTATTTATTACTTTTGGGGGCTTTCTTTTAAAGTCAAATGTTTCACTAAAATATATGCGAATACTTTTGAAAAACGTTTCATATAGAGGGTGTAATCATTACATTGGGACCCGATACTTCATACGTCATTAGATGGATTCTGAAAGAGTGTGACATTTGGTATTTGAACTCACGGTTATAGGTTACTAGGATGCTTTAGTGTGACTAACGTAGGGTGCATTAGTGTAATAACCCTGCTATTTCCGTTAAGCTTTGTTAACTGTTCGTTAAGTGATTTAACGGTACTTACTTGCATTTGGTTTATTTAATTGAATTATATGCATATTTAGTTCTTGAAGAACTACTATATTTAATATGTGAATATATTAATCGGAATTCTTATTTCATGTTTTGAGATACAAAGGAAACGATACGGTTTTCAGAACTGCAACAGATGTCTTTCGGGCCTGAAAAACAGTCGAATTTTAATTAAATAATTATTTTTAATAATTATTGACTTTAAGAAAAACTTATTTAATTTGTTATTTATTTAATTAATTAAACTCGGTGGATTGCGTTTTAACGACCGGTTAACGTTCTGGGAACTCGACACGGTTAACGGCACTCGAAACAGATCACCCGAAGTAGCAAAACGACCCCATGGGCCCCATTCGGCAGAAAGCCCCCCCCCCCCCCCCTCCCCCTCTCCTCCTTTCTTGTTGGACTTGTTTTGGGCTAAGAGTTTAACTAGTGGTGTTTTGTTAAGGCCCCAAACTAATTATAAGATGAATCAAACACTGTAAGCTTTCCCACAAACCCTATTCCAGTAGACATATCCCTCTCCCTCTTCTCCTTGTGACCGTCGACCTACAACACACACATACACACCCCATCAAAAACTTTTTGTTTGCTTGAATCATCAACACAAAGTGCTTCCTTTGATCGTACTCTGCACAGTAGTACCAACCAATTGTGTTTTAGAGGTATAATTTCATAACCCTAATTTTATAAAACTGAATTTTATTAATATTACATGGTACTATATGTCTTATTTCTCAATTGATTGTGATTTTATGCGTTAGTAGTCGTTATAATGATCGGTTTTCATGTTTACGTTAAATCAAGAATTTAATTACTATGCTACTAATATTGTGCTTAAGTTTTCATTAAATAAAAAGTTTCTAGATGAAAAGCTATCGGAAAATTAATAAATTTTCTCAGAAGAATCGTGTGATTTCGTTATGTATAGCTCTAGATATGCTTAATTGAATTTTCAACGTGTTATTGTGCTTAAATCAGAAAACTGCGATTTGTGTGTTTGGAATTGATGAATGAACTGATGTCTATTGGATATATAATTGATAAAAACTCAAAATGGACTAGGATATCAAGTCGTTTGGATTTGTAAAACTCATTTTATGACTACTTAACCGTTTACGATAATACTTGATAAACAACGTTTTTCATTTGAGATAAACAACCACTTAACATGATTTATGGAAAAATAAGATTTAGTATTTTGAAAATTTCATGATGAGTAAATAATTTTTCATGGAGACCTTGTGTGCTAATTGTCTCTAGATGTCCAGATAATCGCACTCGAAAACGACTACCTGAACGGAGTCGAATCTATTTCGTTTGTACATATAATGGTCTAGCATGAAGTAGAAAGTGTTTTGGTACGTGAGCTTATGATATGTTGTTAAATGAATGTTATAGAGCATATCTCATTCGTATTTCTATATCTGAAAACTCTATTTTCTATGTGTTTTATGCACGCCGAAACCATAGGTCTGGATTCTGTCTAAATTAGAGAGTCCGACTTGATGGGAAAAACTGTACAAATTGGCTACATGAATTTCTTATATCTTTTGATAGATTTAACTATGGGATGTATATTAAATTCTCCCACTGGTCTAGTATGATTTGCATGTTTTTAGATTAAATGAGAATTTTTATAAAACTAATGCGCGGACAGAAACTGAACTAGAAAGATTTGCATTCTGCGTGAGTTCTAGGAATCATAAGATAGAGTGATTGGTGTTTTTAGAAAGCTTATGTAATTTACTTGTGATCTGGAGTTTATTATAATTTCTTGATGTGTCATTGTGAATAATGTTTGTTCGTTTGCATGACTTTCGTGAACACTTACGGTAACCGAACTAATAAACGTGAAATTGATGAACGAGTGTTTGAAATTTATGAATTGACCTCTGTTTTACTTTATGACATCATTGAAATGACCTACTAATGTAGTTGACTTTGGTTGACTAACTTGACCAAGTTTGACTTTGACTTTCATGAATTAATTAACTCTGTGTTGACTTTTACTTTACAAGTGCATTGGTCTGAGCAATTACGACAACTGTCCTGTGAATCACTCTATATTGAAAGAGACTTATGTAACTATATATATTTATTTATCTAGGTTACATTACTCGAAATTAACTGACAAGTCGTTACTTGTGCGAACTTCAAGTGCACTCAAGGTGAGTCTACAGTCCCATACACTTTTACTTTTTGGGATGAGATAACAAGCTATTTTAAACTGCTTTACGAATTAGACACGAGTACTAAACTGAATATACATATGAGTTCGATCAAAAAGCCCTTATCTTGAATATCTTTATTACATTTGTAAGCTCGAATCATAGGGATGGATATGTTAGGTCTGACAAAAATCACTCAATGAAAGAGTGCTTATTACTTCATTACATATACAATTGATCAGTGTATACTTATAGAGTAAAGGAAGTCGCGTAGCGCTTCAGCTATTTGCATGTTAAAGCTTTATATTCAAGTGCTCATAACAGATGTATAATTTTTATTGCTTTGAACGAAATCTCGTGGTCTAACAAATGATAAACGATTTATCAAACCTGTAGATTCACTCAACAATTTTGTTGATCGTTTTCATGTTTTATCTCAGGTTCTTAAAGGTATAAGCTTCCGCTACTTTGATGACAATATGCTTGATTGGTGCATACACTAACATGATTTTTTTCAAGACAATTACATTCGCAATGAAAACTATTTACTTTAAATAATGTTTGGGATTATCTAATTTTGTCATTAATGTTAACTATTTTGATTTAATTTACATTTAATGACAACGTCTTTTGAAATTAATGCGAATGCTTTTTGGAAAACGTCTCATATAGAGGGCGTGACCGTTAACTGTAGGACCAGGAGTTAATACACTGATAGTGGATTCTGACGGGGTGTTACATTTGGTATCATAGTTAATTGTTGTAGGGAACTAGATTTGGTATTAGTGTGTTCGTCTGAGTCTTTAGGACATATAAGCGAGTCTAGACTACAACTCGAACATAGACTTTTGTGATTTACCTACACTACTACGTATATTGCATTATATGTTACATGTGTACTAACTTGGTGTGTTTTATTTTAGCTTTAGATGTCTGCTTCTCACCTCATTATCATTAGCGACTCTGAATCTGAAGATGAAGATACTGTTCAATCACCAGGGAACCAGACACCTGGCACCAAGGATGAAGTTGAGTTCGTGCATACAGAGGAGACTGAGCCCTCCGAGGTAGGTACAGAGGATGTTGAAGAGGAAGAACCAGAAGAGGACCCCAATGAAGAGCCCGAACCCGGTCAACCTACCCTGGTGTAGCCTAGCACTTAGGGTAAGAGGCCCCGCTCACCTGACACTCTTCATATCCCTCATGTGGTAGGCGGGTGGAGGAGAAATAATGCCTGAATGAGGGTGTTTGAGCCGAGTAACAACGCGGTTGCTTCTAGGATTTCCTTGCATGACTCTAATCGTCCGTCCACTAGTACCACGCCTAGTACTCCCACTACCTCAACCACTAAAGAGGTTACTCTTAAAAGTATGAACGCAAGGCTTACGCTGGTGGGGGATATTCTCATTCGTCTACTTGATAAGGAGCGTTCTCTCAAGTAGAATCCTCTTGCATCGTCGTGCTTGTTTCTACTGCTTTGGATATTTTATTACTTATTTATTTTATTCTAGACTTACCGTTGTGGTTTTTGCCGGCTATTTTACATACATACTTGTGGATGATTATTAATTCTTTTATATATGATTAATGGATTATGTATTTATGGCATGATGGATATTTTACTTAATAACATATTACATGTTGTGTGAGGATATATTTGTTCATTGTTATGCTGTATAATAATCTATTGCTTTAATTATTGCCATATATATATATATATATATATATATATATTATATATATATATATATATATATATACACTAGTGTTTACTATTACTACTAGCTAACACTACTCACTACCATACACTACTATCACTACTAAATCTCTACCACTACTAAATCTCTGCGATTTACTACTCCCTCTGTTCCACAATAATTGTCTTGTTTTGACTTTTCAAAGTCATCCTTTATAAATTTTGACCTTCATTATTTTTCTTTGTGTTCTATAACATTTGATGAATGGATCGGGTTTTAAATGTACTTTTTATTGGTATGATTTTTATCAAATATTATCTGACACAAATAAAGATATTCAAAGTCAAAGTTCGTAAATGAAGACTTTGAAAAGTCAAAACAGGACAATTATTGTGGGACAGAGGGAGTACTACTTACTATGCATCACTACTCGTTGCTAGTATACTTTTAAGATGCTATTTTCATTGAACTGATATGGTGTATTATTATGTCTTGAAGATAATGCCTCCTAAGGAATCGACAGCCGCTATGATCCGAAGACGCGTGGTCGAGGGTATGGCAGTCAAGCGAGTTGAGATGGCCCGTAATAACAGCAATAATAAGGGGAACACCAGCAACAACACCAATGGTACTAATAGCAACAACAACAACAACCAAGGAGGATGCTCGTACAAGACGTTCACTAGCTGCAAACCTCATGCTTTTCGCGGAACCGAAGGACCAGTTAGTCTGACTAGATGGTTAGAGAAATTAGAATCTGTGTTCTAGATCAGTGAGACTAGGGAAGTGGACAAGGTGAAATTTGCTACGTGCATACTATCAGATAGTGCACTAACGTGGTGGAATGGTTATGCAACATCGGTAGGATTTGATCAGGCATTTGCTACTCCATGGGAGACTCTTAAGCGGCGTATGATTAAGGTGTATTGCCCCCGTAATGAGATTAGGAGGATGGAACGAGAGTTTTGAGAGTTGAGTCTTGTGGGTACTGATCTTTTTAGTTATAACAAGAGATTCTTTGAGTTAGCTTTGATGTGCCCATAACTGATTCCAAGTATGAACCGAAAAGTGGAGCAATATATCGAGGGTTTGACTAAAACTATCGGGAATTGTGTAACTACTTCGCAGCCTAAGACTCTGCTGGAAGCCATAGATATGGCTAATTTACTACTTGATCAAGCTACGAGTGACAGTAAAGTTGTGGTGACTAATGAGAACCGTTATGGTGATGGTAAGAGGAAGTGGAATCATGGTCATGATAAGAACTCCAACTAACAATCCCACAAGAGACATGATACTTCAAGTTTAAATTTAGTCGGAAATTTCCAGGTCATCACAGTACCTACCCATTAAAGAAATTTTGTCCCGAAATTTGAGTGAGGTGGTCATGGTTAACAATAAAAATGTTTTCATGAAGAATATAAGTTGATAAATAGAGTTTTATCATTAATGAGTAATACGAATAAGATAATTCAATTACTCGAAGAGTACGAATGAAGCTATCACTAAAGAGTGAAATGAATATATGAAGGTTCGTCTTAACCGGTGACGTAGTCACGGTTGATTTCCGAAATTCAAGGGATTCAAAAGAAAATCTTGGAATTCTATAAGAAATGATTCTTCGGGATTTAAGGAAATTAAGATCTCTTTAATTAAATGCGGTGATCTGCCTCGATTACTCTGTCTGATATTCCCATTATAGATTAAACTCTTCCATTCCATTATTCTCACCATTCCTATACTTTCTTTCTTAGTTCATACATCCAAAAGATTGTGAAAATGCTTAATCCCGTTCTAATCCTTGATATTTTCCTAATTATCATTTCTGTCATCCTTCTTTTCAATCTTCTACCAGAAAAATCTGTTTACTTCTACTATTACCTTGGGTGATACTATTCTTAATTATACCGTGTCTTTATATTGCTATTCGTATTAATATCCACGATTTATAAACTCCGTGTTGTTATTGGGCTTTATATTTTCTCTTATATTTTGGAGCTCTTTGCCTTTTTATTATCTTCTCGATCTCTAGTAAAGCGAGTAATGGTCCAGAATTCATAAGTATGGAACTTCGAATGAACTTAATGTTCTAAACAAGAAAGAACGTAATAGCATGATTTGATTTGTCAAATAACCAGAATTCAAGAGAAAAGAAATAACTATCAAGAAAATATGTCCTTGATATGTTTATAGATTAGATAGAATATAAGAGTCGTGTAACATGGCACATGATGACGTTATAGTCTGTGAATCATCATGTTTCATTGGAAAACTCAGCATGACTTACTGTAATATAATCACGTTGATCAAGTGTCATTATATTATACAAACTCATGCTTCAGTTCTCAACACTACTTCAATAACATTCATATTTTAAACTTGAAGGTTTACAGAATATAGAAACTAAAACAGTTTCCTTTTATGACATAATACAGATGTCACGGAAAGATAATTAATATCGAACAAGAATATTTATGAAAATATATTCAGAAATATTGAGGATATTTATAATGAAGGATACGATGATATCTTAGAATTTTTAATATCGAAGGATGATGAAGAAGATTTGTCCGTAAGGGTTTAGATTCAGAAGCAAGGTGTTCGCTAAAGATTTCATCAGAAGCAGAATCATCTGGATTCTTTATGTACAAGTTTAGTCCTTGTGATTTGTTCAGAGTCTCCTTCATAGTTTGCTCAATCTGTTTTCTAGTATAAATTTTCTATTGAGTGTTTCCATCACTCCATTCTTTATCATCAAACTTTTGACTGTTAAGGCAGTCTTCAGTTTTCACTACTTTCTCAGCTTTTTCAAAACTCAGAAAACTGATTTCATAGGTTTAAGCGCTTTTAAGAAATTCAGAATTGAAGATCATAATTCTAGGAGATAAATGTTATATGTATACATATAACTGTTGATGTAGACATGCGACGAGATTTCAAAATACTGATTGCTGATTCTAGGTATTTAGTACGGCAATTTTCATTATCATATGCAGATGAGTAGATGTTAGGGTTTCTATGAACAATTATAATGGTTTTTCGGAGAGACTTAAGTCACTGAATAATGAAGTTGCTGGTAAGTTTACTGCTAATGTGGTGGGATATAAACGGTTCTCCGGTAACGGTGATGAAGGGCAAACTTTTATATCAAGGTTGTGATAAGGCTAATCCGAATGAAAACTTGAAGTTGATTTGCTGGAGCTGTGACAAAATTTCCTATTTTGAAAAAGAATTAAAATGTTATTTTTGGTAATAACAACGCCGAAGAAGCTAGCACGGATACGTGTTGAACGTTTACTCAGGTTCCGAATGTTTTTTAGGTGTATAACTATATGCATCAATCTTTTCTTTCGTAGATGAAGTGCGGTTGGTTTATCCTCTAGATTGAGGTGTTTTCAAGAATCATGAAAGGTTTGAACGCAGATTGTAATCGTCAAGATACAAACGAGGTTTAAGATGAAATCAAGTGGCAAACTTGAAGAATTGTTTAGTTTCATATGTTATAATCAATATTTTAATTCATTTTAATTGTCCAATGTTTGTAGTCCTCAGTTGATAGTCCACAATTAGCAATTCAATAATTCATATATAGTTTAATATATAATATTCGAATTAATTAATACGTATCGTGACCCGTATACATGTCTCAGACTCGATCACAACTCAAAGTATATATATTATTGTAGAATCAACCTCAACCCTATATAGCTAACTCCAGCATTACTACATATAGAGTATCTATGGTTATTCTAAATAATATATATAGATGCGTCGATATGATATGTCAAAACCTTGTATACGTGTCCCGATATTCAAAGTGCGTAAAATAAATAACAGAAATTAAATGACGATAAATAAAGTGCGTAAAGTAAATAACAGAAATTAAATTACGATAAATAAAATTGCGATAATTAAATTAAAATAAATAAACTGCGATAAATAAAATGTAATCAGTTAGCTAGGAACAGTTAGCTGGAAACAGTTAGCGTGGATTCTTAACAAAATTTTTCATAGTTAATTTGTTTGTTTCTATCAAATTTTTATTTCATCAAATGTGTTCTTCATTATGCCACTTGTTGGATTCTGATAGGTCAAAATTCAAACATGAAATTGAATAAAAATGGTTATTCTGCGGTGAACAGATTCATATATCTGTAGATGTAAGTAGGATAGTAAATGACTGTTGAATCAGATTGGAAGAATGTATAGTGTAACTTATTAATGTGAAAACTAAATATTTCTCGGGTATTACCTACCCGTTAAAATATTCTTACCATTAACAGTTTGTACAAAAGAATTTTTGATTACAATCTTTATGAAAACATATATACATATATATTTTCTTCAGATATAATCGTGGATTTAATGAGTTAATATGATATTAATCTCATTTGATTTATCGTTAGAACTAGAACACATAATCTCTAAAACATTAGAAATTATATAATCGTCACGTAGAATGAAGATAATTGATGTAGAGCGATTCGTAGAATGATAATTATACTCGAGGTACAGAATGAGATGTTGAGGAATGTGGTGTTGAAACTTAGGTTGTTCGTGGTACTGGTGCTATTACTGATGGTACTGTTGGTGCCGATGATCTGAAGCTGGTAAATTTTGCACCATATTCTCCAAATTGATTACACGAGCTCGAAGTTCGTTTACTTTTTCTATTATTCCGGGATGATTGTCGGTCAGAACGAGCGGATGAATAAGGTTTAGAATTTGAGTTATGATATAGTCTTGGTGAGATACTCTGAGAGAGAAATTGGTGTTTCGAACAGGTTCGTCGGTAAGTGTTTCAGGTTCTTCGCCAAGAGATGAATTCGGTTGTCGGAAAGGATCGCCTTCTTCGCGTCTCCATTGATTAAGTCGACTACGAACACATCAGATGAATTGATGATGGTCGATTGGTTGATCCATTCTAGTTATACTGCTTTCGGAGCTCAAGTGTGTTTCCATATCGGAATAACTGTCGGAATAACTATCGGAATAGCTATCGAAATCTGAGGGACTCGAACTAGTTGAGGGATTCATCTCGTACGATCAAATGAAGGATTTTCAAGAAGAAATAGATTATAGGATGTAGATTAGTACCCTGCAATACATAATTTACATATGCATATATAATACTAAAATCCCATAACTTACGGAGGAATCTACGGAAGCTGTCAGACAAAGGTAACAATAACAGATACACTAAGATATGAATTTATCTATACACTATTCATGCAATCAATGCAGTAATATGTGTCTAGACTAGGAATGATAAGCAGGTAATTTCCTAAGGATGATAAGTAGATGATTTTCGACACGAAATGATAAGCAAAACTTTTGACATGCAGACACGGTCGAAGTCCAGACTTACTAATGCATCCTAACGACTTATCAGTTAGACACACTAATGCAGACCTGGTTCGCTAAGACCACCGCTCTGATACCAACTTTCATGACCCGTCCTAATCCATCTAGACGAATACATTACATTTGGTTACATCGCGAGGTAATTGACCTCCATATGATACATTTTACAAACATTGCATTCGTTTTTAAAAGACAAACTTTCTTTACATCGAAAGTTGACGGCAAGCATACTATTTCATAATACCTCCAACTATAATTGACTTAATAATAATCATGATGAACTCGATGACTCGAATGTAACGTCTTTTGAAATATGTCATGAATGACTCCAAGTAATATCTCTAATATGAGCAAATGCACAGCGGAAGATTTCTTTCATACCTGAGAATAAACATGCTTTCAAGTGTCAACCAAAAGGTTGGTGAGTTCATAGGTTTATTATAAAACAATAAAATTCATCATTTTGATAGACCAAAAGATTTAAATCCTGCATGGTACAAATAGGCCCGAATCCTATACCCACCTGTAATGTACATGCGATATCTTTTAAATACAGTACACCTTTCTCGTGTACGAAATCATCTTTCATAAATCTTAGTGACCGTACACATATCTTGTGCATAAAAATAACATACACATAACCTTTGTATAAAATCATTCTCTCGATACATAACATTCACTTTTCATTGCTTTCATAGCTTGGCTTGGTAAAAGACCTTAACATATAATGCGCATAATAATATCCCCAAAACAGAACATCTCATCTGTATAATAATCATATAAACTTCGAAGTACTAAACACCACGCCCACTAGCCCTTCCGTCTAGTGAACATTCTGGGTGGGGGTGTTAAACCCGGTAGCTACCTTTAGGATTCGCATCAATTAGGCGTGCACTAATTCTCAAAATTAGTGATGTTCCCTAATTCTTAGGTTACCAAGCAATAATAATCAGGGGAAAAATATTCATATCAATTGTGGCAATTATCACGTCCACATAATTCAATGGTGGCAATTATCACGTCCACATAATTTATTCGAGGAATGTTTTGCTTGTGTCTATCTCGTCAAACATTTATAAAAGAATTTCATGTATTCGCAGTTCAAAATGTATTTCAAAAGCATTTAATAAAGTAGTTGTAAAAGTAGCGCATGTATTCTCAGTCCCAAAAATGTAAAGAGTAAAAGGGAATCAAATGAACTCACTCTACAATATTTTGTAGTAAACATATTCATACGACGATACTAAACAATGCAGGGTTGGCCTAGGATTCACAAACCTATATCATTTGTATATATATTAATACACATAATGGAATCACATAAATTCCTTTATTAGAATGTATTTTATATATATATATATATATATATATATATATTTTTAGTTATATATAATTTATACTAAATTCTATTAAAAACAAATACTTATATTATATTTTAAATTATATATTATATATTTTTATGTTGTATATATACATAAAATGATTTAATATCTATATATTTAGTTATATTGATATATCTATACATATATGATTAATATTATATTTAAAAATCATTAGTTTGTTATATATAAGTATTTATATACATAATGTTAATATGTTCGATATATAGGTATATAAACTGTTACTATTATTACAGTATATGTAATAAGTATATTTTAGATACAAAATATTTATCTGTTAAGAAAATATGATAGTGTTGGGAATAATAATTTACTAATAATAATAACTTTCTTGATATTGATAATACTAATAATAATAATGATATTGTTAAAAAATGGTACTTATGTTAATAATAACAATAATATTAATAATTACAAAAATGATAAATTAGTAATCCTAATAATAATAATGTTATTCATATTGGTGACGATAATCGTAATACTAATACTAATAATAAATGATAACTAATACTTTTATTAGTAATAATAATAATAATAATAACTATCATATTAGTCTTAATAACAATTAATAATAATAACAATGATAATAATTATAATTCTAATAATAATAACAATAATAATAACAATGATAATAACAATAATAATTAGAAAATTAATTAAAACTGTATACCCTTTATAATCTTTTTCTAAAAAGAACTGCCCCTGAAGAGGCTCGAACCCACGACTCTCGAATACCCGTTAACACTCATGACCATTCCTCCAATTCATTCCTTTCTGTTTTAATTCCTTCCTATATACTTATAACCCTGTATAATATCTGTTTCCTTTTCTTCTTCTTTCTCATTTATAAAGTCGACCAGAGTGAAACCAAAATACTATAACAGTAGTTCATATGTTTGATTTATAATTAAAATTTGAAACATTATAATTATAAAACTAAAAAAAAACGTTCTTGAATAAAAAAAAATATAAGAACGAGTTGCTGTACTCGTCGCTATTTGGAAAAAAATATTGATTGTGTAATTTAGAAAGATTTAGGCCATGATGTTAACATGAAAAAGTTTGTAATTTGTTCATGGAAACTATTGAAATCATCAATTTAATTGGAGATATAAAAACGATTACGAATTTTGGGATGAACGATTTGGTTGACTTTTAAAACTTGAACTTTGACTCACGAATTCGTACTCGTTTCAAGGAATTAAAGGTTGGGATCTTACAGGTAGTTTGAATGAAGGTTTCCTAGCAATTCTGCAATTCAAGATTTTAACAAAAGCTTCAATTTTGAGTTTTGATAAAAATGCAAGTGATACAGAGATATCGGCTGAAACAGTAAAAAAAATGAAAAGAACTTTGTTTAATTTCAATTAAATTCGCATGGTTACTGTTATTGCAAGGTAATATAATTGTGGAAGAGTTGAATGATTTATGATCAATGAACTAATTGGATTTAAAGGTAATTAAGGAGTCGACTACTGAATCCATTCGTACAGAAATATATGAAAAAAATAAAATAAAAAATAAAAAGTTGAAAGAGATGGCAAACTGATTTTGGATGTATATATATGTTTGAATCGGGTCTTATACTAGATAGGAGGCAGAAAACAAATTATATATACAGATTGAAAGCAACATCAAACTGAATCGATCCCTTTATTTGCTTTAAGTATATTAATAATAAATAAATAAATAAATAAGTAAATAAATAATAATAAATAAATAAATAAGTAGATTAATAATAATAATATTAATAATATAAATAATAATAATAATAATTAATAACAATTTTAACAACTATAATAATAATCAAAAATGATATTATCAATGATATTTATTATAATTTGTATTATCTTTTTGATAATATTAATAATGATTTTAATAATAATGGTAATATTAATGGTCTTTTTAATAATAATAATAAGTTTAATAATTAAATCTAATGGTAAATCTAATGATGATTATAATTGTAATCATAATAATAACGATAACAATAATATTACTAATATTAACACTACTTATATTAATATTAATATTAATATCAACATTAACAAAAGTAATGATAATAATACAACATTTATACTTCAATTTGTAATTACACATAATATATTATCTTTACATTTCATTGCTTATATAATACCTATTCTATATTTTTGAATGTTTAATATTTATATATATTTTATATATATTCCAAAATAATAATAGTATAAATCATATATATTTATATATATACTCATTTTTAATTATTTTATTTATCATTTTACATTTTTAATTCTAATATTTACATTATGTTTCATAATTTCAATTTACTATATATTCTTACATTTATATATATATATATACATATTCATTTAGAAACAATTGTTCGTGAATCGTCGGGATTAGTCTGAGGTTAAATGTATCCATGTAAATAGCTCAAAGATTTTGAGACTCAGTTTAATAAACTTTGCTTATCTTGTCGAGATCATATAAAGATCAAGTTTAAATTTAGTCGAAAATTTCCGGGTCGTCACATTTAGTCTAGTAATCTAAGAATTTGGGAACAGACACCCTAATTGACGTGAATCCTAAAAATAGATCTATTGGGCCCAACAAGCCCCATCCAAAGTACCGGATGCTTTAGTACTTCGAATTTATCATGTCTGAAGGGAGTCCCGGAATGATAGGGGATATTCTATATGCATCTTGTTAAGGTCGGTTACCAGGTGTTCACCATATGAATGATTTTTATCTCTATGCAGTTTGCGAAATGCCTGATACGAGACGTGTATTTATGAGAAATGAAATCTTGTGGTCTATTATTACAATTTGATAAATATATAGGTTAAACTTATAACTCACCAACATTTTTTGTTGACGTTTTAAGCATGTTTATTCTCAGGTGATTGTTAAGAGCTTTCGCTGTTGCATACTAAATTAAGGACAAGATTTGGAGTCCATGCTTGTATAATATTGTTTAAAAACTGCATTCGAAGGCATATATTGATGTGTAATATTATTGTAAAACCATTATGTATTGGTCGTGTGAAAACGCTATATTTTAGATTATCATTATTTGATAATCGTCGTAATATTTTAAAAGTTATGGTTTGTTTTAAAATCGAATGCAGCCTTTGAAAAATGTCTCATATAGAGGTCAAAACCTCACAACGAAATCAATTAATATGGAATGTTTATAATCAATATGAATGGGACATTTCAGTTGGTATCCTAGCGTTGGTCTTAGAGAACAAGAAATTTGCATTAGTGTATCTAACCGAATTTGTTAGGATGCATTAGTGAGTCTGAACTTCGACCGTGTTTTCTTTAAAAACGATTGCTTAACATTTTTTTTGTTGGAAACTATATATTATTAACATGTAAATATTATGTGATATATTAATCTCTTAATGTATTTGATATTGTGTAATATATGTCTACCTCTAATATAAATCCCATCGACTCACCTAATAATAATGAAGAGTCGAATATATATTGGGAAGGTTCACAAATTCCCGAAGAGGAACTGGAAGAAGAGGAACCGAAAGAAGAGGAACCCAAAGAAGAAGAGGTTTCGGGGGAGGAAATATTAGAAACCACTGAAAAACAGATAAATAAAAGAAAATCCTCAACCAATGGACCAAAATTAATAATGGTCAATGGTGTTTCCGCTGAGGAAGCAAAATATTGGGAAGATTACCAATTTTCAGATGAATCTGATCCCGATGAGGATTCCGATGATGTTATAGAAATTACCCCGACACAAATTGAAAAGGCAAAAGAAAATAATATGGGAAAAGGCATAAAAATAGAAAAACCCGAGTCCAACCCCGATGACCTCTATGTTAACATGAAATGTCCCGATTGAAAATACCGTCAACACCCGTATTTCTTAAGTTTTAGCTATAACCAGAGAACATCTAAGCCACCGGGTCCTTCTAGACCATTTGTGAAAAGAACGGCTCGTATTAGGGGAGCACCATATATCCCTAGGAAATTAGCGAAACAAACCAAGTCCGAAGAAGAAGAAACAAGTGAGTCAGAATAAAGAGTTGTAATCATGCAGTGTAATATATGTAATATAAGTGTGCTTGTACTTTCATGTTGTATGTAAAAAAAATTGGTTGTATTATTTGATAATTATGTTTTACATATCTAATTCTCGTCTGTTTTAAGGTATAAAAACACAATGGACATTAAGGACAGACAACCAAAAATTTTAGAAGACCTACCCAGGGACATGATTGATGAAATCTTGTCTAAAGTCGGTCAGAATTCGTCGGCACAATTATTTACAGCAAAATTAGTTTGTAGAACATTTGAAGAACGTTCCAGGCATACCTTAGTTTATAAAAGGCTTTCATTTGAAAGATGGGGTATATCACATTGGGGACACCGTAAGTTACACCGTGTTTTCTTTAAAGAATTAAATGCGGGGAACCTAAATGAAATTTTACGCTACGGGTTAAGAACCTATTTTGACTCAACATATCCCAACGAAGGACTTCGTGAGTTAGAAAGAGCTTCTAACATGCAACAAAAAGAAGCATGTTATGCTTACGGGTTAGTGATGTTCGCTTCTCACCAAAGTGAGAAAAAGAACATCGGATTACAACTTTTAAATAAAACCTTCCCACAAGTGACGGATTCAGTAGTTGGGGTGACAAACAAGGTTTTTAGATTATTACGGGGCTGTTGGGCATTACGAAACCCTCGTCCCTTTGACGATGTTACAACATGTTGTCTTGTCAAAGGCCACAATGGTTATGTTCCACAAGACCAAGGATGGGAAGTAGTCTTAGTAAAACCAGAATGCATGACTTGTTTCTGGACTTATGAATTACGTGTTTTTATTACCTTTGCTGAACGACTTGCGTATTAACTAGGATTGTTGTCACAACTGTTTTGTATCAAAGTTATTGTGTGCTATATTTCATGCTATATGTATAATAGCAGTATTGTAAGTTTGTAAAATATTGTATAATAGTTTGAACGCGAAATATTATTATAATCAGTTTTTCATATAGAATTGTAGTAGTTGAATTGTATATTAGCTACTAAGTATGAACTTAACGGGTAGGTAGTGCCCAAATTAAAACTATAAAACGCTAATATGAAGAAAAACCTTTTATAAATGAGTTCATACTATGCTACGAAATACTATTGACTACTCTTAATATTCTATATGATTAACTTAATTCTTTTGGGCTATTTTTGAAGGAAATGACACCGACGACTCGTCAGAATTTGAACATGAGCGAGGAAGACTTCCGTGTTTTCCTTGCAGCAAACATAGCGGCAGTACAGGCTGCAATGCAAAACAACAACAATAACTCTGAATCTAGTGATGCAAATAATGACACAAGAAATCGTGTAGGATGTTCCTACAAAGAATTCATTGCCTGTAAACCTCCGGAATTCGATAGAACCGAGAGTCCAATCGGATTGAAACGGTGGACCGAAAAGGTTGAATCGGTGTTTGCCATAAGTAAGTGTAATGAAGAAGACAAAGTAAAGTACGCTACGCATACCTTCACAGGTACTGCATTAACATGGTGGAATACCTATCTAGAATAAGTGAGACAAGATGCTACGTACGCTCTACCGTGGTCAGTATTTAAACATCTGATGACTGAGCAGTATCTTCCTAGAAACAAGGTCAATAAGCTCAAAGTAGAGCTTAAGGGATTACGAACATAAGGATTCGATATTACCATATACAAACGATGATTCATGGAGTTATGTTTATTGTGCCCAAGAGCGTTCGAAGATGAAGAGGATAAAATCGATGCATTTGTAAAAGAGTTACCAGAAAGGATCTAAGAAGATATAAGTTCACATGAGCCCGCCTCCATACAAAAGGCGAGTCGAATGGCTCATAAACTCATAAATCAGATTAAGGAAAGAATCAAAGAGCAGGCGGCCGAAGAAGCCAACACGAAACTAATCAAGAGAAAGTGGGAAGAAACCAGTGACAAGGGTCACAATTTTAACAATCAACACAGCAATCACAACTTCAATCGCACCAAATTTCGCAACAAAAACTGCAACAACAACCATCCCAACAATAATAACAATCGCAACAACAACCATTTCAATAACAACAAACAACAGAAACAACCATGCTTCAGGTGTGCAGAGTACCATCCGAATGTGTTCTGCACAACATTTTGCACCAAGTGTAAGAGAAGTGGTCATGGCGTGGCAAAATGTGAAGTTTACGGACCAAATAACAACAAAAATAAAGAAACAAATAATGTCGGAACAAATAATGCCTACTTAGTTTGTTATAAATGTGGAAAACAGGGCCACATTATTAGAAATTGCCCAAACCAAGGGAATACTAATGGGCAAGGCCACGAAAGAGTTTTCAATATTAATGCGGCAGAAGCACAGGAAGACCCGGAGCTTGTTACGGGTACGTTTCTTATTGACAATACATCTGCTTATGTTTTATTTGATTCGGGTGCGGATAGAAGCTATATGAGTAGAGATTTTTGTGCTAAATTAAGTTGTCCACTGATGCCTTTGGATAATAAATTTTTACTCGAATTCCCAAATGGTAAATTATTTACAGCAGATAATATATGTCGGAATCGATAAATTAAACTGGTTAGTGAAACATTTAAGATTGATTTGATACAAGTAGAGTTAGGAAGTTTTGATGTGATAATTGGCATGGACTGGTTGAAAAAGGAGAGAGCAGAGATCGTATGTTACAAAAAATACAATTCGCATTGTACGGGAAAAAGGAAAACCCTTAATGGTGTACGGAGAAAAGAGCAACGCGAAGCTAAATCTTGTTAGTAATTTGAAGGCGCAAAAGCTAATAAGAAAAGGTTGCTATGCTGTTTTAGCACATGTCGAGAAAGTACAAACCGAAGAAAAGAACATCAATGATGTTCCTGTCGCAAAAGAATTTCCCGAAGTATTTCTGAAAGAATTACCGGGACTACCTCCACACCGATCCGTTGAATTTCAAATTGATCTTGTACCCGGAGCTGCACCAATAGCTCGTGCTCCATACAGACTCGCATCCAGTGAAATGAAGGAACTCCAAAGCCAATTACAAGAACTTTTAGAGCGTGGTTTCATACGACTAAGCACATCACCATGGGGAGCTCCTGTTTTATTTGTCAAAAAGAAGGATGGTACATTCAGGTTGTGTATCGACTACCGAGAGTTGAACAAACTTACCATCAAGAACCGTTATCCACTACCGAGAATCGACGACTTATTTGATCAACTACATGGCTCGTCGATTTATTCGAAGATCAATTTACGTTCTGGATATCATCAAATCGGGCAAAGGAGGATGATATTCCGAAAACAGCTTTTAGGACGCGTTACGGTCATTACGAGTTTATGGTTATGCCATTTGGTTTGACTAATGCACCAGCTGTGTTCATGGACCTTATGAACCGAGTGTGTGGACTATATCTTGACAAGTTTGTCATTGTTTTCATCGATGACATACTTATCTACTCAAAGAATGATCAAGAGAACGAAGAACATTTGAGAAAAGTGCTAGAGTTGTTGAGGAAAGAAAAACTGTACGCTAAGTTTTCAAAGTGTGCATTTTGGTTGGAAGAAGTTCAATTCCTCGGTCACATAGTGAACAAAGAAGGTATTCAGGTGGATCCGGCAAAGATTGAAACCGTTGAAAAATGGGAAACCCCAAAAACTCCGAAACACATACGCTAATTTTTAGGACTAGCAGGTTACTACAGAAGATTCATCCAAGACTTTTCCAAAATAGCAAAATCTTTAACTGCATTAAAGCATAAAGGGAAGAAATTTGAATGGAAGGATGAATAAGAAAAAGCATTTCAATTGTTGAAAAAAAAGTTAACTACGGCACCTATATTGTCATTGCCTGAAGGGAATGATAATTTTGTGATATATTGTGACGCCTCAAAGCAAGGTCTCGGTTGTATATTAATGCAACGAACGAAGGTAATTGCCTATGCGTCTAGACAATTGAAGATTCACGAGCAAAATTATACGACACATGATTTGGAACTAGGCGCTGTTGTTTTTGCATTAAAGACTTGGAGGCACTACTTATATGGGGTCAAAAGTATTATATATACTGACCACAAAAGTCTTCAGCACATATTTAATCAGAAACAACTGAACATGAGGCAGCGTAGGTGGATTGAGTTATTGAATGATTACGATTTCGAGATTCGTTACCACCCGGGGAAGGCAAATGTGGTAGCCGATGCCTTGAGTAGTGAAAGGACCCATCCTAATCCATCTGGACGAATACATTACATTTGGTTACATCGCGAGGTACTTGACCTCTATATGATACATTTTACAAACATTGCATTCGTTTTTTAAAAGACAAACTTTCATTTCATCAAAAGTTGACAGGCATGCATACCATTTCATAATATATCTAAACTATAAATGACTTGATAATATTATTGATGAACTCAATGACTCGAATGCAACATCTTTTGAAATATGTCATGAATGACTCCAAGTAATATCTCAAAGATGAGCAAATGCACAGCGGAAGATTTCTTTCATACCTGAGAATAAACATGCTTTCAAGTGTCAACCAAAAGGTTGGTGAGTTCATTAGTTTAACATAAACATTCATTTCCATCATTTTAATAGACCACAAGATTTTCATTTCTCATAAATATACGTCCCATGCATAGAGACAAAAATAATCATTCATATGGATTGAACACCTGGTAACCGACATTAACAAGATGCATATAAGAATATCCCCTATCATTCCGGGACATCCATCGGACATGATAAAACAGCATCGAAGTACTAAAGCATCCGCTACAACGGATGGGGTTTGTTAGGCCCAATAGATCTATCTTTAGTATTCGCGTCAATTAGTAGACTGGTTTACTAATTCTTAGGCTACCAAGCAAAAGGGGCATATTCGGCTTCGATCATTCAACCATATAATGTAGTTTCGATTACTTGTGTCTATTTCGTAAAACATTTATAAAAGCAGCGCATGTATTCTCAGTCCCAAAATATATATTGCAAAAGCATTTAAAAAGGGAGCAAATGAAACTCACAATACGATATTTTGTAGTAAAAATATTCATACGACGAAACTGAACAATGCAGGGTTGACCTCGGATTCACGAACCTATATCAATTATATATATTAAAACATATAATCGTAATCGAACAAGTTTATGTTTTATTATTACTTGTTATGTTAGTAACTTGTATGTTTCTCTAATAACTAAATTAACTATACTTATTTTATATACTTTAGATAAATAATTAGTATTTATTATGAAAATATTAATGTTGTTATGTGATATGTTTTAATTATATTTTTATATAGCTATTTATTTGGTAAAATAATATCAATAATAATAAATAAAAATTTGTATCTTTTTATGATAATAATAATAATACTAAAAGTAATTAGATTTAGTAATGATACTGATATTAATAGTGTTGATAATAATACTAATAATAAAAATAATATTAGTAATAATAATAATATTAATAAGAATGATAAAAAATGATAAAATAAAAATGATAGTTATCATAGAAATAATATTTTAAATAATAATGGTACTTTTAATAAAAAATGATCATTTTAATAGAAATTTTAATAGTAATACCAATATTAAGGTTAAGTGTTAATTCTAATACTATTATTAATAATAATGAGTAATAAGTAAACTACCTCAAAGAAGTAGCCCTTAAAAAAAATGCCCAAGTCCGGGTTTCAACCCGCGACATCCCGCTAACCTGATAACTCCTTGATCATCCCTCTGTTCGTGTACTTCTGAAATTATTATCACCCCAAAATATACATGACCAGTAACATCTCGTTCAAACCCACACTCGCTAACCATTCCTCTATTTCTCATTTTCTGTTATGATCTATACTTTTATTTCATTTAACGTATATCGTATATGTTTCTTCTTGTTCTTCGATTTAATCGATCAGAGGCAACATAACCATCATAATCATAATTCATGATTTCATGTATCGTACCTCTTACATATATATCTATATCATTATCTTTAGGATCACCCACCATTATTCACCATTATCGCTATCATAATCATTATCAAATCATGCATCCTTTCATCATACACCATCATCATCATTTTTAATTCATATCATGAATCATTATGATCAATGAAACATCATGGAATTTTATCATCATCATCTTTATACCGTACATCATTATCAAAATTATTGTGATCGTCCTATATTCCACTCTCCCTCGTTTATATGTTTATGAGTCAAACTATAAGAGTTTAAAAGGGCCCAAGATCAGTCCACTTGCACAATCTTAATCTGGCCCAATTAACATCAAAATGATTTACGGTATCATTATTTCATGTCCTTGTCGATGGAAATAAAAAAAACAGCCATTAAAATCTTATATGATTTTTAATAAGACTTGGGCCCATATGGTTTATCAATTGTCTGCAAACAGACAAGGAAAAGAAAACGTCCTTATCTTCTTTTTAATTAACATCTTGTCTATCATTGTCTTAGTTATCAACGGTTAAAACAAAAATAAAATGTTGCAGCAGTATGGTAGGTAGTATGCGAGGGTTCAAGAGAGAGAGATTGATAGAGAAAGAGGCGGTAATATCAGCAAAAAAAATATAGCACATTTAGTAGTTCTTTTGTGGTTGTGGTGTTCGAATTTGAACCAGGAAAAAAGAAATAAATCAATCACGTAGCAGCAGGTAATCAGGTGGTGGTGTTTGCGTGTTAATGGTGATGAAGGTGGCGGTGGTTATATGGTGATATGGGTTGTTAAGGGTGACGATGGGTGTTCATAGTGATTATTGGACAGAAACAGTAAAGCAGCTAGGCGGATTATGATGGTGATGTTTAATGAACTAATCAGTTGTTGGTGTGGTAGTGATGATGTTGTTAATGGGTTCAGTTAAAAACAGAAAATGGAAGGTAGTAAATAAAAGAGTGTGGTTTAAGGGTGGTGTTCGAAAATAATTTATGGATTTAACATTTAATAGATAGGAATCATGGTGTAGAGTAATACCTTATACGAAGTATGTAATATAAGTAAAAATTACGCGAGTTTTGCTCTGAGCAACAATGGCGAAAGCCAAAAGTGATGAAGGATGTTGACTCACGGTGGGGAGGTTCAAGAAGGTGGTGGCGATCGTAGAGTCAAAGATGAGGTAGACGGTAACCAGGAACAAACGAGTAGCATAATCAAATACGAAAACAGTGGGAGCAGGTAACGACACATATGCAGGTGGGCAAAGCTTGTCGAGTAGTAGCAAATCATAAGAGGTTGTTTTTTCTCAGTTAGTCCGCAGGGTAACGGAGAGGTTTTATATAATAAGACGAGAGTGAAGGTGGTGTGTGATGGTTATGGTTGATTATGCTGGGTGTTGTTATGGATCGAGACATCAAGCAGAAGAGCAACGAGGATGACTCTTTTGTGATGGTAGGTTGGGTTTCAAGTTGAGTAACGACCAAGATTAGAATGGAAACAAGATACTAGTAGCAACAGTATTAAAGAAAAGGAAGGTGAGTTCACAAAAATGAAAAGAATGGAAAGTGGTTGTCTTGGTTGTTGGACAGGAAAACAGAGTTAGATAGATGGTGGAATAGATAAATGGTGGGTTTTCATAATCCATAGGTTATATGTATATTATATATGCACAGTTTTGAGAATGACTACAAGTAATACATGTAATCATTTTATTACAATTCAAAGTCACGGATCATAAAGTGAGAATGAAAGATAACATAAAGATGCAATAAATTCAACAACACAGTAATATTTAATATTAGAATATAAATAAAGAAATCAAACATGTATATTAATTTAGCCATCACCATTTACAGATTAGATCTCGTTCTCCGTTGTTACACAGTGGCGAATAAAAGCCTTCGGAAAAATTTCATATTTTTAAATTAAATAGCTTTATTTATTTTTGTCATTATGGTATAAAATTCAATCATTAACTATCAAATAAAAATTACATTAATTATTCACTCCCAACCCCAAGTAAAATATAAAAAGTTTTAAAATTCAATAAATAGTTCCTAAATTCATTATGAATAAACCTATAAATTGTATAACTCATTTTCGAATCACCGTTTATTTTAATATCATATAAGTTCGTATTAAACTTGTTTAATATTCATCAAATGGCAATTGAGTGTTATTGTCATTTACTAAATAGATTCGAAATAATGAAATATATATTTAATATACTTTATTTATATATATAGATATGTTTTAAATATTAATTATAATAATATCATATTTTTATTTTATTTCACATAATTACTTTTAATAACAACAACATATAATATTTCAAATTATATTTCCAATTAATATTTTTATATATACACACATATCTATTTACAAATAGTTATTCGTGAATCGTCGAGAATAGTCGAAGGTCAATTGAATATATGAAACAGTTCAAAATTTTTGAGACGTAACATAATGGACTTTGCTTATTGTGTTGGAAACATATAAAGATCAAGTTTAAATTTGGTCAAAAATTTCCGGGTCATCACAGTACCTACCCGTTAAAGAAATTTTGTCCCGAAATTTGAGTGGGATGGTCATGGATGACAATAAGTATGTTTTCATGACACATACAAGCTGAAAATTAGAGTTTTATCATCATCAAGTAATAAAGATAAAACAATTTGATTTTGTGAAGAGTACGAGTGAAGCTATCACAAAAGAGTGAAATGAGTAAATAATGTTTCGTCATATCCTTTGACGTAGATATGGTTGATTTCTGAAGTTCAAGGGATTTAGAGAAAATTGTTGAGATTTGAAAGATTTGATTCTTTGGTGAATAAAATCTCTTTAATTAAATGCGATTATCTACCTTTTTTCTTTATCGAATATTTCACTATAAATTAACTTCTTCCGTTCCATTACTTTTATCACTCCTATACTCAATTCCCAAATTCAAAAGATTGTGAAAATGCTTAATCAAGTTCTGACCCTTGTCCTTTTCCTTACTATCACAACAATCATTCTCCTTTTCCAACTTCCACCGGAGGAATCTATTTTCTTCTACTTCGTCCTTGGGGTTATAGTATTTTTAATTCTCCCGTGTCTTTATGTTGCGATAAACATTGATATACACGGTTTGTAATTTACGGGCTTTATATTCTTACTTATATTTTGAAGCTCTATGCTTTTGTTTTCTCTTCCCGACTTTAAGTCAAGGGAATAATGATCCAGAATTCGTAGATACGAATTTTGAAATGAACAGAGTTAATGTTCTAAGAAAGAAATGGTAATAGCACAAACTGACTTGTTAAATTACCAGGATTCAAGGAAAAAGATAAGACTATCAAGAAAATATGTTTTTGATATGTTTATAGATTAGATAGAATATAAGAGTCGTGTAACATGCCACATGACGACGTTATGGTCTGTGAATCATCACGTTTTATTATAAACTCAACATGACTTACTGTAATATAATCACGTTGATCAAGTTTCATTATATTATACTAACTCATGTATCAATTTCCAACACTAATTCAAAAACATTCATATTTTAAATTCGAAGTTTTACAGAATATAAAAATCAAAACAGTTTCCTTTAATGAGATAACACAGATAGCGCGGAGAGATAATTAATATCAGACGAGAATATTTATGAAGATATCTTCAGAAATATTGAGGATATTCATAATGAAAGATACGATAATATCTTAGAATTTTAGAATCATAGTGTGATGAAGAAATTCATTCACAATGATTTAGAGCAATTTAGGAGTAAGGTATTCGCTAAAGATTGAAGGTATTTCGTATACCCGAGAGACATATTAAATTAACGTGGCCACTATGTTATGATCCAAGTCGGGTCATACCCAATAACAAGCTTACCAACACTTTATATGTATTTATTTTAACGGTTGGATTGTTAAATAAATACGCGACACTTGAACTTTAGAAAATCGGTTTTCTAAATCATAATCACTTGAGATAAATTATTTGGATAATTTATATATGATGTGGATTTAATTATTTATAGGTTTAAATAATTATGTTATGTTATATTTTATAAAATGGTTTATAAAATTATTGCAAGTAACAAATACATTTTATTTTATACAAGTTTTATAAAACTTGTAACAAGTTTTATAAAATCATTCTTGTTATAAAATAATGGATGGTGGGAAGATTTTGGAGCCCCAAGAAAGTCTATCCCATGCTTATTCTTGTTGCTTTCCATAACACAATTCCACATATACATGTCCTTTGACTAGTAGCAAGAGATACATGCAATTGTACATCAAAATTCCGCACAAAACTCTCCTAAAACCCAGCTGAATTTGGTGGCCTTTTGGGAGGAAGAAAGGGTTCTTCATTTGGTTATTGCAAGCTCAATTCAAGTGTTATTAAATCCTAACCAAAGGCTAGGTGTTGGTGCAAAAGCTTGGGGTATTTCTCCTTGAGGTTTCATCACTTTGAAGCTCCATTCTTCATCATCTTCTTTTGAACTAACCCTCAACTAGCTTGAGGAGGTATAAACTCTAAACCCACTCTTAGTTTGTAAGTATGTTTCACAACTTGATCCTTATTGGGATTTAACTTTAATTGGTTAAAGATTTACAAGTTTCAAAATGGTAATCTACACGCTTCCGCAAATCTTATTTCTTGAATGATTATAAGTATTATGAAACTTGTTAAATCCCAACAATGGTATCTAGAGCCGAAGTTGTTGAAATATGCTTTGAGATGGTTATTAAACCCACTATAATTTTGCATTCTATGAACATGCATGAAGTAGAATGTAAAATTTTCGGTTTTGGGTGGTTTGTCATTTTGGCCAAAATCACTTGTGATTCTGTACTGCCAATCACTTGTGATTCGGTACTGCCAATCACTTGTGATTCTGTACTGCCAATCACTTGTGATTCTGTACTGACAATCACTTGTGATTCTGTACTGCCAATCACTTGTGATTCTGAATTGCCTATCTCTTATGTAGTTAAAGTTCACAATCTAAGCCTTGACCTTGTGTTTGGTTGCATGCATGGTTGATTGATATTTATTCAATTGGTTTGTAATAATATTTATTCATTTGGCATGTAATAATTCATTTGGTTATGTAATTTATTTTATATTTGGTATGTAAAATAGATTAGGTTGTAATTTCATTTTTTAGACAAAATGTATTAGGATATATTTTGTAAAATGATGAAGAATGATGAAGACTTGAAGAACACATGAAGAAGCATTTGGATGCAAGGTTAAGTGGGAGATTTGAAATCTCCTACTTTGTGTAATTACCCCTTATCCGGTGGCATTTGTTTTCGGCTAAACAAATGTCTACCAAAATGGCTTGATTGTCAACATATTTGTTTTGCATGCATGGTTGTTTATTGTATGATTGTGGAATGTATGTTTGTATGCTACAAGTTAATCACACAAGTTAACAACAAGCAAAATGGCAATTTAATTGGTTAAATTATACATTAATTAACGACATGCAAAACGACAATTTAATTGGTTAAATTAAAAATGGCTAAAAGGACATTAATAAACGGTTATTAAGAACATGATTAGGATCATATATATAAAATGGTTTATAGACATGAAAATGGATTTTCATAAGAACCATACACTAAATGCATGTTGGTGTATGGCATAAAAGTTTTCTCAAACTAGAAATAATGAAAACTTAAAATCCCTTTAACACACTAGGTTAACAAGTTTAAACGCCATCCTATTGTATGACACTTAGACGTATTAAGGAACTTATAATGGGATAAAGGTCACCTAACCGTTATGAGCAAACTAATATGATTAAGGTAAATTTCGCACACTTGTGGGATAAAGGTCACCTAACCACTTGTATGTTAAGTTTACATGTCTAAACAAGTAGGACGACTTGATTTGGAAATCATGAACTTAGGGTCACCGAAGCATGATGAACAAATAGGCGTTGATGGGATAATATGTCATGCAAAAGGATTGCATGATCCCATAACTTAGAAGTTGCAAAAGGATTGCAATTGTCATATAATGACTACCTAGCTAAATCAAATGACGGGATAAAGGTCACCTAACCGAAATTTGGTTTACCGTTGGATTCTAAAATTTAATATATATCAATTGGATTTAAAGGGTATTGATTGTTAAATTTAAAATCGATACTTAAATGAACTTTGTTAAATTTTGTAGATGGCCGCCAATAACAACAACATGCAAAACGCACCTATTAACTTGAACAACCTATAGTTAAGGTCTCTCCTCGAGAAAGACAAACTCAACCATACGAACTTTATGGATTGGTTCCGCAATCTTAGGATTGTCCTCAAACTTGAGGATAAGGCGTATGTGTTGGAAGACCCCATTCCCGATCAACCCGACGAGGATGATACGGAAGGCATGGCTTATTAGGATAAGTATTGCGCCGATTCGGTGCAAGTCGCTTGCTTAATGCTTGGGACTATGATACCCGAACTCCAAAAGGATTTCAAGCATCATACTGCATACGACATGATCACGCAATTGAAGGAGATGTTCCTTCAACAAGCTCATGTCGAGCGCTTTGAAACGGTCCGAGCGCTTCATGCATGTCGTATGGACGACTCCCAATCCGTTTCATCTTATGTCCTTAAGATGAAAAGCCTCATTGATCGCGCAAACCGTCTTAATCTCAACATATCTAATGAGCTAGCCATGGATCTTATCCTAAACTCCTTGTCAAAGACGTTTGACCAATTTGTAATTAATTACAATATGAATGGGAGGGATAAGACCATTGGCGAACTTCATGGCATGCTTAGGACGGCAGAAACTAGCATGGGTAAGAGGGCTTCACCCGTGCTAATGATCAATGATGGTGGGTCCAAAGGTAATAACACCTCTAAGCCAAAGGCGGCTAAGAGGAAAGGACCCGTCCATCAAGGCAAGGAAAAGGGGAGGATGGTTACCCCAACCAAAAACAAGAACAAGAAGCAAAAGGTTGCCGGACAAGCAAACCCCAAGGAAGACCCGTGCTTCGGTTGCGGTGAAATGGGTCACTGGAAACGAAACTGCCCGGTCTACCTTAAGAAGTTGAAGGAAAAGAGGGATGCGGGGCAAACCTCAGGTAATATATATATATGGTATATATAGAGCTTAGTATTACTTCTTCTAATACATGGGTATTAGACGCTGGATGTGGAACTCACATTTGCAATTCTTTGCAGGGGTTCAAAAGAAGTAGCAAGCAAACGGGAACATCAAGTCTCTTTATGGGTAATGGAGCCAAAGTGCAAGTGAAGGCTCAAGGAGACTTTGTATTAAAGCTTCCAAGTGGTTTGGAACTTATTTTGAACAATGTTTTGTATGCACCGGATTTATGTCGAAACATTATTTCAGTTTCCCGTTTAAAACAATGTGGTTTTTATCTTAATTTTGTTAATGATGATATTCACGTTTATTTAGATAATGTATTCTATTTTAAGGCTTCGCCTTCAAATGGAATTTATGAATTGGTTCATGATGACACATCATCTAGTAGCTCAATATACCATACTAGCACCAAGAAACTCAAAAGGGATTTGAGTGATTCCTACTTATGGCATTGTCGCCTTGGTCACATAAACAAGAATCGAATGCATACACTTCAAAAGAATGGCCTTTTGAAATCAAATGAACTAGGCTCGTTTGATGTATGTGAATCTTGTTTACAAGGCAAAATGACTAAAGCACCTTTCAAAGGGACCTATGAAAGGGCTAAGGACTTATTGGGATTAATACATTCGGATGTATGTGGACCCTTTAAGCCCATAACTAGGAATGGTGAAAGATACTTCATTACTTTCATTGATGACTTCAGTCGTTTTGGATATGTCTACTTGTTAAGACATAAGGACGAAACTTTTGAAGCATTCAAAGAGTATCAAAGCGAAGTAAAAAATCAACTCAATAAGACAATCAAGGTACTCCGTACCGATAGAGGAGGTGAATACCTAAGTGATGCTTTCCAAGATCATCTTAGAAGTTGTGGGATTATCTCGCAACTCACTCCTCCTGGAACACCCCAACTGAATGGAGTTTCCGAAAGGAGGAACCGAACCCTAATGGATATGGTTCGATCTATGATGGATAGAAGCTCGTTACCTCTATCATTTTGGGGTTATTGTCTATGTTCCGCGGCTCGTATTTTAAATATGGCCCCAACCAAGAAAGTGGAACGAACACCTCATGAGATGTGGTTTGGAAAACCTCCATCTCTATCATACTTAAAGGTATGGGGATGTGAAGCTTATCCTAAGCGTTACGTCCCTAATAAGTTGAATGCTCGATCCACGAAGTGTATCTTCATAGGATATCCCAAGGATAATATGGGATATTATTTCTATGATCCATCCGAACAGAATGTATTTATTGCTCGGAAGGCGGAATTCCTTGAAACTAAGTTCCTAATGGAAGGAAGTAGTGAAAGGAAGATAGATCTTGAAGAGGTTCAAGATCAAGTAGATGATACACAATTGGTTGACACTAGCACTCAACATGAAAATGTTGAGAGTGATCAAATGGATGATCAAAATACACAAGACGTTTGTAGATCTGGTAGGATTAGTAATCCTCCTGAGAGATATGGGTTTCTCATGGATGGTCACAATGTGGTTGATTTGGATGAACCAATAAACTACCAAGATGCTTTATCAAGGATTGATACAGATAAATGGCAGGAAGCCATGAACGCTGAGATGCAATCCATGTATGACAACCAAGTTTGGGAACTTGTTACACAACCTGCTGGCTCAAGGCTAGTTGATTGTAAATGGCTTTTCAAAATGAAAACCGACATACATGGTAACTTGGATACATATAAAGCTAGACTTGTAGCAAAAGGTTTCACTCAAACTCAAGGGGTTGACTATGATGAAACTTTTTCGCCTGTGGCAATGCTAAAGTCTATTAGGATATTACTTGCCATTGCTGCTCATTATGATTATGAAATATGGCAAATGGATGTCAAGACCGCTTTCCTAAATGGATATCTTATGGAAGATGTCTATATGGTTCAGCCTGAAGGTTTTGTTGATCCGAAATATCCTAAAAAGGTATGCAAGTTAAAGAAGTCAATCTACGGATTGAAACAAGCATCTAGAATGTGGAATCATCGTTTTAATGAGGAAGCCGAGAAATTTGGCTTCATTAAAAATGGTGATGAAGCTTGTGTATATAAGAAAGCTAGTGGGAGCACTATCATGTTCCTTGTACTATATGTGAATGATATATTGTTATTTGGAAATGATATTTCGGCAATGCAAAGAGTTAAAACTTGGCTAAGTAAATGCTTCTCCATTAAGGATCTTGGAGAAGCACAATATGTTTTGGGGATTGGGATCTACAGGGATAGATCCAAGAAACTGATAGGTTTGAATCAAAGTGCATACATTGAAAAGATCTTGAAAAGGTTCAAGATGGAGAACTCTAAGAAAGGTTTGGTACCTATTCAAAGAGGAACACTCCTTAGTTCATCTCAGTGCCCCACCACGAAAGATGAACAAGAGAAAATGAAGAAGGTCCCATATGCGTCAGCCATTGGGTCAATCATGTATGCAATGATATGCACTAGACCGGATGTGTCATGCGCTCTTAGCCTGACAAGTAGATACCAGAATAACCCAGGAAACAGTCATTGGATTGCTGTCAAAAGTTTATTGAAATACCTTAGGAGGACTAAGGATATGTTTCTGATATATGGGTCTGGTGAGGAGGAACTTGCTGTAAAAGGTTACGTGGATGCGAGTTTCCAAACTGATCGAGATGATTCTTGATCACAATCCGGTTATGTCTTCACATTAAATGGAGGTGCGGTCTCTTGGAAGAGTTCAAAATAGGATGTTGTTGCTTTATCCACTACAGAGTCGGAGTACATCGCTGCATCATTGGCAGCTCAGGAAGCTGCATGGATGAAGAAATTCATCGACGACTTAGGAGTAGTCCCTTCCATTCAGGACCCTCTTGAGATCTTTTGTGACAACGAGGGTGCGATTGCTCAAATCAAAGAACCTCGTGCTCACCAAAAGACCCGTCACATTGAGCGGAGATTCAACTACATAAGGGATGAAGTTGAAAAGGGAAAGATATGTATTCGCAAAGTTCACACAGATCTTAATATAGCGGATCCTCTCACGAAGCTCTTACATGGAGAAAAACATACTGGACATGTTTGTGCATTAGGGCTTCGATATTCTAGTGATTGGTCATGATCTGTTTTAAGTATTGTAACGGAACGAAATTGTTCAAACTCATTAATATAATTATGGTATTAATTTATTTTGAGTTATGTTCCTATTTTGCATATTTTATCCATGAATAAGTAATTATTCTAAATTCCGTAGTCGATCACATTTGTGGGAGCAAATGTGAGGGTTAGACTATTATGAACTTGGATTGGTATACATTCACGGACTGAATGTGGGGCAAGGTTGCTACCAAGGTTCATAGATATTTGTGGGATACAAATATTGGAAGACCCGCTCTCAAGATTCACTAAATGGAGCCTTTGTGGTTGATCACATGTAATCTTGAGTAAAGGCGAATATTATTGTATCCTCTGACCTGAGATACATATTGGGTTCAGATATTTGCCAAGTATTGTGCCTTGATTCTTTCCTTCGCTATTCTGAAATATGGTAGTTCATAAGGAGGAGCTCAGGTATAATGCAAGGTATATATTTAGGACATATGTAGTCAAGATGGAATTTGTCCCTCTTATTCGTTGAGAGTCAGATGTCTAAGGCCTGATAAAGTTAAATCTAGAAGAGAGTGATCACTCTATGTCTCTTGGATTTAACATGACATCTAGGACGAAAGGATGTGATGAAAGATTCACCTATTCACATTCGAGATGGGAACTCGAAAGGGATGATGTTATTGAATGGCAAAAGTCATAACATATTGGGGGTGATGGACGGTCGTTAGGTGGTATCCATCACTTGCATTAATTTCTTATGTTTCTCGTGCAAGTGGGAGATTGAAGGTTTTCCGTATGCCCGAGAGACATATTAAACTAATGTGGCTAACATGTTATGATCCAAGTCGGGTCATACCTAATAACAGGCTTACCGACACCTTATATGTATTTAATCTTGACGATTGAATCGTTAAATAAATACGCGACACTTGAACTTTAGAAAATCGGTTTTCTAAATCATAATCACTTGAGATAAATTATTTGGATAATTTATATATGATGTGGATTTAATTATTTATAGGTTTAAATAATTATGTTATGTTATATTTTATAAAATGGTTTATAAAATTATTGCAAGTAACAAATACATTTTATTTTATACAAGTTTTATAAAACTTGTAACAAGTTTTATAAAATCATTCTTGTTATAAAATAATGGATGGTGGGCAGATTTTGGAGCCCCAAGAAAGTCTATCCCATGCTTATTCTTGTTGCTTTCCATAACACAATTCCACATATACATGTCCTTTGACTAGTAGCAAGAGATACATGCAATTGTACATCAAAATTCTGCACAAAACTCTCCTAAAACCCAGCTGAATTTGGTGGCCTTTTGGGAGGAAGAAAGGGTTCTTCATTTGGTTATTGCAAGCTCAATTCAAGTGTTATTAAATCCTAACCAAAGGCTAGGTGTTGGTGCAAAAGCTTGGGGTATTTCTCCTTGAGGTTTCATCACTTTGAAGCTCCATTCTTCATCATCTTCTTTTGAACTAACCCTCAACTAGCTTGAGGAGGTATAAACTCTAAACCCACTCTTAGTTTGTAAGTATGTTTCACAACTTGATCCTTATTGGGATTTAACTTTAATTGGTTAAAGATTTACAAGTTTCAAAATGGTAATCTACACGCTTCCGCAAATCTTATTTCTTGAATGATTATAAGTATTATGAAACTTGTTAAATCCCAACAAAGATTTCATCAGAAACATAATCATCTAGATTCTTTATGTACAAGTTTAGTCCTTGTGATTTGTTCAGAGTCTCCTTCATGGTTTGCTCAATCCGTTTTTTAGAATTCAGAGATCTGATTCGTAAGCTAGAGTGCTTTTTCATAATTTCAGAATGAAAGTTCATAATTCTATGAGATAAATGTTATATGTATACATATAACTGTTGATGTAGAAATGCTACGAGATTCAAAATACTTATTGCTGATTTCCTGTAAATGGGTATGGCAATTCTTGTTACAGGATGCGAATGAGTATATGATAAGACTTCAATAGATAAATATAGTGATTTGTTGGAGAGATTTAAGCCAAGGAGCAACGAGGTTGCTGGTACGTCTATTGATAATATGTTGGGATATAAAAGGTTCCCCGGTAACAACAAAAGAGCACGCATATATATCAAGATTATAATACGGCTAATCCGAATGAAAATCGAAGTTGACTTGCTGGAGCTGTGACAAAATTGGCTAATCTGGAAAGGGATTGCAAAGTTATTTTCGGTAATAACAACGCCAAAAGAGCTAACACAGATACGTGTTAAACGTTTACTCAGGTTCTGAGTGTTTTCAGGTGCATAACTATATGTATCAATCTTTTCTTCTGTAGATGAAGTGCGGTTGGTTCATCCTCTCAATTGAGGTGTTTTCAAGAATCATGAAAGATTTAAACGCAGATTGTAATTGTCAAGATACAAATGAGGTTTAAGATGAAATCAAGTGGCAAACTTGAAGAAATGTTTAGTTTCATATGTTTCAATCAATATTTTAATTCATTTTAATTGTCCAATGTTATTAGTCCACAGTCGATAGTCTACAGATAACAGTCCGATGATTCATATATAGTTTAATATATAATATTCTAATTAATTAATACGTATCGTGACCCGTGTACATGTCTCAGACTCGATCACAACTCAAAGTATATATATTATTGTAGAATCAACCTCAACTCTGTATAGCTAACTCGATCATTACTGCATATAGAGTGTCTATGGTGATTCCAAATAATATATATAGATGCGTCGATATGATATGTCAAAACCTTATATACATGTCCCGATATTTAAAGTGCGTAAAATAAATAACAGAAATTAAATGACGATAAATAAAGTGCGTAAAGTAAATAACAGAAATTAAATGACGATAAATAAAATTGAGATAATTAAATTGCGATAAATAAACTGCGATAAATAAAATATAATCAGTTAGCTAGGAACAGTTAGCTGGAAACAGTTAGCGTGGATTCTTAACAAAATTTTTTTAATAGTTAATTCGTTTGTTTCTAACAAATTTTATTTTGTCAAATGTTTTCTTCATTATGCCACTTGTTGGATTCTGATAGGTCAAAATCCAAATATGAAATTGAATGAAAATGGTTATTCTGCGGTGAACGGATACGTATATCGGTGGTTGTAAGAAGGATAGTAAATGACTGTTGAATCAGATTTGAAAGAATGTACTGTGTAACTTATTAACGTGAAATCTAAAAATTCCTCGGGTATTACCTACTCGTTAAAATATTTTCACCATTAACAATTTGTACAAAAAAATTTTTAATTACAATCTTTATGAAAATATATATACATATATATTTTCTTCAGATATAATTATGGATTTAATGAGTTAATATGCTATTAAACTCATTTGATTTATTGTTAGAACTAGAATACATTATCTCTAAAACATTAGAGATTACATAATCGCCATGAAACACAAAGATAATGATGTAGAACGATACGTAGAACGAAGATAATACTCTAGGTACATAATGAGATGTTGAGGCATGGATTGTTGATGGTACTGGTGCTGTTATTGATGGTACTGTTGGTGCCGGTGATGCTGCCGAAGCTGGTACGTTTTGCACCATATTCTCCAAATTGATTACTCGAGCGCGAAGTTCGTTGACTTCTTTCATTACTCCAGGATGATTGTCGGTCGGAACGAGCGGATATAGAATATAATCGTGTCGAGCTGCTCTAGAAATGAGACTGAAAATGGTGTTTCGGATAGGTTCGCCGGTAAGTACTTCAGGTTCTTTGTCAAGAGGTGAATTCGGTTTGTGGAAAGGATCGCCTTCTTCTTGTCTCGATCGATTAAGTCGACTACGAACCCATCAGATGAATTGAGGATGGCTAATTGGTTGATCTATTCCAGTCACACTGCTTTCGGAGCTCAAGTGAAAATCCATATCGGAATAGTTGTCGGAATCCGAGGAATTCGAACTGGATGAGGGATTCGTCTCGTACGATCAGATGAAGGATTTTCGATAAGAAATAGATTATTGGATGTAGATTAGTACCCTGCAATACATAATTTACATATGCATATATAATACTAAAATCCCATAAGTTACGGAGGAATCTACGGAATCTGTCAAGCAAAGGTAACAATAACAGATACGCTAATATATGAATTAGCAGATACGCTAAGATATGAATTTTGTCTATACACTATTCATGCAGTCAATGCAGTATAACGTGTCTAGACTAAGAATGATAAGTAGGTAATTTTCGACAACAAATGATAAGCAAGACTTTTGACATGCAGACACGGTCGAAGTCCAGACTCACTAATGCATCTAAACAACTATCAGTTAGACACACTAATGCAAGACCTGGTTCGCTAAGACCACCGCTTTGATACAAACTGAAAGGACCCATCCTAATCCATCTGGACGAATACATTACATTTGGTTACATCGCGAGGTACTTGACCTCTATATGATACATTTTACAAACATTACATTCGTTTTTTAAAAGACAACTTTCATTTCATTGAATGTTGACAGGCATGCATACCATTTCATAATATATCTAAACTATAAATGACTTGATAATATTCTTGATGAACTCAATGACTCGAATGCAACGTCTTTTGAAATATGTCATGAATGACTCCAAGTAATATCTCTAAGATGAGCAAATGCACAGTGGAAGATTTCTTTCATACCTGAGAATAAACATGCTTTCAAGTGTTAACCAAAAGGTTGGTGAGTTCATTAGTTCATCATAAACATTCATTTCTATCATTTTAATAGACCACAAGATTTTCATTTCTCATAAATATACGTCCCATGCATAGAGACAAAAATAATTGAAGGTTTTCCGTATGCCCGAGAGACATATTAAACTAATGTGGCTAACATGTTATGATCCAAGTCGGGTCATACCCAATAACAGGCTTACCGACACCTTATATGTATTTAATCTTGACGATTGAATCGTTAAATAAATACGTGACACTTGGACTTTTGAAAATGGGTTTTCAAAATGATATCACTTGAGATAAATTATTTGGATAATTTATATACATTAAGGATTTAATTATTTATAGGTTTAAATAATTATATTGTGTTATATTTTATAAATGATTTATAAAATATGTAAGCAACTTAACAATGCATGGGTTATTTATTTTGTTAATAAAAATTGCAAATTATGTTATTATACTTCCTTGTTGGACGTTTTTTTGCTTACCCAAGGAACAACCCATGCTTGTCCATGTTGCTTTTAAGAACACACTTCCCCAATGTACATGCAAGACTCTAATACCAAGCAATTTGACTCAAGTATGACATACAAAACATATTAAAAGAGAAACAAAATTCTGGTTTGTTTTTTTTACTGTTGGCCGAACCCTTTTTAGGGAGTATCACATGCACTAAATATTAATAAGAGTAACAAAATTCTGGTTTGGGTCTCACACTGTTGGCCGAACCCTTTTTGGGATATAACATGCAATACATATTAAAAAGGGTAACCAAAAATTCCCTTTTGGTACTACTGCTGGCCGAACCTTTTTAAAGGAAAAAGAAGTTTTTTTTTGCTTGGTAATCTTGCTCATTCAAGTGTCATAAAGCCTAACAAATTAAGGGTGGTGTTGGTGTAAAAGAGCTCGGGGTATTACTTGCTTGAGGTTTCAAGTTAGAAGCTTTCAATCCATCATCTTCTTCATCATTTCTGCTGTCAAATTCAGCCCTCTACTATCTTAGAGTAGGTATAAACACTCTTCTAATCTTGTTATATTTGTAAGCATGATTTCAAGACTTGATATTAACTATATGGAATTCAACTAAAATGGTTATGCATATTAACTTGTTTTCTTAGTAATTATGCTTCCGCTTGTCACAACTTAATATGAATTGGTTTCATGATTTTATTAACATTAAGAAACTTTTTATTATGTTGAATTCCATCAATGGTATCTAGAGCCAAAGTTAATGAAATATGCTTCTTATATATGGTCTTTAAAACCCACCAACTTTGCATTCTATGTACATGCATGAAAGTAGAATGTAAAAATATTCGGGTTTGGGTGGGTTCATGATTTTGGCCGAATTTTAAGGGTTCCAAAAGTGGGTTTGGAACTTGCAAATTGGTCAATTTTGTTGTATGTTGTAAGTTCACAATCTAGCCATGACCATGTGTTTGAATGAATGCTTATTTGGTTGATTTATTATTCAATTGATATGGTTGTAATATTCATTCATTTGGTTTGTAAAATTAATTATTCATTTGGCATGTAATATTAATTTTGGTTATGTAATTTATTTCATATTTGGTATGTAAAATAGATTAGGTTATATTTTCATTTTAGAAAAATGTATTAGGATATATTTTTTGTAAAAATGAAGATGAAAGGATGGTGTCAAAGGAAGAACACAAGAAGAATCTACTTGGATGCAAGATTAAGTGGGAGTGGTAAAATCTCCTACTTTGTGTTATGACCCATTACCCGGTGGCATTTTGTTTTCGGCTAAACAAAATGTCTACCAAAAGGCTTGATTGTGAACATTTGTTTTGCATGCGTGGTTGTTTTAATTTCTTGTATGATTGTGGATTGTGTATGTTACTACAACAAGTTATCACACAAGTTAACAACAAGCAAAACTACTATTTAATTGGTTAAATTATTAACAACATGAAATGTACCAAACTACAATTTAATCGGTTAAATTGAAATGGCAAAAGACGCTAATAAATGGTTATTAAGAACAAGAAATGGATTGCACATATAAAACGGTTTATATCAAAGTAATGAAATATCTTTATTACATAACATGTAAATGGATTTTCATAAATACCATACACTAAATGCATGTTGGTGTATGGCATAAAAGTTTTCTCAAACTAGAAATTATGAAACTTAAAATCCCTTTAACCAACAAGGCAAACAAGTTAAATGCCATCCTTTTGTGCAAACACTTAAAAATATTAGGGAACTCTTAATGGGATAAAGGTCACCTAACCGTTATGAGCAAACTAATATGATTGAGGTGAATTTCGCACACTTGTGGGATAAAGGTCACCTAACCACTAGTATGTTGAATTTACACGTTAGCACAAGTAGGACGACTTGATTTGGGAATCATGAACTTAGGGTCACCGAAGCATGATGAACAAATAGGCGTTGATGGGATAATATGCCATGAAAAAGGATTGCATGATCCCATAACTTAGAAGTTGCAAAAGGATTGCAATTGTCATATAATGACTACCTAGCTAAATCAAATGACGGGATAAAGGTCACCTAACCGAAATTTGGTTTACCGTTGGATTCTAAAATTTAATAAATATCAATTGGATTTAAAGGGTATTGATTGTTAAATTAAAATTAATACTTAAACAACTTTGTTAAATTTTGTAGATGGCCGCCAATAACAACAACAACATTCCAAACGCACCTATCAACTTTAACAACCTATCGTTGAGGTCAATCCTCGAAAATGAAAAACTCAACCATACAAACTTCATGGATTGGTTCCGCAATCTAAGAATAGTCCTCAAACTTGAGGACAGGGCGTATTGTTGGAAGACCCCATTCCCGATCAACCGGACGAGGATGATACGGAAGCCATGGCTTATTGGGAGAAATATTGCACCGATTCGTTGCAAGTTTCTTGCCTCATGCTTGGGACTATGATACCCGAACTCCAAAAAGATTTCGAGCATCATAGTGCATATGACATGATCACACAATTGAAGGAGATGTTCCTTCAACAAGCTCGTGTCGAGCGCTTTAAAACGGTCTGAGCGCTTCATGCATGTCAGATGGACGACACCCAATCCGTTTCATCTTATGTCCTTAAGATGAAAAGCCTCATTGATCGAGCAAACCGTCTAAATTGCAACGTGTCTAATGAATTAGCCACGGACCTTATCCTTAACTCATTGTCAAAGAGGTTTGACACATTCGTGTTAAACTATAACATGAATGGTTGGGATAAAAGCATTGGCGAATTACATGCCATGCTTAAGACGGCAGAAGCAAGCATGGGAAAAAGGGCTTCACCCGTGTTTACGATCAATGAAGGCGGGTCCAAAAACCATAACACTTCTAAGCCAAAGGCGGCTAAGAGGAAAGGACCCGCCTACCAAGGCAAGGGCAAGGGAAAGGGGAAGATGGTTACCCCAACCAACAACAAGAAGTAAAAGGTTGCCGGTAAAGCTAACCCCAAAGAAGATCCATGCTTCGGTTGCGGTGAAATGGGTCACTGGAAACGAAACTGCCCGGTCTACCTTAAGGAGTTGAAGGAAAAGAGGGATGCAGGGCAAACCTCAGGTAATGTATATATGGTATACATTGAGCTTAGTATTACTTCTTCTAATACATGGGTATTAGACACAGGATGTGGAACTCATATTTGCAATTCTTTGCAGGGGTTCAAAAGAAGTGATCGAGAAGTGGGAACGACAAGTCTCTTCATGGGAAATGGAGCAAGGGTGCAAGTGAAAGCTCAAGGAGACTTTGTTTTGAAGCTACCAAGTGGTTTAGAGCTTATTTTGAAAAATGTTTTGTATGCCCCCGATTTATCTCGAAACATTATTTCTGTATCCCGTTTGAAACAATGTGGTTTTAATCTTAATTTCATTAATGATGATATCCATGTTTCTTTAGATAATGTGTTCTATTTTAAGGCTTCGCCTTCGAATGGTATTTATGAATTGGTTCATAATGACACTTCATGCAGTAGCTCAATGTTCCATACGAACACCAAGAAACTCAAAAGGGATTTGAGTGATTCCTACTTATGGCATTGTCGCCTTGGTCACATAAATAAGAACCGAATGCATACACTTCAAAAGAATGGACTTTTGAAATCAAATGAACTAGACTCGTTTGATGTATGTGAGTCTTTCTTACAAGGCAAAATTACTAAAGCACCTTTCAAAGGGACCTATGAAAGGGCTAAGGACTTATTGGGATTAATACACTCGGATGTATGTGGACCCTTTAAGCCCATAACTAGGAATGGTGAAAGATACTTCGTTACTTTCATTGATGACTTCAGTCGTTTCGGATATGTCTACTTATTAAGACATAAGGACGAAACTTTTGAGGCATTCAAGGAATATCAAAACGAAGTACAAAATCAACTCAATAAGACAATCAAGGTACTTCGTACCGATAGAGGAGGTGAATAACTAAGTGATGCTTTCCAAGATCATCTTAGAAGTTGTGGGATTATCTCGTAACTTACTCCACCCGGGACACCACAACTTAATGGAGTTTCCGAAAGGAGGAACCGAACCCTAATGGATATGGTTCGATCTATGATGGCTAGAAGCTCATTACCTCTATCATTTTGGGGTTATTGTCTATGCTCTGCGGCTCGTATTTTAAATATGGCCCCAACCAAGAAAGTGGAATGAACACCTCATGAGATGTGGTTTGGAAAACCTCCATCTCTATCATACTTAAAGGTATGGGGATGTGAAGCTTATCCTAAGCGTTACGTCCCTAATAAGTTGAATGCTCGATCCACGAAGTGTATCTTCATAGGATATCCCAAGGATGATATGGGATACTATTTCTATGATCCAACCGAGCAAAATGTATTTGTTGCTCGAAAGGCTGAATTCCTTGAAACTAAGTTCCTAATGGAAGGAAATAGTGAAAGGAAGATAGATCTTGAAGAGGTTCAAGATCAAGTAGATGATACACAATTGGCTGACACTAGCACTCAACATGAAAATGTTGAGAGTGATCAGATGGATGATCAAAATACACAAGACGTTCGCAAATCTAGTAGGATTAGTAATCCTCCTGAGAGATATGGGTTTCTCATGGATGGTTGCTATGTGGTTGATTTGGATGAACCAACAAACTACCAAGATGCTTTGTCGAGGACTGATAAGGATAAATGGCAGGAAGCCATGAACGCTGAGATGCAATCCATGTATGACAACCAAGTTTGGGAACTGGTTGTACAACCTACTGGCTCAAGGCTAGTTGATTGTAAATGGATTTTCAAAATGAAAACAGACATACATGGAAACTTGGATACATATAAAGCAAGACTTGTAGCAAAAGGTTTCACTCAAACTCAAGGGGTTGACTATGATGAAACTTTTTCGCCTGTGGCAATGCTAAAGTCTATTAGGATATTGTTTGCCATTGCTGCTCATTATGATTATGAAATATGGAAAATGGATGTCAAGACCGCTTTCCTAAATAGATATCTTGTGGAAGATGTCTATATGGTTCAGCCTGAAGGTTTTGTTGATCCGAAATATCCTAAAAAGGTATGCAAGTTAAAGAAGTCAATCTACGGATTGAAACAAGCATCTAGAATGTGGAATCATCGTTTTAATGAGGAAGCCGAGAAATTTGGCTTCATTAAAAATGGAGATGAAGCTTGTGTATATAAGAAAGCTAGTGGGAGCACTATCATGTTCCTTGTACTATATGTGGATGATATATTGTTATTTGGAAATGATATTCCGGAAATGCAAGGAGTTAAAACTTGTCTAAGTAAATGCTTCTCCATTAAGGATCTTGGAGAAGCACAATATGTTTTGGGGATTGGGATCTACAGGAATAGATCCAAGAAACTGATAGGTTTGAATCAAAGTGCATACATTGAAAAGATCTTGAAAATGTTCAAGATGGACAACTCTAAGAAAGGTTTGGTACCTATTCAAAGAGGAACGCCTCTCAGTTCATCTCAGTGTCCTACCACGAAAGATGAACAAGAGAGAATGAAGAAGGTCCCTTATGCATCTTCTATTGGGTCAATCATGTATGCAATGATATGCACTAGACCGGATGTGTCATGCGCTCTTAGCCTGACAAGTAGATACCAGAATAACCCAGGAAACAGTCATTGGATTGCTATTAAAAGTATATTGAAATACCTTAGGAGGACTAAGGATATGTTTCTTATATACGGGTCTGGTGAGGAGGAACTCGCTGTAAAAGGTTACGTGGACGTGATTTTCCAAACTGATCGAGATGATTCTCGATCACAATCCGGTTATGTCTTCAAGTTAAATGGAGGTGCAGTCTCTTGGAAGAGTTCAAAACAGGATGTTGTTGCATTATCCACTACAGAGTCGGAGTACATCGCCGCATCATTGGCAGCTCAGGAAGCTGCATGGATGAAGAAATTCATCGACGACTTAGGAGTAGTCCCTTCTATTCAGGACCCTCTTGAGATCTTTTGTGACAACGAGGGTACGATTGCTCAAATCAAAGAACCTCATGCTCACCAAAAGACCCGTCACATTGAGCGGAGATTCAACTACATAAGGGATGAAGTTGAAAAGGGAAAGATATGTATTCGCAAAGTTCACACAGATCTTAATATAGCGGATGCTCTCACGAAGCTCTTACATGGATCAAAACATACAGGACATGTTTGTGCATTAGGGCTTCGATATTCTAGTGATTGGTCATGATCTGTTTAAGTATTATAACGGAACGAAATTGTTCAAACTCATTTATATAATTATGGCATTAATTTATTTTGAGTTATGTTCCTATTTTGCATATTTTATCCATGAATAAGTAATTATTCTAAATTCCGTAGTCGATCACATTTGTGGGAGCGAATGTGGGATTTAGACTATTATGAACTTGGATAGGTATGCATTCACGGGATGAATGTGGGGCAAGGTTGCAACCAAGGTTCATAGATATTTGTAGGATACAAATATTAGAAGACCCGCCCTCAAGATTTACTAAATGGAGCCTTTGTGGTTGATCACGGGTAATCTTGAGTAAAGGCGAATATCATTGTATCCTCTGACCTGAGATACGTATTGGGCTCAGATATTAACCAAGTATTGTGCCTTGATTCTTTCCTTCGCTATTCTGAAATATGGTAGTTCATAAGGAAGAGCTCAGGTACAATGCAAGGTATATATTTAGGATGTATGTAGTTAAGATGGAATTTATCCCTCTTATTCGTTGAGAGTCAGATGTCTAAGGCCTGATAAAGTAAAATCTAGAAGAGAGTGATCACTCTGTGTCTCTTGGATTTAACATGACATCTAGGATGAAAGGATGTAATGAAAAGATTCGCCTATTCATATTCGAGATGGAACTCGAAAGGGATGATGTTATTGAATGGCAAAAGTCATAACATATTGAGGGTGATGGACGGTCGTTAGATGGTATCCATCACTTGCATTAATTTCTTATGTTTCTCGTGCAAGTGGGAGATTGAAGGTTTTCCGTATGCCCGAGAGACATATTAAACTAATGTGGCTAACATGTTATGATCCAAGTCGGGCCATACCCAATAACAGGCTTACCGACACCTTATATGTATTTAATCTTGACGATTGAATCGTTAAATAAATACGCGACACTTGGACTTTTGAAAATGGGTTTTCAAAATGATATCACTTGAGATAAATTATTTGGATAATTTATATACATTAAGGATTTAATTATTTATAGGTTTAAATAATTGTATTGTGTTATATTTTATAAATGATTTATAAAATATGTAAGCAACTTAACAATGCATGGGTTATTTATTTTGTTAATAAAAATTGCAAATTATGTTATTATACTTCCTTGTTGGACGTTTTTTTTGCTTACCCAAGGAAAAACCCATGCTTGTCCATGTTGCTTTTAAGAACAAACTTCCCCAATGTACATGCAAGACTCTAATACCAAGCAATTTGACTCAAGTATGACATACAAAACATATTAAAAGAGAAACAAAATTCTGGTTTGTTTTTTTTTTACTGTTGGCCGAACCCTTTTTAGGGAGTATCACATGCACTAAATATTAATAAGAGTAACAAAATTCTGGTTTGGGTCTCACACTGTTGGCCGAACCCTTTTTGGGATATAACATGCAATACATATTAAAAAGGGTAACCAAAAATTCCCTTTTGGTACTACTGCTGGCCGAACCTTTTTAAAGGAAAAAGATGTTTTTTTTTGCTTGGTAATCTTGCTCATTCAAGTGTCATAAAGCTTAACAAATTAAGGGTGGTGTTGGTGTAAAAGAGCTTGGGGTATTACTTGCTTGAGGTTTCAAGTTAGAAGCTTTCAATCCATCATCTTCTTCATCATTTCTGCTGTCAAATTCAGCCCTCTACTATCTTAGAGGAGGTATAAACACTCTTCTAATCTTGTTATATTTGTAAGCATGATTTCAAGACTTGATATTAACTATATGGAATTCAACTAAAATGGTTATGCATATTAACTTGTTTTCTTAGTAATTATGCTTCCGCTTGTCACAACTTAATATGAATTGGTTTCATGATTTTATTAACATTAAGAAACTTGTTATTATGTTGAATTCCATCAATAATCATTCATATAGATTGAACACCTGGTAACCGACATTAACAAGATGCATATAAGAATATCCCCTATCATTCCGGGACATCCATCGGACATGATAAAACAACATCAAAGTACTAATGCATCCGCTACAACGGATAAGGTTTGTTAGGCCCGATAGATCTATCTTTAGGATTCGCGTCAATTAGTAGACTAGTTTACTAATTCTTAGGCTACCAAGCAAAAGGGGCATATTCGGCTTCGATCAATCAACCATATAATGTAGTTTCGATTACTTGTATCTATTTTGTAAAACATTTATAAAAGCAGCGCATGAATTCTCAGTCCCAAAATATATATTTCAAAAGCATTTAAAAAGGGAGCAAATGAAACTCACAATATGATATTTTGTAGTAAAAATATTCATACGACAAAATTGAACAATGCAGGGTTGACCTCGGATTCACGAACCAATGTCAATCATATATATTAAAACATATAATCGTAATCGAACAAGTTTATGTTCTATTATTAATTGTTATGTTAGTAACTTGTATGTTTCTCTAATAACTAAATTAACTATACTTATTTTATATACTTTAGATAAATAATTAGTATTTATTATGAAAATATTAGTGTTGTTATGTGATATGTTTTAAATATATTTTTATATAGCTATTTATTTGGTAAAATAATATCAATAATAATAAATAAAAATTTGTATCTTTTTATGATAATAATAATAATACTAAAAGTAATTAGATTTAGTAATGATACTGATATTAATAGTCTTGATAATAATACTAATAATAAAAATAATGTTAGTAATAATAATAATATTAATAAGAATGATAAAAAATGATAAGATAAAAATGATAGTTATCAAAGAAATAATATTTTAAATAATAATGGTACTTTTAATAAAAATGATCATTTTAATAGAAATTTTAATAATAATACCAATATTAAGGTTAAGTGTTAATTCTAATACTATTATTAATAATAATGGGTAATAAGTAAACTACCTCAAAGAAGTAGCCCTTAAAAAAATGCCCAAATCCGGGTTTGAACCCGCGACCTCCCGCTAACCCGATAACTCCTTGATCATCCCTCTGTTCGTGTACTTCTGAAATTATTATCACCCCAAAATATACATGACCCGTAACATCTCGTTCAAACCCACACTCGATAACCATTCCTCTATTTCTCATTTTCTGTTATGATATATACTTTAATTTCATTTAACGTATATCGTATATGTTTCTTCTTGTTCTTCGATTTAATCGATCAGAGGCAACATAACCATCATAATCATAATTCATGATTTCGTGTATCGTACCTCTTATATATATATATATATATATATATATATATATATATATATATATATATATATATATATATATATATATATATATATATATATATATATATATATATATATATATATATATATATATATATATATCATTATCTTTATGATCACCCACCATTATTCGCCATTATCGTTATCATAATCATTATCAAATCACGCATCCTTTCATCATACACCATCATCATCATTTTTAATTCATATCATGAATCATTATCATCAATGAAATATCACAGAATTTTATCATCATCGTCTTTATACCGTACATCATTATCAAAATTATCGTGATTATCCTATATTCCACTCTCCCTCGTTTATATGTTTATGAGTCAAACTATAAGTGTTTAAAAGGGCCCAAGATCAGTCCACTTGCACAATCTTAATCTGGCCCAATTAACATCAAAATGATTTACGGTATCATTGTTTCATGTCCTTGTCGATGGAAATAAAAAAAACAGCCATTAAAGTCTTATATGATTTTTAATAAGACTTGGGTCCATATGGTTTATCAATTGTCTGCCAACAGACAAGGAAAAGAAAACGTCCTTATCTTCTTTTTAATTAACATCCTTGTCTATCATTGTCTTAGTTATCAACGGTTAAAACAAAAAGAAAATGTTGCAGCAGTATGGTAGGTAGTATGCGAGGGTCCAAGAGAGAGAGATTAATAGAGAGAGAGGCGGTAATATCAGAGAAAAAATATAGCAGCTGCAGTAGTTCTTTTGTGGTTGTGGTGTTCGAATTTGAACCAGGAAAAAAGAAATAAATCAATCACTAAGCAGCAGGTAATCAAGTGGTGGTGCTTGCGTGTTAATGGTGATGAAGGTGGCGGTGGTTATATGGTGATATGGGTTGTCAAGGGTGACGATGGGTGTTCATAGTGATTATTGGACAGAAACAGTAAAGAAGCTAGGCGGATTATGATGGTGATGTTTAATGAACTAATCAGTTGTTGGTGTGGTAGTGATGATGTTGTTAATGGGTTTGGTTAAAACAAAAAACGGAAGGTAGTAAATAAAAGAGGGTGGTTTAAGAGTGGTGTTCGAAAATAATATATGGATTTAACATTTAATAGATAGGAATCATGGTGTAGAGTAATACCTTATACGAAGTATGTAATATAAGTAAAAATTACGCGAGTTTTGCTCTGAGCAACAATGGCGAAAGCCAAAAGTGATGAAGGATGTGGACTCATGGTGGGGAGGTTCAAGAAGGTGGTGGCGATCGTAGAGCCAAAGATGAGATGGATGGTAACCAGGAACAAACGAGTAGCATAATCAAATACGAAAACAGTGGGAGCAAGTAACGACACATATGCTGGTGGGCAAAGCTTGTCGAGTAGTAGCAAATCATTGGAGGTTGTTTTTTCTCGGTTAGTCCGCAGGGTAACGGAGAGGTTTTATATAATATGATGAGAGTGAAGGTGGTGTGTGATGGTTATGGTTGATTATGCTGGGTGTTGTTATGGATCGAGACATCAAGCAGAAGAGCAACGAGGATGACTCTTTTGTGATGGTAGGTTGGGTTTTGAGTTGAGTAACAACCAAGATTATAATGGAAACAAGATACTAGTAGCAACAGTATTAAAGAAAAGGAAGGTGAGTTCACAAAAATGAAAAGAATGGAAAGTGGTTATCTTGGTTGTTATACAGGAAAACAGAGTTAGATAGATGGTGGAATGGATAAATGGTGGGTTTTCATAATCCATAGGTTATATGTATATTATATATGCACAGATTTGAGAATGACTACAAGTAATACTGTAATCATTTTATTACAATTCAAAGTCACGGATCATAAAGTGAGAATGAAAGATAACATAAAGATGCAATAAATTCAACAACACAGTAATATTTAATATTATAATATAAATAAAGAAATCAAACGTGCATATTAACTTAGCCGTCACCATTTAAAGATTAGATCTCGTTCTCCGTTGTTACACAGTGGCGAATAAAAGTCTTCGGAAAAATTTCATATTTTTAAATTAAATAGCTTTATTTATTTTTGTAATTATGGTATAAAATTCAATCATTAACTGTCATATAAAAATTACATTAATTATTCACCCCCAACCCCAAGTAAAATATAAAAAATTTTAAAATTCAATAAATAGTTCCTAAATTCATTATGAATAAACCTATAAATTGTATAACTCATTTTCGAATCACCGTTTATTTTAATATCATATAAGTTCGTATTAAACTTGTTTAATATTCATCAAATGGCAATTGAATGTTATTGTCGTTTACTAAATAGATTCGAAATAACGAAATATATATTTAATATACTTTATTTATATATATAGATATGTTTTAAATATTAATTATCATAATATCATATTTTTATTTTATTTCACCTAATTACTTTTGATAACAACAACATATAATATTTCAAATTATATTTCCAATTAATATTTTTATATATACACACATATCTATTTACAAATAGCTGTTCGTGAATCGTCGAGAATAGTCGAAGGTCAATTGAATATATGAAACAGTTCAAAATTTTTGAGACGCAACATAACGGACTTTGCTTATTGTGTCAGAAACATATAAAGATCAAGTTTAAATTTGGTCAAAAATTTATGAGTCATCACAAGTAGAAAGGACAGAGAACCTAAACGGGTAAAAGCTATGAATATAATTATTCGTACTAACCTTACTACTCAAATAAAGGAGGCACAACATGGAGTTGTAAAAGAAGGGAATTTGAAGAATGAAATACCCAAAGGATCAGAGAAACACCTTAATATTCGAGAAGACGGAACCCGGTATAGACCTGAAAGAATTTGGGTACCAAAGTTTGGAGATGTGAGAGAAATGGTACTTGGGGAAGCACATAAAACCAGATACTCAATACATCCCGGAGCGAGAAAGATGTACAAGGACCTCAAGAAACATTTTTGGTGGTTGCATATGAAAGCCGATATTGCGAGATATGTAGGAGAATTTTTAACGTGTTCTAAAGTCAAAGCTGAACATCAGAAACCATCAGGTCTACTTCAACAACCTGAAATCCCGGAATGGAAATGGGAAAACATTACCATGGATTTCATTACTAAATTGCCAAGGACTGCAAGTGGTTATGATACTATTTGGGTAATAGTCGATCGTCTCACCAAATCAGCACATTTTCTGCCAATGAGAAAAGATGACAAAATGGAGAAGTTGGCGCGATTATACTTGAAAGAAGTTGTCTCCAGACATGGAATACCAATCTCTATTATCTCTGATAGGGATGGCAGATTTGTTTCAAGGTTTTGGCAGACATTACAGTAAGCATTAGGAACTCGTCTAGACATGAGTACTGCCTATCATCCACAGACTGATGGGCAGAGCGAAAGGACGATACAAACGCTTGAAGATATGCTACGAGCATGTGTTATTGATTTTGGAAACAGTTGGGATCGACACCTACTTTTAGCAGAGTTTTCCTACAATAACATTTACCACTCAAGTACCAAAATGGCACCGTTCGAAGCACTTTATGGTAGAAAGTGCAGATATCCAATTTGTTGGAATGAATTGGGGGATTGACAGATTACAGGTCCAGAGATAATCCAAGAAACTACCGATAAAATCATCCAAATTCAACAACGGTTTAAACCCGCTCAGAGTCGACAAAAGAGCTACGCAGACCTTAAAAGGAAAGATATAGAATTTGAAATTGAAGAGATGGTCATGCTTAAGGTTTTGCCTTGGATAGGCATTGTTCGATTTGGTAAACGAGGGAAACTAAATCCAAGATACATTGGACGATTCAAGATTTTAGATCGTGTCGGACCAGTAGTCTACCGACTTGAATTACCTCAACAACTCGCCAATGTACATAATACCTTTCACGTCTCGAATCTGAAGAAGTTATTAGCAAAAGAAGATCTCACTATTCCTTTAGACGAAATTAAAATCAACGAAAAACTACAATTCGTTGAAGAACCCGTCGAGATAATGGATTGTGAGGTTAAAAGGCTCAAACAAAATAAGATACCGATCGTCAAGGTTCAATGGAATGCTAGTAGGGGACCCAAGTTCACCTGGGAGCGTGAAGATCAAATGAAACTGAAATACCCGTACCTATTTCCAGAAGATTCTTCAACACCTTCAACAACTTAAAATTTCGGGACGAAATTTATTTAACAGGTAGGTACTGTAGTGACCCGAACTTTTCCATGATTATATATTAAATGAAAACTATATTTGCATGATTAAATATTTTCAACATGTTAAGCAATCAAACTTGTTAAGACTTGATTTATTGAAATGAGTTTCATGTAGACAATTGACCACCCAAGTTGACCGGCGATTCACGAACGTTAAAACTTGTAAAAACAACATGATATATATATATATATATATATATATATATATATATATATATATATATATATATATATATATATATATATATTAACATGATATTATGATGAGTAAGTATCTCACCAAGTACATTAACAATGAGTTATATACATAAAATGAAAGTAGTGAATTAAGAAACGCGAAACGATATATATAACGGCTATCGTTACAACAACGTCTTACTAAATACATATGTATCATGTTAAGATATTAATACACTATGTTTAACATCATGATATGATAATTACATACATCATTAAGCGTATTAACAATGAACTACATGAGTAAGATGAGACTACTAACTTAAGGATTTCGAAACAATACATATATGTAACGATTATCGTTGTAATAGTATTTTACACATATTTATATGATATTAAGATATATTAATACAACATGTTAACATAACAATTTAACATCTCATTTAAGTGTAATAACAATGGATCAATTACATTTAACAAGATCGTTAACTTAAAGGTTCCGAAACAACACTTACATATAACGTCTAACGATGACTTAACGACTCAGTTAAATGTATATACATGTAGTGTATTAAGATATATTAATACACTTTTGGAAGACTTCGTGACATATATCAAAGTACTTCTACTTAACAAAAATGCTTACAATTACATCCTCATTCATTTTCATCAACAATTCTACTCGTATGCACCCGTATTCGTACTCGTACAATACACAGCTTCTAAGATGTATATACTATTGGTATATACACTCAATCATCAGCTCCTTAGTAGCCCATGTGAAATGTCCCGTTCATATTGATTATAAACGTTCCATATTAATTGATTTCGTCGCGAGGTTTTGACCTCTATATGAGACGTTTTTCAAAGACTGCATTCATTTTTAAAACAACCATAACCTTTATTCGATAAAGGTTTAACAAGAATTACGTAGATAATCGAATAATGATAATCTAAAATATACCGTTTATACACGACCATTACATAATGGTTTACAATAAGAATATATTACATCAAAAATAAGTTTCTTGAATGCAATTTTTACATAATATCATACAAGCATGGACTCCAAATCTTGTCCTTATTTTAGTATGCAATAGTGGAAGCTCTTAATAATCACCTGAGAATAAACATGCTTAAAACGTCAACAAAAATGTTGGTGAGTTATAGGTTTAACCTATATATTATCAAATCATAATAATAGACAACAAGATTTCATATTTCAATATACATCCCATACATAGAGATAAAATTCATTTATATGGTGAACACCTGGTAACCGACATTAACAAGATGCATATAAGAATATCCCCTATCATTCCGGGAAATCCTTCGGACATGATAAAAACGAATTCGAAATACTAAAGCATCCGGTACTTTGGATGGGGTTTGTTATATGATGACCCGGGAATTTCCGACCAAATTTAAACTTAATCTTTATATGATTTCGATACGATAAGCAAAGTCTGTGTTATTGAGTCTCAAAAGTTTTGAAATTATGTTCATATATTCAATTTACCTTCGACTGATTTCGACGATTCACGAATAATTATTTATAAATAAATAAGTATATATCATGACATTACATAATTCATAACATATAATATTAATTACAAAAAAAAAAAAAAAAAAACATAGTTACTATATATTACTTTCATTAAATATATAAATATTAATATTAGTATTATATGATACATGTAATTTGTTACATTATTATAATTATTATTGTAGAGATTATTATTATCATTATCATTAAAAAGCATTATTTTATAGCTATCGTTATTATTATAAATGAAACAATATATATTATTATTATCATAAATAATACTATCATCATTTTTATAATTATCATTATTAGTATTATTTATCATTATTATCATTGTCATTAATACTACTACTATTATTATTAGTTATTATTATTATAATTATAAATAACAATATGATTAATAATAGGTTTATATTTACTAAGAAATAATAAATACAAATACATATAAATATATATACATACCTCTATACCGTTATATATAGTTAAATACGGATAAACACAAGTATCCATATATAAATATGTAATCTGTTGTGAATCTTTGAATGCTGTTGTTAATTTGATCCTGTCTCCAATCACGAATTTTAAGTCACAGATAATGTTAAAAGCAGTTAAGCAATCGACATCTTTACAGTTCTTTTTTTGTTTTTGTTTTGTTTTGTTTTTGTTTTTATATTTTTTTTCTTTCTTTCTTTATGCCTGCTTCGAAAATACCTGTCGCCCATATTCTATTACAAGACAAACGATTTAGGTCGACATTAGGTAGGAAAATCAATCATTACTTATATCCATTATCAATTAAATCGACACCAGTTTTTATTCTGGAGAATTATACAGAAACACCAGAAGATGAAACTCGCTGTATAAAGTCACCCCTGCACGCGTTTTTTTTTTTTTTTTTTACAACTCAAATTTTTTTAAATTTTCAAAATTTAAAAATGTAGTGTTGTTAGGATTCTTTTACCTAAACTACCTGCAAAATTCCCCATTCCAATTTCTTCTATCGATCACGAATTTTGGGAGTCAAACTTTTATGTTCAAAAGTCAACTAATACGTTCTTCGTAAAATTTGAGATTTCTGTGATGAATTAAATTAGGTTAATGAGTCCAATAGTTTCAGGAGGGGAAATGAAACATATTTCGTTTTATAATTTTTGTCTAAAACATTGTAAATATCAAAATCAATTTTTTTTTCTTTCCTACGACGAGCACAGCAACAGCAGGTTAAATTTATTTTTTTTTCTTTCTTTACAAACCAATTAATCAATTAGATGTTGGAGATTAAGTCTCAAAAATCAATTTGATATTTAGGGTATTTGATTGTATTGTAAATGGATCGTTCTGATTTTTTGAAGAAGATGAATGGGACCAATTCGGTTATGCGAGTTATATTCTTTTAAAACTGGTATTAATCAGAAGAAATAGAAACGGAGGAATGGTCTTGAGGTGTTACGGGTGTTCGAGAGGTCATGGGTTCGAGTCTCGTATGGGACATTTTTTTTTAGAAAAGCTTATAAAGAGGGTATACACTTCTATATCTCCATTTTCATTATTATTATTATTATTATTATTATTATTATTATTATTATTATTATTATTATTATTATTATTATTATTATTATTATTATTATTATTATTATTATTATTATTATTAGTATTATTATTATTATGATTGTTATTACTATTATTATAAATTATTATTGTTATTGATTATTATTATTAGTACTTGTATTATTGTTAAGTATTAATATTATTATTAATTAATATTGTTAGTATTATTATTTAATATGACTATTATTATTATAATTAGTATTAATACCATTTTGTGATTATAAGTATTAGTAGTGTTATTAAAGTAAGTATTATTATTAACAGTTATATAAGTACTATTAGTAACATTATCATTATTATTATTATGAATATCATTATTAATGAACTATTACTAAAATTATTACAATTAGAAGTGAAATGGTTATTTTTATAGCTATTGTTACTGTTAATATTATTATTGTTATCAGAAACACTAAAAGTATCATTATTTTTTTTTACTAGCATATTCATTAATCATATTATTAGTAGTGTTATTATTATTAATATTATAAGTATTATAAATTATCATTTTATATAAAAACATAGTTAATACATGTAATTAAACTATATTAATATCTTAGTTACTAAAATGAATATATTTAACTAAATAATGAAATATATTTAAGTTATTAATATAAAAATTATATCACTAATAATAATATATATATTTATTCGATTACGATTATGTGTATTAATATATATACACAAATGATATAGGTTCGTGAATCCGAGGCCAACCCTGCGTTGTTCAATATAGTCATATGTATTTTTACTACAAAATACATTAGGTGAGTTTCATTTGATTCCCTTTTACTCTTTACATTTTTGGGAGTGACAATACATGCAAATGCTTTATTAACTGTTTTACAATAATTATATGCGTGAGTTTCATTTTTCTCTTTTTATATACATTTTGGGCTGAGAATACATGCAAATGCTTTATTAACTGTTTTACAATATTTATATGCGTGAGTTTCATTTGTCTTTTTACCCTTTATATTTTTGGGCTGAGAATACATGCGAAATTTTTATAAATGTTTTACGAAATAGACACAAGTAATCGAAACTACATTATATGGTTGAATGATCGAAGCCGAATATGCCCCTTTTTATTAAGTCTGGTAATCTAAGAATTAGGGAACAGACACCCTAATTGACGCGAACTCTAAAGATAGATCTATCGGGCCCAACAAGCCCCATCCAAAGTACCGGATGCTTTAGTACTTCGAAATTTATATCATGTCTGAAGGAGGATCCCAGAATGATGGGGATATTCTTATATGTTTATTGTGAATGTCGATTACCAGGTGTTCAAACCATATGAATGATTTTTATCTCTATGTATGGGATGTGTATTGAAATATGAAATCTTGTGGTCTATTAAAATGATGGAAATGATTATTTATGTTAAACTAATGAACTCACCAACCTTTTGGTTGACATTTTAAAGCATGTTTATTCTCAGGTATGAAAGAAATCTTCCGCTGTGCATTAGCTCATATTAGAGACATTACTTGGAGTCAGTCATGGCATATTTCAAAAGACGTTGCATTCGAGTCGTTGAGTTCATCAAGATTATTATTAAGTCAATTATAGTTAGAGATATTATGAAATGGTATGCATGCCGTCAACTTTCGATGAAATGAAAGATCATCTTTTCAAAAACGAATGCAATATTTGTAAATGTATCATATAGAGGTCAAATACCTCGCGATGTAATCAACTGTTATGAATTGTTTATAATCAAAATGGACTTCGTCCGGATGGATTAGGACGGGTCCTTTCAGTTGGTATCAGAGTGGTGGTCTTAGTGAACCAGGTCTTGCATTACTGTGTCTAACTGATAGTCGTTAGGATACATTAGTAAGTCTGGACTTCGACCGTGTCTGCATGTCAAAAGTTTTGCTTATCATTTTTATCGGAAATCATCTGTTTATCATCCTTAGGAAATTACCTGCTTATCATTCTTAGTCTAGATACACCTTACTGCAAAGATTGCATGAATAGTGTATAGACAAAATTCGTATCTTAGCGTATCTGCTAATTCATATCTTAGCATATCTGTTACTGTAGACTTTGCCTGACAACTTCCGTAGATTCCTCCGTAACTTATGGGATGTTAGTATTATATATGCATATGTAAATTATGTATTGCAGGGTACTAATCTACATCCTATAATCTAACTCTTATCGAAAGTCCTTCATCTGATCATACGAGATGAATCCCTCAACCAGTTCGAATTCCTCGGATTCCGACAGTTATTCCGATATGGAGTTTCACCTATCAGCATCAACAGAATGAATCAACCAATCAGTCATCCCCAATTCATCTGATGGGTTCGCGGTTGACTTAATCAATGGAGACGCGAAAAAGGCGATCCCTTCCATCAACCGAATTCACCTCTTGACAATGAACCTGAAGTGTTTACCGGTGAACCTGTTCGAGACACCATTTTTAGTCTCATTTTCAGGGTAACTCGACAAGATTATATTCTATCCACAATTCTGAACCTTATTTATCCGCTCGTTACCGACAATCATCCTAGAGTAATAAGTCAACGAACTTCGCGCTCGAATAATCAATCCGGAGAATATGGTGCAAAATGTACCAGCTTCAGCAACATCACCGGCGCCAACAGTACGATCAATAACAGCACCAGTACCATCAACAATCCATGCTTCAATATCATCATATGTACTTTGAGTATGATCTTCGTTCTACGTATCGTTCTACCTCATTTATCTTCGTTCGACATGACGAATATGTAATCTCTAAAGTTGTAGAGATTATTTATTCTAGTTCTAATCGAAAAGCAAATGAGTTTAATATCATATTAACTCATTAAATCCATAACTACTTCTGAAGAAAATATATATGTATATATGTTTTCATAAAGATTGTAATTAAAAATTCTTTTGTACAAACTGTTAACAGTGAAAATATTTTAACGGGTAGGTAATACCAGAGGAATATTTAGATTTCGTATTAATAAGTTACACTGTACATTCTACGAATTTGATTCAACTGTCATTTACTATCTTACTTACAACCACAGCTATACGAATCCGTTCACCACACAATAACCATTTTCATTCAATTTTAAATTTGGATTTTGACCTATCAGAATCCAACAAGTGGCATAATGAAGAAATAATGAACACAATTAAAATTGATTAGAAACAGACTAATTGACAATATGAAATTTTGTTAAGAAACCACGCTAACAAAATCCTAACTGTTCCTAGCTAACTGTTAATTCCATATTACATTTTATTTATCGCAATTTAATTATCGCATTTAATTTATCGTCATTTAATTTCTATTATTTATTGATTAATTCGAATATTATATATTAAACTATATATAAATTACTAGACTGTTAACTGTGGACTATCAACTGTAGACTACCAACACTGGACAATTAAAATAAATTAAAATATTGATTATAACATATGAAACTAAACAATTCTTCAAGTTTGCCACTTGATTTCATTTTAAACCCCATTTGTATCATCACAATTACAATCTGCGTTCAAACCTTTCATAATTCTTGATAACACCTCAATTGATAGGATGAATCAACCGCACTTCATCTACGGGAGAAAAGATCGATGCATTTAGTTATGCATCTGAAAAACTCTCGAAAACTGGGTAAACGTTTAACACATAGTTGTGCTAATTCCTTTAGTGTTATTATTACCCAAAATAACTTAGTAATTCCTTTCAAAGTAGCAAATTTTGTCACAGCTCCAGCAAATCAACTTCGACTTTTCGTTCGAAATAACCTTATTATCACCTTGATTTATATGTATGCTCTTTTATTGTTACCGGGGAACCTTTTATATTCCACCATATTACTGTCAGCGTTTAATCATCTAAAAACACAATTATCTTGAAATCATCTCAGATCGATAACCAATGATTCAGATATGGTAGCAGTAAATGTAGAAGAATCGGCAAGCAGTACTTTGAAAACTCACAGCATATCTACATCAACAGTTATATGTATAACATTTATCTCTTAGAATAATGATCTTCCATTCTGAAATTCTGAAAAACACCCAGTCTGCGAACCAATACTCTGAATTTTGAAAAGTTGAATGAAGCAACAAAAACTGTAAACGACCCTAATCATCAAAAGTTTGATGATAAAGAATAGAATGTTGGAAAAGCTCATAAAAGTTGGAATTGGAAAACGGATTTAGCTAACGACAAAGGAGACCAAGGGCAAATACAAGGACCAAACCCTATATTCAAAGGATTCAGGTAATTCTGGATCCGTTGAAATCTTTAGAAAATATCTTACTCCGGAGTCATGTTAAAATCTTGCGAATTTTTTTTCCATCAACCATCGAACTTAGAAATTCCAAAATATCATCATCAATATCTTCGATATTTTTGAGGATATTTTCATAAATATTCTCGTCTGAAATTATATACCTCCTTATGCTTCCTGTGTATCATTATATTGGAAACATTCAATAGAAAATTTAGTACCAAAAAGAAGATTATGCGAAACTATGAAAGAAGCCGTGGACAAATCACAAAGGATAAGTTTGACTTCAAAGAATCTAAATGATTCAATGTCCGCTGAAGTCTTTAGCGAATATTTTGCTCATTACTCTAAAACCTTACGGACAATAGTCTCCATCATCCTCTGATCTTAGATATTCAAAGATATTATCGTATCTTTCATTATAAATATCCTCGACATTTCTGAATATATTCTTATAGCTAATACTATCTGAAATAATTTATCTCTTCGTGCTATCAGTGTTACATCATATAGAAACTGTTTGTTTCTATATTTTGTAAACTTTCGAGCTAAAAATATGAATGTTATTGAAGTAATGTTAGGAACTGATGCATGAATTAGTATAATATAATGACACTTGATCAACGTGATTATATTACAGTAAGTCATGCTGAGTTCTAATGGGACATGATGGTTCACAGTAGATCATACCACCATCTTGTGTCATGTTACATAACTCTTTCATTCTAATTAACTTCAGAACATATCAAGAAAGTATATTCTTGATAGATCTATTCTCAATGATTCTGGTAATTTGACGAATCAAATCGTGCTATTACGTTCTTTCTTGATTATAACATTAAATTCATTCGAAACTCCATACTTACAAATTCTAGACCATTACTCGTTTTACTAGAGATCGAGAGGAGATTAAAAAGACGAAGAGCTCCGAAACATAAAGGAAGATATAAAACTCGACAACAACACTGAGATTACAATAATAATAAAAAAAAAATATTACAAACATCACGACAATTAAAAATTAAAAGATTACAATCAAACTACTCGTCGTTGTCAATTGTCATCTGCAAAGTAGCGTTCACCAGTCATTTCACCATCCGTGAGGTACTCTGGAGACATCGGCATTTCTCTTGATGCCTCAACTACTGCTTCAGCTGATTCATCGAGGTAACGATAACCCAACATCTCTTCATCTTCAAGAACCGCATACAAAGAAATGCGTTTACCGCGATCTTCAATAGTATCTTTTATAAAGTACCATTGATCATCGGTACATAGAAAACTTGCCCTACAATCCGCATCATAATCGTCTCTATAAAAGAACACAGACGTGAATTCACACGGAACTTTTTCCTTCAGAAAGGATAGCAAATCTTGTAAACCAACATCACGAATGTCGATATCTTCAAACGAAATACTGTCGCCCCACTTATATTCCTTCATTTGATTACGGAAATCACCTCCGTAATGAACAACGAATGAAACAATCATTGGGGGAAGTGTTAACATTTTGCAGTTTGAGAGTGTTTGATTTTGATTTTTGAGAAAGGTGGAAATATAAAAGAAATATATGTTTGAGTGTATAAAATGAAGTATATGGTTGGTGTTTTTATAGTGTAAAAGTGACCGTTGGGATAGCCGTTGGAAATTTTTTTATTTTACTAACGGCTAAAAATTTGGGCAAGTTTTTGGGCGAAGGTAGACGATGCCCGTTGGGACCTATCTCATGATAGTTTCATTCGTGCTCTTCGAATAATCGAATTATTTATCTGTATTATTCTGTAATGATGAAAACTCAATTTATCAACTCATATTCGTCATGAGAACATTTTTATTGTTAGCCATGACCACCTCACTCAAATTTCGGGACGAAATTTCTTTAACGGGTAGGTACTGTGATGACCCGGGAATTTCCGACTAAATTTAAACTTAATCTTTATATGATTTCGATACGATAAGCAAAGTCTGTATTATTGAGTCTCAAAAGTTTTGAAATTATGTTCATATATTCAATTTACCTTTCGACTGATTTTGACGATTCACGAACAATTATTTATAAATAAATAAGTATATATCATGACATTACATAATTCATAACATATAATATTAATTAAAAAAAAAAAACATAGTTACTATATATTACTTTCATTAAATATATAAATATTAATATTAGTATTATATGATACATGTAATTTGTTACATTATTATAATTATTATTGTAGAGATTATTATTATCATTATCATTAAAAAGCATTATTTTATAGCTATCGTTATTATTATAAATGAAACAATATATATTATTATTATCATAAATAATACTATCATCATTTTTATAATTATCATTATTAGTATTATTTATCATTATTATCATTGTCATTAATACTACTACTATTATTATTAGTTATTATTATTATAATTATAAATAACAATATGATTAATAATAGGTTTATATTTACTAAGAAATAATAAATACAAATACATATAAATATATATACATACCTCTATACCGTTATATATAGTTAAATACGGATAAACACAAGTATCCATATATAAATATGTAATCTGTTGTGAATCTTTGAATGCTGTTGTTAATTTGATCCTGTCTCCAATCACGAATTTTAAGTCACAGATAATGTTAAAAGCAGTTAAGCAATCGACATCTTTACAGTTCTTTTTTTGTTTTTTTTGTTTTTGTTTTTATATTTTTTTTTCTTTCTTTCTTTATGCCTGCTTCGAAAATACCTGTCGCCCATATTCTATTACAAGAAAAACGATTTAGGTCGACATCAGGTAAGAAAATCAATCATTACTTATATCCATTATCAATTAAATCAACACCAGTTTTTATTCTGGAGAATTATACAGAAACACCAGAAGATGAAACTCGCTGTATAAAGTCACCCCTGCACGTGTTTTATTTTTTTTTTACAACTCAAATTTGTTAAAATTTTCAAAATGTAAAAATGTAGTGTTGTTAGGATTCTTTTACCTAAACTACCTGCAAAATTCCCCATTCCAATTTCTTCTATCGATCACGAATTTTGGGAGTCAAACTTTTATGTTCAAAAGTCAACTAATACGTTCTTCGTAAAATTTGAGATTTCTGTGATGAATTAAATTAGGTTAATGAGTCCAATAGTTTCAGGAGGGGAAATGAAACATATTTCGTTTTATAATTTTTGTCTAAAACATTGTAAATATCAAAATCAAATTTTTTTTTTCTTTCCTACGACGAGCACAGCAACAGCAGGTTAAATTTATTTATTTTTTCTTTCTTTACAAACCAAAAAATCAATTTGATATTTAGTGTATTTGATTGTATTGTAAATGTATCGTTCTGATTTTTTGAAGAAGATAAATGGGACCAATTCGGTTATGCGAGTTATATTCTTTTAAAACTGGTATTAATCAGAAGAAATAGAAACGGAGGAATGGTCTTGAGGTGTTACGGGTGTTCGAGAGGTCATGGGTTCGAGTCTCGTATGGGACATTTTTTTTTAGAAAAGCTTATAAAGAGGGTATACACTTCTATATCTCCATTTTCATTATTATTATTATTATTATTATTATTATTATTATTATTATTATTATTATTATTATTATTATTATTATTATTATTATTATTATTATTATTATTATTATTATTATTATTATTATTATTATTATTATTATGATTGTTATTACTATTATTATAAATTATTATTGTTATTGATTATTATTATTAGTACTTGTATTATTGTTAAGTATTAATATTATTATTAATTAATATTGTTAGTATTATTATTTAATATGACTATTATTATTATAATTAGTATTAATACCATTTTGTGATTATAAGTATTAGTAGTGTTATTAAAGTAAGTATTATTATTAACAGTTATATAAGTACTATTAGTAACATTATCAGTATTATTATTATGAATATCATTATTAATGAACTATTACTAAAATTATTACAATTAGAAGTGAAATGGTTATTTTTATAGCTATTGTTACTGTTAATATTATTATTGTTATCAGAAACACTAAAAGTATCATTATTTTTTTTTACTAGCATATTCATTAATCATATTATTAGTAGTGTTATTATTATTAATATTATAAGTATTATAAATTATCATTTTATATAAAAACATAGTTAATACATGTAATTAAACTATATTAATATCTTAGTTACTAAAATGAATATATTTAACTAAATAATGAAATATATTTAAGTTATTAATATAAAAATTATATCACTAATAATAATATATATATTTATTCGATTACGATTATGTGTATTAATATATATACACAAATGATATAGGTTCGTGAATCCGAGGCCAACCCTGCGTTGTTCAATATAGTCATATGTATTTTTACTACAAAATACATTAGGTGAGTTTCATTTGATTCCCTTTTACTCTTTACATTTTTAGGACTGAGAATACATGCAAATGCTTTATTAACTGTTTTACAATAATTATATGCGTGAGTTTCATTATTCCCTTTTTATTACATTTTGGGCTGAGAATACATGCAAATGCTTTATTAACTGTTTTACAATATTTATATGCGTGAGTTTCATTTGCCTTTTTACCCTTTATATTTTTGGGCTGAGAATACATGCGAAATTTTTATAAATGTTTTACGAAATAGACACAAGTAATCGAAACTACATTATATGGTTGAATGATCGAAGCCGAATATGCCCCTTTTTATTAAGTCTGGTAATCTAAGCATTAGGGAACAGACACCCTAATTGACGCGAAATCTAAAGATAGATCTATCGGGCCCAACAAGCCCCATCCAAAGTACCGGATGCTTTAGTACTTCGAAATTTATATCATGTCCGAAGGAGGATCCCGGAATGATGGGGATACTCTTATATGTTTATTGTGAATGTCGATTACCAGGTGTTCAAACCATATGAATGATTTTTATCTCTATGTATGGGATGTGTATTGAAATATGAAATCTTGTGGTCTATTAAAATGATGGAAATGATTATTTATGTTAAACTAATGAACTCACCAACCTTTTGGTTGACATTTTAAAGCATGTTTATTCTCAAGTATGAAAGAAATCTTCCGCTGTGCATTAGCTCATATTAGAGACATTACTTGGAGTCAGTCATGGCATATTTCAAAAGACGTTGCATTCGAGTCGTTGAGTTCATCAAGATTATTATTAAGTCAATTATAGTTAGAGATATTATGAAATGGTATGCATGCCGTCAACTTTCGATGAAATGAAAGATCATCTTTTCAAAAACGAATGCAATATTTGTAAATGTATCATATAGAGGTCAAATACCTCGCGATGTAATCAACTGTTATGAATCGTTTATAATCAATATGGACTTCGTCCAGATGGATTAGGACGGGTCCTTTCATGTTAGGCCCAATAGATCTATCTTTAGGATTCGCGTCAATTAGTAGATCGGTTTACTAATTCTTAGGCTACCAAGCATAAGGGGCATATTCGGCTTCGATCATTCACCCATATAATGTAGTTTCAATTACTTGTGTCTATTTCGTAAAACATTTATAAAACTGCATGTATTCTCATCCCAAAATATTAGATTTTAAAAGTGGGACTATAACTCACTTTTGAAAGAACCCATTCATATACATTATAAACGATTCACAATAGTTGATTACATTGCGAGGTATTTGACCTCTATATGATACATTTTACAAACATTGCATTCGTTTTTAAAAGACAATCTTTCTTTACATCAAAAATTGACAGGCATGCATACCATTTCATAATATTCACTATCCAACTATAAATTGATTTAATAATAATCTTTGATGAACTCAATGACTCGAATGCAACGTTCTTCGAAATATGCTATGAAAGACTCCAAGTAATATCTTTAAAATGAGCAAATGCACAGCGGAAGATTTCTTTAACACCTGAGAATAAACATGCTTTAAAGTGTCAACCAAAAGGTTGGTGAGTTCATTAGTTTATCATAATCATTTATTTCCATCATTTTAATAGACCACAAGAATTTCATTTCCAGTTCTCATAAATATACGTCCCATGCATAGAGACAAAAAATAATCATTCATATGGTGAACACCTAGTAACCGACATTAACTAGATACATATAAGAATATCCCCTATCATTCTGGGATCCTCCTTCGGACATGATATAATTTCGTAGTACTAAAGCATCCGGTACTTTGGATGGGGTTTGTTAGGCCCAATAGATCTATCTTTAGGATTCGCGTCAATTAGGGTGTCTGTTCCCTAATTCTTAGATTACCAGACTTTAATAAAAAGGGGCATATTCGATTTCGATAATTCAACCATAGAATGTAGTTTCAATTACTTGTGTCTATTTCATCAAACATTTATAAAAGCGCATGTATTCTCAGTCCCAAAAATATAAAGGGTAAAAAGGCAAATGAAACTCACGCATATTATTATTGTAAAACAGTTACTAAAGCATTTGCATGTATTCTCAGCCCCAAAAATGTAAAGAGTAAAAGGGGATCAATGAAACTCACCATACTGTATTTCGTAGTAAAAATACATATAACGTCATTGAACAAGTGCAAGGTTGGCCTCGGATTCACGAACCTAAATTAATTATATATATTTATGTGTTGGTCAATATTTGTCTAACAAATTAGATCAAGTCATAGTGTACCACAATCCTAATGCTCGAGACTAATATGCAAAAGTCAACAAAAGTAAATTTGACTCAAAATAATTTCCATAAATCTATACATGATTAATATATAGTTTAAATATCGTCGTTTTATATTTTTAAATATTTTTAAAAGATTTATTAGAGTAAATAATATAATTTATTTATTAATAAATAAAATTTTATATTATATTTATATAATAAAATATACTTTTATATATATTAAGTAATAAAATTTATAGGGTTCATTTAATATTATAAAGATAATATGATAGGTATTATTAAAGTAAGTTATTACACGTAGTAAAATATGTTTGTATCAAATATTTATTTGATAAAATAATATCTATAATGATAGTAAGTAAAAGTTGTATTATTTTGTAATAATAATAATTATTATAAAAATATCAATATTTATAATTACTAAGATGACATTATGATAAACGATAATTCTAATTATGATAACTTTAATATTTACGATAATTTTTAATATTATCTTTAAAATAATAATTCTATTTAAAATAATAATAATAATGATATTTTATAGTAACAATGACATTTCTATTAAAATGATAATTTTTGTTAAAATGATAGTTTTAATACTAACGATAATTTTAGTAATAATAGTAATGATAAAAATAATAAGAACGATAATTTTATCTAAATCAATATCTTATAATATTTTAATTTCATCATGATACTCTTACCCATTATTTCCTAATCGTTTCATTTAATTACTTTTAATCGTCTTTTATATCGTGTTCGTAATAATGATAATAATAGTAATCAAAATAATTAGGTGTTACAAATATTTGTTTTAATTACACTAATATTAATAATGATAGTTACTATAACATTATTAGTGATAGTACTAATAATTATCTTAATGATAATATAGTAATAATAATATTAACAATAACAATAACCATTTTTAAATAATGATATATATATTAATAATGATAATAATAATAATAATAATAATAATAATAATTGGATAATAATAATAATACTAATTATAACTTTAACGATAATAACTATAGTAATAATAATAAAAAATAACAATTTTTTTAATGATAAATCCTTTTATTGATAAAGATAATAATAATAATAATAATAAGATAAAACTAGAACGACGATAATAACGACGATAATAATAATCATTTTTAATAATAATACAAAAATTCGATGGACTATAACTTCAAATCCGTTCATCGAAATCATTCGATATCTAAATGAAAAGTTCTTAATTTTCGTTAGCTTTCCAACGACATGCATATCTTATACCTTATCTCAGTCGCATATATAACTAATTCAGGATTCAACATAACCTAACTAAAGGCAATATCAAAAGTACAAATATGCATAATCCTATATACTCGAGCACTAGTCAAGGATACACTATTAGTATGTAAAAGTTAAATTATGAGAACTCACGTATCAATATTGAGATTCAATATTGCAGGAAAGGTACGTAGACGCAACGGAGATGATAAACACTATATTGACCTCACGAGCATACCCATGAACCATACTCAATCACCTCCATAGCTATAACCCATAATTTCCTTAATCCAATCCCACTCGAAAAACAATTTCAAAATCACTCGGACAGCACTCTGACGTAATATTTTATGTATACTAATAATATCTTGAAATAATACGGAGTAAATATATATATGTAAATCGATTGAGAGAGTTTAGAGAAAAATATTTTCAAGTTTCTATGAAATAATGAAACCTATTGAATTCTATTTATAATAGATTTTTGAATTATTAAAGTGAATTATTAAAGTATGAATTATTAAAGTGAATTATTAAAGTATGAATTATTAAAGTGAATTATTAAGGTATGAATTATTAAAGTGAATTATTAAAGTATGAATTATTAAAGTGAATTATTAAAGTATGAATTATTAAAGTGAATTATTAAAGTATGAATTATTAAAGTGAATTATTAAAGTTAAAGTAAAGTAAAAATAAAGTAAAGGTAAAGTTTAAGTATAGTAAAAGTATAAAACTATGTACGTATAATACGCGTATAAATATATATAATATTAATTTAAATCGTTATATATATTTAATAAAATAAAATATAAATATCGTTATCTTTATCATACTGGTTAAGTAATGAGTTGTCAAAAGTGGTTCTAGATATTTATAAAAGTTATATACGTTTTAATAATAAAGTTCTTTTTAAACTGAAAACGTTTTTGTACGTTTGAAACTAAATCAAATAAATATAATAATTTTGTTTTCCAAAACCAAATATATTTTTAAGAATCATTTTGTTTAAAGGTTAAAATAATAGAAATTGTTATATCATAAAATGTTTTAGAAAAGTAGAATCATATATATTCATAATAGGTTTCAAGTTTTTAAATTACAGTTTGTTGGTGAAGCATGGGATAAAGTTCAAAGGTTAAATAAACGTATGAAATCATCTTAATGAAAAATGTCGAGTTACTTAACTTGTCGATATCCAACATCTAAGTTATTTACACTTCACGTTCTTACTTATAAATCACTTTACCATTTTCCGAATGTTGTCAAAAAGAATAGATTTCTTAAATCACAGTCGACCTCATAACATAGACCCGTAATAATATCATAATGTATCTGATAAATCAATCATTTGATATTATCTTCTAATTCCATCGATAAACATATTGAAACAAATACGTTCATGTAAAGTATTATACGTTTAATACTTTATTAATATTCTCAAGTTATAATATATATATACATATATATACATATTTATTTATATATAACGGTTCGTGAATCGTCAGAATTTGGTCGAGGTTATAATGAATGTATGAACACAATTTAAAATTTTTGAGATTTAACTTAACAAACTTTGCTTATCGTGTCGGAATAATATAAAGATAAAGTTTAAATTTGGTTAGAAATTTCCGGGTTGTCACAGTACCTACCCGTTAAAGAAATTTCGTCCCGAAATTTGAGTAGAAAGGTCGTGAATGATAATAAGTATGTTTTCATGATGCATACAGGCTGAAAATTAGAGTTTTATCATCAGCGAATAATTTGGATAAACAATCCATTTATATGAAGAGTACGAATGAAGCTAACATAGAAGAGTGAAATGAGTAAGTGTAGATTCATCTTATCATTTGACGTAGATATGATTGATTTCCAGATTTCAAGGGATTTGAAGAAAATCTTTGTAATAAGATTTGATTCTCCGGTAACAAAAGGAATTTGGATCCGCTTTAAATGCGATAGTCCATTTTAATTGTTTTGTCAGAGATTTTCTTATAAATTCACCTCCTTCGTTTTCTTACAACTCACACCTTCTGTTGATGCAATTTATGCAAGTCCCTAGACATCTACCCACGTTTATTGCAGGTACAACAGTTTACAGGCCACCATGATCGTTCGTTATTATCTTATCCGTGTTTGTATGTGGTTACAGCAACTGCAGGAACGAGATTTAGATGTTTGACTATGTTACACTTAGTCAGACGTCCAAGTGAAGCCTCACTCGTACAGCTGATAGGCTCATACGCACGGTTGATACTGAGCTAAGTCACAATTACAACCTAAATGAGAAGACACGAGTGAGTGATCACCCGTACGGCTGATGAAGCCAACTCATATGTGTGATGGATGAATCGTACGGGTGAGTCAATAGCAGGGGTATATAAAGTCTTATGTTCATCATTTTAGGTTAAGCCTCTCATTTGTTACACACACTAAGATCTGGTGAGCTCCTCCGATTCTCTCTCAACCCAAATCACCAGGTGGTGAATAATAGCTCTAGGTGTTGATCTAATCACACTTGATTTAGTTATGGTATGACTAAATTAATTCCAAAAAGCTTAACCTATTTACTAGAGGGTTTGATTCACTTATTCTGTCATTGTGTGCGTTAAATCTGTTGATTTCTAAGTTCCTAGTCATGTTTCATCACATTCTATTCTTTCCCCCTCAACTCATATTTTAAAGTGTTCATCAATATGCTCCATCCAGTTCTGATTCTCGATATATTTATAACTTTCATATCGGTCATTCTTCTTTTTCATCTACCGCCGGAAGAATCTATTTACTTCTACTATACTCTTGGGTTTATAGTGTTTCTAGTTCTCCCGTGTCTTTATATTGCTATATGCATCGATATATATGGTTTATAATTTTTGGTTTATCGTTGGGCTTTATATCTTCCCTTATATTTCAAAGTCTCTGTTTCTATCTTCTATAATCATTGTCATCCACAGTTAATGCTCTCTTTTATTTGCTGCAATTTATACCCCAATTTCTATTTCGGAGTTTTGTCCTTTCGTTTCTTCTTCTTGCGATTAAGCACCGCTTGTAATGGTCCAGAATTCACAGATATGAATTTCGGAATAAACATTGTTAATGTTCTAGGAAGGAAATTGTGATGGCACGATCTTGACTTGTCAAATTACTAGAATACCTTGGAAAAGGCCGAATCATCAAGAAATATTTTCTTGATATTTTAGAGGTTAAATAGAATACAAGAGTCGTATAACATGGCACATGATGATGTTATGATCTGTGAATCATCACGTTCTATTTAGAAACTCAGCATGAATTACTGTAATATAATCACGTTGATCAAGTGTCATTATATTATACTAACTCATGATTCAGTTTCCAACACTACTTCAAAAACATTCGTATTTTAAACTCAAAGGTTTACAGAGTATAGGAACTAAACAGTTTCCTTTTTGATGTAATACAGATAGCGCAAAGAGATAAATGATTCCAGATAAGAATAGTTATGCAAATATCTTCAGAAATATGGAGGATATTTATAATGAAAGATACGATGATATCTTAGAATTTCTAATATCAGAGGATTATGAAGAATATTATCTGTAAGGGTTTAGTGTCAGGAGCAAGGTATTCGTTAATGACTTCAGCAGACACTGAATCATTTGGATTCTTTGAAGGCAGGTTCAGTCTTTGTGATTTGTCCACAGCCTCCTTCATACTTTGCTCAATCCGTTTTTCAGTTCCAAAACTTCTCTATTTCTGAGCTTTGTTAATACACTAATCTTTATCATCAAACTTTTTACTGCTAAGGTCGTTTACAGTTTTTGTTGCTTCATCAGCATTTCGAGAACTAGTTCTCAGTTCAGAGTGTTTTTCAGAAACTTCACATTCGAAGTATGTAAGCCTTGTAAATAGACGTTATGTATAACTGTTGGCGTCAACATGCCGTGAGATTTCAAAATACTTATTGCTAATTCCCAATGATTCGTATGGTAATTCTCGTTACAAGAGGCAGATGAGTAAATGATGAGGTTTCGATAAATATAAAGATTCTTCGGAATGCCCAAGATCAGTGAAGTTGTTGGTAAGTTTATTGCTAATGTGGTGGAATATGAAAGGTTCTCCGGTAACAAAAGGGTAATCACATATATCAAAATTATGATAAGGCTACTCCGAATGAAAAATCGAAGTTGTCTTGCTGGAGCTGTGATATAATTTGCTACTTTGCAAAGGAATTGCAATTTTATTTTTGCTAATAAATGCCAAAAGATCTGACACAGATATGTGTTGAATTATGACTTTGGTTTCGAGAGCTTTTTAAGTACATAACTGTGGGTAATATGTGGTTGGATCATCATCTCGATTGCTCATTATTTGAAGTGTCTTCATAGATTTTCGAAGGGTTTGAACACAGATTGTAATTGTTTGTATACATTTGATGTTCTAACACACTTTTGAAGTCAAAATAGAGCTTTGAAAGATGTAGGAATCTAAAAGTGATGGTACCGGTTATATCTCGAATTGAATTCTGAGATTTTAAAATCAGAATATGTAATTGGGTTTGAATGAGTATGATTGTTTTGATTTCTATGAAAGAATGTATATTATTGTGAAAGTAGGAAGTATAATTGATAATTTGCTTAATCTGATTCGAAGAATGTAACATATTAATTGTGAATTTATATATATCTCTCGGGTATTACCTACCCGTTAAAAAATTTTCACAATTAATATTTTGTACATAAGAATTTTATTACAGTCTTTATGAAAATATATATGTATATATTCTCCTCAGATGTAACATAGATTTTAATGAGTTAATACTAAATTAAACTCATTCGATTTACGGTTGGAACTAGAATTGAATAATTCCTTGAAGGCTTTAGAGGTTACATAAGTATTTCTTCAATAATATTGAAATTATGAATCAATACTTCGTTATTTGTTGAGATGTGATGTTGGTTTTCGTTAAATTCTTGTGAACTTCGCAAAGTACGAATGATGTTATCTGAAAAGTTTCGGTTACATCAATGATGAAGTGTAAAATCAAATATATATTTGATTTATTAGGAATTGAAATTTGTTGAATTGAGACAGAGATTGTAGTTAACGATGGTTAAGTCACGGGCGAGGGACGTACATTATTGCATATTTGTAATATGAATTAATCGAGTAGTTAAGATTCACACACAATAGCTTAGCACGGAAAGATTTATTTTTTATTTCAAAATATATATATAAAATATATATATAATTTCTTCAGAGGGAATGAGTTAATTCTTCATAACTTGTTGATACAATATACACGTTATTGATTCGTAATGATGTCCACAGTGATTCTTGAACTGACGGAGTTTGTGATATTATAGGTGTTGTTGATTCTGATGTTGACTGTACTGACGATGCTGGTGACGTTGACGGTACTGTTGATGCTGTTGGTAAAACAAGTTTAACTTGTTAATCACACACCATTTTTTTCAGGGTTTCTACTCTTCCTTCTATCATTTTGGTTCGCTTAACTGATTTATGGTTAGGGCTAGATTAGATAATCTCTAAGACTTTAGAGATTATATAATCGCAGCGGAATGTTTCTCCAATGAAGTTATGAATTAATACTTCATCAGTTATTGTTGTTGGTACTCCTTGGTATCTATGGTGCGTATGACGTTGATACTAGTGGGACAGATTGTGAAGTTGAGGTTTACAACGTGGTTGTGGTTGGAGGTGGTAATGGTACTGTTGGCGTTGATGATGGTGGTACTGGTTATGCTGCTGGTGCTGCTGCTGGTGTTTGTAATCTCTGCACCATATTCTCCAAAGCCACTACCCGAGCGCGAAGTTCATTGGCTTCTTCTATTATTCCAGGATGATTGTCGGTCGGAACGAGCGGATAAATAAAATCTAGAATTTGATGTAGTATATAATCGTGACGAGATACCCTGGAAATGAGAGAGAAAATGGTGTCTCGAACAGGTTCGCCGGTAAGTGATTCAGGTTCTTCGCCAAGAGGGCAATGTGGTGGATGGAAAGGATCGCCTTCTTCTTGTTTCCAATGATTGAAGAGGCTACGAACCCATCCCCAATTCATCCAGAATAGGTGATGACTGATTGGTTGATCCATTCCGATCACACTGCTTTCAGAGCTTGAGTGAGATTCCATTTCAGAATCCGAGTGACTTGAACTGATGACAAATTCCATTTCGTACGATTGGATAAAGGATTTTCGATATAAAATGATTTTTCGGCTATCGGGTGGTATTCTATTTACATAGGATATATATATATAGATATCAAAAGATTTCATAGATTACGGAGGAATTTGCGGGATATGTCAGGCAAAGTTTAAAGTAACAGATACGATAAGATATGATTTAGCAGATACGCTAAGATATGAATTTTTATCTATACGCTACTCATGCAATTAATGTAGCAAGATGTGTCTAGACTAATAATGATAAGCAGGTAATTTCCTATGGATGATAAGCAGATGATTTCCGACTAGAAATGATAAGCAAAACTTTTGACATGCAGACACGGTCGAAGTCCAGACTCACTAATGCATCCTAACGACTTATCAGTTAGACACACTAATGCATACCTGGTTCGCTAAGACCACCGCTCTGATACCAACTGAAAGAACCCGTTCATATACATTATAAACGATTCACAATAGTTGATTACATTGCGAGGTATTTGACCTCTATATGATACATTTTACAAACATTGCATTCGTTTTTAAAAGACAATCTTTCTTTACATCAAAAATTGACAGGCATGCATACCATTTCATAATATTCACTATCCAACTATAAATTGATTTATTAATAATCTTTGATGAACTCAATGACTCGAATGCAACGTTCTTCGAAATATGCTATGAAAGACTCCAAGTAATATCTTTAAAATGAGCAAATGCACAGCGGAAGATTTCTTTAACACCTGAGAATAAACATGCTTTAAAGTGTCAACCAAAAGGTTGGTGAGTTCATTAGTTTATCATAATCATTTATTTCCATCATTTTAATAGACCACAAGAATTTCATTTCCAGTTCTCATAAATATACGTCCCATGCATAGAGACAAAAAATAATCATTCATATGGTGAACACCTGGTAACCGACATTAACTAGATACATATAAGAATATCCCCTATCATTCCGGGATCCTCCTTCGGACATGATATAATTTCGAAGTACTAAAGCATCTGGTACTTTGGATGGGGTTTGTTAGGCCCAATAGATCTATCTTTAGGATTCGCGTCAATTAGGGTGTCTGTTCCCTAATTCTTAGATTACCAGACTTTAATAAAAAGGGGCATATTCGATTTCGATAATTCAACCATAGAATGTAGTTTCAATTACTTGTGTCTATTTCGTCAAACATTTATAAAAGCGCATGTATTCTCAGTCCCAAAAATATAAAGGGTAAAAAGGCAAATGAAACTCACGCATATAATTATTGTAAAACAGTTACTAAAGTATTTGCATGTATTCTCAGCCCCAAAAATGTAAAGAGTAAAAGGGGATCAATGAAACTCACCATACTATATTTCGTAGTAAAAATACATATAACGTCATTGAACAAGTGCAATGTTGGCCTCGGATTCACGAACCTAAATTAATTATATATATTTATGTGTTGGTCAATATTTGTCTAACAAATTAGATCAAGTCATAGTGTACCACATTCCTAATGCTCGAGACTAATATGCAAAAGTTAACAAAAGTAAATTTGACTCAAAATAATTTCCAAAAATCTATACATGATTAATATATAGTTTAAATATCGTCGTTTTATATTTTTAAATATTTTTAAAAGATTTATTAGAGTAAATAATATAATTTATTTATTAATAAATAAAATTTTATATTATATTTATATAATAAAATATACTTTTTTATATATTAAGTAATAAAATTTATAGGGTTCATTTAATATTATAAAGATAATATGATAGGTATTATTAAAGTAAGTTATTACACGTAGTAAAATATGTTTGTATCAAATATTTATTTGATAAAATAATATCTATAATGATAGTAAGTAAAAGTTGTATTATTTTGTAATAATAATTATTATTATAAAAATATCAATATTTATAATTACTAAGATGACATTATGATAAACGATAATTCTAATTATGATAACTTTAATATTTACGATAATTTTTAATATTATCTTTAAAATAATAATTCTATTTAAAATAATAATTCTATTTAAAATAATAATAATAATGATATTTTATAGTAACAATGACATTTCTATTAAAATGATAATTTTTTTTAAAATGATAGTTTTAATACTAACGATAATTTTAATAATAATAGTAATGATAAAAATAATAAGAACGATAATTTTATCTAAATCAATATCTTATAATATTTTAATTTCATCATGATACTCTTACCCATTATTTCCTAATCGTTTCGTTTAATTACTTTTAATCGTCTTTTATATCGTGTTCGTAATAATGATAATAATAGTAATCAAAATAATTAGGTGTTACAAATATTTGTTTTAATTACACTAATATTAATAATGATAGTTACTATAACATTATTAGCGATAGTACTAATAATTATCTTAATGATAATATAGTAATAATAATATTAACAATAACAATAACCATTTTTAAATAATGATATATATATTAATAATGATAATAATAATAATAATAATAATAATAATAATAATTGGATAATAATAATAATACTAATTATAACTTTAACGATAATAACGATAGTAATAATAATAAAAAATAACAATTTTTTTAATGATAAATCCTTTTATTGATAAAGATAATAATAATAATAATAATAAGATAAAACTAGAACGACGATAATAACGACGATAATAATAATCATTTTTAATAATAATACAAAAATTCGGTGGACTATAACTTTAAATCCGTTCATCGAAATCATTCGATATCTAAATGAAAAGTTCTTAATTTTTCGTTAGCTTTCCAACGACATGCATATCTTATACCTTATCTCAGTCGCATATATAACTAATTCAGGATTCAACATAACCTAACTAAAGGCAATATCAAAAGTACAAATATGCATAATCCTATATACTCGAGCACTAGTCAAGGATACACTATTAGTATGTAAAAGTTAAATTATGAGTACTCAGGTATCAATATTGAGATTCAATATTGCAGGAAAGGTACGTAGACGCAACGGAGATGATAAACACTATATTGACCTCACGAGCATACCCATGAACCATACCCAATCACCTCCAAAGCTATAACCCATAATTTCCTTAATCCAATCCCACTCGAAAAACAATTTCAAAATCACTCGGACAGCACTCTGACGTAATATTTTATGTATACTAATAATATCTTGAAATAATACGGAGTAAATATATATATGTAAATCGATTGAGAGAGTTTAGAGAAAAATATTTTCAAGTTTCTATGAAATAATGAAACCTATTGAATTCTATTTATAATAGATTTTTGAATTATTAAAGTGAATTATTAAAGTATGAATTATTAAAGTGAATTATTAAAGTATGAATTATTAAAGTGAATTATTAAAGTATGAATTATTAAAGTGAATTATTAAGGTATGAATTATTAAAGTGAATTATTAAAGTATGAATTATTAAAGTGAATTATTAAAGTATGAATTATTAAAGTGAATTATTAAAGTATGAATTATTAAAGTGAATTATTAAAGTTAAAGTAAAGTAAAAATAAAGTAAAGGTAAAGTTTAAGTATAGTAAAAGTATAAAACTATGTACGTATAATACGCGTATAAATATATATAATATTAATTTAAATCGTTATATATATTTAATAAAATAAAATATAAATATCGTTATCTTTATCATACTTGTTAAGTAATGAGTTGTAAAAAGTGGTTCTAGATATTTATAAAAGTTATATACGTTTTAATAATAAAGTTCTTTTTAAACTGAAAACGTTTTTGTACGTTTGAAACTAAATCAAATAAATATAATAATTTTGTTTTCCAAAACCAAATATATTTTTAAGAATCATTTTGTTTAAAGGTTAAAATAATGGAAATCGTTATATCATAAAATGTTTTAGAAAAGTAGAATCATATATATTCATAATAGGTTTCAAGTTTTTAAATTACAGTTTGTTGGTGAAGCATGGGATAAAGTTCAAAGGTTAAATAAACGTATGAAATCATCTTAATGAAAAATGTCGAGTTACTTAACTTGTCGATATCCAACATCTAAGTTATTTACACTTCACGTTCTTACTTATAAATCACTTTACCATTTTCCGAATGTTGTCAAAAAGAATAGATTTCTTAAATCACAGTGGACCTCATAACATAGACCCGTAATAATATCATAATGTATCTGATAAATCAATCATTTGATATTATCTTCTAATTCCATCGATAAACATATTGAAACAAATACGTTCATGTAAAGTATTATACGTTTAATACTTTATTAATATTCTCAAGTTATAATATATATATATACATATATATACATATTTATTTATATATAACGGTTCGTGAATCGTCAGAATTTGGTCGAGGTTATAATGAATGTATGAACACAATTTAAAATTTTTGAGATTTAACTTAACAAACTTTGCTTATCGTGTCGGAATAATATAAAGATAAAGTTTAAATTTGGTTAGAAATTTCCAGGTTGTCACAACTTTCACATATTTTTACTTCGTCTAGAAGTAAGACTTGGCCACTGGTCGATTCACGAACCTATAACAAATATGTACATATATATCAAAGTATGTTCAAAATATATTTACAACACTTTTAATACATTTTGATGTTTTAAGTTTATTAAGTCAGCTGTCCTCGTTAGTAATCTACAACTAGTTGTCCACGGTTAGATGTACATAAATAAATCGATATATATATATTATCTTGACTCAATCCACGACCCAGTGTATACACGTCTCAGGCTAGATAACAACTCAAAGTATATATATTTTTGGAATCAACCTCAACCCTGTATAGCTAACTCCAACATTACTGCATATAGAGTGTCTATGGTTGTTCCAAATAATATATATACATGGGTCGATATGATATGTCAAAACATTTTCATACGTGTCTATGGTATCTCAAGATTACATAATATATTAGAATACATGTATAATACAATATAAGTTAGCTAGGATATGATTTGTATAGAATTGTTAATATTTCCCGTAGCTACAAAAATCAAAAAATATCCAATCTTGTTTTACCCATAACTTCTTCATTTTCAATCCGTTTTGGGTGAATCAAATTGCTATGGTTTCATATTGAACTCTATTTTATGAATATAAACAGAAAAAGTATAGGTTTATAGTCAGAAATATAAGTTACAAGTCGTTTTTGTAAGAGGTAGTCATTTCAGTCGAAAGAACGACGTCTTGATGACCATTTTGAAAAACATACTTCCACTTTGAGTTTAACCATAATTTTTGGATATAGTTTCATGTTCATAAGAAAAATCATTTTACCAGAAGAACAACTTTTAAATCAAAGTTTATCATAGTTTTTAATTATCAAACCCAAAACAGCCCGCGGTGTTACTACGACGGCGTATGTCCGATTTTACGGTGTTTTTCGTGTTTCCAGGTTTTAAATCATTAAGTTAGCATATCATATAGATATAGAACATGTGTCTAGTTGATTTTAAAAGTCAAGTTAGAAGGATTAACTTTTGTTTGCGAACAAGTTTAGAATTAACTAAACTATGTTCTAGTGATTTCAAGTTTAAACCTTCGAATAAGATAGCTATATATGTATGAATCGAATGATGTTATGAACATCATTACTACCTCAAGTTTTGTGGATAAACCTACTGGAAAAGAGACAAATGGATCTAGCTTCAAAGGATCTTGGATGACTTGAATGTTCTTGAAGTAGAATCATGACACGAAAATAAGTTCAAGTAAGATTTCCACCCGAAATAAGATTGTTATAGTTATAGAAATTGAATCAAAGTTTGAATATGAGTATTACCTTATATTAGGAAGATATATTACTATAAATAAGAAAGATTTCTTGAGGTTGGATGATCACTCTACAAGATTGGAAGTAAGCTAGCAAACTTGGAAGTATTCTTGATTTTATGAAACTAGAACTTGTAGAATTTATGAAAAACACTTAGAACTTGAAGATAGAACTTGAGAGAGATTAATTAGATGAAGAAAATTGAAGAATGAAAGTGTTTGTAGGTATTTTTGGTCGTTGGTGTATGGATTAGATATAAAGGATATGTAATTTTATTTTCATGTAAATAAGTCATGAATGATTACTCATATTTTTGTAATTTTATGAGATATTTCATGCTAGTTGCCAAATGATGGTTCTCACATGTGTTAGGTGACTCACATCGGCTGCTAAGAGCTGATCATTGGAGTGTATATACCAATAGTACATACATCTAAAAGCTGTGTATTGTACGAGTACGAATACGGGTGCATACGAGTAGAATTGTTAATGAAACTGAATGAGGATGTAATTGTAAGCATTTTTTTTAAGTAGAAGTATTTTGATAAGTGTCTTTAAGTCTTTCAAAAGTGTATGAATACATATTAAAACACTACATGTATATACATTTTAACTGAGTCGTTAAGTCATCGTTAGTCGTTACATGTAAGTGTTGTTTTGAAACCTTTAGGTTAACAATCTTGTTAAATGTTGTTAACCCAATGTTTATAATATCAAATGAGATTTTAAATTATTATATTATCATGATATTATGATGTATGAATATCTCTTAATATGATATATATATATATATATATATATATATATATACATTAAATGTCGTTACAACGATAATCGTTACATATATGTCTCGTTTCAAAATCATTAAGTTAGTAGTCTTGTTTTTACATATGTAGTTCATTGTTAATATACTTAATGATATGTTTACTTATCATAATATCATGTTAACTATATATATATATATATCCATATATATGTCATCATATAGTTTTTATAAGTTTTAACGTTCGTGAATCACCGGTCAACTTGGGTGGTCAATTGTCTATATGAAAGCTATTTCAATTAATCAAGTCTTAACAAGTTTGATTGCTTAATATGTTGGAAACACTTAATCATGTAAATAACAATTTCATTTAATATATATATAAATATGGAAAAGTTCGGGTCACTACACCATGTGAGTCATTAAACATGTGGGAACCATTATTTGGCAACTAGCATGAAATATCTCACAAAATTATAAAAAATATTATAAATCATTCATGAATTATTTACATGAAAACAAACTTACACATCCTTTATATCTAATCCATATACCAACTACCAAAAACACCTACAAACACTTTCATTCTTCAATTTTCTTCATCTAATTGATCTCTATTAAGTTATGTCTTCAAGTTCTAAGTGTTCTTCATAAATCCTATAAGTTCTAGTTTCATAAAATCAAGAATACTATCAAGTTTGCAAGATTACTTCCAAGCTTTCTAATCCAATCCAAGTAATCATCTAAGCTCAAGAAATCTTTCTTATTTACAGTAAGATATCTTTCTAATACAAGGTAATACTCATATTCAAACTTTGATTCAATTTCTATAACTATAATTATCTTATTTCGAGTGGAAATCTTACTTGAACTTGTTTTCGTGTCATGATTCTACTTTAAGAACTTTCAAGCCATCCAAGAATCCTTTGAAGCTAGATCAATTTTTGTCACTTCCAGTAGGTTTACCTACTAAACTTGAGGTAGTAATGATGTTCATAACATCATTCGATTCATATATATAAAACTATCTTATTCGAAGATTTGAACATGTAATCACTAGAACATAGTTTAGTTAATTCTAAACTTGTTCGCAAATAAAGTTAATCTGTAACATCCCATTTTTCCCGTACGTATTGAAAGGTACATACTTAATCATTTGTACGTTTATAACTCGTTAGCTTATGTGTAAATGTATGAATATATGTATAGATATATATAAATGTATACTTGATAATGTGTGCATATGCAAATCTATATGTGGGTTTTGTTAGCGTTAAGTCTTGTGAGACTATTGTTGAAGGCTAGGTGAAAATAGGAAGCGGGTTTGGAATGTACAAATTAAATTAAGTCTAAACTTGTTTAAGATGGTCAAACTGTTCAGATGCAGCCTTAGGCCGCGCCGCGACAAATGGGTCCGCGCCGCGGCATAACAAGCAAACCAGGAACAGAATGAGGGTTAAGAAGGGTTGATTTTCCCGTTGTATGTCGCGCCGCGACGAGTTAAGCCGCGCCGCGGCAATACTGCTGGACAGACTCCGATTTTAGCTCAAATTAAATGACTCTAAGGGGCAAATTGGTAAATTGATGTATAAATCTGATGGGAGCATTAAATCTCATCCACTTGTTCATTTAATTCAATTTCTTTTCCCTTTTCTTTCTATTTTCTCTCCCAAAACTTAAAACCCAATTCAATTAAAAGTGAGATTTGAGAGTGAAGGATTGAGGGTTGATCTTTGGAGCAAGAATTAAAGTTGTTCCTTTTGTCTCTAGCTACCCGTTGATAGTCTCGGTAAGTTCTAACTCTAAGTTTTGAGTTCTAATTGGTTAATGGCTAGGGTTTTGGTTACTAGAGACTTGTATGACCCTTTTGGGGGTAAAATGGGTGAATTTGGGTTATGTTGTTGTGATGGAACCCTAATAGCCATAATCTAGGGTTGGTCTAATGAAAATGGGATTGTAAGTGTTGATGGTGTTGTTACGCATTAAAAACTTGTGAAAATAATGATGAAATGGGAAATAGGTCATGTTTGACAAGTTTGAAAGTGTAAGTGACAAAATGGGTCAAATAGAGTAATGTTGACCTAGTTTGGGTGAAATGGGTATGAATTACCTTAAGTTTGTGTTAGTTGAAGTTAGTAGACTTTAATTCACTAGCTTTAGTGATTAAAGTCGGGTCTTGGCCATTTAAGGGCGGTTTTGGTGTGGTTGAGTCATTTAATGCGAATCGGGTCATTAAATGCTCAAGTATGTGTAATGTGGTTAATTCCACTAGTTGTGTAATTGAATGTGTACTTATGTAATAGGTACTTTGCTTTGAAGCCTTCCGAAGCATTAAATCACCACCGAGGTGTTAAGGTGAGTGGAATAATTATATGCGTTCATATATGATGTATTTATTTGTGTAGTTGAGTTGTGAAGTGTCGACGTGTTAAGACACCACTCCTCACGTGGCGAGTGAAGTGTCGATGTGTTAAGACACCACTCGGGAGTGAAGTATCGATGTGTTAAGATGCCACTCCGAGAGATGTAACGAGTGAAATGTCGATGTGCTAAGACACCACTCGGGGTGAAGTGTCGAAGTGTTAAGGCACCACCCGGGGTGAAGTATCGACGTGTTAAGATGCCACCCGTGGGGTTAGTGTACGAAGTGTTAAGTGCACTAATGGTTGTTATGAACTCTGACGGTCTTTAAACACCGTTCCCTCGTTCGTTTGATTAACCAAGGTTGTGTGTGTGTGGATTATAGCATATTATATTGTTTAAACTATATGCTATTGTTATGCTAGCTCGTATGGTGGAAGGTTTAGTGTTATACTTGTGATGGTATGATTACTTATAATACTAGCATGTATGCGGTAAATGCGTAAGTGATTGCAAGTAAGTAGGTTATATATGTAAACGTATAATTGTTGCACTCACTAAGGTTTAGCTTACCCCTCTCGTTGTTTATCTTTTTAGATGCAGGTGTGGACAAGGGCAAGGGGGTTGTTGGGCACTAGGTGTCCCTTGATGATGTTATGTTGGAACTTTTGGAAGTTGGCCTAGCGTTCTGGGTAGTTTAGTCCCAAACCATGCTCGATGTGTTGTTTGGTTTAAAACTATCATTTTGTATTGGTCAAACTTGTATCACATTCGTTAATGGCCTTTGTGCCTTTTGTAAACACTAAACTTGTTGTATGTTTTAACGAAACGTGTGGAATGGTTTACATATTTAATTGGCGCGTAAATGTGTATTATATTTAAAAAAAATTTATCGTATGGAATACGGGTTGGGTTGTTTCAAGTGGTATCAGAGCATGGTCTAAGGGATTTAGGTGACTTAAGATAGGTGCCTAGACTTAGACTTTATTGTGCATGCGCTTTTATGCGAGACTTGTAGGACTTTGGGTCTAATCGGGAATTGTTAGTGCTTTGGTTATGTGAACTAACCTCGTGCTAATTGATTTGTGTTGTGTTTAGCAATCATCAAGCGAGATGGACTTTGTACTAGCAAGTTAATGCGACGTGCTAGCGTAACAATGATTAGCTACCATTGTTACGGGTGCAAATCGTGTCAAACAAGTAATGTACGATGATTGTTGAGTAATATGGAGAAGTGTGGGGTATACGTATATGCATACGTGTTATGTCCTTTTGTTTCGTTCGTTGTTTAATCTTTTCCGTTTTATAGAATGAAGATGAGAAACGGACACGACACCAAAAATGGGGGCACTAGTGAGGAGGCCGAGTTGACGGCCAAGATTGAGGCCATTCTTAAAAATCAAAAGGCGGAGTACCTTGGGTGTGTTTGGCGCAAGGGCTTATGGGAGCTTATGAGAGCTTATGGGAGCTTGAACTTATGATTTTAATAAGCTCCAAGTAATAAGCTTTGTTTGGTAGACATAAAAAGTAGAGCTTATGAAAATCATAAGCTCTAGAAAAATAAGCTATTTCTAGTAGCTTATGAAAAAAAAGTAGAGCTTATGAACTGGAGAATAAGCTCCAGCTAGTTTACCAAACACTTATAAAAAATAATAAGCTCCAGCTCCAGCTCTAGCCCATAAGCTCCAGCTCCAGATCCAGCTAATTTCATCCAAACACACCCATTGTGGATATCAAGAAGATGTTCCTAGACTCAATTGACGAACAATTGGTCAATGTAGTCAAAGAACAAATTAAAGCCGTCCTACATGAAGATAATGTGGGAAGACGTGACTTTCTCTATAAGAACTTTAAGGATGCTCAACCACCTACTTTTGAGGGTGAAAGAGACCCGTTAAAGAGTGCCCGGTGGATCTCCGATATGGAGGGGGCCTTTCGAACTTGTGAATGCCCGATTGATAAAAAGACAAGGTATGGTTGTAGCATGCTAAGAGGTGATGCGAAGCTATAGTGGGATGCAAAAATCCAAGTTTATGGCGAAGAACAATGCATGGATTTTACTTGGGATGAGTTCAAAACGGAGTTCTTCTAAGAGTACCGAACTTCGGCCGATCTTACTAGGCTTAAGGATGAGTTACGTTCCTTGAGGCAAGGGTCGATGGATTTGAATACTCTTAAATCCGTTTACTTGTCGAAAACTCAATTTTACCCGGAGTATGTCGGGAATGATAAAATGTTGAAGGAAGACTTTTACCGAATCTTGAATGATAATTATCAAGAGAAGATAAGCGTGAATGTGGTGAAGAGTTTTGATGAATTGTTTGATATGGCCAAAGGTTTCGAGTCGCTCATCTTGAGAAAGAGTGGCTTTACCTTCGGCAAAAAGAAGTTTGAAGCTACTAGTCTTTCGAACTTTTCTAACAAGAAGCACAAGAAGGGCTCCGAGAGTGTTGGTAGTGTTAAGAAGGGTGCTTCTGATGATTTTACTTATGCTTGCTACAATTGTGGGCAAAGGGGGCACATGGCTCGTGAGTGCCCGAAACAATCAACCACAACCAAGCTCACTTGTTTTAATTGCGGTAAAGAAGGGCATAAGAGGCCGGAGTGTCCCGACTTGCGGGGTGATCATGTTAAGAGGTTAGAGAAGGCGGCGGGCACGGCTAAGGGGCGGAATTATTTGATGACCAATGATGAGGCCAGGCATTCCAATGAAGTTGTCTCAGGTACTTTCATGGTTAACTCTAATCCGGCAAAGATATTATTTGATAGCGGTGCTAATTTGTCTTTTGTATCGCCTCGATTTGTGTCTAAGCTTAACAAACCGCTAGCTAAGTTAAGTCATCCGGTAGAAGTTGAAATAGCGGATGGTAAGACGGTGCTAGGGGTTGATGTGTGTAAAGATTGTAATGTTGTGTTTGGTACCGAAACGTTTAGAATCGATCTCATTCCGATGATATTGGGTGAGTTTGATATTGTTGTTGGCATGGATTGGCTCGATCGTTATAGAGCCGATATTGCATGCCATGATAAGTTCATTCGTGTGAGAACCCCAAGTGGGGGAGAGTTGATTATTCATGGTGATAAACGAAGAAGACTCGTACCATTATGCACTTATGCACGGGCATGACGTTTTCTCAAGAGTGGTGGTGTATGTTATCTCGCTCATGTAGTTGATACTCGTGATGAGCCACCACCCATTCGTAAAATTCTGGTGGTTAATGAGTTTGAAGACGTTTTTCCGGATGAGTTACCGGGTGTTCCGGCAGAAAGACAAGTAGAATTTCGCATTGAGTTGGTTCCGGGAGCTACTCCCATTGCTAAAACTTCTTATCGTTTATCACCGACGGAAATGCAAGAGTTGTTAAATCAGACCCAAGAGTTGCTTGAAAAGGGTTTCATTCGACCGAGTTCCTCGCCATGGGGTACTCCGATTTTGTTTATGAAAAAGAAAGATGGAAGTATGCAGATGTGCATCGATTATCGGGAGTTGAACAAAGTAACGATCAAGAATCATTATCCATTACCTAGGATCGATGATTTGTTTGACCAACTCCAAGGTGCAACGTATTTTTCTAAGATTGACTTGCGGTTCGGCTATCATCAAGTGTGGGTCCGTGAGGAAGACATAGAGAAAATGGCTTTTTGAACGTGTTATGGGCATTTTGAGTTTGTAGTTATGCCTTTTCGCCTTACGAATGCACCGGCGGCATTCATGGATCTTATGAACCGAGTGTGCCAACCTATGTTGGACAAGTCGGTAATTATGTTCATCGACGACATACTTGTTTATTCTAAGAGTATGAAGGAACATGAGCACCATTTGCGTGAAGTGTTGAAGACATTGCGGAAGGAGAAGTTGTATGCAAAATTCTCCAAATGTGAATTTTGGCTAAGGGAAGTCCAATTCCTTGGCCATATTGTGAATCAAGAATGTATTCAAGTAGATCCGGGGAAGATAGAAACAGTGAAGAGTTGGGGACAACCGACTACACCTACGGAGATCCGAAGTTTTCTCGGATTGGCCGGTTATTATCTTCTGTTTATCCAAGACTTTTCTAAGATTACTTCTCCTTTGACTAAATTGACGAGGAAGAACATAAGGTTCAATTGGGAGAACGAGCAAGAAATCGCTTTTCAATTGTTAAAAGAGAAATTGTTTCAAGCTCCGGTGTTAGTGTTGCCGAAAGGGGTAGAAGACAAGACGGTTTATTGTTATGCTTCTTTAAATGGGCTCGGGTGTGTTTTGATGCAAAGAGGTAAAGTCATCGCTTACGCCTCTAGACAATTAAAGGAACACGAAAAGAGATACCCGACTCACGATCTTGAATTGGCGGCGGTGGTACATGCGTTGAAAATTAGGCGCCACTACTTGTATGGTGTCAAGTGTACGATTTATTCGGATCATAAGAGTTTGAAACATCTCTTTACTCAACGAGATTTGAATTATCGTCAACGTAGATGGATGGATGTGGTAAAGGATTATGATTGTGAAATACTTTACCATCCGGGAAAGGCGAACGTGGTCGCGGATGCATTGAGTCAAAAGAGTCAACATTCGGCGATACGAGTAGGATCGTTACGCATGATTATCACTAACGATTTTCTTGTAAAGCTTGGTGAGATTCAAATAGAAGCATATGTTCACAACAAGCATGAAGAGCGGATTGTGGGGCAAACGGAGTTCATTACTATGGACTCGCGTGGTTTGTTGTCGTTTCAAGGAAGAGTATGGGTACCTAAGATGGGTGGTAACCGACAAGTGCTTCTAGATGAAGCACATAAGTCAAGGTATTCCATTCATCCGGGTACAACAAAGATGTACTATGACTTGAAGAAAGATTATTGGTGGCCCGGTATGAAACGTGATGTGGTTAAGTATGTTGAACAATGCGTCACGTGTTTGCAAGTTAAAGCCGAACATCAAAAGTCGTACGGTAAGTTACAACCCTTGGAAGTCCCGAAATGGAAATGGGAGCACATTACCATGGACTTCATTACTAAGTTACCGAAGACGGCGAGAACCCAATATGATACGATTTGGGTGATAGTTGATCGATTGACGAAAAGTGCTTTATTTCTTCCCATTCGGGAAACGATATCATCGGAGACTTTATCCAAGTTGTTTATCAAGGAGGTGATATCGAGACATGGGGTTCCTATATCTATTGTTTCGGATCGAGTTACTCATTTTACGTGCCGGTTTTGGAACAAGTTTCATGAAGATATGGGTACTCAATTGAAAATGAGCACGGCGTATCATCCTCAAACGGACGGTCAAACTGAGCGTACGAACCAAACGTTGGAGGATATGTTAAGGGCGTGTATTATTGATTTTGGTGGAAGTTGGGATGAGCACTTGCAATTGGTGGAATTCTCGTACAATAATAGTTACCACACTAGTATTGGAATGCCACCGTATGAGATGCTTTACGGGCGTAGGTGTTGAACTCCCATTTGTTGAGGAGAAGTGGGTCAAAGAGAGATTGGGAGTTCCGATTTGGTCTTGGAGACGAATAGTAAGATTGAAATGATTCGGGCTCGACTTAAAGCAGCACAAGATAGACAAAAGTCTTATGCCGATAAAGGTAGGAGAACGATTGAGTTTCAAGAAGGCGACATGGTAATGCTTAAGGTTTCTCCTTGGAAGGGTGTTATTCGGTTTCGAAAGCGAGGAAAGTTAGCTCCTCGGTTTATTGGTCCTTTCAAGGTTTTGGCACGTATTGGTGAGGTTGCTTATCGACTAGAGTTACCCGAAGAACTTGCCGGAATTCATAACACATTTCATGTTTCCCATTTTCGTAAGTGTCTTGCGGATGACTCGACTTGGGTGCCTTTAGATGAGATTATGTTGAATAACAAGCTAGAGTATGCGGAAGAACCGGTTGCAATCCTTGATGAGAAGGTTAAGATGTTGCGAAACAAGGAAATTAGAACTTTCAAGGTGCAATGGCGACATCGAAAGGGTTCCGAGTTTACATGGTAATCCGAAGAGTTTGTCTTGGTCTATCTTCCGGCTTGTCATGCGGCTTGGATCGCTAGGACGCGCTCCGATTCAAGTGGGGGAGAGTTGTAACATCCCGTTTTTCCCGTACGTATTGAAAGGTACATACTTAATCATTTGTATGTTTATAACTCATTAGCATATGTGTAAATGTATGAATATATGTATAGATATATATAAATGTATACTTGATAATGTGTGCATATGCAAGTATATATGTGGGTTTTGTTAGCGTTAAGTCTTGTGAGACTATTGTTAAAGGCTAGGTGAAAATAGGAAGCGGGTTTAGAATGTACAAATTAAATTAAGTCGAAACTTGTTTAAGATGGTCAAACTGTTCAGATGCAGCCTTAGGCCGCGCCGCGACAAATGGGTCCGCGCCGCGGCATAACAAGTAAACCAGGAACAGAATGAGGGTTAAGAAGGGTTGATTTTCCCGTTGTATGTCGCGCCGCGACGAGTTAAGCCGCGCCGCGGCAATACTGCTGGACAGACTCCGATTTTAGCTCAAATTAAATGACTCTAAAGGGCAAATTGGTAAATTGACGTATAAATCTGATGGGAGCATTAAATCTCATCCACTTGTTCATTTAATTCAATTTCTTTTCCCTTTTCTTTCTATTTTCTCTCCCAAAACTTAAAACCCAATTGAATTAAAAGTGAGATTTGAGAGTGAAGGATTGCGGGTTGATCTTTGAAGCAAGAATTAAAGTTGTTCCTTTTGTCTCTAGCTACCCGTTGATAGTCTCGGTAAGTTCTAACTCTAAGTTTTGAGTTCTAATTGGTTAATGGCTAGGGTTTTGGTTACTAGAGACTTGTATGACCCTTTTGGGGGTAAAATGGGTGAATTTTGGGTTATGTTGTTGTGATGGAACCCTAATAGCCATAATCTAGGGTTGGTCTAATGGAAATGGGATTGTAAGTGTTGATGGTGTTGTTAAGCATTAAAAGCTTGTGAAAATAATGATGAAATGGGAAATAGGTCATGTTTGACAAGTTTGAAAGTGTAAGTGTCAAAATGGGTCAAATAGAGTAATGTTGACCTAGTTTGGGTGAAATGGGTATGAATTACCTTAAGTTTGTGTTAGTTGAAGTTAGTAGACTTTAATTCACTATCTTTAGTGATTAAAGTCGGGTCTTGGCCATTTAAGGGAGGTTTTGGTGTGGTTGAGTCATTTAATGCGAATCGGGTCATTAAATGCTCAAGTATGTGTAATGTGGTTAATTCCACTAGTTGTGTAATTGAATGTGTACTTATGTAATTGGTACTTTGCTTTGAAGCCTTCGGAAGCATTAAATCACCACCGAGGTGTTAAGGTGAGTGGAATAATTATATGCGTGCATATATGATGTATTCATTTGTGTAGTTGAGTTGTGAAGTGTCGACGTGTTAAGACACCACTCCTCACGTGGCGAGTGAAGTGTCAATGTGTTAAGACACCACTCGGGAGTGAAGTATCGATGTGTTAAGATGCCACTCTGAGAGATGTAACGAGTGAAGTGTCGATGTGCTAAGACACCACTCGGGGTGAAGTGTCGAAGTGTTAAGGCACCACCGGGGGTGAAGTATCGACGTGTTAAGATGCCACCCGTGGGGTTAGTGTACGAAGTGTTAAGTGCACTAATGGTTGTTATGAACTCCGACGGTCTTTAAACACCGTTCCCTCGTTCGTTTGGTTAACCAAGGTTGTGTATGTGGGGATTGTAACATATTATAATGTTTAAACTATATGCTATTGTTATGCTAGCTCGTATGGTGGAAGGTTTAGTGTTATACTTGTGATGGTATGACTACTTATAATGCTAGCATGTATGCGGTAAATGCGTAAGTGATTGCAAGTAAGTAGGTTGTATATGTAAACGTATAATTGTTGCACTCACTAAGTTTTAGCTTACCCCTCTCGTTGTTTATCTTTTTAGATGCAGGTGTGGACAAGGGCAAGGGGGTTGTTGGGCACTAGGTGTCCCTTGATGATGTTATGTTGGAGCTTTTGGAAGTTGGCCTAGCGTTTTGGGTAGTTTAGGCCCAAACCATGCTCGATGTGTTGTTTGGTTTAAAACTATCATTTTGTATTGGTCAAACTTGTATCACATTCGTTAATGGCCTTTGTGCCTTTTGTAAACACTAAACTTGTTGTATGTTTTAACGAAACGTGTGGAATGGTTTACATATTTAATTGGCGCGTAAATGTGTATTATTTAAAAAATAATAATTTATCGTATGGAATACGGGTTGGGTTGTTTCATAATCCTTCTAACTTGACTTTTAAAATAAACTAAACACATGTTCTATATCTATATGATATGCTAACTTAATGATTTAAAACCTGGAAACATGAAGAACACCGTAAAACCGGACATACGTCGTCGTAGTGAAATCGGGGGCTGTTTTGGGTTAAAAAAATAAAAAGTATCTTAATCTTTGAATTGGAAGTTTGTTTTCTGGAAAAATGATATTACATATGAACATGATACTATATCCAAAAATCATGGTTAAACACAAAGTGAAAGTATGTTTTTCAAAATGGTCATCAAGATGTCGTTTTTTCGACGGAAATGACTACCTCTTTAAAAAATGACTTGTAACCTATATTTCTGACTATAAACTTATACTTTTTCTGTTTAGTTTCATAAATTTCAGTTCATTATGAAACCATAGCAACTTGAATCACTCAAAACGGATTTGAAACGAAGAAATGACGGGTAAAACAAAATTGGATAAACTTGCTAGTTTTAGCTACGAAAATTTTGTAACAAATCTAGAATAAACATATGCTAACTAATTTATATTGTATTATACATATTATGTAATCTTGGGATACCATAGACACGTATACAATATTTTGACATATCATATCGACCCATCTATATATATTATTTGGAACAACCATAGACACTCTATATGCAGTAATGTTTGAGTTAGCTATAAAGGGTTGAGGTTGATTCCAATAATATATATACTTTGAGTTATGATCTAGCCTGAGACGTGTATACAATGGGTCGTGGATTGATTCAAGATAGATATATTGATTTATTTCTGTACATCTAACTGTGGACAACTAGTTGTAGGTTACTAACGAGGACTGCTAACTTAACAAACTTAAATCATAAAAACGTAATAAAAAATGTTGTGAATATATTCCGATCATAAATTGATATATATGTACATATTTGTTATAGGTTCGTGAATCGACCAGTGGCCAAGTCTTACTTCTCGATGAAGTAAAAATATATGAAAGTGAGTTATAGTCCCACTTTTTAAATCTAATACTTTTGGGATGAGAATACATGCAGTTTTATAAATGTTTTACAAAATAGACACAAGTACGTGAAACTACATTCTATGGTTGAATTATTAAACCGAATATGCCCCTTTTTAGTCTGGTAATCTAAGAATTAGGGAACAGACACCCTAATTGACGTGAATCCTAAAGATAGATCTATTGGGCCCAACAAGCCCCATCCAAAGTACTGGATGCTTTAGTACTTCAAATTTATCATGTTTGAAGGGAGTCCCAGAATGATAGGGGATATTCTATATGCATCTTGTTAAGGTCGGTTACCATGTGTTCACCATATGAATGATTTTTATCTCTATGCAGTTTGCGAAATGCCTGATACGAGATGTGTATTTATGAGAAATGAAATCTTGTGGTCTATTATTACAATTTGATAAATATATAGGTTAAACCTATATCTCACCAACATTTTTTGTTGACGTTTTAAGCATGTTTATTCTCAGGTGATTGTTAAGAGCTTTTGCTGTTGCATACTAAATTAAGGACAAGATTTGGAGTCCATGCTTGTATAATATTGTTTAAAAACTGCATTCGAAGGCATATATTGATGTATAATATTATTGTAAACGATTATGTAATGGTCGTGTGAAAACGCTATATTTTAGATTATCATTATTTGATAATCGTCGTAATATTTTAAAAGTTATGGTTTGTTTTAAAATCGAATGCAGCCTTTGAAAAACGTCTCATATAGAGGTCAAAACCTTTCAACGAAATCAATTAATATGGAACGTTTATAATCAATATGAACGTGACATTTCATAATGTAACAACCCAAGCTTTTCCGTTAAAACTTTGGTTAAATTCTATACGATCGTTAGTTAAGTCATACGATTCTCCTACGCTGAATTTATTTATATACATTTAAGAATATTTAACCGTGAGTACTTGAAATCTACATGTTAAATTATGTGAATTCATACTTAGTTTTTAGCGGATTACTAGAATTAATTAGAATAATATATTATTTGAATAACATGTTTCGGATGATGAATTACAAAGAAAATGCGACGGTTAAGTTAACTACAGAAGATGTCTTTCAAGACTGCGAATCACACGGCTAATGCAAGAATGATTATTTTAATAATTATTTACTTTAGAAAAATAATACTTTTATTTTATTTATTGGTTAATTAATAAATAAAATGCGTAGTTTTCGTTTAAATGCTTCGGTTAGAAGTACTTTGAAATACGAACGGTTGGTAAAAACCGGGAAAACATCTTTGAGACAACGAAACGAATAATAACTTACTTATAATAATTATTTTATATGATTATTATGTTTTTAAAATATAATTAATTTATTAGTTGTTTTAATTAATTAAACCTTATGAATTTGTTTAAACGACCGGTTACATTCCAGGAATTTGGTACGTTTAACGACACCTAGAAATGAACCATACAATCACCTAATTAGCCAAAACTTAACCGGGGAACACACCCATTGGACCCATCAGCCGAAACCCATCAATCCACCCCTTTGGTTTTTATTTTGGGCCATCTTGTATTTTAATCCAAGAAATATTTTGTATTGAGCCCTAGATAAGCCCAATTAAAAACTAAACTGCATCTTATTCTCCCTAAACCTAAATATTACGCAGCTCTCTCCTCCCTCCCCTCTCAAACTCATCGATCATCATCATCTTCATATCACCTTCAATTTTTGATTTTTAACAAGTGCTTGTTTGATAGAAATCGTTCCCTGTATCATTCTCTACAATTTGGTATAAATAATTTGATATTTGGTGGTAAGTTTTTATAAACCCTAGCTTTTAAATTCTGAATTTTTTATATACCCATGGTGAATATTGTTAGAGCTCAAGTCCATGACCAATTGCATGTATTTGGTTGCTTAGTTTGATTGTTTGTGCACCATTGATGAAATTAGTTTTTAGGTCGGGCCATAACTAAACGTTTGAATAAAAAAATTTATATTATTTTTATATGTTTGAAAAGCCCTTGAAAAACTAATAATTTTGAAAGAATCATGGATTTTCGTTAAGTTATGCACCCGTTATGCTTATATGTATTTTTGAATTGTGTATTGTATGAAATTGAATTCTGAATGAAATACCTAGTGATATTGATTATGAAATGTTTACCAACTAATAGATTATGAAAAATCACTCAAGTTAGACTAAGATATCACATGATTTGGATTCCTAAAACTCGTTTTATGATCGTTTGATTATTTATGACAACTTTTGTTGATTGTCACTTAAAACAGATTTAATTGGCTATTAGCTTTGATTCCTGGAACATATTCTTATAAAATTTGAAACGTTTATGATTATTACTTGAATTTTCATGTAGATATTGTAACTTAAGGGTTCCTAGATGTTAGGATAAAGGCATGCGAATATGACCACCCGAATTGGGACTGAATCTGTCCCGAGTGCACATAAAATGAAAAACATGAATTGTGTCATGTTTGTGTTGGAATTCAATATAACAACATGTTCTTAATGTTAACATAATCACTAAACCAATTTAGTAGGATTTATAGCAAGCGGAAGCATGATTTATTAAGAAAACAAGTGTATATATTTGACCAATTTATTTGAATTCCAATTAGACATCAAGTCATAAAATATGCTTACAAAATAGAAGTAGTTTAGAGGTTATACCTTCTCCAAGTTAGGAGGTATATGAGTGATGATGAAGATGATGAACAAGTTTGTAAAACTCAATCCTTTGATGCACCAACACCACCCTTTAAGTTAGTTAAGATTTAGACACTTAACTAACTAATTAACCAAGCTCAAAACCTTTTGTTTTCACCCAAAATTCTGATCAGCAGCAACAAGAAAGGTGATGATGAATGGAGCCTCAAAACTATGAAACCTCAAGAGATTATACCCCAAACTTATAACCAACACCTAGTACTTTTGTTAGGATTATTTGACACTTGAAAACAAGCTTACAAAGAAGAAAAATGATCCTCCTTTTGACCCCAAATGGCCACGGCATTCAGCAGCTGCAGCAAGACTGTTTTATGCAGTTTTTTGCTCTCTCACTTCATGTGTTTGCATGTCTTGGTTACCATTTAGTCAAGGAGCATGCTTATAGATACTAGGAAAAGTATGGGCCATTCTCTAGCATGTTTCTTGAACTCCCAATGCCACTACAAGGATCATGTTATATAATATACATTTATATAAAAAAAACTGAATTTATAAAATCAGTTTTTATAAAACATGATTTTATAAAACACATATTATAAACTTGTATATTATTTGTTATGTATATTTTATAAAACCAATTTTATAAAATGTAACATAACTTAATTAATTATTTAACCTATAAATAATTAAATCCTTGTTTATATAAGTTATTCCATAACTTATATATAAACATATCAAGTAACATTATTTAAGAAACCTTTTCCTTAAAATTCAAGTGTCGCGTATTTAATCAATGATTCAATCGTTAAGATCAAATACTAATAAGGTGTTGGTAAGTTTGTTATTGGGTATGATCCGACTTGGATCATAACACATTAGCCGCATTACTTTAATATGTCTCTCGGGCATAGGAAATACCTTCAATCTCCCACTTGCACGAGAAACATAAGAAATTTAATGCAAGCGATGGATACCACCTAACGACCGTCCATCACCCCCAATATGTTATGACTTGTGCCATTCAATAACATCATCCCTTTAGAGTTCCCATCTCGAATATGAATAGGTGAATCTTTCATTATATCCTTTCGTCCTAGATGTCATGTTAACTCCAAGAGATATAGAGTGATCACACTCTTATAGATTTAACTTTATCAGGCCTTAGACATCTAACTCTCAACGAATAAGAGGGACAAATTCCATCTTGACTACATACGTCCTAAATATGTACCTTGCATTATGCCTGAGCTCTTCCTTGTGAACTACCATATTTTAGAATAGAGAAGGAAAGAATCAAGGCACAATACTTGGTAAATATCCGAACCCAATATGTATCTCAGGTCAGAGGATACAATGATATTCACCTTTACTCAAGATTACATGTGATCAACCACAAAGGCTCCATTTAGTGAATCTTGAGAGCGGGTCTTCCGATATTTGTATATCACAAATATCTATGAACCTTGGTAGCAACCTTGCCCCACATTCAGTCAGTGAATGTATACCAATCTAAGTTCATAATAGTCTAAACCTCACACTTGCTCCCACAAATGTGATCGACTACGGAATTTAGAATAATTACTTATTCATGGATAAAATATGCAAAATAGGAACATAACTCAAAATAAATTAATGCCATAATTATATTAATGAGTTTGAACAATTTCGTTCCGTTACAATACTTAAAACAAATCATGACCAATCACTAGAATATCGAAGCCCTAATGCACAAACATGTCCAGTATGTTTTGCTCCATGTAAGAGCTTCGTGAGAGGATCCGCTATAGTAAGATCTGTGTGAACTTTACGAATACATATCTTTCCCTTTTTCAACTTCATCCCTTATGTAGTTGAATCTCCGCTCAATGTGATGGGTCTTTTGGTGAGCTCGAGGTTCTTTGATTTGAGCAATCGCACCCTCGTTGTCACAAAAGATCTCAAGAGGGTCCTGAATGGAAGGGACTACTCCTAAGTCGTCGATGAATTTCTTCATCCATGCAGCTTCCTGAGCTGCCAATGATGCGGCGATGTACTCCGACTCTGTAGTGGATAAAGAAACAACATCCTGTTTTGAACTCTTCCAAGAGACCGCACCTCCATTTAATGTGAAGACATAACCGGATTGTGATCGAGAATCATCTCGATCAGTTTGGAAACTCGCGTCCACGTAACCTTTTACTGCGAGTTCCTCCTCACCAGACCCATATATTAGAAACATATCCTTAGTCCTCCTAAGGTATTTCAATATACTTTTGACAGCAATCCAATGACTGTTTCTTGGGTTATTCTGGTATCTACTTGTCAGGCTAAGAGTGCATGACACATCCGGTCTAGTGCATATCATTGCATACATGATTGACCCAATAGCAGATGCGTATGGGACTTTCTTCATTCTCTCTTGTTCATCTTTCGTGGTAGGACACTGAGATGAACTGAGAGGCATTCCTCTTTGAATAGGTACCAAACCTTTCTTAGAGTTGTCCATCTTGAACCTTTTCAAGATCTTTTCAATGTATGCACTTTGATTCAAACCTATCAGTTTCTTGAATCTATCCCTGTAGATCCTAATCCCCAAAATGTATTGTGCTTCTTCAAGATCCTTAATGGAGAAGCAGCCTTTTAACCAAGTCTTAACACCTTGCATTGTCAGAATATCATTTCCAAATAACAATATATCATCCACATATAATACAAGGAACATGATAGTGCTCCCACTAGCTTTCTTGTATACACAAGCTTCATCACCATTTTTAATGAAGCCAAATTTCTTGGCTTCCACATTAAAACGATGATTCCACATTCTAGATGCTTATTTCAATCCGTAGATTGACTTCTTTAACTTACATACCTTGTTAGGATGTTTCGGATCGACAAAACCTTCAGGCTGAACCATATAGACATCTTCCTCAAGATATCCATTTAGGAAAGCGGTCTTGACATCCATTTGCCATATTTCATAATCATAATGAGCAGCAATGGCAAATAATATCCTAATAGACTTTAGCATTGCCGCAGGCGAAAAGGTTTCATCATAGTCAACCCCTTGAGTTTGAGTGAAACCTTTTGCTACAAGTCTAGCTTTATATGTATTTAAGTTTCCATGCATGTCGGTTTTCATCTTGAAAATCCATTTACAATCAACTAACTTGGAGTTAGAAGGTTGTACAACTAGTTCCCAAACTTGGTTGTCATACATGGATTGCATCTCAGCGTTCATGGCTTCCTGCCATTTATCTTTATCAATCCTTGATAAAGCATCTTAGTAGTTTGTTGGTTCATCCAAATCAACCACATAGAAACCATCCATGAGAAACCCATATCTCTCAGGAGGATTACTAATCCTACCAGATCTGCGAACGTCTTGTATACTTTGATCATCCATTTGATCATTCTCAACATTTTCATGTTGAGTGATAGTGTCTACCAATTGTGTATCATCTACTTGATCTTGAACCTCCTCAAGATCTATCTTCCTTTCACTATTACCTTCCATTAGAAAATTAGTTTCAAGGAATTCAGCCTTCCGAGCAACAAATACATTTTGCTCGGATGGATCATAGAAATAGTATCCCATATCATCCTTGGGATATCCTATGAAGATACACTTCGTGGATCGAGCATTCAACTTATTGGGGATGTAACGCTTAGGGTAAGCTTCACATCCCCATACCTTTAAGTATGATAGAGATGGAGGTTTTCCAAACCACATCTCATGAGGTGTTCATTCCACTTTCTTGGTTGGGGCCATATTTAAAATACGAGCCGCGGAGCATAGAAAATAACCCCAAAATGATAGAGGTAACGTGCTTCTAGCCATCATAGATCATACCATGTCCATTAGGGTTCGGTTCCTCCTTTCGGAAACTCCATTAAGTTGGGGTGTTCCAGGAGGAGTGAGTTGCGAGATAATCCCACAACTTCTAAGATGATCTTGGAAAGCATCGCTTAGGTATTCACCTCCTCTATCAGTACGAAGTACCTTAATTACCTTGTTGAGTTGATTTTGTACTTCGTTTTAATATTCTTTGAATGCTTCAAAAGTTTCGTCCTTGTGCCTTAATAAATAGACATATCCGAAATGACTGAAGTCATCAATGAAAGTGATGAAGTATCTTTCACCTTTCTTAGTCATGGGCTTAAAAGGTCCACATACATCGGAATGTATTAATCCTAATAAGTCGTTAGCCCTTTCATAGGTCCCTTTGAAAGGTGCTTTAGTCATTTTGCCTTGTAAACAAGATTCGCATACATCAAACGAGTCTAGTTCATTTGATTTCAAAAGTCCATTCTTTTGAAGTGTATGCATTCGATTCTTGTTTATGTGACCAAGGCGACAATGCCATAAGTAGGAATCACTCAAATCCCTTTTGAGTTTCTTGGTGTTTGCATGGAACATTGAGCTATTGTATGATGTGTCATCATGAACCAATTCATAAATACCATTCGAAGGCGAAGCCTTAAAATAGAACACATTATCTAAAGAAACATGGATATCATTATTAATGAAATTAAGATTAAAACCATATTGTTTTAAATGGGATACAGAAATAATGTTTCGAGATAAATCGGGTGCATATAAAACATTCTTCAAAATAAGCTCCAAACCACTTGGAAGCTTCAAAACAAAGTCTCCATGAGCTTTCACTTGCACCCTTGCTCCATTACCCATGAAGAGACTTGTTGTTCCTGCATCTTGATTACTTCTTTTGAACCCCTGCAAAGAATTGCAAATATGAGTTCCACATCCTGTGTCTAATACCCATGTATTAGAAGAAGTAATACTAAGCTCAATGTATACCATACATACATTACCTGAGGTTTGCCCTGCATCCCTCTTTTCCTTCAACTCCTTTAGGTAGACCGAGCAGTTGCGTTTCCAGTGACCCATTTCACCGCAACCAAAACACGAATCTTCCTTGGGGTTCGCTTTACCGGCAACCTTTTGCTTCTTGTTGTTGTTGGTGGGGGTAACCATCTTCCCCTTTCCCTTGCCCTTGCCTTAGTGGGCGGGTCCTTTCCTCTTAGCCACCTTCGGTTTAGAAGTGTTATTGTTTTTGGACCCTCCTTCATTGATCGTAAACACGGGTGAAGCCCTTTTACCCATGCTTGCTTCTGCCATCTTAAGCATGGCATGTAATTCGCCAATGTTTTATCCCAACCATTCATGTTGTAATTCATTACAAATGTGTCAAACTTTTTTGACAATGAGTTGAGAATAAGGTCCGTGGCTAATTCATTAGACACGTTGCAATTTACACGATTTGCTCGATCAATTAGGCTTTTCATCTTAAGGACATAAGATGAAACGGATTGGGAGTCGTCCATCCGACATGCATGAAGCTCTCGGACCATTTCAAAGCGCTCGACACGAGCTTGTCGAAGGAACATCTCCTTCAACTGTGTGATCATGTCATATGCACTATATGCGCGAAGTCCTTTTGGAGTTCGGGTATCATAGTCCCAAGCATGAGGCAAGAAACTTGCAACGAATCGGTGCAATATTTCTCCCAATAAGCCATGCCTTCCGTATCATCCTCGTCTAGTTGATCGGGAATGGGGTCTTCCAACACATACGCCCTATCCTCAAGTTTAAGGACAATTCTTAGATTGCGAAACCAATCCATGAAGTTCGTATGGTTGAGTTTTTCCTTTTCGAGGATTGACCTCAACGATAGGTTGTTAAAGTTGATGGGTGCGTTTGGAATGTTGTTGTTATTGGCGGCCATCTACAAAATTTAACAAAGTTGTTTAAGTATTAATTTTAATTTAACAATCAATACCCTTTAAATCCAATTGATATTTATTAAATTTTAGAATCCAACGGTAAACCATATTTTGGTCAGGTGACCTTTATCCCGTCATTTGATTTTGCTAGGTAGTCATTGTATGACAATTGCAATCCTTTTGCAACTTCTAAGTTATGGAATCATGCAATCCTTTTGCATGGCATATTTATTCCATCAACGCCTATTTGTTCCTCATGCTTCGGTGACCCTAAGTTCATGATTCCCAAATCAAGTCGTCCTACTTGTGTAAACGTGTAAATTTAATATACAAGTGGTTAGGTGACCTTTATCCCACAAGTGTACGAAATTCACCTTAATCATATTAGTTTGCTCATAACGGTTAGGTGACCTTTATCCCATCATGAGTTCCCTAATATTTTTAAGTGTTGCACAAAAGGATGGCGTTTAACTTGTTTGCCTCGTTAATTAAAGGGATTTTAAGTTTTCATAATTTCTAGTTTAAGAAAACTTTATGCCATACACCAACATGCATTTAGTGTATGGTACTTATGAAAAACCATTTTCATGTCTTGTAATTTAGTCAATTACTTGATATAAACCATTTTATATATATGATCCTTATCATGTTCTTAATAACCGTTTATTAATGTCCTTTTAGCCATTTCAATTTAACCGATTAAATTGTAGTTTGGTAAATTTCATGCTGTTAATAATTTAACCAATTAAATTGTAGTTTTGCTTGTTGTTAACATGTGTGATAACTTGTTGTAGTAACATACACAATCCACAATCATACAAGAAATTAAAACAACCACGCATGCAAAACAAATGTTCACAATCAAGCCTTTTGGTAGACATTTTGTTTAGCCGAAAACAAAATGCCACCGGTCAATGGGTAAAACACATAGTAAGAGGTTTTAACCTCCCACTTAACCTTGCATCCACATGCTTCTTGTGTTCTTCCTTGTGATCTTCATGCATCTTCATCTTGTTACAAAATATATCCTAATACATTTTGTCTAGAAAATGAAAATACAACCTAATCTATTTTACATGCCAAATATAAAATAAATTACATAACCAAATGAATATTATAACAAACCAATTGAATGAATAATTACAACCATATTGAAATTAACAAATCAACCAAACAAACATTCATTCAACCACAAGGTCTTAGCTATGATTGTGAACAATAACATATGAACAAATATGACCAATTTGCAAGTTCCAAACCCTCTTGGAACCTCCAAGAATTCGGCCACCTTATCAAACCCACCCAAACCCGAACATTTTTACATTCCATATTCATGCATGTGCATGGAATGCAAATATAGTGGGTTTAAAGACCATAAAAGAAGCATAATCCATAGACTTCGGCTCTAGATACCATTGTTGGAATTCAATATAACAACATGTTCTTAATGTTAACATAATCACTAAACCAATTTAGTAAGATTTATAGCAAGCGGAAGCATGATTTATTAAGAAAACAAGTGTATATATTTGACCAATTTATTTGAATTCTAATTAGACATCAAGTCATGAAATATGCTTACAAAATAGAAGTAGTTTAGAGGTTATACCTTCTCCAAGTTAGGAGGTATATGAGTGATGATGAAGATGATGAACAAGTGTGTAAAACTCAATCCTTTGATGCACCAACACCACCCTTTAAGTTAGTTAAGATTTAGACACTTAACTAACTAATTAACCAAGCTCAAAACCTTTTGTTTTCACCCAAAATTCTGATCAGCAGCAACAAGAAAGGTGATGATGAATGGAGCCTCAAAACTATGAAACCTCAAGAGATTATACCCCAAACTTATAACCAACACCTAGTACTTTTGTTAGGATTATTTGACACTTGAAAACAAGCTTGCAAAGAAGAAAAATGATCCTCCTTTTGACCCCAAATGGCCTATTCAGCAGCTGCAGCAAGACTATTTTATGCAGTTTTTTTGCTCTCTCACTTCATGTGTTTGCATGTCTTGGTTAGCATTTAGTCAAGGAGCATGCTTATAGATACTAGGAAAAGTATGGGCCATTCTCTAGCATATTTCTTGAACTCCCAATGCCACTACAAGGATCATGTTATATAATATACATTTATATATAAAAAACTGAATTTATAAAATCAATTTTTATAAAACATGATTTTATAAAACACATATTATAAACTTGTATATTATTTGTTATGTATATTTTATAAAACCAATTTTATAAAATGTAACATAACTTAATTAATTATTTAACCTATAAATAATTAAATCCTTGTTTATATATGTTATTCCATAACTTATATATAAACATATCAAGTAACATTATTTAAGAAACCTTTTCCTTAAAATTCAAGTGTCGCGTATTTAATCAATGATTCAATCGTTAAGATCAAATACTAATAAGGTGTTGGTAAGTTTGTTATTGGGTATGACCCGACTTGGATCATAACACATTAGCCGCATTACTTTAATATGTCTCTCGGGCATACGAAATACCTTCAGTTTGGAGACTATCCCTTCTGGAATATGAATATTTACATGTTAGGGAACATATTTTATTTGAATGTAAACTTGTAAAACCTGATGCATTATGGGTTATAAGGGTCATAACATGCTAGGTCTAAAATCTGTCCAAATCAGAACATCATACTTTAGATGCAAAACTGTACGAAATGTGTGATTGTAAAATGTGATTATACGAAGGTGTAAACCATATGGCCTAGGTTTATAGAATGATATGAACCTTACCTACTGACATATAAAGAACTATAGGCATACCTTACTTGCTTTGTGTTTTATAGTACACTATTTGGTCATTTAACGGACTGTTTACACGATACGTAATCGTAAACTGTTGAAACTGAAAAAATGAAAACTGAAAGTGGTCAATTGAACTTGGTTTTACTTATTGACCAAGATTGCATATCCTACTCATGTGTTTGACTTTGGTTGACTATCATTGACTAAATTTGACTTTAGTTGACCTGCATGAACTTTGTTGATTACGTGCTGACTTTTACAACTTAATCGAGTCGGACTGAGCATTAAGAAAACTAACACCACGGACTGACATGTAACGACCCAAAAATGGACGGGGAAAAGAATGGGTCTATTAATTAAATTGTAAAAATATGAAGGGCACTTTGGTCTTTTCACATATATTTGTATATAAGCCTTGAGATTAAATCTAGATCTCACTTTTCACCTCATCTTTCACCCACTTAAACACTCTCATCCATTCTTTGAGAGAGAAACCTATTTTTAAGTAAGAAAGCTCAAATCAAGGAGGAAGAAGCTTGATTCGGGTCAAAGCGCGAGTTATAAAGTTGTTCATCTAGTCACTAGCTATGTTTTGATTGTGGTGGTATGTCCTAATCTTGATTATTTTGATTTGTTTGAGGGTTAGGGTTTGGGTTATTGATGAACCTAAACCCATTTTGGGGATTTTTGGGTAAGATTGGATCAAGAGAACCAATAATGACTAACCTAGGGTTTTGAGGTGATAATTGTGTTTATGGGTCTTAAATGGTTAGTCAATCACTAGCACCCTTTGTGTTAAAGTTAATGGGTGTTTATTTGAGTGATGGATGGCCCAAATGGTATGTTGACCTTGAAATGGGTCAAATGAGTCTTGGGTGACCTAAGTTGCCTATTGAGTGTAAAATGCACTAACCTTGTGTTAATAAGTGTATTAAGTCCTAAATTGATTGATATTAGTGATTTGGTTTAATCTTGACCTAGTGTGTGGGTAATGGTGCAAATGGGTCACATTTACACTATGGGTCAAAATGACACTAGGATGGTGAGTGAGTTGGCTGACCAAATTGATTGCGTGATTGATTATATGCATAATGTAATAGGTACGTTACATTGAAGGTTGCGAGCTTGGTTTATCATTCACCGAAGGCGTTAAGGTGAGTGGAATAATTATACGTGTATGTATATAATTTATTTGCTTGTGTGCGGGGGTGAAATGTGGGTTTAAAGTTCGGGCGATCAATACCACATTGTACTTTTCATGTAATAAGGGTTTAAAGTTCGAGCATCGATACCTTATTATCATGAGTAATGCGTGGGATACAGTTTTAAGTTCGGGCGTTCGATACCCTATCCTCATATATGTGGCGTAAAATGTGGGTTTTAAGTTTGGGCGATCGATACCACATTGAGTGTAATGGGTGGTCATAAGTTTGGGCGTTCGATATCACTCAAGGGGCTAGTGATGCATACTAGTGGCGTCTGTGTGGCTAACGGTTCATTCGCGAGAATCGTTCCCTTTGGAATTTTGGTTAACCATGGTTATGCGTTGTAGTGTAGTATATTATATTGTTCGGTTTATATGCTATTGTTTGTGCTAGCTCGTGGTATTGGATATTTAGCGTTATACTTGCGATGGTATGCTATTTAAATTGCTAGTGTGTATGAGGTAATTGTGTAAGTGATTGCAAGTAAGTAGGTTATATATGTATGTGTATAATTATTGCATTCACTAAGCGTTTTGCTTACCCTCTCGTTGTTTACCTTTTTAGGCTCCGGCGTGAACAAAGGCAAGGGTATTCGTTTGGATTAGTGACCTCCCACTTTGTTATGATAGGGGACGCTTTTGGAGTTTGACCAAGAATTTGGGTAGTTTAACCCACAAACACCATGCTCTAGTGTCGTTTGGAAATTAAACTAATGTGGTCGAAACTTGTATGTTTTTGTAACTTAAAGGGGTGAATTGGGTCAAAACTATGTGTTTGATAGTGGAACGCATCATGCGCGACCAAGTGAATTTAATGTTTGAAAATGATAAGGTAAGAAATTGTTTGATGTTGCAATGGAACTTTAAGCATGTCAAAATTTTAGCACCAGTTCCTTACCTGGAAATCTACCTGGAAGTTTAAAGAAAAGTGACACTTGGAAGTTTAGTGTTACCTGAAAGTTCACTTGAAAGTTCACCTGAAAGTTCACTTGAAAGTTTAGTGTCACCTGGAAGTTCACTTGGAAGTTTTATGCTAAAAAAAAAAAAAAAAAAAACCTTTCGACGGTTGGATAACGGGTTGGGTCGTTTCAAGTGGTATCAGAGCATGATCTAAGAAATTTAGGCGACTTGAGATAGGTTCCTAGACTGAGACTTTATTGCGGTTCGGATAGTGCCTAGGCTTAGTGAACTAACTTTGTGATAATTGTTTTGTTTTGTGTTTGCAATCATCAAGCGAGATAGATGTTGTACTATCGAGCTGATGCGACGTGCTCACGTAATAATGAATAGTTACCATTGTTATGGGTTCAAATCGTGTCAAACAAGCAATGTACGACGAGTATTGAGCGAGATGGGGCGGTGTGGTATACGTATGTCGTTTCCATTCGTTTCGTTGTTTAACCTATTCCGTTTTATAGAATGAAGAAGAGAAACAGGCATGATACCGATAGCTGAGGTGCGAACGAAGACTCCGAGTTCACGGCCAAGGTTGAGGACATCTTGTAAAAGCATCATGCGGATTTTCTAGCTGATGTTAAGAAAATGTTCCTAGAGTCAGTTGATGAGCAAGTAACCGATCTAATCAAAGAACTAGTAAATGCTATTATTCAAGGCGATAATTATAACGACTCTCATTTTTCCATTCTATATTTCTCATTTTTCCATTCGATACTTTTCCTTATTAAATGCCCAATAAAATAATTAAACTTAATAATTAAACTTTAATCGATAAAGGTTAAGCGTTAAGAAGTATAAAATACGATAATTAACTTTGTACAAGTTAATAAAAATAATAAGTTAATAAACCCCTTCTCCAAGTCTAACTTGTTCCCTAAGTAATTCCTTATAAAACCCTAATTCTAGAATAATCCTAACACTCCCATAAATAGGGACCTAAGCTAAACCATTCCATGTACCAAATCACAAACAAAAATCACTCTCAAATCTTCCTCTCCCTCTCTAGATTTCGGCCAAAATCAAAATCCACCACCACTCATCGAAATCCTTCAGGATTTCCAAGTAATCTTCAAGTGTTCTTCGCGTTCTTCGTGTTCTTCAATAACCTTCATGGTGTTCTTCAAGATATTCAAGGCTTTGATCTTCTATAATCATCAAGTTCTTCTTTTCTTTGTTAATCTTCTTGGATCATCAAAGGTATAACATAAACCCTAAACAATTTTCATAAACTTTGATCTTTGTTAATTCGTATGCATATTATAAACATGTTATACACAAGTAATTACATAAACACCTAGATCTATACATGTAAAAAAAATATAAATATATACATATGTATGTATAATGTCGACTAGCAAAAAAAAAAAGGGGGAAACTTTGATCTTAAAAACCGTAGACACAATTAGGAGATTTGTTAGTGGTTAATTAAGGAAACAAAATAACTATATATACATATACATATATATCGACACATATACATATATACATGCAAAAAAAATTTTTTGTATATATATATATATATATATACACACGTATATATATATATATATACACACACTAAAACCCTAAACCCTAATTTGAATTATACTACTTTAATCAAAACCCTAGTTTTATTAAAAACATAATTAATTATTAAACCCTAATTCATTAAACCTAACCCTAATTAATTAATACCACTTTAATTATTAAACCCTAATCATTACCTAATCATTACTACATTAAATAAAACCCTAATTTACTAAACCCTAATATATGAAACCCTAAGACATTAATTACTAAACCCTAGTTAGTTAAATACTACATTAAATAACTAACTTTAATTAATGAAACCCTAATACTACTTATACTATTAAATAACATGTTTACACTATTACTATTATTAGCACCTATATCCTACTACTTATATTATAACACTTAAGAACGCTTTGGGATATGTGTTAGAGATGTATAGATCTTCGAACTTTCTTGACGAATGGTTTCTACGAGACTCTAGGCACAGGGTTTGGATTTACGATTTAAAGGGTCCTATGGCTCAAGCCCCTAGATCTGAAATGGCCATTCGAAGGGAAAGGGGTGATTGGAAGCTTATCTAATACGACAAGTATCCTAAAATGAAAAACACTCTTTAAGTAGAAACTTTCTAAGTATAGAAACCTACTAAAATAGGGAACCTACTAAAAATAGGAAACTTTCTAAAAATAGAAACTTACTAGGAATAGAAACTTAGTGAAATGAATTATACATAAACACGTACTTAAACTCAAACATGGGAAAAACACTTAACTACTCTTAAATGTCATAGGTTGACTTTTCCTGCTCACTCGTTCAACTCTCTATTCCGAAGAATAACTCTCTCTCTACTTACTAAGGTGAATTCATAGCCTCTCTTTACTGCTAGCAAACTTACTTACTTTACTTGGGGTGAGACACATGCTGTTTTTACTCTTTTACACTTTAGACACAAGTACCAAACTGTTAAACTATGCTATACCCGGCTATGTCCGACTAAGTCCCTACAGTGATATTTTTAATTGCTGCTGCATGCTTAATTATTGGGGGTAGTCCTATCGGGAGTAACGTCCCCGATACATTTGACTAAGTCTTTGTATTACTTGATAATGAAATTAAAATCGACAAGGACAGACACAACTTGTCATGGGGCAAACTTAAACATTTAGTCTAAATATCACGCTTTGGCATAACTTTAGATCCTGCGGGAGATCAACTTTACAAACTAAATCTTGTGTTCTAAAACTACGGTCAAACTTTTGTTAAACCTATGAACTTCACTCAACCTTTTTGGTTGACACTTTTGCATGTTTTGTCTCAGGTGCTGTTTGATTCAAGCTTACTTATCTACTGCTTATGTGATGCTACTTGGACATAGGATCAAGAGATTATCGCATATTTTACTATTGCGTTTAAACATTTAATTCATTCCTTTGTAACGACATTTCATTTTCCGCTGCGTACTCATTAAAGTTAATTTTCTCATTTAACATTGTTCTCGTTATTATAATATGTTGGTATATTTTGGTATTAAGTCACATTTCGCCCAGGCCCTAACTGGGGGTGTGATAGATTCTTATCAGAGCATAACCAGTCTGTTATAGAGAACCATGATTGCATCTTTATGTGTGCCTTATTTGCTAGCTAGGGTGCCTTAGCAATCTAGGAAACTATAACCTTTCCTGCCTTAGACTTTAAAGCACTTATGATTGCCCTCTAATCTTAACATTTATGCTTTCCTAAACTTGACGAAAATATTCTAATCAAAGTCTCTTTCCTAATGATAGGATGTCAAGCTCAAGCGTTAACAAGCCCAATAAGGCAACTCACAACCCTACTACCGAAGTAGGTGTTGGACACTCTAAAACATCAAGCCCTATTCGAAGGCCTTCTTACAGTCCTGCTTCACCAAACTATAGTCCAAATACTCTGCGAAATTCACAAAGGTCTCCTCAATATTATCCAACTCCGAGAATCGAAGATAAAGGAAAACGTCATGAAGAAGCCGGTCCATCAAGGAAGAGAGCCCGGACTCCTTCTTATAATGATGCTGCTAAGTATGAGGGTTTGCTTCGCCACATGGCGAGAGTGGAGGTCCGTATGGATGAGAAGGACCGCGAAATTAAGAAGTTGGTGGAGGAAAATGTTGAACTAAGAAAGGAATTAAGGCTTCTAAAGTACGAGGAAGAACGCAACACTCGTTGGGGGAAGCAATCACTTGCTCATCTCCAGGAGGATGTTAACTTCCAAACAAAAATGGAGAGAAGCCGAGTTGACAAACAACTTGCCCTAAGGGAATACGACACCAATGCTATTATCAGTCGTGTTACCAACCTTTACGACAATCTCGAATATCTCTACAAAAAGCAAAAAGGGGAGAACGAGCGATATGATAAGTTTGTCCAAGAATCTCTCGAATCTCAAACTGAAAAGCTGGAGAAACTTGTAAAGGATAACATGGAAAAAGTGATGAAGCAGTTTGAGGACGAGAAGAAGAAATATGAAGATTATTTCAATCTTAATATTCTTTAGTTATCTTTCCTATTTTTCCATCTATGTAAAGGCTATGCCTTAAAACTATTTCTAATTCCGAATCGTGTATTAAGGCTTATTTAATACCTCGTTCCTTAATAAAATAAAGTGTTTTATTTATATCATGTGATATTAATACTTTATCTTATTCCTACTTGTAATTGCTCAACCCAATAATTTGTTAACTTATCCGACTTATGTTCACTTATGTAGCGACATCATGGTTCGTCCAACTGCACCTACTGTTAACAATATCGTCTTGACTACTGAGCAATTCCAACAACTACTCACTGCCGCACAAGGCAACAATCAAGCTAACAATCTTAATCCTCAACCAAAACCTTGTTCCTACAAGGATTTTTCAAACTGTCATCCTCCTGCATTTAAAGGGAACTGAGGAAGCTGTCGAACTAGTCCGATGGTTCAAGAAGATGGAATCTATTTTCCGTATTTGTAACTGTGGTGTTGACGATCGAGTAAAGTATGCCACTAGCTCATTGGGTGGTAATGCTTTAACTTGGTGGACTTCTCATGCCAAGTCCGTAGGAATTAATAATGCTAATGCAATTCCATGGGACGAACTCAAAAGCATGATGGTCAACAAATTTTTCCCGAGGAGTCAAGTCCAGAAACTTGTGGCTGAGTTCTGGAAACTCAAGGTCAAGGGTATTGATATTGAGAACTACACCAATCGTTATTTGGAACTTTCTACTCTATGTCCTGAGATGTTTTCTACCAAAGCTGGAAGAATTGAGCGGTATATAGAAGGTCTTCCCGAGGATGTTCAAGGGAATGTTATAGCTGCTGAGAAGGTTACTCTGGATACTGTGATTCTGATGGCACAAAATCTGATGTTGGCCAAGAGAAGAAGAGCGTCGGCCAATAAGCAGGTTGAAACCAAGGATAATGATGGTAAGAGGAAGTTTGAGCCATCTCAAGGTTTGGCTCAGAATGATAGTTAGAAGCCTGTGAATAACACAAGGTCAAATTATAAGGGTACTTATCCCTTCAGTATTCGTTGTGAGAGGCATCACCGGGGGAAGTGTACTGCGGTTTGTGCATTGTGTAAGAAAGTGGGACACGTTGCTAAGACATGTAAGACTCCTCCAAAGGAAAAGGCTATTGTTCCAGCCAAAGCTCCTCCAACCTGCTATACTTGTGGAGAAAAGGGACAAATTAGTCTTAATTGTCCTAAGAAGAAGGATAATCCCACTACTGGAGCTAATGCTACTGCTGCGAAGGGTCATGCGTTTGTTATCACTGCTGCTGAAGCCCGAGATGAGGATGATGTCATCACGGGTACGTATCTTGTTAATAATTATTATGCAACTATTTTATTCGATACTGGTGCCGACCGAAGTTATGTGTCTAGTGATTTTTGTACCCTATTTACTGAAAAGCCTCAACCCTTAGAAACTAAACGATTAGTAGAAGTAGCCAATGGAAAGGTCATGCAAGTCACTATAATCTATAAAAACTGCAACTTAATCTTAGCCGATAAGGAATTTAAGATAGACCTTTTGCCGGTCAAGCTCGGAAGTTTTGACGTTGTAGTTGGAATGGATTGGTTACGTCCATTACATGCTGCTATCATGTGTTACGATAAAACTGTTCATGTTCCATTGGGAAATGGAGATACTCTCATCATCCAAGGTGAAAAGAGTGGTTCCAATCTCAGCATCATCTCCTGTATTAAAACTCGCAAATACCTTATGAAAGGTTATCCAGCTATTCTAGCTCACGTTAAGATGATTGAATTGAAAGAGAAGCGTATTGAAGATGTACTAGTGGTTAAAGACTTTCCCGATGTGTTTCCCGAAAATCTTCCTGGTCTTCCACCTCCTCGACAAGTTGAATTTCAAATTGATTTAACTCCCGGTACTGCTCCTATTGCTAAAGCACCGTATTGATTAGCACCCTCCGAGATGAAGGAATTATCCAACCAGCTCCAAGAACTATTGGATAAAGGTTTCATTCATTCTAGCTCGTCCCCATGGGGAGCTCCTATTCTGTTTGTTAAGAAGAAAGATGGTACGTTAAGGATGTGCATTGATTATCGTAAACTTAACAAGCTTACTATCAAGAACCGTTATCCATTTCCACGTATTGATGATCTATTCGACCAACTTCAAGGGTCAAGTGTCTATTCAAAAATTGATTTGAGATCTGGTTATCACCAACTGCAAGTCAAGGAATCCGATATTCCTAAGACTGCTTTTCGTACTTGATATGGACATTATGAATTCTGTGTCATGCCTTTTAGTTTAACCAATGCTCTTGCTGTATTCATGGATCTTATGAATCGTGTCTGCAAGCCTTATCTCGATAAATTCGTTATTGTGTTCATTGACGATATCTTGATCTATTCCAAGAGTGAAGAAGAACATGAGCAACATTTGCGTATGATTCTTGAACTCTTAATAAAGGAACAACTCTATGCTAAATTTTCTAAGTGCGAGTTTTGGCTCAAAACTGTACAATTCCTTGGACATGTTGTTGATAGAAGCGGAATACATGTCGATCCTGCTAAAATCGCTGCTATTCAGAACTGGGAGATACCAAAGACTGCGAAACATATTCGCCAATTTTTGGGACTTGCCGGTTACTATCTAAGGTTCATAAAAGATTTTTCTCTCATTGCTAAACCTCTTACAAAGCTAACTCAAAAAGGGAAGAAATTTTAGTGGTCCGAAGAACAGGAATCTGCTTTCAAGATTCAAAAGGAGAAATTGACCACAGCTCCGATTCTATCTTTACCTGAAGGTACTGACAACTTTGTTGTTTACTGCAATGCTTCGAAGCAAGGCTTTGGTTGTGTTTTAATGCAACGAGAAAAGGTTATTGCCTACGCATCTAGGCAGTTAAAGAAACATGAAGAGAACTACACCACACATGACCTTGAGTTAGGTGCTGTGGTATTTGCATTAAAGATATGGAGACATTATTTGTATGGTACCCATTTTACGGTGTACACTTATCATAAAATTCTTTGACACATCTTTGATAAAAAATAGCTGAACATGAGGTAAAGCCGATGGCTCGAGTTATTGAACGATTATCACTGTGAGCTGAAATATCATCCTGGCAAGGTGAATGTAGTTGCCAATGCCCTTAGTCGGAAAGACGATGTTAAACGTGTTCGTGCTCTAAATCTAAAAATCAAATGAAATATTATCTCACGAATCTGTGAAGCTCAATTGGAAGCCATTAAATCGACACTTATCGAAGGTGAAGGACCCATTGGTTTTGAGAACCAACTTCAAGTGAAAATGGTATACGGTATTTTGGCAACAAAATTTGGGTTCCTCGTTTCGGAAATCTCGGTGAACTAGTCTTGGATGAAGCTCATAAGACGAGATATTCTATTCATCTCGGTTCCAGTAAAATGTATCACGATGTGAAGCAATTCTACTGGTGGCCTAACATGAAAGCCGACATTGCTACTTATGTTAATAAGTGTCTTACTTGTTTGAAGGTCAAGGCCAAACATCAAAAGCCTTCTGGTCTGTTGACACAACCTGATATTCCGCAGTGGAAGTGGGAATGCATCACTATGGACTTTGTTACTAAGATACCTAAGACTACAAACGGTAATGATACTATTTGGGTCGTAGTTGATCGTCTTACTAAATCTGCACATTTCATACCGATCAAGGAAACCGACAAAATGGAGAGATTAGAACAGCTTTATATTAAATAAATCGTCTCACGTCATGGTGTTCCTATTTCGATTATTTCTGATCGCGATAGTCGATTTGTTTTTAGATTCTGGAAAAATTTTACAATCTGCTCTTGGAACTCAACTCGACATGAGTACAGCTTATCATCTTCAAACTGATGATCAAAGTGAACGAACTATTCAAACCATGGAAGATATGCTACGTGCTTATGCAATCGATTTCGGCAAAGGATGGGATAGAGACCTTCCTTTGATTGAATTTTCCTACAATAACAGTTATCACTCTAGCATTAAAGCTGCACCTTTTGAAGATTTATATGGACGGAAGTGTAGATCCCCTCTGTGTTGGGATGAACTTGAGGACAGACATTTAACTGGTCCTGAAATCATCAACGAAACTACCGAAAAGATCGTTCAGATTAAGCAACGTTTAGAAACTGCCCGTAGCCGACAGAAGAGCTATGCCCATAAGAAACGAAAAGACATCGAATACCAAGTTGGAGATAAAGTCATGTTGAAAGTATCCCCTTGGAAAGATGTTGTTCGCTTCGGTAAGCGAAGTAAACTCAGTCCACGATATGTAGGACCTTTCACAATCACTGAAAGAGTCGGTCCTGTGGCATATCGATTAGAACTACCAACCGAACTCAGTCAAGTACATGATGTGTTTCATGTCTCAAATTTTAAACTGTGTCTTGCTGATGACACAATCGTTATTCCTCTGGATGATGTTCGCATTAATGAGCAAATGCATTTCGTTGAAGAACCTATAGAAATCATGGAAGGAGAAGTCAAACAAACTAGTAAAAGCAACATACCTATCGTTAAACTCCGGTGGAATTCGCGTAGAGGCCTCGAATATACCTGGGAACGCAAAAACCACATGAAACGGAAATATCTCCCTCTCTTCTCAACTGCTGATGCAAACGAGGAAACTACCTAAAAACTTCGGGACGAAGTTTTCAATAACGGGGAGGTACTATAACTAATCTCATTTTTCCATTCTATATTTCTCATTATTCCATTCAATACTTTTCCTTATTAAATGCCCAATAAAATAATTAACCTTAATAATTAAACTTTAATCGATAAAGTTTAAGCATTAGGAAGTATAAAATACGATAATTAACTTTGTACAAGTTAATAAAAATAATAAGTTAATAAACTTTTGTGAGTAAATAAATAAATATAAAGACTTGTGTAATTAAAATAAATAAACTTGGATAATTAAGGGTTATTAAGCTAAATTAAAGTGCAAGGACTAAAGTGAAAAATCATAAACCCTAACCCTAATAAACCCTAGCCAATTTTTTTAGGGTAAAATTACCCTCATACCCCTCTAAATTTTGGCCCGTGCATCCCTCTTTACCCCTTCTCCAAGTCTAACTTGTTCCCTAAGTAATTCCTTATAAAACCCTAATTCTAGAATAATCCGAACACTCCTATAAATAGGGACCTAGGCTAAACCATTCCATGTACCAAATCACAAACAAAAATCACTCTCAAATCTTCCTCTCCCTCTCTAGATTTCGGCCAAAATCAAAATCCACCACCACTCATCGAAATCCTTCAGGATTTCCAAGTAATCTTCAAGTGTTCTTCGCGTTCTTCATGTTCTTCAATAATCTTCAAGGTGTTCTTCAAGATATTCAAGGCTTTGATCTTCTATAATCATCAAGTTCTTCTTTTCTTTGTTAATCTTCTTGGATCATCAAAGGTATAACATAAACCCTAAACTATTTTCATAAACTTTGATCTTTGTTAATTCGTATGCATATTATAAACATGTTATACACAAGTAATTACATAAACACCTAGATCTATACATGTAAAAAAAAATATAAATATATACATATGTATGTATAATGTCGACTAGCAAAAAAAAGGGGAAACTTTGATCTTAAAAACCCTAGATACAATTAGGAGATTTGTTAGTGGTTAATTAAGGAAACAAAATACCTATATATACATATACATATATATCGACACATATACATATATACATGCAAAAAATAAATTTTATATATATATATATATATATATATATATATATATATATATATATATATATATATATATATATATATATGATGTCGTGTATATATATATATATATATATATGATGTCGTGTATATATATATATATATATATATATATATATATACACTAAAACCCTAAACCCTAATTTGAATTATACTACTTTAATCAAAACCCTAGTTTTATTAAAAACCTAATTAATTATTAAACCCTAATTCATTAAACCTAACCCTAATTAATTAATACCACTTTAATTATTAAACCCTAATCATTACTACATTAAATAAAACCCTAATTTACTAAACCCTAATTTATGAAACCCTAGGACATTAATTACTAAACCCTAGTTAGTTAAATACTACTTTAAATAACTAACTTTAATTAATGAAACCCTAATACTACTTATACTATTAAATAACATGTATACACTATTACTATAATTAGCACCTATAACCTACTACTTATATTATAACACTTAAGAACGTTTTGGGATATGTGTTAGAGATGTATAGATCTTCGAACTTTCTTGACGAATGGTTTCTACTAGACTCTAGGCAGAGGGTTTGGATTTCCGATTTAAAGGGTCCTATGGCTCAAGCCCCTAGATCTGAAATGGCCATTCGAAGGGAAATGGGTGATTGGAAGCTTATCTAATAGGACAAGTATCCTAAAATGGAAAACACTCTTTAAGTAGAAACTTTCTAAGTATAGAAACCTACTAAAATAGGGAACCTACTAAAAATAGGAAACTTACTAGGAATAGAAACTTAATGAAACGAACTATACATAAACACGTACTTAAACTCAAACATGGGCAAAACGCTTAACTACTCTTAAATGTCATAGGTTGACTTTTCCTGCTCACTCATTCAACTCTCTATTCTGAGGAATAACTCTCTCTCTCTCTCTCTCTCTCTCTCTCTCTACTTACTAAGGTGAATTCATAGCCCCTCTTTACTGCTAGCAAACTTAGTTACTTTACTTGGGGTGAGACACATGCTGTTTTTACTCTTTTACACTTTAGACACAAGTACCAAACTGTTAAACTATGATATACCTGGCTATGTCCGACTAAGTCCCTACAGTGATATTTTTAATTGCTGCTGCATGCTTAATTATTGGGGGTTGGCCTATCGGGAGTAACGTCCCCGATACATTTGACTAAGTCTTTGTATTACTTGATAATGAAATTAAAACCGACAAGGACAGACACAACTTGTCATGGGGCAAACTTAAACGTTTAGTCTAAATATCACGCTTTAGCATAACTTTAGATCCTGCGGGAGATCAACTTTACAAACTAAATCTTGTGGTCTAAAACTACGGTCAAACTTTTGTTAAACCTATGAACTTCACTCAACCTTTTTGGTTGACACTTTAGCATGTTTTATCTCAGGTGCTGTTTGATTCAAGCTTACTTATCTACTGCTTATGTAATGCTACTTGGACATAGGATCAAGAGATTATCGCATATTTTACTATTGCATTTAAACATTTACTTCATTGTAACGACCCAACCAAAACCGTTATTGACGGCGTCGTTAACTTAGGTCCCGTTGCGTGGTCGTAGTCCCTATATGAGACTCGTTTGACCAAAATTATGTCGCGTTCATTTGAAAGGTACAAAGTTTAGTTTAACAAACGGATCGACAATAAGTTTAAGTTTACAAAGTTATAAAGTATGAATGAAATAACTTGCGACATAATTAGTTTGAAACCACAGTTGCTATAAATAGCGTAAGTAAGTAGACAGAAGTTTGAATCCAAAAATGCTATCCCTAGCGTATGCATGCATGGTAGACTCCAATCAAGTAATCAAAGAGTGCGGAAGCGTGTAACAAATAGCCATGTGAAAACCTGAGAAAACATAGAAGAATCTGTCAACGCAAAAACGTTGGTGAAATCATAGGTTTAGTAAGTATTAAACGTTGTTTTTGAACCACAAGATTTAGTATTCCCATAACGTTGATTATCATAATCGTTTGCATTCCAAAAGTATTGTTCGCGAGCACCCAATTATCAAGACTTAACGTTTCCTTCCATAGAACCCCATCACAATAGTGTTAGAACATACACTGTTTCTCGAAAATATATTTCATCCGTAGACGGTAGCGAACCGTCCGTAATGAGGGTTTGTCAAACCCGTATGGCCACACAATATAAGTTCTCGCTTACACCCTGCAAGTGTAACTAATGATAATCGAATTGAGGATTTTTGTTCTAACTCGCTGTGGAATGTTTGTTTTCCTTGTACTTGTGTTCAAAGTATAAAAGTAAGTAGTACAAAATGTAACAAAGTATATGTTTCTCAGCCCACAATTTAAAAGTATAAAAAGTTGTTGAAAAGGTGGGACTATGATCTCACCTCGAGTGCACGAGTATAAAAGTACTTCACAAGTAAACGTGTGCATGATAGTTGCTTAGCCTTGACCTAAACAAGTAAGTTGTATCAATTAACCGGTTACGACACAAGGTCGGGCGAAATGTGTTCAATTAGTCCTATGGCTCGTTACGACTCGATTAAATATAGCATGTGAATCACGTTGCCAAGTTTCATGCGAGAATCAAGTATAAAAGCATGTTAGAACGATTGCATAAAAGTTTGGTTAAGTTTGACTAAAAGTCAAACTTGGTCAAAGTCAACGAAAAGTCAACGCGTTCGAGTCGGGTCCCGAACTATTTTTCTATGCTAAATATTCATATACAAGTATATTAAAACAAGTTTCATGTGAATCGGAGGTCGGTAGCTAGTCAAACATTTAGCGTGAAATGCGCCAAACAAAGCAGAATCTGGCCAGACCCATTTGCGCGCCGCGCGGGGTGAGGTGCGCGCCGCGCACCATGCTGTTCAGCTATTTTCTGCAGTTTTCAACTTATGCACGAATCCAACTTCAAATACCCATAAATCCTAAACCGTAAACATCCAAAACAAGTATCTTATATCGTTGGAAAGGTATTTTGACAAGGAATACAACTAACCACTTTTCATCAAGCAAAAACATCATTTACAATAACCGAAAACTCGTCAATTGATCAAGAAAGGTTTATTTTCAAAGTTTCAAGTTCGTAAAACGTATTTTATGATTCGGGAATCCAATTCACACATATGATATGCCGTTTTGAAGGTAATGAAGCATACATTACTACTAAACACTAACAATTAACATTTCATGGCATTCAAGCATCAAAAGTTCATGTCAAGAACTATCAAACCCTAGTCAAACATCACAAAATCATTAATCGGGTTTTTGAAGTTTTCTTAATCAACCTACACATCAAAATGTGGCTAATGATACTAGTAACACAATTAAAACATGCACTTTAACAATCTAACAACATTAACTCATCCAAAATCAAGGATTAAGCAAACCCATTTCAAAAACTCAAACTAGTTACTCCAAACCACAAATCGAGCAAACAAAACATATATTCATGTTACACACGAGCCATAGACACTAACTAACACAATTTCAAGTATATAAAACGAATTTAGAGAAATCTAGAGTTTTAGAAATGTTACCCAAACGAGATGAAGTTGGTATCAAATTGTAGAGGATGAAGAGAGGATTCCAAATATGTAATTTGTTTTGTTGTAAGCCTCCTAGATCGAATTTAGATGATGAATGATTGAATTGGGTGTTTGTGTGTGTGTTCTTGCTAGAGAGAAAGAGAGAGAGATGGAGGTGATTGAATGGTGGTGATTGGGGTGGACTAGTTGACCTAGTCAACTAGTTTGCCCCGTGTCAATTTTAGTCCCTCGAGTTTAGAAGCGGGTGCGGGATTTAACCGATCGAATATTTTTAAAACGCTCGAGTAAACGGGTGATGTCAAAATTAAATAGCGGGAATATAATGAACGTTACTCACGGAAACTATTAATTTAAATACGAAAGATTATGTTTTAAAAAAAAAGACGGTGTTAAAATTAAATTTAACGGAAAAACGCGGGATGTTACATTATCCACGCCTCAAAAGAAATTTCGTCCCGAAATTTAGTTGGAAGTAGTAGTTGTTGAATCTTCCTCGAGATCTTGCGTTGCCAATTCTACGAGTGAGGGAGAAGTACGTCCTAGGGTATTTCAACGAATTTTGACGGTCGGGATCATATGTTGTTTTAAGGTTTGGCTTCACGATTTATGGTTTCAACCGGTCCTCCTAGGAAGTGAGGGTTATCGTCGATAGTGAGTTCATCAAAGGAGATAACAAGTTCTCGTTTCGCAAAACACGTCTTTGAGTTGATACATCGAATGTAGGATAAACGGAGACCCAAAATGAGTCGGAAAAGTCTAACGGCTAGCGACGGGTCCAAAACACCCCAAGAATTTAAAGGATCAAAATATCGCGGATTTAGCTTCCTACGTTTTCCCGAAACGGATTGCACCTTTCCAAGGTGGGTCTCTTAACGTGACGCGGTTTCCCACGTGGAATTTGAAATGTTTACGTCTAACATCGGCGTAGCTCTTGGTGATTACGAGTCGCGTAGGGTTTTACCTGAATATGAATAAATTTTCTCGGTTGCTCATGAATAACCTCGGCCCCGGTGAATTGATCATTGTTTACTTGGTTCGACAAAGGAGAATGACGTTTCCGGTCACATGTGGTTTCAAAAGGAGTGACGTTAAAACTCGAATGAAAATCATTGTAGTACGAGGATTCGGTTAAAGGAAAATAATTTTCTCAAGTAATTTGAAGTTGGTAATAAAAACTTGTATTATGGTTTCCAAGGTTTAAATCGCATGTTTGTTCGGTCCGTCGGGTTGTGGATGGTACGCGGTACTCATGTCTAAACGCGGTCCCGAGGCTTTTTGTAAGGTACTCCAAAATCTAGAAGTGAAACGAGGATCTCGATCCGAAACGGGGTACATTTCTCTAAGGCATATTGAACAAGTTTGCTAGAAATTGAAAACGTTAGCTAGGACAAGTTTCTCAAGAAAATTCGCGTCGCGGAAGATTTATCAGTTTCCAAAAACGTTCGTCGGGGCAAGTTCTTATCGGGTTTTGAAAACGATTGTTAGGACTATCCACCCTCGCGGCGAATACTTGTATGACGTGAAGAGTCGCTCTCCATTGAGAATTTAGAATAAGGACCTCCTGAACCGGAAGTACGAGGGTGATGCAAGAGAAGTTTCCGCCCCGATGTGAGCATAACGAGTAAATTGTAGTTAGTCAATAAGACTGCGCGAGGACGAGCTAGTATACCCGTGTGACATACGGTTGAAGTCGAATGGAATCGGTAATTCATTCGGAAGCATAAATATAATTTGACAATAATTGAAGGTGTGTCCCCGGTATGGTTGTTATAAATATTCTCGGAGTTTTCGGATGTCCAAACCTGAAAAGATGAAGTCATGTACATGGCACATGGTGGTGTTTAGGTTGATCGAGTCTAACCACCATCACGCGTCACTAGAACTTTGGTATGTCTTACCGTAATATAACCACGTTGATCGAGTGTCGTTATATTACGCTAACTCATACCTCCATTCCCACATCACTCTATAGATTCAAGTTCGTGTAATCGTGAAGTTTAAAATAAACAAAGTGTAACGACGTCTCTAACGTGACTCGTATTGAATCGAAAGAATTAGTGCAACTATAAAGAAGCGTTCCCCGAGGGAAGTGTATAAATGATTGTTCACGTCAATGTGGTTCGAGTCAGACAATGAGGTATTCAGGTATGAAAAGAGTAACGAGTCATGATAACGAGTAGCACGCAACCGTAGTGATAAATGTTGATGACGATACTCACCTAGAGTAGTGATGGTAGTAACACCAAAAAGTAGATAGTAAGAAACACCAGTGGAAAACCGATAGTAAGTTGAAACGGTGGCAAATAACAATCCGGGAGACAGAGTTCCCGAACAAGTGTGACTAATGAAGTCGTCATCATCCATACGTGTATGAATCATGAATTTACGTGTGTTACCAAAAAGTGGTGGAATACGAGTTCGTATGATGAAGGTTGGGTACCATTAAAAAGTTTGCCTAAGAATGATTCAAGTATAATGCACAAGTAGTCAAGTAAGTGCTATCTATAGCAAATGTATGTCAGAATGCAAATGCTAACTATCCGGTTGTAGTCTAGACTCACTAATGCGTCCTAACGACTCTGTTAGGCACACTAATGCACGTCCTAGTTCCCTACAACCAACGCTCTGATACCACTTGTAACGACCCGACCAAAACCGTTATTGACGGCGTCGTTAACTTAGGTCCCGTTGCGTGGTCGTAGTCTCTATATGAGACTCGTTTGACCAAAATTATGTCGCGTTCATTTGAAAGGTACAAAGTTTAGTTTAACAAACGGATCGACAATAAGTTTAAGTTTACAAAGTTATAAAGTATGAATGAAATAACTTGTGACATAATTAGTTTGAAACCACAGTTGCTATAAATAGCGTAAGTAAGTAGACAGAAGTTTGAATCCAAAAATGCTATCCCTAGCGTATGCATGCATGGTAGACTCCAATCAAGTAATCAAAGAGTGCGGAAGCGTGTAACAAATAGCCATGTGAAAACCTGAGAAAACATAGAAGAATCTGTCAACGCAAAAACGTTGGTGAAATCATAGGTTTAGTAAGTATTAAACGTTGTTTTTGAACCACAAGATTTAGTATTCCCATAACGTTGATTATCATAATCGTTTGCATTCCAAAAGTATTGTTCGCGAGCACCCAATTATCAAGACTTAACGTTTCCTTCCATAGAACCCCATCACAATAGTGTTAGAACATACACTGTTTCTCGAAAATATATTTCATCCGTAGACGGTAGCGAACCGTCCGTAATGAGGGTTTGTTAAACCCGTATGGCCACACAATATAAGTTCTCGCTTACACCCTGCAAGTGTAACTAATGATAATCGAATTGAGGATTTTTGTTCTAACTCGCTGTGGAATGTTTGTTTTCCTTGTACTTGTGTTCAAAGTATAAAAGTAAGTAGTACAAAATGTAACAAAGTATATGTTTCTCAGCCCACAATTTAAAAGTATAAAAAGTTGTTGAAAAGGTGGGACTATGATCTCACCTCGAGTGCACGAGTATAAAAGTACTTCACAAGTAAACGTGTGCATGATAGTTGCTTAGCCTTGACCTAAACAAGTAAGTTGTATCAATTAACCGGTTACGACACAAGGTCGGGCGAAATGTGTTCAATTAGTCCTATGGCTCGTTACGACTCGATTAAATATAGCATGTGAATCACGTTGCCAAGTTTCATGCGAGAATCAAGTATAAAAGCATGTTAGAACGATTGCATAAAAGTTTGGTTAAGTTTGACTAAAAGTCAAACTTGGTCAAAGTCAACGAAAAGTCAACGCGTTCGGGTCGGGTCCCGAACTATTTTTCTATGCTAAATATTCATATACAAGTATATTAAAACAAGTTTCATGTGAATCGGAGGTCGGTAGCTAGTCAAACATTTCGCGTGAAATGCGCCAAACAAAGCAGAATCTGGCCAGACCCATTTGCGCGCCGCGCGGGGTGAGGTGCGCGCCGCGCACCATGCTGTTCAGCTATTTTCTGCAGTTTTCAACTTATGCACGAATCCAACTTCAAATACCCATAAATCCTAAACCGTAAACATCCAAAACAAGTATCTTATATCGTTGGAAAGGTATTTTGACAAGGAATACAACTAACCACTTTTCATCAAGCAAAAACATCATTTACAATAACCGAAAACTCGTCAATTGATCAAGAAAGGTTTATTTTCAAAGTTTCAAGTTCGTAAAACGTATTTTATGATTCGGGAATCCAATTCACACATATGATATGCCGTTTTGAAGGTAATGAAGCATACATTACTACTAAACACTAACAATTAACATTTCATGGCATTCAAGCATCAAAAGTTCATGTCAAGAACTATCAAACCCTAGTCAAACATCACAAAATCATTAATCGGGTTTTTGAAGTTTTCTTAATCAACCTACACATCAAAATGTGGCTAATGATACTAGTAACACAATTAAAACATGCACTTTAACAATCTAACAACATTAACTCATCCAAAATCAAGGATTAAGCAAACCCATTTCAAAAACTCAAACTAGTTACTCCAAACCACAAATCGAGCAAACAAAACATATATTCATGTTACACACGAGCCATAGACACTAACTAACACAATTTCAAGTATATAAAACGAATTTAGAGAAATCTAGAGTTTTAGAAATGTTACCCAAATGAGATGAAGTTGGTATCAAATTGTAGAGGATGAAGAGAGGATTCCAAATATGTAATTTGTTTTGTTGTAAGCCTCCTAGATCGAATTTAGATGATGAATGATTGAATTGGGTGTTTGTGTGTGTGTTCTTGCTAGAGAGAAAGAGAGAGAGATGGAGGTGATTGAATGGTGGTGATTGGGGTGGACTAGTTGACCTAGTCAACTAGTTTGCCCCGTGTCAATTTTAGTCCCTCGAGTTTAGAAGCGGGTGCGGGATTTAACCGATCGAATATTTTTAAAATGCTCGAGTAAACGGGTGATGTCAAAATTAAATAGCGGGAATATAATGAACGTTACTCACGGAAACTATTAATTTAAATACGAAAGATTATGTTTTAAAAAAAAAGACGGTGTTAAAATTAAATTTAACGGAAAAACGCGGGATGTTACAATTCCTTTGTAACGACATTTCATTTTCCACTGCGTACTCATTAAAGTTAATTTTCTCATTTAGTATTGTTCTCGTTATTATAATATGTTAGTATATTTTGGTATTAAGTCACATTTCTCCCAGGCCCTAACTAGGGGTGTGATAATAATGTTGGAAGGAGAGACTTCCACTATAAAAATTTCAAGGATGCTCAACCTCCCACCTTTGATGGTGAACGAGACCTACTCAAGAGAGCTCATTGGGTCTCCGATATGGAGGGGGCTTTCCGTACTAGTGAATGCCCTCTCGATAAGAAGACAAGGTACGGATGTAGTATGTTAAGGGGTGATGCCAAGCTGTGGTGGAACGTGAAAATCCGACTTTATGGTGAAGAACAAAGTATGAGTTTGACATGAGATGAGTTCAAGGCGGAATTTTTCAAAGAGTACTGAACTTCGGCCAATCTTTCGAGGCTTAAGGACGAGTTGCGTTTTTAAAGCAAGGGTCAATGGATTTGAACACTTGATAAGGCTAAAAAGGAACATATATTTCATAGCAAAATCCCCCAAGAAAGACAAGATTTTAGTTGCAATTGTTCCATTTTCAAGTAATATTCGTTTATTTTAAATAAGTGCGAAGACAAAAGGCGAAAACGACGAATTGAAGACACAAAGGTCCAAAAAGCTCAAAAGTACAAGATACAATCAAAAAGGTTCAAATTATTGATGAGGAACGTCTAAAAATGACAAGAGTACAAGTTACAAAATGCAAAGTACAAAATATAAAATTGTACGCAAGGACGTTCGAAAATCCGGAACCGGGACCAGAGTCAACTCTCAACGCTCGACGCAACGGTGTAAAAATTACGAGTCAACTATGCACAAGAATAAAATATAATATTTAAATAATTCATAATAAGAATAATATTAAATAATAAAAAGTTGTTAATTGAGCATAGTTCAGGGGTCATAAGTGAAAATATAATTTCTAAATTCGCCTATAAAAGGCTTTGTAATCGTAATGTAAAAACACACCTTTTTCTATCTTTTTCTTATTTATCAATATCAATTATCAATATCTATATTCTATATCTCTATCATAATGTTAACTTAATAAGATATAACAATAATCTTAATTTTAATTTTAAATTATGATAATAATAAGATTTATGATAGAGATCGTTTGAGTGTGTAAGTCGAAATTCTGTCCGTGTAACGCTACGCTATTTTTAATCATTGTAAGTTATGTTCAACCTTTTTACATTAATGTATCGTAACTAAGTTATTATTATGCTTATTTGAGCCGAAGTAATCGTGATGTTGGGCTAAAATATTAAGAAGGGGTTATTGAACTTTGGACCATAATTAAGGTTTGGGCAAAAGACCGACACTTGTGGAAATTGAACTATTGACTATTAATAGATGGGGGGTATTGTCTAATTGAGTGACAACTCATTGGAGTCTGTCGAACCTATCTTCAAATTAATTAACCTAATAATTAATAATGATTATGGTTGTCCTATTTAGTGATGTTCATATGGAATCTGTTATAATCATTTAATTAATCAATTGGGTTGGGTAATTGATTATTCATTCTGATCAAGTGGATGAATTAATATTCATAAACTAATTAAAACAGGGGTGGATTACATACAGTGATAACTGGTGTAATTGTTGACAGAAGTGATAACTGCGTCACAGTTTAAATCCTTAATCAGTTGGAATATTTGACTTCGGGTATAAGGGTAATTTGACGAGGATACTCGCACTTTATTTTTATGACCGATGGACTATTATGGACAAAAACCAGATAGACGTATCAAATAAACCAGGACAAAGGACAATTAACCCATGGTAATAAATTAAAATCAACACGTCAAACATCATGATTACGGAAGTTTAAATAAGCATAATTCTTTTATTATATTTCTCATCGTATCTTTATTTACTGTCATTTTATTACTCGCAATTTTATTTACTGTCATTTTATTTATTGTCATTATTTTACGCACTTTAATTATCGTCATTTATCTTTACGCTTAAAATATAGAATCGACAAACCGGTCATTAAACGGTAAAACCCCCCTTTTATAATAATATTACTACTTATATAATTATATATATTTTGTATAAATATAGTTAAAAATATAGTAAGTATCACCAGCTCCCTGTGGAACGAACCCGACTTACTAAAAACTACACTACTCTACGATTAGGTACACTGCCTATAGTGTTGTAGCAAGGTTTAGGTATATCCCATCCGTAAATTAATAAAACTTGTGTCATATTTTGTAGTATTTTGTATTAAAAATAATACTATTTCGTACCCTCACGCTACATCATCAAGTTTTTGGCGCCGCTGCCGGGGAGCGCTAAAACGCTATATTTTTAATTATAATAATATTGAAATAAAATATAATAATATAATAATATTGAAATAGAATATAATAATATAATAATATTGAAATAGAATATAATAATATAATAATATTTTAGAATATATTTTGAATCGTAAAAGTTTTAAAAAGTCGTATTTATTAAATACTTCAGGGGTATATTATGTAAATTGTAATTAATAATTTCTATCATGTCGCTTTCATGTGAATAGTAAATTAATTAATTTCTTTTCATTTACTATTCATGAATAGTAAATAAATTAAAAAAAAAGTTTTGAAAAAAAAATAATAATTATAAAAAAAAGTATTAATTTGTAAAAAAAAATCATTTTTTTTAAAAAAAAAAAAAAAAAATTGTAAAAAAAAAAAACGTTTTTTTTTTTAGAAAAAAAAATTCGTTTTTAAAAAAAAAAAACGTAAAAAAAAAAAAAATTATTAAAAAAAAATATATATTTTTTAAGATTTTGTCTATAAAAAAAAATTGTTTTTTTTTTTAGTTTTATTACCTTTAGATTTTTAGACTATAGTCGCAACTTTTAGTATTAAGTTTAGTTTTGCCATAGTTATTTTTACTTCTAGAATTTTTAGGCTTTGCCGTAAAATCCCTTAAGTGCTTATTCCTTAGATTAAGTTTTAGGTGCTTTAGAATTTTACGACGCCGTATTTCGCACTACTTTCTTATTTTTATTTTTCGACGCCTATTTTTCGACCTTTTTATTTTTCGACCTTTTTCGACGCGCAATCTTTTTCTTTCTTATTTCTCGCCATTCTAGTTTTTAGGACTTAGATTTTTTTCTACTTCTTCTCTAAATTTCTTAAAATTACGAAAATTTATTTTAAGTGGTTAAATTGATAGACATCAAAATTTTCTGCTTCGTAGTAATAGTTGGATTTGTACGTGGACCGGGTTATTGGAGCCAAACAGTACTCAATTATATTGAGACCAAACGAATCCTGCCCCTCTGCTGCATCTTTTGGCTATTCGAAACGTGGGCAAAATCAGAAAAGTCTATTGATTGGACAACTTATATAAGTTTTTCTTATTTTTATAACTAATAGGATATTCTGTGAATGCACCGAGCAAAACGTTCACCACCTTTCATACGTTCACCACCTGTAACTCGATCAAGACATCTAGCAAATATTGTCGCCGTTGATTTTTCTTTAGAATCGTCATCTAGTCGAACAAGAACTCCAACTCAAATTTCCGATAATCCATCTTTTGAACCCGACTTCACAATTAAGAACCCGGAGCATATTCAAGGACAATTCCAAGATCCTGAACCACTAATTATTCCTCCTGAGCCACAAACCATTAAATCAGAATCCTCTAGTGATTCGTATTCAACAAATTCAATTATGGAAGTAACGGAACCTCTAAGTATGGAAGATCGAATGAGAGCCACACGCACGGGCCAAGGTCACGCCATTATTAAGCCAGAAGTTAATGCGCCAGATTATGAAATCAAAGGACAAATTCTACACATGGTAACTAACCAATGCCAATTCAGTGGTGCACCGAATGAAGATCCTAACGAACACCTTCGTACGTTTAAAAGAATTTGTACACTATTCAAAATCCGAGAAGTGGAAGATGAGCAGATCTATCTCATGTTGTTTCCCTGGACTTTAAAGGGAGAAGCCAAAGATTGGTTAGAATCGTTACCTGAAGGGGCGATTGACACATGGGATGTTTTAGTTGAAAAATTTCTTAAACAATTCTTTCCGGCATCCAAAGCCGTGAGACTTCAAGGAGAAATTGTTACGTTCGCGCAAAAGCCAAATGAAACTCTATATGAGGCGTGGACAAGATTTGGAAAGTTGTTGAGAGGATGTCCTCAACACGGTTTAGACACTTATCAAATAGTACAAATATTCTACCAAGGTGTCAACGTTGCTACACGAAAAGACATCGACATAACAGCTGGTGGTTCCATTATGAAGAAAACCGCAACTGAAGCTTACAAAATTATTGATAACACAGCCTCCCACTCTCATGAGTGGCATCAAGAAAAAGATATTTTTCGTTCATCTAAAGCGGCTAGAGCCGATTCTAGCCATGACTTTGATTCCGTTTCCGCAAAAATAGATGCTTTCGAAAGACGAATGGAAAAGATGAATAAAGATATTCACGCAATACGAATCAGTTGTGAGCAATGCGGTGGACCACACTTAATGAAAGACTGTCACATTGAACAAACGATGGAACAACGTGAGAATGTTGTCTACATGAACCAAAGGCTGGAAAATAGTTATCAGAATAATTATCAACCGCCAAGGCCAAACTTCAATCGAAATCAAAACATTCTTTACAATCCAAAAGGACCCGACAATAACTCGTATAACCAACAAGGTCCGAATAACCAACCAACTCAAAACAACACTTTCAATCAACAAAGACCTGGCTTGTATAAACCACCACAACAAACCGACGAGAAGAAGTCAAATCTGGAAGAAGTGGTATTTAAGCTAGTTGAATCTCAAACACAATTTATTGAAACTCAAACCCAAACGAATGAGAGGTTTGAGCAGTCATTTAGAACTCAACAAGCTTCCATTTTGAATCTAGAAAAACAAGTAGGTACTCTTGTTAGATTGATGAGTGAAAGGGAACAAGGAAAGCTACCGAGTAATAATGAAGTAAATCCTCGGAATGAAAATGTTAACATGATATCAACAAATTCTGAAAAACCAATACCAGAAGATGGGAAAGTTTTAGATGTAAGTAACAATGAAGAAGTTACACCACCACCACCACCCGAGTATGTAAAGCCAGTGGTGGCACCATACAGACCACCCATCCCGTTTCCAAGAAAAGGAGTTGAGTATGAGCAAGTAATAGGTAATAAAGTTTGTGATACCTCTGGAAAGAAGAAGAAGAAGAATAAAAAAGTGCAAGAAACAAAAACAGTAGAAGTAAACCCGGTGAAGACAGTTCCACCAAATCCTCCACCTAGGGTAGGTGATCCGGGTGAATTTATTGTTCCTTGTCTACTTAGTGACTGTGTCATGTATAATGCACTAGCAGATTTAGGTTCAAGTGTGAGTGTTATGCCTCTTTCATTATATAAGAGATTAGGTGTAGGTGAGTTAACTCCAACGGATATGAGTGTTCGACTCCTTGATCAAACCATTAAGCACCCAGTTGGAATTGCTGACAACCTACCCGTTCAAGTAGGTAATTTAACCTTTCTAGTCGAATTCATTGTCATTGACATAGAAGAGGACTCAAACGTTCCTCTAATTTTAGGTCGACCATTCTTAGCGTCCACCGGGGCGTTATTTGATGTAAGAAAGGGTAGAATGACACTTAGTAATGATGAGAAATCTATCACCTTTATGATTCGAAAGTCTAAATATCCACAAACCAAAACCGTTGAACCGACAAAAACGATTGGTAAGAACCATGTTGTTTTACCAACTCCAACGATAATGCTTAACAATAATAGAACGCCTAAGTGTGGGGAAAATGAAGTAACACCTAATGATGACTTGATAATAAAGAACCCCATAGTTGATACGAAATTAAATAACCCCGTTATTAACAGTTCAATGAAGAAACTTTTTAAACGGGTTATTGATGCTAAAAGTAAGGGAAACTTTAGGTTATATAACCGGTTAGTATCCAATCTGTCGCCTAAAGAAAAGGCGAAGCTAGTTGAATTTGTGGATATTACAGAAAAAGCTGGTCACTGGCTTAAAGCAAAAGTCACAGATATGCAAGTTGATTATGGTCCAAGAGAAATTGACGATGAAGTTAATCACAATTTCGACACCACATCTACCTAAGTGTGAGGAGATTCAAATATTCTAAAAAGAAAATGCTGTTTGGAGTTAGTTGTTCTGTTCTCGTGTAGTTCCGAGAATGGAATTCGATTGGTCTTTTCCGCTAGCAGACACTAAAGAACTAGTTTTCTCCCCCCATTCTGAATTTTTTTTGTTTTTTAGGTTTTATATGAAATTAATATGTTTTCTTTTTAAGTTTTGTGTGAATTTAAAAACAAAAATTTACTTTATTTCATTAAGTTGAAAAAAAATGATTTCTAAAATTCGTCGTGAGTTGAAGACTAGGCCGTTGAGCCGAAATTACTTTACCCGAGGGCGGGGCGAAAATTTTTTTCATCATTATTTTTAATTTTATTGATTTAAAGTATGCCAAAAAAAAATATATTTGATTTTATAAATTTTTGAACGTGGGGTAATATACCCAACTTTAAAAATATGTATATATGTTCGTATTTTATCATGTAAACAACAGGGTAAAACAACGCACTTTCAAAGACTAACATTAAGTTCAGCAAAAGGTACTGATTTTGACGACAAGATGCAAAACAACAAATGTGATATAATAAATGAAGGAATGAACGATGAGGCGCGCCATCTATCATTCGACGAGCTTTGTAATTACAAACTGGGTATTTTTAATCACTTTTCTACACTAATCACCCTCATGAATTAATAATTATAGTCTGATTTCATGCAAATGAGGGCATTGCATGATCTCAAGTGTGGGGAAGGGTTATAAATTCTCTCGGGTTTATACTTGGCTTATTTTCTAAATATTATGAAAATTTTAAAATTTTTTAACTAAATGAATTCAAAATCATGTTTATACATATTTATGAACGATAAAACTAGGTGTTAATGCCGAAATTATCGTTACCTCGGAAAGGACATAAATTGAGAAACAACCTAAAATGTTTGAATTCATTTAAAATGGAATAAAGGAGAATAAAAAGGCAAAGAAAGAAACTAAGTGTGGGGAGAATGTACCAAGTTATTCAATTAAAAATTATCTATCACATATCTTTGTACAAGATTATTGCAGGTACTTTTGTTTTGGATGATACTAATCAGTTTTACCCGGTTTACTGTAATATATTTGAAAGAAAGATGGATCTACACGATGAATCAATTCCATCATTAAAAGGAAGTAAAGTCTTCCGAAAAAACACGCGCTTCTTGATTTAGGTCATGAAGTTGTCGTCCAGACCAGCTGTAGGTTGACGAAAAACCTAGAAAAGTCATCACTAAAATCAGCAGGAAATCCACGGACCTCAGCATCAAACAGGGTCGCCAAGTGGTCAGATTTATCCTAACCATGAGAAGGATTTATCTCGTACAATGGGGAGGCACCGTGCAAATTAGCTTGATAAGACTAATGAATCAGATCCCCAGAAAGGATAATCTCCTTAAAGATTAAAAATCAGCTTTTAAGACTGATATTACTCAATCCTTGAGATTGACCTTAAAGATTGAGAATTCAAACTCATGGAATTCAATGATATCTAAACTCGAGCTTGAACGAGAAAATATTTTGATCAAAAATACAAACCGATTTGTTTTCTGAAAACCCATTTTCAATGCGTTCATTACCATTGAACGTAAAATCCTAGAAATTCACCTGGAATTCATTAGGTCACCTGAACCAAATCGGGTGTCAACCGTAAGAACGGTGGTTGCATAGCATGGTCGGAGACAGGACCTTGTGCCAGACCGAAAAATCATAGGATGATCTTTACTATCGCTCCTACCAAGGATAGTTCTAGCATCCGACACGTTAAAAGACCATAATCATCTGCATGTCACGGGACATTGCCTTAACAGTTTCTTGTTCATCGCTTTCCTTTACAACCGGACGGTAGTTTACCGAAAGATAATATACGGAACAAGTAAACTGGATGTGTACTTTCCGATACCGGGATAGCAGTGGATTACACGAACCTAAAAGTTTTAGCCAAAATATTGATCCACAAATATATTTTGCAACACCGATGATGGATCAAATCAGAAAACTTGTCTAGGGTAAAATCTAGCTTGAATTTTCAAAAGATCAAATGTTTTCATAAAGATCCAATTTCCTTAAAGGATCTAAATTTTTATAGTCATGTGGGACTGTAAACCGCCTTTCAAATGTGCACTTTGCTTTGGAAACCGAAAGTAAATCGGCTATTTGATTGCAAGTGTCGTTGTCCTAAACCCAAGGCAACTGTGGATGACACACCCACCTTTAACCATATCGTTACTATCATTGTTTATACCGCTCTATCAAAATCACTGATGTACAAAGTGTGAAGAATAAAGAAGTGATTCGTGTGATGTATTATATTATTTCAAGACTGTATTGCTTGAGGACAAGCAACGCTCAAGTGTGGGGATATTGATAAGGCTAAAAAGGAACATATATTTCATAGCAAAATCCCCCAAGAAAGACAAGATTTTAGTTGCAATTGTTCCATTTTCAAGTAATATTCGTTTATTTTAAATAAGTGCGAAGACAAAAGGCGAAAACGACGAATTGAAGACACAAAGGTCCAAAAAGCTCAAAAGTACAAGATACAATCAAAAAGGTTCAAATTATTGATGAGGAACGTCTAAAAATGACAAGAGTACAAGTTACAAAACGCAAAGTACAAAATATAAAATTGTACGCAAGGACGTTCGAAAATCCGGAACCGGGACCAGAGTCAACTCTCAACGCTCGACGCAACGGTGTAAAAATTACGAGTCAACTATGCACAAGAATAAAATATAATATTTAAATAATTCATAATAAGAAAAATATTAAATAATAAAAAGTTGTTAATTGAGCATAGTTCAGGGGTCATAAGTGAAAATTCAATTTCTAAATTCGCCTATAAAAGGCTTTGTAATCGTAATGTAAAAACACACCTTTTTCTATCTTTTTCTTATTTATCAATATCAATTATCAATATCTATATTCTATATCTCTATCATAATGTTAACTTAATAAGATATAACAATAATCTTAATTTTAATTTTAAATTATGATAATAATAAGATTTATGATAGAGATCGTTTGAGTGTGTAAGTCGAAATTCTGTCCGTGTAACGCTACGCTATTTTTAATCATTGTAAGTTATGTTCAACCTTTTTACATTAATGTATCGTAACTAAGTTAATATTATGCTTATTTGAGCCGAAGTAATCGTGATGTTGGGCTAAAATATTAAGAAGGGGTTATTGAACTTTGGACCATAATTAAGGTTTGGGCAAAAGACCGACACTTGTGGAAATTGAACTATTGACTATTAATAGATGGGGGGTATTGTCTAATTGAGTGACAACTCATTGGAGTCTGTCGAACCTATCTTCAAATTAATTAACCTAATAATTAATAATGATTATGGTTGTCCTATTTAGTGATGTTCATATGGAATCTGTTATAATCATTTAATTAATCAATTGGGTTGGGTAATTGATTATTCATTCTGATCAAGTGGATGAATTAATATTCATAAACTAATTAAAACAGGGGTGGATTACATACAGTGATAACTGGTGTAATTGTTGACAGAAGTGATAACTGCGTCACAGTTTAAATCCTTAATCAGTTGGAATATTTGACTTCGGGTATAAGGGTAATTTGACGAGGATACTCGCACTTTATTTTTATGACCGATGGACTATTATGGACAAAAACCAGATAGACGTATCAAATAAACCAGGACAAAGGACAATTAACCCATGGTAATAAATTAAAATCAACACGTCAAACATCATGATTACGGAAGTTTAAATAAGCATAATTCTTTTATTATATTTCTCATCGTATCTTTATTTACTGTCATTTTATTACTCGCAATTTTATTTACTGTCATTTTATTTATTGTCATTATTTTACGCACTTTAATTATCGTCATTTATCTTTACGCTTAAAATATAGAATCGACAAACCGGTCATTAAACGGTAAAACCCCCCTTTTATAATAATATTACTACTTATATAATTATATATATTTTGTATAAATATAGTTAAAAATATAGTAAGTATCACCAGCTCCCTGTGGAACGAACCGGACTTACTAAAAACTACACTACTCTACGATTAGGTACACTGCCTATAGTGTTGTAGCAAGGTTTAGGTATATCCCATCCGTAAATTAATAAAACTTGTGTCATATTTTGTAGTATTTTGTATTAAAAATAATACTATTTCGTACCCTCACGCTACATCATCAACACTCTCAAGTCCACTTTCTTAGCGAAGACCCAATTTGAAAGGACCCGTCCTAATCCACCTGGATGAAGTCATCAACATTTGGTCTCATTGCGATGATCGGCTCCAAGTAATGTCCTTATATTGAGAATGCACAGCGGAAGACTTAATTCGTACCTGAGAATAAACATGCTTTAAAGTGTCAACCAAAAGGTTGGTGAGTTCATAGGTTTATCATAACAATCATTTCAATATGCTAATAGACCACAAGATTTCATAATCATAAACATAATACACTCGCAAGTGTATGTAAAGCATTCTAAGTGGTTGAGCACTTGGTAACCATACTTAACATTTAATCAACGTCGCATATTCCCTTTATTATGAAATTTCACTACACCGTACCAAGTGTAGTCACCAAAATGAAGTACTGTGCAACCGTTGAATACTGGTCGTCTAGTCTGGTTGGGGTTGTCAGGCCCGATAGATCTATCAACAGGATTCGCGTTTACAATACCCATGTAAATAGTAGTTACCAAGCTACAGGGAAATATGCCAGTGGTACAACTCAACGTAGAATATATTTTTAAGTACTTGTGTCTATTTTGTAAACATTTATAAAAGCAGCGCATGTATTCTCAGCCCAAAAATATATATTGCAAAAGCAATTAAAAAGGGAGCAAATGAAACTCATTTTTGCCTTGAAGGTATTTAATTCGACTTGGTCTCCGATAGATATCACGAACCTAACCATATATATAATATATCAACATATTTTCTTTTTAAGTAATCGTTATATATATATATATATATATATATATATATATATATATATATATATATATATATATATATATATATACTTTTAATATTTTCTTAGTCCGTGGTTAGCAGTCCGATGTTAGTGGTCCACAATTAGTTGCTTAAATAAAATAAATAAAGACCCCATCGTATTCGTATTGATCAGAATTAATCTCGACCCATGGTACCATGTTGTCAAATGACGTGTTGCGTACATAAAGTACCGTGTTGTCAAATGACGTGTTGCGTACAATCATGAGGTCTTATGATTAATCTTCTCGTGTTGTTTACGGGTGGTCCTGAAATATATAAAATCAAATCATAAGTAATTATATATAAAATATCATATTAATTAGAAAAGATATGATTAATTTACTTTTTCTTCAAATATTTTCGTAGCTAAACTAGCTTCGGAAACCCAATCTTGTTTTAGTCGTAGTTTCTTCATTACAACTCCGTTTTTGTTGGTTCAACTTGCCACTTCCTTGGATCTAGTCATATTTTAAGAATATGAAATTAAAATACCTTAGTTTGTATTTGAAATCATAGGTTATAGGTCAAACTTTGGTGAAACTTATGAAAATGATCATTTTCCATCATAAAAACAACATTTAATGATCATTTTTCTAAAAATACTTACACTTTGAGTTAAACCATGAAATTTTTATGTGTTAACATATTCATAAGAAATATCATTTTTCCAGAACTTGAACTTCCAATTCAAAGTTCAAGATGGTTTTTAATTATCCAACCCAAAACAGCCCCCGGTTGCACTCCGACGACGTAGATTCAGTTTTTAAGATGTTCTTTGTAAAACCAAGTTATATCTTGTTAGGTTAGCATATCATTATGATATATTATAGGTCTTGAAGTGTTATAAAAGTCAAGTTAGAAGGATCTATTTATTTTGCGAACAAGTTTGAAATCATTCAAACTATGTTCTTGTTGTTAAAATTTTATACCACAAAATAAGATAGCTATATGAATATGAATTGAATAAGATTATGAACAAGGTTACTACCTCAAGTTACTTGGACAAAGTTACTGCAAAAGATAAGAAATAATCTTGGAATCAAAGAGTGGTGGAGTTAGATCAAAAGGTTGGAAGTAAACTTCTTCAAATGGGTGGTTATTTTGATATGTTCTTGAAAGAGTTTTCTTATGGTGTTTAAGGCTTGTAATTGAAGCTAAATGATGGGGAAAATGCTTGGAGATGATCAAGTATAAAGTTAGGAGTATTTTGAGAGAGAAATGAGGGTGTAGGTATGAGAAAATGGAGTGAAGAAATGGTGTTCATTTATAAAAACGTTTTTAGTTTATAAAGAAAGAAAAGGATTCCTAATTTTGTTTTCTTACTAATAATTCATACTACTTGACAAATCCTAGTTACCTCATATCTAGGGCAGTAATAATGTTGATTAGGATGTTGATTTGATGTATATATACCAATAGTAAATATGTATAGAAGCTGGGTATGATACGGGTACATATACCTAGATATACGTATAGAAATCTTGAGGAAACAAAACGAGAATTCAAATATAGCTATCTTTTGTGAATATACTTATATTGTTTTATGTATTTAAGTCCTTAAAAAGTGATTAAATACATTATATATACGATACATGTATAAGCATTATAGATTATAAGTATATATATCAAAGAATGTTATGTATAGTTATCGTTTTGAAAACTTAAGTTAGTAGTTTCAAAATATACTTATAACTCATTGTCATTAGTACACAATGAGACATTAAACCATCCTTAGATCATGTTAAATATATATAAATACATATATATACTCAAACGTATAATTATCGTATGTTATATAGTTCGTGATATCATCGGTCATATTGGACGGTCAAACGTTGTGTAAAACTCTTTTCAAAAACACAAGTCTCAACAATTTGGATTGCTTATCATGTTGGTATGGTTTAATTTATGTAAATATTAATCTCATAAGTATAATTTGGTCGGAAAATTCTGGGTCATTACAGTACCTACCCGTTAAAGAAATTTCGTCCCCGAAATTTGATAGAGGTTGTTATGGATAACAATAAGAAGGTTTTCATGACAAATATAAGGTGATAATTGAGTTTTATCATCATTGAGTAATGTAGATAAAACGATTCGATTATGCGAAGAATATAAATGAGACTATCGTAAAAGAGTGAGATGAGTAAAATATATTCGTCTTAACCGATGACGTAGTTATGATTGATTTCCGGGATTTAAGGGATTTAAAGAGAATCTTACGTAATAAGATTTGGTTCTTTGGTAATTAAGGAAATCAGGATCTTCTTTGATTATATGCAATAATCTGTTTCGATTGCTCTGTCGGATATTTCACTATAAATTCACCCCTCCGTTTCCTTATTTTCCACGACTCACACCTTCTATTCTTTCTCCCTTGATTCTTACTTTAAAGCATTCATCAATATGCTCCATCCAGTCCTGATTCTTGATATACTCCTAACTTTTATATCTGTCATTCTTCTTTTTTATCTACCACCAGAAGAATCTATTTACTTCTACTATACTCTTGTGTTTATAGTGTTTCGAATTCTCCCGTGTCTCTATATTGCTATCTGCATCGATATACACAGTTTCTAATTTCGGGGTTATTATCGGAGTTTATATTCTTCATTATTTTTCCGAGCTTCATGCTTTCGTTTTCTCTTCCCGACTTCGAGTCAAGCGAGTAATGGTCCGGAATTCGTAGATATGAAATTCAGAATGAACATAGCTAATGCTCTAAAAAGAAAATGGTAATAGAACGATTTTGATTTGTTAAATTACCAGAATACCCTGGAGAAGACCGAGTCATCCAGAAAAATATTCTCTTGATATGTTTAGAGATTAGATAGAATGTAAGAGTCGTGTAAATGGCACATGATGATGGTACTGTGAATCATCATGCTTCATTAGAAACTCGGCATGACTTACTGTAATATAATGACGTTGATCAAGTGTCATTATATTATACTAATCCATGCTTCAGTTCCCAACACTACTTCAAAACATTCATATTTTAAATCGAAGGTTTCAGAATTTAGAAACTAACACAGTTTCTTTTATGTTGCAGATATTACGGAGAGATAAATGATCTCAGATAAGAATAGTTGTGAAAATATCGCCAGAAATATGGAGGATATTTATAATAGAACATACGAGAATATCTTAGAATTTCTAATATCAATGGATGATGAAAAAGATTTGTCTGTGAAGGTTTAGAATGAGAAATAAGATGTTTGCTAACGATTTTAGCAGGCACAGAATCATTTGGATTCTTTGAAGGCAAACTTATTCTTTGTGATTTGTCCACAGCTTTCTTCATAGTTTCGCATAATCCGCTTTTCGGTACTAAATTTTCTATCGAGCGTTCCTAACACTCCTTTCTTTATCATCAAACTTTTGGCCATTAAGATCATCTACAACATGCTGCTTCGTCAGCATTTTCAAAGTTAACTGATCTGGGACATCGATTATCAAACCGAGGTAGTTTCAGGAGAATAGTGTTTTTAGAATGATTAATCGCTGATGGTAATATTGTGGAATATAAAAGGCTCCCCAGTAAAAATAAAGAGTACGCATATATATTGCGGTTATAATAAAGTTGTTTCGGATGAAAAGTCGGAGTTGACTTGCTGGAGCTGTGAAAAATTAGCTACTTTGGAAAGGGATTGCAAAACGATCTTCGGTAATAACAATGTCAAAGGAACTAGAACAGATACGTGTCAAACGTTTACTCAGTTTCCGAGGGTTTTTCAGGTGCATAACTATATGCATCAATCTTTTCTTCCGTAGATGAAGTTCGGTTGGTTTGTCCTCTCAATTGAGGTGTTTTTAAGAATCATGATAGATTTGAACGCTGATTGTAATCGTCGAGATACAATGAGGTTTAAGATGAAATCAAGTGGCAATCTTGAAGAAATGTTTAGTTTCATATGTTATAATTAATATTTTAATTCATTTTAATTGTCCAATGTCATTAGTCCACAGTCGATAGTCCATAGTAACAGTCCAATAATTCATATATAGTTTAATATATAATATACGAATTAATTAATACGTCTTGTGAAACGTATACGTCTCAGACTCGATCACAACTCAAACTATATATATTATTGTAGAATCAACATCAACCCTGTATAGAGAACTCGATCATTACTGCATATAGAGTGTCTATGGTGATTCCAAATAATATATATAGGTGCGTCGATATGATATGTCAAAACATTGTATACGTGTCCCGATATTTAAAGTGCGTAAAATAATTACAGAAATTAAATGACGATAAATAAAAGTGCGATAATTAAATTGCGATAAATAAACTGCGATAAATAAAATGTAATCAGTTAGCTAGGAACAGTTAGCTGGAACAGTTAGCGTGGATTCTTAACAAAATTTTTCATAGTTAATTTGTTTGTTTCTAACAGATTTTATTTTGTCATATGTTTTCTTCATATGCCACTTGTTGGATTCTGGAAAGTCAAAATCCAAATATGAAATTGAATGAAAATGGCTTTTCTGCGGTGAACGGATACGTATATCGGTGGTTGTAAGTAGGATAGTAAATGACTGTTGAATCAGCTTCGACGAATGTACAATGTAACTTATTAAGATGAAATCTAATTATTCCTCGGGTATTATCTACCCGTTAAAAAAAATTCACCATTAATATTTTGTACAAAAGAACTTTTAATTACAATCTTTATGAAAACATATATACATATATATTTTCTTCAGATGAAATCATGAATTTAATGAGTTAATATGATATTAATCTCATTTGCTTTTCGGTTTGAGCTAGAATAAGAAATCTCTAAAACTTTTTGAAACCACATATTCTTCGCAGAATATCAATGAAGTTATGGATCAATACTTCATCGTTCATTATTGTTGGTACTCCTTGGTATCTATGGTGCGTATAATGTTGATGTTTGTGGGACAGATTATGATGTCGAGACGTGTGATGCGGATGTTGTTTGTTAGTGGTGATGATGATATTGTTGATGTTATTGATGGTGGTGCTGATTATGCTGCTGGTGCTGCTTCTGGTGTTTGCAACCTTCGCACCATGTTCTCCAAAGCCGTCACGCGAGCGCGAAGTTCGTTAATTTCTGCTAGTACACCGGGATGATTGGCGGTTGGAGCGAGCGAATGAACAAGATTTGTAATATGGGATAGTATATAATCGTGATGAGATACTCTAGAAATGAGAGAGAAAATGGTGTTTCAAATAGGTTCGCCGGTATGTGCTTAAGGTTCATCGCCAAGAGGGCAATTTGATGGATGGAATGGATCACCTTCTTCTTGTCTCCAGTGATTTAGTATATTACGAACCCATCCCCAATTCATCCAGAATAGATGATGGGAAATTGGTTGATCCATTCCGGTGACGCTGCTTTCGGAGCCCGAATGGAAATCCATATCGGCATAACTGTCGGAATCTGAATAATTCGAACTAGATGCGGAATCCATCTTGTATAATGGGGAAAATGAATTTTTGGTATGGAATAGATTATAGGAGTTAGATTTGGTACTCTTCAATACATAATTTACATATGTATATATAATACCAAAATCCCGTAAATTATGGAGAATCTTTGAAAAGATATCAGTCAAAGTTCGCAATAACAGATATGCTAAGATAAGAATTCGTCTATACACTATCAATGCAGTAAATGCAGTAAAACGTGTCTAGACTTATGAATGATAAGCAGGTAATTTCCTAAGGATGATAAGCAGATGATTTCCGACTAGAAATGATAAGCAAAACTTTTGACATGTAGACACGGTCGAAGTCCAGACTCATTAATGCATCCTAACAACTACTAGTTAGACACACTAATGCAAGACCTGGTTCGCTACGACCACCGCTCTGCTACCAACTGAAAGGACCCGTCCTAATCCACCTGGACGAAGTCATCAACATTTGGTCCCATTGCGATGATCGGCTCCAAGTAATGTCCTTATATTGAGCAAATGCACAGCGGAAGACTTAATTCGTACCTGAGAATAAACATGCTTTAAAGTGTCAACCAAAAGGTTGGTGAGTTCATAGGTTTATCATAACAATCATTTCAATATGTTAATAGACCACAAGATTTCATAATCATAAACATAATACACTCGCAAGTGTATGTATAGCATTCTAAGTGGTTGAGCACTTGGTAACCATACTTAACATTTAATCAACGTCGCATATTCCCTTTTATTATGAAATCTCACTACACCGTACCAAGTGTAGTCACCAAAACGAAGTACTGTGCAACCGTTGAATACTGGTCGTCCAGTCCGATTGGGGTTGTCAGGCCCGATAGATCTATCAACAGGATTCGCGTTTACAATACCCATTACCAAGCTACAGGGAAATATGCCAGTGGTACTGATGTCATTGCGAGGTGTATACAAAATAGTTTATATTTTACTAGGAAAAACTATTAAATACGATACAATTTTACACAAGATATTTATTTATTTATAGAATGGATATACTTAAACCTTGCTACAACACTTATAGGCAGTGTACCTAATCGTACAGTAGTGTAGTTTTTAGTAAGTCCGGTTCGTTCCACAGGGAAATCTTTAAACAAAGCGTAACGCTATATTAGTTTACTTTTATAAAAATACAAACATATATATAAGTAATATTATTATTATAAAGGGGGGTTTTTACCGTTTAATGACCGGTTTGTCGATTTTAAAACTTTAGTCGCAGTTAAAACCTAATGTAAAATATAAAATAAATACAAGACTTAAATTAAAGCGTAAAGTAAATAACGATAATGAAATTGCGAATAATAAAAGTGCGATAAAATAAACTTGCGATAATTAAAAAGTACGATAATTAAAAGTGCGATTAAATAACAATAAATAAAAGTGCGATAATTAGAAGTGCAATTAAATATAAAATAAAGGAAATTAAATATGAAATAAAAGAATTATGCTTATTTAAACTTCCGTAATCATGATGTTTGACGTGTTGATTTTAGTTTTATGCCTATGGGTTAATTGTCCTTTGTCCTGGATTATTTAATATATCCGTCTGGTTTTTGTCCATAACAGTCCATCAGTCATAAATATAAAGTGCGAGTGTCCTTATCAAATTATTCTTATACCCGAAGTTAAATATTCCAACTAATTGGGGATTCGAATTGTAACAAGGTTTTAATACTTTGTTTAATGAATACACCAGGTTATCGACTGCGTGTAAACCAAGGTTTTACTACTTTGTTAACAATTACACCAATTACCCTTGAATGTAATTTCACCCCTGTTTTAATTATTCTAGTGGCTATTAATCCATTCCCGTGTCCGGTTAAATGAACGATTATTCGTACATATAAATACCCCGCCCATCGTGTCCGATTGAGTGTATATGGTAATTTATAGGGACGCCCAATTGTAAATCTTTATATTAACATTAACAAACTTTCATTTAGTTAAACAAATATAAAGCCCATTAATAGCCCATAGTCTAATTTCCACAAGTGTCGTTCTTTTGTCCAAACCCCAATTATGGTACAAAGCCCAATTACCCAATTTTAGTAATTAGCCCAACATCATGATTACTTCGTTTTAAATAAGCATAATAATAACTTAGCTACGAGACATTAATGTAAAAAGGTTGAACATAACTTACAATGATTAAAAATAGCGTAGCGTTACACGGACAGAATTTCGACTTACACCCTTACAACATTCGCTAACATACCCTTATTATTAGAATTATATTTAAAATTAAAATTAAAATATAAATTATATATATATATATCGTATAGATAGAGAGATGAGAGAAATAGAATATGAAAAATGATCAGAATTCGGTTTGCTTTATAGCCAGAGTTGATTTTTGGGGCTCCGCGACTCGCGGCAAAATCCTCTTCAAATTCCGCGAGTCGCGGAGAATGTATTTACAGCTCACACCCTTGGAGTTTCTCTGCCGACGGTTTTATAATATATATATAATATATATATATAATTAATATAATTAATTATATATTATATTATATTTATATGCATAGTTAACTTGTAATTTTTAGTCCGTTGCGTCGAGCGTTAAGAGTTGACTCTGGTCCCGGTTCCGGATTTTCGAACGTCCTTGCGTACAATTTTATATTTTGTATTTTGCGTTTTGAATCTTGTACTCTTGTAATTTCGAGACGTTTCTTATCAATAATTGGAACCTCTTTGATTGTCTTTTGTACTTTTGAGCTTTTTGGTCGTTTGCGTCTTCAATTCGTCGAATCTGTCTTTTGTCTTCGCCTTTTATTATTTAAACGAATATCACTTGTAAATAGAACAATTACAACTAAAAGCTTGTCTTTCTTGAGGAATAATGCTATGAAATATATGTTCGTTTTTAGCATTATCAAATATTCCCACACTTGAGCGTTGCTTGTCCTCAAGCAATATTGTCTTGAAATACTAGAATCACTTCTTTATTCTTCACACTTTGTACATCAGTGATTTCTATACGGCGGTATAAACAATGGTAGTAACGATATGGTTTACAGTCCCACATGACTATAAAAATTTATATCCATTAAGGAAATTGGATCTTTATGAAAACATTTGATCTTTTGAAATCTAGTTTTTACCCTAGATAAGTTTTCCGGAATAACCCTTTACCGGTGTTTGCAAAATATTTTTGTGGGTTTGGTGGGTTTCAGATTTGAAAATTTTAGCTCAAAACTTGCGGTTTTGTGTCACCCACTTGCTAACCTTGTATTTGGAAAGCAACACGTCCAGTTTACTTGTCCCGTATATTACCTTTCGGTAAACTACCGTCCGGTTGTAAAGGAAATCGTTGAACAAGCAACTGTTAAGGCAATGTCCCGTGACATGCTTTTGATTATGGTCTATAACGTGTCGGACACAATTACTATCCTTGGTAGGAGCAATAGTAAAGCTCACCCTTATAATTTTTCGGCCTGACACAAGGTCCTGTCTTTGACCATGCTATGCAACCACCGTTCTTACGGTTGACACCCGATTTAGTTCAGGTGACCTAATGAATTCCAGGTGAATTCCTAGGATTTTACGTTCAATGGTAATGAACGCATTGAAAATAGGATTTTCAGAAAACAAATCGGTTTATAATTTTGATCAAAATATTTTCTCGTTTAAGCTCGAGTTTAGATATCATCGAATTCCATGAGTTTGTAATTCTCAATCTTTAAGGTCAATCTCTAGGATTGAGTAATATCAGTCTTAAAAGCTGATTTTTAATCTTTAAGGAGATTATCCTTTCTGGGGATCTGATTCATTAGTCTTATCCAGCTAATTTGCATGGTGCCCCCCCATTGTACGAGATAAATCCTTCTCATGGTTAGGATAAATCTGACCACTTGGCGACCCTGTTTAATGCTGAGGTCCGTGGATTTCCTGCTGATTTTAGTGATGACTTTTCTAGATTTTTCGTCAACCTACAGCTGGTCTGGACGACAACTTCATGACCTAAATCAAGAAGCACGTGTCTTTTTCGGAAGACTTTACTTCCTTTTAATGATGGAATTGATTCATCGTGTAGATCCATCTCTTCTTTTCTTTCATCGGGTAAAACAGTTTAGTTTAGTCCAAAGCAAAAGTATTTTCAGTTATTTGTTACAGATATATTGTGACATATGTTTAAGATAACTTGGTAAATTTTCCCACACTTGGCTTTTATTTTCCTTTTTATCGTCCTCTATTCCATTTTAAATGAATTTTAACATTTTAGTTTGTTTCTTAATTTATGTCCTTTCCGAGGTAACAATAATTTCGGTGTTAAAACCTAGTTTTATCGTTCATAAATATGTATAAACATGATTTGAATTCATTTAATTGAAAATTTTGAAAAATTTTACTAGAATTGGGTAGTCAGTATATAAGACTAGGGCTGTTCTTTTTTATCAGAGAGCACTAGATTCTAATACAACTACTGCTTTACTAGTATTTTTAATGGTAACCAAGTGTATAAAGTAAAAATTTTTAAAATCCGAAAGAATTTAACCCCTTCCCACACTTAAGATCTTGCAATGCCCTCATTTGCAAGAAATCAGTAACAATTTAAATTATTGAGGGTGATTAGTGTGAAAATGATTAAATTTTGCCAAAGTTTCCAAATATATTGGCGTTTGTTTGCTGAATGATAAATGGTGCACATCATTTGTTCATTCCGTCTTGTTGTTATTTCACATATATTTTGCATCTTGTCGTCAAAATTAGTTGCTTTTGCTGAACTTAATGCCAGTCTTTGAAAATGCGTTGTTTTACCCTGTTGTGTACATAAGATAAACTGCAAACATATATACATATTTTTGAAGTTTGATATATTACCCCACATTCAAAAATTATTAAAATCTAAGAATAAAAGTTAGATAATTATAAAAATGATTACAATATTAACAAAAGTATTAAACGTATCAATAATTACAAATTACAAAATAAAAAAATAAGTAAACTAAGGATGATATTGGTACCAATAGGGGTTCCAGGCATAACCATAAGTGCTATAGAATGCTTCGGCAGGGTCATACGTAGGATATGGTGGCTGCATCTCTATAGACCAAGGAGGGAAGATGGGTTTCGGTGTAGGAATATAGTTTCTACCTATATGTTGGCAATGAGCTATGATTTGGTTCTGATGAACTTGCCAATCTTCAAATGCTCTCTGTCTAGCATTTTCGTATTCCTGAGAAGCTATAAACCTATGCATTTCTTGCATCTCATTCCCCCCTCCTACATTACCTTGTTGCTGGTTTCTCTCCACCTGTGGATGTCTACCATGGTATCGTACTGCGGCGTTATTTCGCCTCTTCAAAACTTTCGCACCATGGTATACATTTAAACCTATAGTATCGCGGGGTTCCGGCTCTTCTAGTAATAATCCCCCCCGACTTATATCCACACCGAGATATTCACCAATCAAAGTAATAAAAATACCACCTCCTATTATGCTATGTGGTCGTATCCCCCGAACCATAGCTGATAAATAATAACCCACACAATATGGTATACTTACAGCGCTTTGTGGGTCACGAATACACATATGGTAAAACAAATCCTGTTCATTTACTTTTTCTTTGTTCTTACCCCTTTGTGTAATCGAATTAGCTAAAAACCTATGTATCACTCTTAATTCGGCTCTATCTATATCCAAATAAGAGTAATTTCCCCCTTTGAAATGGTGATGGCTTGTCATTTGACTCCACACACCGTGTGTATCAAAATTCTCATCTATCTTTCTACCGTTTAGTATCAATCCTCTACAATCGGCAGACGCTAACTCCTCAGGCGTATATATATGTAAAGCCTGAGCCATGTCCAGTAAAGACATGTGGCGCATCGAACCGCCTAACAAAAATCTAATAAAAGAATGATCGGTTAAACTAGCTACCCGATCATTCAACTCTATACTACATAACAATTCTTCACACCATACTTTATATACAGGTCTGCGTATGGTGAATAAACATATCCAGTCATTAAAAGAAGAATTACCATACCTCTGTACAAGTAATTCCCTAATTGGCCCGGCCAATTCTACAGCTTCTAAGGGTCCCCATTCTATGACCCTCGGTACCTCAACAACCTTGGAATGAAGAGTATGCAAACCCCGTTGATATTTTGGATAATCTATCCAAAGTCTGTCAAATCTCAGGTTCGGGTGCAACTCTTCCAAGTGCATATCGGAAAAGGTCATGACTGGATGAGGTACATCCTGCTTGTAGTAGTTATCCACCTCCTGTTGTTCCAAATTCTCAGCAGGAGCATTGCGGGCTTGGGATGAAGATTCACCCCTTTCATTCTGCAAAACACATCAAACACAATTTTTGTGCATCCAAATATGCATTAGTGTCAGCAAAATCATCAATCAAAATAATTACAATGACATTATCAATTTATATCAAACTTAAGCTCATTTTCACATTTTTATCAAATCTACACTTTTTCAAATAAGCATATACGAAAATGTTCGCCAAGTTCATAAGCATTCAACTCAAATAACATGTCAAAATAATCATTACTAACAATCAAACAAGTCTCAAATGGCATTATCTTTCAAAAATCAAGTTCATGAATTTTAGACTTGAAAAAGTCCACTTTAATTCTCAAAATCATGTTTAGGCTCAAAGTTTGGATCATTTAACTACCTAGACATGTTACACTACTCAATTTAGCAACAATTCATGACAAAAATCGGCCATAACCTGTTTATATCAAAAAGCCCCAAATTTGCTCAAGAACACAAACCCTAGATTACTCAAAATTTGAAGTTTAAGGCTTCTAATCATGTTAAACAGCATCAATCTAGGTTATACAAGCATAATATGTAGTGACCCGAACTTTTCCATGTTTATATATATTAATTGAGATTGATGTTTACATGATTAAATGTTTCCAACATGTTAAGCAATCAAACTTGTTAAGACGTGATTAATTGAAATAGGTTTCATATAGACAATTGACCACCCAAGTTGACCGGTGATTCACGGACGTTAAAACTTGTAAAAAAAACTATATGATGACATATATATGGTTATATATATAGTTAACATGATATTATGATAAGTAAACATATCATTAATTATATTAACAATGAACTACATATGTAAAAACAAGACTACTAACTTAATGATTTTGAAACGAGACATATATGTAACGTTTATCGTTGTAACGACATTTAATGTATATATATCATATTAAGAGATATTCGTACATCATAATATAATGATAATATAATAATTTAAAATCTCTTTTGTTATTATAAACATTGGGATTAACAATATTTAACAAGATCGTTAACCTAAAGGTTTCAAAACAACACTTACATGTAACGACTAACGATGACTTAACGACTCAGTTAAAATGTATATACATGTAGTGTTTTAATATGTATTTATACACTTTTGAAAGACTTCAATACACTTATCAAAATACTTCTACTTAACAAAAATGCTTACAATTACATTCTCGTTCAGTTTCATCAACAATTCTACTCGTATGCACCCGTATTCGTACTCGTACAATACACAGCTTTTAGATGTATGTACTATTGGTATATACACTCCAATGATCAGCTCTTAGCAGCCCATGTGAGTCACCTAACACATGTGGGAACCATCATTTGGCAACTAGCATGAAATATCTCATAAGATTACAAAAATATGAGTAATCATTCATGACTTATTTACATGAAAACAAAATTACATATCCTTTATATCTAATCCATACACCAACGACCAAAAACACCTACAAACACTTTCATTCTTCAATTTTCTTCATCTAATTGAACTCTCTCAAGTTCTATCTTCAAGTTCTAAGTGTTCTTCATAAATTCCAAAAGTTCTAGTTTCATAAAATCAAGAATACTTTCAAGTTTGCTAGCTCACTTCCAATCTTGTAAGGTGATCATCCAACCTCAAGAAATCTTTGTTTCTTACAGTAGGTTATCATTCTAATACAAGGTAATAATCATATTCAAACTTTGGTTCAATTTCTATAACTATAACAATCTTATTTCAAGTGATGATCTTACTTGAACTTGTTTTCGTGTCATGATTTTGCTTCAAGAACTTTGAGCCATCCAAGGATCCATTGAAGCTAGATCCATTTTTCTCTTTTCCAGTAGGTTCATCCAAGGAACTTAAGGTAGTAATGATGTTCATAACATCATTCGATTCATACATATAAAGCTATCTTATTCGAAGGTTTAAACTTGTAATCACTAGAACATAGTTTAGTTAATTCTAAACTTGTTCGCAAACAAAAGTTAATCCTTCTAACTTGACTTTTAAAATCAACTAAACACATGTTCTATATCTATATGATATGCTAACTTAATGATTTAAAACCTGGAAACACGAAAAACACCGTAAAACCGGATTTACGCCGTCGTAGTAACACCGCGGGCTGTTTTGGGTTAGTTAATTAAAAACTATGATAAACTTTGATTTAAAAGTTGTTATTCTGAGAAAATGATTTTTATTATGAACATGAAACTATATCCAAAAATTATGGTTAAACTCAAAGTGGAAGTATGTTTTCTAAAATGGTCATCTAGACGTCGTTCTTTCGACTGAAATGACTACCTTTACAAAAACGACTTGTAACTTATTTTTCCGACTAGAAACCTATACTTTTTTTGTTTAGATTCATAAAATAGAGTTCAATATGAAACCATAGCAATTTGATTCACTCAAAACGGATTTAAAATGAAGAAGTTATGGGTAAAACAAGATTGGATAATTTTTCTCATTTTAGCTACGTGAAAATTGGTAACAAATCTATTCCAACCATAACTTAATCAACTTGTATTATATATTATGTAATCTTGAGATACCATAGACACGTATACAATGTTTCGACCTATCATGTCGACACATCTATATATATTTCGGAACAACCATAGACACTCTATATGTGAATGTTGGAGTTAGCTATACAGGGTTGAGGTTGATTCCAAAATATATATAGTTTGAGTTGTGATCAATACTGAGATACGTATACACTGGGTCGTGGATTGATTCAAGATAATATTTATCAATTTATTTCTGTACATCTAACTGTGGACAACTAGTTGTAGGTTACTAACGAGGACAGCTGACTTAATAAACTTAAAACATCAAAATATATTAAAAGTGTTGTAAATATATTTTGAACATACTTTGATATATATGTATATATTGTTATAGGTTCGTGAATCAACCAGTGGCCAAGTCTTACTTCCCGACGAAGTAAAAATCTGTGAAAGTGAGTTATAGTCCCACTTTTAAAATCTAATATTTTTGGGATGAGAATACATGCAGGTTTTATAAATGATTTACAAAATAGACACAAGTACGTGAAACTACATTCTATGGTTGAATTATCGAAATCGAATATGCCCCTTTTTATTAAGTCTGGTAATCTAAGAATTAGGGAACAGACACCCTAATTGACGCGAATCCTAAAGATAGATCTATTGGGCCTAACAAACCCCATCCAAAGTACCGGATGCTTTAGTACTTCGAAATTTATATCATATCCGAAGGGTGTCCCGGAATGATGGGGATATTCTTATATATGCATCTTGTTATTGTCGGTTACCAGGTGTTCACCATATGAATGATTTTTATCTCTATGTATGGGATGTGTATTGAAATATGAAATCTTGTGGTCTATTGTTACGATTTGATATATATAGGTTAAACCTATAACTCACCAACATTTTTGTTGACGTTTTAAGCATGTTTATTCTCAGGTGATTATTAAGAGCTTCCGCTGTCGCATACTTAAATAAGGACAAGATTTGGAGTCCATTCTTGTATGATATTGTGTAAAAACTGCATTCAAGAAACTTATTTTGTTGTAACATATTTGTATTGTAAACCATTATGTAATGGTCGTGTGTAAACAGGATATTTTAGATTATCATTATTTGATAATCTACGTAAAGCTTTTTAAACCTTTATTGATGAAATAAAGGTTATGGTTTGTTTAAAAATGAATGCAGTCTTTGAAAAACGTCTCATATAGAGGTCAAAACCTCGCAACGAAATCAATTAATATGGAACGTTTTTAATCAATAAGAACGGGACATTTCAGTTGGTATCAGAGCGTTGGTCTTAGAGAACCAGAAAATTTGCATTAGTGTGTCTTATCGAGTTTGTTAGGATGCATTAGTGAGTCTGGACTTCGACCGTGTTTTCTTTAAAAATGATTGCTTAACATTTTTGTTGGAAACTATATATTTTTAACATATGAATATTATGTGATATATTAATCTCTTAACGTGTTTGATATTATGTGATAGATGTCTACCTCTAGAACAAGTCCCATTGATTCACCTAATAATAATGAAGAGTCAAATGTAAATTGGAATGATTTGTGGACTGATTCACAAGTTCCCGAAGAGGAACCGGAAGAAGAGTCGGAACCGGAAGAAGAATCGGAACCGGATGAAGAAATAGAACCGGTGGGGGAAATAATAAAACGGTTAAGTAAAAGAAAATCCTCAACCAACCGACCAAAGTTAATTATGGTCAATGGTGTTTCCGCCAAGGAAGCAAAATATTGGGAGGATTACCAATTCTCCGATGAATCGGATTCCGACGAGAATTCCGATGATGTTATAGAAATTACCCCAACTGAATTTAAAAAGGCAAAAGAAAATAATAAGGGAAAGGGCATAAAATTAGAGAAATCTAATTCCAACCCCGATGAACTTTATATGTATCATCAACCCCCGAAGTCCTTAAGTTGTAACAATGACCCGGGAACCTCTAAACCACCAGGTTTTTCTAAACCAATGTGGACAACGACGGCTCGTATTAGGGGAACATCATATATCCCTAGAAACTTGGCAAAACGAACCAAAACCGAAGAAGAAGAAACGAGCGAGTCGGAATAAGATAGTTGTATTCGTGTGGTATAATATATGGAATATAGTGTTCTTATGCTTTATGATATATGTAAAAATTGCTTGTATTAATAAGTATTTTTTTTATGAATCTAACTCTTGTCTATTTTACAGTTTAAAAACACAAAATGGATAGACAACCCAATATTTTAAGAGACCTACCCGGAGACATGATTGATGAAATCTTGTCTAGAGTCGGCCAGAATTCTTCGGCACAACTATTTAAGGCGAGATCAGTTTGTAAGACATTCGAAGAACGTTCCAAGAATGTCTTGGTTTATAAGAGACTTTCGTTTGAAAGATGGGGGATATCACATTGGGAAACCCATAAGTTACGATGTGTTTACTTTGACGCATATATTGCGGGGAACCCAAATGCTATTTTACGCAACGGGTTAAGAAATTATTTTGACTCAATATATCCGAATATTGGACTTCGTGATTTAGAAAAAGCGGCTAACATGCAACATAAAGAAGCATGTTATGCTTACGGATTAGTAATGTTCGCTTCTCACCAAAGTGAGAACAAGAACATCGGGCTACAACTATTAAACAAAACGTTTCCACAAGTGACGGAGTCGGTAATTGGGGTAAGAAATGAGGTTTTTAGATTATTACGGGACTGTTGGACATTACGTAACCCTCGTCCCTTTGATGATGTTACAACACGCTGTCTTATCAACGGCCATAACGGTTATGTTGCACAAGACCAAGGATGGGAAGTAGTCCTAGTAAAACCAGAATGCATGACTTGTTTCTGGACGTATGAATTACGTGTCTTTATTGCCTTTGCTGAACGACTTGTGTACTAGCTAGAATTGTCTTCACAACTATCTTGTATCAAAGTTATTGTGTGCTATATTTCATGCTTTATGTAAAATAAGCGGTATTGTAAGTTTGTAAAATATTGTATAAAAGTTTGAACGCGAAATATTATTATAATCAGTTTTTCATATAGAATTGTAGTAGTTGAATTGTATATTAGCTACTAAGTATGAACTTAACGGGTAGGTACTACCCGAATTTAAACTTATAAAACGCTAATATGAAGAAAAAGCTTTTATAAATGAGTTCATATTATGCTACGAAATACTATTAACTACTCTTAATATTCTGTATGATTAACTTGTTCCATTTAACTATTTTGAAGGAAATGGCACCGACTACTCGACACACCGTGAATATGAATGAAGAGGAATTCCGTACTTTTCTAGCTTCAAACATAGCCGCAGTACAGGCTGCGCTACATACCAACAATAACCTTGGATCTAGCAGTACAGGAAATCGTGTAGGATGCACCTACAAAGAATTCACTGCCTGCAAACCTTTGGAATTTGATGGAACCGAAGGACCGATCGGATTGAAACGGTGGACCGAGAAGGTTGAATCGGTGTTTGCCATAAGTAAGTGTACTGAAGAGGACAAAGTGAAGTACGCTACGCATACCTTCACAGGTTCTGCGTTAACATGGTGGAATACCTATCTAGAGCAAGTGGGACAAGATGATGCGTACGCACTACCGTGGTCAGCATTCAAGCACTTGATGAACGAGAAGTACCGTCCCAGAACCGAGGTCAATAAGCTCAAGACAGAACTTAGAGGGTTACGAACCCAAGGATTTGATATTACCACGTACGAAAGACGATTCACAGAATTGTGCCTATTGTGTCCGGGAGCATTCGAAGATGAGGAAGAGAAGATCGATGCGTTTGTGAAAGGATTACCGGAAAGAATCCATGAAGATATAAGTTCACACGAGCCCGCCTCCATACAACAGGCATGTAGAATGGCTCACAAACTAGTGAACCAGATTGAAGAAAGAATTAAAGAACAGACTGCTGAAGAGGCCAATGTGAAGCAAGTCAAAAGAAAGTGGGAGGAAAACGGTGATAAGAATCACCAATACAACAACAACAGCAATTACAACAATAATCGCAACAATTATCCCAACAATCGCAACATCAATCGCAACTACAACAAACGGCCCAACAACAACAACAACAACAACAACAACAACAACAGCAACTACAACAATCATCCCAACAACAATAATAACCGCAACAACAACAACAATCAGAAGCAACTATGCCAAAGGTGTGAAAAGAATCACTCGGGGTTCTGCACCAAATTTTGCAACAAGTGTAAAAGAAATGGTCATAGCGCGGCGAAGTGTGAGGTCTACGGACCAGGGGTTAATAGAACGAAAGGAACAAATGGTGTCGGAACGAGTAATGGCGGAGCAAGTAGTGTCGGAGCAAGTTATGCCAATGTAGTTTGTTATAAATGTGGAAAACCAGGCCACATTATTAGAAATTGCCCGAACCAGGAGAACACGAATGGACAAGGCCGTGGAAGAGTTTTCAATATTAATGCGGTAGAGGCACAGGAAGACCCGGAGCTTGTTACGGGTACGTTTCTTATTGACAATAAATCTGCTTACGTTTTATTTGATTCGGGTGCGGATAGAAGCTATATGAGTAGAGATTTTTGTGCTAAATTAAGTTGTCCATTGACGCCTTTGGATAGTAAATTTTTACTCGAATTAGCAAATGGTAAATTAATTTCAGCAGATAATATATGTCGGAATCGAGAAATTAAACTGGTTAGCGAAACATTTAAGATTGATTTGATACCAGTAGAGTTAGGGAGTTTTGATGTGATAATCGGTATGGACTGGTTGAAAGAAGTGAAAGCGGAGATCGTTTGTTACAAAAATGCAATTCGCATTATACGAGAAAAAGGAAAACCCTTAATGGTGTACGGAGAAAAGGGCAACACGAAGCTACATCTTATTAGTAATTTGAAGGCACAAAAACTAATAAGAAAAGGTTGCTATGCTGTTCTAGCACACGTCGAGAAAGTACAAACTGAAGAAAAGAGCATCAATGATGTTCCCATTGCAAAAGAATTTCCCGATGTATTTCCGAAAGAATTACCGGGATTACCCCCACATCGATCCGTTGAATTTCAAATAGATCTTGTACCAGGAGCTGCACCAATAGCTCGTGCTCCTTACAGACTCGCACCCAGCGAGATGAAAGAACTGCAAAGCCAATTACAAGAACTTTTAGAGCGTGGTTTCATTCGACCAAGCACATCACCGTGGGGAGCTCCTGTTTTGTTTGTCAAGAAGAAAGATGGTACATTCAGGTTGTGTATCGACTACCGAGAGTTGAACAAACTTACCATCAAGAACCGCTACCCACTACCGAGAATCGACGATTTATTTGATCAACTACAAGGCTCGTCTGTTTATTCAAAGATTGACTTACGTTCCGGGTATCATCAAATGCGGGTGAAAGAAGATGATATTCCAAAGACTGCTTTCAGAACACGTTACGGTCATTACGAGTTTATGGTCATGCCGTTTGGTTTAACTAATCCACCAGCTGTGTTCATGGACCTTATGAACCGAGTGTGTGGACCATACCTTGACAAGTTTGTCATTGTTTTCATTGATGACATACTTATTTACTCAAAGAATGACCAAGAACACGGTGAACATTTGAGAAAGGTGTTAGAAGTATTGAGGAAGGAAGAATTGTACGCTAAGTTTTCAAAGTGTGCATTTTGGTTGGAAGAAGTTCAATTCCTCGGTCACATAGTGAACAAAGAAGGTATTAAGGTGGATCCGGCAAAGATAGAAACTGTTGAAAAGTGGGAAACCCCGAAAACTCCGAAACACATACGCCAGTTTTTAGGACTAGCTGGTTACTACAGAAGGTTCATCCAAGACTTTTCCAGAATAGCAAAACCCTTGACTGCATTAACGCATAAAGGGAAGAAATTTGAATGGAATGATGAACAAGAGAAAGCGTTTCAGTTATTGAAGAAAAAGCTAACTACGGCACCTATATTGTCATTGCCTGAAGGGAATGATGATTTTGTGATTTATTGTGACGCATCAAAGCAAGGTCTCGGTTGTGTATTAATGCAACGAACGAAGGTGATTGCTTATGCGTCTAGACAATTGAAGATTCACGAACAAAATTATACGACGCATGATTTGGAATTAGGCGCGGTTGTTTTTGCATTAAAGACTTGGAGGCACTACTTATATGGGGTCAAAAGTATTATATATACCGACCACAAAAGTCTTCAACACATATTTAATCAGAAACAACTGAATATGAGGCAGCGTAGGTGGATCGAATTATTGAATGATTACGATTTTGAGATTCGTTACCACCCGGGGAAGGCAAATGTGGTAGCCGATGCCTTGAGCAGAAAGGATAGAGAACCCATTCGAGTAAAATCTATGAATATAATGATTCATAATAACATTACTACTCAAATAAAGGAGGCGCAACAAGGAGTTTTAAAAGAGGGAAATTTAAAGGATGAAATACCCAAAGGATCGGAGAAGCATCTTAATATTCGGGAAGACGGAACCCGGTATAGGGCTGAAAGGATTTGGGTACCAAAATTTGGAGATATGAGAGAAATGGTACTTAGAGAAGCTCATAAAACCAGATACTCAATACATCCTGGAACGGGGAAGATGTACAAGGATCTCAAGAAACATTTTTGGTGGCCGGGTATGAAAGCCGATGTTGCTAAATACGTAGGAGAATGTTTGACGTGTTCTAAGGTCAAAGCTGAGCATCAGAAACCATCAGGTCTACTTCAACAACCCGAAATCCCGGAATGGAAATGGGAAAACATTACCATGGATTTCATCACTAAATTGCCAAGGACTGCAAGTGGTTTTGATACTATTTGGGTAATAGTTGATCGTCTCACCAAATCAGCACACTTCCTACCAATAAGAGAAGATGACAAGATGGAGAAGTTAGCACGACTGTATTTGAAGGAAGTCGTCTCCAGACATGGAATACCAATCTCTATTATCTCTGATAGGGATGGCAGATTTATTTCAAGATTCTGGCAGACATTACAGCAAGCATTAGGAACTCGTCTAGACATGAGTACTGCCTATCATCCACAAACTGATGGGCAGAGCGAAAGGACGATACAAACGCTTGAAGACATGCTACGAGCATGTGTTATTGATTTCGGAAACAGTTGGGATCGACATCTACCGTTAGCAGAATTTTCCTACAACAACAGCTACCATTCAAGCATTGAGATGGCGCCGTTTGAAGCACTTTATGGTAGAAAGTGCAGGTCTCCGATTTGTTGGAGTGAGGTGGGGGATAGACAGATTACGGGTCCGGAGATTATACAAGAAACTACCGAGAAGATCATCCAAATTCAACAACGGTTGAAAACCGCCCAAAGTCGACAAAAGAGCTACGCTGACATTAAAAGAAAAGATATAGAATTTGAAATTGGAGAGATGGTCATGCTTAAAGTTTCACCTTGGAAAGGCGTTGTTCGATTTGGTAAACGAGGGAAATTAAATCCAAGGTATATTGGACCATTCAAGATTATTGATCGTGTCGGACCAGTAGCTTACCGACTTGAGTTACCTCAACAACTCGCGGCAGTACATAACACTTTCCACGTCTCGAATTTGAAGAAATGTTTTGCTAAAGAAGATCTCACTATTCCGTTAGATGAAATCCAAATCAACGAAAAACTCCAATTCATCGAAGAACCCGTCGAAATAATGGATCGTGAGGTTAAAAGACTTAAGCAAAACAAGATACCAATTGTTAAGGTTCGATGGAATGCTCGTAGAGGACCCGAGTTCACCTGGGAGCGTGAAGATCAGATGAAGAAGAAATACCCGCATCTATTTCCAGAAGATTCGTCAACACCTTCAACAGCGTAAAATTTCGGGACGAAATTTATTTAACGGGTAGGTACTGTAGTGACCCGAACTTTTCCATGTTTATATATATTAATTGAGATTGATGTTTACATGATTAAATGTTTCCAACATGTTAAGCAATCAAACTTGTTAAGACGTGATTAATTGAAATAGGTTTCATATAGACAATTGACCACCCAAGTTGACCGGTGATTCACGGACGTTAAAACTTGTAAAAAAAACTATATGATGACATATATATGGTTATATATATAGTTAACATGATATTATGATAAGTAAACATATCATTAATTATATTAACAATGAACTACATATGTAAAAACAAGACTACTAACTTAATGATTTTGAAACGAGACATATATGTAACGTTTATCGTTGTAACGACATTTAATGTATATATATCATATTAAGAGATATTCGTACATCATAATATAATGATAATATAATAATTTAAAATCTCTTTTGTTATTATAAACATTGGGATTAACAACATTTAACAAGATCGTTAACCTAAAGGTTTCAAAACAACACTTACATGTAACGACTAACGATGACTTAACGACTCAGTTAAAATGTATATACATGTAGTGTTTTAATATGTATTTATACACTTTTGAAAGACTTCAATACACTTATCAAAATACTTCTACTTAACAAAAATGCTTACAATTACATTCTCGTTCAGTTTCATCAACAATTCTACTCGTATGCACCCGTATTCGTACTCGTACAATACACAGCTTTTAGATGTATGTACTATTGGTATATACACTCCAATGATCAGCTCTTAGCAGCCCATGTGAGTCACCTAACACATGTGGGAACCATCATTTGGCAACTAGCATGAAATATCTCATAAGATTACAAAAATATGAGTAATCATTCATGACTTATTTACATGAAAACAAAATTACATATCCTTTATATCTAATCCATACACCAACGACCAAAAACACCTACAAACACTTTCATTCTTCAATTTTCTTCATCTAATTGAACTCTCTCAAGTTCTATCTTCAAGTTCTAAGTGTTCTTCATAAATTCCAAAAGTTCTAGTTTCATAAAATCAAGAATACTTTCAAGTTTGCTAGCTCACTTCCAATCTTGTAAGGTGATCATCCAACCTCAATAAATCTTTGTTTCTTACAGTAGGTTATCATTCTAATACAAGGTAATAATCATATTCAAACTTTGGTTCAATTTCTATAACTATAACAATCTTATTTCAAGTGATGATCTTACTTGAACTTGTTTTCGTGTCATGATTTTGCTTCAAGAACTTTGAGCCATCCAAGGATCCATTGAAGCTAGATCCATTTTTCTCTTTTCCAGTAGGTTCATCCAAGGAACTTAAGGTAGTAATGATGTTCATAACATCATTCGATTCATACATATAAAGCTATCTTATTCGAAGGTTTAAACTTGTAATCACTAGAACATAGTTTAGTTAATTCTAAACTTGTTCGCAAACAAAAGTTAATCCTTCTAACTTGACTTTTAAAATCAACTAAACACATGTTCTATATCTATATGATATGCTAACTTAATGATTTAAAACCTGGAAACACGAAAAACACCGTAAAACCGGATTTACGCCGTCGTAGTAACACCGCGGGCTGTTTTGGGTTAGTTAATTAAAAACTATGATAAACTTTGATTTAAAAGTTGTTATTCTGAGAAAATGATTTTTATTATGAACATGAAACTATATCCAAAAATTATGGTTAAACTCAAAGTGGAAGTATGTTTTCTAAAATGGTCATCTAGACGTCGTTCTTTCGACTGAAATGACTACCTTTACAAAAATGACTTGTAACTTATTTTTCCGACTAGAAACCTATACTTTTTTTGTTTAGATTCATAAAATAGAGTTCAATATGAAACCATAGCAATTTGATTCACTCAAAACGGATTTAAAATGAAGAAGTTATGGGTAAAACAAGATTGGATAATTTTTCTCATTTTAGCTACGTGAAAATTGGTAACAAATCTATTCCAACCATAACTTAATCAACTTGTATTATATATTATGTAATCTTGAGATACCATAGACACGTATACAATGTTTCGACCTATCATGTCGACACATCTATATATATTTCGGAACAACCATAGACACTCTATATGTGAATGTTGGAGTTAGCTATACAGGGTTGAGGTTGATTCCAAAATATATATAGTTTGAGTTGTGATCAATACTGAGATACGTATACACTGGGTCGTGGATTGATTCAAGATAATATTTATCGATTTATTTCTGTACATCTAACTGTGGACAACTAGTTGTAGGTTACTAACGAGGACAGCTGACTTAATAAACTTAAAACATCAAAATATATTAAAAGTGTTGTAAATATATTTTGAACATACTTTGATATATATGTATATATTGTTATAGGTTCGTGAATCAACCAGTGGCCAAGTCTTACTTCCCGACGAAGTAAAAATCTGTGAAAGTGAGTTATAGTCCCACTTTTAAAATCTAATATTTTTGGGATGAGAATACATGCAGGTTTTATAAATGATTTACAAAATAGACACAAGTACGTGAAACTACATTCTATGGTTGAATTATCGAAATCGAATATGCCCCTTTTTATTAAGTCTGGTAATCTAAGAATTAGGGAACAGACACCCTAATTGACGCGAATCCTAAAGATAGATCTATTGGGCCTAACAAACCCCATCCAAAGTACCGGATGCTTTAGTACTTCGAAATTTGTATCATATCCGAAGGGTGTCCCGGAATGATGGGGATATTCTTATATATGCATCTTGTTATTGTCGGTTACCAGGTGTTCACCATATGAATGATTTTTATCTCTATGTATGAGATGTGTATTGAAATATGAAATCTTGTGGTCTATTGTTACGATTTGATATATATAGGTTAAACCTATAACTCACCAACATTTTTGTTGACGTTTTAAGCATGTTTATTCTCAGGTGATTATTAAGAGCTTCCGCTGTCGCATACTTAAATAAGGACAAGATTTGGAGTCCATGCTTGTATGATATTGTGTAAAAACTGTATTCAAGAAACTTATTTTGTTGTAACATATTTGTATTGTAAACCATTATGTAATGGTCGTGTGTAAACAGGATATTTTAGATTATCATTATTTGATAATCTACGTAAAGCTTTTTAAACCTTTATTGATGAAATAAAGGTTATGGTTTGTTTAAAAATGAATGCAGTCTTTGAAAAACGTCTCATATAGAGGTCAAAACCTCGCAACGAAATCAATTAATATGGAACGTTTTTAATCAATAAGAACGGGACATTTCATAATACATAAACAATTTAAGCCTAATTACACTAAAAAGCATCAAAATCAAATTGGGGAAAATTTGCTCAAGAACACCAAATTTCGAATTAAATGGTGTTTAGGTGTAGAAATTTACCGTTTTTCTTGAGTAATTCTTAGATAGCATCCTTCTCAACATGATTTTAGCAAAAAATTTGGTGATTAACGGTTAAAAATTGGGATTTTTGGGGGTGTTTTTCGGGTTTTTCGGGTGCAGAATTCGCTGTGTTTTTGTTGTTTTGGGTTGGGGACTGATCTGTTCTGCAGTTATATTTTTTTTCCGGTTTTTAGTCTCTCCGCGACTCGCGGCAAAACGCACTCCAAACTCCGCGAGTCGCGGAGTTTGATTTTTTTTTTTTATTTTTTTTTTAATAATCATTAACTTATTAAAACAATTAAGTAATTAATTTTAAAATTTTGTTTCCCTTGTTATTTAGGACGAGGTCGTTTCGGATCGATGTCCTAGTCCGTCCTTCGACAAAATTTTAAAATTTGTCTTTTTGTAGCGATTGTTTTAAAAGCTAAGATTTTTGGGTTTTTTTCAATGTTTTTGGCATACTTTAATTCAATAAGATTAAAAATAATGATAATAAAAGTTCTCGTCCCTCCCTCGGGTAAAGCAATTTCGGTTCAAAGACCTAGTATTCAACTTACGACGAATTTTAAAAATCATATTCTTAACTTAATGAGATAAAGTAAATTTTTGTTTTTAAATTCACACAACATAAATATAAAATTCAAAATTAATAAAAAAAAAATCACACCAAACTTAAAATTTGAAATGCATAAAATTAAAAATTCATATTTTAAAAATTAAAAATTCACACCAAACTTAATTTAAAAATTTATAAATTCATACTAAACTTATATTAATTTTTCAAATATTTACAATTTTAAATATATTGTTTTTACAAAGTTTACAATATTAATTTAAGATTTAAATATTAATTTTAAAAATATGGTAAAAATAAAATTAAAAATCTTTTTGTCTTTTTATCCCACTTTAATCAATCAAATATTATCAAAAATATGCGCCCCTCTTTTCGGTAAAGTAATTTCGGTTCCAAGACCTAATTTAACTCATGACGAATTTTTGAAATATTTTGGATTGATTGATTAAAGATATTTATACCTTAAGAATAAACGTTAAATTTCGCAGTGATGTAATAAATTTTTGAATGATATCAATAATTTCGGTCGCCAAACCTAATTTTATTCAATACCAATTTAATACTTTTTAGCGAACAAATTAGCGTTTATTATCAAAAGGTTAAAAAATAAAAATAAAAATAAAAACTGTACAGACATACCTGTGAAATAGATTTCTTAGTTATATGATCTATCCCATTCATAAGATAGTCGGTTTAATTGGTTTTCCATGGCTACATAGGCGTAACCTCGAGCATTCAGTATCTTTTCTTCTAAACATATGAACGGTCCGTCTCTGCATAAAGTAACAAATTCGGTATTTGAATAGGTTTGATTATTTGAACATTTACCTCCATGTGACCATTTTCCGCATTTGTGACATCTTTCTAGGTGTCGTGCTCTTCTTTTTGCTGCGGATTTTGATTTTCCTTTACCAAATTGTAACTTATTATCTTCGCATCTGGATTCTTTTCTAACTCCTTCCATTCTTTCTCTGATTACTGATACTATTTCACTCGGTAGTATGTCATTATTACGTTTAGTGATCAAAGCGTGTAGCATTAGACCATGGTTTAGTTCACAGGCAGTCTTCATTTTGTAAAAACCTAAAAAAAATAAAAATTCAGAATGGGGGGAGAAGACTAGTTCTTTAGGGTCTGCTAGGGAAAGACCATTCGGGTTCCATTTTCGAGAACTACACGAAAACAGACAATCTAACTCTAACATAAATACATATTATCCTTTAAAGACTTGATTCTCCCCACACTTAATTAGCTGTGTTGTCGAAATTGTGATTAACTTCGTTGTCGACTTCCATCGGACCATGTATGTAATGTTTAACTCTGTGACCATTAACTTTAAACTCAATCCCATTTGAATTTATTAATTCTATCGTTCCGTATGGGAAAACTCTTTTGACTATGAATGGTCCAGACCATCTTGATTTCAATTTTCCAGGAAATAGCTTGAATCGTGAATTGAAAAGAAGAACTCTGTCTCCTTCTTTAAATTCTTTTGAACTTCTGATTCTTTTATCATGCCATTTCTTCGTTCTTTCTTTATAGATTAACGAATTTTCGTATGCTTCATGTCTTAATTCTTCTAATTCGTTTAGTTGACTTAATCGTAGACGTCCAGCTTCATGTAAATCAAGATTACATGTTTTCAAAGCCCAAAATGCTTTGTGTTCAATTTCTACTGGAAGATGACATGCTTTTCCATAAACAAGTCTAAAAGGTGTGGTTCCAATTGGAGTTTTGTAGGCTGTTCTAAAAGCCCAGAGTGCATCCTCCAATTTAATGGACCATTCCTTCGGATTTGATCCTACGGTTTTCTCTAGAATACGTTTTAAAGCTCGGTTGGTATTTTCAACTTGTCCACTTGTTTGTGGATGATATGCGGTGGAGATTTTATGAGTTACTCCATATCTTTTAAGAACTTTCTCAAGTTGATTATTACAGAAATGAGTACCCCGATCACTTATTAAAGCTTTCGGTGTTCCAAACCTTGCAAAAAGACGTTTTAAAAAGTTGACTACAACTCGTGCATCGTTAGTTGGGAGAGCTTGTGCTTCCGCCCATTTAGATACATAATCAATGGCTACGAGTATATATAGATTATTATTAGATTTTGGAAATGGACCCATAAAGTCAATACCCCAAATGTCAAATACTTCACATACTTGGATGACATTTTGTGGCATTTCATCACGTTGACTTATTTTTCCGGCCCTTTGACATGCATCACAGGATTTGCAAAGAAGGTGTGCGTCTTTGTAAATTGTAGGCCAATAGAATCCAGCTTCATAAACTTTTCTTGCTGTTAGTTGAGGCCCATAATGCCCTCCTGTTGGTCCTGTGTGACAATGGTTTAAAATTTTACTAGCTTCATCTCCAAATACACATCGGCGTATTATTCCATCGGGACAACTTTTAAACAGATGTGGATCTTCCCAGAAATAGTGTTTTATATCACTGAAGAATTTCTTTCGTCTTTGGTACGATAATCCTTTTTCAAGGAATCCACAAACTAAGTAGTTGCATAGTCTGCAAACCATGGGATTTCTTTATAATCTATCTTCAATAGATATTCATCAGGAAAGTTGTCTTGTATGGCCGATTCATTCAGAACTTCTAATTCGGGATTTTCAAGACGAGAAAGATGATCAGCGGCGAGATTTTCTGCTCCTCTTTTATCTCGGATTTCAATATCAAACTCTTGTAAGAGTAAGATCCAACGGATTAATCTTGGTTTAGCATCTTGTTTTGAAAATAGGTATCTAAGAGCAGAATGGTCGGTATAGACCACCGTTTTTGCTAGAACGAGATATGATCAAAATTTGTCAAAAGCAAAGACAATAGCAAGGAGTTCTTTTTCAGTAGTTGTATAGTTCGTTTGTGCTCCTTGTAACGTCTTACTAGCATAATATATAGGTTGAAATCGTTTTTCAATCCTTTGTCCTAAAACGGCTCCCATTGCAAAATCACTTGCATCGCACATTAGTTCAAATGGTAGATTCCAATTTGGTGTTATCATGATCGGTGCATTAGTGAGTTTTTCTTTAAGAATATTAAAAGATTTGATACACTCATCTGAAAAGATGAATGGAGCTTCCTTTTCTAGGAGTTTATTCATAGGAGTGGCAATTTTAGAAAAATCTTTTATAAAACGTCGGTAAAAACCGGCATGCCCTAGAAAACTCCTAACTCCTCTAACATTGGTGGGATGTGGAAGTTTAGCAATTACATCTACTTTAGCTCTATCCACTTCAATTCCTTCTTTTGAAATTTTATGTCCAAGAACGATGCCTTCTTTAACCATGAAATGGCATTTCTCCCAATTAAGTACTAGATTTGATTTTTCGCATCTAATTAGCATTCGTTCCAGATTAACTAGACATGATTTAAATGTATCACCGAAGACTGAAAAGTCATCCATGAATACTTCCATGCATTCTTCTATCATGTCGTGAAAAATCGCCATCATACACCTTTGAAAGGTTGCAGGGGCGTTGCAAAGTCCAAATGGCATGCGTTTGTAAGCAAAAGTACCATAAGGGCACGTAAATGTGGTTTTCTCTTGGTCTTCGGGTGCTATTGGAATTTGAAAATATCCGGAAAATCCATCTAGAAAACAATAGTAACTATTTCCGGCTAATCTTTCCAACATTTGATCTATGAAAGGTAAGGGAAAGTGATCTTTTTTCTGGTGGCGTCATTTAATTTTCTATAATCAATACATACACGCCATCTTGTTACAGTCCTAGTAGGAATAAGCTCATTTTTCTCATTTGTGATGACAGTCATGCCACCCTTCTTAGGTACGCATTGAACTGGGCTTACCCATGGACTATCAGAGATTGGATATATCAAACCTGCATCTAGTAGTTTAATAATCTCTTTCTTAACTACATCTTGCATATTAGGATTTAGTCTTCGTTGGCGTTGCACATATGTTTTATGACCCTCTTCCATAAGGATTTTATGTGTGCAATACGAAGGACTTATTCCTTTAATATCATGAATCTTCCATGCAATGGCTGGTTTATGAGCTTTCAACACAGAAATGAGTTGTGATTTCTCATTTTCAGTAAGAGAAGACGATATTATTACAGGTAATTCAGATTCACCATGTAAATAAGCGTATTCCAAATGGTTTGGAAGTGGATTTAACTCTAATTTCGGAGGTTCTTCTATCGATGATTTATATCGATATCTGTCTTCTTCTTTTAGCATTTGAATTTCTTCTGTTGTTGGTTCATATCCATTAGCTATAAGTGTGGCTAACATTTCAGCTTCATCAATTGGTTCATTACCTTCTCCTAAAGAACATTCTCCTGTTCCTTGTAATTCTGGAAATTCTGCTAATAATTCTGCATGTGCATCTATAGTTTGAATATAATAACATGTATCATCTGCAGATTGTGGTTGTTGCATTGCTCTATCAACTGAAAAGGTAACACTCTCATCCTCTATACTTAGGGTCAATTTCTTACCGAACACGTCTATCATTGCTTTAGCCGTGTTTAAGAATGGTCTTCCTAATATGAGAGGAACTTGAGAATCTTCTTCCATGTCCAAAACAACAAAATCTACTGGAAATACTAAAGTACCAACTTTAACTAGCATGTTCTCCATTATCCCTCTAGGATATTTTATTGATCTATCGGCTAGTTGTATGCTTATTCTGGTTGGTTTCAATTCTCCAAGGTCTAGTTTAGTGTATAGTGAATACGGCATTAGATTTATACTAGCACCTAAGTCTGCCAATGCTTCTATTGAACTAAGACTACCCAGAAAACATGGAATTGTGAAACTTCCTGGATCAGATAATTTTTCTGGTATCTTATTCAACAGCACTGCTGAACAATTAGCATTCATAGTAACAGCCGAGAGTTCTTCCATTTTCTTTCTATTTGAGATTAGATCTTTCAAGAATTTAGCATATCTTGGCATTCCTGAAATCACATCAATGAAAGGAAGATTTACATTTATCTGTTTAAACATATCCAAAAATTTGGATTGCTCGGCTTCAAGTTTTTCTTTCTTCATTTTACTCGGGTAAGGAAGTGGTGGTTGGTATGGTTTAACATAAGGTTTATCCTTAACTGTGTTATCTTCATTAACCTTTTCAACTACCGGTTCTTTTTCCTTATCTTGATCAGGTTGTGGTTCTTGTGGAGTAGGAATAGTTTCATCAGAAGTTACAGGTATTTCAGGTGGTTTAAGTGTTGTACCACTTCTTGTGGTAATAGCTTTAGCTGTTTCATTCCGGGGGTTAGCATTTGTATCGCTAGGTAGACTTCCCGGTTTTCTTTCACCTATTAACCTTGCTAGGTTACTCACTTCTTGTTCTAGATTTTGAATAGAAGCTTGTTGATTTCTAAATGCTTGAGCATTTTGTTCATTAGTTTGTTTTTGAGATGTGAAAAACTGCGTTTGAGTTTCAACTAGCTTCGTCATCATATCTTCTAAATTTAGTTTTTTATCATCGGTTTGTTGTGGTGGTTTGTTTTGAAAATTAGGTCTTTGCTGATTATAAGTATTATTGGATACTTGTTGATTGCTAGGACCTTGTTGGTTGTTGTATGGAATATTTCGGTTATAATTCTGGTTTTGATTGTAAATCGGTCTTGGCGGTTGATAATTATTCTGATAATTATTTCCAGGCCTTTGGTTTATGTATGAAATATTCTCTCTTTGTTCCATTGTTAATTCAATACTGAGACAATCTTTTGTCAAATGTGGTCCTCCACACTGTTCACAACTAATTCGTATTGAGTGAATATCTTTAGTCATCTTTTCCATTCGTCTCTCCACAGCATCTATCTTTGCGGAAATGGAATCTAAGTCATGGCTAGAATCGGCTCTAGCTGCTTTAGATGATCTAATGATATCTTTTTCTTGGTGCCACTCATGTGAGTGGGAAGCAGTATTATCAATAATTTTGTAAGCATCAGTTTCGGTTTTCTTCATAATAGAACCACCAGCTGCTATATCTATGTCTTTTCTTGTAGTGATGTCGCATCCTTGGTAGAATATTTGTACTATTTGACAGGTGTCTAAACCATGTTGCGGACATCCTCTTAACAACTTTCCATATCTTGTCCACGCCTCATATAGAGTTTCATTTGGTTTCTGTGTGAACGTAACAATTTCTGCTTGAAGTCTTACGGCTTTAGATGCAGGAAATAATTGTTTAAGAAATTTGTCAATTAAAACGTCCCATGTATCGATCCCCCCTTCAGGTAACGATTCCAACCAATCTTTGGCTTCTCCCTTTAAAGTCCAGGGAAATAACATGAGATATATCTGTTCATCCTCCACTTCTCGTATTTTAAATAGTGTGCAGATCCTATTAAAGGTACGTAGATGTTCATTTGGATCTTCCGTCGGCGCACCACTAAATTGGCATTGATTAGTCACCATGTGTAGAATTTGTCCTTTGATTTCATAATCTGGCGCATTAATGTCTGGATGAGTAATTGCGTGACCTTGGCCAGTGCGTTTAGCTCTCATTCGGTCTTCCATACTTAAAGGTTCCAGATTCTCCATAATTGAATTTGTTGAATCGGTATCACTAGATGATTCTGATTTAATGGTTCGTTCCTCAACAATCTCTGTTTGAATGATTGGTGGTTCCGGAGGAAAATTTAGTGGTTCAGGATCTATGAACCGTTCCTGAATATTTTCCGGATTCTCAATTGTGAGGTCGGGTTCAAAAAATGGATTATCGGAAATTTGAACTGAAGTACTTGGTCGACTGGATGACGATTCTAAAGAAAAATCAACGGCGGTTATATTTGCTAAATGTCTTGATCTAGTTACAGGTGGTGAACGTACAAAAGGTGATGAACGTCTTGCTCGGTGCATTCACTGAATATCCTATTAGTTTTTAAAAGGAAAGAAAAATTATAATAAGTTATCCAATCAATAGACTTTTCTGATTTTGCCCACGTTTCGAATAGCCAAAAGATGCAGCAGAGGGGCAGGATTCGTTTGGTCTCAATATAATTGAGGACTGTTTGGCTCCAATAACCCGGTCCACGTACAAATCCAACTATTACTACGAACCAGAAAATTTTGATGTCTATTAATTTAACCACTTAAAATAAATTTTCGTAATTTTAAGAAATTTAGATAAGAAGTAGAAAAAATTCTAAGTCCTAAAAACTAGAATGGCGAGAAATAAGAGAGAAAAAGAGTTCGTCGAAAAAGGTTGAAAAATAAAAGGTGACGGAAAAATAAAAGAAACTTATAAAAACTTAAAAATACTTGACTAACCTAACCTTATTACTACAACTAACTTAAAATTATAATCGCAAATTGATATTACTAATTGGAATGATAATTGATACATAGTAAAAGGTCTAAAAATATTAAAGCTTACAGGAAAAACTAAATCCCAAATGGAAATAACTTAAAAAGAAACTAAAACTTAAAAAGGCGTCGCAAAATTCTAAAGTACCTAAATCTTAGTCTAGAAAAAGCACTTAAGGAATTCTACGGCAAAGCCTAAAAATCTAGGAGTAAAAATAACTATAGCAAAAACTAAGTTTAAAATTAAATATGAGCTAAAAATACAAATATTACGCTACAACGATTAAAAAGGGACAAAATATAAAAATATACAAAAAGTTGTAAAAATTACAATTTTTATAAAAATATTATTTTTATATTATTTATTTAATAAAACTACTAATTTTACAATTTAAATAAATTAATTAAACTAAAAATACGAATTAATTAAAAAGTAAAAGTTAAAATAAAACTACTAATAATAATAATAATTATTAGGGTTAAATAATAATAATAATTAATTAATACCCGTAATTAATGCTGGTTTAGGGTTTTTTGTCGCCTGTCAGAAAGGCTCCGCGAGTCGCGGCATTTATTGCATCAAACCCCGCGAGTCGCGGGGTTCCAGAATTCAGCTGACAGGTTTGAATTTTTACGCGTTTTTCTTTATTTATTTTTTTTTATTTTCTGTTTTATGTTTTTAAATAAATAAAAGATTTTAAAATAAAACTTATATTTTTATAAACTAAAATAAAAATAAAGAAACTTATAAAACTTAAATATTTAACAAAAAATACTAAAAAAAATACTTATATTTTTGTTTTTCTTTTTATATTTTTGAATAATTAAAACGTATTTTTACAAAAACGAATTTTAATAAAAGTTAACTAAAAATCTTTTTTTTTTATATATTAGCGTTGCGCTTCCGGCGTTTAAGAGTGTTCCCCGGCAGCGGCGCCAAAAATACTTGATGTCATTGCGAGGTGTATACAAAATAGTTTATATTTTACTAGGAAAAACTATTAAATACGATACAATTTTACACAAGATATTTATTTATTTATAGAATGGATATACTTAAACCTTGCTACAACACTTATAGGCAGTGTACCTAATCGTACAGTAGTGTAGTTTTTAGTAAGTCCGGTTCGTTCCACAGGGAAATCTTTAAACAAAGCGTAACGCTATATTAGTTTACTTTTATAAAAATACAAACATATATATAAGTAATATTATTATTATAAAGGGGGGTTTTTACCGTTTAATGACCGGTTTGTCGATTTTAAAACTTTAGTCGCAGTTAAAACCTAATGTAAAATATAAAATAAATACAAGACTTAAATTAAAGCGTAAAGTAAATAACGATAATGAAATTGCGAATAATAAAAGTGCGATAAAATAAACTTGCAATAATTAAAAAGTACGATAATTAAAAGTGCGATTAAATAACAATAAATAAAAGTGCGATAATTAGAAGTGCAATTAAATATAAAATAAAGGAAATTAAATATGAAATAAAAGAATTATGCTTATTTAAACTTCCGTAATTATGATGTTTGACGTGTTGATTTTAGTTTTATGCCTATGGGTTAATTGTCCTTTGTCCTGGATTATTTAATATGTCCGTCTGGTTTTGTCCATAACAGTCCATCAGTCATAAATATAAAGTGCGAGTGTCCTCATCAAATTATTCTTATACCCGAAGTTAAATATTCCAACTAATTGGGGATTCGAATTGTAACAAGGTTTTAATACTTTGTTTAATGAATACACCAGGTTATCGACTGCGTGTAAACCAAGGTTTTACTACTTTGTTAACAATTACACCAATTACCCTTGAATGTAATTTCACCCCTGTTTTAATTATTCTAGTGGCTATTAATCCATTCCCGTGTCCGGTTAAATGAACGATTATTCGTACATATAAATACCCCGCCCATCGTGTCCGATTGAGTGTATATGGTAATTTATAGGGACGCCCAATTGTAAATCTTTATATTATCATTAACAAACTTTCATTTAGTTAAACAAATATAAAGCCCATTAATAGCCCATAGTCTAATTTCCACAAGTGTCGTTCTTTTATCCAAACCCCAATTATGGTACAAAGCCCAATTACCCAATTTTAGTAATTAGCCCAACATCATGATTACTTCGTTTTAAATAAGCATAATAATAACTTAGCTACGAGACATTAATGTAAAAAGGTTGAACATAACTTACAATGATTAAAAATAGCGTAGCGTTACACGGACAGAATTTCGACTTACACCCTTACAACATTCGCTAACATACCCTTATTATTAGAATTATATTTAAAATTAAAATTAAAATATAAATTATATATATATATATATATATATCGTATAGATAGAGAGATGAGAGAAATAGAATATGAAAAATGATCAGAATTCGGTTTGCTTTATAGCCAGAGTTGATTTTTGGGGCTCCGCGACTCGCGGCAAAATCCTCTTCAAATTCCGCGAGTCGCGGAGAATGTATTTACAGCTCACACCCTTGGAGTTTCTCTGCCGACGGTTTTATAATATATATATATAATATATATATATAATTAATATAATTAATTATATATTATATTATATTTATATGCATAGTTAACTTGTAATTTTTAGTCCGTTGCGTCGAGCGTTAAGAGTTGACTCTGGTCCCGGTTCCGGATTTTCGAACGTCCTTGCGTACAATTTTATATTTTGTATTTTGCGTTTTGAATCTTGTACTCTTGTAATTTCGAGACGTTTCTTATCAATAATTGGAACCTCTTTGATTGTCTTTTGTACTTTTGAGCTTTTTGGTTGTTTGCATCTTCAATTCGTCGAATCTGTCTTTTGTCTTCACCTTTTATTATTTAAACGAATATCACTTGTAAATAGAACAATTGCAACTAAAAGCTTGTCTTTCTTGAGGAATAATGCTATGAAATATATGTTCGTTTTTAGCATTATCAGGTACAACTCAACGTAGAATATATTTTTAAGTACTTGTGTCTATTTTGTAAACATTTATAAAAGCAACACATGTATTCTCAGTCCAAAAAAATATATTGCAAAAGCAATTAAAAAGGGAGCAAATGAAACTCACTTTTGCCTTGAAGGTATTTAATTCAACTTGGTCTCCGATAAATATCACGAACCTAACCATATATATAATATATCAACATATTTTCTTTTTAAGTAATCGTTACATATATATATATATATATATATATATATATATATATATATATATATATATATATATATATATATATATATATATATATATATATATATATATATATATATATATATATATATATACTTTTAATACTTTTAATATTTTCTTAGTCCGTGGTTAGCAGTCCGATGTTAGTGGTCCACAATTAGTTGCTTAAATAAAATAAATAAAGACCCCATTGTATTCGTATTGATCAGAATTAATCTCGACCCATGGTACCATGTTGTCAAATGACGTGTTGCGTACATAAAGTACCGTGTTGTCAAATGACGTGTTGCGTACAATCATGAGGTCTTATGATTAATCTTCTCGCGTTGTTTACGGGTGGTCCTGAAATATATAAAATCAAATCATAACTAATTATATATAAAATATCATATTAATTATAAAATATATGATTAATTTACTTTTTCTCCAAATATTTTCGTAGCTAAACTAGCTTCGGATACCCAATCTTGTTTTAGTCGTAGTTTCTTCATTACAACTCCGTTTTTGTTGGTTCAACTTGCCACTTCCTTGGATCGAGTCATATTTTAAGAATATGAACTGAAAATACCTTAGTTTGTATTCGAAATCATAGGTTATAGGTCAAACTTTGGTAAAACTTATGAAAGTGATCATTTTCCATCATAAAAACAACATTCAATGATCATTTTTCTAAAAATACTTACACTTTGAGTTAAACCATGAAATTTTTATGTGTTAACATATTCATAAGAAATATCATTTTTCCAGGACATGAACTTCCAATTCAAAGTTCAAGATAGTTTTTAATTATCCAACCCAAAACAGCCCCCGGTTGCACTCCGACGACGTAGATTCAGTTTTTAAGATGTTCTTTGTAAAACCAAGTTATATCTTGTTAGGTTAGCATATCATTATGATATATTATAGGTCTTGAAGTGTTATAAAAGTCAAGTTAGAAAGATCTATTTAATTTGCGAACAAGTTTGAAATCATTCAAACTATGTTCTTGTTGTTAAAATTTTATACCACAAAATAAGATAGCTATATGAATATGAATTGAATAAGATTATGAACAAGGTTACTACCTCAAGTTACTTGGACAAAGTTACTGCAAAAGATAAGAAATAATCATGGAATCAAAGAGTGGTGGAGTTAGATCGAAAGGTTGGAAGTAAACTTCTTCAAATGGGTGGTTATTTTGATATGTTCCTGAAAGAGTTTTCTTATGGTGTTTAAGGCTTGTAATTGAAGCTAAACGATGGGGAAAATACTTGGAGATGATCAAGTATGAAGTTAGGAGTATTTTTAGAGAGAAATGAGGGTGTAGGTATGAGAAAATGGAGTGAAGAAATGGTGTTCATTTATAAAAACATTTTTAGTTTATAAAGAAAGAAAAGGATTCCTAATTTTGTTTTCTTACTAATAATTCATACTACTTGACAAATCCTAGTTACCTCATATATAGGGCAGTAATAATGTTGATTAGGATGTTGATTTGATGTGTATATACCAATAGTAAATAGGTATAGAAGCTGGGTATGATACGGGTACATATACCCTAGATATACGTATAGAAATCTTGAGGAAACGGAACGAGAATTCAAATATAGCTATCTTTTGTGAATATACTTATATTGTTTTATGTATTTAAGTCCTTAAAAAGTGATTAAATATATTATATATATGATACATGTATAAGCATTATAGATTATAAGTATATATATCAAAGAATGTTACGTATAGTTATCGTTTTGAAAACTTAAGTTAGTAGTTTCAAAATATACTTATAACTCATTGTCATTAGTACACAATGAGATGTTAAACCATCCTTAGATCATGTTAAATATATATAAATACATATATATACACAAACGTATAATTATCGTATGTTATATAGTTCGTGATATCATCGGTCATATTGGACGGTCAAACGTTGTGTAAAACTCTTTTCAAAAACACAAGTCTCAACAATTTGGATTGCTTATTATGTTGGTATGGTTTAATTTATGTAAATATTAATCTCATAAGTATAATTTGGTCGGAAAATTCCGGGTCATTACACAATTTTTCCCGAAGTATGTCAGGAATGACCATATGTTGAAGGAAGATTTCTATCGAACCTTAAATGAAAACTATCAAGAAAAGATTAATAGGAACTCGGTGAAAACTTTTGATGAGTTGTTTGACATAGCTAAGGGCTTTGAGCCACTCGTTCCAAAAAAGAGTGACTTCGCCTTTAGCAAAAGAAAGTTTGAAGCTTCTAGCCATTCCAACAAGAAAAGTAGGGGTGCGACCGAGAGTGTCGGTAGTGCAAAGAAGGGTGGCTTCGGAAATTTTCTCCCTACTTGCTATAATTGTCAGCAAAAAGGGCACATCTCTCGGGATTGTCCAAAGCTGGCTACAAACAAAATCAGGTGTTTTAATTGCCAAAAAGAGGGGAACCGAAAGTCAGAGTGTCCCGATTTGCGAAATGATCAAGTTACACAGCTAGGGGACGAAACTATTTGACGACTAATGATGAAGCCAAACAATCCAATGAAGTTGTCTCAGGTACTTTCATGGTTAACTCTAATCCGGCAAGGATACTATTTGATAGCAGTACTAATTTATCGTTTGTGTCACCAAGATTTGTGCCTAAGCTTAATAAACCACTAGCTAAGTTGAGTCATCCGGTAGAAGTCAAAATAGCGGATGGTAAGACGGTGTGATATTGCTATAAACAAACATATATTTTGACGCAATATCATTTATATTTCATATACTTTTATCATTTATAAGGACATTAGATTTACATTTTACGAGAAAAGTCACCAAAAGTATACGCGAGCTTAAAGTTGGAAGAAAAGACGATAAACAGCGATTTAAATGAATTATACATCAAGAAAACGTTTATCCGAAATCAAGAACAAAGAGACGAAAAATACGCAAGCTCAAGAAGAGCGAAGAAAAGAGTAAAAACGAAAGTTCCAAGTCAATATACGTCAACAAATGATCAACCGAGAACAAGACCAAGAAAAGATGAAAACTGTGACGACCCAGAAATTTCCAACCAAATTTAAACTTGATCTTCATAAGGTTTCGACATGATAAGCAAAGTCTATTTAATTGAGTCTCAAAATTTGGGAACAGTTTACATGAATTCAATTGACCTTCGACTGCTCTCGACGATTCACAAACAATTGTTTATAAATAAATGTGTGTGTGTGTGTATATATATATATATATATATATATATATATATATATATATATATATATATATATATATATATATATATATATATATATATGTAAATGTAATTGTATGAAATAATAAAATGCCAATTAATCAGTAGAATTGAATACGTTAAATAATATATAATATAAAAAGGTTGTTATTAAAAATAAATCTATTGATATGATACTTATATGTATATTATAATATATATATATATATATATATATATATATATATATATATATTTAAAATTTATAAATAATAAATGTTCAATAAAAGTTGTTATGTTACATTTAATTTCAAGATAAAGTATAAATGATATATTAATAATATGACCATTACTTTCTGTATTATTATTAATAGTAACATTAATATTTGTATTATTAATAATATTAAATCTAAAATTTGATTTATATAAGTGATGATATTATTAATACTATTATTATCATTAATAATATTAATATTATTATAACAAATAAGATTACTATTATATATATATATATATATATATATATATATATATAATAAGATTACTATATATATATATATATATATATATATATATATATATATATATATATATATATATATATATATATATATATATATATATATGTATGTATATATATACACATTTACATTTATAAAATACTGAATTATATAAATATATATATACGAATTTATATATAAATGAATGAAATTGCATACGTATTTCTGTTCTCAATCGTTTTCCAACTGAATCATAATTTGATTTTTTTGTCAACCATCCAGTACAAATTGATTCCTTATGATCAATAACAAACAAAAGCCAGTTCGAATCGATTAGAATTTATTTATATTATTAGTCTGACAGAATATTTTGGTGTGGAGAAAATTGAACTACAAAACAATTGTTGATTGAATCAATTTGGTTGTAGAAACATCACTGGCCATCTATATAAGTCTCTACTCGTACAATACAAAAGAAAAGGATAGAAACCCATTAGCTTTCTGTTTCCGTTTATTAATCAAAGCAAGAACACCATTTAAAAACACCATCGAACCATCACAGCTGTCACCTAAACCATCATTTTCTGCTACTGCTACTTCTGTATACACGAACCCAAAACAATCACCACCATACCATCGAGACCTGCTACTATCATATTGATGTTCCTGTTTTACTCTTACAATCACCATAACAATTGAAAACCACCATTGAAAAACCATAGACAAACGGATTGTTATTTCCTGATTAACATGCCAGTTTAAAATACCATCCAGACCCCTGCAAATCATTATGTTTTGTTAGATGATTGCTACTTATTTTTGTGAAATCCTCTTCACCATAACCGTCACCCATGTCCACATATCACCCTCCATCACCACAGCCGTAAACCACAGCCACCACCTACCAAACCACCAAACAATTACCTTTGACTCTTAAAGAAATTCGACCCAAACAACCCTCGAACTACTACTACAACCATTCATCTGTTCCTTTTCGTTGATCAAACACAACCACACGTGTTGCTGCTATAATTTGTTTTGTTGTTTTGATGAAGACAACAACCACCATCGTTGCATACTACATTAACTCGCCATCTTCAATCAACCGTTAACCTATCACCACCACCTATCACTATCTTCGTTTAATCATCTACAAATGCCACCATTAAATCAACAACACCTAAAGATTCCTACTACCATCATTAGTTCTTCCTTCTGTTCTGTTTCGTAACCCAAAAACCACACACTCATCACCTTTCCAATTTCACTATTGCTGCTAAATGTTTGTTTCTTTTATAAATACTACCGTTTCTTTTGCTTCATCTACTAAATATATGTGGCGATAAAGAGGATATTAAATAATGAATTTCAATGATATTATGATTAGAGAATACTTTATGAGCTGTAAAGAAGCTACACTTACGATTTATTTATACAAAGTATTACTAGTTGTCGTTGAGCTATCTTTAAGTTTAGGATAATGGTCGATGAGGTGATGATGATGAATTTATTATACAATTATATTAATAATTTCTGGAGTCTCGTTTCTGTTTAATCATTAATCTGATGTCGACATACAATTACTGAATTCGATTACAGTTTAGGCCTTCTTTTCTGTTAAATGGGTTATAGGAACTATTGGGTTGTGTTACACGATTTAGTTTTTGTGTTGGGTTTTGAATATAAACTGTAACGGGTCAAGAGCACCTTTCATTAAGTTGGGCCATATGTCTGCTGCGTGTATGTATTTGTTGCAGTGAGTTAAGGTATCATGGGAAAACTTTTAGGATGAGTACATTGTGTAAGTAGGTTGATGATGTGAATATTAGTGATGCGTATGATGATGTGAATATTAGTGATGCGTATGATGATGAGTTCGGGTGGTAATATGAATGATGACGATGGAATAGTGTAGTGGTTGATGGCAACACGATGAAGGTATGAATTCGTGATAATCATACCCGTTGTGATGATAAACCCGTTAATAAAGATAATTATGATTTTAAGATGTTTAATGATAATTATGAAGGAGATTAAGAAAACCTTGACGATAGAATAATAGTGAAAATGAAACGTAAACGATTAAGATAATGATAATGTGTTAGATGATAGATGATGAAAAGCTAATGATATTATGAGGGATTGGGTTGTGGCCGTTTGCTGCTACACCTGTTTACATCCTTTCTGTAAATGCCGAGCAGTACCACAATCTCAATTAGTAATGGACTTAAACAATATTGGACTAGGTTAAATGCTCTTGGGCCTATCTTAACTGTTGGGCCGCAGCTTACTAAAGGCAATTTTGGGCCTTTCATGTTGTTAGATTTTAGAAGAAGAAAATAGAAAAAGAAGTTCGAGCTATACATATATTGGTTGGAGATAAAACAGATAAGCATAAATGGAAGATTGGTTTAGAATGTTATCGGGTTAGCGGGACGTCGCGAGTTCAAACCCGGACTTGGGCATTTTTTTAAGGAAACTTCTTTGAGGTATTATTATTATTATTATTATTATTATTATTATTATTATTATTATTATTATTATTATTATTATTATTATTATTATTATTATTATTATTATTAATATCATAAGTACTAGTATTATTATTATTAGTAGTAGTATTATCATTATAGATATTAAAATAAATGTTAGTATTATTATTATTTGTAAAATTATTATTTTTATAGTTATTATTATTAGTAGTATTATCATTATAATCAAAAACAACTTTTATTACCATTATTGATATTATGTTAACAAATAAACATTTCGTATATAAAAAAATATACTTTTAGTAATATTACATATAAGTATTAATCACATTAACATTTTTATAGATATTCAAATATAACAAATTAAGTATTTTTAATATAATATTAACCAAATATATATATTAATATAACTATATAAATATTAGTCATTATAAATGTATCTACACAAATTAAATATATATAATATAAGATATAATATATGAAATTGTTCAATTACGATTATAGGTATTAATATAAATATAAATGATATAGGTTCGTGAATCCGAGGCCAACCTTGCATTGTTCAGTTCAGTCGTATGCATATTTTTACTACAAAATATCGTATTGTGAGTTCATTTGATTCCCTTTTACTCTTTACATTTTTGGGACTGAGAATACATGCGCTGTTTTTATAACTGCTTTATGAAATGCTTTTGAAATATACTTTGAACTGAGAATACATGAAATGCTTTTATAAATGTTTGATGAGATAGACACAAGCAAAACATTCCTTGAATGAATTATGTGGACATGATAATTGCCACCGTTGAATTATGTGGACATGATAATTGCCACCGTTGAATTATGTGGACATGATAATTTCCACCGTTGAATTATGTGGACATGATAATTTCCACCGTTGAATTATGTGGACATGATAATTGCCACCGTTGAATTATGTGGACATGATAATTGCCACCGTTGAATTATGTGGACATGATAATTGCCACCATTAAATTATGTGGACATGATAATTGCCTCCAATTGATGTGAATGTTATGTATCGAGAGAATGATTTTTATACACAGGTTATGTGTATTATATTTTGTGCACGAGATATGTGTACGGTTACTAACATTTATGAAAAATGGATTTCGTACACGAGAAAGGTGTACTGTATTTAAAAGATATCGCATGTACATTACAGGTGGGTGTAGGATTCGGGCCCATTTGTACCATGCAGCATTTAAATCTTGTGGTCTATCAAAATGATGAATTTTATTATTTTATGATAAACTTATGAACTCACTAACCTTTTGGTTGACACTTTAAAGCATGTTTATTCTCAGGTATGAAAGAAATTTTCCGCTGTGCATTTGCTCATTTTAAAGACATTATTTGGAGTCGATCATCACAATGGGACCAGATGTTGGTGACTTCATCCAGATGGATTAGGACGGGGTATGAAATGTGGTATCAGAGCGGTGGTCTTAGTGAACTAGGTCTTGCATTAGTGTGTCTAACAGATAGTTGTTTAGATGCATTTATGAGTCTGGACTTCGACCGTGTCTGCATGTCAAAAGTTTTGCTTATCATTTCGTGTCGAAAATTACCTGCTTATCATTCTTAGTCTAGACACATATTATTGCACTGATTGCATGAATAGTGTATAGACAAAATTCATATCTTAGCGTATCTGCTAATCCATATCTTAGCGTATCTGATACTGTAGACTGTCTGACATATGCCATAAATTCCTCTGTAGTCTGCGAAATCTTTAGTACTATATATATATATATATATATATAATTAGAATATCATATAATATTTAAAAAATCATTTCATATCGAAAAATCCTTCATCTGATCGTACGAGATGAACCCCTCAACCAGTTTGAATTCCTCGGATTCCGACAGCTATTCCGATATGGAGTTTCACCTAAGATCCGAAAACAGTGTCACCAGAATGAATCCACCAATTCATCTGATGGGTTCGTAGCCAACTTAATCACTAGAGACAAGAAGAAGGTGATATTTTCCACCCACCGAATTTCCCTCTTGGCAAAGAACCTGAAGCACTTACTGGCGAACCTATCCGAAACACCATTTTCAGCCTCATTTCCAGGGTAGCTCATCACGATTATATTCTATCCATAATTCTAAACCTTATTCAGCCGCTCGTTCCGACCTACAATCATTCCGGAATAATGGAAGAAGTCAACAAGATTCGCGCTTGAGTAATCAATTTGGAGAATATGGTGCAAAACTTACCAGCTTCAGCAACAAAATCAACACCAGTACCATCAACAATCCATGCCTCAACATCTCATTCTGTACCTCGAGAATAATCATCATTCTACATGACGTTCTACATCATTTATCTTCGTTCGACATGATGGTTATGTAACCTCTAATGTGTTAGAGATTATGTACTCTAGTTCTAACCATAAACCAAATGAGTTTAATATCATGTTAACTCATTAAATCCATGATTACATCTGAGGAAAAATATATATGTAAGTATATTTTCATAAAGATTGTAATTAAAAATTCTTTTGTACAAACTATTAATGGTGAAAATATTTTAACGGGTAGGTAATACCCTAAAAATATTTAGATTTCACACTAATAAGTTACACTGTACATTCTTCCAATTTGATTCAACAGTCATTTACTATCCTACTTACAACCATTGATATACGTATCCGTTCATCGCAGAATAACCATTTTCATTCAATTTCATATTTGGATTTTGACCTATCAGAATCCAACAAGTGGCATAATGAAGAAAACATATGACAAAATAAAATTTGTTAGAAACGGACAAATTAACTATGAGAAATTTTGTTAAGAATCCACGCTAACTATTCCTAGCTAACTGATTACATTTTAATTATCGCAGTTTATATTCTCGCAATTTTATTTATCATCATTTAATTTCTGTTATTTATTTTATGCACTTTAAATATCGGGACACGTATACAAGGTTTTGACAAATCATATCGACGCATCTATATATATTATTTGGAATAACCATAGACAATCTATATGCAGTAATGCTGGAGTTAGCTATACAGGGTTGAGGTTGATTCTACAATAATATATATACTTTGAGTTTTGATCGAGTCTGAGACATGTACACGGGTCACGATACTTATTAATAAATTCGAATATTATAAATTAAACTATATATGAATTATTGGACTGTTAACTGTGGACTATCGACTGTGGACTAATAACATTGGACAATTAAAATGAATTAAAATATTGATTATAACATATGAAACAAAACATTTCTTCAAGTTTGCCACTTGATTTCATCTTAAACCTCATTGGTATTTTGACGGTTACAATCTGCGTTCAAACCTTTCATAATTCTTGAAAATACCTCAATCGAGAGGATAAACCAACCGCACTTCATTTACGGAAGAAAAGATCGATACATATAGTTATGCACCTGAAAACTCTTGGAACCTGAGTAAAGGTTTAACACGTATCTGTGCTAGCTCCTTTGGCATTGTTATTACAGAAAATAACATTGCAATTCTTTTCACAGCTCCAGCAAGTCAACTTTGACTTTTCGTTTAAAACTATCTTATTATAACCTTGATATATATGCTTGCTCTTTTCTTGTTACCGGAGAACCTTTTATATTCCCCCATATTACCAGCAGATGTACAAGCAACCCCGTTGCTCCTTGGCTTAAATATCTTCGACAAAACACTATATTTATCTATTGAAGTCATATCATGAACTCATCGGCATTTTGTAACAAGAATTGCCATACCAAGTATAGGGAAATCAGCAATCAGTATTTTGAATCTTGCAGCGTTTCTACATCAAAAGTTATATATACATATAACATTTATCTCTTAGAATTATAATCTCTCATTCTGAAACTTTGAACAAATCACAAGGACTAAACTTGTACATAAAGAATCCTGATGATTCTGTTTCTGATGAAATCTTTAGCGAATACCTTGCTCCTTAATCACTCTAAATCATCGTGAATGAATTTCTTCATCACAATTTGATTCTAAAATTCTAATATATTATCATATCTTTCAATATTAATATCCTCAATATTTGTGAAGATATCTTCATAAATATTCTAATCCAAAATCATCTATTTTCTCGCGTAATCAGTATTACATCATAAAGAAAACTGTATAGTTTCTATAGTTTGTAAACCTTTGAGTTTAAATTAAGAATGTTTTTTGAAGTAGTGTTGGGAACTGAAGCATGAGTTAGTATAATATAATGACACTTGATCAACGTGATTATATTATAGTAAGACATGCTGAGTTTCTAATGGAACGTGATGATTCACAGATCATAACGTCATCATGTGCCATGTTACATGACTCTTGAATTCTACTTAACCACTAAATATATCAAGAAAATATTTTTCTTGATGATTCGGTCTTTTTCAAGGTATTCTGGTAATTTGACAAATCAAGATCGTGCCATTATGATTTCCTTCTTAGAACATTAGTCATGTTCATTCGAAACTTCATACCTACGAATTTTGTACCATTTTTCGCTTGACTTAAATTCGGGAAGAGAAAACAAAAGAGATGGAACTCCAAAATGTAAAGTAAATGAAGAAGGTAAATTTATAGTGAAATATCAGACAGAACAATTGTGACAGATTATCGCATTTAGTCAAAGAGAATCCTAATTTCCTTAATTACCGAAGAATCAAATCTTATATAGATTTCAATGATTTTCTTGAATTCCGAAAATTCACCGTGACTACGTCACCGGTTAAGACAAACTTACATTTACTTATTTCACTCTTTCGTGATAGCTTCATTCTTACGCTTCGAGTAATTGATTTATCTTATCAATTTTACTCAATGTTGATAAAACTCTATTTATCAACTCAAAATCGTCATGAAAACATTTTTATTGTTAACCATGACGACCTCGATCAAATTTCGGGACAAAATTTCTTTAACGGGTAGGTACTGTGACGACCCGGAAATTTCCAACAAAATTTAAACTTGATCTTCATATGGTTTTGACAAGATAAGCAAAGTCTATTTAATTGAGTCTCAAAATTTGTGGAACAGTTTACATGAATTCAATTGACCTTCGACTGCTCTCAACAATTCACGAACAATTGTTTATAAATAAATGTGTATATATATATATATATATATATATAAATATAAATATATGTGTAAATATAATTGTATGAAATAATAAAATGTCAATTAATCAGTAGAATTGAATACGTAAAATAATATATAATATAAAAAGGTTATTATTAAAAATAAATCTATTGATATGATTCTTATATGTATATTATAATATATATATATATATATATATATATATATATATATATATATATATATATATATATATATATATATATATATATATATATATATATATATATATATATATATATATATATATATATATATGATTCATTCACTTCTAATATTATAATATATATATATATATATATATATATATATATATATATATATATATATATATATATATATATATAATTTATAAATAATAAATGTTCAATAAAAGTTGTTATGTTACAAGTAATTTCAAGATAAAGTATAAATGATATATTAATAATATGACCATTACTTTCTGTATTATTATTAATAGTAACATTAATATTTGTATTATTAATAATATTATATCTAAAATTTGATTTATATAAGTGATGATATTATTAATACTATTATTATCATTAGTAATATTAATATTATTATAACAAATAAGATTACTATTTTCATTGATATTATTATTACTAGTAATTAAAATTATTGAAATTAGCATTATTATTAATATTATCATATAATTAGTTATCATTTATTTTTATTAGTTTTTATCAATAATATTATTATTAATATTATTAATATTAATAGTATTAGTATAATTATATTAGTTAATTATCAAAAATAAGAAAGTAGATATATATGTACACAGATATATTTAACTAAATTTTAAAATACATATATATATATATATATATATATACATTTATAAAATACTGAATTATATAAATATATATATACAGATTTATATATAAATGAATGAAATTGCATACGTTTTTCTGTTCTCAATCGTTTTCCAACTAAATCATAATTTTATTTTTTTGTCAACCATCCAGTACAAATTGATTCCTTATGATCAATAACAAACAAAAGCCAGTTGGAATCGATTAGAATTTATTTATATTATTAGTCTGACAGAATATTTTGGTGTCGAGAAAATTGAACTACAAAACAATTGTTGATTGAATCAATTTGGTTGTAGCAACGTCACTGGCCATCTATATAACTCTCTACTAGTACAATACAAAAGAAAAGGATAGAAACCCACTAGCTTTCTGTTTCCGTTTATTAATTAAAGCAAGAACACCATTTAAAAACACCATCGAACCATCACAGCTGTCACCTAAACCATCATTTTCTGCTACTGCTACTTCTGTATACACGAGCCCAAAATAATCACCACCATACCATCGAGACCTGCTACTGTCATATTGATGTTCCTGTTTGACTCTTACAATCACCATAACAATCGAAAACCACCATTGAAAAACCATAGACAAATGGATAGTTATTTCCTGATTAACATGCCGGTTTAAAATACCATCCAGACCCCTGCAAATCATTATGTTTTGTTGGATGATTGCTACTTATTTTTGTGAAATCCTCTTCACCATAACCGTCACCCATGTCCACATATCACCCTCCATCACCACAGCCGTAAACCACAGCCACCACCTACCAAACCACCAAACAATTACCTTTGACTCTTAAAGAAATTCGACCCAGACAACCCTCGAACTACTGCTACAACCATTCATCTGTTCCTTTTCGTTGATCAAACACAACCACACGTGTTGCTGCTACAATTTGTTTTGTTGTTTTGATGAAGACAACAACCACCATCGTTGCATACTACATTAACTCGCCATCTTCAATCAACCGTTAACCTATCACCACCACCTATCACTATCTTTGTTTAATCATCTACAAATGCCACCATTAAATCAACAACACCTAAAGATTCCTACTACCATCATTAGTTCTTCCTTCTGTTCTGTTTCGTAACCCAAAAACCACACACTCATCACCTTTCCAATTTCACTATTGCTGCTAAACGTTTGTTTCTTTTATAAATACTGTCATTTCTTTTGCTTCATCCACTAAATATATATGGCGATAAAGAGGATAGTAAACAATGAATTTCAATGATATTATGATTAGAGAATACTTTATGAGCTGTAAAGAAGCTACACTTACGATTTATTTATACAAAGTATTACTAGTTGTCGGTGAGCTATCTTTAAGTTTAGGATAATGGTCGTTGAGGTGATGATGTGAATTGATGATGCAATTATAATAATAATCTCTGGAGTCTCGTTTCTGTTTAATCATTAATCTGATGTCGACATACAATAACTGAATTCGATTACAGTTTAGGCCTTCTTGTCTCTTAAATAGGTTATAGGAACTATTGGGTTGTGTTACACGATTTAGTTTTTGTGTTCGGCTGTGAATATAAACTGTAACGGGTCAAGAGCACCTTTCATTAAGTTGGGCCGTATGTCTGCTGCGTGTATGTATTTGTTGCAGCGAGTTAAGGGATCATGGGAAAACTTTTAGGATGAGTACATTGTGTAAGTAGGTTGATGATGTGAATATTAGTGGTGCGTATGATGATGAGTTCGGGTGGTAATATGAATGATGATGATGGAATAGTGCAGTGGTTGATGGCAACACGATGAAGGTATGAATTCTGATAATCATACCCGTTGATGATGATAAACCCGTTAATAAAGATAGTTATGATTTTTAAGATGTTCACTGATAATTATGAAGGAGATTAAGAATACCTTGACGATAGAATAATAGTGAAGATGAAATGTAAACGATTAAGATAATCATAATGCGTTAGATGATAGATGATGAAAAGCTAATGATACTATGAGGGATTGGTTTGTGGCCGTTTGCTGCTACACTTGTTTACATCCTTTCTGCAAATGCCTAGCAGTACCACAATCTCAATTAGTAATGGACTTAAACAATATTGGACTAGGTTAAATGCTCTTGGTCCTATCTTAACTGTTGGGCTGCAGCTTACTAAAGGCTATTTTGGGCCTTTCATGTTGTTAGATTTTAGAAGAAGAAAATAGAAAAAGAAGTTCGAGTTATACATATATTGGTTGGAGATAAAACAGATAAGCATAAATGAAAGATTTGTTTAGAATGTTATCGGGTTAGCGGGAAGTCGCGGGTTCAAACCCGGACTTGGGCATTTTTTTAAGGATACTTCTTTGAGGTAGTATTACTATTACCATTATTATTATTAATATTATTATTATTATTATTATTATTATTGTTATTATTATTATTTTTATTAATATCATAAATACTAGTATTATTATTATTAGTAGTATTATTATCATTATAGATATTAAAATAAATATCAGCATTATTATTATTTGTAAAATCATTATTTTTATAGTTATTATTATTAGTAGTATTATCATTATAATCAAAAAAAACTTTTATTACCATTATTGAAATTATATTACCAAATAAACATTTCGTATATAAAAAGAATATACTTTTAGTAATATTACATATAAGTAAGTATTAATCACATTAACATTTTTATAGATATTCAAATATAACATATTAAGTATTTTTTAAATAATATTAACCAAATATATATTAATATAACTATATAAATATTAGTCATTATAAATGTATCTACACAAATTAAATATATATAATATAAGATATAATATATGAAATTGTTCAATTATGATTATAGGTATTAATATAAATATAAATGATATAGGTTCGTGAATCCGAGGCCAACCTTGCATTGTTCAGTTCAGTCGTATGTATATTTTTACTACAAAATATCGTATTGTGAGTTCATTTGATTCCCTTTTACTCTTTACAGTTTTGGGACTGAGAATACATGCGCTGTTTTTATAACTGCTTTATGAAATGCTTTTGAAATATATTTTGAACTGAGAATACATGAAATGCTTTTATAAATGTTTGACGAGATAGACACATGCAAAACATTCCTCGAATGAATTATGTGGACATGATAATTGCCACCGTTGAATTATTAGTCTGACATGATAATCGCCACCGTTGAATTATGTGTACATGATAATTGCCACCGTTGAATTATGTGGAAATAATAATTGCCACCGTTGAATTATGTGTACATGATAATTGCTACCATTGAATTATGTGGACATGATAATTGCCACCATTGAATTATGTGGACATGATAATTGCCACCGTTGAATTATGTGGACATGATAATTTCCACCAATTGATGTGAATGTTATGTATCTAGAGAATCATTTTTATACACAGGTTATGTGTATTATATTTTGTACACAAGATATGTGTACGGTTACTAACATTTATGAAAAATGGATTTCATACACGAGAAAGGTGTACTGTATTTAAAAGATATCGCATGTACATTACAGGTGGGTGTAGGATTCAGGCCCATTTGTACCATGCATCATTTAAATCTTGTGGTCTATTAAAATGATGAATTTTATTGTTTTATGATAAACTTATGAACTCACAACCTTTTGGTTGACACTTTAAAGCATGTTTATTCTCATGTATGAAAGAAATCTTCCGCTGTGCACTTGCTCATTTTAAAGACATTATTTGGAGTCGATCATCGTAATGGGACCAGATGTTGGTGACTTCATCCAGATGGATTAGGACGGGGTATGACAAAAACAAACCTACGCGAAACGCGTAGGTACTACACGAAACTCGTACTAAATGATTCTACGCGAAACGCATAGGTAGCTACGCGTAACTCGTAGTGTCTCGGCCAGATATCCAGATTTCAATTTTCACATGGGACGGTTTCTTTATGGTTTAATATATCATACTTTATTCATGGATCAAGCTTTACAGTCACATATATCATTCAGATTTACTTTACAATTAAATATTGAAGAATAGATAAGATGGAGGAAGACTATTTGCTAAATATATATGGAGCAAAATATGGGACTGAAGGGAGTTAGCATGTAGTCTAGGAGTTAGAATAGTTAGAATAGTAGGAGGTAGATAATCAACAATTTTTAGTATACTACTGTCCAAATTATTTTCCAAATTTAATCCGTATCATTATTATTCTCAATTTATATTCCGTATTATTATTTTCAAGTTCAAGATTAGGAAGTTTAAATATTATAAGGGTGGTATTGTTCGTGTGCACGGGTGCTGTCATTTCCATTTCTTACCATTTTCAATCAATAAATTGAAGCCTTTATTGTAAGTTGTTCTATTTAATTTTCATCATTGTTATTATCATTATTATTGTTATTGGTATTATTATTTTCATTAATTAGTATAAGTATCATTGTTATTATTATTTTTAGAACCATTATTATTGTTATTTAATGTTATCATGTTTGTTATATTTTGTTTGTATTTTTACTTCCGTAATATTATTATGATTAGCTAGTTTACTCCTGTGTTTGCTTAGATGTAGAACCCCTCGATTATGGATTGTTATCATTTAGAACATTAAAATGTAACTTGAGTATTTTTAACATTGTGCCTAGCTCAAAGAACCATTGTTATACAATTAGATATTTAATCCTTATCACTTAATTTGTTAGATATAAATAGCAAAGGTTATTTCTATTAATATAGATTAAGCTTTAACACTAAAAGTGGTTTAGATGAACTTATGGATAAATTATTAACACCAATTTAGAAATAAGATTCGGTGGTTTGGATAATATTATAGTTCATATAATCGTGAAATTGTAAAAGGGAAACCGTTATGATTTAAGTTTTGCCGAAAGTTAAAACTAGGCTAGGTCTCAATTTAAATAATCGGGGTATAGTTTGACTCGCTAAAATAAGATTTAATGAAAGTTATATTTAATTTTAGTTAGTTAAGATTTTATATAAATTGGAAAGAAAAATATATAAACATTTTAAGAATTACAATTGTTATTTTATTCATTTTAGATATTGCGTTCAATCAAAAGATCCATTATTATGTAAATTTAATACTTAATCTCCGTCACATAGTTTATTGAATCATTTAGCGAAAGTTAAATTGGTGATATATAAAATATGCTTCAACACTATTTGTGATCTATACAAAACGTAGGATTATATTCCTGACAAAAATATAAGAATACGGATTTCGTGATGTGGTGGTATTAAGATTTATATAATCATGAAATTATAAGAAGGGAAACCATTTTAGTTTAGGTTTTAATGAAAGTTAAAACTAGGTTGAATCACAATTCGAATGATCGGGTATAGTTTGCTTTGTTAAGACGAGATTAGAGAAAGTTAAGTTGAATCTTAGTAAATCAAGACTTTATGAAATCGAGAGGTTATCATGAATATATACTATATAATATTGTAATCGGACTTAACAACAATCCATAGTAAATTGATTATGAATTTTCTATGATTCATATCAACGAGGGGGATGAAATCTAAGCAAATACACTTTCTTATATTTTTATTTTTTGTAATTTTTATTATTATTTTAGTTAATTATATCCAAAACCAAAAACCAATTAAAACCCACTTAAAAGTATAATTAATTGTCATTAAATTCTTGAATACGCTTCTCCTTGTGGAACGAACTTGACTTGCCAGTATCTATTTATTAGTTAGTTTAGTTGTAAAAATTTAAAGGTCGGTTTTATCACATCACGGTGCTAGGGTTGATGTGTGTAAAGATTGTAATGTTGTGTTTGGTGCTGAAACCTTTAAAATCGATCTTATGCCGATGACTCTGGGTGAGTTTGATATCATTGTTGGTATGGATTGGCTCGATCGTTATAGAGCCGATATTGCATGCCATGAAAAGTTTATTAGTGTAAAGACCCCCAAGTGGGGGAGAGTTAATTATTCATGGCAATAAGCGAAGGAGACTCGTACCATTATGCACTTATGCGCGGGCACGCCGTTTTCTTAGTAGTGGTGGCATGGATTTTCTTGCCCATGTAGTTGATACTCGTGAAGATCCGCCATCCATTCGTGAAATTCCGATGGTTAAAGAATTCGAAGACGTTTTTTGGGTAAGTTACCGGGTATTCCGGTGGAAAGACAAGTTGAATGTCGCATTGAGTTGGTTCCGGGGGCTACTCCCATTGCTAAAACTCCTTATTGTTTAGCACCAACAGAAATGCAAGAATTGTTGAATCAAATCCAAGAGTTGCTTGAAAAGTGTTTCATCCGACCGAGTGCTTCGCCATGGGGTGCTCCGGTTTTGTTCGTGAAAAAGAAGGACGGTAGTATGCGGATGTGCATCGCTTATCGGGAGTTGAATAAAGTGACGATCAAGAATCATTATCCATTGCCTCGGATTAATGATTTGTTTGATCAATTCCAAGGTGCGACTTATTTTTCTAAGATTGACTTACGGTCCGTTTATCACCAAATTCGGGTCCGTGAGGAAGAAATTGAGAAAACGGCCTTTCGAACTCATTACGGGCATTTTGAGTTTGTAGTTATGCCCTTCGGTCTTACGAATGCACCGGCAGCATTCATGGATCTTATGAAACGAGTGTGCCAACCAATGTTGGACAAGTCGGTAATTGTGTTCATTGACGACATACTTGTCTATTCTAAGAGTATGAAGGAACATGAACACCATTTGCGCGAAGTGTTGAAGACGTTGCGAAAGGTGAAGTTGTATGCTAAGCATTCCAAGTGTGAATTTTGGTTAAGGGAAGTGCAATTCCTTGGCCATATTATGAAAAAAGAAGGTATTCAAGTAGATCCGGGGAAAATAGAAACGATGAAGAGTTGGGGACAACCGACTACACCTACGGAAATTCAAAGTTTTCTCAGATTGGCTGGTTATTACCGTCAGTTTATCCAAGACTTTTCTAAGATCGCTTCTCCATTGACAAAGTTGAAAAGGAAGAACGCGAGATTTGATTGGGAAAATGAGCAAGAAATTGCTTTCCAATTGTTGAAAGAGAAGTTGTGTCAAGCTCCGGTTTTGGTGTTACTGGAAGGTGTAGAAGATATGACAGTTTATTGTGATGCCTCATTCAATGGGCTCGGTTGTGTTCTAATGCAACGGGGTAAAGTCATCGCTTATGCCTCTAGACAATTAAAGGAACACGAAAAGAGATATCCGACTCATGATCTTGAATTGGCGGAGGTAGTTATGCGTTGAAGATTTGGCGCCACTACTAGTATGGTATCAAGAGTACGATATATTCAGATCATGGAAGTTTGAAACATCTCTTCGATCAACGAGATTTGAACAATCGACAATGACGTTGGATCGATTTGGTAAAAGATTATGATTGCGAGATATTGTACCATCCGGACAAGGCGAATGTGGTCGCGGATGCGTTAAGCCGAAAGAGTCAACATTCAGCGATACGAGTAGAATCGTTACGCATGATTATTACTAATGATTTTCTTTTAAAGCTTGGTGAGATTCAAGTTGAAGCTTTCGTTAACAACAAGTATGAAGAACGAATAGTGGGGCAGACAAAGTCTATTACCTTAGGCCCGCATGGTTTGTTGTCTTTTCAAGGACGAGTGTGGGTGCCTAAGATGGGCGATTACTGAAAAGTGCTACTTGATGAAGCACATAAATCAAAGTATTCCATTCATCCGGGTGCGACGAAGATGTACCTTGATTTAAAAAAAGAGTATTGGTGGCCCGGAATTAAACATGACGTGTTTAAGTATGTTGAACAATGAGTTACGTGTTTGCAAGTTAAGGCCGAACACCAAAAGCCGTATGGTATGTTACAGCCGTTGGAAATCCCAAAATGAAAATCGGAGCACATTACCTTGGATTTCATTACAAAGTTACCAAATACGGCGAGAACCCAATTTGATACAATTTGGGTGATAGTTGATCGGTTGACAAAGAGTGAATTGTTTCTTCTCATTCAAGAAACGATATCGTCGGAGACCTTATCAAAGTGGTTTATCAAAGAGGTGATATCAAGACATGGGGTTCCTATATCTATTGTTTCAGATCGGGATACTCGTTTCACATCTCGATTTTGGAATAAGTTTCATAAAGATATGGGTACACAATTGAAGATGAGCACGGCGTACCATCCTCAAACAGACGGTCAAACCGAACGTACGAATCAAACGTTGGAGGATATGTTACGGCCATATGTTTTTGATTTCGGTGGTAGTTGGGAGGAGCACTTGCCTTTGGTGGAATTCTCGTACAACAATAGTTATCATACTAGTATCGGTATGCCACCTTACGAGATGCTCTATGGGTAAAGCTGTCGAATTCTGATTTGTTGGGGGTGAAGTAGGACAAAAGGAAATCGGTAGTACCGATTTGGTGTTAGAGACGAATAGTAAAATTGAAATGATTTGGGCTCGAATAAAGGCGGCGCAAGATAGACAAAAATCTTATGCCGATAAGCAAAGGCTACCGATTGATTTCCAAGAAGGTGACATAGTGATGCTTAAGGTTTCGCCACGGAAGGGTATTATTCGGTTTCGAAAATGGAGAAAGTTAGATCCTTTGTTTATTATGTAACGACCCTGGATTTTCCAATGTTTATTTGTTAATAATAATAATTATTATTAATACGTGTGATTAAACGAATGTATGTTATTACATTTACATGTTGCCATGATTGACCGAACTTGACTTTAATTGCACGAAACGTCTTTGTGACACCCGGAAGTTTCACAAATAATATTTTAAGATATTATTTGCATTCATGATTAATTTTATTAATCATTTTAATTAACTATGGTGATTAGTTAGTTACTTGGGCTTTATTTGGGTTTATTTGTTAATTAATGGAACTTGGACTTGTTTTATGTTAATGGACTCATGGATAAGGGCTTATAAGCCCACCCTACACCTTATTGGACTAACTAGTCCATTACTACTACTTGTAAGTATCATTTGAACATGAACTAGTTGGTTAACTTGTTAAGGAATCTAGTTGCATGTAATCCCCATGTAATCACCTCGTTTACCCAACTTTTGTAAGACTTTTCATGCTTGTAACCAAAGAACTACTCCCTCCCCCCTTGTGAGCTGCTGTAACCGTGACCTAGGGAGGGTTACAAGGGATTTAAATCTTTTTTTTACTTACTACTTCACTCACATTCTCTCATTCACTACACACACTTACTTGCATACATTTTTCTCTCTTTTCTCTCTCATTTTTCTCTCTATCTTGTAAGTGTTTTGAACAACTTGCTCTTCTTTTCTTTCTTGATGAAAACCGAATTCAAACACCCCACAATCATCATCATCTTTTGTTATTTGTAGTTTGATTACTTGTTGTTAGTTTGTTACATGTAATTGTTAGTTATTCTTTACTAGTTACAAGATCAAACTTACTAGTTTGATTCTTCATAATATCTTGTATTTATCATGAACACAAGAACATAAACTTACTAGTTTATGATTCTACTTTTATTGTTTCAAAGTTTGTAAGTTCATAGTTGTTAAATTCATACTTGAAGTTCATGAAGTAAACTTTAAAGTTTACTTTCTAAAGATCAAACTTTGGTTTGAATCTTTAAAGTATGAACAACCATGAATAAGTTACTTGTTTACTTAGTTTATCACTTCATTTTATGCACTTTAATTTCATGTAATTAGTTTAAATGGTCAAGTACTACAAGTTAGTCTTGATCTCATTAATCTTGAACTAAAGGTTAACTTTGAAAGTTCAAGAACACACAAATAAGTTTTCTTTAAAAATAACTTTGTATACTTATGCTTGATCTAGACTTTTGGGTCTTGGATCTTCAAGATCTAACTAAGAACTATGTTCTACATCTTAAGATCTTGATTAGTTAGTTTACTTTCAAGTTTGTAACTTGTTATTAGCTTTAAAGTTCATGTATGTGTTAGAACTAAGACTTTGATGTAACTTTGGTTCATCAAACTTCATACAACTCTTAAGTGAGTTGTGCTTCATGTATTAGACTTGCACTTGGGTTATGATGGTCAAATCTTAGTCAAGATGATGTAGACACATCAATGAGTTGTACACTTGAAGCTATATGCATCAAGGACGAGAACCATGATGAACATCAAGCACCAAGACCACCGGAACTCACCTAAACTTACTGTTTCTGTCCAAAACCTACTGACCTGCTGTTTCTGTAACATAACAGTAGACCTGGGCTGTTCTAACCATGATTTTCAAATAGATCTTTTCGAGTAGATAACTTTTCATATAGGACTCGTCTTAATCCGAGTTACGGTTTAGGATTTATGGCCCTCCGATCGTCACTATGTCGTTTTAACGTTGTGCAGAAATTTCTGACCTACTCGCACTTAGACCGTCTCCACGGTCAAACAAAGATGAGTTTGCTTCTGGAAATTTTACCACACTTAAGGGACTCATATACGGAGCCATGGCCACTGGTCTCACCTTAATTCAGTAAGGGTAGAGGCCGTGGTGACTGATCGAAGTGAGCCTTTGTTTTAAACTACTTCCATAAACGAAACCTATTTTGCGCCTTTTGTTTGATGATGAATGATGATGACCTTTATGACCTTAAATACATACTTTTAAACCTATTAAGACGATTTACTGACTTAGTACTATTTGCCTTAGGTTGAGGACCTTCGGACCGATTACTTGCACAATTTTCCCGACTCGACATTACGACTACATTATCATTGTGAGTTATAGCATTCCCTTTTTACTTTAACTTATTTTGGGAACTGAGAATACATGCGGATTTTATGTTTTACATACTAAGCACGAGTACTTAAACTTATATATGTGTGGGTTATACAACGGCATAAACATTCCCTTTAGCTCGGTAACGTTTAATCATTGGTTTTTGAACCGTGAACGCGAATCTTAGATATGGATCCATAGGATTTGACATCCCCACTCGGGCTAGTAGCACTAGCATTTAATCAGTGTTTAATACTTCGTAAACATACGCACTTGCCAAGTGTACTTTCAGGGGGTATAAACGTTAAGTTAGTTACCAAGTGCCCACGGTTAACATATACTTTATCATACTGTTTTGAAACGCTCTTTGTAGCACTGAAATCTCGTGGCCTACCTTACATACTGTTATACTTAAACTATAGCTCACCAACCTTTGTGTTGACGTTTTAAAGCATGTTTTTCTCAGGTGCTTGAGGTTAGCTTCCGCTGTGTACTAGTCGTGCTATAGACACCCGCTGCTTAGAGATGTCATCGCATGAACTACTTTACCTTGCATTCAAACGTTAGTACTTTTGAACTATGACTTGTAACGACCGTTGTGGTCACATACACTTATTATTTGCTTCTACTTAGTGAAGCATGCTTTTGAAATGTATAACATTTGATGTCGGTTATGACATCACCTTTTTATCGTGAATGCAACTTCTTTAATTAAAGCATATAGTACTTAACCTTGTAATGATCCTGTTGTTGATGATTCGTACACGATGGTTTTGTACAGGGCATCACATTTGGTATCAGAGCATTGGTTGTAGGGAATTAGGTTGCATTTGTGAGTCTAAGACCGACCCGAGTAGGATTCACTAATAGGACTAATCTACAACTTGCTAGTTTACTTGTTTTCGCTGAACTTACTACATGCTGCTGCTTACTGTTACTGCTATATGCCGTATGCTACTACATGATTTCACTACTGCATGCTATTACTTGCTTTCGATTGCATGCTACCTTCGTACGATTTGCTGTTATTGCCATGCTACTTATTGTTTTACATGATTTAAACTGTTGGCCTAATACGTGCTTGCTTTATGACTTACTGACATGGAAAATTTATTTTCCTTGTTCAGATGTCAGATGTACCACCTGCTAGCGTTTTGGGCAGTTTAGACTCTTCAGCTACTCCACCTACCACCGTTGCCGATCCACCGGTCCCGCTACCCATTAGTGTTCCCGACGCTTCTACTTTCGGAGCCAGTAGTAGTACACCTGCCCCAGTGGCTGCTTCCGATGGACACGTATGAAATGTCCCGTTCTTATTGATTAAAAACGTTCCACATTAATTGATTTCGTTGCGAGGTTTTGACCTCTATATGAGACGTTTTTCAAAGACTGCATTCATTTTTTAAAACAAACCATAACCTTTATTTCATAAATAAAGGTTTAAAAAGCTTTACGTAGATTATCAAATAATGATAATCTAAAATATCATGTTTACACACGACCATTACATAATGGTTTACAATACAAATATGTTACAACAAAATAAGTTTCTTGAATGCAGTTTTTACACAATATCATACAAGCATGGACTCCAAATCTCGTCCTTATTTAAGTATGCGACAGCGGAAGCTCTTAATAATCACCTGAGAATAAACATGCTTAAAACGTCAACAAAAAATGTTGGTGAGTTATAGGTTTAACCTATATATATCAAATCATAATAATAGACCACAAGATTTCATATTTCAATACACATCCCATACATAGAGATAAAAATCATTCATATGGTGAACACCTGGTAACCGACATTAACAAGATGCATATATAAGAATATCCCCATCATTCCGGGACACCCTTCGGATATGATATAAATTTCGAAGTACTAAAGCATCCGGTACTTTGGATGGGGTTTGTTAGGCCCAATAGATCTATCTTTAGGATTCGCGTCAATTAGGGTGTCTGTTCCCTAATTCTTAGATTACCAGACTTAATAAAAAGGGGCATATTCGATTTCGATAATTCAGCCATAGAATGTAGTTTCACGTACTTGTGTCTATTTTGTAAATCATTTATAAAACCTGCATGTATTCTCATCCCAAAATATTAGATTTTAAAAGTGGGACTATAACTCACTTTCACAGATTTTTACTTCGTCGAGAAGTAAGACTTGGCCACTGTTGATTCACGAACCTATAACAATATATACATGTATATTAAAGTATGTTCAAAATATATTTACAACACTTTTAATATATTTGATGTTTTAAGTTTATTAAGTCAGCTGTCCTCGTTAGTAACCTACAACTAGTTGTCCACAGTTAGATGTACAGAAATAAATCGATAAATATTATCTTGAATCAATCCACGACCCAGTGTATACGTATCTCAGTATTGATCACAACTCAAACTATATATATTTTGGAATCAACCTCAACCCTGTATAGCTAACTCCAACATTCACATATAGAGTGTCTATGGTTGTTCCGAAATATATATAGATGTGTCGACATGATAGGTCGAAACATTGTATACGTGTCTATGGTATCTCAAGATTACATAATATACAATACAAGTTGATTAAGTTATGGTTGGAATAGATTTGTTACCAATTTTTACGTAGCTAAAATGAGAAAAATTATCCAATCTTGTTTTACCCATAACTTCTTCATTTTAAATCCGTTTTGAGTGAATCAAATTGCTATGGTTTCATATTGAACTCTATTTTATGAATCTAAACAGAAAAAGTATAGGTTTATAGTCGGAAAAATAAGTTACAAGTCGTTTTTGTAAAGGTAGTCATTTCAGTCGAAAGAACGACGTCTAGATGACCATGTTAGAAAACATACTTCCACTTTGAGTTTAACCATAATTTTTGGATATAGTTTCATGTTCATAATAAAAATCATTTTCTCAGAATAACAACTTTTAAATCAAAGTTTATCATAGTTTTTAATTAACTACCCCAAAACAGCCCGCGGTGTTACTACGACGGCGTAAATCCGGTTTTACGGTGTTTTTCGTGTTTCCAGGTTTTAAATCATTAAGTTAGCATATCATATAGATATAGAATAAGTGTTTAGTTAATTTTAAAAGTCAAGTTAGAAGGATTAACTTTTGTTTGCGAACAAGTTTAGAATTAACTAAACTATGTTCTAGTGATTACGAGTTTAAACCTTCGAATAAGATAGTTTTATATATATGAATCGAATGATGTTATGAACATCATTACTACCTCAAGTTTAGTAGGTAAACCTACTGGAAGTGACAAGAAATGATCTAGCTTCAAAGGATCTTGGATGGCTTGAAAGTTCTTGAAGTAGGATCATGACACAAAAACAAGTTCAAGTAAGATTTTTACTCGAATTAAGATAGTTTATAGTTATAGAAATTGAATCAAAGTTTGAATATGAATATTACCTTGAATAAGAAAGATAACCTACTATATATAACAAAGGTTTCTTGATCTTAGATGATTACTTGGAATGGATTAGAAAGCTTGGAAGTAAATTAGTAAACTTGAAGGGATTTTTGAAGTGTTCTTGAAGTGTTCTTCCTATGATGATTATAGCTTGATTCTTGAAGTGATTTTTGATGAAGATGATGATTAACTACTGGAAAAATACGTTCATAATAGTGTGTGTGTGTGTTGAGAGAGAATTAGAAAGAGAATTGGAAGTGAAATGGAGTGAATGATGAGTGGTAATTGGTGAGTGGTGAGTGGGGTTAAAAGGAGTTCTAGTTAGTTGACTAGCTCATGGTAGAAGTCAAAATTGATTAGTCATGCATGACATAATCAAGAGTGGAATCCCATGCTAGTTTCTATTGGTATATACCTATAGTAACTACGTTTTGAAGCTGTGTATAATACGGGTAAGAATACGACTAGAATTCTTGATGAAAGAAAAGAATGGGAAAGTAACTGTAACCATTTTCGTTAAGTATGAGTGTTTTGATATATGTCTTGAAGTCTTCCAAAAGTATTTTAATACATCTAAATACACTACATGTATATACATTTTAACTGAGTCGTTAAGTCATCGTTAGTCGTTACATGTAAGTGTTGTTTTGAAACCTTTAAGTTAACGATCTCAATTAATGTTGTTAACCCATTGTTTATTATATCTAATGAGATGTTAAATTATTATATTATCATGATATTATGATATATTAATATATCTTAATATGATATATATACATTTAAATGTCGTTACAACGATAATCGTTACATATATGTCTCGTTTCGAAATCCTTAAGTTAGTAGTCTTGTTTATATGTATATAACTCATTGTTAATATACTTATGGAGATACTCACTTATCATAATCTCATGTTAACCATATGTATATCCATATATATATCGTCATGTCGTTTTTACAAGTTTTAACGTTCGTGAATCGCCGGTCAACTTGGGTGGTCAATTGTCTATATGAAACATATTTTAATTAATCAAGCCTTAACAAGTTTGATTGCTTAACATGTTGGAAACATTTAATTATGTAAATATAAATCTCAATTAATATATATAAACATGGAAAAGTTCGGGTCACTACAGTACCTACCCGTTAAATAAATTTCGTCCCGAAATTTTAAGCTGTTGAAGGTGTTGACGAATCTTCTGGAAATAGATGCGGGTATTTCTTCTTCATCTGATCTTCACGCTCCCAGGTGAACTCAGGTCCTCTACAAGAATTCCATCGAACCTTAACAATTGGTGTCTTGTTTTGCTTAAGTCTTTTAACCTCACGATCCATTATTTCGACGGGTTCTTCGATGAATTGGAGTTTTTCGTTGATTTGGATTTCATCTAACGGAATAGTGAGATCTTCTTTAGCAAAACATTTCTTCAAATTCGAGACGTGGAAAGTGTTATGTACAGCCGCGAGTTGTTGAGGTAACTCAAGTCGGTAAGCTACTGGTCCGACACGATCAATAATCTTGAATGGTCCAATATACCTTGGATTTAATTTCCCTCGTTTACCAAATCGAACAACGCCTTTCCAAGGTGCAAATTTAAGCATGACCAACTCTCCAATTTCAAATTCTATATCTTTTCTTTTAATGTCAGCGTAGCTCTTTTGTCGACTTTGGGCGGTTTTCAACCGTTGTTGAATTTGGATGATCTTCTCGGTAGTTTCTTGTATAATCTCTGGACCTGTAATCTGTCTATCCTCCACTTCACTCTAACAAATCGGAGACCTGCACTTTCTACCATAAAGTGCTTCAAACGGCGCCATCTCAATGATTGAATGGTAGCTGTTGTTGTAGGAAAATTCTGCTATCGGTAGATGTCGATCCCAACTGTTTCCGAAATCAATAACACATGCTCGTAGCATGTCTTCAAGCGTTTGTATCGTCCTTTCGCTCTGCCCATCAGTTTGTGGATGATAGGCAGTACTCATGTCTAGACGAGTTCCTAATGCTTGCTGTAATGTCTGCCAGAATCTTGAAATAAATCTGCCATCCCTATCAGAGATAATAGAGATTGGTATTCCATGTCTGGAGACGACTTCCTTCAAATACAGTCGTGCTAACTTCTCCATCTTGTCATCTTCTCTTATTGGCAGGAAGTGTGCTGATTTGGTGAGACGATCAACTATTACCCAAATAGTATCAAAACCACTTGCAGTCCTTGGCAATTTAGTGATGAAATCCATGGTAATGTTTTCCCATTTCCATTCTGGGATTTCGGGTTGTTGAAGTAGACCTGATGGTTTCTGATGCTCAGCTTGGACCTTAGAACACATTAAACATTCTCCTACGTATTTAGCAACATCGGCTTTCATACCCGGCCACCAAAAATGTTTCTTGAGATCCTTGTACATCTTCCCCGTTCCAGGATGTATTGAGTATCTGGTTTTATGAGCTTCTCTAAGTACCATTTCTCTCATATCTCCAAATTTTGGTACCCAAATCCTTTCAGCCCTATACCGGGTTCCGTCTTCCCGAATATTAAGATGCTGCTCCGATCCTTTGGGTATTTCATCCTTTAAATTTTCTTCTTTTAAAACTCCTTGTTGCGCCTCCTTTATTTGAGTAGTAAGGTTATTATGAATCATTATATTCATAGATTTTACTCAAATGGGTTCTCTGTCCTTCCTGCTCAAGGCATCGGCTACCACATTTGCCTTCCCCGGGTGGTAACGAATCTCAAAGTCGTAATCATTCAACAATTCAATCCACCTACGCTGCCTCATATTCAGTTGTTTCTGATTAAATATGTGTTGAAGACTTTTGTGGTCGGTATATACAATACTTTTGACCCCATATAAGTAGTGCCTCCAAGTCTTTAATGAAAAAACAACCGCGCCTAATTCCAAATCATGCATCGTATAATTTTGCTCGTGAATCTTCAATTGTCTAGATGTATAAGCAATCACCTTCGTTCGTTGCATTAATACACAACCGAGACCTTGGTTTGATGCGTCACAATAAATCACAAAATCATCATTCCCTTCAGGAAATGACAATATAGGTGCCGTAGTTAGCTTTTTCTTCAATAACTGAAACGCTTTCTCTTGTTCATCATTCCATTCAAATTTCTTCCCTTTATGCGTTAATGCAGTCAAGGGTTTTGCTATTCTGGAAAAGTCTTAGATGAACCTTCTGTAGTAACCAGCTAGTCCTAAAAACTGGCGTATGTGTTTCGGAGTTTTCGGGGTTTCCCACTTTTCAACAGTTTCTATCTTTGCCGGATCCACCTTAATACCTTTTTTGTTCACTATGTGACCAAGGAATTGAACTTCTTCCAACCAAAATGTACACTTTGAAAATTTAGCGTACAATTCTTCCTTCCTCAAAACTTCTAACACCTTTCTCAAATGTTCACCGTGTTCTTGGTCATTCTTTGAGTAAATAAGTATGTCATCAATGAAAACAATGACAAACTTGTCAAGGTATGGTCCACAAACTCTGTTCATAAGGTCCATGAACACAGCTGGTGCATTAGTTAAATCAAATGGCATGACCATAAACTCGTAATGACCGTAACGTGTTCTGAAAGCAGTCTTTGGAATATCATCTTCTTTCACCCGCATTTGATGATACCCAGAACGTAAGTCAATCTTTGAATAAACAGACGAGCCTTGTAGTTGATCAAATAAGTCGTCGATTCTCGGTAGTGGGTAGCGGTTCTTGATGGTAAGTTTGTTCAACTCTCGGTAATCGATACACAACCTGAATGTACCATCTTTCTTCTTGACAAACAAAACAGGAGCTCCCCACGGTGATGTGCTTGGTCGAATGAAACCATGCTCTAAAAGTTCTTGTAATTGGCTTTGTAGTTCTTTTATCTCGCTGGGTGCTAGTCTGTAAGGTGCACGAGCTATTGGTGCAGCTCCTGGTACAAGATCTATTTGAAATTCAACGGATCGATGTGGGGGTAATCCCGGTAATTCTTTCGGAAATACATCGGGAAATTCTTTTGCGACGGGAACATCATTGATGCTCTTTTCTTCAGTTTGTACTTTCTCGACGTGTGCTAGAACAGCATAGCAACCTTTTCTTATTAGTTTTTGTGCCTTCAAATTACTAATAAGATGTAGCTTCGTGTTGCCCTTTTCTCCGTACACCATTAAGGGTTTTCCTTTTTCTCGTATAATGCGAATTGCATTTTTGTAACAAACGATCTCTGCTTTCACTTCTTTCAACCAGTCCATACCGATTATCACATCAAAACTCCCTAACTCTACTGGTATCAAGTCAATCTTAAATGTTTCGCTAACCAGTTTAATTTCTCGATTCCGACATATATTATCTGCTGAAATTAATTTACCATTTGCTAATTCGAGTAAAAATTTACTATCCAAAGGCGTCAATGGACAACTTAATTTAGCACAAAAATCTCTACTCATATAGCTTCTATCCGCACCCGAATCAAATAAAACGTAAGCAGATTTATTGTCAATAAGAAACGTACCTGTAACAAGCTCCGGGTCTTCCTGTGCCTCTGCCGCATTAATATTGAAAACTCTTCCGCGGCCTTGTCCATTCGTGTTCTCCTGGTTCGGGCAATTTCTAATAATGTGGCCCGGTTTTCCACATTTATAACAAACTACATTGGCATAACTTGCTCCGACACTACTTGCTCCGCCATTACTCGTTCCGACACCATTTGTTCCTTTCGTTCTATTAACCCCTGGTCCGCAGACCTCACACTTCATCGCGCTATGACAATTTCTTTTACACTTGTTGCAAAATTTGGTGCAGAACCCCGAGTGATACTTTTCACACCTTTGGCATAGCTGCTTCTGATTGTTGTTGTTGTTGCGGTTATTATTGTTGTTGGGATGATTGTTGTAGTTGCTGTTGTTGTTGTTGTTGTTGTTGTTGTTGGGCCGTTTGTTGTAGTTGCGATTGATGTTGCGATTGTTGGGATAATTGTTGCGATTATTGTTGTAATTGCTGTTGTTGTATTGGTGATTCTTATCACCGTTTTCCTCCCACTTTCTTTTGACTTGCTTTACATTGGCCTCTTCAGTGGTCTGTTCTTTAATTCTTTCTTCAATCTGGTTTACTAGTTTGTGAGCCATTCTACATGCCTGTTGTATGGAGGCGGGCTCGTGTGAACTTATATCTTCTTGGATTCTTTCCGGTAATCCTTTCACAAACGCGTCGATCTTCTCTTCCTCATCTTCGAATGCTCCCGGACACAATAGGCACAATTCTGTAAATCGTCTTTCGTACGTGGTAATATCAAATCCTTGGGTTCGTAACTCTCTAAGTTCTGTCTTGAGCTTATTGACCTCGGTTCTGGGACGGTACTTCTCGTTCATCAAGTGCTTGAATGCTGACCACGGTAGTGCGTACGCATCATCTTGTCCCACTTGCTCTAGATAGGTATTCCACCATGTTAACGTAGAACCTGTGAAGGTATGCGTAGCGTACTTTACTTTGTCCTCTTCAGTACACTTACTTATGGCAAACACCGATTCGACCTTCTCGGTCCACCGTTTCAATCCGATCGGTCCTTCGGTTCCATCAAATTCCAAAGGTTTGCAGGCAGTGAATTCTTTGTAGGTGCATCCTACACGATTTCCTGTACTGCTAGATCCAAGGTTATTGTTAGTATGCAGCGCAGCCTGTACTGCGGCTATGTTTGAAGCTAGAAAAGTACGGAATTCCTCTTCATTCATATTCACAGTGTGTCGAGTAGTCGGTGCCATTTCCTTCAAAATAGTCAAATGGAATAAGTTAATCATACAGAATATTAAGAGTAGTTAATAGTATTTCGTAGCATAATATGAACTCATTTATAAAAGCTTTTTCTTCATATTAGCATTTTATAAGTTTAAATTCGGGTAGTACCTACCCGTTAAGTTCATACTTAGTAGCTAATATACAATTCAACTACTACAATTCTATATGAAAAACTGATTATAATAATATTTCGCGTTCAAACTTTTATAAAATATTTTACAAACTTACAATACCTCTTATTTTACATAAAGCATGAAATATAGCACACAATAACTTTGATACAAGATAGTTGTGAAGATAATTCTAGCTAGTACACAAGTCGTTCAGCAAAGGCAATAAAGACACGTAATTCATACGTCCAGAAACAAGTCATGCATTCTGGTTTTACTAGGACTACTTCCCATCCTTGGTCTTGTGGAACATAACCGTTATGGCCGTTGATAAGACAGCGTGTTGTAACATCGTCAAAGGGACGAGGGTTACGTAATGTCCAACAGTCCCGTAACAATCTAAAAACCTCATTTCTTACCCCAATTACCGACTCCGTCACTTGTGGGAACGTTTTGTTTAATAGTTGTAGGCCGATGTTCTTGTTCTCACTTTGGTGAGAAGCGAACATTACTAATCCGTAAGCATAACATGCTTCTTTATGTTGCATGTTAGCCGCTTTTTCTAAATCACGAAGTCCAATATTCGGATATATTGAGTCAAAATAATTTCTTAACCCATTGCATAAAATAGCATTTGGGTTCCCCGCAATATATACGTCAAAGTAAACACATCGTAACTTATGGATTTCCCAATGTGATATCCCCCATCTTTCGAACGAAAGCCTTTTATAAACCAAGGCATTCTTGGAACATTCTTCTAATGTCTTACAAACTGATCTCGCCTTAAATAGTTGTGCCGAAGAATTCTGACCGACTTTAGACAAGATTTCATCAATCATGTCTCCGGGTAGGTCTCTTAAAATATTGGGTTGTCTATCCATTTTGTGTTTTTATACTGTAAAATAGACAAGAGTTAGATTCATAAAAAAAAATACTTATTAATACAAGCAATTTTTACATATATCATAAAGCATAAGCACACTATATTACATATATTACACCACACGAATACAACTATCATATTCCGACTCGCTTGTTTCTTCTTCTTCGGTTTTGGTTCATTTTGCCAAGTTTCTAGGGATATATGATGTTCCCCTAATACGAGCCGTCGTTTTCCACATTGGTTTAGAAAAACCTGGTGGTTTAGAGGTTCCCGGGTCATTGTTACAACTTAAGGACTTCGGGGGTTGACGATACATATAAAGTTCATCGGGGTTGGAATTAGATTTCTCTATTTTTATGCCCTTTCCCTTATTATGTTCTTTTTCCTTTTTAAATTCAGTTGGGGTAATTTCTATAACATCATCGGAATTCTCGTCAGAATCCGATTCATCGGAGAATTGGTAATCCTCCCAATATTTTGCTTCCTTAGCGGAAACACCATTGACCATAATTAACCTTGGTCGGTTGGTTGAGGATTTTCTTTTACTTAACCATTTTATTATTTCCCCCACCGGTTCTATTTCTTCATTCGGTTCCGATTCTTCTTCCGGTTCCGATTCTTCTTCTGGTTCCGACTCTTCTTCCGGTTCCTCTTCGGGAACTTGTGAATCAGTCCACGAATCATTCCAATTTACATTTGACTCTTCATTATTATTAAGTGAGTCAATGGGACTTGTTCTAGAGGTGGATATCTATCACATAATATCAAACGCGTTAAGAGATTAATATATCACATAATATTCACATGTTAAAAATATATAGTTTCCAACAAAATTTGTTAAGCAATCATTTTTCAAGTAAACACGGTCGAAGTCCAGACTCACTAATGCATCCTAACAAACTCGATAAGACACACTAATGCAAAATTCTGGTTCTCTAAGACCAACGCTCTGATACCAACTGAAATGTCCCGTTCTTATTGATTAAAAACGTTCCATATTAATTGATTTCGTTGCGAGGTTTTGACCTCTATATGAGACGTTTTTCAAAGACTGCATTCATTTTTTAAAACAAACCATAACCTTTATTTCATAAATAAATGTTTAAAAAGCTTTACGTAGATTATCAAATAATGATAATCTAAAATATCCTGTTTACACACGACCATTACATAATGGTTTACAATACAAATATGTTACAACAAAATAAGTTTCTTGAATGCAATTTTTACACAATATCATACAAGCATGGACTCCAAATCTTGTTCTTATTTAAGTATGCGACAGCGGAAGCTCTTAATAATCACCTGAGAATAAACATGCTTAAAACGTCAACAAAAAATGTTGGTGAGTTATAGGTTTAAGCTATATATATCAAATCATAATAATAGACCACAAGATTTCGTATTTCAATACACATCCCATACATAGAGATAAAAATCATTCATATGGTGAACACCTGGTAACCGACATTAACAAGATGCATATATAAGAATATCCCCATCATTCCGGGACACCCTTCGGATATGATATAAATTTCGAAGTACTAAAGCATCCGGTACTTTGGATGGGGTTTGTTAGGCCCAATAGATCTATCTTTAGGATTCGCGTCAATTAGGGTGTCTGTTCCCTAATTCTTAGATTACCAGACTTAATAAAAAGGGGCATATTCGATTTCGATAATTCAACCATAGAATGTAGTTTCACGTACTTGTGTCTATTTTGTAAATCATTTATAAAACCTGCATGTATTCTCATCCCAAAAATATTAGATTTTAAAAGTGGGACTATAACTCACTTTCACAGATTTTTACTTCGTCGAGAAGTAAGACTTGGCCACTGTTGATTCACGAACCTATAACAATATATACATGTATATTAAAGTATGTTCAAAATATATTTACAACACTTTTAATATATTTTGATGTTTTAAGTTTATTAAGTCAGCTGTCCTCGTTAGTAACCTACAACTAGTTGTCCACAGTTAGATGTACAGAAATAAATCGATAAATATTATCTTGAATCAATCCACGACCCAGTGTATACGTATCTCAGTATTGATCACAACTCAAACTATATATATTTTGGAATCAACCTCAACGCTGTATAGCTAACTCCAACATTCACATATAGAGTGTCTATGGTTGTTCCGAATATATATAGATGTGTCGACATGATAGGTCGAAACATTGTATACGTGTCTATGGTATCTCAAGATTACATAATATACAATACAAGTTGATTAAGTTATGGTTAGAATAGATTTGTTACCAATTTTCACGTAGCTAAAATGAGAAAAATTATCCAATCTTGTTTTACCCATAACTTCTTCATTTTAAATCCGTTTTGAGTGAATCAAATTGCTATGGTTTCATATTGAACTCTATTTTATGAATCTAAACAGAAAAAGTATAGGTTTATAGTCGGAAAAATAAGTTACAAGTCGTTTTTGTAAAGGTAGTCATTTCAGTCGAAAGAACGACGTCTAGATGACCATTTTAGAAAACATACTTCCACTTTGAGTTTAACCATAATTTTTGGATATAGTTTCATGTTCATAATAAAAATCATTTTCTCAGAATAACAACTTTTAAATCAAAGTTTATCATAGTTTTTAATTAACTAACCCAAAACAGCCCGCGGTGTTATTACGACGGCGTAAATCCGGTTTTACGGTGTTTTTCGTGTTTCCAGGTTTTAAATCATTAAGTTAGCATATCATATAGATATAGAACATGTGTTTAGTTAATTTTAAAAGTCAAGTTAGAAGGATTAACTTTTGTTTGCGAACAAGTTTAGAATTAACTAAACTATGTTCTAGTGATTACGAGTTTAAACCTTCGAATAAGATAGTTTTATATATATGAATCGAATGATGTTATGAACATCATTACTACCTCAAGTTTAGTAGGTAAACCTACTGGAAGTGACAAGAAATGATCTAGCTTCAAAGGATCTTGGATGGCTTGAAAGTTCTTGAAGTAGGATCATGACACAAAAACAAGTTCAAGTAAGATTTTTACTCGAATTAAGATAGTTTATACTTATAGAAATTGAATCAAAGTTTGAATATGAATATTACCTTGAATAAGAAATATAACCTACTGCATATAACAAAGGTTTCTTGATCTTAGATGATTACTTGGAATGGATTAGAAAGCTTGGAAGTAAATTAGTAAACTTGAAGGGATTTTTGAAGTGTTCTTGAAGTGTTCTTCCTATGATGATTATAGCTTGATTCTTGAAGTTATTTTTGATGAAGATGATGATTAACTACTGGAAAAATACGTTCATAATAGTGTGTGTGTGTTGAGAGAGAATTAGAAAGAGAATTGGAAGTGAAATGGAGTGAATGATGAGTGGTAATTGGTGAGTGGTGAGTGGGGTTAAAAGGAGTTCTAGTTAGTTGACTAGCTCATGGTAGAAGTTAAAATTGATTAGTCATGCATGACATAATCAAGAGTGGAATCCAATGCTAATTCCTATTGGTATATAACCATAGTAAGTACGTTTTGAAGCTGTGTATAATACGGGTAAGAATATGACTAGAATTCTTGATGAAAGAAAAGAATGGGAAAGTAACTGTAACCATTTTCGTTAAGTATGAGTGTTTTGATATATGTCTTGAAGTCTTCCAAAAGTATTTTAATACATCTAAATACACTACATGTATATACATTTTAACTGAGTCATTAATTCATCGTTAGTCGTTACATGTAAGTGTTGTTTTGAAACCTTTAAGTTAACGATCTCAATTAATGTTGTTAACCCATTGTTTATTATATCTAATGAGATGTTAAATTATTATATTATCATGATATTATGATATATTAATATATCTTAATATGATATATATACATTTAAATGTCGTTACAACGATAATCGTTACATATATGTCTCGTTTCGAAATCCTTAAGTTAGTAGTCTTGTTTATATGTATATAACTCATTGTTAATATACTTATGGAGATACACACTTATCATAATCTCATGTTAACCATATGTATATCCATATATATATATCGTCATGTCGTTTTTACAAGTTTTAACGTTCGTGAATCGCCGGTCAACTTGGGTGGTCAATTGTCTATATGAAACATATTTTAATTAATCAAGCCTTAACAAGTTTGATTGCTTAACATGTTGGAAACATTTAATCATGTAAATATCAATCTCAATTAATATATATAAACATGGAAAAGTTCGGGTCACTACAACGTAGGCCCTACGGAGATTCTGGCTCCGTCTGCTCCCGGACCCTCGGGGTCACAGCCCCGCATCGGTGGGATTGAGATTCCCGCGGAGTTCGGAGAAGGGCCATTTCGTAACCATATGCGCACGCCTTGCCGACGCACTCCCGACAGACGTTTAGTGCCGATTCCGCAGGCAGACACAGACAGATGTTGGCCGCCTTCGGACTACCAGTTGAGCTACCCGTGTCACCACCACATGATTCGAATGACTCATCATCCGCCGATTCTTCATCAGATGATTCTTCATCAGACGCCAGTGACGACGAGGACCCTGCTGATATACCTATACAGGCACCCTCCACCCCGCCGAAGAAGCGGTACCGTCCTGATGGCATCGTTATTCCAGGGGTGAATGGAGGTCGTGCTTTCACTGACGCTTTTGGTCGGCGTCGGTGGGTTACTGCCCGTAAGCGGCTTGTGCCATACCCTGCCGACCCACAGATACGTAAGGTTCCCCGTTACGTATTGACTATTCCTGGAACTGTACCGCCTAGATTTAGATACGGACCATTCCCATCTAGGGACGTACCATCTACATCCGGAGCTGGACCATCTACTTCAACACCACCCGCACCATCGGCAGCACCAGCATCATCCGCTCCACCGGCCCCACCTGCACAGCCAGCACCGCCTGCCCCACCAACTCCCACTGTCGAGGAATTGACAAGGGAGGTAGGAATCCTTCGAGCTCGGGTTACTGAGCTCGAGGAGCAGTTGGCTCAGGTTTTAGACATCCTTCACCCACCTTCACTGTAGGACTTTTGTATTAGATTTCATGATGTAATCTAGTAGTAGCTTCTTGTATTATTTATGTATTGTAAGAACTTATCCGGATGTATGAAACTTATTATTATTAATGGAACTTTGCGTTATTTAAATTCTTACACGATGTTCTATTTACATTACTGTACGATGACTCTGTAGTATTTGTACCTAGATGCGTTATTTAATAACATGTGATGTTTTGATTCCATGTTGGTTAATATATACTATATTATTACATATTGAATGCTGGATTTTGACTTAAGTCAAAACTTTTGTTTAGAATACCATGGCCAACGGAAGAACCACACCTACCGCAGCCCAGATTGAGGACATGATCAACGAACGGGTCGCTGCAGCCCTAGCAGAAAGAAACCTCCAAGCTCCACCGCCACCACCACCGGTTATCCCACCCGTTTGAAATGGGTGTACTTACAAGGAATTCCAGAGCTGCAAACCACATAACTTCAGTGGAATCGAGGGACCGGTTGGTCTCACCAGATGGTTCGAGAAACTTGAATCAGTATTCTGAGTTAGCAACTGTTCGGAGGACAACAAGACCAAGTTTGCTTCGTGCACGCTATCTGACGGCGCGCTAACATGGTGGAACACGTTAGCTCAAGCAAAAGGTATCAATGAGGCGTATGCTACGCCCTGGGAGGAATTCAAAGCGGCAATGATTGATGAGTATTGTCCGAGAACCGAAATACAGAAGATGGAGATGGAATTCATGCAGTTAAAGGCCGTTGGGAATGACCTTGATGGCTACAACAGGAGATTTTTGGAACTAGCTCTTATGTGTCCGACAATGGTCACCCCGGAATTCAAACGTATGGAAAGGTATTTCTGGGGACTCCCTAAGTCCATCAAAGGAAACGTCACATCGTCCAAACCACCGAATGTTCCCGAAGCAATGCGCATGGCTCATACTCTCATGAATCAGATTCTTATTGATGAGCCGGAGAAGGCTAAGTTTGAGACTGGTAGTAGCAAAAAGAGGAAAGGACAACAACCACAACAACCACCACAACAACAGGGGGAGAACCTATGACCAGACCCCCGCCAAAAGGCACAATAATGGTGGAAACCCCATGAAATGTCCCGTTCTTATTGATTAAAAACGTTCCATATTAATTGATTTCGTTGCGAGGTTTTGACCTCTATATGAGACGTTTTTCAAAGACTGCATTCATTTTAAAACAAACCATAACCTTTATTTCATCAATAAAGGTTTAAAAAGCTTTACGTAGATTATCAAATAATGATAATCTAAAATATCCTGTTTATACACAACCATTACATAATGGTTTACAATACAAATATGTTACAACAAAATAAGTTTCTTGAATGCAGTTTTTACACAATATCATACAAGCATGGACTCCAAATCTCGTCCTTATTTAAGTATGCGACAGCAGAAGCTCTTAATAATCACCTGAGAATAAACATGCTTAAAACGTCAACAAAAATGTTGGTGAGTTATAGGTTTAACCTATATATATCAAATCATAATAATAGACCACAAGATTTCATATTTCAATACACATCCCATACATAGAGATAAAAATCATTCATATGGTGAACACCTGGTAACCGACATTAACAAGATGCATATATAAGAATATCCCCATCATTCCGGGACACCCTTCGGATATGATATAAATTTCGAAGTACTAAAGCATCCGGTACTTTGGATGGGGTTTGTTAGGCCCAATAGATCTATCTTTAGGATTCGCGTCAATTAGGGTGTCTGTTCCCAAATTCTTAGATTACCAGACTTAATAAAAAGGGGCATATTCGATTTCGATAATTCAACCATAGAATGTAGTTTCACGTACTTGTGTCTATTTTGTAAATCATTTATAAAACCTGCATGTATTCTCATCCCAAAATATTAGATTTTAAAAGTGGGACTATAACTCACTTTCACAGATTTTTACTTCGTCGAGAAGTAAGACTTGGCCACTGTTGATTCACGAACCTATAACAATATATACATGTATATTAAAGTATGTTCAAAATATATTTACAACACTTTTAATATATTTGATGTTTTAAGTTTATTAAGTCAGCTGTCCTCGTTAGTAACCTACAACTAGTTGTCCACAGTTAGATGTACAGAAATAAATCGATAAATATTATCTTGAATCAATCCACGACCCAGTGTATACGTATCTCAGTATTGATCACAACTCAAACTATATATATTTTGGAATCAACCTCAACCCTGTATAGCTAACTCCAACATTCACATATAGAGTGTCTATGGTTGTTCCAAAATATATATAGATGTGTCGACATGATAGGTCAAAACATTGTATACGTGTCTATGGTATCTCAAGATTACATAATATACAATACAAGTTGATTAAGTTATGGTTGGAATAGATTTGTTACCAATTTTCACGTAGCTAAAATGAGAAAAATTATCCAATCTTGTTTTACCCATAACTTCTTCATTTTAAATCCGTTTTGAGTGAATCAAATTGATATGATTTCATATTGAACTCTATTTTATGAATATAAACAGAAAAAGTATAGGTTTATAGTCGGAAAAATAAGTTACAAGTCATTTTTGTAAAGGTAGTCATTTCAGTCGAAAGAACGACGTCTAGATGACCATTTTAGAAAACATACTTCCACTTTGAGTTTAACCATAATTTTTGGATATAGTTTCATGTTCATAATAAAAATCATTTTCTCAGAATAACAACTTTTAAATCAAAGTTTATCATAGTTTTTAATTAACTAACCCAAAACAGCCCGCGGTGTTATTACGACGGCGTAAATCCGATTTTACGGTGTTTTTCGTGTTTCCAGGTTTTAAATCATTAAGTTAGCATATCATATAGATATAGAACATGTGTTTAGTTAATTTTAAAAGTCAAGTTAGAATGATTAACTTTTGTTTGCGAACAAGTTTAGAATTAACTAAACTATGTTCTAGTGATTACGAGTTTAAACCTTCGAATAAGATAGTTTTATATATATGAATCGAATGATGTTATGAACATCATTACTACCTCAAGTTTAGTAGGTAAACCTACTGGAAGTGACAAGAAATGATCTAGCTTCAAAGGATCTTAGGTGAGTCAATGGGACTTGTTCTAGAGGTAGACATCTATCACATAATATCAAATGCGTTAAGAGATTAATATATCACATAATATTCACATGTTAAAAATATATAGTTTCCAACAAAATTTGTTAAGCAATCATTTTTCAAGTAAACACGGTCGAAGTCCAGACTCACTAATGCATCCTAACAACTCGATAAGACACACTAATGCAAAATTCTGGTTCTCTAAGAACAACGCTCTGATACCAACTGAAATGTCACGTTCTTATTGATTAAAAACATTCCATATTAATTGATTTCGTTGCAAGGTTTTGACCTCTATATGAGACGTTTTTCAAAGACTGCATTCATTTTAAAACAAACCATAACCTTTATTTCATCAATAAAGGTTTAAAAAGCTTTACGTAGATTATCAAATAATGATAATCTAAAATATCATGTTTACACACAACCATTACATAATGGTTTACAATACAAATATGTTACAACAAAATAAGTTTCTTGAATGCAGTTTTTACACAATATCATACAAGCATGGACTCCAAATCTCGTCCTTATTTAAGTATGCGACAGCGGAAGCTCTTAATAATCACCTGAGAATAAACATGCTTAAAACGTCAACAAAAATGTTGGTGAGTTATAGGTTTAACCTATATATATCAAATCATAATAATAGACCACAAGATTTCATATCTCAATACACATCCCATACATAGAGATAAAAATCATTCATATGGTGAACACCTGGTAACCGACATTAACAAGATGCATATATAAGAATATCCCCATCATTCCAGGACACCCTTCGGATATGATATAAATTTCGAAGTACTAAAGCATCCGGTACTTTGGATGGGGTTTGTTAAGCCCAATAGATCTATCTTTAGGATTCGCGTCAATTAGGGTGTCTGTTCCCTAATTCTTAGATTACCAGACTTAATAAAAAAGGGCATATTCGATTTCGATAATTCAACCATAGAATGTAGTTTCACGTACTTGTGTCTATTTTGTAAATTATTTATAAAACCTGCATGTATTCTCATCCCAAAAATATTAGATTTTAAAAGTGGGACTATAACTCACTTTCACAGATTTTTACTTCGTCGGGAAGTAAGACTTGGCCACTGGTTGATTCACGAACCTATAACAATATATACATATATATCAAAGTATGTTCAAAATATATTTACAACACTTTTAATATATTTTGATGTTTTAAGTTTATTAAGTCAGCTGTCCTCGTTAGTAACCTACAACTAGTTGTTCACAGTTAGATGTACAGAAATAAATCGATAAATATTATCTTAAATCAATCCACGACCTAGTGTATACGTATCTCAGTATTGATCACAACTCAAACTATATATATTTTGGAATCAACCTCAACCCTGTATAGCTAACTCCAACATTCACATATAGAGTGTCTATGGTTGTTTCGAATATATATAGATGTGTCGACATGATAGGTCGAAACATTGTATACGTGTCTATGGTATCTCAAGATTACATAATATACAATACAAGTTGATTAAGTTATGGTTAGAATAGATTTGTTACCAATTTTCACGTAGCTAAAATGAGAAAAATTATCCAATCTTGTTTTACCCATAACTTCTTCATTTTAAATCCGTTTTGAGTGAATCAAATTGCTATGGTTTCATATTGAACTCTATTTTATGAATCTAAACAGAAAAAGTATAGGTTTATAGTCGTAAAAATAAGTTAAAAGTCGTTTTTGTAAAAGTAGTCATTTCAGTCGAAAGAACGACGTCTAGATGACCATTTTAGAAAACATACTTCCACTTTGAGTTTAACTATAATTTTTGGATATAGTTTCATGTTCATAATAAAAATCATTTTCTCAGAATAACAACTTTTAAATCAAAGTTTATCATAGTTTTTAATTAACTAACCCAAAACAGCCCGCGGTGTTACTACGACGGCGTAAATCCGGTTTTACGGTGTTTTTCGTGTTTCCAGGTTTTAAATCATTAAGTTAGCATATCATATAGATATAGAACATGTGTTTAGTTGATTTTAAAAGTCAAGTTAGAAGGATTAACTTTTGTTTGCGAACAAGTTTAGAATTAACTAAACTTTGTTCTAGTGATTACAAGTTTAAACCTTCGAATAAGATAGCTTTATATGTATGAATCGAATAATGTTATGAACATCATTACTACCTTAAGTTCCTTGGATAAACCTACTGGAAAAGAGAAAAATGGATCTAGCTTCAACGGATCCTTGGATGGCTCGAAGTTCTTGAAGCAGAATCATGACACGAAAACAAGTTCAAGTAAGATCATCACTTGAAATAAGATTGTTATAGTTATAGAAATTGAACCAAAGTTTGAATATGATTATTACCTTGTATTAGAATGATAACCTACTGTAAGAAACAAAGATTTCTTGAGGTTGGATGATCACCTTACAAGATTGGAAGTGAGCTAGCAAACTTGAAAGTATTCTTGATTTTATGTAACTAGAACTTGTAGAATATATGAAGAACACTTAGAACTTGAAGATAGAACTTGAGAGAGATCAATTATATGAATAAAATTGAATAATGAAAGTGTTTGTAGGTGTTTTTGGTCGTTGGTGTATGGATTAGATATAAAGGATATGTAATTTTGTTTTCATGTAAATAAGTCATGAATGATTACTCATATTTTTGTAATTTTATGAGATATTTCATGCTAGTTGCCAAATGATGGTTCCCACATGTGTTAGGTGACTCACATGGGCTACTAAGAGCTGATTATTGGAGTGTATATACCAATAGTACATACATCTAAAAGCTGTGTATTGTACGAGTATGAATACAGGTGCATACGAGTAGAATTGTTGATGAAACTGAACGAGGATGTAATTGTAAGCATTTTTGTTAAGTAGAAGTATTTTGATAAGTGTATTGAAGTCTTTCAAAAGTGTATAAATACATATTAAAACACTACATGTATATACATTTTAACTGAGTCGTTAAGTCATCGTTAGTCGTTACATGTAAGTGTTGTTTTGAAACCTTTAGGTTAACGATCTTGTTAAATGTTGTTAACCCAATGTTTATAATATCAAATGAGATTTTAAATTATTATATTATCATGATATTATCATGTATGAATATCTCTTAATATGATATATATCCATTAAATGTCTTTACAACGATAATCGTTACATATATGTCTCGTTTAAAAATCATTAAGTTAGTAGTCTTGTTTTTACATATGTAGTTCATTGTTAATATACTTAATGATATGTTTACTTATCATAGTATCATGTTAAATATATATATATATCCATATATATGTCATCATATAGTTTTTACAAGTTTTAACGTTCGTGAATCACCGGTCAACTTGGGTGGTCAATTGTCTATATGAAACATATTTCAATTAATCAAGTCTTAACAAGTTTGATTGCTTAACATGTTAGAAACATTTAATCATGTAAATATCAATCTCAATTAATATATATAAACATGGAAAAGTTCGGGTCACTACACCCCAACCCCAACAACAACACCAACTCCTACCCAAACTACAAGGGAACCTTACCACAATGCAAGAGGTGTTACAAACACCACACTGGGTATTGCAATGTTGTCTGCGAGAAGTGTCAACGGGCTGGGCATATCGGAAAAGACTGCAAGGTCACCACTTTGAATGGGAAGCCAAACACCAATGGGCCAAAGAAGTGCTACGAATGTGGACAGACGGGCCATTTCAGAAATGCGTGCCCAAACAAGCGAAAAGACGGAAGACCACCCTGTGGTAGAGCTTTTAATGTTAATGCAAGGGATGCACGCGATAACCCCGACTTGGTGACAGGTATGTTCACAATCAACAATCTTTTAGCTTCTGTCTTGTTTGATACTGGTGCGGATAGAAGCTATGTATGTAGACATTTTTGCGATAAGATTAATTGGTCATTAGTCCCATTAAAAGAGAGTATGCTTGTCAAGGTCGCCAATGGAAAACTTGAAAAAGTTGACCATATTAGTCGTGGAGCTATTATCAACATAGCGGGTGCAGATTTCGAAATTGATTTGATACCTATCAAACTGGGAAGTGTTTACGTGATCGTTGGTATGGATTGGTTGAGTAAGATAAGAGCCGATATTATTTGTGGAGATAAAGCACTTCGCATATCACAAGGAGATGGCGAACCACTGGTTATCTATGGAGAGAGATGTACCTCGAAGTTGAACCTCATTAGTTGCGTGAAAGCGTGAAAGATTATGAGGAAGGGACGTTTTGCTGTCCTAGCACATGTGAAAGCGGTAGAAATTGAGGTGAAAAGCGTGAACGACGTTCGAACTGTGAACGAATTTTCCGATGTCTTCCCTGAAGAATTGCCTGGATTGCCGCCGCAGAGAGTCGTAGAGTTTCAGATTGATTTAGTGCCAGGAGCTGCACCTGTAGCTCGCGCACCTTATAGACTCGCACCTTCCGAGATGCAAGAACTACAAAGCCAACTACAAGAACTATTTGATCGAGGATTTATCCAACCAAGTTTCTCGCCTTGGGGCGCACCTGTGTTATTTGTGAAGAAGAAGGATGGATCCTTCCGTATGTGTATCGACTACCGTGAACTCACCAAATTGACAATCAAGAATCGGTATCCTCTTCCTAGAATTGACGATCTTTTTGATCAACTACAAGGATCGAGCATTTACTCAAAGATCGATTTGCGATCCGATTATCACCAGTTGAGGGTGAAGGAAAGTGACGTGATGAAGACTGCATTCAGGACCCGTTATGGTCATTATGAATTTCTCGTGATGCCATTCGGTTTGACAAATGAACCTGCTGTGTTCATGGACCTCATGAATCGTGTCTGCAAGCCGTACTTGGATAAGTTTGTTATCGTCTTCATAGATGATATCCTCATCTACTCTAAAAGCGAAGAAGAACATGAGCAACACCTCCGACTAGTACTTGAACTCTTGAGACAAGAGCAACTTTACGCCAAATTCTCTAAGTGTGAATTTTGGTTGAAGGAAGTACAATTTCTAGGTCATGTTGTGAGCGACCAGGGTATCAAAGTTGATCCCGCCAAAATTGAAGCCATCAGCAAGTGGGAGACCCCCACTACTCCGACGCATATTCGCCAATTCCTAGGTCTCGCCGGTTATTATCTAAGGTTTATCGAAGGTTTCTCTCTGATTGCACGTCCTTTGACCGCACTGACTCACAAGGGCAAGAAGTTCATTTGGGAACCCGCACACGAATCAGCATTCCAAACTTTGAAGACGAAGTTAACCACCGCACATATCCTATCACTTCCCGAAGGCAGTGACGATTTCATTGTTTATTGCGATGCTTCGAAGAGTGGTTTTGGTTGTGTACTGATGCAACGATCAAAAGTTATTGCCTATGCCTCCCGCCAATTAAAGGTTCACGAGCGGAACTACACTACTCACGATCTTGAACTTGGAGCCGTTGTCTTTGCGCTCAAATTGTGGAGACATTATTTGTATGGAATTAAGAGCACTATCTTCACCGATCACAAGAGTCTCCAGCACATCTTCGATCAGAAGCAACTAAATATGAGGCAGCGTCGATGGATCAAGACGCTCAACGACTACGATTGTAAACTCGGTTATCACCTGGGCAAGGCCAATGTTGTAGCTGACGCTTTAAGCCGGGAGGAGAGGACGGCACCTCTTCGTGTTAGGGCTCTGAACATCACCATCCATTCGAACCTCAACAACCAGATCAGAGTAGCCCAAGATGAGGCTCTCAAGAAGGAGAATATATCTCACGAACATTTGAACATACTTGTCTCTCGATTCGAGGTTAGGGAGTCTGGACTCCGATGTTATGCCGGAAGAATTTGGGTACCTCTTTATGGAGATCTACGAAACCTGATACTTGATGAAACACACAAATCGAGATATTCGATTCATCCTGGAGCGGGCAAGATGTACCACGACCTTAAAGAACAATATTGGTGGCCGAATCTTAAAAAGGACGTTGCGACTTATGTTGGTAAGTGTTTGACTTGCTCGAAGGTTAAAGCCAAGCATCAGAGACCTTCTGGGTTGCTTCAACAACCGGAAATCCCACAATGGAAGTGGGAAAGGATAACGGTGGATTTCATCACCAAGCTGCCAAATACGGTGGGCGGATATGATACTATTTGGGTTATTGTTGACTGCCTCACCAAATCTGCACACTTCCTAGCAATGAAGGAAACTGATATGATGGAAAGACTTGCTCAATTATACATTAAGGAGGTTGTATCACGACACGGTATACCGTTATCGATCATCTCAGACCGCGATCCCCGTTTTGCCTCTAGATTTTGGCGTTCTTTGCAAGAAGCCATGGGAACTCGTCTTGACATGAGTACTGCTTATCATCCTCAGACTGACGGGCAAAGTGAACGAACGATTCAGACGTTGGAAGACATGTTGTGCGCATGTGTCATTGATTTTGGAAAGGCCTGGGAAAGGCATTTGCCACTAGCCGAATTCTCGTACAACAACAGTTATCACTCCAGCATTAATGCTGCACCTTTTGAAGCATTGTACGGCCGTAAGTGTCGATCTCCTATTTGTTGGGCCGAAGTAGGCGAAAAGCAAATCACCGGACCCGAGGTAGTCCACGAAACCACGGAGAAGATTGCTCAGATTCAAGCTAGAATTAAGACTGCCCGCGATCGTCAAAAGAGTTATGCTAATCTTAAACGTAAGGACTTTGAATTCAATGTTGGTGATCGTGTAATGTTAAAGGTTGCACCTTGAAAAGGTGTGATCCGTTTTGGAAAACGTGGAAAGTTGAACCCACGATACATTAGTCCTTTTGAAATCTTGGAACGTGTTGGACCCGTTGCTTTCCGTTTGAATCTACCAGCACAATTGAGCTCAGTTCATCCTACCTTCCATGTGTCAAACTTGAAGAAGTGTCTTGCTGCACCTGAACTTATCATACCACTTGAAGAACTTACGATTGATGACAAACTCCACTTTGTGGAGGAACCTGTTGAAATTATGGATCGAGAGATCAAAACTTTGAAACGCAACAAGATTCCGATCGTCCGAGTACGATGGAATGCCAAACGAGGACCTGAGTTTACTTGGGAGCGAGAGGATCAAATGATGCGGAAGTATCCTCACCTTTTCCCGACTCCTCCATCTACCTCAGCTTAAAAATTTCGGGACGAAATTTTCTTTAACAGGTGGGTAATGTAACGACCCTGGATTTTCCAATGTTTATTTATTAATAATTATTATTATTAATACGTGTGATTAAACGAATGTATGTTATTACATTTACATGTTGCCATGATTGCCCGAACTTGACTTTAATTGCACGAAACGTCTTTGTGACACCCGGAACTTTCCCGAATAATATTTTAAGATATTATTTGCATTCATGATTAATTTTATTAATCATTTTAATTAACTATGGTGATTAGTTAGTTACTTGGGCTTTATTTGGGTTTATTTGTTAATTAATGGAACTTGGACTTGTTTTATGTTAATGGACTCATGGATTTGGGCTTATAAGCCCACCCTACACCTTATTGGACTAACTAGTCCATTACTACTACTTGTAAGTATCATTTAAACATGAACTAGTTGGTTAACTTGTTTAGGAATCTAGTTGCATGTAATCCCCATGTAATCACCTCTTTTACCCAACTTTTGTAAGACTTTTCATGCTTGTAACCAAAGAACTACTCCCTCCCCCCTTGTGAGCTGCTGTAACCGTGACCTAGGGAGGGTTACAAGGGATTCAAATCTTTTTTTTTACTTACTACTTCACTCACATTCTCTCATTCACTACACACACTTACTTGCATACATTTTTCTCTCTTTTCTCTCTCATTTTTCTCTCTATCTTGTAAGTGTTTTGAACAACTTGTTCTTCTTTTCTTTCTTGATGAAAACCGAATTCAAACACCCCACAATCATCATCATCTTTTGTTATTTGTAGTTTGATTACTTGTTGTTAGTTTGTTACATGTAATTGTTAGTTATTCTTTACTAGTTACAAGATCAAACTTACTAGTTTGATTCTTCATAATATCTTGTATTTATCAAGAACACAAGAACATAAACTTACTAGTTTATGATTCTACTTTTATTGTTTCAAAGTTTGTAAGTTCATAGTTGTTAAATTCATACTTGAAGTTCATGAAGTAAACTTTAAAGTTTACTTTCTAAAGATCAAACTTTGATTTGAATCTTTAAAGTATGAACAACTATGAATAAGTTACTTGTTTACTTAGTTTATCACTTCATTTTATGCACTTTAATTTCATGTAATTAGTTTAAATGGTCAAGTACTACAAGTTAGTCTTGATCTCATTAATCTTGAACTAAAGGTTAACTTTGAAAGTTCAAGAACACACAAACAAGTTTTCTTTAAAAATAACTTTGTATACTTATGCTTGATCTAGACTTTTGGGTCTTGGATCTTCAAGATCTAACTAAGAACTATGTTCTACATCTTAAGATCTTGATTAGTTAGTTTACTTTCAAGTTTGTAACTTGTTATTAGCTTTAAAGTTCATGTATGGGTTAGAACTAAGACTTTGATGTAACTTTGGTTCATCAAACTTCATACAACTCTTAAGTGAGTTGTGCTTCATGTCTTAGACTTGCACTTGGGTTATGATGGTCAAATCTTAGTCAAGATGATGTAGACACATCAATGAGTTGTACACTTGAAGCTATATGCATCAAGGACGAGAACCATGATGAACATCAAGCACCAAGACCACCGAAACTCACCTAAACTTACTGTTTCTGTCCAAAACCTACTGACCTGCTGTTTCTGTAACATAAAATTAGACCTGGGCTGTTCTAACCATGATTTTCAAATAGATCTTTTCGAGTAGATAACTTTTCATATAGGACTCGTCTTAATCCGAGTTACGGTTTAGGATTTATGGCCCTCCGATCGTCACTATGTCCTTTTAACGTTGTGCAGAAATTTCTGACCTACTCGTACTTAGACTGTCGCCACGGTCAAACAAAGACGAGTTTGCTTCTGGAAATTTTACCACACTTAAGGGACTCATATACGGAGCCATGGCCACTGGTCTCACCTTAATTCAGTAAGGGTAGAGGCCGTGGTGACTGATCGAAGTCAGCCTTTGTTTTAAACTACTTCCATAAACGAAACCTACTTTACGCCTTTTGTTTGATGATGAATGATGATGACCTTTATGACCTTAAATACATACTTTTAAACCTATTAAGACGATTTACTGACTTAGTACTATTTGCCTTAGGTTGAGGACCTTCGGACCGATTACTTGCACAATTTTCCCGACTCGACATTACGACTACATTATCATTGTGAGTTATAGCATTCCCTTTTTACTTTAACTTATTTTGGGAACTGAGAATACATGCGGATTTTATGTTTTACATACTAGGCACGAGTACTTAAACTTATATATGTGTGGGTTATACAACGGCATAAACATTCCCTTTAGCTCGGTAACGTTTAATCATTGGTTTTTGAACCGTGAACGCGAATCTTAGATATGGATCCATAGGGTTTGACATCCCCACTCGGGCTAGTAGCGCTAGCATTTAATGAGTGTTTAATACTTCGTAAACATACGCACTTGCCAAGTGTACTTTCAGGAGGTATAAACGTTAAGTTAGTTACCAAGTGCCCACGGTTAACATATACTTTATCATACTTTTTTGAAACGCTCTTTGTAGCACTGAAATCTCGTGGCCTACCTTACATACTGTTATACTTAAACTATAGCTCACCAACCTTTGTGTTGACGTTTTAAAGCATGTTTTTCTCAGGTGCTTGAGGTTAGCTTCCGCTGTGTACTAGTCGTGCTATAGACACCCGCTGCTTAGAGATGTCATCGCATGAACTACTTTACCTTGCATTCAAACTTTAGTACTTTTGAACTATGACTTGTAACGACCGTTGTGGTCACATACACTTATTATTTGCTTCTACTTAGTGAAGCATGCTTTTGAAATGTATAACATTTGATGTCGGTTATGACATCACCTTTTTATCGTGAATGCAACTTCTTTAATTAAAGCATATAGTACTTAACCTTTTAATGATCCTGTTGTTGATGATTCGTACACGATGGTTTTGTACAGGGCATCACATATTGGGCCTTTTAAAATCTTGAATTGTGTCGGTGAAGTTGCTTATAGACTAGAGTTACCCGAAGAGTTTGTGAGAATTCATAACACATTCTATGTTTCCCATCTCCGTAAGTGTCTTGCGGATGACTCGAAGTGAGTACCATTGGATGAGATTTACTTGAACAACAAGTTCGAGTATGTCGAGGAGCCGATGGATATCCTTGATGAAAAGGTCAAAATGTTGCGGTACAAAGAGGTTAGGACCTTTAAAGTCTAATGGTGTCATCAAAAGGGTTCCGAGTTTACGTGGGAATCCGAAGAGTTTGTTTTAGTGTATCTTCCTGCTTGTCATGCAGCTTGGATTGCGAGGACGCGCTTCGATTCAAGTGGGGGAGAGTTGTAACGACCCAAAAATATTATGAGAAGACACTAGGAGCACCGCTCCTAGGTTCAGGAGCGCCGCTCCTGGATGGGGAAAAGAATGGGTCTTTTAATTAAATTGTAAAAATATGAAGGGCAATTTGATCTTTTCACGTATGTTTGTATATAAGCCTTTAGATCAAATCTAGATCTCACTTTTCACCTCATCTTTCACCCACTCAAACACTCCCATCCATTCTTAGAGAGAGAAACCCATTTTGGAGTGAGAAAGCTCAAATCAAGGAGGAAGAAGCTTGATTCGGGTCAAAGTGTGAGTTATAAAGTTGTTCATCTAGTTACTAGCTACGTTTTGATTGTGGTGGTATGTCCAAATCTTGATTTCCTTTATTTTGATTTGTTTGAGGGTTAGGGTTTGGGTTAGTGGTGAACCTAAAACCCATTTTGGGGGTTTTTGGGTAAGATTGGATCAAGAGAACTCAATAACGACTAACCTAGGGTTTTGAGGTGATAATTGTGTTTATGGGTCTTAAATGGTTAGTCAATCACTAGCACACTTTGTGTTAAAGTGAATGGGTGTTTATTTGGGTCATGGATGACCCATATGGGAGTGTTAACCTTCAAATGGGTCAAATGAGTCTTGGGTGACCTAAGTTGCCTAATGAGTGTAAAATGCACTAACCTTGTGTTAATAAGTGTATTAAGACCTAAATTGATTGATATTAGTGATTTGGTGTAATCTTGACCTAGTGTGTGGGTAATGGTGCAAATGGGTCGCATTTACACTATGGTTCAAAATGACACTAGGATGGTGAGTGAGTTGGTTGACCAACTTGATTACGTGATGGATTATATGCATAATATAATAGGTACGTTACATTGAAGGTTGTAAGTTTGGTTTATCATTCACCGAAGGCGTTAAGGTGAGTGGAATAATTATACGTGTATGTATATAATTTATTTGCTTGTGTGCTGGGGTGAAATGTGGGTTTAAAGTTCGGGCGATCGATACCACATATTGTACTTTTCATGTAATAAGGGTTTAAAGTTCGAGCATCGATACCTTATTATCATGACTAATGCGTGGGATACAGGTTTTAAGTTCGGGCGTCCAATACCCTATCCTCATATATGTGGCGTGAAATGTGGGTTTTAAGTTCGGGCGATCGATACCACATTGAGTGTAATGGGTGGTCATAAGTTTGGGCGTTCGATATCATTCAAGGGGCTAGTCATGCATACTAGTGGCGTCAGTTTGGCTAACGGTTCATTTGCGAGAATCGTTCCCTTTGGAATTTTGGTTAACCATGGTTATGCGTTGTAGTGCAGTATATTATATTGTTCGGTTTATATGCTATTGTTTGTGCTAGCTCGTTGTATTGGAGATTTAGCGTTATACTTGCGATGGTATGCTTTTTAAATTGCTAGTGTGTATGAGGTAATTGTGTAAGTGATTGCAAGTAAGTAGGTTATATATGTATGTGTATAATTATTGCATTCACTAAGCGTTTTGTTTACCCTCTCATTGTTTACCTTTTTAGGCTCCGGCGTGGACAAAGGCAAGGGTATTCGTTTGGATTAGTGACCTCCCGCTTTGTTATGATAGGGGACGCTTTTGGAGTTTAGCTTTTGAAGTTTGACCAAGAATTTGGGTAGTTTAACCCCCAAACACCATGCTCTAGTGTCGTTTGGAAATTAAACTAATGTGATCGAAACTTATATTTTTTTGTAACTTAAAGGGGTGAATTGGGTCAAAACTATATATTTGATTGTGGAAGGGGTCAAGCGCGACCAAGTGAATTTAATGTTTGAAAATGATAAGGTACGAAGTTGTTTGATGTTGCAATGGAATTTTAAGAATGTAAAAATTTTGGCACCAGTTCCTTACCTGGAAATCTACCAGGAAGTTTAAAGAAAATGACACCTAGAAGTTTAGTGTCACCTGAAAGTTCACCTGAAAGTTCACTTGAAAGTTTAGTGTCACCTGGAAGTTCACTTGGAAGTTTTACATTAAAAAAAAAACCTATCATCGGTTGGATAATGGGTTGGGTCATTTCACAACATCTATTTGAGATAAACATATGTGACTACATAATAGGTTACATCACACGGCTGTAATCATCCGAAATTACTTTGCTTTTGCAATACTTTACCGAGCAATCAAGGTGAATTTTCAGTCCCATTTTACTCTTATTTTTGGGATGAGATAACATGCTGACTTCTAAACTAATTTACACTTTAGACACGAGTACTGAATCTTTATACATATGAGTTGACGCCTAAAAATCTCTTAGCTTGAATACTTTAGTTACTTGGGAAGCGCAAATTGTAAGGACAGATGTGTTAGGTTTGACAGCCTCAGCCTACATACTGTGGTGCTTATTACTTCGTATAACATACACTAAGGAAAGTGTATACTAAGATAGGGTAAAGGATTGCATTAGTTTACTATGTATTGGTTAAGCTTTGTATTCAAATGCTCATGATAATGTATATGTTATACAACAGGGTTGTACAAAAGCTCATAATCTAATACTGATAACCGATTTCTGATCATTGATAACTGATTTCTGAAAAATCGATTACTGATAACTGATTTCTTAAAATGGATTTATGAAACTTACTGATATTCGTTTACTAAAATCTGTAGATTTACCAACATTATTTTTGACCCATTTTACATGTTTTATCTCAGGTGTATTGATGCTTAGCTTCCGATGTCTTAGAAGGTGCATGACAACTACTGGATGGTGTCCATCATTTTTATTTAATGACATTATTTTATATTTGCATTTAAATTGTTTCATTTAAAAACTGTCAGTTGTTTACTACTGTCATGTTGGTATTTATTACTTTTTGAGGATTTCTTTTAAAGTCAAACGTTTCACTAAAATAAAAGAGAATACTTTTGGAAAACATCTCATATAGAGGGCGTATACGTTATTGTGAGACCCGATAGTTTATACGCCGTTAGATGGATTTTGACAAGGTGTAACAAAACTGTATATATATATATATATATATATATATATATATATATATATATATATATATATATATATATATATATATATATATTTATAATATATAACGGTACTGATGGTTACGCATAATGATTTGTATCGATAAAACACATTTTTTCATAACTTAACGATGTCCCGTCTTGAATTTAACCGGCATAAGGGTCCAGGAGGAAATGCATTCTCTCAGTCATACTTTATCAAACCGGCTAGAAGATCATTCAAGTACACATTCGTTAAGAAATGTCCCGAATAAATAGTTGTCTGTGACTTCACATAAACCCATCCAACCCGGACAACTAAGTCAGACACAGGCACCACTCACCCGGGTACAAAAGTATCAAAGAAGTTACAAAATATATTGTCACATCAAGGTTTACTCAGCAAGACACACTGGTCACTCGACAATCTTCACAAGAATACTACGAATAAATATATGAATCGACAGAAGCACTTGGAATAAACATCGGGTAAAGTCCTTTTACCTAACCAAGAGTGAAGACATTTGTGACGACCCGAAAATTTCCGAACAAATTTAAACTTTATATTTATATGATTTCGACACGATAAGCAAAGTCTGTAATGTTGAGTCTCAAAATTTTTGAACTGTTTACATGGACTCATCTAATATTTGACCAATCCCGACGATTCACGAACAACTATTTGTAAATAAATATGTAAATACATATGTAGATATAAAAAAATATAGTATATATATAATATTTTGAATTCATAAAGTATACTTTAGTTAATTGAAACTTAAAATGTAAAAATAATAATTAGAATAATTAGGCTACTGTTAATATATATATATATATATATATATATATATATATATATATATATATATATATATATATATATATATATATATATATATATATATATATATATATATGTATGTATATATATATATATATATTATGAAACTATATATGATTTCTATTATATATATAAAATATAAATATTAAATGTTCGATAAATATTATCATATGATATATGATTATTAAATATTACATAGTTAATAAGATATAATATTAACATATTAAACGTAATTATAAATTAAAACATAATTGCTATATCACGTACATTAAAATAAATATTAATAGTAATATAAGTATTAATAATATTATTAGATATAACATATAAATATGAAATTTTTTATGTAGAGTTGTTATATTATTATTATCAATTTTATTATTATCATTAATAACATTAATATTTAGTATTATTAGTATTATTAATAATATTGTTATTTTTTTTATTAAACTTATTGAAATTATCTTTATTGTTATTATTACTATCATCATATTATAATTATTATTATTTTAAATTATATTATTATTATTATTATCTTATAAATGATATTATGAATATTATTATTAATATAATTATTATTATTATTATTAATATTTTTATTATTAATAACATTATCAAAGTTATTATTATTATTTATTATTATCAGTATTATAATTAATTAGTTGTTATTATTATTATTAATATAATTATTATTAATATTATTAAAATTATTATTATTAATATATTATTTAATTTTATATTACTGGAATATGATCGATAAATAGAAGAATCGTACCGTTTGTTATATATCACGATCGAATCATGTAATCCTGTCTCATAATCTGTTAACAAATTGTAAATCTAACACAGAACCAAAAAAAATTCTGTTAGAATCACCATCGATTTATTTATTTTTATATATTTCTCCTGTCCTTCGTGATTGAAATTCATGTCCTTGTTGTCTGATAATTGTTATACGTCGCATTCATTTGTCAATACAAACAATTGTGATTAGTTACTGATACGGCATTCATCAATTACACTATATAACAACTCTGCTCTTGTCATTCTAAAATCAAAAAAAAAATTAAAATAAAATAAAGCCAGTCGATGCCCTGCTCAAACAACGTTTTGCCCATAATCCGAATACGAACCAATTTTCAAAATGTAATAATGCAATATTGTTAGGGATCATATACTTGAACTATCTGTAAGTTTTCATTCCTTAATTCCTTCAATTGATTATGAATTTTGAGGTCAAACTTGCAAAACAAAAAGTCAAACATTGTGATTTTGATAAAATTCGAGTTAATTTTTACGTTTCCGGTTCAATTAATAATTCCTAAAGTTTCTAGGAATAATTTATGACATATCTCTTATTGTAATCATGGTCTAAAAATGTGCCAATTTGAAAATCAAATTTTGTGTTCATCTTCATCATGTATCGAAACTGTTTTCAAATTTTTTTTTTCAGTTCTGTAATCTATATAAACCACATACATCTACGTTGTTTCATTTGCAAATCATAAAACCAAACCCAAATTCATTGATTAGATTATTGAAATTATCGATGGAATTCAAGTGGGGGAGAAGGAGAAAAGGGAAACAGATTTCAACGGTTAAAATATTATACGGGGTAAATATAGTCAGAAAAACGAGTAGCAGAAGAGTGGTTATGTGGTTATCGGGTTAGCGATAGGTGAAGGGTTCGAGTCTAGTCTCGGGCAATTCTTTTTGGAAAATGCTTTTAAAGGGTATACACTCTTAATTTTTATTATTATTATTATTATTATTATTATTATTATTATTATTATTATTATTATTATTATTATTATTATTATTATTATTATTATTATTATTATTATTATTATTATTATTATTATTATTATTATTATTATTATTAATTATTATGATTATTATTAATGTTATTATTGTTATTGTTATTATTACCATACTTTTAATTAATTATTATTATTATTACCATATTTATAAGTATTATAATTATTACTATCATTAGTATTAGTATAAGTATTATTTATATAATTATTGTTAATTTTATCATTTTAAGTATCGTTATTAATATGATGATTATTATTATTGATGTTATTGTTCAGTATTATAACTATTATTATTAATAATATCATATTTATATTTATAAGTATTAAGAATGACATTAACATTAGTATTTCTATAAGTATTATTGAGATTATTATAAACTTTATCCTTTATATATTATTATTATTATTATTATTATTATTATTATTATTATTATTATTATTATTATTATTATTATTATTATTATTATTATTATTATTATTATTATTATTATTAAATATTGTTATTAGTGATAAGTTATTGTTATCATCTTTAACATAATTAATATTATTATCATTATTGTTATTGCTACGTAATATCATAAAGTATTATTAGTATTATTAATATGGTTATTATTAAATTTATCATTTTTACTATTAATATATGTATTATGATTATTATTATGATTATGACTATTATTATTATCATTATTATCATTAGTAGTAAAATTGTTATATTCATAGTTATTATTATTAGTATTATTACAAATAGATATTTTTATATAAAAATACATTACAAGAATATTAATATTACATATCACTATAATTTTATTATTAAAAAGATAGTAACTAAGCTATATATAAAATATATCAATTAATATATACATATATATTTTATCATATATATAAACCCTAATATAAATTATTATTATTAATATGTTATAATGAAAGATAAACACTAGTTAAATAAAATATGTAAATTAAATATATCTACATCTATATAACAAATAATTTAACAAGTATATCATTAATAATAATATATATATTTATTCGATTACGATTATGTGTGTTAATATATATACAAATGATATAGGTTCGTGAATCCGAGGCCAACCCTGCATTGTGCAGTTTCGTCATATGTATTTTTACTACAAAATACAGTATTGTGAGTTTCATTTGCTCCCTTTTTAAATGCTTTTGCAATATATATTTTTAGGACTGAGAATACATGCGCTGCTTTTATAAATTTTTATGAAATAGACACAAGTAATCGAAACTACATTCTATGGTTGGATTATCAAAATCGAATATGCCCCTTTTTAGTCTGGTAATCTAAGAATTAGGGAACAGACACCCTAATTGATGCGAATCCTAAAGATATATCTATTGGGCCTAACAAACCCCATCCGAGTTACGAATGCTTTAGTACTTCGATTTTATCATGTCCGATGAGAGTCCCGGAATGATGGGGATATTCTAGACACGTTTTGTTAATGTCGATTACCAGGTGTTCACCATATGAATGATTTTTAATTCGCGGGTTACGTGTATTATTTTATACTCGGGTTACGTGTATAATTAAATATATGAAATCTTGTGATCTATTAAAATGATAGAAATGAATGTTTACGATAAACTAATGAACAAACCAACCTTTTGGTTGACACTTTAAAGCATGTTTATTCTCATGTATGAAAGAAATCTTTTACTGTGCATTTGCTTATTTTAGAGATATTACTTGGAGTCATTCATGACATATTTCAAAAGACGTTGCATTCGAGTCATTGAGTTCATCAAGATTATTATTAAGTCAATTATAGTTGGATATATTATGAAATGGTATGCATGCTGTAACAACCCTCACTTTTTGACTTCTAAATTTACTGAATTAACCATAGGGTTATCTGCCTGACTATATGTATTAAGGGTTGTTATATACAATTAAATATTGTCTGAATAGTAATTTTTAGTCAACAATGTACGCTTAAATAAATAATATATTATTAATTTATATTATTTGACATAATTTAACTAAGTATATAAACTTTGTATCACTTTTATTATTTAGTTAATGTATTATATATTTAACTATATAATAAATCCAATTATATATAAATGTAATAATATTTACAAACTTACTAAAACTATATTTTAATAATTAAAATCATAATTATTATTAAAAATACAAAATACCGAATTATTTATTATTTTTATGCAAAATTTGTATTTATTAATTAAATAAAAAAAATATTGACAAATATTCTTGGAAAAGCACTAAATCAATTTGTTTATTTATATTAAAAAATCCTTAAAATAAATGAATTTAAAAAATAAAAATAAATAAATAAATAAATAAAATACTTTTTAATTAAAAATTATAATGGAAAAACTACTTTTATTATTTTATTTTGTGCATTATCCCATGACCTAATATTTAATACTTTTGAATTTTAAAATCCCATTAAAAATTAAAATATTTCTTTTTCTTTTAATTAATTTATTCTTTTTACCTAATTTTTTCAAGTATAAATACCCCTCATTTCTTATTCAAACTCACACCAAAATTTCTCTCATTCTCTCTTTGAAGAATTACTACTAGTAAGTATTATTTTCTTACTTTTTACTTTTTACTTTTTACTTTTTACTTTTTACTTCAGTTTATTAATTTTTTTTACCAAAACATGTAAATAATGTTATAAATTATATGCAATTAAAAATAAAATAAATAATATGTTATAATTAGTAATATATGTTACTAAAAATTATAAAAGTATTTTTATGAATTACTATATAGGAATTATAATTAAAATCGAATTAATGAGTATATATGTATATACGCACCTAACGTGAAGGTTATAATTAAAGATAGCGTACAAAGACTACAAACATCACCGCTACTTGTGGCCTAGGGTGATCCTTGTTACCATTATGGGACGCTTGTGGATCTCGAATGCCAAGACTTAGATTCTGGTCAAGAGATCCTGGGCCACTCGGTAACAATAGATCATTCGAGTGACTTGCATGTTAGCAACGAAGTTTGGGCGAGATTGTACAACATCTTTGTTAAGAATTATAACCCGAACATTTTTAAACTAGAAGCTTACTATAAGTGGAAGCTTTCCATAAATAGTAAGTTTCCAAAAATAGAAACTTTTGAGAAATAGGAACTTTTCTCGAAACCCGTCACTGTCAACATAGTTGCTATATTAATAAACATACTTTATGTCAGTTAGACATTAACTAATCAAACGTTATACCTCTAGGTTGATATCCAGATCACTTACTTGCTTTACTTTCCTTCTTGTGTGGAATACTTCAACTGCTATTTAAGGTAAATTCATAGCCCCTCTTTATTGCTAGCAAACTTACTTACTTTACTTGGAGTGAGACACATGATGTTTTTACTTTTTACAATTTAGACATAAGTACCAAACTGTTAAACTATGTTATACCCGGCTATGTCCGACTAAGTCCCTACAGTGATATTTTTAATTGCTGCTGCATGCTTAATTATTGGGGGTAGGCCTATCGGGAGTAACGTCCCCGATACATTTGACTAAGTCTTTGTATTACTTGATAATGAAATTAAACCGACAAGGACAGACACAACTTGTCATAGGGCAAACTTGAACGTTTAGTCTAAATATCACGCTTTGGCATAACTTTTTGATCCTGCGGGAGATCAACTTTACAAACTAAATCTTGTGGTCTAAAACAACGGTCAAACTTTTGTTAAACCTTTGAACTTCACTCAACCTTTTGGTTGACACTTTAGCATGTTTTATCTCAGGTGCTGTTTGATTCAAGCTTACTTATCTTCTGCTTATGTGATGCTACCTGGACATAGGATCAAGAGATTATCGCATTTATTACTATTGCATTTAAACATTTACTTTACTCATTTGTAACGACATTTCATTTTCCGCTGCGTACTCCATAAAGTTTAACTTTCTCATTTAGTATTGTTCTCGTTATTATAATATGTTGGTATATTTTGATATTAAGTCATATTTCGCCCAGGCCCTAACTTGGGGTGTGATATATGCCGTCAACTTTCGATGTAAAGAAAGTTTGTCTTTTAAAAAAGAATGCAATGTTTGTAAAATGTATCATATTGAGGTCAAATACCTCGCGATGTAATCAACTATTGTGAATCATTTATAATGTATATAAACGGGGTATTTCGACATTCATCCGTCACATTATAGTTGGATCCGCCACATCATTCCGAAATAAACACACCATTCCGGAATAACCATACCTCACCAAGGCTATCACATAGTCTCGGAATGGAGCATGGTCTCAGAACAAGGCACTTGGTCCCAGAACAGACACACAAACGGGTTATATGCCACGTCAGACCACGAATCTAGAAAATTTTGTTAGGATCTGTTTGTTATGCCACTAAAAACGATATGTGCCACGTCATCCCATGAATACACCTATAGGGTCATTCATTACACAACAGTAGACACATATGGTTACTCTGTCAAAATCATACTGTAACATTGTTCACCTGAGGATACAACTCGATTGAGATTCCGGTCGATATTGGAGTTCATCTACACGTAAGATATTAACTTATTCGATCTAATAGAGTGAGGTTAATCCAATCGTTTGTATTCGATCTAATAGAGTGAGGTTAATCCAATCGTTTGTTTTACACCCTTGGAATCCAGATTTAAAATGGGGTTTACACAGTTATTGGAGTTAAAACAATCGATCAATCCTTTTTCCTAAATTAAGCATTGAAGTCTAATTCTAAAAATTACCATTTTAGATTTAGGCGTGATCATGTATGTATATAACTATATGTAGATATATAAATATATATAACTATATGTTATATATCTATATATAAGCTATATATCTATATCTAACTATTTGTAGCTATATAACTGTACATGTATATATATAACTATGTAACTATATATATATATATATATATATATATATATATATATATATATATATATATATATATAGTTGTATGTTACATGTATATATACATGTATGCATGTATGTATATATATATACATGTATGTATATACATGTATATATGTACATACATACATTTATATATACATGTATATACATCTATATAAATCTGGATGTATATATATAATTGTATGTATATACATGTATATATATAATTGTATGTATGTACATATATATACGGTATATATATGTATATGTGTATATATATATATGTATATATATATATATATATATATATATATATATATATATATATATATATATATATATATATATATCTATTAAACTTGAGACCCCATCTTGAAAGTAATGCGGGTTTGATGATTTGTAACGGGATTAAGAGGGCCTGCACTAAGTTGTACTGTGACAAAAAGTACAAAATCAATAAGAGTTATTAGAACAAAAAGGAAACAACTACTGGCCACGGATCGGATGCAAGTTAAGCCTAGCAAATTGGAATATTTACAAGGAAATAGTTGAGAGTGGTGAGCATCAAAAAAGGTCAGAAGTAAACAAAGCTTGTCATGCGTAGCAAACGGTCAAGAGTCGCCAAGGCAGGAAGTCGTTCGCTCATAATCGATATCAGCATATAAGTTAGTGTATTTACAATTTAGATAAACTATATATATATATATATATATATATATATATATATATATGTATATATATATATATGTATATATATATATGTATATATATATATGTATATGTATATATATATATGTATATATATATATATGTGTGTGTATATATATATATACAGTATGTATATATATATATATATGTATATATATATATATATGTGTGTGTGTGTGTGTGTATGTAAGTGTGATACGTCTAAATTATACATATTTTACACCATTTATTTGTATGATATCAAGCATAATTTATATGTTTTTAGTCAATATTATGAATGTTTGATACTTTATTATGTTAATGTTGATTATAGGATCATATGCAAGAAGTTTGTACAAAATGAGCTAAATATGGAAGAAATTCTGAAGAGATTTAGAAAATCTGCGCTGTCACCGTTTTGGCATATCTTGAGCATTCGGACTCCGTTTTAGATGAATCAGGTGTCCAAACGACCGTGATACATAGATCTACAATAAAATAGAGGAAGCCATTTGGAACTGTCAGCTTCAAGTTATGAACATTAAATTCGGCGGCTCTGGGTCAAAAAAGTCAAAATTTGCGGCTCAATTTTTTCTTGCCCTCCAAGCATTGGAGCCTCCGGCTAAACCCTTTTTAGGCGCCGGCTCGGACCTATTTTTGGAAAATTTTTGCTCCAGAAAATTTGTTTCATGTACTTCAAGCCCAAGTCACCAAAGCCGCCGGCTAAACCTGTGGAGCCGTCGACTAAAATGTCGGTTTTCAAAAACTATAAATAGATGCCTCTGGTTCAGCTTTTCAATGTACTTTTCAATATTCATTTCTCAAATATGAGTTTTAGGTTAGTTTCTAGGGTTTTATCCCTAGTCGGTTAGTTTAAATTAATTAGAGTTTAGTTTTCAATTGTAATTCACTTTTTGGATTGAATATTTATTCAATTTTTCTTTAGTCTCTTTATTGCTTTCAAGGTACAATTACTTTTAATTTATTGCATCTATGTTAATTATGTCTTTTATTCATTTAATTGCCTTATGTTCGTCTCCAACTATGAACTAAACGTTTGATACGGCCGAAACGGACAGTTTTATTTGTGCGGTGTCGTCAGGCCGCAGCGTGCCAGAATCAACCACCAAGGGGGTGGTACTGTTTTAAATTTATATTTAGCGGGGCCTAAATCGTACTACTCCTTAGTATGAGTAAGGAAAGTATGACCTAGAGTTGTATTTTTGAGATACCAGTACAATCGAACCTATATTTAAGCCTAAGATAGTTATGAAGGAGTAGTGGTTACTTAATTTTGAGATTTTCTAATTTATAAGACAGATAAAGTAAATGCGATAAAATTCATAATTCAGATAAGGTTAAAGTGAGTGCATACTATGATTTCATCAGTTATTCTGCCGAGATTATGGAATGCTGGCTCATGAATAGGTAGAGGCCTTGTATTCATTACACTGGTCCTAAACCCCCCTGTCATAAGACATGTCACTGGGTACTGCGTTAGGCTTAAAGATTCTGAATAGACAGCAACGTCCCTTACCCCCGACGCCCATGCAGTCTGACTACAGGCATACACGTCCAGACGACTCATCTAATTGAGTGGCTCGGTTGGGTGACGTATTAACATTCCACAATGGTCTAAACTTTCTTAAGCATAATAGAATACATGGTTTACCATATCCGAGAGACGTGATGTGTTTCAATGCTTTCGTTAATGATTGGTTTTAAAAGATGGTTAGGCCCTTAAAAGAGTTTAACTACAAAGAACACTATAGACAAGTGAAGCTGACTTCCATGAACACGTTCGGTTATCCTAACGGTCTAATCCTTTACGTGTCTAAACAAACAGTTCCTTAATTAACTAAGAATCCCCTAAGCGGGGTGCAATGCTTCAGACCGCGTTATGGTGCAGTGTACTAATCAACACTTACCGGGTTCCATGGCCTTACTTAGCAGAGGTACAACTTACAACAACCGCTGTGCTTCAGCATGCACGTACGAAGTTTATATGCTTGGTGACTACACTAGCATGGTCTGGGACCGATAATGTACTAAGGGTCTAGTCAGATGTTTCACTATGAAAGTCCTCAGTTGGAATCCAAAGCTTGATAGACTTACTACAACCGGTGTGCCTCAGTCGATCTTACGTTGTATCCGATAGACTTCTCTTACCAAGGGGTGACACAGATAGTGTACTCTGAATCGGGGTTCGCGACTTTCCAATAACAGAGCCAATAACTACGTTCTATTAGTTGGAAAAGCGATTTAGTTTAATGCATAATCGAAAAGCATTTCAATAGCATACACAAACCATAATATTATTTCGGCATTATAACTGCTTACATCATAGCATACACTAAAGATAACTACTCGCTAATCATGGCAACAATATCACAGAACATAATGATTATATAAAGATAAGGGATAGAAGTACCAGTAGATTAAACGAGTTCCGAATACAAAAGTGACAACTTCAAGACTCCAAACCGCTCCTAATACAATCTTCGGCGTTCTTCTCCGGGTAATACGTTTCCCACACGATGTCGAAGTCCTTGAGAGTATGACTAATATTGTACAAGAGAGAGAAAGAAGTAAATTGAAGTGTGTGTTGGAATGAATGACAAAGACCCTTTATATAAGCATAAAATTTTCTTGCAAACGGCTGGCAGGCCGTTTGACAAGCCGTTTGCAGGGCCCGTTTGTTAAGGCAAGCCGTTTAACAATGCCGTTTGATCTGGGCATTTGGCAGGCGGTTTGCCACACTGGCAGGCCGTTTGACAGCCCGTTTGCAAGCCGTTTGGCTTGTTGATTCCCTGGATCGTAACTTGATTTCTTATCTTTCACCGTTTTCACTCTAGAATCTTCGTTTTAGCTCCGATTCTCTTGAGTCTTTTTGCACCGTCTTCGTAATTACTTATTCTTCAATTCTTACCGACGAAGTAGGTATTTTGCTGACAAAGGTCGAATCTTTCTTGTTTTTGGGCCTTAATACCGGGGTGAAAACGTGACTTTTTAGCTGATATCAAATATCCCACACTTAGACTTTGCTTGTCCTGAAGCAAACTTTCATTTCCTTAAGAATCTTTTCGGAGTTTATTTTCTAATAGCCTAAACGGTTTGTTTTTATTATAAGAGCAAAAAGGTAAGGTGAGTCATCTATGTTACGATTGAAACTATCTCTGCAAGCATGCGAGGAGGTTACATGACATAGGCTAGCTTTCATGGGTTACTCAAATCACAAAAGTGTTTAGGGTTCCCTATAGACCTAAGAAATGAATTTACTCATAGCCAGTCATGCTGCACCCATCGTCATAGGCTTGATAAATACTCAAATCCTTGCTGATAATGCGAGAACGGTAGTAATCTTAGCTTCTAGGTCATTTGTCAATGATGGAAAAGGAATTTTGGAGTGGTAGTGAAGTTGTTTTTGAAGGGTGAGAAAAAGGGTAATGCAGTCTTTATACAGACTTTTATTTGGATAGATAGGAGTGCTGAAGTGTTTGAGAAGCACTTTTGAACTTTTCTTCATTTGATAATCATTTTCGATCAAGTTTTCTTCGGAATTTCTCTTATTAAGTTCTGCTCCTTTTCAGAACTTTGAAAATATATATATATATATTTTTTTTTTTTGGAGATTTCATCTCGAGAAACTTTTTGCCGGTAAACTTTTTCAAAACCTTTGCCATGATACTTGAGAGGTTTATAACATCGGGTTTTAGGAAGGCTTATTTTTGATAAATGGCTAGCTCTTCTGATTATAACCGAATATTGTTTTGCTGCTTGGAAATTTAGATCTAAAGCAAGTTCTGATTCTGAGTACAGAAATCGGCACTCTCAACAGAAAATAGTGAAGCATTAAAGATGATTGCTGGTCTTATTTGGGGTGCCTCACCATAATCAATTTAGGTCGATAATGCCTTAGTCATGCAATGCTCTATTAGAGATTTGGTTCAACCTAACATGATTTCCACCCTACTTAAGCCTTACTTTTATTGACAAACGTTTTAGGTTTTCAAAAATACTTTTTTGAAAAGGCTTTCTTTTGTAAAAATTTTGAAATTTGGCTTAAGGATTTGGAATCTTCGTAATGGGTTATTTTAATACAGCATAAAAAGATTATACCAATATACCACACTTAGACGAACATTGTCCTCAATGTTCCTAGTGTATCCCACACTTAGGAGTTTTAGTTGAAGATTTAGGAGTATTTTTCTAGTGTTTTTATTGGGTTGGAATCTCACACTTAGGATAAGCTAGGATGTGGCATAGTTTGAATCTTGAGCTAGTAGTGAAAAGAAAGAAATACCCCTAGCATATGTGGTTGGCGAACAATCCTTGCGTCTTTTATTGATCGGCTCATTTGTCATCCTTTATTCTTCTACTCTACTTTATTACACGGGTTGCCTCCCGAGAAGCGCTTTTGTTTAAGGTCGTTGGCTCGACCGTAGAGACGCTTTAAAAAGCAAACATTCCTCGCTGATGGTTGTAATCTTAGTCTTCTCGAGGGAATGTGAGTCTTGGCGGGTAAATCCTGAGAAAGTGTCAGACCAATAGTGGTAGAAGGTCCGGTACTTCTCTTGAAGATCTTCTGAAAGATAAGTAGTGCGCAGTTTCGGCTCTTGATAAGTCTTGAAGTCCGATGAGAATATGATCCACGGCTCTGCTGGTTGACCCATGAATGTCAATCATAGAAGCAGTGCTGGTGGTGATTGTTTCTCTGATGGGATGCTCATTTCGGAGGTCTTCAAACAATGTTAGAAACTGTATCTTTAGAATTTCAAAGTCTTTGGAATGGTGATCTCCACAGTAAGAATTTGTAGATTTGCACAGATTTTTTAAAAGACGAAGCTGAAAAGAAGTGAACAGCAATCCTGATCTGAGCATTAATGTCACCGTCTTTGAGTATATCTCCCGACATCCTGCTTTAAATGTAAAACTAGGATCTGTGGATTCGTGGAAGATATGTGATATCTGCTTCGTAACATAGGTGGAAATGTTGACTCGATCTGGTTCAAGATGGGAGAACGGATTGTTTCGCCTTACTTCCTCCGTAACAGCGTCTCGTAACTCTTTGATAATCAGATCAGCATGGTGATCAATTGTTACGTAAATCACGAGTCTGTCTGGTGTGCTTTCGAAATTATCTCTTTCCAAGAGAGTGAACAAGCTGTGAATATCCTCGATAATTTTAAAATGATAAGTCGGGAGTCCCGTGGAAAGATCCATGTGCTTCCGGATGAGAGTCAGTTGTGCTCGTTGGTTTGCTGAGAATGGAAGTGCATATCCGGCTAAGGTGTTATAAACCTTAGAGTAAATGATCTTCTGATCTCGACAGAATTTTGTCTCAAGAATAGTGCGAACCACTGAATTGTGCTCTCGTTGCCTTTCTTCTTGGTAGATATGATCATGAAGAGTGTTGATAAAGTCTTGAATGCGTTCTTCTAGGATTTCAACATCATTGTCTTCTCTTTGGAGATAGAGGTTGTGTTCTTCTCGGATAGCCAAAATTCGTTCTGTTAAGCGTAGCGTAAAATCGATTGTTGATTTACGGATGGTTTCGAGAATATCTTCAAATTCATTACCCATCTTCTATTAGGGGAACTAAACTTTGCAACCCCATTGGTCCACGTGGAAGCCCCCTCACATATTTTTACTGTTCACGCTTGGGCAACTCTCCACCACAAAAAAAAAAAAAAAAAAAAAAAAAAAAAAAAAAGAGGCGTAGCATATACCAGACACCAGACAGCCATACCTGCTCTTCCATATGTTCTTGCATCTTTCTTCCACACCCAGATGAAAAAATACACCCCATAAATCATCAAATTAATTTCATCGGTTCCTTTTGTTGTTGCGATTGATATGATTCTCTGAAATTGGGCTTCCCCTGGATCGTATGAAGTTGTCGAATGAGTATGCTGGCAGAAATTAGGGTTTTCACCCATGCCGTCGCTAACTCTGTTCAAGAAACAAGAAACAATATTTTTAACAAATTAGGTACGTATTCACCCAATAACTATCATCAACTAGCATCTATTTCACATATGGTTTTATATTTTTGCAAAAATGATGTTCAATGTGTTTACAAGCATTTATTTGAAAGGTAGTTACTGAAATTTGGTAATAATGGATGTGTGTTGTGATGGTTATGATCTGTAAACATTTTCGATTTCCTGTTTCTTAATATATGTTTGTTCATTTGTTGTTTTGTGGTACTGACTTGAAAGTGTTCGAGGTCTCTCTGTATCTGTGTGCAGGATGAAGATCAAGAATTTGAATCAAGAAAAGGAGTTTTGTGTTTCTGTGTTTGAATAGTTATCTGGACCTATTTTTCTAAAGTGTAAGTGAGCAAGGAAATTAAAAGGTTGCATCTGATTATTTTCTAAATTAGTTTGAAATATTTTTCGGTCACATTTAGCCATGATGTAATATGTGCATTTGTAAAGAGCATTTTAATTTTTATTAAAAGACTAAAAGGTATTATCATCACTTAATTGTTACCTTTATGGTATTAAATGATATATGATCCCTATTTGTGCTGCATACTAACTAAAAAATTTGTACTGCATGGAAAGTGTTCGATTAAATGTCTCAATGGGATTTGCTTGAATTGTACAAGTCTGGAATCTGAAGAGGAGATCAGTGTTGTGCATTATATCTTACAGGAAGTCATTGATACAACTAAGGTGAGTTGTATTTAATATGAAAACCGTTATATATTTATTTGTTGAAGTTTTGAGGAAATGGCTTAGTTGGCATTTTGATTTGTAATAAAATGAATTTTCAAGTGGCTATTGACTTATACAACTAAGATGTTTATTACTTACGCTGTTAGAGTTATAGATCATTAAAGTTATTAATACTTAAATGTACTTCATGCAGTCAGATGAACCTTTTTGGTGAAAATGATGTAATGACCTTAAAGCAACATTCTGGAAACAAAATAATCGAAGTATGAAAATCGGGCTAGGTAAAAGTAGCGTTCATTGTATATGATTTGAAATTTTAAGATCTCTGCTTACTTACTGTTGTGCCTGGTTTTGGTTATTTTATTTTTCTTTACTAAAAGCAAATGTTAGTGCATAGATCTTTGCAACTGCTGTATCTTTTTCTTTAAATTGGATAAACAGTTTACGTGTTTGTTGATTGTGTTTCTGCTGTTCTGTTTTATTTTGGTTTCTTTCGGTAATGATTGTGGGTTTTTGGATGGCACGGGAATATAATTGACATTACAAAATTGTTCACGTTCTTGGTAAATTTGCATACTTTTCAGATGGAGCCGTCTATATGCTTTGAGTTTTATTTTTCTTATTGGATTTTAGTATTTGATTGGTTTTTTTGTGGGGTATGTTTCAAGGGGTCCGGATGTTGGAGACTGATAATACTAAAAACGAACACATATTTCATAGCATTATCCTTTCAGAAAGACAAGCTTTTAGTTGCAATTGTTCTATTTACAAGTGATATTCGTTTAAATAATAAAAGGTAAAGACAAAAGACAGAATCGACGATTTGAAGACGCAAATGACCAAAAAGCTCAAATGTACAAGATACAATCCAAGTGGTTCAATTTATTGATGAGAAACGTCTAAAAATTACAAGAGTACAAGCCGCGAAACGCAAAGTACAAGATATTAAATCGTACGAAAGGACGTTTGAAAATCTGGAATCGAGACCTGAACCAACTATCAACGTGCGACTCAACGGAGCTAAAATTACAAGTCTACTATGCACATAAATATAATATAATATATATATAATTATATAAAATTGTATATATTATATTATATAATATATAATTCGCAGCAGCCCACGTTTTGGAATCATTTGGAACAGGAAATGGCTGCCATGCGATCGGAAGCCTTATTCCCATGCGATCGCATGGATCACTCTAGCAGGCCAGGTTCTATAAAAAGACACTTTGCTCGAAGAATTATGTACACCTTCATCTATCAACTATCTCTCACTCTCTCAATATATTTATATTTATATTTTAAAATTATAATTTTAATCTTAAGTTAATAATAATAAGGTTATAGTAGCGAATGTTTTAAGTTTGTAAGTCGAAACTCTGTCCGTGTAACACTACGCGATTAATACTCATTGTAAGTTATGTTCAACCTTTTTAAATTAATGTCACGTAGCTAAGTTATTATTATATTTATTTAAACCGAAGTAATCGTGATGTTGGACTAAATATTAAAGATGGGGTTATTGGGCTTTGGACCATAATTGGAGTTTGGACAAAAGACCGACACTTGTGGAAATTGGACTATGGTGTGATGACCCGGAAATTTCCGACCAAATTTAAACTCAATCTTTTTATGATTTCGACACGATAAGCAAAGTCTGTAATGTTGAGTCTCAACATTTTTAAACTACTTTATGAATCCATTTGACCTTTAACTATTTTCGACGATTCACGAACAACTATTTGTAAATAGATATGTGTGTGTATATACATATATATAGATATAAATAATAATTGAAAATATAATTTGAAATATTATATGTTGTTGATATTAAAATTAATTAAGTAAAATAAAAATATGATATTATGAAAATTATTATTTAAAACACATACATATAAATAAAATATATAGAATATATATTTTGTGATTTCGAAGTTATTTAGTAAACGACGGTAACGCTAAATTCTAATTCGATTGATAATAAATGAGTTAAAAAGGAACTTATGTGATTTTAAAATAAATGGTGATTCGAAAATGAGTTATATAAAGTATAGGCTTATTAAAATTATATTTAGGAACTAATTATTTAGTTTTAAAATTTTTTTTTATATTTTATTTAGGGCTGGGAGTGAATAATTAATGTAATTTTTATTTAATAGTTAATGCTCGAATTTTATACCATAATGACCAAAATAAATAAATATACTTAATTTAAAAATATGGATTTTTTCTGAACACTTTTATTCGCCAATGATTAACAACGGATCACGAAACCCAGTCCGTGATATAGTGTCGGTAGTAATATTCCAAAAAAAATACCGGTGGCTGATGTTTGCTTTTTGAATTCTTTCACCACATTTACTATACTAAATTTGTGATTGAGAATTTATATTATATTATATTATATATTATAATTATTATTATATTATTAATAAGTAATACATATAAGTAAGTTATAAAGATATATCTATACCGATAACTTGATCAATCATAACACTATCATTCTTATTTCCTCCTTCTTAACGCACTGATCACCAACGGCCAACATAATCATCGAACAACCTTCTGTTTTGCTGCAAAACGAAACCCAAATCACCATTATTACTATTCATTATCTTTTTACTTCGAGAACTACAGCCTATATGATCATAAACTTCGAACAATACCATCCTACAACTAAAACTGCTCGATCAAGGCTGTTATACTCGCTGTTATCTTGCTTTTCCTATTTACTATTACGATGACTGTGATGATGTCACGATGAGATCATAATGATAATGGAAAATGAGGATGTTGAATGTTGCATGAGATGATGAAGAAGACGATGCTATAGTAATTTTCTTTTCTAGTTTTTGTTCCTTTGTCAAACACCATCACAAAAGCCAACTGCAACTTCTTTTTTTTGGTCGCTGCTTTTGTTTTCTGCTTCCTTTGTCTGATCGAACGAAAGAGATATGAGGATGAATGATGGGCAATCGATAAGATGATGGTGTATGTGATAATAATGAAAATATTAATGATGATTATGAAGCGAAGGAAGAAGATGAGGATTCATATACGAAAAAGATCATGATAATGGAAGATTGTTGTGATTTTATGTGATGATGTCGATATGATGATAAAACGTTAATATTGTTCAGCTCGTTAACCGAAACCTACCTATTCTAGTTTTTATTATTCGATTGCTGTTAGCCTTTCGTTCAAAGCCGAGACCCACGAAATTAAACCCACCAAACTGCAACCTGCAGTTTCTGTCATTCGTTTACAACCACAGCAAACCAGCATCATCAACCACCATCGGGCTACTATTGCACCTACTATAATTCCTGCTTTCTATTCGCAGCCGATCACCGGGAAACTTTTGAATGCGTTGAAACCCCAAAACATTTAGCATCAGCTGTTGTAATCAAATGGGATTAATGAATCTGCAGAGACTTGCTTTAAGTACCTGTGTTGGGACGTACGATGAAATGATTAAATGAAGAGGACGATGTAACGATGATCATGAATGATGCTGTTGTTCTTTATGTTCCTGGTAAAAACCGAAGTCCCCACATGTTAATTCCTGTTTGCCATTCCTCATGTTTTAAAGCCGTCGTTTAAAAAAAAGAAAAAGAAAACGCATACAATTTAACATGTTAATCGATTACTACTGGACGTTTGATTGTTTGTTGGGCCACGTGATGGTGATTTGGGCCAAAGTCCAAATATTTATTTGTTTGGTTGGTTTGGGCATGTGAACCTGCTTTTGGGCCAAAATAAGCTGTGGAAGAACGAGTTATATAAATTAGATTAGGTACTACTTCATAAAAGCTTGACAGTTCAAGTGGTTGGGGTGTTTATGTGTAACCGAGAGGTCGTGGGTTCGAGTCCGGGCAATGTCATTCTATGCTTTTTGAAGCCTATTTTATATGAGGTAGTAATTTTATTATCTTATTATTATTATTATTATTATTATTATTATTATTATTATTATTATTATTATTATTATTATTATTATTATTATTATTATTATTATTATTATTATTATTATTGATTTGTTATTGTTATTGTTATTGCTAGTACTGTTATTGTTGTTATTATTATTATTATTGTTATTATTAAAGTTATAAGTATTATTATTATTATCATAAGTATTATAATCATTATAAGTATTAATAATATTATTATTAGTAGTAATCTTATCATTTTAGGTATTATTATGATTGTTATCATTAGTATTATTAATAATATTTTTAGTATCATTTATAGGCATTAGTATAAATATTAACATAGTTATAATTATTATTACCATTATTATCATTATTAATAGTATTATAAGTATTATTAATATCACTATTATTATTATTATTAGTAAATGTATTATTACTATAGGTATTATGGTTATTATTATTATTACTAGTATTATAATTATTATTAGTATTATAATTATCATTATACGTACCATAGACATTATTATGATTATTATCGTTATAAGTATTATTATGAAATTTCTAAAAATCATTATCATAACTATCATTAACAGTAAAATTAATATTTTTACATTTATCATCATTAATATCATTAATGTTATCATTAATAGAATTGTTTACATTATTATTTTAATATTAAGTATTATAATTATTATCATTTTTACCACTATTAATATTATTTTGACTACTACTATTATTATCAATATACAAATGATATATATATATATATATATATATATAGATATATATATATATATATATATATATATATATATATATATATATATATATATATATATATATATATATGTTTAATACATATAACATAACGAAGATTAATATTTTTATAATAAAATGAATATAAGAAACATATATATATTATTAATATAAAAAGGAAATAACTAATAAATTTATATATATATATATATATATATATTTGTTCGATTACAACTATATATATTAATAAATATACAAATGATATAGGTTCGTGAATCCGAGGCCAACCCTGCATTGTTCAATGTCATCATATGTATTTTTACTACAAAATACAGTATTGTGAGTTTCATTACTCCCTTTTTAAATGCTTTTGCAATATATATTTTTGGGACTGAGAATACATGCGCTTTTATAAATGTTTTACGACATAAGTAATCGAAACTACATTATATGGTTGAATGATCGAAGCCGAATATGCCCCTTTTTAGCTTGGTAGCCTAAGAATTTGGGAACAGACCCCCAAATTGACGCGAATCCTAAAGATAGATCTATCGGGCCCAACAAGCCCCATTCTGGAATTTGGAATGCTTTAGTACTTCGATTTTATCATGTCCGATGGGTGTCCTGGAATGATGGGGATATTCTATATGCATCTTGTTAATGTCGGTTAGCAGGTGTTCAATCCATATGAATGATTTTTATCTCTATGCAGTTTGCGAAATGCCTGATATGAGATGTTACTTATAAAAAATGAAATCTTGTGGTCTATTAATATGATGGAAATGAATGTTTACGATAAACTAATGAACTCACCAACCTTTTGGTTGACACTTTAAAGCATGTTTATTCTCAGGTATGAAAGAAATCTTCCGCTGTGCATTTACTCATTTTAGAGATATTTCTTGGAGTCATTCATGACATATTTCAAAAGAAGTTGCATTCGCGTCATTGAGTTCATCAAGATTATTATTAAGTCAATTATAGTTGGATATATTATGAAATGGTATGCATGCCGTCAACTTTCGATGTAAATGAAAGTTTGTCTTTTAGAAACGAATGCAATGTTTGTAAAATGTATCATATAGAGGTCAAGTACCTCGCGATGAAATCATATGTTATTGTATTCGTCCTTATGGATTAGGACGGGTCGTCTCATATGGGCTATTAATGGGCTTTATATTAATTAAATGATATCTTGTTAATTTAATATAGAGATTTATAATTTGACGTATTTATATATAACCACATACGCTTGACTGGGTACGGTGGGTGGGATATTTATAAATACCAATAATTGTTCATTTGACCAGACACGGGGATGGATTAATAGTCAATGGACTCATTAAAACAGGGGTGGATTACATTTAAGGGTAATTGGTGTAATTGTTAACAAAGTATTAAAACCTTGGATTACACGCAGTCGATAACCTGGTGTATTCATTAAACAAAGTATTAAGACCATGTTATGGTTTAAATCCCCAATTAGTTGGAATATTTGACTTCGGGTATAAGGGTAATTTGACGAAAACTTTCACACGTTATAATTATGACCGATGGACTATTATGGACAAAACCAGATGGACATAATGAATAATCAAGGACAAAGGACAATTAACCCATGGTAATAAATTAAAATCAACACGTCAAACATCATGATTACGGAAGTTTAAATAAGCATAATTCCTTTATTTTATATCTCATCGCACTTTTATTTATCGTTATTTTATTTATCGTACTTTAAAGTATTGCACTTTTAATTATCGTACTTTTATTTTGTCACATTTTTATTTATCGTCATTTAATTTATGCTTTAAATTAAGTTAATATTATGCACTAGGACTTTAAATCGACAAACCGGTCATTAAATGGTAAAACCCCCTTTTATAATAATAATAATACTAATTATATATATATATATATATATATATATATATATATACAAATATATATATATACAAATATAGTTAATAAAAATATATCTTTAAACTTAGCCAACTCCCTGTGGAACGAACCGGACTTACTAAAAACTACACTACTCTACGATTAGGTACACTGCCTATAAGTGTTGTAGCAAGGTTTAGGTATATCCATTCAATAAATAAATAAATAAATAACTTGTGTAAAATTGTATCATATTTAATAGTATTTCGTAGTAAAATATAATCTATTTCATACTACCCCTCGCACACATCAAGTATTTTTTGGCGCCGCTGCCGGGGACGCCATAAAACGCTATAAAAATTAGTTTTTAATCCATTTTTGTAAAAATATATTTATATAAGTTTTAAATATTAAAAAAAATATATAAAAATATATATATATATATATATAAAAATATATATATATATATATATATATATATATATATATATATATATATATATATATATATATATATATATATATATATATATATATATATATATATATATATATATATATATAAATTTAAGTGTTTAAATTAAAAAGTTTATATTTTTTTATTACTTTTGTTAAAAGTTTTAAAAACTAATAAGTAATTTTTTTTTTAAAATATAAGTTTTATTTAAATTACATAATAATTTCTATAAATTTAAATCAGAAAAAAATTAAAAATGAATTGGGCTAAAAACTGTAGCAGTCCAACTTCTGGCCTGGATCCACATACCATGCGATCCCATGAGTCGAGGTGACAGGGTCTGATCCTAGTACCGTACGATTAGGGTTACGGTTTAAATTATTATTAATTAATTAATTAGTTAATTAGGGTTTTAATTTAATATATTTAGTTTAGTTTAATTATAATTTGTTATTATTAGTTAAAATTAGTTTTATAAATTAATAATATAAAAATAAGTAATTTTATCATTTTTTATATCTTTTTATTAATTGTATCTTTTTATTCGTTCAATTCGTAATTTTTATATTTATCGTTTGAAATTAGTTTTAAACTTAGTTTTTACCATAGTTATTTTATAATTCTAGATTTTTAGGCTTTGCCGTAAAATCCCTTAAGTGCTTTTTCTTTAGATTAAGATTTAGACGCTTTAGAATTTTACGACGTCGCTTATCGCTTTAATATTTAATAGATTATAGTGCCTATTTAAGTAATTGCCATTTTTCGTTTAGAATTCCTTTTAAGTTTAATACCTTTAGATGCAAGTTTTAATTTTTTGTTTTTAGGCTTTTAAGTTTCGACGCTTTCCTTTCAACGTTTATTATTTTTCGACTTTTTGTTTTTTGACGATAGGTTTTTTCGCCTATTATTTTTCGACGCGCTTTTTCTTTTTCATTTCTATGCTCTAGTTTTTAGGACATAGAATTTTCTTTATTTTCCTTAAATTTCGACAAAAATTATTTTAAGCGGTTAAATTGATAGACATCCAAAATTTTCTGGTTGGTAGTAATAATTGGATTTGTTAGTGGCGAGTTGTGGGCTTCTGACTTAAAGGGTCCTGGCTACCTGCTGCATCTATTGGCTATTCGAAAGATGGGCAAAATCAGAAAAGTCTATTAATTTGATAACTTTAACAATTTTTATCTTTATAACTGATAGGATATTCAGTGAATGCACCGAGCAAAACGTTCACCACCTTTCATACGTTCACCACTTGTAACTCGATCAAGACATCTAGCTAATATTGTCGCCATAGATTTTTCTTTAGAATCATCATCTAGTCGACCGAGTACTTCAATTCAAATTTCCGATAATCCATTCTTTGAACCCGACCTCACAATTGAGAACCCGGAGGATATTCAAGGATAATTCAGAGATCCTGAACCACTAATCATTCCTCCTGAACCACAAATCATACAACCAGAGGTTGTCGAGGAAGAAACCATTAAATCAGAATCCTCTAGTGATTTAGATTCAACAAATTCAATCATGGAAAATCAGGAACCTCTAAGTATGGAAGATCGAATGAGAGCTACACGCACTGGCCAAGGATATGCCATTACTCAACCAGACGTTAATGCACCAGATTATGAAATCAAAGGACAAATCCTACACATGGTAACTAATCAATGCCAATTTAGTGGTACACCAAAAGAAGATCCAAATGAACATCTTCGAACCTTTAATAGGATCTGTACTCTATTTAAAATCAGAGAAGTTGAGGATGAACAGATCTATCTCATGTTATTTCCCTGGACTTTAAAGGGAGAATCCAAAGATTGGTTAGAATAGTTACCTGAAGGAGCAATTGATACATGGGATATTTTAGTTGAGTAATTTCTTAAAAGATTCTTTCCGGCATCTAAAGCCATGTGACTTCAAGGAAAAATTGTTACGTTCTCGCAAAAGCCAAATGAAACTCTATATGAGGCATGGACAAGATTCGAAAAGTTGTTGAGAGGATGTCCTCAGCACGGTTTAGACACTTATCAAATAGTGCAAATATTCTACCAAGGATGCGATGTTGCTACAAGAAAAGACATCGACACAGCAGCTGGTGGCTCCTATGAAGAAAACCGCAACTGAAGCTCACAAATTATTGATAACACAGCCTTCCACTCACATGAGTAGCACCAAGAAAAAGATATTCTTCGTTCATCTAAAGCGGCTAGAGCCAATTCTAGCCATGACTTTGATTCCATTTTCGCAAAGTTAGATGCTTTCGAGAGACGAATGGAAAAGATGACTAAAGATATTCACGCAATACGAATTAGTTGTGAGCAGTGTGGAGGACCACATTTGACAAAAGATTGTCCCAGTATTGAATAAACAATGGAACAAAGAGAGAATGTTTTATACATGAATCAAAGGCCTGGAAATAATTATCAAAATAATTATCAACCACCAAGACCAAACTATAGTCAAAATCAGAATTATAACTGAAATGTTCCATACAACAACCAGCAAGGTCCTAGCAATCAACAAGTATCCAATAATACTTACAACCAGCAAAGACCTATTTTTCCAAATAAACCACCACAAACCGATGATAAAAAGCCAAATTTAGAAGATATGATGTCGAAGCTAGTTGAATCTCAAACGCAGTTTTTCACATCTCAGAAACAAACTAATGAACAAAATGCTCAAGTATTTAGAAATCAACAAGCTTCTATCCAAAATCTGGAACATGAAGTAAGTAACCTAGCAAGGTTAATTGGAGAAAGAAAACCAGGGAGTCTACCGAGCGATACAAATGCTAACCCCAAAAATGAAACAGCTAAAGCCATTACCACAAGAAGTGGTATTACACTTAAACCACCTGAAATGCCTGTAATTTCTGATGACTCTATTCCTACTACATAGGCACCACAGCCTGAGCAAGAGAAGGAATCAGAACCAGTAGTTGAAAAGGTTAATGAAGATAACACAGTTAAGGCTAAACCTTATGTTAAACCATACCAACCACCGCTTCCTTACCCGAGTAAAATGAGAAAAGAAAGACTTGAAGCCGAGCAATCCAAATTCTTGGATATGTTTAAACAAATAAATGTCAACCTTCCTTTCATTGATGTGATTTCAAGAATGCCAAGATATGCTAAATTCCTGAAATATCTAATCACAAATAGAAAAAAATGGAAGAACTCTCGGATGTTACTATGAATGCTAATTGTTCTGCAGTGATATTGAATAAACTACCAGAAAAATTATCAGATCCAGGAAGTTTCACAATTCCATGTTTTCTGGGAAGTCTTAGTTCAATAGAAGCATTGGTAGACTTAGGTGCTAGTATAAATTTAATGCCATATTCATTATACGCTAAACTAGACCTTGGAGAATTGAAACCAACACGAATAAGCAAACAACTAGCCGATCGATCAGCAAAATATCCTAGAGGGATAATGGAGAACATGCTAGTTAAAGTTGGTACTTTAGTATTTTCAGTAGACTTTGTTATTCTGGACATGGAAGAAGATTCTCGAGTTCCTCTCATATTAGGAAGATCATTCTTAAACACGGCTAAAGCAATAATAGACGTGTTTGGTAAGAAACTGACCCTAAGTATAGAGGACGAGAGTGTTACCTTTTCTGTTGATAGAGCCATGCAACAACCGCAATCTGCAGATGATATCTATTATTATGTTTAAACTATAGATTTACAAGAAGAATTGTTACAAGAATTTCCAGAATTACAAGGAACAGGAGAATGTTCTTTAGGAGAAGGAACTGAATCAATTGATGAAGCTGAAATATTAGCCACACTCATGGCTAATGAATACGAACCAACAATAGAAGAACTTCAAATGCTGAAAGAGGAAGACAGATATCGATACAAACCATCGATAGAAGAATCACCGATATTAGAGTTAAAGCCACTTCCAAACCATTTGGAATACGCTTATTTACATGGTGAATCTGAATTACCTGTAATAATCTCGTCTTCTCTTACGAAAAATGTAAAATCTCAACTCATTTCTGTGCTAAAAGCTCATAAACCAGCTATTGCATGGAAGATTCATGACATTAAAGGAATAAGTCCTTCGTATTGCACACATAAAATCCTTATGGAAGAAGGTCATAAAACGTATGTGCAATGCCAACGAAGACTAAATCCAAATATGTAAAATGTTGTTAAGAAATAAATTATTAAACTGCTCGATGCAGGTTTAATTTATCCAATCTTTGATAGTCCATGGGTAAGCCCTGTTCAATGCGTACCTAAGAAGGGTGGCATGACTGTCATCACAAATGAAAAAGATGAGCTTATTCCTACTAGGACTGTAACAGGATGGCGTGTTTGTATTGATTATAGAAAATTAAATGACGCCACCAGAAAAGATCACTTTCTCTTACCTTTCATTGATAAAATGTTGGAAAGGTTAGCTGGAAATATTTACTATTGTTTTCTTGACGGTTTCTCTGGATATTTTTAAATTCCAATCGCACCCGAGGACCAAGAGAAAACCACATTCACGTGCCCTTATGGTACTTTTGCTTACAAACGCATGCCATTTAGACTTTGCAACGCCCCTGCAACCTTTCAAAGGTGCATGATGGCGATTTTTCACGACATGATAGAAGAATGCATGGAAGTTTTCATGGATGACTTTTCAGTCTTCGGTGATACTTTTGAAACATGTCTAGTTAATCTTGAACGAATTCTTATTAGATGCGAGCAATCAAATCTAGTTCTTAATTGGGAGAAATGCCATTTCATGGTTAAATAATGCATCGTTCTTGGTCATAAAATTTCAAAGGAAGGAATTGAAGTGGATAGAGTTAAAGTAGATGTAATTGCTAAGCTTTCACATCCCACCAATGTTATAGGAGTTAGGAGTTTTCTAGGGCATGCCGGTTTTTACCGACGGTTCATAAAAGATTTTTCTAAAATTGCCACTCCTATGAATAAACTCCTAGAAAAGGATGCTCCATTCATCTTTTTAGATGAATGCATCAAATCTTTTAATATTCTTAAAGAAAAACTCACTAATGCGCCGATCATGATAACTCCAAATTGGAATCTACCATTTGAACTCATGTGCGATGCAAGTGATTTTTCAATGGGAGCCGTTTTAGGTCAAAGAATTGAAAAACAATTTCAACCTATTTATTACGCTAGTAAGACGTTACAAGGAGCTTAAACAAATTACACAACCACTGAAAAGAACTCCTTGTTATTGTCTTTTTTTTGACAAATTTCGTTCATATCTCGTTCTAGCTAAAACGGTGGTCTATACCGACCATTCTGCTCTTAGATACCTATTTTCGAAACAAGATACCAAATCACGATTAATCCGTTGGATCTTACTCTTACAAGAATTCGATATTGAAATCCGACACAAAAAGGGAGCAGAAAATCTCACCGCTGATCATCTTTCTCGTCTTGAAAATACTGAATTAGAAGTTCTAAACGAATCGGCTATACAAGAAAACTTTCCTGATGAATATCTCTTGAAAATCTATTATAATGAAATTCTATGGTTTGCAGACTTTGCAAACTACTTAGTATGTGGATTCCTTGAAAAAGGGTTGTCGTACCAAAAACGAAAGAAATTCTTTAGTGATATAAAACACTATTTTTGGGAGGATCCGCATTTGTTTAAGAGATGTCCCGATGGAATAATCCGCTGATGTGTATTCAGAGATGAAGCTAGTCAAATTTTAAACCATTGTCACACAGGACCAACAGAAGGGCATTATGGGCCTCAGCTCACAGCAAGGAAAGTCTACGACGCTGGATTCTATTGGCCTTCAATTTTCAAAGATGCACACCTTCTCTGTAAATCCTGTGATGCTTGAAAAATAAGTCAACGTGATGAAATGCCACAAAACGTCATTCAAGTATGTGAACTATTCGACGTTTGGGGTATTGACTTTATGAGTCCATTTCCAAAATCTCATAATAATCTATACATTCTCGTTGACATTGATTATGTATCTAAATGGGCGGAAGCACAAGCTATCCCAATTAATGTGACGACCCGGAAATTTTTGACCAAATTTAAACTTAATCTGTAAATGAATTTGATACGATAAGCAAAGTCTATAATGTTGAGTCTCAAACTCTTGAACTGTTTATATGGAATCATTTAACCTGAGTCTATTCCCGACTATTCACGAACCATTGCGTGTAAGTAAGTATGTAAATAAATATATATTAAAGATTTAATAAATTATATAATTGATGGATAGGATATAATAAATGGTACTATAGTATATCTAATTACAAGTTAAAAATTAAAATTTGCTATATAAATATTATTATCATTTTATAATTACTCTTAGTCTTATTAATATTAATAGTATAATTTTGATAAAATTATTATTTATATTATTATTATTATTATATTTCTATTATTATTAATATTAGTAGTAGTACTCTTATTACAATTAATAATATTTTCAGATCTATTAACAGAGTCATATTATTTAGTAATAATACAAAATTTAATACAGAATTTAATAGGATATATACATACGAGTATTTTTACAGATATATAACAAGTATATATAATTAAATTAAATAAATAAATACGGATACATATAAATGAATTCAGAAAATTACAATTACAGTTTAATATCATTATCAAATCTGTGCAATCTGTCCACTTGATTGAAGATTATGTCAATATCAAAGATAGAATAGTACGAATCTAATTCATCACTGTTTTTTTTTCTTTTTATTTATTTTCTTCTTCAACTTTTGTTTATGTCGACTGAGTGGCTAAATTTGTTAAGCATCGACATCTTAAATCAATACACAACAAATTAGGATTTATTTATAAGAATTATTATCCAAACAATCACCTATCTCCCTAACTCTTTTCTTCTTCTCCTATTTGTTTCCTGTCAACCGAGAACATCACCAAATCCATCTTAATATTTTCATTCAAACCACACCAAACACCATGAACATCGTTGTTGCACCTGCTTGTTTGGATCATCTTCACTAAACAACTATCACAGCCCAACGATCATCACCTCCATTTCTAGTACCACATAACACCTACGATCATCCTCACCATCTTCAACCATATACAATCACCACATAAGCCACCCTTTTTCTCCTACAAACACCACCACTCTTCTTCGTGGTCACCACCATCGACATCCTTATCCCTTTTCTTCTCTTCTCACATGGCCATCACCTAAACCCAACAAGAACTGTCACTATTTATGCTACTTGTACAACTCGTTTTCTGCTACTACACGATCCTTTATTTTTTTGTTTAATGATCCAAACACCAATCAATCATCTATGAGATCATACTGTTGCTACGTCTTTTTCCTTCTGTTTAAAACCTTCTCATAATCACCACTAAGACCCTTTTGTCTTTCTCATGAACACCCACTTGTTGCATCTACAAAAAATCATTGACAACCATCGATTACCATCACTATTACTGCTGTATGGAATGTTTCTGTTTCTACGTAAACTGCAGCTGTTAATTGAGTCTATTTTCTTTTCTGTTTTGGGCCGTCTGTTAACCAAATGATCACCTCCAAAACGTCACAAAATCACCACCACAACTCAACCATTAAACTGCCATCTCTATTGTTGCTTCTGTCTTGTTCTTATTCTGTCCGAAAACAAACTCAAACACCATCAAAATATTATAGATGTTGTACGTGATAATTGTCATGATGAGTGGAGTTGGTAATACTCATGACCATACTTAAATATTTATCTATTCCTACAAAGTATTATTATTAAAGTTGCTAGTAAGTTGTCTTTATGATTATGATAATGGATGGTGATGTGATGATGACGGGTTGATGATGATATAATGATATTAATCGTTGAAGTAATGTTCTGTTTAATCATTAACCTGACTTCGACACCTACAACAACTGGACTGGTATTCGGATGTATTTTGAGCCTTTTTATTTGTTAAATGGATTACAAGAGTTAATGGGCCGTGAACCATGATTTAATTTCTTTTTGGGCCGTAACAAAAACCCAGCTATTATCTATTTTAATCGAAGCCCAAAACCTGCAAACGATTGTTATGATGTTAACCGCTGGTCTCTACATTTGTTCCTATATTATGCTTGTTATTATAATGAAGAGAAAATGACGGTTATGATTAAGTTAGTGATGAAGAAGGGACGAGAGAAAAGGAGGAGTGTTGATGAGGTTAAACAATGAGAATGATGATGTTAAGATTTTGATCATGATAAGCATAAATATGTGATGGTTATGGTTATGATTAAATGATATAGGTGATGAAATAGATAATCACACAATGATGAATATATATTAGATAAGTGATTTGATAATAGATGGCGATTTACGATTAAAGAAGATGATATGAAAAGAAGAAGTTGCTGCACGAGATTTAGGTTATATGGATTTAGAGTAGTAATTAAATCAGAAAAAGGATACACAGTGGAATGGTTTGGGTATGGGTTAGTTTGTCAAGAGGTCCTGAGTTCGAGTATTGTCTGAGGCATTTTCCTAGGAATCTTATTTTTAAAGGTAGTATTATTTATTATCATTATCATTATTATTATTATTATTATTATTATTATTATTATTATTATTATTATTATTATTATTATTATTATTATTATTATTATTATTATTATTATTATTATTATTATTATTATTATTATTATTATTATTATTATTTTTTTTTTATTTTTTTTTTTATTATTATTATTATTATTATTATTATTATTATTATTATTATTATTATTATTATTATTATCATTATCATTACTAAAACTATCATTATTATTATTACTACTACTTTTATTTTAACAATATTATTATAACAAATAAATATTTTCTATATAAGAGTATATATATTATAATTACCATAATATTACATATAATTAAATATATTAAGATTATGTATATAAATATTTACATATAACAAATTATTGATTTTAAATATAATATTAAACTATATAAATATCAACTATTGTAAATATATACAAATTAAATATATAAGATATATAATTTAAGATATAATATATGAACTTATTTGATTACAATTATATGTGTTAATATATATATAAATGATATAGGTTCGTGAATCCGAGGCTAACCCTACATTTGTTAAATGTCGTCATATGTATTTTTACTACAAAATACATTATGGTGAGTTCATTTGATTCCCTTTTACTCTTTACATTTTTGGGACTGAGAATACATGCGCTACTTTTACAACTGCTTTATTAAATTCTTTTGAAATACATTTTGAACTGCGAATACATGAAATGCTTTTATAAATGTTTGACAAGATAGACACAAGCAAAACATTCCTCGAATGAATTATGTGGACGTGATAATTACCACCATTGAATTATGTGGACGTGATAATTGTCACAATTGATATGAATATTTTTCCCCTGATTATTATTGCTTGGTAACGTAAGAATTAGGGAACATCACTAATTTTTAGAATTAGTGCACGCCTAATTGACGCGAATCCTAAAGGTAGCTATCGGGTTTAACACCCCCACCCAGAATGTTCACTAGACGGAAGGGCTAGTGGGCGTGGTGTTTAGTACTTCGAAGTTTATATGATTATTATACAGACGAGATGTTCTGTTTTGGGGATATTATTATGCGCATTATATATTAAGGTCGGTTACCAAGCCAAGCTATGAAAGCAATGAAAAGTGAATGTTATGTATCGAGATAATGATTTTATACACAGGTTATGTGTATGTTATTTTTGTGCACGAGATATGTGTACGGTTACTAAGATTTATGAAAGATGATTTAGTACACGAGAAAGGTGTACCTGATTTAAAAGATATCACATGTACATTACAGGTGGGTATAGGATTCGGGCCCACTTGTACCATGAAGGATTTAAATCTTGTGGTCTATCAAAATGATGAATTTTTTTTGTTTTATATAAACCTATGAACTCACCAACCTTTTGGTTGACACTTGAAAGCAAGTTTATTCTCAGGTATGAAAGAAATATTCCGTTGTGCATTTGCTCATATTAGAGATATTACATGGAGTTGTTCATGGCATATAGAGGTCCTTTCATCGCAATGGTACCAGATGTTATTGTATTCATTCAGGAAAATTTGGACGGGGTATGACATGTGGTATCAGAGCGGTGGTCTTAGCGAACCAGGTCTTGCATTAGTGTGTCTAACGGATAGTTATTAAGATGCATTAGTGAGACTGGACTTCGACCGTGTTTGCATGTTAAAAGTTTTGCTTATCATTTCGTGTCAAAAATTACTTGCTTATCATCCTTAAAGTCTAGCCACGTCATACTGTCTCTATTGCATAGATAGTGTATAGACAAAATTCATATCTTAGCATATCTGTTACTGTTACCTTTGCCTGACAGCTTTCGAAATTTTCTCCGTAATCTGTGAAATCTTTATGCTATATATATGTATTCTACACAGTTGGAATATCATCTAATATTCAAAAATCATTTCACATTGAAAAATCCTTTATTCGAAAGTACGAAATGGAACTCGTCAATAGTTCAAGTTCTTCGGATTCCGACAGCTATTCCGATATGGAAACACACTTGAGCTCTGAAAGCAGTATAACCGGAATGGATCAACAAATCAGTCATCACCAATTTTGGATGAATTGGGGATGGGTTCGTAGTCGACTTAATCAATGAAGACGCGAAGAAGGCGATCCCTTCCACCAACCGAATTCACCTCTTGGTGAGGAACCTGAAGTACTTATCGGCGAACCGGTCCGAAACACCATTTCCTCTCTCATTTCCAGACTATCTCGTCACGATCATATACTATACCAAATTCTAGATCTTATTTATCCGCTCGTTCGAACCGACAGTCACCCCAGTGTAATAGAAGAAATCAACGAGCTTCGCGCGCGGGTAGTGGCCTTAGAGAATATGGTGCAAAGGTTACAAACACCAGCACCAGCAGCATAACCAGTACCACCATCATCACCGGCACCTGTAGTACGATCAGTATCAGTACCGGCAACACCAGTACCACCAACAACAACATCCGCATCCCAAGCCTCAACATCACAATCTATACCTCGAACATCAACATCATACGCACCATAGATACCAAGAAGTACCAACAACAATGAACGATGAAGTATTGATCCATAACTTCATTAATATTCTGTGAAGAATATGCGGTTTCTAAAAGTTTTAGAGATTACTTATTCTAGCTCAAACCGAAAAGTAAATGAGACTAATATCATAATAACTCATAAATCCATGATTACATTTGAAGAAAATATATATGTATATATGTTTTCATAAAGATTGTAATTTAGAATTCTTTTGTACAAATTGTTAATGGTGAAAATATTTTAACGGGTAGGTAATACCCGAGGAATATTTAGATTCCACATTAATAAGTTACACTGTACATTCTTCGAATCTAATTCAACAGTCATTTACTATCCTACTTACATCCACATATATACGAATCCGTTCACCACAGAATGACCATTTTTATTCAATTTCATATTTGGATTTTGATCTATCAGAATCCAACAAGTGGCATAATTAAGAAAACATTTGACAAAATAAAATTTGTTAGAAACAAATAGATTAACTATGAGAAGAATTTTATTAAGAATCCACGTTAACTGTTCCTAGCTAACTGATTACATTTTATTTATCGCAATTTATTATCACAATTTTAATTCTCGCAATTTTATCTATCGTCATTTAATTTCTATTATTTATTTTACGCACTTTAAATATCGGGATACGTATACAAGGTTTTGACATATCATATCGACGCATATATATATATATATATATATATATATATATATATATATATATATATATATATATATATATATATATATATATATATATATATATATATATATATATATATATATATATATATATATATATATATTATTTAGAGTCACCATAGACACTCTATATACTGTAATGTTCGAGTTCGCTATACTGGGTTGAGGTTGATTCTTAAATACTTTGAGTTGTGATCGAGTCTGAGACATGTACATGGGTCATGATACATATTAATTAATTCGAATATTATATATGAATTATTGAACTGCTAACTGTGGACTACTAACTGTGAATTACCAACATTGGACAATTAAAATGAATTAAAATATTGATTATAATATATGAAACGAAACAATTCTTCAAGTTTTGCCACTTTATTCCATCTTAAATCTCATTTGTATCTTGACAATTAAAAATTTAAGTTCAAACCTTCCATGATTCTTGAAAACCCCTCAATCGAGAGGATGAACCAACCGCACTTCGTCTACAGAAGAAAAGATTGATGCATATAGATATGCACTTAAAAACACTTTGAACTTGAGTAAAACTGTATCTATGCAAACTCCTTTGGCATTGTCATTACCGAAAACAACTTTGCAATTCCTTTTCAAATTAGCCAGTTTTGTCACAGCTCCAGCAAGTCAACTTCGACTCTTCATTCGAAACAACCTTATTATAACTCTGATATATATGCGTGCTCTTTTATTGTTACTGGGAAACCTTTTGTATTCCATCATATCAACATCAGTGTTTAATCATCTAAAAACACAATTCTCCTGAAAACACCTCGGATTGATAACCGACGATTCAGATATGGCTGCATTAAATGCAGACGAAACAGTAAAAATTGTAAATGGCCTAATGGCCAAGATGTTGATGATAAAGAATGGAGTGTTGGGAACGCTCGATTAAAAATTTGGTACTGAAAAACGGATTGAGCTAACCATGAAGAAGACCAAGGAAAAATACAAGGACCAAACCCTATATTCAAAGAAGCTAGGTAATTCTGGATTCGTCGAAATCTTTAGAGAATATGTTGCTCCGAAGTCATGTTAAAATCTTGCGGAAAATTTTTCTTCATCAACCTTCGAACTTAGAAATTCTAAAATATCATCATAAATATCTTCGATATTTCTGAGGATATTTTCATAAATATTCTTGTCCGAAATTATCTACCTCTTCGTGTTTTTCTGCATTCCATTATATTGGAAACTTCTTTAAAATTTAAGTATAAATTATGAATGAATCGTGGAGAAGTATTGGGAATTGAAGCATGGATTAGTATAATATAATGACACTTGGCCAACGTGATTATATTATAGTAAGTCATGCTGGAAGTTCTATTGGAGCATGATGATTCACAGATCATAACGTCATCATGTGCCATGTTACAAAACTATTTCATTCTACTTAACTCCTGAACATATCAAGAAAATGTATACTTGATGGTTCTATCTTCCATGATGTTGATAAATTTGAAAATCAAATCGTGCTATTACGTTCCTTCCTGCTTAGAACATTATGATCAATTGAAACTTCATACCTACGAATTCTGGACCATTATTCGCTTAACTTGAAGTCGGGAAGAGAAAACAAGAGCATGGGGCTCCAAAATATAAGGGAAAATATAAAGCCCAACAACAACACTAAAATTACAAACCGTGTATATCAATACGTATTGCAACGTAAAGACACGGAAGAATTAAAAACATTATAACTCCAAGGTAATTATAGAAGTAAATAGATTCCTCTGGTGATAAATGAAAGAGAAGAATGACAGAAGCGATAGTCAGGAAAATAAAACGTATTAGAACTGGATTAAGCATTTTCAGAATCTTTTGGAAGTATGAATTGAGTAAAGGAACGGTGAAAATAATGGGAACAGAAGAAGTTAATTTATAATAGAAATATTCGACAGAGCAATCGAGATAGATGACTGCATTGAATTAAAGAGATCCTAATCTCCTTAAATCCCGAAGAATCGGATCTTGTAGATTTTCAAGGTTTTCTTTTAAACCCCTTGAATTCCGGAATTCAAACAAGACAACATCAAAAGTTAAGACACGTCTTATTTTTCTAAATTCAACAGTGACAATGTCAAAAGTTAAATCTCTATCTCAATCTTTTGTGATAGCTTCACTCGTACGTTCGAGAAATCAAATTATCTTATCTATATTACTCCACAATAATAAAACTCTATTTATCAGCTCAGATTCGTCAGGAAAACATTCTTATTGTTAACTATGATGACCCCACTCAAATTTCGGGACGAAATTTCTTTAACGGGTAGGTACTGTGACGACCCGGAAATTTCAGACCAAAATTAAACTTAATCTGTAAATGAATTTGATACGATAAGCAAAGTCTATAATTTTGAGTCTCAAACTCTTGAACTGTTTATATGGAATCATTTAACCTGAGTCTATTATCGACGATTCACGAACCATTGCGTGTAAGTAAGTATATAAATAAATATATATTAAAGATTTAATAAATTATATAATTGATGGATAGGATATAATAAATGGTAATATAGTATATCAAATTACAAGTTAAAAATTAAAATTTGCTATATTAATATTATTATCATTTTATAATTACTCTTAATCTTATTAATATTAATAGTATAATTTTGATAAAATTATTATTTATATTATTATTATTATTATATTTCTATTATTATTAATATTAGTAGTAGTACTCTTATTACAATTAACAATATTTTCAGATCTGTTAACAGAGTCATATTATTTAGTAATAATACAAAATTTAATACAGAATTTAATAGGATATATACATACGAGTATTTATACAGATATACAACAAGTATATATAAATAAATTAAATAAATAAATACGGATACAAATAAATGAATTCAGCAAATTACAATTACAGTTTAATATCATTATCAAATCTGTGCAATCTGTCCACTTGATTGAAGATTATGTCAATATCAAAGATCTCATAGTACGAATCTAATTCATCACCGTTTTGTTTCTTTTTATTTATTTTCTTCTTCAACTTTTGTTTATGTCGACTGAGTGGCTAAATTTGTTAAGCATCAACATCTTAAATCAATACACAACAAATTAGGATTTATTTATAAGAATTATTATCTAAACAATCACCTATCTCCCTAACTCTTTTCTTCTTCTCCTATTTGTTTCTTGTCAACCGAGAACATCACCAAGTCCATCTCAATATTTTCATTCAAACCACACCAAATGCCATGAACATCGTTGTTGCACCTGCTTGTTTGGATCATCTTTACTAAACAACTATCACAGCCCAACGATCGTCACCTCCGTTTCTAGTACCACATAACACCTACGATCATCCTCACCACCTTCAACCATATACAATCACCACATAAGACACCCCTTTTCTCCCACAAACACCACCACTCTTCTTCGTGGTCACCACCATCGACATCCTTATCCCTTTTCTTCTCTTCTCACATGGACATCACCTAAACCCAACAAGAACTGTCACTATTTATGCTACTTGTACAACTCGTTTTCTGCTACTACACGATCCTTTATTTTTTGTTTAACGATCCAAACACCATTCAAACGTCTATGAGATCATACTATTGCCACGTCTTTTTCCTTCTGTTTAAAACCTTCTCATAATCACCACTAAGACCCCTTTGTCTTTCTCATGAACACCCACTTGTTTCATCTACAAAATACCATTGACAACCATCAATTACCATCACTATTACTGCTGTATGGAATGTTTCTGTTTCTACGTAAACTACAGCTATTAATTGAGTCTATTTTCTTTTCTGTTTTGGGCCGGCTATTAACCAAATGATCACCTCCAAAACGTCACAAAATCACCACCACAACTCAACCATTAAACCGCCATCTCTACTGTTGCTTCTGTCTTGTTCTTATTCTGTCCAAAAACAAACTCAAACACGATCAAAATATTATAGATGCTGTACGTGATAATTGTCATGATGAGTGGAGTTGGTAATACTCATGACCATACTTAAATATTTATCTATTCCTACAAATTATTATTATTATTAAAGTCGCTAGTAAGTTGTCTTTATGATTATGATAATGGATGGTGATGTGATGATGACGGGTTGATGATGATATAATGATATTAACCGTTGAAGTAATGTTCTGTTTAATCTTTATCGTGACTTCGAGACCTACAATAACTGGACTGGTATTCGGATGTATTTTGAGCCTTTTTATTTGTTAAATGGATTACAAGAGTTAATGGGCCGTGAACCATGATTTAATTTCTTTTTGGGCCGTAACAAAAACCCATCTATTATCTATTTTAATCGAAGCCCAAAACCTGAAAATGATTGTTATGATGTTAACCACTGGTCTCTAATTTTGTTCCTATATTATGCTTGTTATTTTAATAAAGAGAAAATGATGGTTATGATTAAGTTAGTGATGAAGAAGGGACGAGAGAAAAGGAGGTGATGATGAGGTTAAACAACGAGAAGGATGATGTTAAGATTTTGATCATGATAAGCATAAATATGTGATGGTTATGGTTATGATTAAATGATATAGGTGATGAAATAGATAATCACACGATGATGAATATATATTAGATAAGTGATTTGATAATAGATGGCGATTTACGAATAAAGAAGATGATATGAAAAGAAGAAGTAGTAGCACGAGATTTAGGTTATATGGATTTGGAGTAGTAATTAAATCAGAAAAAGGATACACAGTGGAATGGTTTGGGTATGGGTTAGTTTGTCAAGAGGACCTGAGTTCGAGCCTTGTCTGAGGCATTTTTCTAGGAATCTTATTTTTAAAGGTAGTCTTATTTATTATCATTATTATTATTATTATTATTATTATTATTATTATTATTATTATTATTATTATTATTATTATTATTATTATTATTATTATTATTATTATTATTATTATTATTATTATTATTATTATTATTATCATCATCATCATTATCATCATTACTAAAACTATCATTATTATTATTACTACTACTTTTATATTAACAATATTATTATAACAAATAAATATTTTCTATATAAGAGTATATATATTATAATTACCATAATATTACATACAATTAAATATATTAAGATTATGTATATAGATATTTACATATAACAAATTATTGATTTTAAATATAATATTAAACTATATAAATATCAACTATTGTAAATATATACAAATTAAATATATAAGATATATAATTAAAGATATAATAAATGAACTTATTTGATTACAATTATATGTGTTAATATATATATATAAATGATATAGGTTCGTGAATCCGAGGCAAACCCTACATTTGTTAAATGTCGTCATATGTATTTTTGCTACAAAATACAGTATGGTGAGTTCATTTGATTCCCTTTTACTCTTTACATTTTTGGGACTGAGAATACATGCGCTACTTTTACAACTGCTTTATTAAATGCTTTTGAAATACATTTTGAACTGCGAATACATGAAATGCTTTTATAAATGTTTGACGAGATAGACACAAGCAAAACATTCCTCGAATGAATTATGTGGACGTGATAATTGCCACCATTGAATTATGTGGACGTGATAATTGCCACAATTGATATGAATATTTTTCCCCTGATTATTATTGCTTGGTAACCTAAGAATTAGGGAACATCACTAATTTTGAGAATTAGTGCACGCCTAATTGACGTGAATCCTAAAGGTAGCTACCGGGTTTAACACCCCCACCCAGAATGTTCACAAGACGGAAGGGCTAGTGGGCGTGGTGTTTAGTACTTCGAAGTTTATATGATTATTATACAGACAAGATGTTCTGTTTTGGGGATATTATTATGCGCATTATATGTTAAGTTCGGTTATCAAGCCAAGCTATGAAAGCAATGAAAAGTGAATGTTCTGTATCGAGAGATACACATGTTATGTGTATGTTATTTTTGCGCACGAGATTTGTGTACGGTAACTAAGATTTTTGAAAGATGATTTCGTACACGAGAAAGGTGTACTGTATTTAAAAGATATCGCATGTACATTACAGGTGGGTATAGGATTCGGGCCCATTTGTACCATACAGGATTTAAATCTTGTGGTCTATCAAAATGATGAATTTTTTTTGTTTTATGATGAACCTATGAACTCACCAACCTTTTGGTTGACACTTGAAAGCATGTTTATTCTCAGGTATGAAAGAAATCTTCCGCTGTGCATTTGCTCATATTAGAGATATTACATGGAGTTATTCATGGCATATAGAGGTCCGTTCATCGCAATGGTACCAGATGTTATTGTATTCGTTCAGGAAAATTTGGATGGGGTATGACAACTAACGATGAACGAGTTGTAGTCAACTTCTTAAAATGTCTTTTTACTAGGTTCGGAACACCGAAAGCTTTAATAAATGATCGGGGTACTCATTTCTTTAATAATCAACTTGAGAAAGTTCTCAAAAGATGTTGAGTAACTCATAAAATCTCAACCGCTTATCATCCACAAATAAGTGGAAAAGTTGAAAATACCAACCGAGCATTAAAACATATTCTAGAGGAAACTGTAGGATCAAATCCGAAGGAATGGTCCATAAAATTAGAGGATGCACTCTGGGATTTTAGAACAGCCTAAAAAACTTCAATTGGTACCACACCTTTTAAACTCGTTTACGGAAAAGCATGTCACCTTTCAGTAGAAATTGAGCACAAAGCATTTTGGGCATTGAAGACATGTAATCTTGATTGACATGAAGCCGGACGTCTACGGTTAAGTCAACTAAACGAATTAGTAGAATTAAGATATGATGCATATGAAAATTCGTTAATCTATAAGGAAAGAACGAAAAAATGGCATGATAAAAGAATCAGAAGTTCAAAATAATTTAAGGAAGGAGACCAAGTTCTTCTTTTCAATTCAAGATTCAAGCTATTTCCTGGAAAATTGAAATCAAGATGGTCTGGACCATTCATAGTCAAAAGAGTTTACCCATACGGAACAATAGAGTTGATAAATTCAAATGGGATTGAATTTAAAGTTAATGGTCACAGAGTTAAACATTACATTCATGATCCGATGGAAGTTGATAATGAAGTTAATCACAATTTTGACATCACAGCTAACTAAGTGTGGGGAGAATCAAATCTTTTAAGGATAATATAATGTTGTCTAGAGTTAGATTTTCTGTTTTCGTGTAGTTCTCGAAAATGGAATCTGAATGGTCTTTCCCTAGCAGACCCTAAAGAACTAGTCTTCTCCCTCCATTCTGAATTTTTATTTTATAGGTTTTACGAGATGAAGAATTCCTTTGATCTAAACCATGGTCTACTAATACATGCTATGATTATTAAACGTAATAATAACACCTTCCCGAGTGAACTGGTATCATTCATAAGAGGCAAAATGGACGAAGTAAGGAAAGAACTAGGAAGACTCATAATAAGACACATTTTGGTAAAGGAAAATCAAAATCCGCAACAAAAAGAAGAGCACGACACCTTCAAAGATGTCATAAATGAGGAAAATGGTCACACGAAGGGAAATGTTCGAACAATCAAACACATTCCAATACCGAGTTCGTTACTTTATGCAGAGAAGGACCGTTCATATGTTTAGAAGAAAATTTATTGAAAAATCGAGGTTACGCTTATGTAGCTATGGAAAACCAAATCAAATGACTCTCCTATGAGTCGACTAAAGCAGGTCTCTGAGAATTCTATCTCATAGGTAAATATGTACAGTTTTTATTTTATTTTTATTTATTACTTTTAAACCTTTTGATAATAAACGCTGAATCGTTCGCTATAAAGTATTAAATTGATATTCAATAAAATTAGGTACAATAAACCGAAATTATTGATATCATACAAAAATTTAATTCATCACTGCGAAATTTACCGTTTATTCATAAGGTATAAATATCTTTAATCAATCAACTTAAAATATTTCAAAAATTCGTCAGGAGTAAAACTAGGTAATATAGCCGAAATTACTTTACCCAAAAGAGGGACGTATATTTTTGTTAATATTTGATTGATTAAAGTGTGATAAAAGACCAAAAAGATTTTTACCTTGTTTTTAAAATTAATATATAACTATATTATTTTAAATATAAGTTGTGTAAAAGTAATGTATATATTAATAACATTTATATGAAATTTTATTAATATGCATTTTAATTTTAAGTTTGTTGTGAATTTAAAAACAAAATTTACTTTATTTCATTAAGTTAAAAATTGATTTCTAAAATTCATCGTGAGTTGAAGACTAGGTCGTTGAACCGAAATTGCTTTACCCGAGGGCGGGACGAGAAATTTTATTATCATTATTTTTAATTTTGATGATCTAAAATATGCCAAAAAAAAGAAAAAAACCCTGTACCCCATGCGATCGCATGGGGTTTGCACTGGGAACCCATGCGATCGCATGGAAACCCTGGACTGGTCAGATTCATAAAACCCATCGATCTGCTCTCTGTCCTCACAATACACACACGTCCACGAACAAACACACACAAATTCACCAAAAATCACCAATTTTTAACCAAAATTCACGAAATTTGTCACTACAATCCACTATAATCATGCGTTTGTTAAGATTAGGGATCAAAAAGGTAAAAATTTCACCCCTAAAACTCTTTAATTTTGAATTTATAGTGATTATGAACAATTTTTACCTAATTTAATTTTGATGATTTCTAGCCTAATTAGAGTTAAATTGTTAGTATATTATGCTTGTATAACCTAGATTGATGCTATTTGACATGATTTGAAGCCTTAAACTTAAAATTTTTTAGAAATCTATGGTTTATGTTCTTGAGCAATTTGGGGCTTTTTGATATAAACGGGTTATGGCCAATTTTTGTTATGAATTATTGCAAAATTAAGTAGTGTAACATGTTTAGTTTGCTAAATGATCCGAAATTTGATCCTAAACATGATTTTTGAGCATCAAAGTGGACTTTTTAAGTCTAAAATTCATGAACTTGATTAATTTGATATGAATGTCATTTGAAACTTGTTTAACTGCTAATAATGATTATTTTGACATGTTATTTAAGTTAAATGCTTATGAACATTATGTACATTTCATTATATGCTTATTTGAAAAATTGTAGAATTGATAAAAATATGAAAATGTGTATAAGTTTAATATGAATTAAGCATGTTATTGAAATTGTGTTAAGTTGTTATTCTGCTAACACTAATGCATATTTGGATGCACAAATTTTGTGTTTAATGTGTTTTGCAGAGAAATACAGATACTGACGGTGCATCATCGTCTAGACAAGCTGATCAAGAGCCACAGCAAGAACCACAGCCAGAGATGCAACCGGAACCACAACAACAAGAACAACACCAACATTATGATCAACATTTACCATATCATGAGCCGGAACAACTGTTTTACACTCATCATCATCAATTTCAGCCTCACCCGAGGATTACACACCTACTTATCAATGAACAACAGTTACATCCCAACCTAAGATTCGATCGTTGTTGGACAGAGTACCTGAAATTTCAAAAGAACATGTACATCCTGTACCACAAAAATATTGAAATGCCTCGGGTAATCGATTGGGAGCCTTTTGAAGCGGTTGACCTAGCCGACTCGGTTAGAGGTTTACTACTTCAGAGGTATGGTAACTCTACATTTAACGATTGGATCCGTTTATTTACCACGCGTAGAACTATATATAGAGAATGGTGTGTTGAATTACTTAGCACTATAGAGTTAAATAATCAGGTTACTATGTTAGGAGATAAAAGTTTTATTAGATTTTTGTTAGGCGGTAGAATGTACAGGATGTCCAAGTTGGACATGGCTAGAGCTTTATTAATCTACACCCCTGCTGAGATTAATACACCTGATTGTAATAGTTTAATTATCGAAGGTGAGAGAGTAGATAGGAATTTTGATAATGACGCCATATGGAGGCGTATATATATATATATATATATATATATATATATATATATATATATATATATATATATATATATAGTTTACGCGGGGTGGAAGACAATCCTATTTAGATATTAACAGGGCAGAACTCCAGGTAATACATAGATTTTTAGCGAACTCGATTACACAACAGGGTAGAAACAAGGAGAAAATGACCCAAAACGATTTATTCTATCTTAAGTGTATTCAAGACCCGAGGAGCTTTGTTAATATTCCTTATTGCGTTGGCCACTATTTGTCTAAAGTTGTTGAGGGTATGCAAGCAGGAAGTATTATAGGGGGAGGTATTTTTGTTAGTCTCATTGGAGAGTACTTAGGTGTAGATAAAGAGCAAGGGGGTCCGATGGTAGAGATTGAGGAACAAGCCGAGAGAATAGGATTGCAGGTTTATCAAGGTGCAAAAGTACTAACTCAGAGGCACAATATGCCAATACCATATCAGGGCACCCATCCACAGGTAGAGGGGTTTAGATGAGGAGATGGAGGAAGCAGATGACATTAGGGATGTCATTAGAGATAGTTATACTGATGTCTATTAGCATATAGATGAGGTGGAAATGAATAATCAGGCTAGGCATCGTCAGTATGAGCAGTGGAGAGCAACAGATGAGTATGAGCAATCCAGGCGACGCCAACATGATAGCTGGCAAGTTCATCAGCACCAGATCATGAGCCAGCTATCATATCAGGTACCATATAACTATATCCCAACTCGACCTGCTTACTATCCACCACATCAGCCTGACATACGACCACCCTTTAACCTGTACGACCCCAACCAAGCCTATCAGGACACCTATCACCAACCATGGAACCCGAGTTATGATATGAACTGGAATCCATATCCATTGGTGATTTCTTATCGTTTAACATTTTTATTTATTTATGTTAAACATTTAATATTTTGATATTTTTATGTAATTTTTAACATTTTTATTATTTTTTACTAATATTTCATATTTGTAATTTGAAAGTGGGATATTAAGTCCCATTTCAAATTACCATGCATGTATATATTTGTATTGTATGTATATTGTGAATTGTACACAACAGGGTAAAACAGCGCACTTTCAAAGACTGGCATTAAGTTCAGCAAAAGCAACTATTTTGATGACAAGATGCAAAATAAATCTGATATAAGAACTGCAGGAATGAACAAATGATGTGCACCATTTATCATTCAAACAAACAAAAATATGTTGGAAACTTTGGTAAAATTTAATCATTTTTCTACGCTAATCACCCTCAATAATTTAAATTGTTACTGATTTCTTGCAAATGAGGGCATTGCAAGATCTTAAGTGTGGGAAGGGATAAAATTCTTTCGATTTTAAAAATTTGACTTATACACTTGGTTTAATAACCACCATTAAACTTTACTAGTAACGCAGTAGTTGTATTAGAATCTAGTGCTCTCTGATAATAAAGAACAGCCCTAGTCTTATATACTGACTACCCACTTCTAGTAAAATTTTTAAAAATTTTCAACTAAATGAACTCAAAATCATGTTTATACATATTTATGAGCGATAAAACTAGGTATTAACACCGAAATTATTGGTACCTCGAAAAGGACATAAATTGAGAAACAATCTAAAACGCTTGAATTCATTTAAAATGGAATAGAAGAGAATAAAAAGGCAAAGATAGAAAAATAAAAGCCAAGTGTGGGAAAAATTTACCAAGTTATTTAAAACATATATCACATATTTTTGTACAAATAATTGAAGATACTTTTGTTTTGGACGATATTAATCAGTTTTACTCAGTTTATTGTAATATAAATTGAATTTAAAAGGAAGTAAAGTCTTCCGAGAAAAAGACACGCACTTCTTGATTTAGGTCAGGAAGTTGTCGTCCAGACCAGTTGTAGAGTCTACGAAAAACCTTGAATAGTTTTCTCAAAAATCAGCTGAAAATCCACGGACCTCAGCATCAAACAGGGTCGCCATGTGGTCATACTTATCCTAACCATGAGAGGATCTGTCTCGTATAATGGGGGGCACTGTGCAAATCAGCATATAAGACTAATGAATCAGATCCCTAGAAAGGATAATCTCCTTAAAGATTAAAAATCAGCTTTTAAGCCTGATATTACTCAATCCTTGAGATTGACCTTAAAGATTGAGAATTACAAACTTATGGAATTTGATGATATCTAAACTCGAGCTTGAACAAGAAAATATTTTGATCAAAATTACAAACCAATTTTTTTTCTGAAAACCTATTTTCAATGCGTTCATTACCATTGAACGTAAAATCCTAGAAATTCACCTGGAATTCATTAGGTCACATGAACCAAATTGGGTGTCAACTGTAAGAACGGTGGTTGCATAGCATGGTCGAAGACAGGACCTTGTGCCAGACCGAAAAATTATAGGGTGATCTTTACTATTGCTCCTACAAAGGATAGTAATTGCATCCGACACGTTGTGGACCATAATCAAAAGCATGTCATTAGACATTGCCTTAACAGTTGCTAGTTCAACGCTTTCCTTTACAACCGGATGGTAGTTTACTGAAAGGTAATATGTGGAACAAGTAAACTGGGCAAGTTACTTTCCTAATACAAGGTTAGCAAGTGGGTGACACAAAACCATAAGTTTTGAGCTAAAATTTTCAAATCTGAAACCCACAAAACTCACAAAAACATTTTGCAAACACCGGTGAAGGGTTATTCTGGAAAACTTATCTAGGGTAAAAGCTAGAATAAATTTTCAAAAGATCAAATGTTTTCATAAATATCTAATTTTCTAAAGGATCTAAATTTTTATAGTCATGTGGGACTGTAAACCACAACGTTACTATCATTGTTCATAACGTCGTATCAAAATCACTGGTGTACAAAGTGTGAAGAATAAAGAAGTGATTCTATTAAAGTATATTCAAGTTCTATATTGCTTGAGGACAAGCAACCCTCAAGTGTGGGAATATTTGATAATGCTAAAACGAACACATTTTTCATAGCATTATCCTTCCAGAAAGACAAGCTTTTAGTTGCAATTGTTCTATTTACAAGTGATATTCATTTAAATAATAAAATGTGAAGACAAAAGACAGTTTCGATGATTTGAAGACGCAAATGACCAAAAAGCTCAAATGTACAAGATACAATCCAAGTGGTTCAATTTATTGATGAGAAACGTCTAAAAATTACAAGAGTACAAGCCGCGAAACGCAAAGTACAAGATATTAAATCGTACGAAAGGACATTCGAAAATCCAAAACTGAGACCTGAACCAACTATCAACGTGCGACTCAACGGAGCTAAAATTACAAGTCTACTATACACATGAATATAATATAATATATATATATATATATAATTATATAAAATTATATATATTATATTATATAATATATAATTCGCAGCAGCCCACGTTTTGGAATCATTTGGAATAGGAAATGGCTGCCATGTGATCGCATGGCCTGGAAGCCTTATTCCCATGCGATTGCATGGATCACTGTAGCAGGCCAGGTTCTATAAAAAGGCAGTTTGCTCGACGAATTATGTACACCTTCATCAATCAACTATATCCCACTCTCTCAATATATTTATATTTATATTTTATAATTATAATTTTAATATTAAGTTAATAATAATAAGGTTATAGTAGCGAATGTTTTAAGTTTGTAACTCGAAACTCTGTCCGTGTAACACTACGCGATTAATACTCATTGTAAGTTATGTTCAACCTTTTTAAATTAATGTCTCATAGCTAAGTTATTATTATGTTTATTTAAACCTAAGTAATCGTGATGTTGGACTAAATATTAAAGACGGGGTTATTGGGCTTTGGACCATAATTGGGGTTTGGACAAAAGACCGACACTTGTGAAAATTGGACTATGGGCTATTAATGGGCTTTATATTAATTAAATGATATCTCTTTGATTTAATATAGAGATTTATTATTTGACGTATTTATATATAACCACATATGCTTGACTAGGTACGGTGGTCGGGATATTTATAAATATCAATAATTGTTCATTTGACAGGACACGGGGATGGATTAATAATCAATAGACTCATTAAAACAGGGGTGGATTACATTCAAGGGTAATTGGTGTAATTGTTAACAAAGTATTAAAAGCTTGGATTACACGCAGTCGATAACTTGGTGTATTCATTAAACAGAGTATTAAGACCTTGTTACGGTTTAAATCCCCAATTAGTCAGAATATTTGACTTCGGGTATAAGGGTAATTTGATGAAGCCTTTCGCACTTTATAATTATGACCGATGAACTATTATAGACAAAACCAGATGGACATATCGAATAATCCAGGACAAAGAACAATTAACCCATGGTAATAAATTAAAATCAACACTTCAAACTTCATGATTATGGAAGTTTAAATAAGCATAATTTCTTTATTTTATATCTCATCGCACTTTTATTTATCGTTATTTTATTTATCGTACTTTAAAGTATTGCACTTTTAATTATCGTACTTTTATTTTATCGCATTTTTATTTATCGTCATTTACTTTACGCTTTAAATTAAGTTAATATTTTGCACTAGGACTTTAAATCGACAAACCGATCATTAAACGGTAAAACCCCCTTTTATAATAATAATAATAATAATAATACTTATATATATATATATATATATATATATATATATATATATATATATATATATATATATATATATACACACACACACACACAAATATAGTTAATAAAAATATAGCATTAAACTTAGCCAGCTCCCTGTGGAACGAACCGGACTTACTAAAAATTACACTACTCTACGATTAGGTACACTGCCTATAAGTGTTGTAGCAAGGTTTAGGTATATCCTTTCAATAAATAAATAAATAACTTGTGTAAATTTGTATCATATTTAATAGTATTTCGTAGTAAAATATAATCTATTTCATACTACCCCTCGCACACATCAGAGACATACAATCGAGATGTTCAAGATTATAGTAGTTCCGAGATTCTTGCAGTGTGTGGACATTGCTTGGTTATCGTGTGCCACTTGATGCACAAATAGCCAACCTAGAATGATAATGTTTTACAATATAATATAAAGGGAATTTAGAAGTATTTTGATGTACAACGTTATATTGCGTACTAAATAGCATAATATCAAGGTAAATTTATGCTACTAGCATGTTAAGGTGAGAATTGAACTGGTATGGTATCATAGAAGGAAAACATCATTTATAGAAATATGATTAAAACCCTACTGAGAAATCATTCATGAGCCTTTCTTGCCTATTACCAGAACCAGGTTTCTAAATTATATTTCTTATGTAATTAATCAGTCAGTATACCATAATCTCTTTTTTTTAAGAAATGCAAAATGTTGCTTTCTTACTTTTAGGAATTTATCAAAATTACTTTTGTATCAGCTGCCTACACATTATATATTAGCCTATAAAAATGGTTTTGTCTATGATTGTGAAAATGTTTGACTCTGATATTTGATGTTACGGTTTGTGTTGTTCTTTTTGTTGAATTGATCGTTACCAATTTTGCTTTTTTTTCCAGGTTGTTCAACCCGGATCAGTTTGAAGTCTGATGTTCCTTTTGGGTCTTCATTTAGGTTATAAATTTGTTGGTCCCTTGATTAACAACATGAGTATTGTAGAGGGGGAGGGGGGGGGGGGATGAATATAATTTCATTTAATTAACTAACCAATTAAACACAGTTTAGTATTCAAGCATGTAATTTAAATAGAGTCAAAGGTAATTTTTCAACTTTTATTCGTTATTGATTAAATCACAAAGAATTATAACTATCCTTGGTGGAATGATAGTTGGTTAATACAGATTTACCTAAGTATAGCTATGAGGATAAACTTAATGCTATTACACGTTTTGGACTCTAAATAATAAAACCCACACCACTAGTTGTTACAATAGTGGATACAACAATTTATAGTAGTCCTATTAACCGTGTAATGGTCTATTGTCCACTGGTACATAGGATGTCTGTACTTTTGGGGACAACTGCATCAGAGAGCGTGCTCTCCTCTTTTCTCTTTGGTAGCTATTTGCAGGAACACCCCAACTTGGTTTGGCACCACTATTCATTTAAACAAATAGAATGTTGTGTTCCCTAGGCATTGACAAAGTATAGCACATGTCTGCACATGCGTTAAACTTCTGCATTTCCACGTGGTCTTGTAAGGTCACTTGTCATCTGCCGACGCGTGTCCTTTCCTATTCAACTTTGTCTTTGACTTCTGTTGAATAGTACAATTGATGTAGACCACTCAGGAAACCACCATGCTTGTAATGGAGCATGGCTGTCTTGTGTTGTATGCTGCTTACCAGGTTTACTTGTTCTTCTTATGCTGTGTCACTTGATATTCTTGAATTGCTGGGTACTCATCCTGTGCTGATTCGAAAATTAAGCTCTACCTTGTGATGGTAGACTAGGCAGCATACTGAACACTTGACATAGCAATATTTTATATCTATACATAAACAAACTTGTGCTGGCTGCACATAACATTTTAGTACAAATAAATTACAGTTTTGTCATAATTAAATCCTTAATTATTTTGGGGACTCAACAATCTCCCCCTATTTGATGATGACAAAACTTATGGCATTTAGAGAAAACACTAAAGCCAGCACTGAGGAACCTAATGAAAAATAGACAGTAAATTTGTCCCTTTTAAGTTTATTTTTGGGCTCTTTTGTTGAGTTATCTATATCTTATAACTTGATATGATTTTGAAGATAAACTCATTTCATTTTTATTACAACAGAGTATATACAGTAATTACAAAATATCATAATGAAAAATGAAGTAATAAAAGATACAATTTGAGCACTAGAAGGCTATCTGTCTCTATCTTTATCTTTTTCTAGTTCATCACCAGATAGCTCTTCTTCTTTCACTTTTCAGGCAGCCCAGGCTTCAGGAAACAAGAAAGGCATCTCAGCAGGGTCATAAACTGGAACATGAGGAGGTAGAATGATGGCATCTCTTCTATGTGGGCCTTTACCAGTAGATTTCTTTCCTTTAGGCTTTTGAGAGAGTACTACTTCTACATTCACTACTGGTGCATTCCCAAATTTTGTTGCTTTATTGAAGAGCTCTTGGAGTTCAAGCTTTAATGTATCTTTAATACTACTTTTAGCCTTACCAATGAAGTACTCCAATATCTCCATCCATTCATTGAATCCGAAGGTTCTCAATTCGGTGTAGTCTACCCTTTCTTGAATGTTATCTTCCCTGCTGATACTGAAAGCTCTTTTTATGCCTCTGTGCACTTTGATGATCTTGCTGGGATTTGATCTCCTGGTCAGTACATCACCATACTTGCTCCTATAATAGTGATCAGATAGCTCTATTGTTCGTTCAGTTTCTATAGAAGCAGTAGCAGGTACTTTCTCAGCAGCTTCCAGTTCATCAAAAGCTTTATCTTGTTCCTTAACAATAGCTTTGGCTAGCTTGAGGGACTCTGCCTCTTGCTTTCTATCAGCAGCCAGCTTATCTTCTTCTTCCTGAAGCCTCAACCTCTCAGCAAGTTCAGCATCAGCATCCTCCCTTCTTTGCCTCTCAAATTCTAGACCCAAGAGATAGTCATCGGCAGTAATGTTCAGGGATTTTTCTGTTTCAATCATTTTCCTGCCCTCAACAGTTCTAAGAGCATCGTGATATTTCCTTAGATCCATACCCAGTTGCCGAGCCTCATGAAATTGAGCTTTCTCTTCATCAGTATGTAGCCTTTGACCACTGTTATTTAGATACACGCCAATTTCAATGCCATAAGTTAAGGCAGTAATGTAGAATGGCTGATCAAGAGGATGATGCAGCAATCTAACTTGGCGTATCCTTTTAGAAATAGCTGCTTGTCTTTTCTCAAGCAATTCAGGTACAGTAATCTTCAGCCTGTAAGCCTCGCTTTCATCTAGATTCATCCTTCTTAGATCTGGCTCACCTCGGGCAACTGAGTCATCTTCCCAAGTTGTGTGTTTATCATGATGTTTTGGGGAAGATGGAGGATACATGATTGATTCATCTATGCCAGAAGAACTTACTGAGAACTGATTAATACGTTCATCCCGTGTTCTGTCAAAATAAGCAAGAATTCGGGCAGAGATAGGTGATTGGACAAATAGATGATCTCCTCTGCCTGAGACTGTGAAATCAGCAGGATCAACAGTATCAGTATCTTGTTTAGCACCCAGCTCAGCCCCTTGGATGGTCTTCAACACTTGTTTCACCCAGCAGCACACTACTGGCAGGGTCTTCATTTACAGCACTCCTTGCTGTGTCTTCAGTACCAACTGACTGATTAGTATCAGCTGGCATAACTGCCATAGTATCTTCATCAGCTACCTCAAATAGGGGTCTTTTCCTTAGGGGCTGGTTGTCCCTAGGAGCAGATTTCACCGTTTGTTTGTCGATTGGCATGGGTTCAGCTGATGGTTCTTGTGTTGATACTGGTTCTTGTGGAGGCAGATAGGGAACAATTGCTAAGTGCCCCCCCTGAGTATCATAGGCATCAAGGTTTATAATTTCTGCTAGCTGTTGTTATGTAGTTGGCTGAGCAGAAGATGCTGGTCGAGAGGAATGGCTGGTTTCACACATTGCATCTAGCCATTTCATGAATACATCAGCTCTCACTCCTCCTGACTCAGTAGAAGCTAAGTAATCTGTCATCTGTTCAGGTGTCATCTTCTTAATTCTGTCTGCTCGCTCAGCATACAACTTTGCTTTCTTTCTATCATATTTGATCATGAACTTAGCATTTCTTTTCAAAGAAGCCCTTTTGTGTTCTTCAATGCTGAGTAGTTCATCATGAATTTCAAACTTTTCAGGATTGAGGGATCGTACATGCTCAGTTTTATGTTGTTTTAGAGTAGCATACGCCTCAAATTTAGCGTTGAAAGAAGCATCTAGTTCCTGCTGTCTCTTCTGATGCCTCTCCAGTTTTCTTTTCATTTAACATTCAATGGTTTGAGAGACAGCAAAAGATTCAGCAACAGCCCATTCAGAAACATCACTGGCTTACTGCCAGAACCAATATCATCTACAGATGTGGCAGATACACTAGGTTGAGATTCACCAGCTGCCTGGACACCTACTTCAGTATGAGCGTTGCTGGGCTTAGTGCCAGAACCTTGACCAGTATCATCACCACCATCACCATCCCTCCTTTGCTATTTTGGAGCGTTTTCATGCTCGTGCTCCCCCTCAGACTGTTTTCTCTTTTTAGATTTCTTTTCAAACTTCTTCTCCCCCTTTTTGTCATCAGTAGGGGCAGAAGCAGGAGTTGGGGAGACTTGTGCATCAAGGTCACTATCAGACTCAGGAACAGAAATAAGAAAATCTGTTCCAGTTAGCATCAGTAGGAGATAGATGGGCACTAGGATCTACGCCATATTGTCTGAGGCATAGGTTTGAAGATCGAACTTCATTCCTAGCAACACCCATGGCCATTTGTTGGACATCAGCCCTAACATCAGCTTGAAGAGCATTCATTCGTTGCATTACCCCCACCATTTGTACATAAGCTGAGGCAGGAATCATAGTAGCCATTTGCTATTCTTGCGAATCCAATCTCTCTTCCAATACCCTATTTTCTTCATTAAGAAAGAGAATTCTGCGATTAGCAGCATCCAAATCAGCTTGAAGACGGGCAATATGATCAACATACTCATTATGAGAGATGATTCGCCTTTTGAGATCCTCCTCCTCTTCATGTTGTTTGACAATGGCTTCCACCACAAGATCTGCAAAAGCACATACTTGTCTAAGTTGGGCTTCAATAGATGAAGTTGTAACCTCCCCAGCTCTGCGTATGGCTTCGGTCATTCTATCAACAAGAGTAGTGCGGATGGTGCGTTGTAGATCTGGTGTGATCCTGGCTACTGTTTGATTGACAGCCAGGGTGGAGATGGCATCCACCTCATTAGCATCAAAACTGCTGGTTGAGGGGTGATCACTAGATGCGACAATAGGATTACCTCTGTGGGGTGGTGGAGGTGGAAGGTCAGAATCTAACTCATCACCATGATCACCATCATGTTTACCTTCACCTGATGGTTTAGAACCATTGGTATCCTTGTCAGCATCATTATCAGCATCATCAGTGAGATCCACTAGTGTATCTTTGGAACCAGTCACATTATCAGTCACATTATCATGAGTGACTGGCTCGCCCTTACCAGCACCTTTATCAGCATCACCATCGGATGAAGAAGATGATGAGGAAGAAGCTGAAGAATCAGAAGGTACTGGCGAATCAGGGACATTCTGCATCACACACTTACCAGTAGTAGGATCGATGATGAACTTGAGAGGCCTCCAAGTACTAGGCCATGGAGAAGCAGCTGGAGGCATACCAAAGTAATGGTAGTATGGCTGCTCATTAACTTGTTGTAACATGGACAACCTCTCATATACCTCTTCTCTTGCTGGCCGATCAAGCTGAGATAGTAGTTTAGTCAGCTCTTCTCTAGGTAATTTATTGCCTGACACTAAGGCAGTTTGAGGATCAATAGTCAGTTGATCCACCAGTAAGGCAACTCTGGGAGTGATAGATGCTCCTCTATAGATGAAGTTAGGTACAACTTCATCAGGATCTGGTACCTGGCACACATATGGTTTCTTTTTAGTAGAAGCAGTAGCCTGAGAAAAATCAATAGTGGCAGTAGCAGAGGTACCAGCATCCAAAATGGGTTCCGTAGAACCAGTAGCAGCAGCGGATGACTACTCAGAAGATGGAATAACAGTAGCAGAAGCATCAGTATCCATCTGTGGCTCTTTTGGAATATAGCCAACATCCTGAAGAAATGAAGGCCAGGAAGAATCATCATCCTCATGTGAGCCACTACCAGTAACCACTTCAGTAGTAGTAGCAGTTGGAGGAGTAACAGTGGTAGTGGCAGCAGCATCAACATCAAGAACCTCCTTAACAATATTATCAATGACCTTTTCAAGTACAGGAGGAGGTTCCATTATCATCTCCTCAACCACTTCAGAATCAGTGGTTAAAGTAGCAATACCAGAGACAGTAGGAAGAGTAGCAGAAATATTAGCAGTAGCTAGCTCCTAATTATCAGTAAGAACAGTGGATCCTGCAGCCACATTGTCTCCAGTAGAGCCAGCAGCAGTAGAGACAATAGTACGACTATCAGTACCACTAGTAGACAAATCAGTAGCACCAACACCAGTAGCAGAAACGAAGAGCTCATCAGTAGAAACAATTACATCCTTTTCTTGCTTCCCCTCTGCCTGTTCATATACCCTGCTAAGAACTGAAACAAAAGAACATTTTATGTTAACAACTGTAGAATCAAATAAATTTGACTCAACAATTGCATCTGTTGTTGGTCTCTAGGGACATATTGGTGATTTAGTCAGCCCTTCAATTGAGATAGAGTTAGGTGTCTGTAAGTACAGCTGTGACTCTGCTGACTCATTGGCAACACATGTTGACCCAGATAGTGTAAGAGTTCTGGCTGGTAATGATGTAGGAGTGAGATTCTTAACATGATCCAAGTAACATTTAGGCTGTGCAGTGGTCGGAGCTAATTCAACACGATGAGGAACCAGCTCAAGACTACTTTGGGGGTCATTTATGTTCTCTACTGGTTGTACTGTCAGGAGAAGATATTGCATGATGTTCAATTTAGAAAAATGTGGAAGTGTCTGGTTAGAAGAGTATGGGTTGCTACTCTTCTTAACACTAGTTTTAAAACCAGTCAGCTTGGGAGCCAAGGTTATACCTTTAACTCCATTTTCATTTTTCAAGTCAGCAGTGAAAAGATTTTTAATTAAGTTAGAGATTTCTGTTGTTTGGTCTAGAGATGCACCGGGTTCCATATCAGCTTTCTTTTCAGAAGCAGCAGTTGAGACTGGGGCAATCTCTCATGTGGTGTGCTTGGAGCCAGCTTTAGCTCGTTTGAATTTGCTTGTTATCAAGAAATAGTTAAGCAATGGATTCCAATACTAGAAGTGGGTAGTCAGTGTTGGAATTCAATATAACAACATGTTCTTAATGTTAACATAATTACTAAACCAATTTAGTAAGATATATAGCAAGCGGAAGCATGATTTATTAAGAAAACAAGTGTATATATTTAACCATTTATTTGAATTCCAAGTAGATATCAAGTCTTGATAATATGCTTACAAATATAACAAGTAAAGAAGAGTGTTTATACCTCCTCAAAGATTGTTTGAGGGCTGAATTTTGGACAGCAAAATGAAGGAGAAGATGATGGAGAATATAGCTTCTAACTTGAAGCCTCAAGCAAGTAATACCCCAAGCAATAACCCCAACACTCTTGCCTTTGGTTAGGAATTGATTGACACTTAATATTGGCTTGTCAAACAAATTTTGAACTCACCTTTGAGCACAAAAAGGCCCACGGCCAACAGCAACTGCAGCAAGCTTCTTGTGCAGTTTTTTTCTCTTTGAAAGTCAAGTAATCTACTTGAGAGAAAAGGAGTCAAGCCTTGGTACAAGTATTAGACATGCACCTATGGGATTGTGTTATTGAAAGCATCAAAGAATAAGCATGGGTGAAGTCCTTGGAGTCCCAAAAAACTGCCCATTACTTAAGTATATAATAAGTTTTATAAAACTTGTTATAAGTTATATAAAACTTGTTATAAATATAATGCATTTGTTACGTTCCTTTTATTTTATAAACCATTTTATAAAATATAACACAACATAATTATTTAAACCTATAAATAATTAAATATAAATTATCCAAATAATTTATCCCAAGTGATAATATTTTAGAAACCCGATTTTCTAAAATCCAAGTGTCGCGTATTTATTTAACGATCCAATCGTCAAGATTAAATACATATAAGGTGTCGGTTAGCTTGTTATTGGGTATGACCCGACTTGGATCATAACACATTAGCCACGTTAATTTAATATGTCTCTCGGGCATACGAAAAACCTTCAATCTCCCACTTACACGAGAAACATAAGAAATTAATGCAAGTGATGGATACCACCTAACGACCGTCCATCACCCCCAATTTGTTATGACTTTGTACCATTCAATAACATCATCCCTTTCGAGTTCCCATCTCGAATATGAATAAGTGAATCTTTCATTACATCCTTTTGTCCTAGATGTCATGTTAAACCCAAGAGACATAGAGTGATCACTCTCTTCTAGATTTAACTTTATCAGGCCTTAAACATCTGACTCTCAATGAATAATAGGGACAAATTCCATCTTGACTACATACGTCCTAAATATATACCTTGCATTATACCTGAGCTCTTCCTTATGAACTACCATTTTTCAGAATAGCGAAGGAAAGAATCAAGGCACAATACTTGGTAAATATCCGAACCCAATATGTATCTCAGGTCAGAGGATACAATGATATTCGCCTTTACTCAAGATTACATGTGATCAACCATAAGGCTCCATTCAGTAAATCTTGAGAGCGGGTCTTCCAATATTTGTATCCTACAAATATCTATGAACCTTGGTTGCAACCTTGCCCCACATTCATCCTGTGAATGTATACCAATCCGAGTTCATAATAGTCTAAACCTCACACTTGTTCCCACAAATGTGATCGACTACGGAATTTAGAATAATTGCTTATTCATGGATAAAATATGCAAAATAGGAACATGACTCAAAATATATTAATACCATAATTATATTAATGAGTTTGAATAATTTGGTTCCGATACAATACTTAAAACAGATCATGACCAATCACTCGAATATTGAAGCCCTAAAGTACAAACATGTCCTGCATGCTTTGATCCATGTAAGAGCTTCGTGAGTGGATCCGCTATGTTAAGATCTGTGTGAACTTTGCGAATACATATCTTTCCCTTTTCAACTTCATCCCTTATGTAGTTGAATCTCCGTTCAATGTGACGGGTCTTTTGGTGAGCACGAGGTTCCTTGATTTGAGCAATCGCACCCTCGTTGTCACAAAAGATCTCAAGAGGGTCCTGAATGGAAGGGACTACTCCTAAGTCATTGATGAATTTCTTCATCCATGCAGCTTCCTGAGCTGCCAATGATGCGGTGATGTACTCCGACTCTGTAGTGGATAAAGCAACAACATCCTATTTTGAACTCTTCCAAGAGACTGCACCTCCATTTAATGTGAAGACATAACTGGATTGTGATCGAGAATCATCTCGATCAGTTTGGAAACTCGCATCCACGTAACCTTTTACAGCGAGTTCCTCCTCACCAGACCCATATATCAGAAACATATCCTTAGTCCTTCTAAGGTATTTCAATATACTTTTGACAGCAATCCAATGACTGTTTCCTGGATTATTCTGGTATCTACTTGTCAGGTTAAGAGCGCATGACACGTCCGATCTAGTGCATATCATTGCATACATGATTGACCCGATAGCAGATGCGTATGGGACTTTCTTCATTCTCTCCTGTTCATCTTTCGTGGTGGGGCACTGAGATGAACTGATAAGTGTTCCCTTTTGAATAGGTACCAAACCTTTCTTAGAGTTCTCCATCTTTAACCTTTTCAAGATCTTTTCAATGTATGCACTTTGATTTAAACCTATCAGTTTCTTGGGTCTATCCCTGTAGATCCCAATCCCCAAAATGTATTGTGCTTCTCGAAGATCCTTAATGGAGAAGCATTTACTTAGCCAAGTTTTAACACCTTCCATTGCCGGAATATCATTTCCAAATAACAATATGTCATCTACATATAGTACAAGGAACATGATTGTGCTCCCACTAGCTTTCTTGTATACACAAGCCTCATCACCATTTTTAATGAATCTAAATTTCTTGGCCTCCTCATTAAAACAATGATTCCACATTCTAGATGCTTGTTTCAATCCGTAGATTGACTTCTTTAACTTGCATACCTTTTCAGGATATTTCGGATCAACAAAACCTTCAGGCTAAACCATATAGACATCTTCCTCAAGATGTCCATTTAGGAAAGCGGTCTTGACATCCATTTGCCATATTTCATAGTCATAATGAGCAGCAATGGCAAGTAATATCCTAATAGACTTTAGCATTGCCACAGGCGAAAAAGTTTCATCATAGTCAACCCCTTGAGTTTGAGTGAAACCTTTTGCTACAAGTCTAGCTTTATATGTATCCAAGTTTCCATGTATGTTGGTTTTCATTTTTAAAAGCCATTTACAATCAACCAGCCTTGAGCCAGTAGGTTGTTCAACAAGTTCCCAAACTTGGTTGTCATACATGGATTGCATCTCAGCGTTCATGGCTTCCTGCCATTTATCCTTATCAATCCTTGATAAAGCGTCATGGTATTTTGTTGGTTCATCCAAATCAACCACATAGCAACCATCCATGAGAAACCCATATCTCTCAGGAGGATTACTAATCCTACCAGATCTGCAAACGTCTTGTGTATTTTGATCATCCATTTGATCACTCTCAACATTTTCATGTTGAGTGCTAGTGTCAACCAATTATGTATCATCTACTTGATCTTGAACCTCTTTAAGATCTATCTTCCTTTCACTATTTCCTTCCAATAGGAACTTAGTTTCAAGTAATTCATCCTTTCGAGCAACAAATACATTTTGCTCGGTTGGATCATAGAAATAGTATCCCATATCATCCTTGAGATATCCTATGAGCCACTAGTCTATTAAACCCTATAATTTCCAACACCTCCCTTCTAAACTCATCACTGGTCAGTGAATTAACAAATGAACCACTTGGTAATTGAAGAGCACGTCGGATGGAGGCAGCAGTGATGGAGCAGGTTAGGGTTTCAGTCACCATGCCACGAATACATGGAACATTCAGTGGAGTGGTGGCCATGGTGGCAGTATACCAGAATCTGGCCAGGCAGGCTGGATATAAACGTGAAGGTACACCTGTAATAGCTCTAGCCAGAGGTGATTGTCGTATATAATTGATCAACGTTTCATAGCCCATGTTGGCTTTGGATTTGGGAATGGACAGGGCATGAGCAGCATTGCCTCTCGATAGGTGAATCAGTGCATGATCTAGTGCATTAGCAGCCCTGATCAGGTTGGGGTGAAGATTGAACAGTGGACCCTATACAACTTGTTCCTCGATTACCGATGGAGGTTGCTGTTCTGGTTGTTGTTGCTGTGGTTGTTGTTCCTCCGGTTGGTTTTCTGTCTGTGGGTGGTAATTGTGGATGTTGTTGTTCTTGGTCTGCCATTGATGACATCGTTGAAGATGGATGTATGAAAGATTTGAAGATTTATGAATTTAGAGAGAAGAGTGTGTTTTGGAAAGGTAAATCAATGAGTTAATAACTGAAGGTTATTATATGAAAAGGATCGCCTTATTTAACCTTTCGGATTGGTGGGAAAAGTGCAGGAGAGAGAAAATGGCAACTGTCATCTGCAGGCGCATGGGCAGATGTGACAGACTGGCACGTTTTTGAGGGGACACAGACTGTTGACATGATGTATAATCGGCTTGAACACTCATACCTCCCATTAAGCATTAAATGCAGCAGTTTTCAATTCAAAAATGAAGTTAAAAACTTTAAAATAAATTTTTTATTAAATACAAAAATTCTTGTGACCTTTAATATGTAATGAATTTAATTTTAAATCATTGGGAGTAAATGAGTTTCAGATTTAAGGTATCATTTAAGTATTGTGAGCTATTTATTATTTCATTTTGAACATTGAATAACCATGATATAAAAGACCTTGATGTGCTGACTGTTTGACATGTAGGCAGTAAGTGAAGGAATTTGTGACTTACTGGTTTGCCCTACATGTTGTGGAGCCAGCACACCAACAAAGTTGCCTTTTATTTTAAAGTCCAAGCATACCCAGCTTAGAGATGAGATAGTTAAAACGTTTCTCATCTAAGGGCTTTGTGAAGAGATCTGCTAACTGCTACTCTATTGAAATAAAATGTAGCTCCACATCTCCTTTTTGAACATGATCCCTTATGAAATGATATCAAACGTCAATGTGCTTTGTTCTAGTATGCATCACAGGATTGTTGGTAATAGCAATAGCACTTGTATTGTAATAGTATATTGGAGTTTTTGTAACATGAACACCATTGTCCTTCAGCTGGCTTTGCATCCATAGTACTTGAGCAGTACAACTACCAGCAGAAACATATTCCGCCTCAGCAGTAGATGTGGACACAGTATTTTGCTTTTTGCTCGTCCAGCTGACTAGCCTACCACCCAGTAATTGGCAACCACCAGTAGTACTTTTCCTGTCTATTTTACACCATGCAAAGTCAGCATATGAATACCCAATTAGCTCAAAATCATGGTCTTTGGGATACCAAAGACCACGTTTAGCAGTACCTTTCAGATACCTAAATATCCTTTTTACTGCTAGCAAGTGTGACTCTTTAGGATCAGCTTGATATCGGGCACAGAGACATGTGGCAAACATAATATCTGGCCTGCTGGCTGTAAGATAAAGTAGGAAACCAATCATACCTCTATATTCAGTGATATTGACTGGTTCACCATTGGGATCAGCATCTATTTTAATAGATGCTGCCATTGGGGTCCCTATATCTTTTAAACAGGTCAGACCAAATTTCTTTAACATATCTTTGATATATTTATCTTGACTTATAAAAATTCCATCATCAAGTTGTTTAATTTGCAACCCCAGAAAGTATTGCAGATCTCTTTGTAAACTCATTTCATATGTCTTAGACATAAGTTTTGAAAAATCTTGACAATGTTTCTCATTTTTAGAACCATAAATAATATCATCCACATATATCTGTAAACCTATACCAGTGAGATACACATGAAGTGTCTAATACCATGCTCTTGGTGCCTGTTTGAGGCCATAAAGAGCTTTGTCTAGCTTGTAGACATGGTCTGGATATTTACTGCTTACAAAACCAGGAGGCTGTTTGACATAAACTTCTTCTTGCAGCTTCCCATTTAGAAATGAAGATTTAACATCCATCGGGAATACCCTAAAGTTCATCTTCGCAGCATATGTCAAGAACAATCTGATAGCTTCCATCCTAGCCACTGGTGCATATGTCTCTACATAATCCAATCCTTCTTCCTGTTTGAAACCCTGAGCTACCAATCTAGCTTTGTTTCTGATCACAATTCCATCTTCATCCATCTTGTTTTTGAAAACCCACTTGGTACCAATGATCTTTTTAGTTTCATCATCAGGTTTAGGTACCAATGCCCAAACCTTATTCTTATCAAACTGGGAGATCTTTTCTTGCATAGCTCCTGCCCAACTTGGATCTTTGATTGCTTCATCAGAATATGTAGGTTCAATGGTAAACACAAAGTTTACATGCATACAAAAGTTGTTAGTTGCATGTCTTCTTGTTTTAACACCGCTTGCCAGATTACCAATAACTTTTCAATTGGATGCTCCTTTGTCCATCTAGTGTTTTGAACAGGTGATCTGGTTGTGGAACATACAGCATCTTGATCATGAGCTGGCTTACAGGAATGAGCAGCAGTGGGAGACAGTTGTTCATTATGAGTGTAACCAGTACCAGCTTGAGATCCTTCAGAACCAGTAGACTTATGCTCCAGTTGTAAAACCTCAGTAGAGCCAGTAAGTCCACCTGGTTTAGACACAGATGGAATAGAGTATTCCATCTCATCATCAAAGAACCCAGCAACTTGGTTTGGTGAGGGATTTGCTGCTGGTTCTTCTTCATCATCTAGAGCTTGCTCTTCAAACAGTAACTCCTCATCTTGACCAGAAGATGAAGTAGAGGCAGTTTCATCAAATGTAACATTAATAGATTCTTCAAAACACCCCCTTCTTTTATTGAAAACCCTATATGCCTTTGACATGTTGGAATATCCAAGAAATATACCTTCATCAGCATTAGCATCAAACTTGCCTAGATGATCCCTATTGTTTAGAATGAAACAGGGAGTGCCAAATACATGAAGAAATGAAATTGAGGGTCTTCTGCCTTTGAGAACTTCATAACCAGTTTTCTGATATCTTTTCACTATTAAAGATCTATTATGGGTAAAACATGCAGTGTTCACAGCTTCTGCCCAATATGAATTTTTCAGCCCAGACTCAGCCAACATAGATCTTGCTGCTTCAATTAGAGTTCTGTTTCTTCTTTCTGCAACACCATTCTGTTGAGGTGTTCTCACAGCAGAAAAATTCTGTGAAATACCTTTGTCAGCACAAAATTCTTCCAAAGTAGCATTTATGAATTCTGTATCATGATCACTTCTAAGCTGCTTCACTAGTTGCCCATTCAGTAGTTCCATTCTTTTGATAAAATTGATAATTTCATCAGCAGCTTCACTCTTTTGCTTCAAAAAGAATACCCAAGTGGATCTGGAATATTCATTAACAATCACCAGTGTATACTTCTTCCCACTACTACTGGCTATATTAAAAGGATCAAAAATATCCATATGAAGTAGGTGAAATGGTTTCTCAACAGATGAAATCTGCTTTGACTTGAATGAGGCATGGTGATGCTTCCCTTTTTCACATCTAGGACACAGTCTGTCCTTCACATAAGATATTATGGGTAGCCCAGACCCCAAACTTTTACTAGATAACTTATGAATATCATTGAATTTGAGATGTGAGAGTCTCTTATACCATAACCACTTAAGGTTGTCTGCTGCCTTTGAATAAAAACAAGTATCAGTTGTTGTGACTGCTGTATTCATGTCAATTTGATACATGTTCTCATGTCTTTTTGCTGTCAGCAGTGGCTTCCATGTCTTATCAAAATAGTGCCAATCTTCCTTCTGAATTGGACTATCTTACTTTTGCTTGTCAGTTGACTTATGCTGAGTAGATTATGTTTAAGCCCAATGACATATGCTACATTTAAAAATGTAACATTCCCATTTGTTAAAGTACCAAAACCCTTTGTGTAACCCAACGAATTATCTCCATATGATACAACTGGACCATCCTTTTCTTGATAGTCCATCAGCAGGGACTTGCATCCGGTCATATGTCTTGAAAAACCAATATCGAGATACCAGATTTGCTTGTTTTGAATGCCCTGCATAGTAGCTAAGAGATTAGTTCTTTTTGGGAACCCATCCAAGGATGGATTCTGGAAGGGTCATCTTTGATGATCTCTTCCTGTCTGCTGGTTTGCTTGAAGAGGCAGCAGCAGATGAGGTTAGGGTTAGAGTATACCGGTTGGATAGGTGAAACTTGCTGCCACACTTGTAGCATTTTCTCACATTTGGTATCGGTGACTGGTCATACACTGAGTAACTAGGTGTAGTAAGATCGGGTCTACTTTTATATATGGCAGCAATGAGCTGGTCAAGCTTGATAGTCATTATCTCAATGATAGATGACTCAGCACATGATTCTACAATTTGGTTCACTTTAGCTTTTCCCTTAAGAACAGCTTTCTTTTTGGAACCAGTACTATAATCATGGTATACTGCTTTGCCTTTATTGTTCGACGAGCCAGTGTGGGAAGTTAATAATCCGTCAGCTGATGCTGGATGATTCGTGTGAATCTTGATTGCTGCCTTTGACTTGCTAGTATTGCGTTTTGCTGGCTTGTCAGCAGCTACTGGTTGATCGGTACAATTTTCATCAGCTGGCTCAGCATTGGTGGAATTTGAACATGAAGGGGAATCAATTGTTTTTTACTTTCTTTGGTTATTTTCAGTGATTTCCCTTTTAATGCGTCTTTCCTTTGGAGTCATGTAGTAAATGCTTGAGGGATCAGTAGTTTCATCAATTAAAGTACTGGTTTCCTTGCCTTTTACTTCATCCTCCAAGATTTCTTTCATGGATAGTGGTGGGGTCTCTGTAGGTCTGACAAACTTATTTGTTAAGACCTTTTTACCCTTAACTATCTTGGCAAAAGTATTTGGCAAGACAGCTTCAGGATCAGTTTCGAGAATGGGGTCCATGTAAGTAACTTCTGCAAGAGTAGCAGCAGCAGCATAGTCACCAGCAAAGAATGCTTCAACTTGGGCAGGCACCTGCTCATTCACACATTTTGCTGTGCGTTAAGCAGATGTACACCAGGAAGCGACAATCTTTTTGAAATCATTTAGCTGGTTCTTGACCTCTGTTACCTCAACGTGAAGAGACTTTAAAACAACATTTTGTTTTTCAAGTTTTGAAATTTTATCTTTCAAGATTTTAATTTCATCGATTTTGCCTTTAAGTTTATTTGTTATCAGATTTTAAAACTTTTTCACGTTTACTGCCTCTGCATAGATCAACTCTGAGGTAGTCAAACATTTCAGCTTTTTCATCATCAGTATAAGTTTGAAAATTATCAACCATATACATCATCTCAGATTTCCATTGAGGTGAATCCTTTTTCAGATCAGCTTCCCTCATATCAGCCATAAACGTACTACCATTATCATCCTCATCAGACTCCTCGACCTCCTTGGCCATCAAACACAGCTTTTTACCAGAAGCATAACCAGCATCATCATCATCAGTATCACTATCAGAAGATGAAGAAGAGCTGGTTTCATCCCAATCGTGATGCTCAGTAACTGGAACCTTTTTTGGCTTCTTTCCCTTCATCTGAATTTTCATAGCTTTGTACTTGTTCTTGTACTTGTCAGCTTTTGAGAAAGAGTTAGCATGTAAGACAGAAGGTTTCCTGGACATGCATTCAGCAGCAAAATGTCCAACCTTCCCACAATTGTAACACTCGGATTTAAGACTTTTGACTGATTTACTACTATACCTAGCACTTGGTTTCTTACTCCCTTTGTATGACTTGTTGGTTCTATTACGGTTAAACCTTTTGAACTGCCTAGCCACTAAAGTCATACCTTCAGCAAAACCTTCCACATCATCTTCATCACCACTGCTTTCTTCAGACCCAGTACCACTATCCACCTCATCTTCAGCTGACTCTTCTTCTGTTGTCAACTTTTGAACCAGTAAAGCCTTTTGAGCTTTCTTTTTAGCAGCATCAATAAGAGTAGTATCATATGTTTTAGAAGATTTTGAAGTGGTGGGGGCAGACTTAAAGTTTTCTTTCAAGTTTAGTTCAAGTTTAGCTTCTGCCTTCTCTTGGTTCCAAAGTGTACCATAGAGGGAAGACATGTTAAAGCTCTTTAATGTCTGGGTGGTTCTTAGAGGGTCAGTCACTGGTTTCCATTTAGCAGACAATGAGTCAATGAATTTGTTTACTTGTTCAAAATTAGTATATGTGATTCTCAAAGTAAGCAGGTCAGCAACTAAGGAGTTAAACCTAATGAAGGTTTGCATAAGGGTCTCATTCTTATAGGCAAAGAACATTTCATACTCTCTTTTCAAAGCAATAATCTTATTCTGCCTAACCTCGTCCATGCCTTCATAAGTAACATCTAGATAGTCTAACATAAGCTTAGCATTCAGTTTTCCCTTAATCAGTTTGAATAAGTGGTTAGGTAATGTTATAGCTAACAGTGTTCTGATCTTAGCGTAAAGTCCAACATGACGTTTATCCTCAGCATCCTATTTTGCTAGAGTGAGAATAACCTCTCTGCCAGGAATGGCAGGAGTGTCAGCAGTAGCTTGAATACTACCAATAGTCTCAGTTGGGATAAATGGACCATTTGTGGCAATACCAGACATGAGTGGGTCAATAGACTCCAGGTGAAGCATGAACCTTGCCTTCCAAGTTTCATACTCATCTTCATCAAGTTTGGATGGTCTATTGGATGAGCCATTTTCAAGGTAAGTTGTATTTGAATATGCAGCCATAAGAGAATTCAAATCCAAGATATTAAATTATCAAGACCGAAGCTCTGATACTAGTTATTGGTCCCTTGATTAACAACAGGAGTATTGTAGAGGGAGGGGGTGAATACAATTTCTTTTAATTAACTAACCAATTAAACACAGTTTAGTATTGAAGCATGTAATTTAAATAGAGTCAAAGGTAATTTTTCAACTGTTATTCTTTATTGATTAAACCACAAAGAATTACAACTATCCTTGGCGGAATGATATTTGGTTGATACAGATTTACCTAAGTATAGCTATGAGGATAAACTTAAAGCTATTACACGTTTTGGACTCTAAATAATAAAACCCCCACCAGTAGTTGTTACAATAGTGGATACAACAATTTATAGTAGTCCTATTAACCGTGTAATGGTTCTATTGTCCACTGGTACATAGGATGTCTGTACTTGTGGGGACAATTGCGTCAGAGAGCGTGCTCTCCTCTTTTCTCTTTGGTAGCTATTTGCAGGAACACCCCAATTTAGTTTGGCACCACTATTTGTTTAAACAAATAGAATGTTGTGTTCCCTAGGCATTGACAAATTATAGCACATGTCTGCACATGCGTTAAACTTCTGTATTCCCACGTGATCTTGTAAGGTCACTTGTTAACTGCCTTTCCTGTTTAACTTTGTCTTTGACTTTTGTTGAATAGTACAATTGGTGTAGACCACTCAGGAAACCACCATGCTTGTAATGGAGCATGGCTGTCTTGTGTTGTATGTTGCTTACCAGGTTTACTGGTTCTTCTTATGCTGAGTCACTTGATATTCTTGAATTGCTAGGTACTCATCCTGTACTGATTCAAAGATTAAGCTCTACCTTGTGCTGGTAGACTAGATAGCATACTGAACACTTGACATAGCAATATTTGCTGTCTATACATAAACAAACTTATGCTGGCTGCACATAACATTTTAGTGCAAATAAATTACAGTTTTGTCATAATTAAATCCTTATTTATTTTGGGGACTCAACAACATTTTTATTTAATGTTACTCAAAGTTTCAAAAGACACTTTATGCATTCATTTGTGTAGTATAGGTGGCGAAAATATATTCCATTGCTTGATTTCATATACAATTCTGAGTTTTTTTTGTTTATAAACTTTTATTGTTTCGGTTGCTTGATTGCATATGTACAAATTATGATGAGAATGAATACTACTGATGAATCGTTGAAACTTACACCTTCTCCTGGTGGACCTGTTAGTCAACTGTCTTCGGGTAATTACATTTACTCAAATACATGATGTGAGACGTTGAGTCAGTTTTTTTTTATCTCGGATTCATTTAGACATCAACTCCAAATTATTGTTTTAAATGCAGGTATGTGATGATTGTGGGGAATGATGATTGTTGCTTCTTGCTGAAAGACTTCAGATTGTTTCAAGGAGCTTTGCTACCGTCTTCGGTCATGTTAGCCACTATGCTTAGTTAGGCTGCAGTCCTTGGACATGGCGGCGTCTGTTTGTAGACGATCTAAGTAACTTTATGAAGCTACTCACAACTCCTAATAAAGATGAGTCAGGTTTATATAAAGAAAGTTTAAGAAAAATAGGCCATGATGATTCGCATATGGGAGTTGGGTCGAGCAACAACAAAAATGAATTCGTATCTTGGTGGGGCAGCCTACGGGATGCAGCCATGGCGATTCATATTTGTTGCTTAATTTCACACACAGATCTGAGCCTGATTTATTTTAGTTTTTTATTTTTAATTTCCATTGCTTTTGTTATTTCTTTTCAATAATATTTTAGAAGATCCAGGACTATTCGTAGAACAAAAAAAACATCTGCGTTTTATTGTTCTTCCAGGTATTCATTTAAGATAGTTCTTTTATTTTGTGTCATTATTTGCAGATCATTTGATTTTCTAATAAGAAATGTAAGCATGCTCTTTTTTTATGCATTTGGGATGTAAATTCCATTATCATGTACCTTCATCTTTTGGGCTTGATGCTTGGTACTAACTTTTAAGTGTTTGGTGTGGTCATTTATTTTTTAGTTGACCTGTGGAGGCCATTCATGATAATTCGCTATACCTCCAGAGCAGGTTAGTTTTTCATGCGATTAGCTTCACCCATAGATGTGGCAAAAGGGTGGTTGGGGTTGGGTAACATACCTGTTTTGGTTAGTGTTTATGTATGTTTATGCTTTTTAAATGTAATTTAATTTGGTGTAAACACATAAGCCAATTAAATGATGTTGATACTAAAATGTTTGTCTAAATAGAAAACCAGGTGTGATGGTTGTTTTTGTAGTTTAGATGATGGTGATGTATGTACAAACGAACGCATAACCGACACTCGATATTGGAGATGATTCCAATCAGCAGGGATTATACGAGACGAAAGGTTGATCAGGTAAACCCTTAACTTCCAACAACAAGATATCCAATAGTAATTTTTCAGTTAATCAGCCCCATATCTTTTCTCTGCTTCGTTTGCCATTTCAGGTAACCTTTTAAAAAAATTGCGGCCCTTCGGTTTTGATTTTTGGGTTTCTGTTGTTCCAGGTTTGTTACATTTTGTTTTCAATTTTGGGTTTTATGTTGTGCTAACTTTTTAATCTGGAGCAACAGAAAGTGAAAGTGATACTGAAAGGTAACAAGGAACTGGATGCTGAGACTCGGAGGAAAATTCAGTTCTGGCTAGGTGAAGGACCATAATTTACTGTTTATTCTGTATATACGGATCAGTTATTTTGTGTGTGCTAAAATGAGGTATATCCGTTCCTTTTTCAAACGGTTCAATTAGATCATAGGCCTGTATAAGGCGTAAATATGTATACAACTTTGAAATGGGTACATTTGGTGCTACAATTGTTTCTTAAAAAGCATTTGCAACACTTGGTCAAAGAGAGTCATTTCCAACACTAAATGTACCCATTGCAGCTCTACATGGCGTATTGCGTTAACCCGTGTTTTTAAAATAGTTCAATATATCCTGCACAATTTGTATTCATAAATTACCTTGAACCTTTTAAATGATTTGATAATCATCAAATATTCTTGATTTAAAATGCAGGCCCGCAAACAATGGTTTGTATCTCAAGAAAGTTTCTGGATTTTTTTTAGTAACAAAACTTACTTCGTTTGCTTGGAACTATTCATAGGTGGGACCGTGACATATCACTACCGGGTCCACCAAAAGGGTGGGGAAACTAGCACAAACAGTATTGCCTCAATTTTGACTTGGACCCGAGGGCTGGCCTACAGGTTTGATATATTACTACATTCATGTTTTTTCTCATTATCAAATTGATAGTTATAGTTATTTGTTAGATATGGCAAAATGGGTAGGTTGGTAATGGATCATATGGGGTTGGGCTTAAATTGGTAAAAGTTTATGTATCTTGATCACAAAAGTAGATCATTTATTTTTTGTGTTTGAGGACTATTGATAGTTTAAATGATGATAATGAGACTCTTGTGGTGAATTATAAACTTTCTAAATTAGAGAAAACTGTTTTAAGAGCTAAAAGTACCATGCATGTTGTGAAACTTAGCTACTTAGTCAAATTTTAATAGTGATAGAATTATTTAATTAGATTTGGGACTGCTTGTATGTTTCTGTTTTTTGTTGTTTAAGAGGTTGTGATGTGGTTTTTTATATTTTTGTTATCTGTGTTTGAAGCTAGCATCATCTGGTGGTTCATTGCAATTAAGGCAAGCTTTAATTCATTCATTCATTCATGATGGGCCTGCAAAAATAATGGTACACCCATGAACCAAGACCTTTTTATACATAAACTGAACAAACATTATGATTCCATGGTATTCCTGAAAATATTTGGTTCTTATTAATATTTTGTGATAGGTTTGGTGGCTCCTATTATTCAAATGTCTACATCTACATCGTCTAATTATGCAGGATAATTGACACATGCGGGGATGTTGACCAATTGAAGACTGTATGTTTACTTTTTTTTTATACATAATAATCGAGTTTTATTAACACACACTTTAGACAACTCCCTTTAAAGTTGCAGACCATCAATTCAATTTGATACACATTCTTTTACATCTGATTGTAATTGAATTTATGCTTTTGACATGTATACTAGCACATGTGTTATCAGTTACTACATTGATAGATTGTATGCGATAACGATGGTTATTTATTAGACAGTCATTATAAATGGCCATCGATAATTCACAGCCGCGTAGCGAGTACCTTCAATCTTGTTTGTATCATTGATGAAGGTTATCATGTCTACGTGTGTAGATATGACCGGAATTCGATCTGAAGAAGAGTCTAGCTCCCCTTGATCTGGTTCGGTTGGAGAGTCTGAGTTATTCAGAATGTCTTCATGTTGCTCTTCCTCGTCATCATCGGTATATTGTTCTTCTGACGATGCGTCTGATGAACGATTTCTTCAGTATTCTGATTCTCCACTTTGATACTTGCAGGATCAATTTCTGTATCCTTAACCTCAGCCTTATCGGTCATCTTGTTGAAGCGAATGATTAAACTGTGATCTTCCATCTCAAGCTTCATTAATTCTTCATGACGCTTAATGCTTAGAGCGGGTATTGTCGCAGTTTCTTTTACGTCTCCCATTTCCTCTTCCTCTTCAGATTCCTCCTCTTCCTCTATTTCTTCGTTGGGATCCTCTTCTTCCATTTCTGGGTCGTCTACAAACTGTGATTCGACACCCATCTCGATATCATCGGCTGGTGGTGAAGACTCGTCATCAGAAGTGATCCGTCTGGTAGAAATAGCAAACATCTCTGTCTGTCCAGAAAGATCGGTTGGTCGGTCAATTTTGAAGGTAACGCTCTCCCCATTTGATCGTAAGATCAAGGTTTGATTGTACACATCAATGACAGTCCTAGCCGTATTCATGAAAGGTCTTCCTAACACTACTGGTGTGTGTAGGTCTTCCTAGATATCCATTACTACGAAATCCGTAGGATACAAGAATTTGTTGACTTTCACCAAGACGTTCTCAATTATGCCCTTAGGATATCGAATTGTGTGATCGGCAAGTTGAATTGTCATTTTAGTTGGTGACAAGTCTCCTATCTCTAATCTCTTGTAGAGAGAGTAGGGGATTAGTTTGATACTTGCTCCTAAATCTGCTAGCGCATGAATGGTTCCAGATTGGTAGATTGAACACGGGAAAATGAATCGGCCCGTATCTCCTAACTTTGGTGGTAGAAAGTTTCTGAGTAATGCAGAGCATTCTTCACTCAGTGAAATTTTGTTAGAATCTGGCATCCTTTCCTTTGTAGAGAAAAGCCTTCGGATGTATCTCTTCTAGTTGGGGACTTTGGACATAGTCTCCAGGAATCTTCCATCAAGTTTGAAGAAATCAAGTTTGGATGGCTCCTCCTGTAGCCTTCCAGGATAGGGTACTCGAACTGAAGTTTCAGGGGTCAGCGTCTGAGTATATGTCGATTTGTTCTTAAGCCTGGCTGACCATCTCCGTGGTTCTTCCTCTGGGATTACGGAATCCATTTGCTTTACTTTTTCTATGTGGGCATTTTGGATAGTATTACTTAGTAACTTCCATGCGGTCGGGTTTCAAGGTGTTGTGATAACTGTCCAAGCTGCGTCTCCAAACTTTTGAGCAGAGCCAATTGATTTCTAATTAGTATCTCCGTCTGATCTTGCCTGGCTGCAGTTATCTGATTTAGCTGTTGTTGTCCTTGAATGAACTGAGTCAACTGATCATCAGCTCCGAGAGTGGGGCTAGTTGCTTTTATAATCTTGGTAGTAGGGGAATTTTCCTCGACTGGTGAACCAGTGAGTGGAAGTGGTTGATCGTAGTTCAATTGAGATTGTTAGGCTGGATAAGGTGGATAGCGATAGCGAAAAGGTTGATTTCTTCGTTGAAATTGATTAACCATAGGTAGTTGATTGAATCCGGGATTTGGTGGACGAGCTGGGTATTGAACGTAACAGACTGAACCGTCAGGGTTTTTGTACTCAACTTGATATTCTTCAGTAGGTTGCGGGTTGGTACAATTAACACAAGCCTGAGCTTTGTTGACCTGCTGTGGCTGCGTCTTCAATTCTTCAAGTTGTTTAGCAAGAGATTCCATCTTCGAGTGGGGCAGATGATGAAGTTGTTTCACCACTATTCCAGTCATGATGATGCATTGTCATGTTATCGAGCAATTCCCATACTTCGTCTGCGGTTTAGTTCATCAGATTCCCTTGAGCTGCTGCATCGATCGTCGTCCTATGATTTACCATAAGACCATTGTAGAAGGTACAGATTTGGGCTGACCGTTCTAATTGGTGATTAGGGCATTTCTTCAGCAGGGTTTTGAAACGCTCCCATGCAGTGTAAAGAGATTCATCATAACTTTGCTTGAAGTTAATGATGTCATTCTTTAGTTTGGTTTGTTTAGAAGGAGGGAAATATTTGGTTAGGAATTTAGTAGCCATCTCCGTCCATGACGTGATGGAATCTTTTTCCAGTCCTTCGAACCATGTTTGAGCATGATGAGTGAGAGAATAGGGAAACAAGTATAGCCGGACTATATCTTGTCCTATCCCTGGCTGTTTGAAGGAGTTCGAAAGATATATGAATTTATTACGGTGAGAATTAGGATCGTCATTCGGTAATCCATGAAAGTGACAGCTATTCTAGATGAGCTAGATGATGTGATGTTATAATTCGAACGAGTATTCTTGAATCTCTGGAAATCTGATTGGTCCTCCTCGACCTTCAATCGAGGGTTTGGTTTTTTCTGCTAAAGTAACGCCTAACGCCATTCGATTTCCGATTCTTGCTTCCTTGCGTGCTTTAGAGATTATTGCGTCTGGATCAGGTACGAATAACAACGGCCTTGGTCTAGATCGGGTTTGGGTCATACACTGGGTATGCCTTTTTGTTTTTAATTTTATCAAATAAACTAAACTTCTAAATTGTTTTTAATTTTTAGCAAATAAACTAAACTTCTAAAGTAATCTAAGGTAGGCTAACTAGTCTAAAGTAATCTAATCTAAGGTAGTCTTAGTCTAAGGTAATCTAATTTAAGGTAATCTAATTTAACTTAATTAACTATCCTATGGTTGAATATGTTTTTGGTTCTGGCTACTGATTCCCTGGTATTTCGATAACAGAGCTCCGCATGAACTATTCAACAAACCAAGTGGCCAGGCCGACTACGGAGAGGCATGATCCTTTTGGTCCCAATATAATTGGAGACTGTTCGGAAAATCCAACAACCAAGTCCGTGTATAATTGTCTTTCTTAGACACCACTAAATGCTTGTGAATAAGTTTGATAGAGAGCAGTATTGTCTGATACCAGTTCCCCGGCAGCGGCGCTAAAAACTATACTCCCCCTTGATACAGCCGAAACGGACGGTTTTATTTGTGCGGTGTCGTCGGGCCGCAGCGCGCCAGAATCAATCAGCAAGGGGGTGGTACTGTTTTAAATTTATGTTTTGCGAGGCCTAAATCGTACTACTCCTTAGTATGAGTAAGGGAAGTATGACCTAGAGTCTTATTTATGAGATATCAGTAGAATCGAACCTATATTTAAGCCTAAGATAGTTATGAAGGAGTAGTGGTTACTTAATTTTGGAATTTTCTAATTTATAAGACAGATAAAGTAAATGCGATAAAATTCGTAATTCATATAAGGTTAAAGTGAGTGCATACTATGATTTCATCAGTTATTCTGCCTAGATTATGGAATGCTGGCTCATGAATAGGTAGAGGCCTTGTATTCATTACACTGGTCCTAAACGCCCCTGTCATAAGACATGTCACTGGGTACTGCATTAGGCTTGAAGATTCAGAATATACAGCAACGTCCTTTACCCCCGACGCCCGTGCAGTCTGACTACAGGCATACACGTTCAGACGGCTCATCCAATTAAGCGACTCGGTTGGATCACGTATTAACATTCCACAATGGTCTAAACTTTCTTAAGCATAACAGAATACATGGTTTACCATATCCGAGAGACGTGATGTGTTTCAATGCTTTCGTTAATGATTGGTTTTAAAAGATAGTTAGGCCCTTAAAAGAGTTTAACCACAAAGAACACCATGTCTAAATCAAGCTGACTTCCATGAACACGTTCGGTTATCCTAACGGTCCAATCCTTTATGTGTCTAAACAAACAGTTCCTTAATTAACTAAGAATCCCTCAAGAGGGGTGCAATGCTTGAGACCACGTTATGGTGCAGTGTACTAATCAACACTGACCAGGTTCCATGGCTTTACTTAGCAGAGGTACAGCTTACAATAACCGATGTGCTTCAGCATGCATGTATGAAGTTTATATGCTTGGTGACTACACTAACATGGTCTGGGAGTGGGACCGGCAATGTACTAAGGGTCTAGTCAGATGTTTCACTACAAAAGAGTCCTCCGTCAGAATCCAAAGCTTGATAGACTTACTATAACCGGTGTGCCTCAGTCGATCTTATGTTGTATCTGATAGACTTCTCTTACCAAGGGGTGACACAGATAGTGTACTCTGAATTGGGGTTCGCGACTTCCCAATAACAGAGCCAATAACTACATTCTATTAGTTGGAAAAACGATTGAGTTTAAAGCATAATCGGAAAGCATTTCAACAACATACACAAACCATAATATTATTTCAGCATTATAACTGTTTACATCATAGCATACACTAAAGATAACTACTCGCTAATCATGGCAACAATATCACAGAACATAATGATTATATAAAGATAAGGGATAGAAGTACTAGTAGATTAAATGAGTTCCGAATACAAAAGTGACAACTTCAAGACTCTAGACCGCTCCTAATTCAATCTTCGGCGTTCTTCTCAGGGTACTAGGTTTCCCGCACGGAGACGAAGGCCTTGAGAGTATGACTAATATTGTACAAGTGAGAGAAAGAAGTGAATTGAAGTATGTGTTAGAATGAATGACAAAGACCCTTTAAATAAGCACAATATTTTCTAGCAAATGGCTGGCAGGCCGTTTGGCAGGCCGTTTGGCAAGCCGTTTGCAGGGCCCATTTTCTAAGGCAAGCCGTTTAACGAGGCCATTTGATCTGGGCATTTGGCAGGCTGTTTTCCACACTGGCAGGCCGTTTGGCAGCTCATTTCGCAAGCCGTTTAGCTTGCTGATTCCCTGGATCATAACTTGTTTTATTGTCTTTCACCGTTTTCGCTCTAGAATCTTCGTTTTAGCTCCGATTCTCTTGATTCTTTTTGCACCATCTTCGTAATTACTTATTCTTCAATTCTAACCGACGAAGTAGGTAATTTTCTGACAAAGTTCGAAAATTTCTTGTTTTTGGGCCTTAATACCGGGGTGAAAACGTGACTTTTTAGCCGATGTCAACGTTCATAGTGGTTATATAGACGAAAACTGTGATTATCTGAGATTTCATATGAAGCCACCGACTGATCTATTCCTAGCCACCGGCTGGAACACTCAAAGTCGTCGACTCCGTGCTTCAATTTGTATAGTTTCTGGTTTTTCGTAACTATATAATTTTTTTCTGTGATTGCAGTTTTTTCGGTTTATTGCTGCCATGCTCTAGATCTTTATTTGCATGCTTAATGATTAAGTAATAAGAGTTAGGATAACTAGTAATTAATTCTAAGTAAGCTTTTACTCGATTCATCTAACTTTGGAGATTAATCAAATCAATAAAGTATTTGGATTTCATGAAGTTTAGCTAAAGATCATGTGTAGTAATGAATCAAGATAAACATGAATTATGCTCGTATAATATACGTACTATTGTTAGGCTTAATAGGAGAACTCTTGGTTATGTGAATTCAATTGCCAATTGCATGATAACTTAGTTAAAAGATTGATTTTCAGCTAGTGACTTGAATTTATCTGATTAGGTTTATTAGCTTATCTATTTGTAAGTCTGGTTGAATGTTGTCGTAGTCCACACCACAATATTAAGAAGACATTTATCGTGTGATTATTTGAATATTATAAGTTAGGATATTAGCTTTGAACACCGAGTTAGTTAATATATGCTTTAAGTCCTACTTTGTGAACTTTATGTGATTTGTACCTAAACCTTTTAGGGATAATAATTGGTCTATGATTATTGTTTTACTATTTATCAATATAAGTAATGAAACTATCCAATACTAAATCTCTCATAATCTACCCGTCCTAGTAACCACTTGCTTTTACTTTCTTTTATTGTCTTATATTTTATTTTAATTTACTTAAATTCAATTTAATTCATATTATATCTTTCTTGACTGGGTTTTGTTGCTCGTTAGGGTGTTAAAAGTGATTAAATAAAAAGGTTATATAAATTTAAAAGTTGAAAAGCCAATTAAGCACACGCACACTTTTCGTACATCAATGTGTGTATATATATATATATATATATATATATATATATATATATATATATATATATATATACAATATGTATATGTTGTTTCGCACTAGATAGTACCTATTTACTAATTACATACATATACAACTTAACCCGAAAATGACCACCAAGAAATTTTAATCGCAGGCTATCACCGGAACAAAACAAATAAGAGTTGCAGTTTTTTATCATACGGAGATAACGCAGGTCAATTATGTAAGTAATTATTATCACTAGCTCGTTAAACTGTATAACAAACACATATTAATTACAATTTGATAACATTGGTTATTCTTGTGTTTTAACTATGCAATATGAAATGGTTGGAATCATAATGAGCAAGTTGGTGCTGAAAAACTAATGAGTGAACGGGAAATCATGAATGTTGTCTTAGGCTCTCGACCTAGTTGGGAATGTGGTTTTGGTCCAAGGGTGAGGGGGTCACAAAGGTCTGTTGATTCATGTACATCCACCTAGACGAGTCAACGATTCTTCTCGAAAGAAAAATATAATCATCTTTGGGCCCGAGGAGCCAGAGAGTTTAAAAGCCGAGGTGTCAGAGGGTGTCAAGAAAGCTGATAAAAATCGTTAAATAAAGTATGCACAATATCACGAAGCAAGATGAAAAGCCCCGATGGTTGAGGAAAGCGGTGATGAGGTTGAGGTTATGGATGAGGATGACGATGAGGATATGCCCGATGAATGAAAAGTTCTGGTGAATGAAAACAAGGCAGACGAGTTTTGCATCCCGGTATCTTCGGGAACCAACACTTCAGGGTGGGTACGGAGATTAGCCACCAACGAGGAGATGCTTGATGAGGGCCAGTCAGACTTAAGGCATCAAAGGCAGCCTCGAACCAGCTTATCATACTCTCTCCCACCTCATATGCCAGATCAGCCGTGACTCTACTCTCTACCACTTTTATTTACGATTATCTGTGATACTTTAATACATTATTACATTTTTATCATTGTACGCCCAATCTTGGGTATAACTATCTTTCTACTTTTAGTTTGTATGATATTATTAGTTAAATAAGTATGCATGAATAAACGTCACAAACAAACGACGATCGAGACCATACAACAAGATGGAAGTAAAACTTGGGGCAAGGACGCATTGAACGAGAATGGTGCTACTACAAGATTAAGAAGAAACCATAATCAGCGAACCATCCATACACACCTTGCAACCATAAGGGAGTACTACGTCTTCATCATTTTTTCAATAGAATATACGCAATATACTAGACCACTTAAAACACTAAGTGTGGGATTAACAACCCTACCAACATAAACTTTAAATAACAAAATGTTTTTCAAATCTAAAGTGTGGTATATGTTGTATCCCTAACATTGAGGACAATCTTATTTTAAAGTATTGCATAGCAACAATATATTGCACATAATGATTCTCGCAAAATCCTCAAGTGTTTAATAAACTAAATTTTTCATAAAATTTAAACCTTTTCGAGCTATATAAAACACTTACGATTCCAAACTTTATAAATGATCAAAAAGTTTTTGTTACAAAATAGACAAACGAGTAAAACAAAGACGACACTTTTTGCGAAAACCGAACCAATTTTCCAAAAGAGCATTGCATTACCAAATGAACATTTCAACGCATTATAATTGCTGTGAGGTACCACAAATAAGGCCCAACAAGCACTCATTTTTAGTGCTTCACTATGCTTCCGTTGAGTGCGCTGATGTCGCCATCTCTGAATCAGAACTTGCTCTTGATCTGCATATCAGAATCACACATTTTGACGAGAATTACTAAGTTAGAAACCTCAGCTATTCGTGAAGACAAAACACCCCTACCACATACTTTCATTTCCATTTCAACTCTAATCCACCATGAAACCATCTACCGATATCCATTCTTTTCATTCACCTCATAAATAATGAAATAAATCCCGATGAAATCATAATTTCCAGGAAGTCCTCTATAAAACTGCATTAGAAAAATGCGAGCATCCAAGTCAAGTATCAAGAAGACTGCCGATAAAAAGGAGACCTCGAAGAGAAAAGCAAGAGATGCTTGCCAAAAAAAAAAATATATATATATATATATATATATATATATATATATATATATATATATATATATATATATATATATATATATATATATATATATATATATATAGGTTCTGAGAAAAGGAGCAGAACCCAAAAGATTCGAGAAAGAACTCCTGGTAGTCGAAAGGAAGGATGCTCATTATTTTGAAACTCCCGATAAAAAGTTGAAAGGATTATCAAAAATTGATCCTTAAAGAACTCCTATCTATCCGAAAAAAACCCTTCAGAACCCAAACCTCCAATCAACATTCCTTCACAAAATAAGCCGAATATATAACTGAAAATTCTATCAAATAAGTGATGGAGATTTTAGTCTTGATCAAGCCTATGACGAAGAGTGCAAGTATGTCTGGCTATGAGAGATTTCATTTCTTAGAACTTTAGGATACCCGATACAAAGCATGTCTGGCCTGGGAAAACGGCTTGCCATGCGGCTTACCATATGGCCTGCCAGCCGTTTTCCAGCCAAAATCAAGTCTATTTAAAGGGCATTTGTCATCCATTTTCCACACACCTCTTCACACTCTCTCACTACAATACACTATCTCTCACTAGATGCTTTCAAGACCTTCTCACCTCCGAGCGGGAAATTAAGTACCCGGAGGCGAACGCCGAAGATTATACTAGGAGCAGTCTAAAGGATGTCAGCACTTGTAATGGTTCAAATCTCATCTGTAAATGGTGAACGTCTTCCTTAATTTAATAAAGTTACTTTGTTAATTTGAGTTGTTTTCATCTTGCAAGCTTGTCTATCCGTTATAAATGTTTATTATATGTTGAATATCTTACCAGAAACTTAAGCTATTGTTATGCTAAAACCATGACGGTTTAGAAGTCTAATTCACGGACCACGCTTTCCATTTACTCACGTGGCTATAACCTAGTATTAGGACCCGATCAACCCTAGGATACAAGGTAAGTAGTTATGTGTGCTTAATGTCACAATAAGTACCTACGTACGGTTAATCACTTATCCGTCAAAGAAGAGCTGCCCAATTAGTTTGTGATTAGAGTAGGCAATATAGAGTTCAGTAAACACTGGCTTACTCAAAAGCAGGATTCGCGTCAGAAGCAAAGTTCTTAAGATGTTGTAAGATGACAGGGGTTGAGTAAGTGATCGTAAAGGATATACCTCTAATCCAATTAATAGTACCTTATGATATCTAAGATTACACATCTATTAATGTTAAGGCATAGCTTAGTATTAAGTGGAGGAATGTTACTCTAGTTAAACCAACTAGGATTATGAAAAGCTGAGACTTTCCATTAGGGATATACCACTTTATTCATGTACCTTGGATTATATCCTTAAGGTCGTTTAAACCCTTTAAGGTTAGCGTTGGGAGTAGGGATATCCGTCTTAGCTAGAATCTTCAAAGCCTAAACTCTTAGTGATAAATTGATTAGATTCTTAACCCAATTGATTAAGGTTTATTGTTCATTCTAGGAAGTTAAACTCTTCGAAAAATCTCCTTCTGTATCCTATTTTTCATACCTATCCCTTTTTATCTTTATAGTTTATACTACCTTAGTTAAATTTCATCTATCACCACTTGTCACTAGGGTTAACTATTTAGGCACTTTTGTCCCACATTACTGAGTAAACATAAAAAAATACGAAACCAAGTTATACTTACCACTTACTCGTTAAAAGGAAGACAAGTAGATGAAATATAGCTAGGAAAACCCAGCTAAATACAAATAATAAAACCATTACTCCCTTTTGGTAACTGATCCTGATGTTTTGTGACCTACACCGCATAAATAAAACCGTCCATTTCAGTCATATCAAGATTGTAGAACTTCTCTCGTTAATCACAAACATATGTATAGGTATTATGGTCTTGTGATTCTCTGATGAATTTGAGTTATAGCATGCAAGAGGTCCAAGTCTTCAATGTTTTCTAAGTCTTGCTATTTATATGGAGAGATAAAAAGTAGCCATTGCTGCGGCTGGGACCACGGTCGACTGTGGGTCGACTACACGCGGTCCAATCCAAAACTCTTATCCGTTGTATAGAAATTTGAATCAGTTTTGAACATTAATCTTTGGACTCTTTACTTCATTTAACACCTGAAATAGATACCCAACATCCTATACAAGTACTATATGCATTAAATGTCCATTTACCTTGGATGTATACCATAATAGTGACTTTTCATGCTCAAAGTGAAAAGTCTAACATTCTTGAATACAAGTCATGATAATCATTTGAGGCAATTTCAGTTTTGTCATAATCTTTTATTTTTAAATAACACATTTGCTAAGTCCCTATTGTAAAGACCCGTCCTAATCCATCCGGGCGAAGTCCATATCGATTATAAATGATTCACAACAGTTGATTACATCGCGAGGTACGTGACCTCTATATGATACATTTTACAAACACTGCATTCGTTTTTGAAAAGACAATCTTTCATTACATTGAAAGATGACGGCATGCATACCATTTTATAATATATCTAACTATAATTGACTTAATAATAATCTTGATGAACTCAACGACTCGAATGCAACATCTTTTAAAATATGTCATAAATGACTCCAAGTAATATCTTTAAAATGAGCAATTGCACAGCGGAAGACTTCTTTCATTCCTGAGAATAAACATGCTTTAAAGTGTCAACCAAAAGTTTGGTGAGTTCATTAGTTTAACATAAATAATCATTTCAATATTTTAATAGACCACAAAATTTCATTTCCAATTAAATATACGTCCCATACATAGAGACAAAAATATCATTCATATGGATTGAACACCTGGTAACCGATGTTAACTTAATGCATAGAATATCCTCAAAACAGAACCTCTCGTCTGTATAATAATCTCGAAGTACTAAAGCATTCGTTCCCCGAATGGGACTTGTCAAGGTCCATAGATCTATCTTTAGGATTCGCGTCAATCAGGGGCCATTTCCCTAAATTCTTAGGTTACCAGACTTGAAGGGCGATATTCGGTTAATAATCCAACCATATAATGTAGTTTTTGATCACTTGTGTCTATTTCGTAAAACATTTATAAAATCAGCGCATGTATTCTCAGTCCCAAAAATATATATTGCAAAAGCATTTAAAAAGGGAGCAAATGAAACTCACCTAATGAATTTTGTAGTAAAAATACATATGACGACATTTAACAAGTGTAGGGTTGGCCTTGGTTTAACGAACCTATATCATTTATATATATATATATATATATATATATATATATATATATATATATATATATATATATATATATATATATATATATATATATATTAACACATACAATGGTAATCGAACAAATTTGAATACATATATATATACATATATTAGTGATATAAATTTTATATTAACAACTTATATGTGTCATTAATAAATTAAATAGATTCATTTTATACATATTTTAAATAAGGATATTAGTATTGTTAAGTTATAGGTATTAAGTATCGTTTTATATATCTAATAGTTATTTGATAAAATAATATTAATAATATTAAATAAAAGTTGGTATTATTTTATAATAATACTTATTATATCTATATTAATAACACTTTTACTAATAATAATGATAATAATGATATTAATAAAAATAGTAATGATAATAACTGTAGCTTTTAATAAAAATGAAAAGTTTAAAAATAATTATAATGAAAATAATAATTTTGATAATACTACTTACTACTTTATAATAATAATAATAATAACTTAACTATAATCTTAATAATAATAATACATGATAATTAACAATTATATTAGTAATAATAATATAATAATAACAATAAAAACAATAACTACCTTTGAGGCTTCTCACAAAATAAAATGCATCAAGTAAGGCTCGAACCCAAGACCTCTCGTCCAACCAACATACGCCTTAACCATTCGACCATTTGTTATTTTCTGATTAAAACTCTACTGATAAACCTGTAATCCGTTTATATCAGTTTTCTTAAAACTAACTTACAACTCTGGCCCAATATCGATTTTACAAGCCCACTTAAATTATGATTGGTCCATTAGAAACCCAAAACATTACAGCCCAGAAGATTAAACGGATCCAAAAAATTAAGTAATCTAATTTAAAAGGCAAACGTGTTGATTTGCTGGGGTTTGACAGAAGGAAAAACAAATCCACCCTACCTCTTCATCCCTCATGATCATCAAGTTTGTCACCATTATAATTGTTCTTTCATCATCATCATCATAATCTAATCATCATACATAAAATCATCATCATCTACCATCGTTATTTTATGTATCATTGAATTCATCATTACGTCGCTCGCTGTAACATCTTCATTATAACAGTACCATGATCTTCCTCATTGTGACAGTAATAAAACAGTAGTAACTTGCAGGTTGGTCATGATTATGATGATGTTGGATTATTATGGGTTATCGAGCATAAATAGAAGCGTATAGTAGGTTTAGTCCTCGGTTAATAGCAGACATGAACAAGGTCAAATAGTAAACAGATCGGTAGTAGCTTTAAATGATAAGGGGGTTTCAGTTTTTTTTGTGTGAGTCTCGATCAAATTTGATGGTGTGGGTTTAGGGTTATTCGAACACACATATAAGCTTGTTTGGATTTTGAATATAGAACATGAACTATGCAGTCGTAGGTGATGATGATCGTGGTTTTAATTGATATAAAACAGAAATATTTTGATGGGTTTGGGTTGGCTTTTAGTCTCGACCCAAAACAGAAACGGACACTTAATGTTGAAATAATTTGCAGCTGGGTTTCGATGGAAACTGAAATCAATTAAAAAAAGTAATAAGTGATTTCTATTTTTATTAATGTTGAATAAGATGTTGTGATTTAGTTGATGGTGTTTGAAGGTAAATAGCAGAATAGCAGTATATTGTATCATGTGGGTGGTGGTTTTCGATGTTATCAGAAAATGAAAATGGTTTCGGTTGATGATGATGGATAATGGTGGTGGTCTAGTGATGGTGATACACAGTAGGAACAAGTCGAATAGCAGAAGATATCAATATAAGTTCAATGATGATGGTGATAGTTCACGAGCAAGATTAGGAGAGAGAGAGAGAGAGAGAGAGAGGGGATTCAAGATGGTTTACGATGGTTGTCGTGGTGAACTCTGGTGGTGATCAACATGATGGGGATGGCTCATGATGGGATACGGAAAACAAGAAGTATCGAATGGTGGTCGACAAGGAAATAGAAGGAAGAAAAAGATGTGGGTTTTGTTTAGCTTAAACTTCAATATGCATTTCAATATACATATGTATAGTTATAGATATATAGATTTTAGATGCTAGGTAGATGGTGTGGTCAGGTGAGAATAAAAACAGTGATGCTATATTAATAATAATAATTAATAATTAATAATATAGTACATACAATAATGAAAGAAGCATGCGGGAGTTGACAGGAAATCATCCGTGATCCACTTTTAATTTTTATGCCGACAGTTACGGATTACTATTTCGTGTCCCGTTGTGAATCAGTGGCGGATAAAAAGGTCTCAGAAAAATCCCAAACTTTTAAATTAAATGTCTTTATTTATTTAGGTCATTATGGTATAAAATTTAGTCATTAATTTAATAAATAAAAAGTACATCAACTGTCCCTCTCATTTATGAGTAAAATATAAAAAGTGTTAAAATTAAATAATTAGATCCTAAATATACTTTTAATAAGACTATAACTTATATAAATCATTTTCGGATCACCGTTTATTTTAAAATCATATAAGTTTAAATTAAACTTGCTTAATATCAATCGGGACATCAAACGAGTATTACAATCATTAAATATTTATTTTCAACATACATTATTTATATATATAGATATATTTTAAATAATAATTATTATAATACCCTATTCTTATTTTATTAATTTTAAATAACAACAACATATAATACTTCAAATTATATTTCGAATTATTATTTATATATACATACACACATATCTATTTACAATTAATTGTTCGTGAATCGTCGAGAGCAGTCGAAGGTCAATTGAATATATGAACATCGTTCCAATATTTTTTAGACTCAACATTACATACTTTGCTTATCGTATCGAAATCATATAAAGATTAAGTTTAAATTTGGTCGGAAATTCCCGGGTCATCACAGTACCTACCCGTTAAAGAAATTTCGTCCCGAAATTTGAGTGAGGTCGTCATGGCTAACAATAAATATGTTTTCTTGACGAATATGAGCTGATAAATAGAGTTTTATCATTATTGAATAATACAGATAAAATAATTCGATTATTCGAAGAGCACGAATGAAGTTATCACAAAAGAGTGAAATGAATAAATGAAGTTTTGGTTTAACTTTTGACGTTGTCTTGGTTGAATTCCGGAATTCAAGGGATATAAAGAAAATCTTCGAAATCTAGAAGATTTGATTCTTCGACGAATAAGGAAATCAAGATCTCTATAAATAAATACGGTGATCTACCTCGATTACACTGTCTGATATTTCCATTATAAATTAAACTTTTTCCGTTCCATTAGTTTCCACCACTTCTATACCTTCTTTCTCAGTTCATATATCCAAAAAATTATAATAATGCTTAATCCGGTTCTAATCCTTGTTCTTATTCTGGCTATCACAATGATCGTTCTTCTTTTCCAACTCCCACAAGAATCTGTTTATTTCTACTATACTCTAGGGATTATTGTATTTATAATCCTCCCGTGTCTTTATATTGCTATACGCACTGATATCCACAGTTTGTAATTTCGGTGTTGTCATTGGGCTTTATATTTTCTCAAATACTTCGAAGTCCTTGCTTCTGTTTTTCTATAATCATTGTCATCCCCAGTTAATACTCCCCCTATTTGCTGCGATTTATACTCCAATTTCTATTTCAGAGCTTTGTCCCTTCGTTTCTTCTTCTTGCGATTGGACATCTCTTGTAATGGTCCAGAATTTGCAGATATAAGTTTCAGAATGAACATCGTTAATGTCCTAAGAAAGAAACGGTAATAGCACAATTTGACTTGTCAAATTACCAGAATTCAAGGAAAGATAGCACTATCAAGAAAAATATGTTCTTGATATGTTTATAGATTAGACAGAACGTAAGAGTCGTGTAACATAGCACATGATGACGTTATAATCTGTGAATCATCACATTCCATTTAGAAACTCAGCATGACTTACTGTAATATAATCACCTTGATCAAGTGTCATTATATTATACTAACTCATGCATCAATTTCCAACACTACTTCAAAAACATTCATAATTTAAACTCGGAAGTTTACAGAATATAGAAACTAACAGTTTCTATATGATGTTACACTGATAGCACGAAGAGATTAATGATTTCAGATAAGAATAGTTATGAAAATATCTTCAGAAATATGAAGGATATTTATAATGAAAGATACGATGATATCTTGGAATTTCTAATATTGAAGGATGGTGAAGAAAATTTGTCCGCAAGAGTTTGGAGTCAGAAGCAAGGTATTCGCTAAAGATTTCATCAGAAACAGAATCATCAGAATTCTTAATGTACAACTTTAGTCCTTGTGATTTGTTCAGAGACTCCTTCGTAGTTTGCTCAATCAGTTTTTCAGTTTCAAACTTTTTTTGAGTTTTGCCAACATACAATTCTTTATCATCAACTTTTGACTGTTGAGATCATTTACAGTTTTTGTTGCTGCATTCAACTTTTCAAAATTCAGAGCATTATTTCGCAGACTGGGTGCTTTTTAGAATTTCAGAATGAAAGATCATAGTTCTAAGAGATAAATGTTATATGGATACATATAACTGTTGATGTGGAAACGTTGCGAGACTCACAATACAGATTTGTTGATTCCCGGTAATTGGTATGGCAATTCTTGTTACAAGATACGGATGAGTACATGTGAGACTTCAATAGATAAATATAGTGATTTGTCGGAGAGATTTAAGCCAAGGAGCAACGAGGTTGCTGGTACGTCTGCTGGTAATATGATGGAATATAAAAGGGTTCCCCGACAACGATGACAAAAGGCAGACTTATATATCAAGGCTATAATAAGGCTAATTCGAATGAAAGTCGAAGTTGACTTGCTGGAGCTGTGACAAAATTTTCTAATTTGGAAAGAGATTGCAAAGTTATTTTCGGTAATAACAACGTTAAAGGAATTATCACAACTACGTGTTAAACGTTTGCTCAGTTTCCGAGAGTTTTTCAAGTGCATAACTATATGTATCAATCTTTTCTTCCGTAGGTAAAGTGCGGTTGGTTCATCTTCTCGATTGAGGTGTTTCCAAGAATCATGAAATGTTTGAACGCAGATTGGAATCGTCAAGATACAAATGAGGTTTAAGATGAGATCAAGTGGCAAACTTGAAGAATTGTTTAGTTTCATATGTTATAATCAATATTTTAATTCATTTTAATTGTCCAAAGTGGGTAGTCCACAGTTACGAATTCAATAATTCATATACAGTTTATAATGTTCGAATTAATTAATACGTATCGTGACCCGTGTACATGTCTCAGACTCGATCACAACTCAAAGTATATATATTATTATAGAATCAACCTCAACCCTGTATAGCGAACTCTAACATTACAGCATATAGAGTGTCTATGGTGATTCCAAATAATATATATATATATATATATATATATACATATATATATATACATATATATATACATATATATATATATATATATATATATATATATATATATATATATATATATATATATATATATATATATATATATATATATATATATATATATATATATATGCGTCGATATGATATGTCAAAACCTTGTATACGTGTCCCGATATTTAAATGCGTAAATAACAGTATTTAAATGACGATAAATAAAGTGCGTAAAATAAATAACAGAAATTAAATGACGATAAATAAAATTGCGAGAGTTAAAATTGCGATAAAATAAATTTCGATAATTAAAATATAATACGAAATTAACAGTTAGCTAGGAACAGTTAGCGTGGATTCTTAACAAAATTTCTCATAATTAATTTGTTTGTTTCTAACAAATTTTATTTTGTCCGATGTTTTCTTCATTATGCCACTTGTTGGATTCTGGTAAATCAAAATTCAAATATGAAATTGGATGAAAATGGTTATTCGGTGGTGAACGGATACGTATATCGGTGGTTGTAAATAGGATAGTAAATGACTGTTGAATCAACTTCGAAGAATGTGCAGTGTAACTTATTAATGTGAAATCTAAATATTCCTCGGGTATTACCTACCCGTTAAAATATTTTCACCATTAACAGTTTGTACAAAGACTTTTAATTACAATCTTTATGAAAATATATATACATATATATTTTCTTCAGATGTAATCATGGATTTAATGAGTCAGTAAGATATTAAACTCATTTGGTTTACCGTTAGAACTAGAATACATAATCTCTAAAACATTTAGAGATTACTTAATCGCCATGAAGAACGAAGATAATCGATGTAGAATGATACGTAGAACGATGATTATACTCGAGGTACAGAATGAAATGTTGAGGCATGGATTGTTGATACTTGGATTTTTGGTGGTACTGTTGGTACTGGTGATGTTGTTGAAGCTGGTAAGTTTTGCACCAGGTTTTTTCCAAATTGATTACTCGAGCGCGAAGTTCGTTGACTTCTTCTATTATTTCGGGATTATTGTCGGTCAGAACGAGCGGATGAATAAGGTTCATAATTTTAGATAGATTATAATCGTGGTGAAATATTCGGGAAATGAGGGTAAAATAGGTGTTTCAGACTAGTTCGCCGGTAAGTGCTTCAGGTTCATCGCCAAGAGGTAAATTCTGTTGGTGAAAAGGATCGCCTTCTTCGCGTCTCTATTGATTAAGTCGACTACAAACCCATATATGAATTGATGATGGCTGGTTGGTTGATCCATTCCGGTCATACTGTTTTCAGAGCTCGGGTGGAAATCCATATCGGAATAGCTATAGGAATCTGAGGGACTCGAACTGGTTGAGGGATTCATCTCGTACGATCAGATGAAGAATTTTTTATAAGAAATAGATTATAGGATGTAGATTAGTATCCTGCAATACATAATTTACATATGCATATAAAATACTAAAATCTCATAAATTACGGAGGAATCTACGGAATCTGTCAGGCAAATGTAACAATAACAGATACGCTAAGATATGAATTTTGTCTATAAACTATTCATGCAATCATTACAGTATGATGTGTCTAGACGATGAATGATAAGCAAGTGATTCCTTAAGATTGATAAGCAGGTGATTTCAGACTAGAAATGATATGCAAAACTTTTGACATGTAGACACGGTCGATGTCCAGATTCACTAAGGCATCTAAACAACTATCAGTTAGACACACTAATGCAAGACCTGGTTCTCTAAGACCACCGCTCTGATACCAACTGTAAAGACCCATCCTAATCCGATTATAAATGATTCACAACGGTTGATTACATCACGAGGTACGTGACCTCTATATGATACATTTTACAAACATTGCATTCGTTTTTGAAAAGACAATCTTTCATTACATTGAAAGTTGATGGCATGCATACCATTTTATAATATATCTAACTATAATTGACTTAATAATAATCTTGATGAACTCAACGACTCGAATGCAACATCTTTTGAAATATGTCATAATTGACTCCAAGTAATATCTTTAAAATGATCAATTGCACAGCGGAAGACTTCTTTCATTCCTGAGAATAAACAAGCTTTAAAGTGTCAACCAAAAGGTTGGTGAGTTCATTAGTTTAACATAAATAATCATTTCAATATTTTAATAGACCACAAGATTTCATTTCCAATTAAATATACGTCCCATACATAGAGACAAAAATATCATTCATATGGATTGAACACCTGATAACCGACATTAACTTAATGCATAGAATATCCCCAAAACAGAACCTCTCGTCTGTATAATAATCTCGAAGTACTAAAGCATTCGTTCCCCGAATGGGACTTGTCAAGGTCCATAGATCTATCTTTAGGATTCGCGTTAATCAGGGGCCATTTCCCAAAATTCTTAGGTTACCAGACTTGAAGGGCGATATTCAGTTAATAATCCAACCATATAATGTAGTTTTTGATCACTTGTGTCTATTTCGTAAAACATTTATAAAATCAGCGCATGTATTCTCAGTCCCAAAAATATATATTGCAAAAGCATTTAAAAAGGGAGCAAATGAAACTCACCTAATGTATTTTGTAGTAAAAATACATATGACGACATTTAACAAGTGTAGGGTTGGCCTCAGATTCACGAACCTATATAATTTATATATATATTAACACATATAATGGTAATCGAACAAATTTGTATATATATATATATATATATATATATATATATATATATATATATATATATATATATATATATATATATATATATATATATTAGTGATATAAATTTTATATTAACAACTTATATGTGTCATTAATAAATTAAATAGATTCATTTTATACATATTTTAAATAAGGATATTAGTATTGTTAGGTTATAGGTATTAAGTATCGTTTTATATATCTAATAGTTATTTGATAAAATAATATTAATAATATTAAATAAAAGTTGGTATTATTTTATAATAATAATTATAATATCTATATTAATAACACTTTTACTAATAATAATGATTATAATGATATTAATAAAAATAGTAATGATAATAACTGTAGCTTTTAAAAAAAATGAAAAGTTTAATAATAATTATAATGAAAATAATAATTTTGATAATACTACTTACTACTTTATAATAATAATAATAACTTAACTATAATCTTAATAATAATAATAATAATACATGATAATTAACAATTATATTAGTAATAATAATAATAACAATAATAACAATAAAAACAATAACTACCTTTGAGGCTTGTCACAAAATAAAATGCATCAAGTAAGGCTCGAACCCAAGACCTCTCGTCCACCCAACATACGCCTTAACCATTCGGCCATTTGTTATTTTCTGATTAAAACTCTACTGATAAACCTATAATCCATTTATATCAGTTTTCTTAAAACCCACTTACAACTCTGGCCCAATATCAATTTTACAAGCCCACTTAAATTATTATTGGTCCATTAGAAACCCAAAACGTTACAGCCCAGAAGATTAAACGGATCCAAAAAAATTAAGTAATCTAATTTAAAAGTCAAACGTGTTGATTTGTTGGGGTTTGACAGAAGGAAAAACAAATCGACCCTACCTCTTCATCCCTCATGATCATCAAGCTTGTCACCATTATAATTGTTCTTTCATCATCATCATCATAATCTAATCATCATACATAAAATCATCATCATCTACCATCGTTATTTTATGTATCATTGAATTCATCATTACATCACTCGCTGTAACATCTTCATTATAACAGTACCATGATCTTCCTCATTGTGACAGTAATAAAACATTAGTAACTTGCAGGTTGGTCATGATTATGATGATGTTGGATTATTATGGGTTATCGAGCATAAATAGAAGCGTATAGTAGGTTTAGTCCTCGGTTAATAGCAGACATGAACAAGGTCAAATAGTAAACAGATCGGTAGTAGCTTTAAATGATAAGGGGGTTTCAGTTTTTTTTGTGTGAGTCTCGATCAAATTTGATGGTGTGGGTTTAGGGTTATTCGAACACACATATAAGCTTGTTTGGATTTCGAATATAGAACATGAACTATGCAGTCTTAGGTGATGTGATCGTGGTTTTAATTGATATAAAACAGAAATATTTCGATGGGTTTGGGTTGGCTTTTAGTCTCGACCCAAAACAGAAACGGACACTTAATGTTGAAATAATTTGCAGCTGGGTTTCGATGGAAACTGAAATCAATTAACAAAAGTAATAAGTGATTTCTATTTTGATTAATGTTGAATAAGATGTTGTGATTTAGTTGATGGTGTTTGAAGGTAAATAGCAGAATAGCAGTATATTGTATCATGTGGGTGGTGGTATTCGATGTTATCAGAAAAAGAAAATGGTTTCGGTTGATGATGATGGATAATGGTGGTGGTCTAGTGATGGTGATACATAGCAGGAACAAGTGGAATAGCAGAAGATATCAATATAAGTTCAATGATGATGTTAATAGTTCACGAGCAAGATTAGGAGAGAGAGAGAGAGAGAGAGAGGATTCAAGGTAGCTTACGATGGTTGTCGTGGTGAACTCTGGTGGTGATCGACATGATGGGGATGGCTCATGATGGGATACGGAAAACAAGAAGTATCGAATGGTGGTCGACAAGGAAATAGAAGGAAGAAAAAGATGTGGGTTTTGTTTAGCTTAAACTTCAATATGCATTTCAATATACATATGTATAGTTATAGATATATAGATTTTAGATGCTAGGTAGATGGTGTGGTCAGGTGAGAATAAAAACAGTGATGCTATATTAATAATAATAATTAATAATTAATAATATAGTACATACAATAATGAAAGAAGCATGCGGGAGTTGACAGGAAATCATCCGTGATCTACTTTTAATTTTTATGCCGACAGTTACGGATTACTATTTCGTGTCCCGTTGTGAATCAGTGGCGGATAAAAAGGTCTCAGAAAAATCCCAAACTTTTAAATTAAATGTCTTTATTTATTTAGGTCATTATGGTATAAAATTTAGTCATTAATTTAATAAATAAAAAGTACATCAACTGTCCCTCTCATTTATGAGTAAAATATAAAAAGTGTTAAAATTAAATAATTAGATCATAAATATACTTTTAATAAGACTATAACTTATATAACTCATTTTCGGATCACCGTTTATTTTAAAATCATATAAGTTTGAATTAAACTTGCTTAATATCAATCGGGACATCAAACGAGTATTACAATCATTAAATATTTATTTTCAACATACATTATTTATATATATAGATATATTTTAAATAACAATTATTATAATACCCTATTCTTATTTTATTAATTTTTAATAACAACAACATATAATACTTCAAATTATATTTTTAATTATTATTTATATATACATACACACATATCTATTTACAATTAATTGTTCGTGAATCGTCGAGAGCAGTCGAAGGTCAATTGAATATATGAACATCGTTCCAATGTTTTCTAGACTCAACATTACATACTTTGCTTATCGTATCGAAATCATATAAAGATTAAGTTTAAATTTGGTCGGAAATTCCCGGGTCATTACACCTATTGGTTGGTCAACATGTTGATGTGTGCAGCGGTGTATACAAAATACTTATATTTTTATTATGAAGTACTATTAAATACGATACAATTTTACACAAGCTGTGACGACCCAAAATTTTCCGAACAAATTTAAACTTAATCTTTATATATTCTGACACGATAAGCAAAGTCTGTAAAGTTGAGTCACAAAAATTTTTGGAACAATTTACATGAATGTATTTGCCCTTTAACTATTTTTGACGATTCATGAACATTATATATAAATAAATATATATATATATGTAGATATAAAAATAAGTGTATACATTAAATTAATATAATACCATTTAATTAATTGAATTAAATATGTAGAATAATATACAAAATAAATAAGATGCTATCAAAGTATATATATATATATATATATATATATATATATATATATATATATATATATATGAAATTTGATACATTTGATTTATTATATTATTATTATTAATATTATTATTATTATTGTTAATATCATTATTATTATTATAACTAGAAGTAAATTTTTAAATGTTAGTTATTATGATTAATATTGGTATTAATGTTAGATATTATCATTTAAAAGTATTATTATTATTATTATAGATTATCAATATTATTATTATTATAAAAGTAATATATTTTATTACTATTATCATTAATAACATTATTATTAACAAATATTGATATCATTATTATGAACATTACTATTAATAGTATGATAATTATTAGTAATATTAACAGTATTATTTTATTTTTATAATATCAGTATTATTTATTATTATAAACTATATTATTATTATTAGTATTTTGATTATTATTAATATAATTATAATTGTAATTATTGAAATCAATTATATAAAATCGTATATATGGATTTGGAATTCAGAATTTGTTTTACGTAACTATCAAACTGTACCTGATTGTGTTTTTATCCCTCAAATTCGTTAAACAACTGTATAAATCGTACAAATTAGGGAAATATAATTTATCTGTTATTGTTTTTATTATCTGATCGATTTAATCTTGTCTAAACTCTGTTAAACATCCATCTCAATTAATCACATCATGTTTTATTTCAATGATACATCGCATTATATATAGCAGTGACTTCAATTGGGAAATTAAAAACAGAAAATAAAGTAAACTAGAACAAGAACTCTGTTCTTGAACACTTTTTACTCAAAACACGATTTCGTATGAAATTTCAAAATCCATTAATGTAGTTGTGTTAGGAATCGTTTATGTAAACTTTCTCTACAATCCCAACTTCCTATTTTTATTATCGAAATAAAATTTTGGAGTCAAAGATTTAACACAAAAAGTCAAACGATCCTTCTTTAAAGAAATTCGCGATATCTGTTATAATTCAAGGTCAATTGATAACTTCTAAAGGTTTTAGGAACGATTTACAAATTTTTTTGTGTAGAAATCTTTAGTTAAAACGGTCTAGAATTGGAATTCAATTTTTGTGTTCTTCGTGAGATTTCTGAACTGTTACAGAATTTTTATTTTTATTTATCAATTCCAAACAATTACACTATTCGTTTCTGTTTTAAATTCATAACGTAAATTCAATTCATTAACTAGATGTTAGAATGGAAATAAGATTTAGCCAGTTATATTCTGAAGAAGAAGAAGAGGAAGAAAAGAGACAGATAGATATAATGGATATATGTTTTTGGATTGGGTGTTACTCAGAAAAACAGGTTTGGTCGAATGGTTAGGTGTTGATTCGGGTTAGCGAGAGGTCACGGGTTCGATTTTGGTCTGAGACACTTCTTTTTTTTTTTTTGAAAACCATTTTTGCGGTATCTTCATCAAATTATTATTATTATTATTAATATTGTTATTATTTATTAATGTTATTATTACTAATTATTATTAGCATTATAATTATTATTATTACCATGATTATAAGTAATGTGAACATTATTATTATTATTATTATTATTATTATTATTATTATTATTATTATTATTATTATTATTATTATTATTATTAACTTTATTAATGTATTTATTATTATAAATTTTGTCATTTAAGTATTAGTTATCATTTATAATTATTATTATTACAATTATAGTTATAATTAAGAATATGGTTATTATTATTATTATTATTATTATTATATTTATTAACGACTAATATATGTATTATCATTATTATTTTGTAGACATAAATACTAGGACTAATGTTATTATCATTTTGTTAATAAGTAACATCATTAAGTATTATTAATGTTATTATTAGTATTATTAATATTAATATTAATATAATTATTATTATGATTAGGATTATTATTATTATTATGAGTATCATTTAATGAACCATTACTGAAACTATTATTAGAAATAAAAAAGTTTTTTTTATAGTTATTAATAATATCAATATTATTATGTTATCATTAATACTAGAAGTATCATTATTTTAATCCATAATTTTATTAAAACTAGTAGTACCATTATTATTAACATTATAAGTATTATTTAAATTATCATCTTATATAAAATTGTCCTATTATTATTATAATTAAATCTAATAGTATTACTACCCATATCTTAATATTTTTATTAAATTAACTAACAAATGATATTCATATAACAATATATTTAATACACATAAGTAAACTATATTAATATCTTATTTAATAAAATATATAAAATGAATATATAATGAAATATATAAGTTACTGATATAAAAACTTATATTACTAATAATAATATATACATATAATTGTTCGATTACAAGGATATGTTTTAATATATATACAAATGATATAGGTTCGTGAATCCGAAGCCAACCCTGCATTGTTCAATGTCGTCATATGTATTTTTACTACAAAATACAGTATCGTGAGTTTCATTACTCCCTTTTTATATATATTTTTGGGACTGAGAATACATGCGCTGATTTTACTAATGTTTTACGAAATAGACACAAGTGATCAAAAACTACATTCTATGGCTGGATTATGAATATTGAATATCCCCCCTTTAGCTTGGTAACCTAATAATTAGGAAACGGGTATGGTCCCTAATTGACGCGAATCCTAAAGATACATCTATGGACCTCGACAAGTCTCATCTGGGGTACGAATGCTTTAGTACTTTGAGATTATTATTATTATTATACAGACTAGAGGTTCTGTTTGGGGATATTCTATGCATTAAAGTTAAGTCGGTTATCAAGCGTTCACCATATGAATTATTTTTAATTCGCGGGTTACGCGTGTTATTTTGTACTCGGGTTACGTGTACAATTAAATATTTGAAATCTTGTGGTCAATTAAAATGATGGAAATGAATGTTTATGATAAACTAATGAACTCACCAACCTTTTGGTTGACACTTGAAAGCATGTTTATTCTCTGGTATTAAAGGAATCTTCCGCTGTGCATTTCCTCATATTAGAGATATTACTTGGAGTCATTCATGACATATTTCGAAAGACATTGCATTCGAGTCATTGAGTTCATCAAGATTATTATTAAGTCAATTATAGTTGGATGTATTATGAAATGGTATGCATGCCGTCAATTTTCGATGTAAAGAAAGTTTGTCTTTTAAAAATGAATGCAATGTTTGTAAAATGTATCATATAGAGGTCAAATACCTCGCGATGTACCAAATGTAATGTATTCATCCAGGTGGATTAGGATGGGTCATTAAACAAGTAATTTATTTATTTATAGAATGGAAATACCTAAACCTTGTTACAACACTTATAGGCAGTGTACCTAATCGTAGAGTAGTGTAGTTTTTAGTAAGTCTGGTTCGTTCGACAGGGATCCACTTATTGCGTACACTATATTTTTAAACAATTATATTTGTATAAATATAAATATATATATATATATATATATATATATATATATATATATATATATATTAATTAGTAATATAGTAGTATTATTATTATTATAAAAAGGGGTTTTACCGTTTTATGACCGGTTTGTCGATTTGAAGTCATAATGTAAAATAAATATAACTCAATTTAAAGCGTAAAGTAAATGACGATAATTTAAAGTACGATAAAATAAAAGTACGATAATTAAAAGTGCGATAATTAAAATTGACGGTAAATAAAAGTACGATGAGATATAAAATAAAAGAATTATGCTTATTTAAACTTCCGTAATCATGATGTTTGATGTGTTGATTTTAATTTATTACCAAGGGTTAATTGTCCTTTGTCCTGGATTATTTGATATGTCCATCTGGTTTTGTCCATAATAGTCCATCGGTCATAATTATAAAGTGCGAGAGTCTTCACCAAATTAACCTTATACCCGAAGTCAAATATTCTAACTAATTGGGGATTTAAACTGTAACAAGGTCTTAATACTTTGTTAATGATTACACCAGGTTATCGACTGCGTGTAATCCAAGGTTTTAATACTTTGTTAACAATTACACCAATTACCCTTGAATGTAATCCACCCCTGTTTAATGAGTCCATTGACTATTAATCCATCCCCGTGTAACAACCCAACCCGCTAACCGACCAAAAACGCAGCATAAAAAAAATTAAAACTGAACAGATGGGGTGCGCGGTGCGCACCCACACCTGTGCGCGGCGCGCACAGGGCCTGGCAGCCCGCTGTCCACTTTTTCCCAATTTTCGTAAAAAGATCTCTTGCTTCCCGACACTTTTAGACCAAACGCTCTTCACAACAATTTATATTAGTTAAAACTAACACGTTCCAATAATAAAATGAGTTTTACGAGACCGGGCCCACATCGGCCGTTTTACGACTTTCGTATAAAATACAAGTTTTCGACCACATGATTTTTAATACAAAATAAAGACCGAGCATGGCGATTGGGGATACGCTACCCAATCCTAATCAATCCAAAAGCAAGATCTTCTAAAGCAACTATGCGAGTCCACTAGTTCCCGCTTACCCGAGCCACCGCATCCATGCAATCTATAAAAATGTAAACAACGAGAGGGTAAGCTAACGCTTAGTGAGTGAAAATATACTACATATATACATATGCATAAAATGGACACGCCACAAATATTCAAATACCGCATACCAGAGCATCCATGCAATAAGGCAAGTTAATCTAAGCATACCGTACGATCACTAAGCAACAAGCAAAATATGCATCAACAAACATAAGTTCACCAACGACGATGTGAACAACGCCAAGAAGCTACACCCAGAGGGTTAGCTACATCACGACAATAAAACAATATATATATATATATATATATATATATATATATATATATATATATATATATATATATATATATATATATATATATATATATATATATATATATATATATATATATATATATATATATAACAATATATAAACGAATAAGGTTAACCCCTTAACCCATTACCGAATACCAGACACTACAATGAAGATTGGCCGAACAACCCGAGCCTTAGTGAATTCGCACAACCCGATATTCACTTCTTCACCAATTCAACAACCGAGGTTGGCCGAACTACCCGAGCCTTAGTGAATTTGCACAACCCGAGATTAACTACCTCATCAACAAGATGACCTAACAACCCGAGTCATCATGAATCCGCACTACCCGAGATTCACTACCCAAAATATTATGTATACGAGCAAACCGATATTCATTTCCACACCATAACCCACGCCGTCGGAGTTATAACTCCAAATCACAATCAAAGTGATATCGTACACACAAGTGTGCAACTTGCCAATGGTGGTCAACCAAAATGCACAACCGTGCCAATTGGACCTATTACACAAGTCCATAAAAATCCACCTATATGTGAAGTGAGCTCTATAACCAAGAACCACTTCACCCGACCCGCACCCATCCTACACATACATATGCACATAGGATATTAACACTCACCTTGTCGCCTTGATGAATGCTTCCAAGTAATCCACAACACGTCAATGGAAAATACCTAATCAATTCATCACAAATACAACAACACACTTAGAGTGGATTTACAACCAACTCAATTCGACACTTAGTGCAAATTCGACCAATTGCACTCATAAACACAAAACGCGTCCAAACTAACCAATAATCACTAATCACAAGTTAACATGGTTCTAATATGCCAATGAACCCAATCTTAAGTGTTAAACACTTATCAATCTCAAAATCACCCAAAAACCCTAATTTTGACTCAATTCCAAAATTAGTCTTTCAAACATACAAAAAGGGTTCCAATACTTCCATAATCACTAAACCTAGTGATTAAACCCAATTACAAGTGCTAATCATAACCAATTTGTTCACCAACCCAAAATCCACCAATAATAACAATAAACCCGATTACAAGCAACACTAAACTCACTTCATGAGTTTAAATGGGTTTATCAACAATTTAAGTTCAAACCCTAACTTGAATATCAAAATCAAACAATGAAATTCGAAGTTAGAACTTACCACAACAACCAAAACGAAGCTAGGAACGAGGTGAACAACTTTAAAACCCGAGACTTTGATCAATTCAAGCTCCTTCCTCTCCAAAACCCCAATTCTCTCACTAGAATTCTCCCTCCCTCTCTAAGATACTTGAGAGTGATGAATGGATGTGAAAATGATCCAAAAGTGGATCCAAACCAGCTGATAAGGCCTGAGATCCGGCCTCAAGTGAAAAGACCAAAAAGCCCTTCATTAAACTTAAAATAGAAAAAGACAGAATTCTGTCGCTGGGCATGTGTGCGGCGCGCACCCATGGGTGTGCGCGGCGCGCACCCATGTCTGGACAGAATCTGAGCTTTGTTTAATTACACAATGCTTCCTGCACTTTATGTAGCATAATTACACTTCCGTATAATAAATATTAGGGTCTTACAACTCTCCCCCACTTAGAATCGATCACGTCCTCGTGATCCTCGTCACTAAACCAAACGGACCACATTCCACGGTCCTCAAACATACATTCCAAACCGACCTCTACCACAATTATCATAAACTCAGAGATTAAACCACTTACCAATTACACACGTGCACGCATTTCGAGACATGTAATGCACATGAAATCTGAAAACTACTACAATCGCTTAACATTCGCGAAAACATCATGTTTCCTTCCAATTTCTCTAGGCAATCCTCCCCAAGGGACCGCCCTTAACACTAAATCATCATCCGTGATTTAACAAATCGGAAAATCCGAGCATTAAAACTTGCTCAATCCCTCACATCAGGAAAAACTCAATCAATCTCTTACCGAGATATCAATCCCTTAGCGTACCCTTACCGAGTACAATGCTAAAAGCAACCAAGTCTCAACCTAAGGTTAACAACCCGAAATGAAGAATACCGAACCAAACGAATCCTTGCGGATACGCTTACCACATAACATCCCTTGTAGTGTGCAGTACGACCAATACGCAACTATCGTAACATCATAAACAAATGGCTAAAACCGATAGCGCCCCAAACAACTATGGAAACACAAATCCCAAGGTGTACAAAATCGACTATTGTCACACCCGTAACAACATGTGAGCGAAACACGGCTATCGCATCACTAATCACACGACATGGTCCTCGCGACCCTACCATTGGTGTATAAACAACCAATAGTTCACAACACAACATGGCCGAAACAACCCGAGCCTAAACACATATGGAGGATGGTCGAAACAACCCGAACCTTAGTGAATTCGCACAACCCAAAACTCACCAACCCAATCCATATATCCCACAACGAAATGACCGCACGACCCGAGTCATCGTGAATATTGCAAACCGATATTCACTACCCCCGCCACATAGTATAACCGAGGATGGCCGTACAACCCGAGCCTTAGTGAATCCGAACTACCCGACATTCACTACCTCAAACTATGAGTCCAACCGACAGGGACAATCGTACTACCCGAAATATTGTGAATACGAACAACCCGATATTCACGTCCCACAACACAACACGCAAGGAATGGTAATCGCATTTCCCACCGGTACTCGCATCTCCCGATAATGTTATACCATGCCGATATAACACTACTCCCATGATGAAGTCAGCGGACCCCGAAGGTCATGCTCCACCAATCAACAATACCATGATGAAGTCAGCGGACCCCGAAGGTCATGCTTCACCATTCAACAATACCATGATGAAGTCAGCGGACCCCGAAGGTCATGCTTCACCAATCTCATACGCACTTTTGGCCTCAAATAACGAGTAGTGCAACATCGCGCTCTGCTACACTATAGTGAACCCTAACAGATACCACTAACCATCCACACAATCGAGCGAGAACCACCTATATCTAACATAGGCACAAAACAATAATTCTCTACAAGAGAATCCACCACGCACATCCCCTAACCGAGGGACTTCACATTGCTCGCCAAACACGTCTATTATCTCTCAACGAGATTTTCACATTATCACTTCGGTGATAATTTCAAATCTAAAATCAGAAGTACAATTCACCGAAATTGTACTCTACCACAAATCAACCAAAACTAGGTCCCAACACAAGTTTCGGATCTACCAAAAGCATTGTCCGAAATCTCACACTAAAACCTCCTCGTGCGGGAGTGTAACTCCCCCACTTGGAACTACGTTCCATAACCGCATCTCGTACACCTGCACAATGCTACCAAAGGTAGACTTTACCAATAATTGAGTTCACACGGCCCATCACCACGTCTTGCTTCAACTTTGAGCATACCAAGGATCCTAACCAATCCTTAAACACTTCGAACAAAAAGTGTACCACAAATTACACGAACGATACACTCGCAATCATCCAATTGCTTTAGTTTGTCGAATTTCACCCGATCGCTCATGAACCTAAGGGTTTCACTTCGGTACCCTAAGTACAATGTAACTGCAACACAATCAGAGTTGAACACCACGCTAGTAGGTATAAAAAGGCACCTAATGTCGCGTCACGTAGACTTCTTTACCAACATGCATCGAGATCAACACTCAATTTCAAGAGTTTCAATCCACCCGACAAACCACATGGTTCATCAACTTCAACACGAAAGCGAACACGCACTTAACGACCGAACACCAAAACCCATTTCCATGGTTTGGTAGAAACGTTTCCCAAATACTAAGGAATGCTTGGTTGCACCAAGTCTTACGCCCTTCGCCCGACAATCAAACGTCACCATAGGGTACTTCCATTAGGAACGTCACCCATATCAATAACATGCAAAACACTATGCAACCCACAAACCCGAACGCATCGACACATAAATAAATATTCAAAGGGCATATTTATTAAAACGAAACGTACCTTAACGTCTCCTTGCGGAATTCGCCGCCGCCAACTCGGGGCAATCCGGCTTGCGATGTCCCTCTTTATGACAATAGTAGCACATTCCGTCATCACTCTTCGGCATTGTGCATTCCCACAACTTGTGGCCCCTAACACCACAATTGAAACATCTAGGTGCACGAGAACTCGTCGAACCTTTCTCCGCATTACCCACACTCGCACCTGCGCCCTTAGTTTTCTTACTTGGAGCACCATATGAATCAACCCTTCTTTTACTTGAGAGCTCCCTAGCTTTCGATCGCGAATGTGATTCGAAACCCCTAGCCATGTTAAATAACTCCGCAAACGAGTTCACTTGGCCAATGCTGATTTTGCCCTGCAAATCATCATTCAAAGTCTGATAGAAATCTTCCATCAACATCCGATCATTCCCAATATACTCCGGGCAAAAACGAGCCTTCGACATAAAGGTCGTCTTTAGAGTATTCAAGTCCATCGACCCTTGTTGCAAATTTCGCAACTCATTCCGCATTTCCGACAAATCGGCTGAAGTCCAGAACTCCTTGAAGAATTCCCCCTTAAACTCGTCCCATGATAACACCATAAACAGTTCACCACCGACAAGATCAATCTTACCATCCAACCAATCCTTTGCTCCACCCCGCAACAAACTAGTAGCGAGCCTTGTCCTCTTCTCGGGAGGACATTCAATCGTGCGAAAACACCCTTCGACATCCGAGATCCAAGTGGTGCTTACCAAGGGATCCGGTTTCCCATCGTACATCGGAGGTTTAGTCCTCATGAAGCTCTTAAGACAACGCTCCGTTTCGCCGCTACTCCAAAATTCGGAATACCTCCTATCCATTCTTTCTTCCAACGCACCCATTTGCTCCGCAACGGCGGCCGCAACTCTAGTATTAAACTCCTCGTCATTCGTCTCGATCTCGTTTCGTGTCGCCATTCTAAAGAATGCAAAACGATTAGTCCATGAACGTATAAAACCATACGCACCACACCGCTCTATCTTGCTAAACACTCGTCATACATCACTTGTTAGACACGATTTGCACCCGTAATAAGGTTTGCAGTTCCTTATTACGCACACACGCCGTATCAACTCGTTAGTACAACGACCGTTTCGCTCGATGTTATAAACAAACACAAACAAAATTCTACGCGATATAAACACACGCGAGAATTACACCACAACACAATAATATATTAATAATATCCGCATTACTAATATAAACGTTAGTCCACTTACAAACAAGGCACTAACTATAACCCATTCCGACCCGTAATCCTACAAGTCCCGCAACAAATTAAGCACACACAAAAGTCTAAGTCTAGGCACCTATCTCAAGTCACCTAAATCCCTTAGATCATGCTCTGATACCACTTGTAACAACCCAACCCGTTAACCGACCAAAAACGCAGCATAAAAAAATTAAAACTGAACAGATGGGGTGCGCGGCGCGCACCCACACCTATGCGCGGCGCGCACCCACACCCAACTAACTTATTATTAACTTAAATTTAAAATTAAAATTATAAATATAAATATAGATTGAGAGATTGAAGTAGAAAAAGGGATGATGAGTTCGGCAGAATGCGCGGCCTTTTATAGGCCCATTTTGAACTGTACAGCTCCGCGACTGCGGAGCTTTGGATTCCAGCTCACCAAAATGAATTAAACGTGGGCTGCTTAATATTTTATAATATATATATATATATATATATATATATATATAAAATTATATATTATATTATATTCTTGTGCATAGTTGACTTGTAATTTCTGGTCCGTTGAGTCGTACGTTGATAGTTGGTTCATGTCTCGGTTCCGGATTTTCGAACGCCTTTTCGTACGATTTAATATCTTGTACTTTGCGTTTTGCGGCTTGTAATCTTGTCATTTTTAGACGTTTCTTATCAATAATTTGAACCACTTGGATTGTATCTTGTACATTTAAGCGTTTTGGTCATTTGCGTCTTCAAATTGTCGAATCTATCTTTTGTCTTCACCTTTTATTATTTAAACGAATATTACTTGGAAATAGAACAATTGCAACTAAAAGCTTGTCTTTCTAGAAGGATAATGCTATGAAATATATGTTCGTTTTTAGCATTATCACATGTCATTGATGACAACAACCCACTTTATTCACAAAGCATGCTAGTATTCAAATTTGAACTTGTTTGTATTTAATTAAGTGTGTTAATGTAACAACCCAAACCAATATGCAATCGAACACGTGTAATAAAATATATATTTTTTTATTTCAAAAGAGTGCGCCACGTGCTCCACCATAGGGTGCGCGGCGCGCACAGGCCCCAATTCAGTTCTGTCCAAATTTACAAATTTTCAAATAAAGATCTCCCATTTCCCGACATAATTAGACGAAACGCTTTTCACAACATGTCCTAATATGGAAAACTTATACGATTCAAACATAAAATGAGTTTTACAAAATGGGGCCCACATCGGCCGTTTTACGAGTTTCATACAAAAGTTCGAGTTTCAACCACACTAGTTTAAATTTCAAACAACACTATGAGCATGGTGTTTGGGGTTAAACTACCCAAATCTCGGTCAAACTCCAAAAGCTATCACATCCCAAAAGCGTCCCCTAAACAACAAACGGGATCTCTAATCCAATCGAAGGCCCTTACCCTTGTCAACGCCGGAGCTTATAAAAAGATAAACAACGAGAGGGTAAGCAAAGCTTAGTGAATGCAATAATTATACCCATATATATATAATATACCTACTTGCAATCACTTACACATATACCGCATACACGCTAGCAATACAATTAGCATACAATCTCAAGTACAAAGCTAATAATCTCCAGCAAACCGCTACTAGCGTAATCAATAACATATAATCGACATAATATAATATGCTACAAAATAATACACAACCATGGTTAACCATTCTCGCGTCATGGTGCTACCGGCTCTTTGGTTCACACCATACGCATTTATCATGATGCTACCGGCTCTTTGGTTCACATCACAACTCGAGTCATACTCACGCTAGAGTGCTACCGGCTCTTTGGTTCACACTCTAACAACGCTAAGGTGCTACCGGCTCTTTGGTTCACACCCTAACAAATCGTGCTATAGCACTACCGGCTCTTTGGTTGACACTATAACATACGTACTATGACGCTACCGGCTCTTTGGTTCACATCATAGCACGCTCGCACATACTATGGCACTACCGGCTCTTTGGTTCATACCATAGCATACAAATAAATACATTACATACATATACATATAATCATTCCACTCACCTTTAACGATTTGGTGACGGTTTTACACTCCCGCAAGCTTCAAAGCAAAGTACCTAATATAATAAGTACTTCAATCAACCCACATAACTAGTTGGACTAAATACCAACAATTTCACTTATGTGCATTTAATGACTTAAATGCATTAAATGGCCCATTTTCACCAAAACCGCCCTTTAAGGGTCAAGACCATCATTAATCACTTAAAAGCTAGTGATTAAGGTCCAACAACACTAACCATTACACAATTAAGGTATTTCATACCCATATTTCCCAATTAGGTCAATCATTAGCCCTTTGACTAATTTAAAGTCAACGCACCCATTTCGGGTTATCTACTAACCCATCTAACACCCATTTACTAATTAACTAGGTGTGCTAGTGATTGACTAACCAATTAGAACTCATAAACATCAATTAACATTTTGAAACCCTAGGTTAGTTACCATTGAGTCTTTATGACTCCATCTTACCCAAGAACACCCAAAATCACCAAATATGGGTTTTATGTTCTTCATTTACCCAAACCCTAACCCTTACACAAAATCAAAGTAAGGAAATTAAAGTTAGAACATACCACTACAACCACAACGGAGCTAGAGAGGAGATGAACAACTTTAATACCCGCACTTTGGTCCGAGAACAACTTCTTCCTCTTGGATTTAAGCTTTCTCACTCAAGAATCACACTCTCTCTCTAAATTTTAAGTGAAGAGGATAAGGTTGTTGATAATGGAGTTAATGATACTCCACAAACTGACCAACTGGCCTTTAACTCGTCCACAAGTGAAATTACCAAAAAGTCCATCAAAATATCTGAATAAAAGAGCTGGATCCGGCTACAGTGAACAGTGCGCGGCGCGCACCATTAGGTGTGTGCTGAGTGCACCTAGCCCAGCTCAGCTTCTGACTTCTGTTTGATTACACAACTTCACCCACACGCTATGTACCATATATACTCTGATGTACAATGAAGATTAGGGTCTTACAGTTAATGATGTCTTGACCATTTAAGCAAGTAATATCAATTAAGCATGTTGCAAGACATCAAGTTAAATCAAGTTTAAATCATTCGTAAGCATAATTTTAGACTTAAGCAAACCTATGTATGTAAATGATTCATTGTCTTTTAAGATTACTCGATTATGACATTTAGAGCATTATCCAAGTAGTACAAGCATATATTGAAGCAGTCCAAATACTATTTGGTGGAGTCCCAACTTGTAACTCATAACAAGACAAGGTTCATTCATATACATATTAAGTAACTACTTTATCATTTAGCACTTAGCACATAGTCAAATAATACATATGTATTAATAGTAAGTAGTCAAGTAATATTCATGTAATGACTAGCAAAAGATAACTAATTAATTAAGGATTAAACACATAGTGATAACATAACATTGAACCAAGGCTATGTAAGTTTTACTTGCAAAGTGATATTTGCAATATTAATGTATAAGTATACATTAATGTCCAACACATGTACAAGGAAGGAGCAACTCTTAGTTAGGACTTGGGGACCATCCTAAGTATGTCTAGATACATTTTAGATGTACATGTTTTCCTATAACACTTATGTGTTATCCTTAATCAAGGTTTAATTGTCATTAAGGTGTCATTAAGCATGATTAACCAAGATTAGTGTTCTAGTGACTAAAACTCCTTTAGGTATGAAGGAGGCTGTAACATCCCGCGTTTTTCCGTTAAATTTATTTTTAACACTGTCTTTTTTTTTAAATAATATCTTTCGTTATTTGTATTCGTGGATTCCGTTAACAAACGTTCATAATATTCTCGTTATTTAATTATAACATCACCCGCTTTGAAACTTGAGGGACTAAACTTGCCAAGAGGGCAAAGAGATGACTAGGTCAACTAGTCAACCTTCACCCTCCTCCATTCAATCACCTCCACCTCTCTCTCTTTCTCTCTAGCAAGAACACACACACAAACACCCAATTCAATCATTCATCATCTAAATTCAATCTTGGAAGCTCACAACAAATCCGATTACATTTTCGTGATCCTCTCTTCATCCTCTACATTTTGATACAAACTTCATCTCGTTTGGGTAACATTTCTAAAACTCTAGATTTCTTTAAATTCGTGTTTTTGACTTGAAATTGTGTTAGTTAGTGTCTATGGCTCGTGTCTAGCATGAATATATGATTTACTTGCTCGATTTGTTGTTTTGAGTAACTAGTTTGAACATTTGAAATGGGTTTGCTTAATCCTTGATTTTGGATGAGTTAATGTTGTTAGATTGTTAAAGTGCATGTTTTAATTGTGTTACTAGTATCATTAGCCACATTTTGATGTGTAGGTTGATTAAGAAAACTTCAAAAACCCGATTAATGATTTTGTGATGTTTGACTAGGGTTTGATAGTTCTTGACATGAACTTTTGATGCTTGAATGCCATGGAATGTTAATTGTTAGTGATTAGTTGTAATGTATGCTTAATTACCTTCGAAACGGCATATCGTATGTGTGAATTGGATTTCCGAAACTTAAAATGCAATTGATGAACTTGAAACTTTGAAAATGGACTTTTAAACGATCACTTGACGAGAAATCGGTTATGGAAAATATTGTTTTTGTTTGATGAAACATGTTTAGTTGTGTTCCTTGTCAAAAGAGCTTTCCAACGGTATAAGATACGCTTCCTAATTGTTTACGGTTTGAGTTTTGCGTTTGTTTGAAATTTTACCAAGCCTTGAACAAGTGAAACAGGCCAGGGACCAGGCCACGGCCATTGTCGCGCCGCGGAGCAATTTGTCGCGCCGTGGCCCAAAGGGTGATTTTAGAACATGTTTTTCAAGCTTTCTGACCTTCAACATAGGCATTTGTCGCGCCGCGGAGCAATTTGTCGCGCCGTGACAATTGCCTGTTTCATCCGAACTTCAGCAAACTTGTTTTGGCCATAACTTTTTGACCGTAACTCCGTTTTCGATGAATCAAATATCGTTGGAAACATAATAAGATTTCCTTTCTAATGGTAAGGTTTTGAAATGTCAACTCAAACTTTATTACAATCGTTCTAACATGCTTTTATACTTGATTCTTGCATGAAACTTGACAACGTGATTCACATGCTATACTATTCGAGTCGTAACGAGCCATAGGACTAATTGAACACATTTCACCCAACCATGTGTCGTAACCGGTTAATTGATACAATTTACTTGTTTAGGTCAAGACTAAGCAACTTTCATGCACACGTTTACTTTGTGAAGTACCTTTATACTCGTGCACTCGAGGTGAGATCATAGTCCCACCTTTTCAACAACTTTTTATACTTTTAAATTGTGGGCTGAGAAACATATACTTTGTTACATTTTGTACTACTTACTTTTATACTTTGAACACAAGTACAAGGAAAACAAACATTCTACAGCGAGTTTAGAACGAAAATCCTCAATTTGATTATCATTAGTTACACTTGCCGGGTGTAAGCGAGAACTTATGTTATATGGCCATATGGGTTGACAACCCTCATCTTTGACGGTTCGCTACCGTCTACGGATGAAATATATTTTCGAGAATCAGTGTTTGTTCTAGCACTAAGTGATGGGGTATACAATAGAAGGAATGTTAAGCTTTGATAATTGGGTGCTCGCGAACCAACTTTTGGAATGCAACTTTTGGATGATCAATTTATGGAAATACTAAATCTTGTGGTTCAAAATATAACGTTTACTAATACACCTATGATTTCACCAACGTTTTTCGTTGACAGTTTTCTATATATTTCTCAGGTTCATACATGGCTATTTGATACATGCTTCCGCGTACATTCATACTTGCTTGGGGTCAAGCATACATACATGCATACGCTAGTGATAGCACCTTTGGATTCAAACATATTGTTTACATACTTACGCTATTTATAGCAACTGTGATTTTAAACTAATTATGTCGCAAGATATTTCCTTTGTACTTTACTACTTTTGTAAACTTAAACTTGTTGTCGATCCGTTTGGTGAACTAAACTTTGCAAGTCATGCACGTTTCAAATGAACGCGACATAATTTTGGTCAAACGAGTCTCATATAGGGACTATGACCACGCAACGGGACCTAAGTAGCGGCGCCGTCAATGACGATTTGGTCGGGTCGTTACAGATGGTATCAGAGCATTGGTTGTAGGGAACTAGGACGTGCATTAGTGTGTCTAACAGAATCGTTAGGACGCATTAGTGAGTCTAGACTACAACCGGATAGTTAGCATTTGCATTCTGGCATACATTTGCTATAGATAGCACTTACTTGACTACTTGTGCATTATACTTGAATCATTCTTAGGCAAACTTTTTAATGGTACCCAACCTTCATCATACGAACTCGTATTCCGCCACTTTTTGGTAACACACGTAAATTCATGATTCATACACGTATGGATGACGACGAATTCATTAGTCACACTTGTTCGGGAACTCTGTCTCCCGGATTGTTATTTGCCACCGTTTCAACTTACTATCGGTTTCCCACTGGTGTTTCTTACTATCTACTTTTTAGTGTTACTACCATCACTACTCTAGGTGAGTATCGTCATCAACATTTATCACTACGGTTGCGTACTACTCGTTATCATGACTCGTTACTCTTTTCATACCTAAATACATTATTGTTTGAATCGAACCGATTTGACGTTAACAATCGTTTATACATTTCCCGCGGGGAAACGCTTCTTTAGAGTTGTAGAAACTATTTCGATTTAATACGAGTCACGTTTGAGACGTCGTTACATTTTGTTCATTTTAGATTTTCTCGATGACACGAACTTGAATCTATAGAGTGATGTGGGAATGGAGGTATGAGTTAGCGTAATATAACGGCACTCGATCAATGTGGTTATATTACGGTAAGACATACCAAAGTTCTAGTGACGCGTGATGGTGGTTAGACTCGATCAACCTAAACACCACCATGTGCCATGTACATGACTTCATCCTTTCAGGTTTGGACATCCGAAAACTCCGAGAATATTTATAACAACCATACCGGGGACACACCTTCGATTTTTGTCGAACTATACTTATGCTTCCGAATGAATTACCGATTCCATTCGACTTCAACCGTATGTCACACGGGTATACTAGCTCGTCCTCGCGTAGTCTTATTGACTAACTACAATTTACTCGTTATGCTCACATCGGGGCGGAAACTTCTCTTGCATCACCCTCGTACTTCCGGTTCAGGAGGTCCTTATTCTAAATTCTCAATGGAGAGCGACTCTTCACGTCATACAAGTATTCGCCGCGAGGGTGGATAGTCCTAACAATCGTTTTCAAAACCCGATAAGAACTTGCCCCGACGAACGTTTTTGGAAACCGATAAATCTTCTGCGACGCGAATTTTCTTGAGAAACTTGTCCTAGCTAACGTTTTCAATTCCTAGCAAACTTGTTCAATATGCCTTAGGGAAATGTACCCCGTTTCGGATCGAGATCCTCGTTTCACTTCTAGATTTTGGAGTACCTTACAAAAAGCCTCGGGACCGCGTTTAGACATGAGTACCGCGTACCATCCACAACCCGACGGACCGAACAAACATGCGATTTAAACCTTGGAAACCATAATACAAGTTTGTATTACCAACTTCAAATTTATTTGAGAAAAGTATTTTCCTTAAACCGAATCCTCGTACTACAATGATTTTCATTCGAGTTTTAACGTCACTCCTTTTGAAACCACATGTGACCGGAAACGTCATTCTCCTTTTGTCGAACCAAGTAAACGATGATCAATTCACCGGGGCCGAGGTTATTCGTGAGCAACCGAGAAAATTTAGTCATATTCAGGTAAAACCCTACGCGACTCGTAATCACCAAGAGCTACGCCGATGTTAGACGTAAACATTTCAAATAAACCGCGTCACGTTAAGAGTCGCACCTTGGAAAAGTGCAATCCGTTTCGGGAAACGTAGGAAGCTAAATCCGCGATATTTTGATCCTTTAAATTCTTGGGGTGTTTTGGACCCGTCGCTAGCCGTTTAGACTTTTCCGACTCATTTTGGGTCTCCGTTTATCCTACATTCGATGTATCAACTCAAAGACGTGTTTTGCGAAACGAGAACTTGTTATCTCCTTTGATGAACTCACTATCGACGATAACCCTCACTTCCTAGGAGGACCGGTTGAAACCATAAATCGTGAAGCCAAACCCTAAAACAACATATGATCCCGACAGTCAAAATTCGTTGAAATACCCTAGGACGTACTTCTCCCTTATTCGTAGAATTTACAACGCAAGATCTCGAGTAAGATTCAACAACTACTACTTCCAACTAAATTTCGGGACGAAATTTCTTTTGAGGTGTGGATAATGTAACATCCCGCGTTTTTCCGTTAAATTTATTTTTAACACTGTCTTTTTTTTTAAATAATATCTTTCGTTATTTGTATTCGTGGATTCCGTTAACAAACGTTCATAATATTCTCGTTATTTAATTATAACATCACTCGTTTACTCGAGCGTTCTTAAAATATTCGTTTGGTTAATTCCCGCACCCGCTTTGAAACTTGAGGGACTAAACTTGCCAAGAGGGCAAAGAGATGACTAGGTCAACTAGTCAACCTTCACCCTCCTCCATTCAATCACCTCCACCTCTCTCTCTTTCTCTCTAGCAAGAACACACACACAAACACCCAATTCAATCATTCATCATCTAAATTCAATCTTGGAAGCTCACAACAAATCTGATTACATTTTCGTGATCCTCTCTTCATCCTCTACATTTTGATACAAACTTCATCTCGTTTGGGTAACATTTCTAAAACTCTAGATTTCTTTAAATTCGTGTTTTTGACTTGAAATTGTGTTAGTTAGTGTCTATGGCTCGTGTCTAGCATGAATATATGATTTACTTGCTCGATTTGTTGTTTTGAGTAACTAGTTTGAACATTTGAAATGGGTTTGCTTAATCCTTGATTTTGGATGAGTTAATGTTGTTAGATTGTTAAAGTGCATGTTTTAATTGTGTTACTAGTATCATTAGCCACATTTTGATGTGTAGGTTGATTAAGAAAACTTCAAAAACCCGATTAATGATTTTGTGATGTTTGACTAGGGTTTGATAGTTCTTGACATGAACTTTTGATGCTTGAATGCCATGGAATGTTAATTGTTAGTGATTAGTTGTAATGTATGCTTAATTACCTTCGAAACGGCATATCGTATGTGTGAATTGGATTTCCGAAACTTAAAATGCAATTGATGAACTTGAAACTTTGAAAATGGACTTTTAAACGATCACTTGACGAGAAATTGGTTATGGAAAATGTTGTTTTTGTTTGATGAAACATGTTTAGTTGTGTTCCTTGTCAAAAGAGCTTTCCAACGGTATAAGATACGCTTCCTAATTGTTTACGGTTTGAGTTTTGCGTTTGTTTGAAATTTTACCAAGCCTTGAACAAGTGAAACAGGCCAGGGACCAGGCCACGGCCATTGTCGCGCCGCGGAGCAATTTGTCGCGCCGTGGCCCAAAGGGTGATTTTAGAACATGTTTTTCAAGCTTTCTGACCTTCAACATAGGCATTTGTCGCGCCGCGGAGCAATTTGTCGCGCCGTGACAATTGCCTGTTTCATCCGAACTTCAGCAAACTTGTTTTGGCCATAACTTTTTGACCGTAACTCCGTTTTCGATGAATCAAATATCGTTGGAAACATAATAAGATTTCCTTTCTAATGGTAAGGTTTTGAAATGTCAACTCAAACTTTATTACAATCGTTCTAACATGCTTTTATACTTGATTCTTGCATGAAACTTGACAACGTGATTCACATGCTATACTATTCGAGTCGTAACGAGCCATAGGACTAATTGAACACATTTCACCCAACCATGTGTCGTAACCGGTTAATTGATACAATTTACTTGTTTAGGTCAAGACTAAGCAACTTTCATGCACACGTTTACTTTGTGAAGTACCTTTATACTCGTGCACTCGAGGTGAGATCATAGTCCCACCTTTTCAACAACTTTTTATACTTTTAAATTGTGGGCTGAGAAACATATACTTTGTTACATTTTGTACTACTTACTTTTATACTTTGAACACAAGTACAAGGAAAACAAACATTCTACAGCGAGTTTAGAACGAAAATCCTCAATTCGATTATCATTAGTTACACTTGCCGGGTGTAAGCGAGAACTTATGTTATATGGCCATATGGGTTGACAACCCTCATCTTTGACGGTTCGCTACCGTCTACGGATGAAATATATTTTCGAGAATCAGTGTTTGTTCTAGCACTAAGTGATGGGGTATACAATGGAAGGAATGTTAAGCTTTGATAATTGGGTGCTCGCGAACCAACTTTTGGAATGCAACTTTTGGATGATCAATTTATGGAAATACTAAATCTTGTGGTTCAAAATATAACGTTTACTAATACACCTATGATTTCACCAACGTTTTTCGTTGACAGTTTTCTATATGTTTCTCAGGTTCATACATGGCTATTTGATACATGCTTCCGCGTACATTCATACTTGCTTGGGGTCAAGCATACATACATGCATACGCTAGTGATAGCACCTTTGGATTCAAACATATTGTTTACATACTTACGCTATTTATAGCAACTGTGATTTTAAACTAATTATGTCGCAAAATATTTCCTTTGTACTTTACTACTTTTGTAAACTTAAACTTGTTGTCGATCCGTTTGGTGAACTAAACTTTGCAAGTCATGCACGTTTCAAATGAACGCGACATAATTTTGGTCAAACGAGTCTCATATAGGGACTATGACCACGCAACGGGACCTAAGTAGCGGCGCCGTCAATGACGATTTGGTCGGGTCGTTACAGAGGCAACTATTCTAAGCATGTTTGAACAGGTTTCATAAATTATAGATGCCCCGAAGTGGTCGAACTAAAAACGGTGGGATTTAGGACAGAACCTTTTACGATCGACCCATGGTTGGCCGTGAGGTGGATCGTGCATCCCTGATTTCACAAATCAAGTTGCAAGGCTCCATGGTCTGACCTGCAGTCAAACGTGGACCTAACCGTGTAGCTTACGTTTTCCTTTTAAACTTTATTTGGTTTTGGTCTTTTGCTAGAGTAAGTGTGGATTAGTGGACTTGTATATTTATGTTAAGATGTCTACCATCACCTTTAGTTATGTGCATATGTTATCATCAACACACTTATTATTATGGGTTAAGATTAGTATACTCATTAAGCATAGTCCCACATTAACCCACATTTTCCCCCAACATTCTCTCCCCTTTTTGATGATGACAAACACATAAGGGATGGTGGACAGTTATTTATAAATACTCACAAGTGTTAACATTGTAGTGACCAGAACTTTTCCATGTTTATATATATTAATTGAGATTGATATTTACATGAATAAATGTTTCCAACGTGTTAAGCAATCAAACTTGTTAAGACTTGATTAATTGAAATAGGTTTCATATAGGCATTTGACCACCTAAGTTAACCGGTGATTCACGAACGTTAAAACTTGTAAAAACTATATGATGATATATATATGATTATATATATAGTTAACATGATATTATGATAAGTAAGTATCTCATTAGGTATTTTAACAATGAGTTATATACATAAAATTGAGTTTATTGAATTAAGAAACTCGAAACGATATATATAACGATTATCGTTATAACAACTTCTTACTAAATACATATGAATCATATTAAGATATTGATACACTATGTTTAATCATAATAAATGATAAGTAAACATGTCATTAAGTGTATTAACAATGAACTACATATGTAAAAACAAGACTACTAACTTAATGATTTCGAAACGAGACATATATGTAACGATTATCATTGTATCGACATTTAAATGTATATATATCATATTAAGATATATTAATATATCATATTATCATGATAATATAATAATTTAACATCTCATTAGATATAATAAACATTGAGTTAACAACATTTAACAAGATCGTTAACTTAAAGGTTTCAAATCAACATTTACATGTAACGACTAACGATGACTTAACGACTCAGTTAAAATGTATATACATGTAGTATTTTAACACTCCAATTATTAGCTATTTCTATAACTATAACAATCTTATTTCGAGTGGAAATCTTACTTGAACTTGTTTTCGTGTCATGATTCTACTTCAAGAACTTTCAAGCCATCCAAGGATCCTTTGAAGCTAGATCCATCTGTCACTTTTCCAGTAGGTTTATCCACAAAACTTGAGGTAGTAATGATATTCATAACATCATTTGATTCATACATATAAAGCTATCTTATTCGAAGGTTTAAACTTGAAATCACTAGAACATAGTTTAGTTAATTCTAAACTTGTTCGCAAATAAAAGTTAATCCTTCTAACTTGACTTTTAAAATCAACTAAACACATGTTCTATATCTATATGATATGCTAACTTAATGATTTAAAACCTGGAAACACGATGAACACCATAAAATCGGATATACGCCTTCGTAGTGAAACCGGGGGCTGTTTTGGTTTGGATAATTAAAAACTATGATAAACTTTGATTTAAAAGTTGTTCTTCTGGGAAAATGATTTTTCATATGAACATGAAACTATATCCAAAAATCTTGGTTAAACTCAAAGTGAAAGTATGTTTTTCAAAATGGTCATCAAGATGTCGTTCTTTCGACTGAAATGACTACCTCTTACAAAAACGACTTGTAACTTATATTTCCAACTATAAACCTATACTTTTTCTGTTTATATTCATAAAATAGAGTTCAATATGAAACCATAGCAATTTGATTCACTCAAAACGGATTTAAAATGAAGAAGTTATGGGTAAAACAAGATTGGATATTTTTTGATTTTTGTAGCTACGGGAAATATTAACAATTCTATACAAATCATATCCTAGCTAACTTATATTGTATTATACATGTATTCTAATATATTATGTAATCTTGGGATACCATAGACACGTATGCAAATGTTTTGACATATCATATCGACCCATGTATATATATTATTTGGAACAACCATAGACACTCTATATACAGTAAATCTAATATTTTGGAATGAGAATACATGCAGTTTTATAAATGTTTTACGAAATAGATACAAGTAATTGAAACTACATTATATGGGTGAATGATCGAAGCCGAATATGCCCCTTTTGCTTGGTAACCTAAGAATTAGTAAACCGATCTACTAATTGACGCGAATCCTAAAGATAGATCTATTGGGCCTAACGAACCCCATCCAAGGTACCAGATGCTTTAGTACTTCGAATTCGTTTTTATCATGTCCGAAGGATTTCCCGAAATGATAGGGGATATTCTTATATGCATCTTGTTAATGTCGGTTACCAGGTGTTCACCATATGAATGAATTTTATCTCTATGTATGGGATGTATATTGAAATATGAAATCTTGTGGTCTATTATTATGATTTGATAATATATAGGTTAAACCTATAACTCACCAACATTTTTGTTGACATTTTAAGCATGTTTATTCTCAGGTGATTATTAAGAGCTTCCACTGTTGCATACTAAAATAAGGACAAGATTTGGAGTCCATGCTTATATGATATTATGTAAAAACTGCATTCAAGAAACTTATTTTTGATGTAATATGTTCTTATTGTAAACCATTATGTAATGGTCGTGTGTAAACAGTATATTTTAGATTATCATTATTTGATAATCTACGTAATGCTTTTTAAACCTTTATCGATAAAATAAAGGTTATGGTTGTTTTAAAAATGAATGCAATCTTTGAAAAACGTCTCATATAGAGGTCAAAACCTCGCGACGAAATCAATTAATATGGAACGTTTATAATCAATATGAACGGGACATTTCAGTTGGTATTCGAGCGTTGGTCTTAGAGAACCATAAAATTGCATTAGTGTGTCTTACCGAGTTTGTTAGGATGCCTTAGTGAGTCTGGACTTCGACCGTGTTTTTATTCAAAAAAAACCAAAAAAAAACAAAAAAAAAACGATTGCTTAACATTTTTTTTTGTTGGAAACTATATATTATTAACATGTAAATATTATGTGTTATATGAATCTCTTAACGTGTTTGATATTGTGTGATAGATTTCTACCTCTAGTACAAATCCCATTGATTCACCTAATAATAATGAAGAGTCAAATATATTTTGGGAAGATTCACAAATTCCCGAAGAGGAATCGGAAGAAGAGGAACCGGAAGAGGAGGAACCGAAAGAGGAGGAACCGGAAGAGGAGGAATCGGAAGAGGAGGAACCAGAAGAAGAAGAGGTTCTGGAGGAAGAAATATTGATACCTATAGTAAATCGATTAAATAAAAGAAAATCCTCAACCAACGGACCAAAATCAATAATGGTCAATGGTGTTTCCGCCGAGGAAACAAAATATTGGGAAGATTACTAATTTTCCGATGAATCGGATCCCGATGAGGATTCCGATGATGTTATAGAAATTACCTCGACCCAATTAAATAAAGCGAAAGAAAATAATAAGGGAAAAGGTATAAAAATAGAGAAACCCGATTCCAACCCCGATGAACTTTATATGTATCGACAACATCCGTATTTCCTAAAATGTAACAATGACCCGAGAACCTCTAAATCACCAGGTTTTTCTAAACCATTATATAAAACGACGGCTCGTATTAGAGGAACACCATATATTCCTAGAAAATTAGGAAAACGAACCAAGTCCGAAGAAGAAGAAACCAGTGATTCAGATTAGAGGGTTGTAATCATGTTGTGTATTATATGTATTGTAGTGTGCTTATATATTTTTTTTGTTCTATGTAAAAATTGCTTGTATTGTTTGTTAATTATCTTTTACGAATCTAATTCTTGTCTATTTTACAGTATAAAAACAAAATGGACGTTAAGGGTAGACAGCCGAATATTTTAGAAGACCTACCAGAGGATATGATTGAGGAAATCTTGTCTAGAGTCGGTCAGAATTCATCAGCACATTTAGTTATGGCGAAATTAACTTGTCAAACATTTGAAACACTTTCCAGAAATGCCTTAGTTTATAAATGGCTTTCCTTTGATAGGTGGGGTATATCACATTGGGGAGACCGTAAGTTACGCCGTGTTTTCTTTAAAGCGTTAAATGCGGGGAACCCAAATGCAATTTTACGCTACGGGTTAAGAACCTATTTTGAATCAACATATCCCAACATAGGATTTCGTGAATTAAAAAGAGCTTCTAACATGCAACATAAAGAAGCATGTTACACTTACGGATTAGTGATGTTCGCTTCTTACCAAAGTGAGAAAAAGAATATCGGATTGCAACTTTTAAATAAAACCTTCCCACAAGTGACGGATTCAGTAGTTGGGGTGAGAAACAAGGTTTTTAGATTATTACGGGGCTGTTAGACATTACGAAACCCTCGTCCTTTTGACGACGTTACAACATGCTGCCTAGCCAATGGTCATAACTGTTATTTTTCACAAGACAAAGGATGGGAAGTCGTCTTAGTAAAACTAGAATGCATGACTTGTTTCTGGACTTATGAATTACGTGTCTTTATTTCCTTTGCTGAACAACTTGCGTATTAACTAGATTTATCTTCAAAACTGTCCTGTATCATAGTGTACTATATTTCATGTTATATGTAATATAGCGAAGTTGTAAGTTTGAAGAATATTTGTATGTGATATATTATTATAATCAGTTTTTCATATGGAATTGTAGTAGTTGAATTGTATATTAGCTAATAAGTATGAACTTAACGGGTAGGTAGTACCCGAATTTAAACTTATAAAACGCTAATATTAAGAAAAAGCTTTTATAAATGAGTTCATATTATGCTACGAAATACTATTGACTACTCTTAATATTCTGTATGATTGACTCGATTCAGTTGTCTATTTTGAAGGAAATGGCACCGACTACTCGACACACCATGAATATGAACGAAGAGAAATTTCGTACCTTTCTTGCTGCAAACATAGCCGCAGTACAGGCTGCGCTACATACCAACAATAACGCTGAATCTAACAATGCAGCTAACGGTGCAAGAAATCGTGCAGGATGCACCTACAAAGAATTCACTGCCTGCAAACCTTTGGAATTTGATGGAACCAAAGGACCAATTGGATTGAAACGGTGGACCGAGAAAGTCGAATCGGTGTTTGCCATAAGTAAGTGTACTGAAGAGGACAAAGTTAAGTACGCTACGCATACCTTCACAGGTACTGCGTTAACATGGTGGAACACCTATCTTGAACATGTAGGACAAAATGCTGCTTACGCACTACCGTGGTCGGCATTCAAGCAATTGATGAACGAGCAGTACCGTCCTAGAAACGAAGTCAATAAACTCAAGGCAGAACTTAGAGAGTTACGAACACAAGGGTTCGACGTTACCACATATGAACGACGATTCACAGAGTTGTGCCTATTGTGTCCGGGAGCATTCGAAGATGAAGAAGAGAAGATCGACGCGTTTGTAAAAGGGTTACCAGTAAGGATTCAAGAAGATGTAAGTTCACACGAGCCCGCTTTTATACAGAAGGCAAGTCGAATGGCTCATAAACTCATAAATTAGATTGAGAGAAGAATTAAAGAGCAGGCGGCCGAAGAAGCCAACACGAAACAACTCAAGAGGAAGTGGGAGGAAAACGGTGACAAGAGTCACCAGTACAACAACAATAACAATTACAACCACAATCGCAACAACTATCCCAACAACCGCAACAACAATCGCAACAATAGCCGCAATCCTAACAATAACTACAACAAACATCCCAACAACAACAACAACAACTACAACAACATTTTAACAACAATAACAATCCCAACAACAACCTCAATAACAACAACGGCAACAAAAACCAAAAACAGCCATGTCATAGGTGTGAAGAAAATCACCAGGGGTTTTGCACGACATTTTGCAACAGGTGTAAAAGAAATGGTCATAACACGACAAAGTGTGAGGTCTACGGACCAAAGTTTAACAGAACTAAGGGAGCAAATAATGCCGGAACAAGTAATGCCGAAACAAATAGTGTCGGAGCAAGTAATACCAATGATGTTTGTTATAAATGTGGAAAACCGGTCCATGTTATTAGAAATTGCCTGAATCAGGGGAATACTAATGGGCAGGGTCGTGGAAGAGTTTTCAATATTAATGCGGCAGAAGCACGGGAAGACCCGGAGCTTGTTACGGGTACGTTTCTTATTGACGATAAATCTGCTTATGTTTTATTTGATTCGGGTGCGGATAGAAGCTATATGAGTAGAGAATTTTGTGCTAAATTAAGTTGCCCATTGACGCCTTTGGATAGTAAATTTTTACTCGAATTAGCAAATGGTAAATTAATTTCAGCAGATAATATATGTCGGAATCGAGAAATTAAACTGGTTAGCGAAACATTTAAGATTGACTTGATACCAATAGAGTTATAGAGTTTTGATTTGATAATCGGTATGTACTGGTTGAAAGAAGTGAAAGTAGAGATCGTTTGTTATAAAAATGCAATTCGCATTATACGAGAAAAAGGAAAACCCTTAATGGTGTACGGAGAAAAGAGCAACGCAAAGTTAAATCTTATTAGTAACCTGAAGGCACAAAAACTAATAAGAAAAGGTTGCTATGATGTGCTAGCACACGTCGAGAAAGTCAATTCCGAAGAAAAGAACATTAATGATATTCCCGTCGCAAAAGAATTTCCCGATGTATTTCCGAAAGAATTACCGGGACTACCTCCACACCGATCCGTTGAATTTCAAATAGACCTTGTACCAGGAGCTGCACCAATAGCTCGTGCTCCTTACAGACTCGCACCTAGCGAAATGAAGGAACTTCAGAGCCAATTACAAGAACTTTTAGAGCGTGGTTTCATTCGACCAAGCACATCACCGTGGGGAGCTCCTGTTTTGTTTGTCAAGAAGAAAGATGGTACATTCAGGTTGTGTATCGACTACCGAGAGTTGAACAAACTTACCATCAAGAACCGCTACCCACTACCGAGAATCGATGACTTATTTGATCAACTACAAGGCTCGTCTGTTTATTCGAAGATCGATTTACGTTCTGGATATCATCAAATGCGGGTGAAGGAGGATGATATTCTAAAGACTGCTTTTAGGACGCGTTACGGTCATTACGAGTTTATGGTTATGCCATTTGGATTGACTAACGCACCAGCTGTGTTCATGGACCTCATGAACCGAGTGTGTGGGCCATATCTTGACAAGTTTGTCATTGTTTTCATCAATGACATACTTATTTACTCGAAGAATGATCAAGAGCACGAAGAACACTTGAGAAAAGTGCTAGAGTTGTTAAGGAAAGCAAAACTGTAAACTAAGTTTTCAAAGTGTGCATTTTGGTTGGAAGAAGTTCAATTCCTCGGTCACATAGTGAACAAAGAAGGTATTCAGGTAGATCCAGCAAAGATTGAAACCGTTGAAAAGTGGGAAACCCCTAAAACTCCGAAACACATACGCCAGTTTTTAGGACTAGCTGGTTACTACAGAAGGTTCATCCAAGACTTTTCCAGAATAGCAAAACCCTTAACTGCATTAACGTATAAAGGGAAGAAATTTGAATGGAAGGATGAACAAGAGAAAGCGTTTCAGTTATTGAAGAAAAAGTTAACTACTGCACCTATATTGTCATTACCTGAAGGAAATGATGATTTTGTGATATATTGTGACGCCTCAAAGCAAGGTCTTGGTTGTATATTAATGCAACGAACGAAAGTAATTGCTTATGCGTCTAAATAATTGAAGATTCACGAACAAAATTATACGACGCATGATTTGGAATTAGGCACGGTTGTTTTTGCATTAAAGACTTGTAGGCACTACTTATATGGGGTCAAAAGTATTATATATACCGACCACAAAAGTCTTCAACACATAGTTAATCAGAAACAACTGAATATGAGGCAGCGTAGGTGGATTGAATTATTGAATGATTACGACTTTGAGATTCGTTACCACCCGGGGAAGGCAAATGTGGTAGCCGACGCCTTGAGCAGGAAGGACAGAGAACCCATTCGAGAAAAATCTATGAATATAATGATTCACAATAACCTTACTACTCAAATAAAGGAGGCGCAACAAGGAGTTTTAAAAGAGGGAAATTTAAAGGATGAAATACCCAAAGGATCGGAGAAGCATCTTAATATTCGGGAAGACGGAACCCGGTATAGGGCTGAAAGGATTTGGGTACCAAAATTTGGAGATATGAGAGAAATGGTACTTAGAGAAGCTCATAAAACTAGATACTCAATACATCCTGGAACGGGGAAGATGTAAAAGGATCTCAAGAAACATTTTTGGTGGTCGGGTATGAAAGCCGATGTTGCTAAATACGTAGGAGAATGTTTGACGTGTTCTAAGGTCAAAGCTGAGCATCAGAAATCATCATGTCTACTTCAACAACCCAAAATCCTGGAATGGAAATGGGAAAACATTACCATAGATTTCATCACTAAATTGCCAAGGACTGCAAGTGGTTTTGATACTATTTGGGTAATAGTTGATCATCTCACCAAATCAGCACACTTCCTGCCAATAAGAGAAGATGACAAGATGGAGAACTTAGCACGACTGTATTTGAAGGAAGTCGTCTCCAGACATGGAATACCAATCTCTATTATCTCTGATAGGGATGGCAGATTTATTTCAAGATTCTGGCAGACATTACAGCAAGCATTAGGAACACGTCTAGACATGAGTACTGCCTATCATCCACAAACTGATGGGCAGAGCGAAAGGACGATACAAACGCTTGAAGACATGCTACGAGCATGTGTTATTGATTTCGGAAACAGTTGGGATCGACATCTACCGTTAGCAGAATTTTCCTACAACAACAGCTACCAATCAAGCATTGAGTTGGCGCCGTTTGAAGCACTTTGTGGTAGAAAGTGCACGTCTCCTATTTGTTGGAGTGAAGTGGGGGATAGACAGATTACGGGTCCGGAGATTATACAAGAAACTACCGAGAAGATCATCCAAATTCAACAACGGTTAAAAACCACCCAAAGTCGACAAAAGAGCTACGCTGACATTAAAAGAAAAGATATAGAATTTGAAATTGGAGAGATGGTCATGCTTAAAGTTGCACCTTGGAAAGGCATTGTTCGATTTGGTAAACGAGGGAAATTAAATCCAAGTTATATTGGACCATTCAAGATTATTGATCGTGTCGGGCCAGTAGCTTACCGACTTGAGTTACCTCAACAACTCGCGGCTGTACATAACACTTTCCACGTCTCGAATTTGAAGAAATGTTTTGCTAAAGAAGATCTCACTATTCCGTTAGATGAAATCCAAATCAACGAAAAACTTCAATACATCGAAGAACCCGTCGAAATAATGGATCGTGAGGTTAAGAGACTTAAGTAAAACAAGATACCGATTGTTAAGGTTCGATGGAATGCTCATAGAGGACCTGAGTTCACCTGGGAGCGTGAAGATCAGATGAAGAAGAAACACCCGCATCTATTTCCAGAAGATTCGTCAACACCTTCAACAGCTTAAAATTTCGGGACGAAATTTATTTAACGGGTAGGTACTGTAGTGACCCGAACTTTTCCTTGTTTATATATATTAATTGAGATTGATATTTACATGATTAAATGTTTTCAACGTGTTAAGTAATCAAACTTGTTAAGACTTGATTAATTGAAATAGGTTTCATATAGACATTTAACCACCTAAGTTGACCGGTGATTCACGAACGTTAAAACTTGTAAAAACTATATGATGACATATATATGATTATATATATAGTTAACATGATATTATGATAAGTAAGTATCTCATTAGGTATTTTAACAATGAGTTATATACATAAAATTGAGTTTATTGAATTAAGAAACTCGAAACGATATATATAACGATTATCGTTATAACAACTTCTTACTAAATACATATGAATCATATTAAGATATTGATACACTATGTTTAATCATAATAAATTATAAGTAAACATGTCATTAAGTGTATTAACAATGAACTACATATGTAAAAACAAGACTACTAACTTAATGATTTCGAAACGAGACATATATGTAACGATTATCGTTGTATCGACATTTAAATGTATATATATCATATTAAGATATATTAATATATCATAATATCATGATAATATAATAATTTAACATCTCATTAGATATAATAAACATTGGGTTAACAACATTTAACAAGATCGTTAACTTAAAGGTTTCAAATCAACATTTACATGTAACGACTAACGATGACTTAACGACTCAGTTAAAATGTATATACATGTAGTGTTTTAATATGTATTCATACACTTTTGAAAGACTTCAATACACTTATCAAAATACTTCTACTTAACAAAAATGCTTACAATTACATCCTCGTTCAGTTTCATCAACAATTCTACTCGTATGCACCCGTATTCATACTCGTACAATACACAGCTTTTAGATGTATGTACTATTGGTATATACACTCCAATGATCAGCTCTTAGCAGCCCATGTGAGTCACCTAACACATTTAGGAACCATCATTTGGCAACTAGCATGAAATATCTCATAAAATTACAAAAATATGAGTAATCATTCATGACTTATTTACATGTAAACAAAATTACACATCCTTTATATCTAATCTATATACCAACGACCAAAAACACCTAAAAACACTTTAATTCTTCAATTTTATTCATCTAATTGATCTCTCTCAAGTTCTATCTTCAAGTTCTAAGTGTTCTTCATAAATTCTACAAGTTCTAGTTTCATAAAATCAAGAATACTTCCAAGTTTGCTAGCTTACTTCCAATCTTGTAGAGTGATCATCCAACCTCAAGAAATCTTTCTTATTTATAGTAAGATATCTTTCTAATACAAGGTAATACTCATATTCAAACTTTGATTCAATTTCTATAACTATAACAATCTTATTTCGAGTGGAAATCTTACTTGAACTTGTTTTCGTGTCATGATTCTACTTCAAGAACTTTCAAGCCATCCAAGGATCCTTTGAAGCTAGATATATTTGTATCTTTTCCAGTAGGTTTATCCACAAAACTTGAGGTAGTAATGATGTTCATAACATCATTCGATTCATACATATAAAGCTATCTTATTCGAAGGTTTAAACTTGAAATCACTAGAACATAGTTTAGTTAATTCTAAACTTGTTCGCAAACAAAAGTTAATCCTTCTAACTTGACTTTTAAAATCAACTAAACACATGTTCTATATCTATATGATATTCTAACTTAATGATTTAAAACCTGAAAACACGATGAACACCAAAAAATCGGATATACGCCGTCGTAGTGAAACCGGGGGCAGTTTTGGTTTGGATAATTAAAATCTATGATAAACTTTGATTTAAAAGTTGTTCTTCTGGGAAAATGATTTTTCATATGAACATGAAACTATATCCACAAATCTTGATTAAATTCAAAGTGAAAGTATGTTTTTCAAAATGGTCATCAAGATGTCGTTCTTTCGACTGAAATGACTACCTCTTACAAAAATGACTTGTAACTTATATTTCCAACTATAAACCTATACTGTTTCTATTTAAATTCATAAAATAGAGTTCAATATGAAACCATAGCAATTTGATTCACTCAAAACGGATTTAAAATGAAGAAGTTATGGGTAAAACAAGATTGGATATTTTTTGATTTTTGTAGCTACGGGAAATATTAACAATTCTATACAAATCATATCCTAGCTAACTTATATTGTATTATGAAATGTCCCGTTCTTATTGATTAAAAACGTTCCATATTAATTGATTTCGTTGCGAGATTTTGACCTCTATATGAGACGTTTTTCAAAGACTGCATTCATTTTAAAACAAACCATAACCTTTATTTCATAGATAAAGGTTTTAAAAGCTTTACGTAGATTATCAAATAATGATAATCTAAAATATCTTGTTTACACACGACCATTACATAATGGTTTACAATACAAATATGTTACAACAAAATAAGTTTCTTGAATGCAGTTTTTACACAATATCATACAAGCATGGACTCCAAATCTCGTCCTTATTTAAGTATACGACAGCGGAAGCTCTTAATAATCACCTGAGAATAAACATGCTTAAAATGTCTACAAAAATGTTGGTGAGTTATAGGTTTAACCTATATATATCAAATCATAATAATAGACCACGAGATTTCATATTTCAATACACATCCCATACATAGAGATAAAAATCATTCATATGGTGAATACCTGGTAACCGACATTAACAAGATGCATATATAAGAATATCCCTATCATTCCGGGACACCCTTCGGATATGATATAAATTTCAAAGTACTAAAGCATCCGGTACTTTGGATGGGGTTTGTTAGGCCCAATAGATCTATCTTTAGGATTCGCGTCAATTAGGGTGTCTGTTCCCTAATTCTTAGATTACCAGACTTAATAAAAAGGGGCATATTCGATTTCGATAATTCAACCATAGAATGTAGTTTCACGTACTTGTGTCTATTTTGTAAATCATTTATAAAACCTGCATGTATTCTCATCCCAAAAATATTAGATTTTAAAAGTGGGACTATAACTCACTTTCACAGATTTTTACTTCGTCGGGAAGTAAGACTTGGCCACTGGTTGATTCACGAACCTATAACAATATATACATATATATCAAAGTATGTTCAAAATATATTTACAACACTTTTAATATATTTTGATGTTTTAAGTTTATTAAGTCAGATGTCCTCGTTAGTAACCTACAACTAGTTGTCCACAGTTAGATGTACAGAAATAAATCGATAAATATTATCTTGAATCAATCCACGACCCAGTGTATACGTATCTCAGTATTGATCACAACTCAAACTATATATATTTTGGAATCAACCTCAACCCTGTATAGCTAACTCCAACATTCACATATAGAGTGTCTATGGTTGTTCCGAAATATATATAGATGTGTTTACATGATAGGTCGAAACATTGTATACGTGTCTATGGTATCTCAAGATTACATAATATACAATACAATTGATTAAGTTATGGTTGGAATAGATTTGTTACCAATTTTCACGTAGCTAAAATGAGAAAAATTATCCAATCTTGTTTTACCCATAACTTCTTCATTTTAAATCCGTTTTGAGTGAATCAAATTGCTATGCTTTCATATTGAACTCTATTTTATGAATCTAAACAGAAAAAGTATAGGTTTATAGTCGGAAAAATAAGTTACAAGTCGTTTTTGTAAAGGTAGTCATTTTAGTCGAAAGAACCACGTCTAGATGACCATTTTGGAAAACATACTTCCACTTTGAGTTTAACCATAATTTTTGGATATAGTTTCATGTTCATAATAAAAATCATTTTCTCAGAATAACAACTTTTAAATCAAAGTTTATCATAGTTTTTAATTAACTAACCCAAAACAGCCCGCGGTGTTACTACGACGGCGTAAATCCGGTTTTACGGTGTTTTTCGTGTTTCCAGGTTTTAAATCATTAAGTTAGCATATCATATAGATATAGAACATGTGTTTAGTTGATTTTAAAATTCAAGTTAGAAGGATTAACTTTTGTTTGCGAACAAGTTTAGAATTAACTAAACTATGTTCTAGTGATTACAAGTTTAAACCTTCGAATAAGATAGCTTTATATGTATGAATCGAATGATGTTATGAACATCATTACTACCTTAAGTTCCTTGGATAAACCTACTGGATAAGAGAAAAATGGATCTAGCTTCAACGGATCCTTGGATGGCTCGAAGTTCTTGAAGCAGAATCATGACACGAAAACAAGTTCAAGTAAGATCATCACTTGAAATAAGATTGTTATAGTTATAGAAATTGAACCAAAGTTTGAATATGATTATTACCTTGTATTAGAATGATAACCTACTATAAGAAACAAAGATTTCTTGAGGTTGGATGATCACCTTACAAGATTGGAAGTGAGCTAGCAAACTTGAAAGTATTCTTGATTTTATGTAACTAGAACTTGTAAAATATATGAAGAACACTTAGAACTTGAAGATAGAACTTGAGAGAGATCAATTAGATGAAGAAAATTGAAGAATGAAAGTGTTTGTAGGTGTTTTTGGTCGTTGGTGTATGGATTAGATATAAAGGATATGTAATTTTGTTTTCATGTAAATAAGTCATGAATGATTACTCATATTTTTGTAATTTTATGAGATATTTCATGCTAGTTGCCAAATGATGGTTCCCACATGTGTTAGGTGACTCACATGGGCTGCTAAGAGCTGATCATTGAAGTGTATATACCAATAGTACATACATCTAAAAGTTGTGTATTGTACGAGTACGAATACGGGTGCATACGAGTAGAATTTTTGATGAAACTGAACGAGGATGTAATTGTAAGTATTTTTGTTAAGTAGAAGTATTTTGATAAGTGTATTGAAGTCTTTCAAAAGTGTATAAATACATATTAAAACACTACATGTATATACATTTTAACTGAGTCGTTAAGTCATCGTTAGTCGTTACATGTAAGTGTTGTTTTGAAACCTTTAGGTTAACGATCTTGTTAAATGTTGTTAACCCAATGTTTATAATATCAGATGAGATTTTAAATTATTATATTATCATGATATTATCATGTACGAATATCTCTTAATATTATATATATATATACATTAAATGTCTTTACAACGATAATCGTTACATATATGTCTCGTTTAAAAATCATTAAGTTAGTAGTCTTGTTTTTACATATGTAGTTCATTGTTAATATACTTAATGATATGTTTACTTATCATAGTATCATGTTAACTATATATATATCCATATATATGTCATCATATAGTTTTTACAAGTTTTAACGTTCGTGAATCACCGGTCAACTTGGGTGGTCAATTGTCTATATGAAACATATTTCAATTAATCAAGTCTTAACAAGTTTGATTGCTTAACATGTTGGAAACATTTAATCATGTAAATATCAATCTCAATTAATATATATAAACATGGAAAAGTTCAGGTCACTACAGTACCTACCCGTTAAATAAATCTCGTCCCGAAATTTTAAGCTGTTGAAGGTGTTGACGAATCTTCTGGAAATAGATGCGGGTATTTCTTCTTCATCTGATCTTCACACTCCCAGGTGAACTCGGGTCCTCTACGAGCATTCCATAGAACCTTAACAATTGGTATCTTGTTTTGCTTAAGTCTTTTAACCTTACGATCCATTATTTCGACGGGTTCTTCGATGAATTGAAGTTTTTCGTTGATTTGGATTTCATCTAACGGAATAGTGAGCTCTTCTTTAGCAAAATATTTCTTCAAATTCGAGACGTGGAAAGTGTTATGTACAGCCGCAAGTTGTTGAGGTAACTCAAGTCGGTAAGCTACTGGTCCGACACGATCAATAATCTTGAATGGTCCAATATACCTTGGATTTAATTTCCCTTGTTTACCAAATCGAACAACGCCTTTCCAAGGTGCAACTTTAAGCATGACCATCTCTCCAATTTCAAATTCTATATCTTTTCTTTTAATGTCAGCGTAGCTCTTTTGTCGACTTTGGGCGGTTTTTAACCGTTGTTGAATTTAGATGATCTTCTCGGTAGTTTCTTGTATTATCTCCGGACCCGTAATCTATCTATCCCCCACTTCACTCCAATAAATCGGAGACCTGCACTTTCTACCATAAAGTGCTTCCAACGGCGCCATCTCAATGCTTGAATGGTAGCTGTTGTTGTAGGAAAATTCTGCTAACGGTAGATGTCGATCCCAAAAGTTTCCGAAATCAATAACACATGCTCGTAGCATGTCTTCAAGCGTTTGTATCGTCCTTTCGCTCTGCCCATCAGTTTGTGGATGATAGGCAGTACTCATGTCTAGACGAGTTCCTAATGCTTGCTGTAATGTCTGCTAGAATCTTGAAATAAATCTGCCATCCCTATCAGAGATAATAGAGATTGGTATTCCATGTCTGGAGATGACTTCCTTCAAATACAGTCGTGCTAACTTCTCCATCTTGTCATCTTCTCTTATTGGCAAGAAGTGTGCTGATTTGGTGAGACGATCAACTATTACCCAAATAGTATCAAAACCACTTGCAGTCCTTGGCAATTTAGTGATGAAATCCATGGTAATGTTTTCCCATTTCCATTCCGGGATTTCGGGTTATTGAAGTAGACTTGATGGTTTCTGATGCTCAGCTTTGACCTTAGAACACGTCAAACATTCTCCTACGTATTTAGCAACATCGGCTTTCATACCCGGCCACCAAAAATGTTTCTTGAGATCCTTGTACATCTTCCCCGTTCCAGGATGTATTGAGTATCTGGTTTTATGAGCTTCTCTAAGTACCATTTCTCTCATATCTCCAAATTTTGGTACCCAAATCCTTTCAGCCCTATACCGGGTTCCGTCTTCCCGAATATTAAGATGCTTCTCCGATCCTTTGGGTATTTCATCCTTTAAATTTCCCTTTTTTAAAACTCCTTGTTGCGGCTCCTTTATTTGAGTAGTAAGGTTATTATGAATCATTATATTCATAGATTTTACTCGAATGGGTTCTCTGTCCTTCCTGCTCAAGGCATCGGCTACCACATTTGCCTTCCCCGGGTGGTAACGAATCTCAAAGTCGTAATCATTCAATAATTCAATCCACCTACGCTGCCTCATATTCAGTTTTTTCTGATTAAATATGTGTTGAAGACTTTTGTGGTCGGTATATATAATACGTTTGACCCCATATAAGTAGTGCCTCCAAGTCTTTAATGCAAAAACAACCGCGCCTAATTCCAAATCATGCGTCGTATAATTTTGTTCGTGAATCTTCAATTGTCTAGACACATAAGCAATCACCATCGTTCGTTGCATTAATACACAACCGAGACCTTGCTTTGATGTGTCACAATAAATCACAAAATCATCATTCCCTTCAGGCAATGACAATATAGGTGCCGTAGTTAGCTTTTTCTTCAATAACTGAAACGCTTTCTCTTGTTCATCATTCCATTCAAATTTCTTCCCTTTATGCGTTAATACAGTCAAGGGTTTTGCTATTCTGGAAAAGTCTTGGATGAACCTTCTGTAGTAACCAGCTAGTCCTAAAAACTGGCGTATGTGTTTCGGAGTTTTTAGGGTTTCCCACTTTTCAACAGTTTCTATCTTTGCCGGATCCACCTTAATACCTTCTTTGTTCACTATGTGACCGAGGAATTGAACTTCTTCCAACCAAAATGCACACTTTGAAAACTTAGCGTACAATTCTTCCTTCCTCAATACTTCTAACACCTTTCTCAAATGTTCACCGTGTTCTTGGTCATTCTTTGAGTAAATAAGTATGTCATCAATGAAAACAATGACAAACTTGTCAAGGTATGGTCTACACACTCGGTTCATAAGGTTCATGAACACAGCTAGTGCATTAGTTAAACCAAACGGCATGACCATAAACTCGTAATGACCGTAACGTGTTCTGAAAGCAGTCTTTGGAATATCATCTTCTTTCACCCGCATTTGATGATACCCGGAACGTAAGTCAATCTTTGAATAAACAGACGAGCCTTGTAGTTGATCAAATAAGTCGTCGATTCTCGGTAGTGGGTAGCGGTTCTTGATGGTAAGTTTGTTCAACTCTCGGTAGTCGATACACAACCTGAATGTACCATCTTTCTTCTTGACAAACAAAACAGGAGCTCCCCACGGTGATGTGCTTGGTCGAATGAAACCACGTTCTAAAAGTTCTTGTAATTGGCTTTGCAGTTCTTTCATCTCACTGGGTGCGAGTCTGTAAGGAGCACGAGCTATTGGTGCAGCTCCTGGTACAAGATCTATTTGAAATTCAACGGATCGATGTGGGGGTAATCCCGGTAATTCTTTCGGAAATACATCGGGAAATTCTTTTGCAATGGGAACATCATTGATGCTCTTTTCTTCAGTTTGTACTTTCTTAACGTGTGCTAGAACAGCATAGCAACCTTTTCTTATTAGTTTTTGTGCCTTCAAATTACTAATAAGATGTAGCTTCGTGTTGCCCTTTTCTCCGTACACCATTAAGGGTTTTCCTTTTTCTCGTATAATGCGAATTGCATTTTTGTAACAGACGATCTCTGCTTTCACTTCTTTCAACCAGTCCATACCGATTATCACATCAAAACTCCCTAACTCTACTGATATCAAATCAATCTTAAATGTTTCGCTAACCAGTTTAATTTCTCGATTCCGACATATATTATCTGCTGAAATTAATTTACCATTTGCTAATTCGAGCAAAAATTTACTATCCATAGGCGTCAATGGACAACTTAATTTAGCACAAAAATCTCTACTCATATAGCTTCTATCCGCACCCGAATCAAATAAAACGTAAGCAGATTTATTGTCAATAAGAATCGTACCCGTAACAAGCTCCGGGTCTTCCTGTGCCTCTGCCGCATTAATATTGAAAACTCTTCCGCGGCCTTGTCCATTCGTGTTCTCCTGGTTCGGGTAATTTCTAATAATGTGGCCCGGTTTTTCACATTTATAACAAACTACATTGGCATAACTTGCTCCGACACTACTTGCTCCGCCATTACTCGTTCCGACACCATTTGTTCCTTTCGTTCTATTAACCCCTGGTCCGTAGACCTCACACTTCACCGCGCTATGACCATTTTTTTTACACTTGTTACAAAATTTGGTGCAGAACCCCTAGTGATACTTTTCACACCTTTGGCATAGCTACTTCTGATTGTTGTTGTTGTTGCGGTTATTATTGTTGTTGGGATGATTGTTGTAGTTGCTGTTGTTGTTGTTGTTGTTGTTGGGCCGTTTGTTGTAGTTGCGAGTGATGTTGCGATTGTTGGGATAATTGTTGCGATTATTGTGGTAATTGCTGTTGTTGTTGTATTGGTGATTCTTATCACCGTTTTCCTCCCACTTTCTTTTGACTTGCTTCACATTGGCCTCTTCAGCAGTCTGTTCTTTAATTCTTTCTTTAATCTGGTTCACTAGTTTGTGAACCATTCTACATGCCTGTTGTATAGAGGCGGGCTCGTGTGAACTTATATCTTCTTGGATTCTTTCCGGTAATCCTTTCACAAACGCGTCGATCTTCTCTTCCTCATCTTCGAATGCTCCCGGACACAATAGGCACAATTCTGTGAATCGTCTTTCGTACGTGGTAATATCAAATCCTTGGGTTCGTAACCCTCTAAGTTCTGTCTTGAGCTTATTGACCTCGGTTCTGGGACGGTACTTCTCGTTCATCAAGTGCTTGAATGCTGACCACGGTAGTGCGTACGCATCGTCTTGTCCCACTTGCTCTAGATAGGTATTCCACCATGTTAACGCAGAACCTGTGAAGGTATGCGTAGCGTACTTCACTTTGTCCTCTTCAGTACACTTACTTATGGCAAACACTGATTCGACCTTCTCGGTCCACCATCTCAATCCGATCGGTCCTTCGGTTCCATCAAATTCCAAAGGTTTGTAGGCAGTGAATTCTTTGTAGGTGCATCCTACACGATTTCCTGTACTGCTAGATCCAAGGTTATTGTTGGTATGTAGCGCAGCCTGTACTACGGCTATGTTTGAAGCTAGAAAAGTACGGAATTCCTCTTCATTCATATTCACGGTGTGTCGAGTAGTCGGTGCCATTTCCTTCAAAATAGTCAAATGGAACAAGTTAATCATACAGAATATTAAGAGTAGTTAATAGTATTTCGTAGCATAATATGAACTCATTTATAAAAGCTTTTTCTTCATATTAGCGTTTTATAAGTTTAAATTCGGGTAGTACCTACCCGTTAAGTTCATACTTAGTAGCTAATATACAATTCAACTACTACAATTCTATATGAAAAACTGATTATAATAATATTTCGCGTTCAAACTTTTACACAATATTTTACAAACTTACAATACCGCTTATTTTACATATAGCATGAAATATAGCACACAATAAATTTGATACAAGATGGTTGTGAAGATAATTCTAGCTAGTACACAAGTTGTTCAGCAAAGGCAATAAAGACACGTAATTCATACGTCCAGAAACAAGTCATGCATTCTGGTTTTACTAGGATTACTTCCCATCCTTGGTCTTGTGGAACATAACCGTTATGGCCGTTGATAAGATAGCGTGTTGTAACGTCTTCAAAGGGACGAGGGTTACGTAATGTCCAACAGTCCCGTAACAATCAAAAAACCTCATTTCTTACCCCAATTACCGACTCCGTCACTTGTGGAAACGTTTTGTTTAATAGTTGTAGCCCGATGTTCTTGTTCTCACTTTGGTGAGAAGCGAACATTACTAATCCGTAAGCATAACATGCTTCTTTATGTTGCATGTTAGCCGCTTTTTCTAAATCACGAAGTCCAATATTCGGATATATTGAGTCAAAATAATTTCTTAACCCATTGCGTAAAATAGCATTTGGGTTCCCCGCAATATATGCGTCAAAGTAAACACATCGTAACTTATGGATTTCCCAATGTGATATCCTCCATCTTTCGAACGAAAGCCTTTTATAAACCAAGGCATTCTTGGAACGTTCTTCGAATGTCTTACAAACTGATCTCGCCTTAAATAGTTGTGCCGAAGAATTCTGACCGACTCTAGACAAGATTTCATCAATCATGTCTCCGGGTAGGTCTCTTAAAATATTGGGTTGTCTATCCATTTTGTGTTTTTATACTGTAAAATAGACAAGAGTTAGATTCATTAAAAAAAATACTTATTAATACAAGCAATTTTTACATAAATCATAAAGCATAAGCACACTATATTACATATATTACACCACACGAATACAACTATCTTATTCCGACTCGCTTGTTTCTTCTTCTTCGGTTTTGGTTCGTTTTGCCAAGTTTCTAGGGATATATGATGTTCCCCTAATACGAGCCGTCGTTTTCCACATTGGTTTAGAAAAACCTAGTGGTTTAGAGGTTCCCGGGTCATTGTTACAACTTAAGGACTTCGGGGGTTGACGATACATATAAAGTTCATCGGGGTTGGAATTAGATTTCTCTATTTTTATGCCCTTTCCCTTATTATTTTCTTTTGCCTTTTTAAATTCAGTTGGGGTAATTTCTATAACATCATCGGAATTCTCGTCGGAATCCGATTCATCGGAGAATTGGTAATCCTCCCAATATTTTGCTTCCTTGGCGGAAACACCATTGACCATAATTAACCTTGGTCGGTTGGTTGAGGATTTTATTTTACTTAACCGTTTTATTATTTCTCCCACCGGTTCTATTTCTTCATCCGGTTCCGATTCTTCTTCCGGTTCCGACTCTTCTTCCGGTTCCGACTCCTCTTCCGGTTCCTCTTCGGGAACTTGTGAATCAATCCACGAATCATTCCAATTTACATTTGACTCTTCATTATTATTAGGTGAGTCAATGGGACTTGTTCTAGAGGTAGACATCTATCACATAATATCAAACGCGTTAAGAGATTAATATATCACATAATATTCACATGTTAAAAATATATAGTTTCCAACAAAATTTGTTAAGCAATCATTTTTCAAGTAAACACGGTCGAAGTCCAGACTCACTAATGCATCCTAACAAACTCGATAAGACACACTAATGAAAAATTCTGGTTCTCTAAGACCAACGCTCGGATACCAACTGAAATGTCCCGTTCTTATTGATTAAAAACGTTCCATATTAATTGATTTCGTTGCGAGGTTTTGACCTCTATATGAGACGTTTTTCAAAGACTGCATTCATTTTAAAACAAACCATAACCTTTATTTCATAGATAAAGGTTTTAAAAGCTTTACGTAGATTATCAAATAATGATAATCTAAAATATCCTGTTTACACACGACCATTACATAATGGTTTACAATACAAATATGTTACAACAAAATAAGTTTCTTGAATGCAGTTTTTACACAATATCATACAAGCATGGATTCCAAATCTCGTCCTTATTTAAGTATGCGACAGCGGAAGCTCTTAATAATCACTTGAGAATAAACATGCTTAAAACGTCAACAAAAATGTTGGTGAGTTATAGGTTTAACCTGAAATGTCCCGTTCTTATTGATTAAAAACGTTCCATATTAATTGATTTCGTTGCGAGGTTTTGACCTCTATATGAGACGTTTTTCAAAGACTGCATTCATTTTAAAACAAACCATAACCTTTATTTCATCAATAAAGGTTTAAAAAGCTTTACGTAGATTATCAAATAATGATAATCTAAAATATCCTGTTTACACACGACCATTACATAATGGTTTACAATACAAATATGTTACAACAAAATAAGTTTCTTGAATGCAGTTTTTACACAATATCATACAAGCATGGACTCCAAATCTTGTCCTTATTTAAGTATGCGACAGCAGAAGCTCTTAATAATCACCTGAGAATAAACATGCTTAAAACGTCAACAAAAATGTTGGTGAATTATAGGTTTAACCTATATATATATCAAATCATAATAATAGACCACAAGATTTCATATTTCAATACACATCCCATACATAGAGATAAAAATCATTCATATGGTGAACACCTGGTAACCGACATTAACAAGATGCATATATAAGAATATCCCCATCATTCTGGGACACCCTTCGGATATGATATAAATTTTGAAGTACTAAAGCATCCGGTACTTTGGATGGGGTTTGTTAGGCCCAATAGATCTATCTTTAGAGTTCGCGTCAATTAGGGTGTCTGTTCCCTAATTCTTAGATTACCAGACTTAATAAAACGGTGATATTCGATTTCGATAATTCAACCATAGAATGTAGTTTCGATTACTTGTGTCTATATCGTAAAACATTTATAAAAGCAGCGCATGTATTCTCAGTCCCAAAAATATATAAAAAGGGAGTAATGAAAAACTCACTTTCACAGATTTTTACTTCGTCGGGAAGTAAGACTTGGCCACTGGTTGATTCACGAACCTATAACAATATATACATATATATCAAAGTATGTTCAAAATATATTTACAACACTTTTAATATATTTTGATGTTTTAAGTTTATTAAGTCAGCTGTCCTCGTTAGTAACCTACAACTAGTTGTCCACAGTTAGATGTACAGAAATAAATCGATAAATATCATCTTGAATCAATCCACGACCCAGTGTATACGTATCTCAGTATTGATCACAACTCAAACTATATATATTTTGGAATCAAACTCAACCCTGTATAGCTAACTCCAACATTCAAATATAGAGTGTCTATGGTTGTTCCGAAATATATATAGATGTGTCGACATGATAGGTCGAAACATTGTATACGTGTCTATGGTATCTCAAGATTACATAATATACAATACAAGTTGATTAAGTTATGGTTGGAATAGATTTGTTACCAATTTTCACGTAGCTAAAATGAGAAAAAATTATCCAATCTTGTTTTACCCATAACTTCTTCATTTTAAATCCATTTTGAGTGAATCAAATTGCTATGGTTTCATATTGAACTCTATTTTATGAATCTAAACAGAAAAAGTATATGTTTATAGTCGGAAAAATAAGTTACAAGTCGTTTTTGTAAAGGTAGTCATTTCAGTCGAAAGAACGACGTCTAGATGACCATTTTAGAAAACATACTTCCACTTTGAGTTTAACCATAATTTTTGGATATAGTTTCATGTTCATAATAAAAATCATTTTCTCAGAATAACAACTTTTAAATCAAAGTTTATCATAGTTTTTAATTAACTAACCCAAAACAGCCCGCGGTGTTACTACGACGGCGTAAATCCGGTTTTACGGTGTTTTTCGTGTTTCCAGGTTTTAAATCATTAAGTTAGCATATCATATAGATATAGAACATTTGTTTAGTTGATTTTAAAAGTCAAGTTAGAAGGATTAACTTTTCTTTGCGAATAAGTCTAGAATTAACTAAACTATGTTCTAGTGATTACAAGTTTAAACCTTCGAATAAGATAGCTTTATATGTATGAATCGAATGATGTTATGAACATCATTACTACCTTAAGTTCCTTGGATAAACCTACTGGAAAAAAGAAAAATGGATCTAGCTTCAACGGATTCTTGGATGGCTCGAAGTTCTTGAAGCAGAATCATGACACGGAAACAAGTTCAAGTAAGATCATCACTTGAAATAAGATTGTTATAGTTATAGAAATTGAACCAAAGTTTGAATATGATTATTACCTTGTATTAGAATGATAACCTACTGTAAGAAACAAAGATTTCTTGAGGTTGGATGATCACCTTACAAGATTGGAAGTGAGCTAGCAAACTTGAAAGTATTCTTGATTTTATGTAACTAGAACTTGTAGAATATATGAAGAACACTTAGAACTTGAAGATAGAACTTGAGAGAGATAAATTATATGAATAAAATTGAAGAATGAAAGTGTTTGTAGGTGTTTTTGGTCATTGGTGTATGGATTAGATATAAAGGATATGTAATTTTGTTTTCATGTAAATAAGTCATGAATGATTACTCATATTTTTGTAATTTTATGAGATATTTCATGCTAGTTGCCAAATGATGGTTCCCACATGTGTTAGGTGACTCACATGGGCTGCTAAGAGCTGATCATTGGAGTGTATATACCAATAGTACATACATCTAAAAGCTGTGTATTGTACGAGTACGAATACGGGTGCATACGAGTAGAATTGTTGATGAAACTGAACGAGGATGTAATTGTAAGCATTTTTGTTAAGTAGAAGTATTTTGATAAGTTTATTGAAGTCTTTCAAAAGTTTATAAATACATATTAAAACACTACATGTATATACATTTTAACTGAGTCGTTAAGTCATCGTTAGTCGTTACATGTAAGTGTTGTTTTGAAACCTTTAGGTTAACGATCTTGTTAAATGTTGTTAACCCAATGTTTATAATATCAAATGAGATTTTAAATTATTATATTATCATGATATTATCATGTATGAATAACTCTTAATATGATATATATACATTAAATGTCTTTACAACGATAATCGTTACATATATGTCTCGTTTAAAAATCATTAAGTTAGTAGTCTTGTTTTTACATATGTAGTTCATTGTTAATATACTTAATGATATGTTTACTTATCATAGTATCATGTTAACTATATATATATCCATATATATGTCATCATATAGTTTTTACAAGTTTTAACGTTCGTGAATCACCGGTCAACTTGGGTGGTCAATTGTCTATATGAAACATATTTCAATTAATCAAGTCTTAACAAGTTTGATTGCTTACCATGTTGAAAACATTTAATCATGTAAATATCAATCTCAATTAATATATATAAACATGGAAAAGTTCGGGTCACTACAGTACCTACCCGTTAAATAAATTTCGTCCCGAAATTTTAAGCTGTTGAAGGTGTTGACGAATCTTCTGGAAATAGATGCTGGTATTTCTTCTTCATCTGATCTCCATGCTCCCAGGTGAACTCGGGTCCTCTACGAGCATTCCATCGAACCTTAACAATTGGTATCTTATTTTGCTTAAGTCTTTTAACCTCACGATCCATTATTTCGACGGGTTCTTCGATGAATTGAAGCTTTTCGTTGATTTGGATTTCATCTAACGGAATAGTGTGATCTTCTTTAGCAAAACATTTCTTCAAATTCGAGACGTGGAAAGTGTTATGTACAGCCATGAGTTGTTGAGGTAACTCAAGTCGGTAAGCTACTGGTCCGACACGATCAATAATCTTGAATGGTCCAATATACCTTGGATTTAATTTACCTCGTTTACCAAATCGAACAACGCCTTTCCAAGGTGCAACTTTAAGCATGACCATCTCTCCAATTTCAAATTCTATATCTTTTCTTTTAATGTCAGCGTAGCTCTTTTGTCGACTTTGGGCGGTTTTCAACCGTTGTTGAATTTGGATGATCTTCTCGGTAGTTTCTTGTATAATCTCCGGTCCCGTAATCTGTCTATCCCCCACTTCACTCCAACAAATCGGAGACCTGCACTTTCTACCATAAAGTGCTTCAAACGGTGTCATCTCAATGCTTGAATGGTAGCTGTTGTTGTAGGAAAATTCTGCTAATGGTAGATGTCGATCCCAACTGTTTCTGAAATCAATAACACATGCTCGTAGCATGTCTTCAAGCGTTTGTATCGTCCTTTCACTCTGCCCATCAGTTTGTGGATGATAGGCAGTACTCATGTCTAGACGAGTTCCTAATGCTTGCTGTAATGTCTGCCAGAATCTTGAAATAAATCTGTCATCCCTATCAGAGATAATAGAGATTGGTATTCCATGTCTGGAGATGACTTCTTTCAAATACAGTCGTGCTAACTTCTCCATCTTGTCATCTTCTCTTATTGGCAGGAAGTGTGCTGATTTGGTGAGACGATCAACTATTACCCAAATAGTATCAAAACCACTTGCAGTCCTTGGCAATTTGGTGATGAAATCCATGGTAATGTTTTCCCATTTCCATTCCGGGATTTCGGGTTGTTGAAGTAGACATGATGGTTTCTGATGCTCAGCTTTGACCTTAGAACACGTCAAACATTCTCCTACGTATTTAGCAACATCGGCTTTCATACCCGGCCACCAAAAATGTTTCTTGAGATCCTTGTACATCTTCCCCGTTCCAGGATGTATTGAGTATCTGGTTTTATGAGCTTCTCTAAGTACCATTTCTCTCATATCTCGAAATTTTGGTACCCAAATCCTTTCAGCCCTATACCGAGTTCCGTCTTCCCGAATATTAAGATGCTTCTCCGATCCTTTGGGTATTTCATCCTTTAAATTTCCCTCTTTTAAAACTCCTTGTTGCGCCTCCTTTATTTGAGTAGTAATGTTATTATGAATCATTATATTCATAGATTTTACTCGAATGGGTTCTCTGTCCTTCCTGCTCAAGGCATCGGCTACCACATTTGCCTTCTCCGGGTGGTAACGAATCTCAAAGTCATAATCATTCAATAATTCAATCCACCTACGCTGCCTCATATTCAGTTGTTTCTGATTAAATATGTGTTGAAGACTTTTGTGGTCGGTATATATAATACTTTTGACCCCATATAAGTAGTGCCTCCAAGTCTTTAATGCAAAAACAACCGCGCCTAATTCCAAATCATGCGTCGTATAATTTTGTTCGTGAATCTTCAATTGTCTAGACGCATAAGCAATCACCTTCGTTCGTTGCATTAATACACAACCGAGACCTTGCTTTGATGCGTCACAATAAATCACAAAATCATCATTCCCTTCAGGCAATGACAATATAGGTGCCGTAGTTAGCTTTTTCTTCAATAACTGAAATGCTTTCTCTTATTCATCATTCCATTCAAATTTCTTTCCTTTATGCGTTAATGCAGTCAAGGGTTTTGCTATTCTGGAAAAGTCTTGGATGAACCTTCTGTAGTAACCAGCTAGTCCTAAAAACTGGCGTATGTGTTTCGGAGTTTTCGGGGTTTCCCACTTTTCAACAGTTTCTATCTTTGCCGGATCCACCTTAATACCTTCTTTGTTCACTATGTGACGCAGGAATTGAACTTCTTCCAACCAAAATGCACACTTTGAAAACTTTGCGTACAATTCTTCCTTCCTCAATACTTCTAACACCTTTCTCAAATGTTCACCATGTTCTTGGTCATTCTTTGAGTAAATAAGTATGTCATCAATGAAAACAATGACAAACTTGTCAAGGTATGGTCCACACACTCGGTTCATAAGGTCCATGAACACAGCTGGTGCATTAGTTAAACCAAACGGCATGACCATAAACTCGTAATGACCATAACGTGTTCTGAAAGCAGTCTTTGGAATATCATCTTCTTTCACCCGCATTTGATGATACCCGGAACATAAGTCAATCTTTGAATAAACAGACGAGCATTGTAGTTGATTAAATAAGTCGTCGATTCTCAGTAGTGGGTAGCGGTTCTTGATGGTAAGTTTGTTCAACTCTCGGTAGTCGATACACAACCTGAATGTACCATCTTTCTTCTTGACAAACAAAACAGGAGCTCCCCACGGTGATGTGCTTGGTCGAATGAAATCATGCTCTAAAAGTTCTTGTAATTGGCTTTGCAGTTCTTTCATCTCGCTGAGTGCGAGTCTGTAAGGAGCACGAGCTATTGGTGCAGCTCCTGGTACAAGATCTATTTGAAATTCAACGGATCGATGTGGGGGTAATCCCGATAATTCTTTCGGAAATACATCGGGAAATTCTTTTGTAATGGGAACATCATTGATGCTCTTTTCTTCAGTTTGTACTTTCTCGACGTGTGCTAGAACAGCATAGCAACCTTTTCTTATTAGTTTTTGTGCCTTCAAATTACTAATAAGATGTAGCTTCGTGTTGCCCTTTTCTCCGTACACCATTAAGGGTTTTCCTTTTTCTCGTATAATGCGAATTGCATTTTTGTAACAAACGATCTCTGCTTTCACTTCTTTCAACCAGTCCATACCGATTATCACATCAAAACTCCCTAAATCTACTGGTATCAAATCAATCTTAAATGTTTCGCTAACCAGTTTAATTTCTCGATTCTGACATATATTATCTGCTGAAATTAATTTACCATTTGCTAATTCAAGTAAAAATTTACTATCCAAAGGCGTCAATGGTGTGACGACACAGAAATTTCCGACCAAATTTAAACTTTAATCTTTATATTATTCCGACACGATAAGCAAAGTTTGTTAAGTTAAATCTCAAGAATTTTAAACTGTGTTCATACATTCATTATAGCCTCGACCAAATTCCGACGAGTTACGAACCGTTATATATAAATAGATATGTATATGTATATATATATTATAACTTAAGAATATTAATAAAGTATTAAACGTATAATACTTTACACGAATATATTTCTTTCAATATGATTTTCGACGAAATTAAAAAGAAATATATTAAATGATTGAATTATCAGAAACATTGAATTATGATTACAAGTCTCTGTTGAGAGGTCCACTATGATTTGAGAAAATCTATTCCTCTTAACGATATTCAGAATAATTTGTAAAGCTATTTATAAATAAAAACAAAAAGTGTCATTTACGAAAGTTAGACAAAAGTTAGTGGAGAATTGGTTTCCATAATATTCTATTAATCTATTTTCAAACGTACAAAGACGTTTTCAGTTTAAAAAGAACTTTATTATTAAAACGTATATAACATTTATAAATATCTAGAATCACTTTTGACAACTCATTACTTAACCAGTATAATAAATATAACGATATTTATATTTTATTTCATTAAATATATATAACGATTTAAATTAATATTATATATATTTATACGCGTATTATACATACATAGTTTTTATACTTTTACTATATTATAACTTTACCTTTACTTTACTTTTACTTTACTTTAACTTTAATAATTCACTTTAATAATTCATACTTTAATAATTCATACTTTAATAATTCACTTTAATAATTCATACTTTAATAATTCACTTTAATAATTCATACTTTAATAATTCACTTTAATAATTCATACTTTAATAATTCATTTTAATAATTCATACTTTAATAATTCACTTTAATAATTCAAAAATCTATTATAAATAGAATTCAATAGGTTTCATTATTTCATAGAAACTTGAAAATATATTTCTCTGAACTCTCTCAATCGATTTATATATATATATATATATATTTGCTCTGTATTATTTCAAGATATTATTAGTATACATAAATTATTACGACGGAGTGCTGTCCGAGTGATTTCAAAATAGTTTTTTTGAATGAGTCGAAGCTAAGGAAATTATGGGTTATAGCTATGGAGGTGATGGGTATGGTTCATGGGTATGCTCGTGAGGTCAATCTAGTGTTTATCATCTCCGTTGCGTCTACGTACTTTCTTGCAATATTGAATCTCAATATTGATACGTTCGTGAATCCGAGGCCAACCTTGCACTTGTTAAATGACGTTATATGTATTTTTACTACGAAATACAGTATTGTGAGTTTCATTTGCTCCCTTTTATGTATATTTTTGGGACTGAGAATACATGCGCTGTTTTTATAAATGTTTTACGAAATAGGCACAAGTACTAAAACTAATTCTACGTGGGTTTAAACCAGAAATATACCCTTAGCTTGGTAACATTAAACTACTTGTCTATGTACAGTAGGCGTGAATCCTAAAGATAGATCTATTGGGCCTGACAAACCCCATCCTGACTATGGGATGCTTTAGTACTTCGAGGTTATTTTAAACACACCTGATCTGGTGTACTTCAGAGGGTAAAACATGAATGTTAAGGCTTGTTACCGGGTGCCTACAAGTTATAGAATACTTTTATACACTTGCGAATGTACATATATTTATAAACGGAAATCTTGTGGTCTATTAATATATTGAAATGATTGTTATGATAAACCTATGAACTCACCAACCTTTTGGTTGACACTTTAAAGCATGTTTATTCTCAGGTATTAAAGAAATCTTCCGCTGTGCATTAGCTCATTTTAAGGATATTACTTGGAGTCATTCATGGCATATTTTGAAAGACATTGCATTCGAGTCATTGAGTTCATCAAGATTATTATTAAGCCAATTATAGTTGGATGTATTATGAAATGGTGTGCATGCCATCAACTTTCGTTGTAAAGAAAGTTTATCTTTTAAAAACGAATGCAATGTTTGTAAAATGTATCATATAGAGGTCAAATACCTCGCGATGTAATCAACTATTGTGAATCGTTTATAATGTATATGAACGGGTCCTTTCAGTTGGTATCAGAGCAGTGGTCTTAGCGAACCAGGTCTGCATTAGTGTGTCTAACTGATAGTCGTTAGGATGCATTAGTGAGTCTGGACTTCGACCGTGACTGCATGTCAAAAGTTTTGCTCATCATTTTTGTCGGAAATTACCTGCTTATCATTCTTAGTCTAGACACATCTTATTGCATTGATTGCATGAATAGTGTATAGACAAAATTCATAACTTAGCGTATCTGCTAATTCATATCTTAGCGTATCTGTTACTGTAAACTTTGCCTGACATATTCCGTAAATTCATCCGTAATCTACGAAACCTTTTGCTCTATATAATTAGAATACCACCCGATAGCCGGAAAATCATTTCATATTGAAAAATTCTTTATTCAATCGTACAAAATAGAATTCGTCATTAGTTCAAGTCCCTCGGATTCCAAAATGGAATCCCACTCAAGTTCCGAAAGCAGTGTGACCGGAATGGATCAACCAATTAGTCATCATCTATTCTGGATGAATTGGGGATGGGTTCGTAGCCTCCTTAATCATTGGAGACAAGAAGAAGGTGATCCCTTCCATCCACCACATTACCCTCTTGGCGAATAACCTGAAGCACTTACCGGCGAACCTATCCGAAACACTATTTTCTCTCTTATTTCTAGAGTATCTCGTCACGATTACATACTACACCAAATTCTAGATTTTATTTATCCGCTCGTCCGAACCGACAATCACCCCGGTGTAATAGAAGAAGTCAACGAGCTTCGCGCTCGGGTAGTGGCTTTGGAGAATATGGTGCAAAGGTTACAAACACCAGCAGCAGCACCAGCAGCATAAATAGTACCACCATCAGCAACACCAACAGTACCATCACCACCACCAACAACAACATCCACATCCCACACCGCGACATCACAATCTGTATCTCAAACATCAACGTCATACGCCTTGTAAATATCCAGGAATATCAACAACAACAAACGATGAAGTAATAATTCATAAACTTCATTGAAGAGATATCTCTGCGGCAGTTATGTAATCTCCAAAATCTTAGAGATTATTTAATTCTGACCGTAAATCGGATGAGTGAACGGAGATGGTAGAGTAGAAACTTTGATCGAAAATGGTGTACGATTTACAAGCTAGAATTGTTTTACCAACAGCATCAACAGAATCGTAGCATCATCAACACAATCAGTGCCGTCAGAATCGTCAGAATCAACAGCACCTGTAACATCACAAACTCTGTCAGTTCAAGAATCGTTGTGGACATCATTACGAATCAACAACAAATATATTGTATCAACGAGTTATGAAGTATTAACTCATTCCCAATCGAAAGATTTATATGTATATTTTATATGTATAAATTTTTAAACCATAATAAATCTTCCCGTACTAAGCTATTATGTGTGAATCTTAACTACTCAGTTAATTCATATTACAAATATGCAATGATGTACGTCCTTCGTCCGCAACTTAACCATCGTTAATTACAATCTCTGTCTCAATTCAATAAAAATCCAATTCATAATAAATCAAGTGTATTATTCGAATATATGTTTGATTTTACACTTTCATCATCGATGTACTCGAAACTTTTCAAATAACATCATTCGTACCTTGCGAAGTTCACAAGAATTTCACGAAAACCAACAAATAACAAAGTAATGATTCATAATTTCAATATTATTGAAGAAATACTTATGCAATTTATAAAGTTTTAGGGATTACTCAATTCTAGTTCCAACCATAAAACAAATGAGTTTAATTTAATATTAACTCATTAAATCTATATTACATCTAAAGAAAATATACACATATATTTTCATAAAGACTGTAATAAACTTCTTTTGTACAAAATATTAATTGTGAAATTTTTTTTAACGGGTAGGTAATACCCGAGAGATATATAAATTCACAATTAATATATTACATTTTTCGAAACTGATTCAGCAATCATCAACTATACTCACTACTTTCACAACAATATCCATTCTTTCATATAAATCAAAACAATCATACTCATTCAAATTCAATTACATATTCTGATTTTGAAATCGCATAATTCAATTCGAAATATCACCAGTATCATCACTCTTAGATTCTTATATCTTTCAAAGCTATACTTTGACTTCAAAACTATGTTAGAACATCATATGTATTAACGATTACAATATGTGCTCAAAGCCTTCGAAATTCCTGGAGACACTTCAACTAAGGAACAATCGAGATGATGATCCAACCACATGTTACCCACAGTTATACACCTGAAAAACTCTCAAAACCCAAGTTATAGTTCGACACGTATCCGTGTTAGACCCTTTGGCATTTACTAGCTAAAATAACTTTTCAATTCCATTTCAAAATAGACAGTTTTGTCACAGCTCCAGCAAGTCAACTTCGACTTCTCAATCAAAACAGTCTTATTATAACCTCGATAGATACGTTGCCCTTTCGCCAACGTTACCGGGGAATCGTTTATATTAACCACATTAGCAATAAACTTACCAACAACTTCACTGATCTTTGACTTTCAAAAAAAAAATCATTATAATTATCGAAACCCTATCATATACTCATTCGTACCTTATAACAAGAATTGCCATACCAATTATTGAGAATCAGCAATCAGTATTTTGAAACCTCGCAGCATGTCTACATCAACAATTACATATACACACAACGTCTACCTCCAAGACTTACATTCTTTGAATGAGAAATTTCTGAAAAACACCCTAAACTGCGAACCAGTTCTTTAAATTTTGAAAAATGCTGATGTAGCAGCAAAAACTGTAAACGAACTTAACAGTAAAAAGTTGGATGATAAAGGATAGTATATTGGCAAAGCTCAGAAAAAGAGAAGCTTTGGAACTGGAAAACGGATTGAGCAAAGTATGAAGGAGGCTGTGGACAAATCACAAAGGCTGAACCTGCCTTCAAAGAATCCAAATGATTCAGTACTTACTGAAGTCATTAACGAATACCTTGCTCCTGACTCTAAACCCCTGCTGACAATATCCTTCATCATCCTCTGATATTAGACATTCTAAGATATCATCGTATCTTTCATTATAAGTATCATCCATACTTCTGAAGATATTTTTATAATTATTCTTATCGGAAATCATTTACCTCTTCGCGCTATCTGTATTATATCATAAAAGAAACTATTTTAGTTTCTAAATTCTGAAACATTCGAGTTTAAAATAGGAATATTCTCGAAGAAGTGTTGGGAGCTGAAGCATAAGTTAGTATAATATAATGACACTTGATCAACGTGATTATATTACAGTAATTCATACTGAGTTTCTAAATGGAACATGATGATTCACAGATCATAACATCATCATGTGCTATGTTACACGACTCTTGTATTCTCTTTGATCTCTAAATATCAAGAAAATATTTCTTGATGATTCGGCCTTTTCCGAGGTATTCTGGTAAGTTGACAAGTCAAGATCGTGCCATTACAATTTCCTTCCTAGAACATTAACAATGTTCATCCGAAATTTATATCTGCGAATTCTGGACCATTACAAGCGGTGCTTAATCACAAGAAGAAGAAACGAAAGAATAAAGCTCCGAACTAGAAATGGGAGTATAAATCATAGCAAATAGAAGAGAGCATTAACTGTGGATGACAATGATTATAGAAGAAGCAAGGACTTTGAAATATAAGGGAAGATATAAAACCCAACAACAACCCAGAAATCACAAACCGTATATATCAATGCATATAGCAATATAAAGACACGGGAGAACTAAAAACACTATAAAACCAAGAGTATAGTAGAAGTAAATGGATTCTTCCGGAGGCAGATGAAAAAGAAGAGCGACAGATATGAAAGTGAGGAGTATATCAAGAATCAGCACTGGATGAAGCATATTGACAAATACTTTAAAATATGAGTTGAGAAGGTGTGAGTTGTAAGAAAACAAATGAGGTGAATTTATAGTGAAATATCCGACAGAGAAATCAAAATGGATTATCGCATTAATTCGAAGAGGATCATAATTTCCTTAATTGTCGAATAATCAAATCCAATATAGATTACAAAGATTTTCTTTTCGGAGATCAATCGCGATGACGTCAAAAGATACGACGAATCACTATTATCTTATTTCATTTATTTTCGATAAATTCACTCAGACGCTTCGAGTAATCGAATTATTTTAACCATTCTTCTTGAACATGATAAAACTCTATAATCGTTATAATAACATTCTCATTGTTAGTCATGACGACCTCTATCAAATTTCGGGGACGAAATTTCTTTAACGGGTAGGTACTGTGACGACCCAGAAATTTCCGACCAAATTTAAACTTTAATCTTTATATTATTCTGACACGATAAGCAAAGTTTGTTAAGTTAAATCTCAAGAATTTTAAACTGTGTTCATACATTCATTATAGCCTCGACCAAATTCCGACGAGTCACGAACCGTTATATATAAATAGATATGTATATGTATATATATATTATAACTTAAGAATATTAATTAAGTATTAAACGTATAATACTTTACACGAATGTATTTCTTTCAATATGATTTTCGACGAAATTAAAAAGAAATATATTAAATGATTGAATTATCAGAAACATTGAATTATGATTACAAGTCTCTGTTGAGAGGTCCACTATGATTTGAGAAAATCTATTCCTCTTAACGATATTCAGAATAATTTGTAAAGCTATTTATAAATAAAAACAAAAAGTGTCATTTACGAAAGTTACACAAAAGTTAGTGGAGAATTGGTTTCCATAATATTCTATTAATCTATTTTCAAACGTACAAAGACGTTTTCAGTTTAAAAAGAACTTTATTATTAAAACGTATATAACATTTATAAATATCTAGAATCACTTTTGACAACTCATTACTTAACCAGTATAATAAATATAACGATATTTATATTTTATTTCATTAAATATATATAACGATTTAAATTAATATTATATATATTTATACGCGTATTATACATACATAGTTTTTATACTTTTACTATACTTTAACTTTACCTTTACTTTACTTTTACTTTACTTTAACTTTAATAATTCACTTTAATAATTCACTTTAATAATTCATACTTTAATAATTCATACTTTAATAATTCACTTTATTAATTCATACTTTAATAATTCACTTTAATAATTCATACTTTAATAATTCACTTTAATAATTCATACTTTAATAATTCACTTTAATAATTCATACTTTAATAATTCACTTTAATAATTCAAAATTCTATTATAAATAGAATTCAATAGGTTTCATTATTTCATAGAAACTTGAAAATATATTTCTCTAAACTCTCTCAATCGATTTATATATATATATATATATATATATATATATATATATATATATATATATATATATATATATATATATATATATATATATTTGCTCTGTATTTTTTCAAGATATTATTAGTATACATAAAATATTACGACGGAGTGCTGTCCGAGTGATTTCAAAATAGTTTTTTTTTTTAATGAGTCGAAGCTAAGGAAATTATGGGTTATAGCTATGGAGGTGATGGGTATGGTTCATGGGTATGCTCGTGAGGTCAATCTAGTGTTTATCATCTCCGTTGCGTCTACGTACTTTCTTGCAATATTGAATCTCAATATTGATACGTTCGTGAATCCGAGGCCAACCTTGCACTTGTTAAATGACGTTATATGTATTTTTACTACAAAATACAGTATTGTGAGTTTCATTTGCTCCCTTTTATATATATTTTTGGGACTGAGAATACATGCGCTGTTTTTATAAATGTTTTACGAAATAGGCACAAGTACTAAAACTAATTCTACGTGGGTTTAAACCAGAAATATACCCTTAGCTTGGTAACATTAAACTACTTGTCTATGTACGGTAGGCGCGAATCCTAAAGATAGATCTATTGGGCCTGACAAACCCCATCCTGACTATGGGATGCTTTAGTACTTCGAGGTTATTTTAAACACACATGATCTGGTGTACTTCAGAGGGTAAAACATGAATGTTAAGGCTTGTTACCGGGTGCCTACAACTTATAGAATACTTTTATACACTTGCGAATGTACATATATTTATAAACGGAAATCTTGTGGTCTATTAATATATTGAAATGATTGTTATGATAAACCTATGAACTCACCAACCTTTTGGTTGACACTTTAAAGCATGTTTATTCTCATGTATTAAAGAAATCTTCCGCTGTGCATTAGCTCATTTTAAGGATATTACTTGGAGTCATTCATGGCATATTTTGAAAGACATTGCATTCGAGTCATTGAGTTCATCAAGATTATTATTAAGCCAATTATAGTTGGATGTATTATGAAATGGTGTGCATGCCATCAACTTTCGTTGTAAAGAAAGTTTATCTTTTAAAAACGAATGCAATTTTTGTAAAATGTATCATATAGAGGTCAAATACCTCGCGATGTAATCAACTATTGTGAATCGTTTATAATGTATATGAACGGGTCCTTTCAAATGGACAACTTAATTTAGCACAAAAATCTCTACTCATATAGCTTCTATCCGCACTCGAATCAAATAAAACGTAAGCAGATTTATTGTCAATAAGAAACGTACCCGTAACAAGCTCCGGGTCTTCCTGTGCCTCTGCCGCATTAATATTGAAAACTCTTCCGCGGCCTTGTCCATTTGTGTTCTCCTGGTTCGGGCAATTTCTAATAATGTGGCCCGGTTTTCCACATTTATAACAAACTACATTGGCATAACTTGCTCCGACACTACTTGCTCCGCCATTACTCGTTCTGACACCATTTGTTCATTTCGTTCTATTAAACCCTGGTCCGTAGACCTCACACTTCGCCGCGCTATGACCATTTCTTTTACACTTGTTGCAAAATTTGGTGCAGAACCCCGAGTGATACTTTTCACACCTTTGGCATAGCTGCTTCTGATTGTTGTTGTTGTTGCGGTTATTATTGTTATTGGGATGATTGTTGTAGTTGTTGTTGTTGTTGTTGTTGTTGTTGTTGTTGGGCCGTTTGTTGTAGTTGCGATTGATGTTGCGATTGTTGGGATAATTGTTGCGATTATTGTTGTAATTGCTGTTGTTGTTGTATTGGTGATTCTTATCACCGTTTTCCTCCCACTTTCTTTTGACTTGCTTCACATTGGCCTCTTCAGCAGTCTGTTCTTTAATTCTTTCTTCAATCTGGTTCACTAGTTTGTGAGCCATTCTACATGCCTGTTGTATGGAGGCGGGCTCGTGTGAACTTATATCTTCTTGGATTCTTTCCGGTAATCCTTTCAAAAACGCATCGATCTTCTCTTCCTCATCTTCGAATGCTCTCGGACACAATAGGCACAATTCTATGAATCGTCTTTCGTACGTGGTAATATCAAATCCTTGGGTTCGTAACCCTCTAAGTTCTGTCTTGAGCTTATTGACCTCGGTTCTGGGACGGTACTTCTCGTTCATCAAGTGCTTGAATGCTAACCACGGTAGTGCGTACGCATCGTCTTGTCCCACTTGCTCTAGATAGGTATTCCACCATGTTAACGCAGAACATGTGAAGGTATGTGTAGCGTACTTCACTTTGTCCTCTTCAGTACACTTACTTATGGCAAACACCGATTCGACCTTCTCGGTCCACCGTTTCAATCCGATCGGTCCTTCGGTTCCATCAAATTCCAAAGGTTTGCAGGCAGTGAATTCTTTGTAGGTGCATCCTACACGATTTCCTGTACTGCTAGATCCAAGGTTATTGTTGGTATGTAGCGCAGCCTGTACTGCGGCTATGTTTGAAGCTAGAAAAGTACGGAATTCCTCTTCATTCATATTCACGGTGCGTCGAGTAGTCGGTGCCATTTCCTTCAAAATAGTCAAATGGAACAAGTTAATCATACAGAATATTAAGAGTAGTTAATAGTATTTCGTAGCATAATATGAACTCATTTATAAAAGCTTTTTCTTCATATTAGCGTTTTATAAGTTTAAATTCGGGTAGTACCTACCCGTTAAGTTCATACTTAGTAGCTAATATACAATTCAACTACTACAATTCTATATGAAAAACTGATTATAATAATATTTCGCGTTCAAACTTTTACACAATATTTTACAAACTTACAATACCGCTTATTTTACATATAGCATGAAATATAGCACACAATAAATTTGATACAAGATGGTTGTGAAGATAATTCTAGCTAGTACACAAGTTGTTCAGCAAAGGCAATAAAGACACGTAATTCATACGTCCAGAAACAAGTCATGCATTCTGGTTTTACTAGGATTACTTCCCATCCTTGGTCTTGTGGAACATAACCGTTATGGCAGTTGATAAGACAGCGTGTTGTAACGTCGTCAAAGGGACGAGGGTTACGTAATGTCCAACAGTCTCGTAACAATCTAAAAACCTCATTTCTTACCCCAATTACCGACTCCGTCACTTGTGGGAACGTTTTGTTTAATAGTTGTAGCCCGATGTTCTTGTTCTCACTTTGGTGAGAAGCGAACATTACTAATCCGTAAGCATAACATGCTTCTTTATGTTGCATGTTAGCCGCTTTTTCTAAATCACGAAGTCCAATATTCGGATATATTGAGTCAAAATAATTTCTTAACCCATTGCGTAAAATAGCATTTGGGTTCCCCGCAATATATGCGTCAAAGTAAACACATCGTAACTTATGGATTTCCCAATGTGATATCCCCCATCTTTCAAACGAAAGCCTTTTATAAACCAAGGCATTCTTGGAACGTTCTTCGAATGTCTTACAAACTGATCTCACCTTAAATAGTTATGTCGAAGAATTCTGACCGACTCTAGACAAGATTTCATCAATCATGTCTCCGGGTAGGTCTCTTAAAATATTGGGTTGTCTATCCATTTTGTGTTTTTATACTGTAAAATAGACAAGAGTTAGATTCATAAAAAAAATACTTATTAATACAAGCAATTTTTACATATATCATAAAGCATAAGCACACTATATTACATATATTACACCACACGAATACAACTATCTTATTCCGACTCGCTTGTTTCTTCTTCTTCGGTTTTGGTTCGTTTTGCCAAGTTTCTAAGGATATATGATGTTCCCCTAATACGAGCCGTCATTTTCCACATTGGTTTAGAAAAACTTGGTAGTTTAGAGGTTCCCGGGTCATTGTTACAACTTAAGGACTTCGGGGGTTGACGATACATATAAAGTTCATCGGGGTTGGAATTAGATTTCTCTATTTTTATGCCCTTTCCCTTATTATTTTCTTTTGCCTTTTTAAATTCAGTTGGGGTAATTTCTATAACATCATCGGAATTCTCGTCGGAATCCGATTCATCGGAGAATTGGTAATCCTCCCAATATTTTGCTTCATTGGCGGAAACACCATTTACCATAATTAACCTTGGTCGGTTGGTTGAGGATTTTCTTTTACTTAACCGTTTTATTATTTCCCCCACCGGTTCTATTTCTTCATCCGGTTCCGATTCTTCTTCCGGTTCCGATTCTTCTTCCGGTTCCGACTCTTCTTCCGGTTCCTCTTCGGGAACTTGTGAATCAGTCCACGAATCATTCCAATTTACATTTGACTCTTCATTATTATTAGGTGAGTCAATGGTACTTATTCTAGAGGTAGACATCTATCACATAATATCAAACGCGTTAAGAGATTAATATATCACATAATATTCACATGTTAAAAATATATAGTTTCCAACAAAATTTGTTAAGCAATCATTTTTCAAGTAAACACGGTCGAAGTCCAGACTCACTAATGCATCCTAACAAACTCGATAAGACACACTAATGCAAAATTCTGGTTCTCTAAGACCAACGCTTGGATACCAACTGAAATGTCCCGTTCTTATTGATTAAAAACGTTCCATATTAATTGATTTCGTTGTGAGGTTTTGACCTCTATATGAGACGTTTTTTAAAGACTGCATTTAATACACATCCCATACATAGAGATAAAAATCATTCATATGGTGAACACCTGGTAACCGACATTAACAAGATGCATATATAAGAATATCCCCATCATTTCGGGACACCCTTCGGATATGATATAAATTTCGAAGTACTAAAGCATCCGGTACTTTGGATGAGGTTTGTTAGGCCCAATAGATCTATCTTTAGAGTTCGCGTCAATTAGGGTGTCTGTTCCCTAATTCTTAGATTACCAGACTTAATAAAAGGGTGATATTCGATTTCGATAATTCAACCATAGAATGTAGTTTCGATTACTTGTGTCTATATCGTAAAACATTTATAAAAGCAGCGCATGTATTCTCAGTCCCAAAAATATATAAGAAGGGAGTAATGAAAAACTCACTTTCACATATTTTTATTTCGTCGGGAAGTAAGACTTGGCCACTGGTTGATTCACGAACCTATAACAATATATACATATATATCAAAGTATGTTCAAAATATATTTACAACACTTTTAATATATTTTGATGTTTTAAGTTTATTAAGTTAGCTGTCCTCGTTAGTAACCTACAACTAGTTGTCCACAGTTAGATGTACAGAAATAAATCGATAAATATTATCTTGAATCAATCCACGACCCAGTGTATACGTATCTTAGTATTGATCACAACTCAAACTATATATATTTTGGAATCAACCTCAACCCTGTATAGCTAACTCCAACATTCACATATAGAGTGTCTATGGTTGTTCCGAAATATATATAGATGTGTCAACATGATAGGTCGAAACATTGTATACGTGTCTATGGTATCTCAAGATTACATAATATACAATACAAGTTGATTAAGTTATGGTTGGAATAGATTTGTTACCAATTTTCACGTAGCTAAAATGAGAAAAAATTATCCAATCTTGTTTTACCCATAACTTCTTCATTTTAAATCCATTTTGAGTGAATCAAATTGCTATGGTTTCATATTGAACTCTATTTTATGAATCTAAACAGAAAAAGTATAGGTTTATAGTCGTAAAAATAAGTTACAAGTCGTTTTTGTAAAGGTAGTCATTTCAGTCGAAAGAACGACGTCTAGATGACCATTTTAGAAAACATACTTCCACTTTGAGTTTAACCATAATTTTTGGATATAGTTTCATGTTCATAATAAAAATCATTTTCTCAGAATAACAACATTTAAATCAAAGTTTATCATAGTTTTTAATTAACTAACCCAAAACAGCCTGCGGTGTTACTACGACGGCGTAAATCCGGTTTTACGGTGTTTTTCGTGTTTTCAGGTTTTAAATCATTAAGTTAGCATATCATATAGATATATAACATGTGTTTAGTTGATTTTAAAAGTCAAGTTAGAAGGATTAACTTTTATTTGCGAACAAGTTTAGAATTAATTAAACTATGTTCTAGTGATTACAAGTTTAAACCTTCGAATAAGATAGCTTTATATGTATGAATCGATTGATGTTATGAACATCATTACTCCCTTAAGTTCCTTGGATAAACCTACTGGAAAAGATAAAAATGGATCTAGCTTCAACGGATTCTTGGATGGCTCGAAGTTTTTGAAGCAGAATCATGACACGAAAACAAGTTCAAGTAAGATCATCACTTGAAATAAGATTGTTATAGTTATAGAAATTGAACCAAAGTTTGAATATGATTATTACCTTATATTAGAATGATAACCTACTGTAAGAAAAAAAGATTTCTTGAGGTTGGATGATCACCTTACAAGATTGGAAGTGAGCTAGCAAACTTGAAAGTATTCTTGATTTTATGTAACTAGAACTTGTGGAATATAAGAAGAACACTTAGAACTTGAAGATAGAACTTGAGAGAGATCAATTAGATGAATAAAATTGAAGAATGAAAGTGTTTGTAGGTGTTTTTGGTCGTTGGTGTATGGATTAGATATAAAGGATATGTAATTTTGTTTTCATGTAAATAAGTCATGAATGATTACTCATATTTTTGTAATTTTATGACATATTTCATGCTAGTTGCCAAATGATGGTTCCCACATGTGTTAGGTGACTCACATGGGCTGCTAAGATCTGATCATTGGAGTGTATGTATCAATAGTACATACATCTAAAAGCTGTGTATTGTACGAGTACGAATACGGGTGCATACGAGTAGAATTGTTGATGAAACTGAACGAGGATGTAATTGTAAGCATTTTTGTTAAGTAGAAGTATTTTGATAAGTGTATTGAAGTCTTTCAAAAGTGTATAAATACATATTAAAACACTACATGTATATACATTTTAACTGAGTCGTTAAGTCATCGTTAGTCGTTACATGTAAGTGTTGTTTTGAAACCTTTAGGTTAACGATCTTGTTAAATGTTGTTAACCCAATGTTTATAATATCAAATTAGATTTTAAATTATTATATTATCATGATATTATCATGTATGAATATCTCTTAATATGATATATATACATTAAATGTCTTTACAACGATAATCGTTACATATATGTCTCGTTTAAAAATCATTAAGTTAGTAGTCTTGTTTTTACATATGTAGTTCATTGTTAATATACTTAATGATATGTTTACTTATCATAGTATCATGTTAACTATATATATATCCATATATATATCATCATATAGTTTTTACAAGTTTTAACGTTCGTGAATCACCGGTCAACTTGGGTGGTCAATTGTCTATATGAAACATATTTCAATTAATCAAGTCTTAACAAGTTTGATTGCTTAACATGTTGAAAACATTTAATCATGTAAATATCAATCTCAGTTAATATATATAAACATGGAAATGTTCGGGTCACTACATAACCTATATATATCAAATCATAATAATAGACCACAAGATTTCATATTTCAATACACATCCCATACATAGAGATAAAAATCATTCATATGGTGAACACCTGGTAACCGACATTAACAAGATGCATATATAAGAATATCCCCATCATTCCGGGACACCCTTCGGATATGATATAAATTTCGAAGTACTAAAGCATCCGGTACTTTGGATGGGGTTTGTTAGGCCCAATAGATCTATCTTTAGGATTCGTGTCAATTAGGGTGTCTGTTCCCTAATTCTTAGATTACCAGACTTAATAAAAAGGGGCATATTCGATTTCGATAATTCAACCATAGAATGTAGTTTCACGTACTTGTGTCTATTTTGTAAATTATTTATAAAACCTGCATGTATTCTCATCCCAAAAATATTAGATTTTAAAAGTGGGACTATAACTCACTTTCACAGATTTTTACTTCGTCGGGAAGTAAGACTTGGCCACTGGTTGATTCACGAACCTATAACAATATATACATATATATCAAAGTATGTTCAAAATATATTTACAACACTTTTAATATATTTTGATGTTTTAAGTTTATTAAGTCAGCTGTCCTCGTTAGTAACCTACAACTAGTTGTCCACAGTTAGATGTACAGAAATAAATCGATAAATATTATCTTGAATCAATCCACGACCCAGTGTATACGTATCTCAGTATTGATCACAACTCAAACTATATATATTTTGGAATCAACCTCAACCCTGTATAGCTAACTCCAACATTCACATATAGAGTGTCTATGGTTGTTCCGAAATATATATAGATGTGTCGACATGATAGGTCAAAACATTGTATACGTGTCTATGGTATCTCAAGATTACATAATATACAATACAATTGATTAAGTTATGGTTAGAATAGATTTGTTACCAATTTTCACGTAGCTAAAATGAGAAAAATTATCCAATCTTGTTTTACCCATAACTTCTTCATTTTAAATCCGTTCTGAGTGAATCAAATTGCTATGGTTTCATATTGAACTCTATTTTATGAATCTATACATAAAAAGTATAGGTTTATAGTCAGAAAAATAAGTTACAAGTCGTTTTTGTAAAGGTAGTCATTTCAGTCGAAAGAACGACGTCTAGATGACCATTTTAGAAAACATACTTCCACTTTGAGTTTAACCATAATTTTTGGATATAGTTTCATGTTCATAATAAAAATCATTTTCTCGAAATAACAACTTTTAAATCAAAGTTTATCATAGTTTTTAATTAACTAACCCAAAACAGCCCGCGGTGTTACTACGACGGCGTAAATCCGGTTTTACGGTGTTTTTCGTGTTTCCAGGTTTTAAATCATTAAGTTAGCATATAATATAGATATAGAACATGTGTTTAGTTTATTTTAAAATTCAAGTTAGAAGGATTAACTTTTGTTTGCGAACAAGTTTAGAATTAACTAAACTATGTTCTAGTGATTACAAGTTTAAACCTTCGAATAAGATAGCTTTATATGTATGAATAGAATGATGTTATGAACATCATTACTACCTTAAGTTCCTTGGATAAACCTACTAAAAAAGAGAAAAATGGATGTAGCTTCAACGGATCCTTGGATGGCTCGAAGTTCTTGAAGCAGAATCATGACACGAAAACAAGTTCAAGTAAGATCATCACTTGAAATAAGATTGTTATAGTTATAGAAATTGAACCAAAGTTTGAATATGATTATTACCTTGTATTAGAATGATAACCTACTGTAAGAAATAAAGATTTCTTGAGGTTGGATGATCACCTTACAAGATTGGAAGTGAGCTAGCAAACTTGACAGTATTCTTGATTTTATGTAACTAGAACTTGTAAAATATATGAAGAACACTTAGAACTTGAAGATAGAACTTGAGAGAGATCAATTAGATGAAGAAAATTGAAGAATGAAAGTGTTTGTAGGTGTTTTTGGTCGTTGGTGTATGGATTAGATATAAAGGATATGTAATTTTGTTTTCATGTAAATAAGTCATGAATGATTACTCATATTTTTGTAATTTTATGAGATATTTCATGCTAGTTGCCAAATGATGGTTCCCACATGTGTTAGGTGACTCACATGGGCTGCTAAGAGCTAATCATTGGAGTGTATATACCAATAGTACATACATCTAAAAGCTGTGTATTGTACGAGTACGAATACGGGTGCATACGAGTAGAATTGTTGATGAAACTGAACGAGGATGTAATTGTAAGCATTTTTGTTAAGTAGAAGTATTTTGATAAGTATTTTGAAGTCTTTCAAAAGTGTATAAATACATATTAAAACACTACATGTATATACATTTTAACTGAGTCGTTAAGTCATCGTTAGTCGTTACATGTAAGTGTTGTTTTGAAACCTTTAGGTTAACGATCTTGTTAAATGTTGTTAACCCAATGTTTATAATATCAAATGAGATTTTAAATTATTATATTATCATGATATTATCATGTATGAATATCTCTTAATATGATATATATACATTAAATGTCTTTACAACGATAATCGTTACATATATGTCTCGTTTAAAAATCATTAAGTTAGTAGTCTTGTTTTTACATATGTAGTTCATTGTTAATATACTTAATGATATGTTTACTTATCATAGTATCATGTTAACTATATATATATCCATATATATGTCATCATATAGTTTTTACAAGTTTTAACGTTCGTGAATCACCGGTCAACTTGGGTGGTCAATTGTCTATATGAAACATATTTCAATTAATCAAGTCTTAACAAGTTTGATTGCTTAACATGTTGGAAACATTTAATCATGTAAATATCAATCTCAATTAATATATATAAACATGGAAAAGTTCGGGTCACTACATATTATACATGTATTCTAATATATTATGTAATCTTGGGATACCATAGACACGTATGCAAATGTTTTGACATATCATATCGACCCATGTATATATATTATTTGGAACAACCATAGACACTCTATATGCAGTAATGTTGGAGTTAGCTATACAGGGTTGAGGTTGATTCCAAAAATATATATACTTTGAGTTGTGATCTAGCCTGAGACGTGTATACACTGGGTCGTGGATTGATTCAAGATAATATATATCGATTTATTTCTGTACATCTAACTGTGGACAACTAGTTGTAGGTTACTAACGAGGACAGCTGACTTAATAAACTTAAAACATCAAAATGTATTAAAAGTGTTGTAAATATATTTTGAACATACTTTGATATATATGTACATATTTGTTATAGGTTCGTGAATCGACCAGTGGTCAAGTCTTACTTCCCGACGAAGTAAAAATCTGTGAAAGTGAGTTATAGTCCCACTTTTAAAATCTAATATTTTGGGATGAAAATACATGCAGTTTTATAAATGTTTTACGAAATAGACACAAATAATTGAAACTACATTATATGAGTGAATGATCGAAGCCGAATATGCCCCTTTTGCTTGGTAACCTAAGAATTAGTAAACCGATCTACTAATTGACGCGAATCCTAAAGATAGATCTATTGGGCCTAACGAAACCCATCCAAAGTACCAGATGCTTTAGTACTTCGAATTCATTTTTATCATGTCCGAAGGATTTCTCGGAATGATAGGGGATATTCTTATATGCATCTTGTTAATGTCGGTTACCAGGTGTTCACCATATGAATGAATTTTATCTCTATGCATGGGATGTATATTGAAATATGAAATCTTGTGGTCTATTATTATGATTTGATAATATATAGATTAAACATATAACTCACCAACATTTTTGTTGACGTTTTAAGCATGTTTATTCTCAGGTGATTATTAAGAGCTTCCGTTGTTGCATACTAAAATAAGGACAAGATTTGGAGTCCATGCTTGTATGATATTATGTAAAAACTGCATTCAAGAAACTTATTTTTGATGTAATATGTTCTTATTGTAAACCATTATGTAATGGTCGTGTGTAAACGGTATATTTTAGATTATCATTATTTGATAATCTACGTAATGCTTTTTAAACCTTTATCGATAAAATAAAGGTTATGGTTGTTTTAAAAACGAATGCAGTCTTTGAAAAACGTCTCATATAGAGGTCAAAACCTCGCGACGAAATCAATTAATATGGAACGTTTATAATCAATATAAACGGGACATTTCAAACATCACTTATCCAGCTCTCTCCCCCTTTTGTCGAAGCAAAAAGGTTAGCTCCCCCTGGAACTCAGCTCGCCCTAAGACAAATGCTCCCCCTTGAACCGTAAACGGTGGAAAGTAACAACCACAACATATAAAACCACACATATTTTATTCACTAAAGAGAATAAGTCACTACACCACTTATTATGCATCAAACAAAAGTATAGATGAGATTTAAGAGTCGTGATCAGAGAGGTGAAGATTTTCTCTAAAGATGTTCTCAAGTTCGTTTAATTTTCGACCAATTTTCAGAATGTTTCCATGAATTACCTGTTTTTTCCCTTAGGTGATAGAGAGCAAAAGTTAGAGGGATATTCGAGTAACTGTTCATGGACCTGTGTGGTCAAAGCTCTACATATTGTGTTTAGGCCCGTGTTCAGTTAGGGGTAGTATCGGGAATTTTGTTTTGAGTCCAGACTTATTGACTTATAATTAGATTAATGGTGTAGATTAAGGGGTAGTGGTTGTCATTTCATTAATCTAATGGTGGAGATTACAAGTTGAATTTAATGATATCTACTTTCTTTTAATTAATGTATAAAGAGATTCTTCTAATAAAATATTTTTTGTTTTTGAAAAGCAAACAATTATAGTATACCAATAAAGAGCGAAATAAAATAATTTACTAATATATCCTAATCTATGTGTCTTCAATAAGAAATATATGATTATTTGATTTATTATTGAAATATATGATTATTTGATTTATTATAAGTTTACCAGAGCGAATAATATTTTCTAAAATAATTCCAGCCATAATGTAGGGAGTGTATATTGTATTAAAATAATTATTATAAATTTATAATGACCGATTTATAGTTTTAATTCTTTTTCATATTCTATAGCTAAGTGATTTTTATAACACTATTTTTGATATATCTACCTAAATTTAATATACTGTACTTAAATGATATGTTACATAATTTTTTTTATCAGAAATTATTAAAGAATATTTTTAAAAAGAAGAATGAAATAATAGTGGATTTATTAAAAAAATAATAATAATTTCCCATTCTATAACCGAGAGAACATAAATATAAATAAATACTAGTAGTTTAATACCCGCAACTTTGCGGGTTCTGAACTGAAAATTAGTAATTGGTTTCGTCATAATGGTAACATGAATATATACAAAAGACAGTGCGCGAGAAACATATAATCAACATTCTAATACATATAACCCAAATTGCTTACCGAGTTAATGTGCCGAATAGTAACATCAGTAACGGTGTTGATGCATGCTAGTTTTTTGGTAAGCATCATGTGCCAACTCATGAACCCGTCAATCACAATTTCCTCGTTTCGCAAGATCAATGATTGATTAAAAATCTTAAACATATGCAAATCCAACAATCTTAAAATCATGACAAAAAACATGTAAAAGATCTTCATCATCTTGATGGTACTAATTTGGATTTATAAATAACTAAGAGATTAAACATAAAAGCAAAAACATCAAAACTCATTGGCATTTAGAAGGAACAAGATCTAAGTATTAACAAACCCCCCCAAACGATAGCATATTATGGTTTTTGGGATTGAATGATGAAGAAATTGTCGGGGTATTGTGGTGATTCAAGTATTGTTGCGTTGCGGAGCACTCGCTTCGCGTCGGGGGCTCCGTTTTGAATGCGAGTTAAAAAAAAAGTCTTGATCTATTTTGTAAAAAATAATTTTTTTTCGACATCTAACATTGAAGGGTTGTTCTTTTTGTGAAAGTTGCTTCTTTTAGCGTTCGGGTTTTATTTATAAAAAAAAAAGTTAGTAAAGTGGGGGTTCGATTTGTATTTTAATAAAAGTTAGGGGGTTTAGTTTGTGAAATTTGAAAAAAATATACGGATAAAGTGGGAGTTCGATTTCTATTTTAATAAAAGTTAGGGGTTAAGTTTGTGAAAATTGAATATTAGTAAAAAAAAAGTTAGTAAAGTGGGGTTCGATTTGTATTTTAATAAAAGTTAGGGGGTTAAGTTTATGAAATTTGGGAAAAAATATACGTATAAAGTGGGGGTGCGATTTGTATTTTAATAAGAGTATAAAGTGGGGGTGCGATTTGTATTTTAATAAAAGTTGAGGGTTAAGTTTGCGAAAAGTGAAAAAGGAATAGTACTATTCATTTGTTCTTTGCCTTTTTAGATATAGGTATATAATATATGAATCAAAACTCATTGGCATTTAGAAAGAATATATGAATCAATGACTTGAGTTGAGCCACGAGTAAACAACCATCACCAAACACGTGATGGTTACTAAAATAGTCGATAAACGGTTACACAATATTGAGCGAACAAATTATAAATTCAGTAGAAGTTTATACAATAACTTGGTTAAGGAACTCTATCCCCTTCACACACGCACAGCGCGCGCGCGCACGCACGCAAACTTAGTTGAGGAACTACTTCCAAAAAATTAGGAAAGAACATCTACTTCGTCATCATTTGTCATACAAGAAGTATCCATCCTTCGAAAATTAACTTTCCGAGAAACATTAGTACCAACAGTAGCATTAAGATATGATTTTTGGACACCTGGTGGCATACCTCCATCATCAGGTTCCCTCAGCATGGTTATGGTGTTTTACGTCAACATGGTTTGCACTAACGAATGTTTCATTATTAGCATCCTTCTCTACAGAATCAGAGTGCACACTCACATATTAAATCAGGTTGACATTGAGATCAACCCCCTCAACTAACTTTGGTGGATCCTAAATGCCACCAATCTCTTCTGCTGAAGAGTCACTCGAACATTCGAGAGCCTTATGTTCAATCCTTCAGTCTCTTTTGATGAATCAGTCGTACCAAAACCAATCTTCCTATTCCGCAAAACCCTAGGTACCGTTTCAACAATCCTTTTTTCCTTCTTCCCTCCAGAGTTCTTTCCCATAGCCACACACCTTGTAACACAACCACAAACACAAACAGCTAACAAGAAAGATTAATTGAGACGATCATAATCAATGATCAGAAGAAAACGAAAAAAATCGCCTCCAAAAATGACCAATTACATCAGCAATCTCATCACTATATATCTCAATATCACACTTATCTATAATAAAAAACTCACAATAAACACCGGTTAACAATAATAGATTGGAGAAGAAGAATTGCAATTTCTATTTGAAACTCTAAAGAACTAATGTCTTCACCTTTCGATTGAATGTAGATATAAAATAAAATAGATCAAAATGATTGGTTACCACCTTTCGATAACGCCGATGTAATGGATTTGAATGGAAACTGACAAGCGCTAAGTGGTTGTACTGATATGATTGAATCTGTTAGCTATTTACAACTGGATTTGCCCCAACAAACATTGTTTACGTGATAAAAAATGGCAGCAATTCTCTACAAAAGTACCTCAACTGTTACATTTGAATCAATTCCACCTATAAAAGAACATTCGTTGTCAACAACGTTGATCAATAAAAGAACATTTAATCAAAAACAAGTGTCCGATAACGAAACTACATTAACCAGAAAACTAAAATGATGCTCCCTAATCGACACCATTTTAACATGTCCTACATATTATTAAGCAAATAAACCAGTTAACTTTTGAACATTTTTCAGTATTTATCTAAAACAATCTACCTAATACTATTACAACTAAATTTGAAACTTACAGGTTACTCATATTAGTCAGTGAACTGAAGTATTCCTCATCACATACCCACAACTGTCATCTCATTCTAAAATATTACATGTATTGGTCCCTATGAAATATCATCCAACCCACCCTTTTGTTTACTATTGGCTATGTCTGATACCATAGGTATGTTTTCGCCTACTTCCGAAGTTATATCGCGGGCATTAGCAAACTTGTTAACCCCCCACAATATTATGCGGCCACGAAAAAAAGTATATTTGTGAATTACTTTTCTACTTCAAGCTCAATCATCTAAATGAGCGCGATTTGAATATATGAAGTATATATAATTGATCAGTGGTCACATGTTACTAATAGCGGTCATAATAATAATAATCAAAATTAGTTGGACAAATATACTATAGCTTACTTCACAAGCTAAATTTTACAATTTAGTATACAGGCTTCAAAGTAACGAACCATGCATTCAGGTTCAACAACTTTCATGTAAGTGGAACGTAAAAAGGATAAGGTACGCGCATTTAATGTTCAGGTTTAAAAATTAACAATTATTTGTATGTAAAATAACCAAACTCGTTGAGGCATTCAGTATGATTGCCAAAGCTTTTGTTCTCATTAGCAACATTGTGTCATCTTCCATCAAAGATAATCGTCAATAACAAAAAAATAATAATAACAATAAGGATAACCCTAATTTTTAAATAAAAATAAGGGTTTGTGTTATTATTAACTGTTCAAGGTGAATATGTCAACTAATTAGGTTTCCACGATCTTATTAATGTCAGTTCAGCCATTGGTAATATAAAAATAACATATCAAAACCAGAATTTGGACAAACCTTTTCGCTAAATCAGAGTACATGAATCGAGAAACCTGTAGCCACATATAAAATCCTTTAAATTTTATAGCCAATGATCATACCTTGCACAGCCACATTTCTCACAAACATTTCATCATACACCTTTAAAGCACTCTGAGAATCACCAGGCCGCATAACCATCATCATATAATAATTATATCACTATCAATATTAATAGGCTATATATCAATATTAATTTATATTCTGGTAGTTATCCCACATCGGCCAGTGGACTAAAAATTAAGTCGATTATAATAGCTTGGGTAACTCATCCCCTTGAACTAAAAATTAAGTCGATTATATAACTTTTGGGGTTGTAATGGGCTCTGGTCTATTAAACTCTTTAAATGCGAAGGATTTAGATATTCTAGGGAACTAAAATCTCAATTCTCATTCTTTTTTTAAGTAAAAGTTGGAACAATTCATCACATATAGCACAAGTAAATTACAACCAAAAGCGCGTTACAAATCCGACCCTATAGATTTCTTTATTTTTGTGCTTATTTGCTTATAGAACTTATAAAAAGCCAATTGCTCATTTTTATCGGCTTTTAAGCTTATCAAATTGAGCTTATCAACCTTCCGATAACTCAATAAACCCGTAAGCCTCAAACTAAACCAACATTACTTGCATAATTTATATTAATAAAATATCATAATATCTTAAAAAGGCTTAAATAAACATCAAATGTGTGTACTTACAACAAAACCCAATTCCCATCAAGAAGCTCAACAGAATCCGTTGGCGCATTTGTCTGATTAACAGATTCACAAGCTCCAAAATTTCCGCCCTTTCCTCTTGCGAAGCACTGAATCCCATTCCAGTTCCATAAACACTATCCACCAAACACCTCTTCAAGTCTTCAACTTTACCATCATCCTCCACACTAACATCCTTACTAACCGGAGTTCCGTTACCGGAATACTCAATTTTCGGTTCAGGTGAACGTGAGCCCCACTCGTCATCGTCTTTTGGTGGATCTGAGCTAGACAATTTGGTTAACGGGCAGGAATCAAATTGAATATTGTATAAAACTGTATTAATTATACTATCTTCATATAAATCCTATGTATTTAAAATTGAAAGCAAATCGATAGATATATTATGTACCTGTAACCCGTCAGATGTAGGGAGATTGGTAACGATGATGAAGGAATTCATAATCACATGAAATACAAACTTTTCCTTCAACTTATTATAATAAAGGACTATCTATATCAACATTACCATTCAGGCCTGCAAATTGTACCCATACTGATAATGTCATTAAAAATAGCAACTTGATCCCTATTATAGTCACAATGAACATGTGCAGTTGATATCAATTTAGATAGGTTGTTTAATGGTTTGATGGGTGAGGATAAGGTTTGCTCATGCTATCAAACACGCCAATACCTTGGAGATACTGTCAATGTGTCAATGCAATGTTAAACAAACTCTCAAATATACTGATGAATATTCACAGATACTTCCATATTATCAAAGTTTTCGAAGTTCGGATAATCCGGTAAACTAATTTGTTTTCTAGTCGAAGGTTCTGGAATCTAGCATCCTCACAGTTATACCCTCAATTGGATCTCACGTTTTCTGATAAAAAGATGAAGTCAGAGAACAATCCATTTAGTCATTATTTTTAGAGACCCTAATCTAGGGACGTAATGCGGTGACAAATTTATAGATAGATCTCAAGGTAGTGAAAAAAGATTAATAACTGACAAAAATTCAAGTTAAACATCTATTATTAGTTCAGCTTTAACTACACGACTAATAAACACCTAATATATTGAGCGGGTTAAACAAATTTGTACAGACATTTGACATCAGATTTCACTTTTGATCATATGTTTACATAAAATGTCATTTCACAAAAATTCCTAAGAGCCCTAAAATCAAGATGTCAAGTGGCAAAGGAGCAAGTGAGTGACCACCAAGATGTGTTGTAACAAACAAATCTTCTTGAGCAAGAACCTAATGCCCTTACCAATGTATTAATAATAAACTATCACTACCAACTACAAAAATTCCATATGTCATAAATTATAAGTATTGGGAAGTGAGTTTACCTTGGGTCCCTTTATAGCCATATAGTCATCTTCATGCATCTCTATGAAATCACGAGACATCCATCATTATGGATATATCTACATATATATACAACATCATAAGCATTTTTACTAAAATATTGAACATCACAAAAATAAAGTGTACGCAACAAATTCAAATTGATGTGTACCTTAATATCTTACTCATTGTCTCTCACATCAGAGTCCACGGTGGTTTAATGACTTTTTCTCCTTGGCTATCTTTACCCCTGAAGTTCAAAACAAGGTACGGAGTAAATAATACACATAAATATTTTTCATTTAGCACATGCCAAACCTAGTACAACCCATACTTTAATATTACACTTAGAATTCTTAGTTTGACTAACTAAATGGAAAGCAGACTTACAGTCATGATTGATGGGATTTTTTATCCAAATCGAAACATAGCTAATAATGATTTTTTATCCAAATGAATTGCATTCAACACTTCAATACATTATTATCAACACATCCCTATGAATGAAGATATTGGTTAATGAAATATAAGCACCTGTTCTCATGGTGTTTTAGTTCATATAACTTTCTTGATATTGCTTGTTTCACACTTTTCCTGTAATCCACAAACATAGTGGGCATGAAGTGATCTTTTCCAAAGTTTGCAAGAAATTCCAGAAATCCATCATTCTTGAAACATGATAACAATCCATCAAGATATTGCACAATGATGGTTAATCATTTTGTTCAATTAATGTAAACCTATATTTCCCTAGTTGAGAATACTTTTGAGGCATGATATCTGAGGTCCTTTAGAAGATCCTCCATATACACAAACTCATCGAACAACCCTGAATTTTACATCATCAGATATGACATCAAAGATCTGTCAGAGTCAGCCCAAGTTAGCTAACCTGGAATTCATATAAAATTCATATTATCTAAAAATCAAATCCTAGAAAAAAGGGAAGAAAAAAAAAACTAAAACACTAAAAAAAAAAAGAATAAGGTAACAGTACCATTCTATTCAGGTACAATTTACAACTACTTCTTACGGTTGATCATGTATAAATACTGAAACCCCATAAAAACCACAATTTGAATCCACCAATTTTACAACTTCATAATTCTCTAATTTACTGCGATAACTACCACTTTGAATGTCAAGTAAGAGGGCTAACAATATCATCTCTTATTGACCTAATTCTAGAAATCTGTAAGAAGGTTAAAAACACCCAACATATAAAGATAGAAAATTAGAACTCTAGAACTCCATAGTATAACAATATTTATTGAAAGATAGCGTAACCTACATACAAAATCGACGGCTCTTTTAACGACATAGAATCGATAGAATTTATGATGAATGATGTAATTTATAAACAAGTTCAGAGAAGCACTATAAGAACAAATTGTTACAAGCCGTAGAAGATTATCAACTAATAAAATCCTAAAATGTTATTAAAAGATTCACAAACAATAAAAAGTAACACAAAGATCAAACCTGGTAAAACGTTATTCCTTTTTTTTTAGTTTGGTGACAGTGAAGATTATGTAAACGAATTCAAATCGTTAATGAGGCATGAAGTAACTGAAAACCCCAATTTAACGAAAATCCCTAATTTTGCCACAAAAAACCTAAAATGGATGTTATGCTTTGAATTTCTACTCCAACTAATGATGGTTTGAAATGTGGAATGAATCCTTAATTTAGTGTCTGTGAATTGAAAAGATGATAGGCGACGATGATGAGATATTGAATTGAGGGAGAGAAAACAAAACGGTTACGGATGTAAAACTGATTTATAGGGTAATTTAGGAAGAACACCTAAATCTAACATGACAGAGAATTCTCACATCAGATAAATGTGAAGCTTTGGATCAATAAAGAATATTTTCTTTTAAGGGTGGGGATTACTGTTTTAATGAATTATATTAATTTATATTAATATTAATTGCTGACTCAAATATAACTTCTCTACCTTTTACAAAGCATGAAGTTTATATCTGACATGTCAGTCTGATATGGTCCCACACTACCATTTTCCGGGTGTAATTTTTAAAAACCCGGATGAAAATACTACTTAAATCCAATGTCAAGACACGTGTCCATTCACACTCTTATGTGTACCATCTATTACGGGAAAAAAAACAATCACTCTGTACGTTCATCTCTCAAACCCAAATCCTTCCAATCGACGATTGGTTAATCCGGAAAAACTTTTAGATGACGCCGCTACAGCCAATTAATCGGCGATTTAATCACCAACAAAATGATATAAACTTTGTTTCCAAATTCCTATGTTCTTAAAAAAAATCGGCGCATCTCAAGGTTCTCGATTCCGGTGGGTTTTTCCACCATTAGTTGCGTAATCTGTCTGTATTTGGTGTCCGGTCTATAGAAAACTTACGGATTGTTGATTTTCCTGTCAATTCATCGGCGGTTATTGGTTTCAAATATGTCAAAAGCTTTCATCTGTATACAGCACCAATTATCAGATTCAGGTAATCAATTCTGTTTAATCATACTAATGTATGATTAGCTTTATCATGAATTTCATAAATTATACAACATTATATACGTTTCATTACTGCTCAGATGTTCATGTTGGCCTGAGACGGACGCCGTTGTAATTTTTAGGTCGTATTAAAAAAAGGGATTTTTTTTTCAATTAACCATGTATAATAGATGTTTTAATTTTTAAACCAATTTACAGTGCAAGTGCTTCGAGTCAGTCTGACCCTCTTTATCATCTTTAGAAAACTTGGTTCATACTATCATCATATTGTACATGACTAAGTGTTTGGTCTGTTCACTTTTTTATTTTAAGTTTGTTTAGACTTTTATAGTTTGTTAAGTTATGGACTAAAGAAACATTTTATTATCTAATAGGTGTTTTGAATAGGATGTTTGTGATTGGTTCGTAGTGTCTTTAAATTATTTATTTGTAATATGTGTTGTGAATTGTGAAAACGATGGTTGTGAATTGTGAATAGAATGGTATTCTTATTTTTATTTGTAATATGTGTTGTGAATTGTGAATAGGATAGTCTTTTAGTTATTTATGCGATCAGGTTGTGAATTGGTTCTCTACAAGAAATGGTGCCAGAATGTTAAAGTAGCAGTGAGTCAGGTAGTTGCCATGGACTATTTTTACAGGTGTCATAATGGGTTACATACAAGAAACGGGTCATATTTTAAAACTGTAGAAAGGTTAATTTTCACTTGAGCAAAATAACATATACTTTTATATATAACATTTTGTCAGGTTGTATATCACTTTGTTTTGACAAATTTGACCACTTCCACTCAGCATATATGTCCAGTTTTATGTAGCATGTTTTACTACTTACCAAATTTCACCAACTTGACTAACCCTAGGATCCGGATATGTGTAGAGCAAAATGCATTTTTTAATGTAACTGCAATGCAATTTGTTATGCTATAATAATAATAATAGTGAATATTCACTTAAGACTTATTTTCTTTGTTAACTCATTTGACCACTTTGACTTTTTACTAAAACAAATTGTAATACACTTTTAAATATAACAATTAATTAAGTTGTACACCACTTAGGCTTGACAAATTTGATCAGTTTGAGTTTTCATAGTTGATCAGTTTTACTTACCAAATTTGACCAATTTGATTTATTTTCCATAGTTGATCACTGAGTTAGAGTTAGAGTTGTTATTTTCCAAATTCTGACCAGTTTTACATACTTGACCAATGAATTAGAGTTGTTATTTTCCTAATGTACAATAAAATTATTGTTAGAGTTACAAGTTCAGATGGCTAGAATGTGATTGATTTTTGCGTTAAATTTTGTATGTTGTTGCAGATGACCTTTAGTCAATGTTGTGACGCCCCGTACTAAATCATCATGTACGGACCATCAACAACAGGATCATTACAAGGTTAAGTACTATATGCGATTTCAAAAAAAGTTTGCATTCATTAATAAAAGGTGACGTCATAACTAACGTCAAATGTTTTACATCTCAAAAGCATGCTTCGCTAAGTAGAAGCAAATCATAAGTGTACGTGACCCCAAAGGTCGTTACATTACATAGTTCAAAAGTATAAATGTTTGAATGCAAAGATAAGTAGTTCATGCGTTGACAACTCTAAGCAGCGGGTGTCTACAGCACAACTAGTATGATAGCGGAAGCGACCTCAAGCACCTGAGAAATACATGCTTAAAAACGTCAACACAAAGGTTGGTGAGCTATAGTTTAAGTATAACAGTAATGTAAGTAGGCCACGAGATTTCAGTGCTACAACGAGCGTTTCAAAACAGTAATCCAAATCAGTATGTTTAAGTATATGCTCAACCGTGGGCACTCGGTAACTAACTTAACGTTTATACCCCCTGAAAGTACACTTGGCAAGTGCGTATGTCTACGAAGTATTAAACACTCGTTAAATGCTAGCGCGACTAGCCCGAGTGGGGATGTCAAACCCTATGGATCCATATCTAAGATTCGCGTTCACCGGTTCATAAACCAATGATTAAACGTTACCGAGCTAAAGGGAATCTTTCTGCCGTTATATAACCCACACATATATAAGTTTAAGTACTCGTGCCTAGTATGTAAAACATAAAATCCGCATGTATTCTCAGTTCCCAAAATAAGTTAAAGTAAAAAGGGAATGCTATAACTCACAATGATATGTAGCGGTAAAGTAGTAGTCGGGAAAGGTGTGCAAGTAAATGGTCCGAAGTCCTCAACCTAAGTCAAATAGTACTAAGTCAGTAAATCGTCTTAGTAGGTTTAAAAGTATGTAATTAAGGTCTTAAGGGTCATCATCATTCATCATCAAACAAAAGGCGTAAAGTAAGTTTCGTTTATGAAAGTAGTTTTCAACAAAGTCTGATTTCAGTCAGTCACCACGGCCTCTACCCTTACTGAATTAAGGTGAGACCAGTGGCCATGGCTCCGTCTATGAGTCCCTTAAGTGTGGTAAAATTTACAGAAGCAAACTCGTCTTGGTTTGACCGTGGCGACGGTCTAAGTGCGAGTAGGTCAGAAATTTCTGCACAACGTTAAAGGACATAGTAACGATCGGAGGGCCATAAATCCTAAACCGTAACTCAGATTAAGACGAGTCCTATATGGAAAGTTATCTACTCGAAAAGTTCTATCTAAAAATCAAGGTTAGAACAGCCCAGGTCTACTGGTCTGTTCCAGAAGCATCAGGTCAGTAGGTTTTGGACAGAAGCAGTGAGTTTAAAAGGGTTCCGGTGGTCTTGGTGCTTGATGTTCATCATGGTTCTCATCCTTGATGCATATAGCTTCAAGTGTACAACTCATTGATGTATCTACATCATCTTAACCAAGTCTTGACCATCATAACCCTAGTGCAAGTCTAAGACATGAAGCACAACTCACTTAAGAGTTGCATGTAGTTTGATGAACAAAAGTTACATCAAAGTCTTAGATCTAACACATACATGAACTTTAAAAGAAATATTGAACTATAAACTTGAAAGTTAACTAACTAATCAAGATCATAAGTAGTAGAACATAGTTCTTAGTCTGATCTTGAAGATCCAAGACTCAAAAGTCTAGATCCAAAGTTATATTTAAAGAAAACTTATTTGTGTGTTCTTGAACTTCCAAGGTTAACTTAATTTGTTCAAGAGATATGAGATCAAGACTAACTTGTAGTACTTGACCATATAAACTAACTACATGAAATTAAAGTGCATAAATTGAAGAAGTAAACTTAAATAAACAAGAAAAGGTTCATGGTTGTTCATACTTTAAAGATTCAAACCAAAGTTTGATCTTTAGAAAGTAAACTTTAAAGTTTACTTCATGAACTTCAAGTATGAATTTAATCAACACATGAACTTGTTTAAGAAAGTATATGTAGAATCATAACTAGTAAGTTATGTTCTTGAGTGTTCTTGATAAATACAAGAAATAAGAAGAATCAAACTAGAAAGTTTATTCTTGTAACAAGTAAAGAACAACTAACAATTACATGTAACAAACTAACAACAACAAGTAACAAAAGATGATGATGATTATGTGATGTTTGAATTCAGTTTTGGTTAAAGAAAAAGAAGAGAAATTAAAGCTTGTTACTTACTACAACTAGAGAGAAAAGAGAGAAAACTTGGAAGTATTTTTGTGTGTGTGTTTGAGAGTGTAACAAGTGAAGTAGTATTACATAAAATGAAACAAAAAAAAGGCACTCCCAAGGCCTAAAACATTCGGCCAGCAGCAGCTCACAAGGGGGGAGGGCTTTGTTTGGTGGTCTCTAGCATGTAAAGCTTCAAAAGTTGGTTACTTGGTGTGTTTACATGGGAATGGCAAGTTAACTAGATTCCTAAACAAGTTAACTAACTAGTTACCAACAAATTTTATACTTACATGCAAGAGTGGGCTAACTAAGTCCACTTAAAAGGTAGGGTGGGCTTACAAGCCCAAAGTCATAAGTCCATTTCACTACTAAAGCCCAAGTTCACTTAATTAACAAATTAATCCATTTAAAGCCCAAGTAATTAACCAACAACCTTAGTTAATTAAAATGATTAATAAAACTAATCATGAATGTAAATAATACTTGAAAATATTATTCGTGCAAGTTCCGGGTGTCACAAAGACGTTTCGGGCAATTAAAGTCAAGTTCGGGCAATCATGGCAACATGTAAATGTAATAACGTACATTAGTTTTATCACACGTATTAATAATAATTATTAATAAATAAACGTTGGAAATTCCAGGGTCGTTACAATACCCACCTGTTAAAGAAAATTTCGTCCCGAAATTTTAAGGAGTGACCAACAATGGTACCGTATTCGAATTAGAAGGAGCGTATCATAGTTCTGTGAGACCCGTGGGCTCAGAAGTAAGTTATCTACCTTGAAAGGTACTTCGGCGTATGAAAGTGAGAATAGGTATATGCCGTTACTTAAGCCTCTTGTCCTAAGAGGTCAACAAATTGATTTTATTTCTGATTAACAGGAGTATGTCATCTGAATGTATATCCACAAGAAGGAAAGATGGTGTGTTTAGCCTTACAGGCATCTTCAGTAAGCTGGATGCGTGAAATGCATCATGAATGTTCCTAAGCTCATCTAAAACATTGAGCGTGTATGTCGTAATATAAGCTGACAGGTAGAATGGAAAACATAGTGATTACAACCATGCGATTTGATGTATGGATAACGTTAGCTACAGATTTTACTAACCCCTTGGTTTCGAAAGGAGGCCATAGGCATAGGAACTCAATATTTAAGAACGTTTCATTTGAGTAAGTGAATCGAAATTTTAGCTGAAGGTGACCAACCGAACTTGCAGGCCATAATTATTCATAGTGTCTTCAGGACGGTCTGAACGAAAAAGGAGGGACACTACCTAGTTTACCATACTACAGGTGAACCTATCCTTGGATGAAATGAAAACACGGTTCCGCAATGTAACTTCATCCTTTCAGTTACATGTTGAAGTTAGGATTAACGTTAACTAGAGTAACATACAGTTGCAACCAATGACGGAAGAAATATATAGAGTATCCACATGAGTGTCGTAAATGTTTTAATCCGTCCCCTCCAATGGGGTAACAAGATTCATCGGCTCTCAAAGTTTCTTATGTTACACTTCCAAAAGAAAGTCGCACGAAAGGCGTGGTCTTGAACGAGAGTGAACTCTTCGAGTGGTTCGTTTTGAATTTATCCGAGTACTTAAGGGGATGCGCGAATTTGGAGATACGTGAACCCTTGGTCCTAACGAATGGCTTACTCCGAGTGAAAAGAATCTCCGAAAATGATTCTTGTGTCTCAACATACTGATTCATAGAGATGAAGTTTACGAGGGTGTTGTGATTCGCTGTGAAGTATTGAGAACGGTAATCCACCTAGTACCTTTCCTACGATAGGGTGACCAATGAGTGTACCTCAGAAAACTGATTTATCGGCTCGCGTTTTTATCATGTCTAACTTTAAAAGAACATTTTTGTGGGTGCAAAGATTTTCTAACAAATTTTATAAAACCGCCATCCAAAGTGACTCGAGAAAAAATTTTTTTTTAACAAAGGTCTTAATAGTAGGTTTCATTCCTAACGGAGGGCGAGAGAAAGTGTGATCCTTACATGGTGTAGTATAATATGAAAGCCTTTAATAAAGTCCACCGAGGGAGTTTTGAAAAGCAAAACCTTTAAACGTTTGTTGTGACCACATAAACGGACGAAGTTCCTAGTAAATTTAGAAGTAGGTACAACGTGTACCATTTTGCTCAAAACTATTTGACTTAAGTTGAATAGCTCAGTAAAGGAGCGGTTTTTAAATAATTTGAAGATATAACTTAGTATCAAAATAGGTAAGTATAAATTTATACATATATGATTTTATAAATCATTTAAGTGACCGAAAAGTATTTTTTTTTTTTTAGTACCTTCATTGTCTGTAAAGCTTGTGAGGACTGTACAAATAAACAACGTGTAAAATTTTTTGATAAGCATAGTTTTTCGTATTTCAAAGGTTACGAATTGAAAAGATTTGAGTGAAAAGCTTGGAATCCTTGGGTGACCAGTTACTAGGTAATGAAAACTAATGATATAAATGCAGTTTTGGTAATTATCAGGATACAAGTCTTTGGGCCAAAAATATTTACGTGCGAAGCCGTTGCTAAAAAGTGAGGTACGAAGGATAGAGTACGAGGATGAGAAGTCAATCGCTTCTTGAATTTGCAAAATGCCAAACAGGTCGTGACTAATAATGAAGTCAGAGTACCGATGGTGTTAATGTTACTAAATGAGAGTTTCTTGGAATGAGTTAGGACTTAGAGTTATGTAAGGAAGAGCATTGTTCTAACTGGTGTGGTGAAATAAATCCATGGGGTGACGCAATAGTTTTGAATGGTTTATGTGGATGTCCGAAGGCCTTGCATGACGTGGTAGTCAGTGACTTTATCACATATACATGAATCTCTTGATTTCGACGGTTATAAAGCCTTTATGATGACTTGGATACGAATAACACGAAAAGTTTTATAAAATAAGCAACGAAAATTTTATAGAAATTGTTTATGGTGACAAGGTAAGAGAAGAAACGAAGTTCTTAGTAAATTAGGGTTATGTACAACACGTACCGTTCAAAGTATGATATCTTTTGAATAAAGGATTTGATTTGTAACAGTGAAAGTGAAGTTTCGTATGTACTTGTCAAAAATAGGTAATCATTTACTTTATTTTTTTTATATATATAATGGGTATGATTTCGAAAATTTGTATGAATGACAAACAAAATAAGTTTATTTTTCTTATAAAGCTTTGAGAGGATAGCACAGTAAAATAATGTGTGTAAAATTTGGTAAACAAAATTTTCATATTTCGGGGGATACAAGTTGGAAAAGATTGATGAGAACCGAGTAAAAGACTTTTGAAAATTTGAAGTGATATTTGAGGTAATAAAAACCATTGAATTTATGTATGATTGACGACTATTAGTAGGGCATAAGTCCTTTGACTAAAAATGATTAAGTGTGAAGTTGTTGCTTATAAGTGAGATACAAATGGGAGAGTATGAGGATGAGAGTTAACCACTCATTGATTTTAGGAAAATTTCGAACGGGTATGATGGATATCGAGGTAAGAAGGATGATGTTGTGGTTATCACCGAATAAAGATTTCTCGTAATAAGCTAGGACTTAGAGTTGCGTAAGAATGAGTATCAATATGAGATTCTTGGGAGGTCTTCAATATAGGCTTTGAATTGCTGAAGTGACGGAATACAATCTTCCTTAAGTATTGTTGTGCAAGTTTGTCCATTGTATCGGTTTCTTTCATGGCTAGAAAGTAAGCAGTTTTGGTGAGACGGTCAATAATAACCCAGATGATGTCCTAACCATCTTACCGTCTTTGGTATTTTAGCGATGAATTCCTTCCCAATTCCATTGTGGGATTTTGAGTTGTTGTCATGTAACTAATAAGGTTCAGTTCTCGGGCTACATCTCTTCCCATAATAGTTTCACCATTCTTGCGAGGTATACGGATAAATTTTCCCTCATTATAAACAAATTCCACTTTCATCCTTGAAAGTCAGTTCGTGCTAACTATTTCCTCAAAGCTTCCTAGCTCGATGAGTACTAGGTTAATCTTAAAGTTCATCCCAAATCAAATCTTACTGTACTACTGTGAAAAATAAATTCTATCAATCTTCTCAAATAACATATGCCTGTACGTAGGTAACTATTCCTTTTCAACTATTACATTAAAACTCCTAAGTTTGGTTAATATGAGGTCATCTCCAAATGACCCACCTGTTAATCTTAAAGTACTACCTTAAATTATTCCCCTATCTTCCTCAGTTTACCATTTGCTTGCCCTATAGAATACTTAGCTCTCATGGTTGTTAATGGCTTATTAGTAGTAACACTAAGGTTCTTAGATATAAGGTTTCTATCGCTCCAATATTAAACAGCCTTGAGACAATAAATCGTTGTGATGAAACGTACCCTAACCAAAATCAGGATCCATGCGAGTTTCTATAACTGAGATAACGATTGCTCTACCACAAGTTAGTACAAAGTTTTTCCTATTTGGGAACTTTTTCCTTAAATGACCAGGGTGTCGATCTCTAATATAAATTTTTCAGGTTATCAATTCTGCAATCAAGGCCCCTCTTGTACATTATCTGAGTTACGTGGTTATTCCTTCCCTACCTTTAACAGGCTACAATGTGTGCGCTCAAGTAATTCCTAACAAAATTTTCCCTGGATCACCTCATATTCCTCATGTAGTAACATTGGAACTTCTGCATGATTTACTTCAATATAATCACCCTGGCCTGGCGTCATTATATTATAATAAATTGTACGTTCATTCCAATATCAATCCATATGGTCAATGTAACGTGATCACTTCCAATTATACACAAATTTCATCTAACAGTGCTTTATCTGTGCCAACAAAATAGAATTGACATAACTAATCTCGCAGTTTCTCGATGTCGGTGCGTAGGTTCCGTAGACCATGTATTAATGCTTAAGTGTCCCGAAGTTTCTTCAAAGGTTCGGATTCAGGTAACGTTGTTAGGTTCCTTCTAAATATTCAATCCGGGTTTCGTGTCAGGTTGTACGTGTAGCAAGTAGTAATACGATGTGTTTGAGCATCAGTAGAAGGTACTATGCCCTTGTGAAAGGAGATGTCCTCCCGACTTATCCAATGTCTAGGGGTGGTAGGGACTTAAGTGCAGAAGTGTCGTTAGATCGTTGAGCAGTCGTGAAGAATGAAAGAGTTAAGTGACAGTCATGAGAGCGTACAGTGTATGTGTCAACTGAACAATCTTCTAGATTGCGTGAAGTAATGTTTCGATCTCTGGAATGGTGGAACAGTAGTAACAGGTGGATTGCACTATTAGTTCTTAGGGTTAGACGAGTGGGAAAGTAGTTCAGGAAAACATCTGAACCGGGAAGGATAAGTTCTCCAAGTCGGTATAATGGATAGTAGATAGGTAGAAAGAGCGTAATCAGGCATAACAACTACAGCGGCCTAGATCGTTTACAGCGGCACGTGGCATGGCAATAGTAACAGTATTATACCGAGGTAACATGCTAAAGGCAGATAGTAGCATGTAGTAATATAACACAGTAGCATGCAATCGAAAGTGAATAATAGCATGCAGTAGTGAAATCACATAGTAGCATACGGCATATAGCAGTAAAAGTAAGCAGCAGCATGCAGCAAGTTCACCGGAAACAAGAAAACTAGCAAGTTGTAGATTAGTCCCATTAGTGAATCCTACTCGGGTCGGTCTTAGACTCACTAATGCAACCTAATTCCCTACAACCAATGCTCTGATACCAAATGTGACGCTCCGTAATAAAATATCATGTACGGACCATCAACAACAGGATCATTACAAGGTTAAGTACTATATGCGATTTCAAAAAGAGTTTGCATTCATTAATAAAAGGTGACGTCATAACTAACGTCAAATGTTTTACATCTCAAAAGCATGCTTCGCTAAGTAGAAGTAAATCATAAGTGTACGTGACCCCAAAGGTCGTTACATTACATAGTTCAAAAGTATAAATGTTTGAATGCAAAGATAAGTAGTTCATGCGTTGACAACTCTAAGCAGCGGGTGTCTACAGCACAACTAGTATGATAGCGGAAGCGACCTCAAGCACCTGAGAAATACATGCTTAAAAACATCAACACAAAGGTTGGTGAGCTATAGTTTAAGTATAACAGTAATGTAAGTAGGCCACGAGATTTCAGTGCTACAACGAGCGTTTCAAAACAGTAATCCAAATCAGTATGTTTAAGTATATGCTCAACCGTGGGCACTCGGTAACTAACTTAACGTTTATACCCCCTGAAAGTACACTTGGCAAGTGCATATGTCTACGAAGTATTAAACACTCGTTAAATGCTAGCGCGACTAGCCCGAGTGGGTATGTCAAACCCTATGGATCCATATCTAAGATTCGCGTTCACCGGTTCATAAACCAATGATTAAACGTTACCGAGCTAAAGGGAATCTTTCTGCCGTTATATAACCCACACATATATAAGTTTAAGTACTCGTGCCTAGTATGTAAAACATAAAATCCGCATGTATTCTCAGTTCCCAAAATAAGTTAAAGTAAAAAGGGAATGCTATAACTCACAATGATATGTAGCGGTAAAGTAGTAGTCGGGAAAGGTGTGCAAGTAAATGGTCCGAAGTCCTCAACCTAAGTCAAATAGTACTAAGTCAGTAAATCGTCTTAATAGGTTTAAAAGTATGTAATTAAGGTCTTAAGGGTCATCATCATTCATCATCAAACAAAAGGCGTAAAGTAAGTTTCGTTTATGAAAGTAGTTTTCAACAAAGTCTGACTTCAGTCAGTCACCACGGCCTCTACCCTTACTGAATTAAGGTGAGACCAGTGGCCATGGCTCCATCTATGATTCCCTTAAGTGTGGTAAAATTTACAGAAGCAAACTCGTCTTGGTTTGACCGTGGCGACGGTCTAAGTGCGAGTAGGTCAGAAATTTCTGCACAACGTTAAAGGACATAGTAACGATCGGAGGGCCATAAATCCTAAACCGTAACTCGGATTAAGACGAGTCCTATATGAAAAGTTATTTACTCAAAAAGTTCTATCTAAAAATCAAGGTTAGAACAGCCCAGGTCTACTGGTCTATTCCAGAAGCATCAGGTCAGTAGGTTTTGGACAGAAGCAGTGAGTTTAAAAGGGTTCCGGTGGTCTTGGTGCTTGATGTTCATCATGGTTCTCATCCTTGATGCATATAGCTTCAAGTGTACAACTCATTGATGTATCTACATCATCTTAACCAAGTCTTAACCATCATAACCCTAGTGCAAGTCTAAGACATGAAGCACAACTCACTTAAGAGTTGCATGTAGTTTGATGAACCAAAGTTACATCAAAGTCTTAGATCTAACACATACATGAACTTTAAAAGAAATATTGAACTATAAACTTAAAAGTTAACTAACTAATCAAGATCATAAGTAGTAGAACATAGTTCTTAGTCTGATCTTGAAGATCCAAGACTCAAAAGTCTAGATCCAAAGTTATATTTAAAGAAAACTTATTTGTGTGTTCTTGAACTTCCAAGGTTAACTTAATTTGTTCAAGAGATATGAGATCAAGACTAACTTGTAGTACTTGACCATATAAACTAACTACATGAAATTAAAGTGCATAAATTGAAGAAGTAAACTTAAATAAACAAGAAAAGGTTCATGGTTGTTCATACTTTAAAGATTCAAACCAAAGTTTGATCTTTAGAAAGTAAACTTTGAAGTTTACTTCATGAACTTCAAGTATGAATTTAATCAACACATGAACTTGCAATCTTTTAAGAAAGTATATGTAGAATCATAACTAGTAAGTTATGTTCTTGAGTGTTCTTGATAAATACAAGAAATAAGAAGAATCAAACTAGAAAGTTTATTCTTGTAACAAGTAAAGAACAACTAACAATTACATGTAACAAACTAACAACAACAAGTAACAAAAGATGATGATGATTATGTGATGTTTGAATTCAGTTTTGGTTAAAGAAAAAGAAGAGAAATTAAAGCTTGTTACTTACTACAACTAGAGAGAAAAGAGAGAAAACTTGGAAGTATTTTTGTGTGTGTGTTTGAGAGTGTAACAAGTGAAGTAGTATTACATAAAATGAAACAAAAAAAGGCACTCCCAAGGCCTAAAACATTCGGCCAGCAGCAGCTCACAAGGGGGGGAGGGCTTTGTTTGGTGGTCTCTAGCATGTAAAGCTTCAAAAGTTGGTTACTTGGTGTGTTTACATGGGAATGGCAAGTTAACTAGATTCCTAAACAAGTTAACTAACTAGTTACCAACAAATTTGATACTTACATGCAAGAGTGGGCTAACTAAGTCCACTTAAAAGGTAGGGTGGGCTTACAAGCCCAAAGTCATAAGTCCATTTCACTACTAAAGCCCAAGTTCACTTAATTAACAAACTAATCCATTTAAAGCCCAAGTAATTAACCAACAACCTTAGTTAATTAAAATGATTAATAAAACTAATCATGAATGTAAATAATACTTGAAAATATTATTCGTGCAAGTTCTGGGTGTCACAAAGACGTTTCGGGCAATTAAAGTCAAGTTCGGGCAATCATGGCAACATGTAAATGTAATAACGTACATTAGTTTTATCACACGTATTAATAATAATAATTATTAATAAATAAACGTTGGAAATTCCAGGGTCGTTACATTACCCACCTGTTAAAGAAAATTTTGTCCCGAAATTTTAAGGAGTGACCAACAATGGTACCGTATTCGAATAAGAAGGAGCGTATCATAGTTCTATGAGACCCGTGGGCTCAGAAGTAAGTTATCTACCTTGAAAGGTATGCCGTTACTTAAGCCTCTTGTCCTAAGAGGTCAACAAATTGATTTTATTTCTGATTAACAGGAGTATGTCATCTGAATGTATATCCACAAGAAGGAAATATGGTGTGTTTAGCCTTACAGGCATCTTCAGTAAGCTGGATGCGTGAAATGCATCATGAATGTTCCTAAGCTCATCTAAAACATTGAGCGTGTATGTCGTAATATAAGCTGACAGGTAGAATGGAAAACATAGTGATTACAACCATGCGATTTGATGTATGGATAACGTTAGCTACAGATTTTACTAACCCCTTGGTTTCGAAAGGAGGCCATAGGCATAGGAACTCAATATTTAAGAACGTTTCATTTGAGTAAGTGAATCGAAATTTTAGCTGAAGGTGACCAACCGAACTTGCAGGCCATAATTATTCATAGTGTCTTCAGGACGGTCTGAACGAACAAGGAGGGACACTACCTAGTTTACCATACTACAGGTGAACCTATCCTTGGATGAAATGAAAACACGGTTCTGCAATGTAACTTCATCCTTTCAGTTACATGTTGAAGTTAGGATTAACGTTAACTAGAGTAACATACAGTTGCAACCAATGACGGAAGAAATATATAGAGTATCCACATGAGTGTCGTAAATGTTTTAAGTTTTCCCCTCCCATGGGGTAACAAGATTCATCGGCTCTCAAAGTTTCTTATGTTACATTTCCAAAAGAAAGTCGCACGAAAGGCGTGGTCTTGAACGAGAGTGAACTCTTCGAGTGGTTCGTTTTGAATTTATCCGAGTACTTAAGGGGATGCGCGAATGAGGAGATACGTGAACCCTTGGTCCTAACGAATGGCTTACTCCGAGTGAAAAGAATCTCCAAAAATGATTCTTGTGTCTCAACATACTGATTCATAGAGATGAAGTTTACGAGGGTGTTGTGATTCGCTGTGAAGTATTGAGAACGGTAATCCACCTAGTACCTTTCCTACGATAGGGTGACCAATGAGTGTACCTCAGAAAACTGATTTATCGGCTCGCGTTTTTATCATGTCTAACTTTAAAAGAACATTTTTGTGGGTGCAAAGATTTTCTAACAAATTTTATAAAACCGCCATCCAAAGTGACTCGAGATTTTTTTTTTTTTAACAAAGGTCTTAATAGTAGGTTTCATTCCTAACGGAGGGCGAGAGAAAGTGTGATCCTTACATGGTGTAGTATAATACGAAAGCCTTTAATAAAGTCCACCGAGGGAGTTTTGAAAAGCAAAACCTTTAAACGTTTGTTGTGACCACATAAACAAGATTTCATATTTCAATATACATCCCATACATAGAGATAAAAATCATTCATATGGTGAACACCTAGTAACCGACATTAACAAGATGCATATAAGAATATCTCCTATCATTCCGGGAAATTCTTCGAACATGATAAAAACAACATCGAAGTACTAAAGCATCCGGTACTTTGGATGGGGTTCGTTAGGCCCAAATAGATCTATCTTTAGGATTCGTGTCAATTAGTAGATCGGTTTACTAATTCTTAGGTTACCAAGCAAAAGGGGCATATTCGGCTTCGATCATTCACCCATATAATGTAGTTTCAATTACTTGTGTCTATTTCGTAAAACATTTATAAAACTGCATGTATTCTCATCCCAAAATATTAGATTTTAAAAGTGGGACTATAACTCACTTTCACAGATTTTTACTTCGTCGGGAAGTAAGACTTGGCCACTGGTCGATTCACGAACCTATAACAAATATGTACATATATATCAAAGTATGTTCAAAATATATTTACAGCATTTTTAATACATTTTGATGTTTTAAGTTTATTAAGTCAGCTGTCCTCGTTAGTAACCTACAACTAGTTATCCATAGTTAGATGTACAGAAATAAATTGATATATATTATCTTGAATCAATCCACGACCCAGTGTATACACGTCTCAGGCTAGATCACTACTCAAATTATATATATATTTTTGGAATCAACCTCAACCCTGTATAGCTAACTCAAACATTACTGCATATAGAGTGTTTATGGTTGTTCCAAATAATATATATAGATGGGTCGATATGATATGTCAAAACATTTACATACGTGTCTATGGTATCCCAAGATTACATAATATATTAGAATACATGTATAATATAATATAAGTTAGCTAGGATATGATTAATATAGATTTGTTACCAATTTTCACGTAGCTACAACAAGAAAAATTATCCAATCTTGTTTTACCCATAAATTCTTCGTTTTAAATCCGTTTTGAGTGATTCAAGTTGCTATGGTTTCATATTGAACTTAAGTTTATGAATCTAAATAGAAAAAGTATAAGTTTATAGTCCGAAATACAGATTACAAGTCATTTTTCTAAAGGTAGTCATTTCAGTCGAAAGAACGACGTCTTGATGACCATTTTGAAAAACATACTTTCACTTTGAGTTTAACCATGATTTTTGGATATAGTTTCATGTTCATAAGAAAAATCATTTTCCCAGAAGAACAACTTTTAAAACAAAGTTTATCATAGTTTTTAATTAACTAACCCAAAACAGCCCGCGGTGTTACTACGACGGCGTATATCCGGTTTTACGATATTTTTCGTGTTTCCAGGTTTTAAATCATTAAGTTAGCATATAATATATATATTTAACATGTGTTTAGTTGATTTTAAAAGTCAAGTTAGAAGGATTAACTTTTGTTTGCGAACAAGTTTAGAATTAACTAAACTATGTTCTAGTGATTACAAGTTTAAACCTTCGAATAAGGTAGTTTTATATATATGAATTGAATGATGTTATGAACATCATTACTACCTCAGGTTTTGTGGATAAACCTACTGGAAATAAGAAAAATAGATCTAGCTTCAAAGGATCCTTGGATGGCTAGAAAGTTCTTGAAGTAGAATCATGACACGAAAACAAATTCAAGTAAGATTTCCACTCGAAATAAGATTGTTATAGTTATAGAAATTGAATCAAAGTTTGAATATCAGTATTACCTTGTATTAGAAAGATATCTTACTGTAAATAAGAAAGATTTCTTGAGTTTGGATGATCACTCAAAGTGGATTTGCAAGATTGGAAGTAAGCTAGCAAACTTGGAAGTGTTGTCGGTGTGTTCTTGAGTAGTTGTTTTATAACTTGGTTTATGTATGGATTTATGAACTAGATTGAGCTAGATTTTGTTGAAGATGATGAAGAACACTTAGAACAAAGTAAGAACACTTGAGAGAGAGTAATTTGATTCAAGAAAAATTGAAAATGAATGTGTTTGTGTACTCCTACATTCACGTGAACTTTCATCCTCCATATAGGCTCCATTAGTTTGTTATTTTGTGAGATATTTCAAGCTAGATGTTAAATGATGGTTCCCACATAGTTATATGACTTACATGGGCTGCTAAGAGCTGATCATTGGAGTGTATATACCAATAGTAAATACATTTAGAAGCTGTGTATTATACGAGTACAAATACGAGTGCATACGAGTAGAATTGTTGATGAAAATGAATGAGGATGTAATTGTAAGCATTTTTGTTAAGTAGAAGTACTTTGATAAGTGTCTTGAAGTCTTTCAAAAGTGTATGAATACATATTAAAACACTACATGTATATACATTTTAACTGAGTCGTTAAGTCATCGTTAGTCGTTACATGTAAGTGTTGTTTTGAAACCTTTAGGTTAACGATCTTGTTAAATGTTGTTAACCCATTGTTTATTATAACTAAAGAGATGTTAAATAATTACATTATCATGATATTATGATATATTATTATATCTTATTATGATATAAATACAGTTAAATATTGTTACAACGATAATCGTTACATATATGTCTCGTTTCGAAATCATTAAGTTAGTAGTCTTGTTTTTACATATGTAGTTCATGGTTAATACACTTAATGACATGTTTACTTATCATTTATCATGATTAAACATAGTGTAACAATATCTTGATATGATTCATATGTATTTAGTAAGACGTTGTTATAATGATAATCGTTATATATCATTTTCGAGATTCTTAATTCAATAGTATCATTTTTATGTATATAACTCATTATTAAAATACCTAATGAGATACTTACTTATCATAATATCATTTTAAATATATATATATATATATATATATATATATATATATATATATATATATATATATATATATATATATATATATATATATATATATATATATATATATATATATAACCATATATATGTAATCATATAGTTTTTACAAGTTTTAACGTTCGTGAATCACCGGTCAACTTGGGTGGTCAATTGTCTATATAAAACCTATTTCAATTAATCAAGTCTTAACAAGTATGATTGCTTAACATGTTGGAAACACTTAATCATGTAAATATCAATTTCATTTAATATATATAAACAAGGAAAAGTTCGGGTCACTATAGTACCTACCCGTTAAATAAATTTCGTCCCGAAATTTTAAGCAGTTGGAGGTGTTGACGTATCTTCTGGAAATAAGTGCGGGTATTTCTTCTTCATCTGATCTTCTCATTCCCAGGTGAACTCGGGTCCTCTAAGAGCATTCCATCGAACCTTAACAATTGGTATCTTGTTTTGCTTAAGTCTTTTAACCTCACGATCCATTATTTCGACGGGTTCTTCGATGAATTGAAGTTTTTCGTTGATTTGGATTTCGTTTAACGGAATAGTGAGATCTTATTTAGCAAAACATTTCTTCAAATTTGAGACGTGGAAAGTGTTATGTACAGCCATGAGTCGTTGAGGTAACTCAAGTCGGTAAGCTACTGGTCCGACAAGATCAATAACCTTGAATGGTCCAATATACCTTGAATTTAATTTCCCTCGTTTACCAAATCGAACAACGCCTTTCCAAGGTGCAACTTTAAGCATGACCATCTCTCCAATTTCAAATTCTATATCTTTTCTTTTAATGTCAGCGTAGCTCTTTTGTCTACTTTGGGTGGTTTTCAACCATTGTTGAATTTGGATGATCTTCTCGGTAGTTTCTTGTATTATCTCCGGATCCGTAATCTGTCTATCCCCCACTTCACTCCAACAAATCGGAGACCTGCACTTTCTATCATAAAGTGCTTCAAACGGCGCCATCTCAATGCTTGAATGGTAGCTGTTGTTGTAGGAAAATTCTGCTAACGGAAGGTGTCGATCCCAACTGTTTCCGAAATCAATAACACATGCTCGTAGCATGTCTTCAAGTGTTTGTATTGTCCTTTTGCTCTGCCCATCAGTTTGTGGATGATAGGCAGTACTCATGTCTAGACGAGTTCCTAATGCTTGCTGTAATGTCTGTCAGAATCGTGAAATAAATCTTCCATCCCTATCAGAGATAATAGAGATTGGTATTCCATGTCTGGAGACGACTTCCTTCAAATACATTCGTGCTATCTTCTCCATCTTGTCATCTTCTCTTATTGGCAGGAAGTGTGCGGATTTGGTGAGACGATCAACTATTACCCAAATAGTATCAAAACCACTTGCAGTCCTTGGCAATTTAGTGATGAAATCCATGGTAATGTTTTCCCATTTCCATTCCGGGATTTCGGGTTGTTGAAGTAGACCTGATGGTTTCTGATGTTCAGCTTTGACCTTAGAACACGTCAAACATTCTCCTACGTATTTAGCAACATCGGCTTTCATACCCGGCCACCAAAAATGTTTCTTGAGATCCTTGTACATCTTTCCCGTTCCAGGATGTATTGAGTATCTGGTTTTATGAGTTTCTCTAAGTACCATTTCTCTCATATCTCCAAATTTTGGTACCCAAATTCTTTCAGCCCTATACCGGGTTCCGTCTTACCGAATATTAAGATGCTTCTCCGATCCTTTGGGTATTTCATCCTTTAAATTTCCCTCTTTTAAAACTCCTTGTTGCGCCTCCTTTATTTCAGTAGTAAGGTTAGTGTGAATCATTATATTCATAGCTTTTACTCGAATGGGTTCTCTGTCCTTTCTGCTCAAGGCGTCGGCTACCACATTTTCCTTCCCCGGGTGATAACGAATCTCTAAGTCGTAATCATTCAACAATTCAATCCATCTGCGCTGCCTCATGTTCAGTTGTTTCTGATTAAATATGTGTTGAAGACTTTTGTGGTCGGTATATATAATACTTTTGACCCCATATAATTAGTGCCTCCAAGTCTTTAATGAAAAAACAACCGCGCCTAATTCCAAATCATGCGTCATATAATTCTGCTCGTGAATCTTCAATTGTCTAGATGCTTAAGCAATTACTTTCGTTCGTTGCATTAATACACAACCGAGACCTTGCTTTGAGGCGTCACAATATATCACAAAATCATCATTCCCTTCAGGTAATGACAATATAGGTGCCGTAGTTAACTTTTTCTTTAACAATTGAAACGCTTTCTCTTGTTCATCCTTCCATTCAAATTTCTTCCCTTTATGCGTTAATGCAGTCAAGGGTTTTGCTATTTTGGAAAAATCTTGGATGAATCTCCTGTAATAACCAGCCAGCCCTAAAAATTGGCGTCTGTGTTTCGGAGTTTTCGGGGTTTCCCACTTTTCAACGGTTTCAATCTTTGCTGGATCCACCTGAATACCTTCTTTGTTCACTATGTGACCGAGGAATTGAACTTCTTCCAACCAAAATGCATACTTTGAAAACTTAGCGTACAGTTTTTCTTTTCTCAGCAACTCTAGCACTTTTCTCAAATGTTCTTCGTGCTGTTGATCATTATTCGAGTAAATAAGTATGTCATCAATGAAAATAATGACAAACTTGTCAAGATATGGCCCACACACTCGGTTCATGAGGTCCATGAACACAGCTGGTGCGTTAGTCAATCCAAACGGCATAACCATAAACTCGTAATGACCGTAACGCGTCCTAAAAGCAGTCTTTGGAATATCATCCTCCTTCACCCGCATTTGATGATATCCAGAACGTAAATCGATCTTCGAATAAACCGACGAGCCTTGTAGTTGATCAAATAATTTGTCGATTCTCGGTAATGGGTAACGGTTCTTGATGGTAAGTTTGTTCAACTCTCGGTAGTCGATACACAACCTGAATGTACCATCTTTCTTCTTAACAAACAGAACAGGAGCTCCCCATGGTGATGTACTTGGTCGAATGAAACCACGATCTAAAAGTTCCTGCAACTGACTTTGTAATTCTTTCATTTTGCTGGGTACGAGTCTGTACGGAGCACGAGCTATTGGTGCAGCTCTTGGTACAAGGTATATTTGAAATTCAATAGATCGATGTGGGGGTAATCCCGGTAATTCTTTCGGAAATACATCGGGAAATTCTTTTGCGACGGGAACATCACTGATGTTCTTTTATTCAGGTTTAACTTCCTCGATGTGTGCTAGAATGACGTAACAACCTTTTCTTATTAGTTTTTGCGCCTTCAAACTACTAATAAGATTTAATTTCGCGTTGTTCTTTTCTCCGTACACCATTAAAGGTTTTTCTTTTTCACGCATAATGCGAATCGCATTTTTGTAACAAACGACCTCTGCTCTCACCTTTTTCAACCAGTCCATGCCAATTATTAAATCAAAACTTCCTAACTCGACTGGTATTAAATCAATTTTAAACGTTTCATCCCCCAGTTTAATTTCTCTCTCCCGACATATATTATCTGCTGAAATTAATTTACCGTTTGCTAATTCGAGTAAAAATTTACTATCCAAAGGCGTCAATGGGCAACTTAATTTAGCACAAAAATCTCTACTCATATAGCTTCTATCCGCACCCGAATCAAATAAAACATAAGCAGATTTATCGTCAATAAGAAACGTACCCGTAACAAGCTCCGGGCCTTTCTGTGCTTCTGCCGCATTAATATTGAAAACTCTTCCACGGCCCTGTCCATTAGTATTCCCATGATTCGGTAATTTCTAATAATGTGGCCCGGTTTTCCACATTTATAACAAACCGCATTGGTATTACTTGCTCCGACACTATTTGTTCCAACATTACTTGTTCCGACACTATTTGTTCCTTTAGTTCTGTTAAACTTTGGTCCGTAGATCTCACACTTTGTCGCGCTATGACCATTTCTTTTACACCTGTTGCAAAATGTCGTACAAAACCCTGAGTGATTTTATTCACACCTATGACATGGCTATTTTTTGTTTTTGTTGTCGTTGTTGTTATTGAGGTTGTTGTTGGGATTGTTATTGTTGTTGAAATGGTTGTTGTAGTTGTTATTGTTGTTGGGATGTTTGTTGAAGTTTTTGTTAGGATTGCGGTTATTGTTGCGATTGTTGTTGCGGTTGTTGAGATAGTTGTTGCGATTGTGGTTGTAATAATTGTTGTCGTTGTACTGGTGACTCTTGTCACCGTTTTCCTCCCACTTCCTCTTGAGTTGTTTCGTGTTGGCTTCTTCGGCTGCCTGCTCTTTAATTCTTCCCTCAATCTGATTCATGAGTTTATGAGCCATTCGACTTGCCTTCTGTATAGAAGCGGACTCGTGTGAACTCACATCTTCTTGAATCCTTACTGTTAACCCATTTACAAATGCGTCGATCTTCTCTTCTTCATCTTCAAACGCTCCCGGACACAATAGACACAACTCTGTGAATCGTCGTTCATATGTGGTAATGTCGAACCCTTGTGTTCGTAACTCTCTAAGTTCTGCCTTGAGCTTATTGACTTCGTTTCTAGGACGGTACTGCTCGTTCATCAATTGCTTGAATGCCGACCACGGTAGTGCGTAAGCAGCATTTTATCCTACCTGTTCAAGATAGGTGTTCCACCACGTTAACGCAGTACCTGTGAAGGTATGTGTAGCGTACTTAACTTTGTCCTCTTCAGTACACTTACTTATGGCAAACACCGATTCGACTTTCTCGGTCCACCGTTTCAATCCAATTGGTCCTTCGGTTCCATCAAATTCTAAAGGTTTGCAGGCAGTGAATTCTTTGTAGGAGCATCCTACACGATTTCTTGTGGAATTAGTTCCACTACTAGATCCAGAGTTATTGTTATTTTGCATCGCAACCTGTACTACGGCAATGTTTGCTGCAAGGAAAACATGAAAGTCTTCCTCACTCATGTTTAAATTCTGACGAGTCGTCGGTGCCATTTCCTTCAAAGATAGCCCAAAAGAATTAAGTTAATCATATAGAATTTTAAGAGTAGTCAATATATTTCAAAGCATAGTATGAACTCATTTATAAAAGCTTTTTCTTCATATTAGCGTTTTATAGTTTTAATTCGGGTAGCACCTACCCGTTAAGTTCATACTTAGTAGGTAATATACAATTCAACTACTACAATTCTATATGAAAAACTGATTATAATAAAATTTCGCGTTCAAATTTATACAATATTTTACAAACTTACAATACCGCTATTTTACATATAGGATGAAATATAGCACATAATAACTTTGCTACTCGGCAGCTATAAAGGCAATTCTAGTTAATACGCAAGTTGTTCAGCAAAAGAAATAAAGACACGTAATTCATAAGTCCAGAAACAAGTCATGCATTCTGGTTTTACTAAGACGACTTCCCATCCTTGGTCTTGTGAAAAGTAACCGTTATGACCATTGGCTAGGCAGCATGTTGTAATGTCGTCAAAAGGACGAGGGTTTTGTAATGTCCAACAGCCCCGTAATGATCTAAAAACCTTGTTTCTCACCCCAACTACTGAATCCGTCACTTGTGGGAAGGTTGTATTTAAAAGTTGTAATCCGATGTTCTTTTTCTCACTTTGGTAAGAAGCGAACATCACTAACTCGTAAGTATAACATGCTTCTTTATGTTGTATGTTAGAAACTCTTTCTAACTCACGAAATCCTATGTTGGAATATGTTGAGTCAAAATAGGTTCTTAACCCGTAGCATAAAATTGCATTTGGGTTCCCCGCATTTAACGATTTAAAGAAAACACGGCGTAACTTACGGTCTCCCCAATATGATATACCCCACCTATCAAAGGAAAGCCTTTTATAAACTAAGGCATTTCTGGAAAGTCTTTCAAATGTTTGACAAGTTAATTTCGCCATAACTAAATGTGCTGATGAATTCTAACCGACTCTAGATAAGATTTCCTCAATCATATCCTCTGGTAGGTCTTCTAAAATATTCGGTTGTCTACCCTTAACGTCCATTTTGTTTTTATACTATAAAAATAGACAAGAATTAGATTCGTAAAAGATAATTAACAAACAATACAAGCAAATTTTACATAGAACATAAAAGTACAAGCACACTACAATACATATAATACACAACATGATTACAACCCTCTAATCTGATTCACTGGTTTCTTCTTCTTCGGACTTGGTTCGTTTTTCTAATTTTCTAGGGATATATGGTGTTCCTCTAATACGAGCCATCGTTTTCTACAATGGTTTAGAAAAACCTGGTGGTTTAGAGGTTCCCGGGTTATTGTTACAATTTAGGAAATACGGACGTTGCCGATACATATAAAGTTTATCGGGGTTGGAATCAGGTTTCTCTATTTTTATACCTTTTCCCTTATTATTTTCTTTTCCTTTATTAAATTGGGTCGAGGTAATTTCTATAACATCATCGGAATCCTCATCGGGATCCAATTCATCGGAAAATTGGTAATCTTCCCAATATTTTGCTTCCTTGGCAGAAACACCATTGACCATTTTTAACTTTGGTCCGTTGGTTGAGGATTTTCTTTTATTTAATCGATTTACTTTAGGTATCAATATTTCTTCCTCCGGAACCTCTTCTTCTTCCGGTTCCTCCTCTTCCGATTCCTCCTCTTCTGGTTCCTCTTCTTCTAGTTCCTCTTATTCCGGTTCCTCCTCTTCCAGTTCCTCTTCGGGAATTTGTGAATCTTCCCAAAGTATATTCGACTCTTCATTAGTATTAGGTGAGTCGATGGAATTTGTACTAGAGTTAGACATCTATCACATAATATCAAACACGTTAAGAGATTAATATATCACATAATATTTACATGTTAATAATATATAGTTTCCAACAAAAAATGTTAAGCAATCGTTTTTGAAGAAAAACACGGTCGAAGTCCAGACTCACTAATGCATCCTAACAAACTCAGTAAGACACACTAATGCAAAAATTCTGGTTCACTAAGACAAACGCTCGGATACCAACTGAAATGTCCCATTCATATTGATTATAAACGTTCCATATTAATTGATTTCGTTGCGAGGTTTTGACCTCTATATGAGACGTTTTTCAAAGACTGCATTCGTTTTTAAAAACAAACCATAACCTTTATTTTATCGACAAGGTTAAAAAGTCACCACCTAGATTATCCAGAAATGATAATCTAAAAATATCACACTTACACACTACCAATACATATGGTTTACAATATTAATATGTTACAACAAAGTAAATCTTGAATGCAGTTTTAAACAATATAATACAAGCATGCTGACACCAAATCTTGTCCATAATTTAGCATGTAACAGCGGAAGCTCTTAATAATCACCTGAGAATAAACATGCTTTAAACGTCAACAAAAATGTTGGTGAGTTATAGGTTTAACCTATATATTTATCAAATCGTAATAATAGACCACAAGATTTCATATTTCAATATACATCCCATACATAGAGATAAAAATCATTCATATGGTGAACACCTGGTAACCGAAATTAACAAGATGCATATAAGAATATCCCCTATCATTCCGAGAAATCCTTCAGACATGATAAAAACAACATCGAAGTACTAAAGCATCCGGTACTTTGGATGGGGTTCGTTAGGCCCAATAGATCTATCTTTAGGATTCGCGTCAATTAGTAGATCGGTTTACTAGTTCTTAGGTTACCAAGAAAAAAGGGCATATTCGACTTTGATCATTCACCCATATAATGTAGTTTCAATTACTTGTGTCTATTTCGTAAAATATTTATAAAACTGCATGTATTCTCATCACAAAATATTAGATTTTAAATGTGGGACTATAACTCACTTTCATAGATTTTTACTTCGTCGGGAAGTAAGACTTGGCCACTGGTCGATTCACGAACCTATAACAAATATGTACATATATATCAAAGTATGTTCAAAATATATTTACAACATTTTTAATACATTTTGATGTTTTAAGTTTATTAAGTCAGCTGTCCTCGTTAGTAACCTACAACTAGTTGTCCATAGTTAGATGTACAGAAATAAATTGATATATATTATCTTGAATCAATCCACGACCCAGTGTATACACGTCTCAGGCTAGATCATAACTCAAAGTATATATATTTTTGGAATCAACCTCAACCCTGTATAGCTAACTCAAACATTACTGCATATAGAGTGTCTATGGTTGTTCCAAATAATATATATATATGGGTCGATATGATATGTCAAAACATTTGCATACGTGTCTATGGTATCCCAAGATTACATAATATATTAGAATACATGTATAATACAATATAAGTTAGCTAGGATATGATTAATATAGATTTGTTACCAATTTTCACGTAGCTACAACAAGAAAAATTATCCAATCTTGTTTTACCCATAACTTCTTCGTTTTAAATCCATTTTGAGTGATTCAAGTTGCTATGGTTTAATATTGAACTTAAGTTTATGAATCTAAACAGAAAAAGTATAAGTTTATAGTCAGAAATACAGATTACAAGTCATTTTTTAAAGGTAGTCATTTCAGTCGTAAGAACGACGTCTTCATGACTATTTTGAAAAACATACTTTCACTTTGAGTTTAACCATGATTTTTGGATATAGTTTCATATTCATAAGAAAAATCATTTTCCCAGAAGAACAACTTTTAAAACAAAGTTTATCATAGTTTTTAATTAACTAACCCAAAACAGCCCGCGGTGTTACTAGGACGGCGTATATTTACGGTGTTTTTCGTGTTTTCAGGTTTTAAATTATTAAGTTAGCATATCATATAGATATAGAACATGTGTTTAGTTGATTTTAAAGGTCAAGTTAGAAGAATTAACTTTTGTTTGCGAACAAGTTTAGAATTAACTAAACTATGTTTTAGTGATTACAAGTTTAAATCTTCGAATAAGGTAGTTTTATATATATGAATCGAATGATGTTATGAACATCATTACTACCTTAGGTTTTGTGAATAAACCTACTGGAAATGAGAAAAATAGATCTAGCTTCAAAGGATCCTTGAATGTCTTGAAAGTTCTTGAAGTAGAATCATGACACGAAAATAAATTCAAGTAAGATTTCCACTCGAAATAAGATTGTTATAGTTATAGAAATTGAATTAAAGTTTGAATATGAGTATTACCTTGTATTAGAAAGATATCTTACTGTAAATAAGAAAGATTTCTTGAGGTTGGATGATCACTCAAAGTGGATTTGCAAGATTGGAAGTAAGCTAGCAAACTTGAAAGTGTTGTTGGTGTGTTCTTGAGTAGTTATTTTATAACTTAGTTTATGTATGAATTTATGAACTAGATTGAGCTAGATTTTGTTAAAGATGATGAAGAACACTTATAAAAAAGTAAGAACACTTGAGAGAGAGTAATTTGATTCAAGAAAAATTGAAAATGAATGTGTTTGTGTACTCCTACATTCACGTGAACTTTCATCCTCCATATAGGCTCCATTAGTTTGTTATTTTAAACATAGTGTAACAATATCGTGATATGATTCATATGTATTTAGTAAGACGTTGTTATAATGATAATCGTTATATATATCATTTTAGAGTTTCTTAATTCAATAGTCTCATTTTTATGTATATAACTCATTGTTAAAATACCTAATGAGATACTTACTTATCATAATATCATGTTAACTATATATATATAACCATATATATGTCATCATATAGTTTTTACAAGTTTTAACGTTCGTGAATCACCGGTCAACTTGGGTGGTCAATTGTCTATATAAAACCTATTTCAATTAATCAAGTCTTAATAAGTTTGATTGCTTAACATATTGGAAACATTTAATCATGTAAATATCAATTTCATTTAATATATATAAACATGGAAAAGTTCGCAATAAAGTCTTAACAAGTTTGATTGCTTAACATGTTGGAAACACTTATCATGTAAATAACAATTTCATTTAATATATATTAATCAAGTCTTAACAAGTTTGTGACAACTTTACATAATGCACGTTCACAATAAATAAATAATACGGAGTATTGAGAATTGAGCTCTTCTTTGAACCCCTGCTTTTCTTCTATGTGACTTGTACATGTACTTGTACTAATGAAGTTAAATTAGGGACTAATTTGGGATGTTATTTGACATTTAAGGATGATTTATGCAGTTTTGTTAATACGGGGATGATATAGGCAAAAGAACATAAACATAGGGACGATTTGTGAAATTTTGTCTTATAAGAATTTAGCGGGCTGTTACCCTCTTCTTTTCAACTATTTCCCTCTTAAATTTCAATAAAGTATTTTAATGTCCCTCTAAATGTTGGCGAAATGAAATTTGGACGTCGGCCGAAGAGGCTTGGCTGGCGAAATGTTGGCTTGATTCGTCCGAGAATCCAATTATTGGGAACTCTCAAAAATATCATTCTTTATGGGGTACCGTAATGAGCAAATTCAACGATAACGATCACGGATGGTTTCGAAATGAAGATGCATTATCTGTAACTACCCGACAAAATCGTCATTGACGGCGTCGTTAACTTAGGTCCCGTTTGAAATGTCCCATTCTTATTGATTAAAAACGTTCCATATTAATTGATTTCGTTGCGAGGTTTTGACCTCTATATGAGACGTTTTTCAAAGACTGCATTCATTTTTAAACAAACCATAACCTTTATTTCATCAATAAAGGTTTAAAAAGCTTTACGTAGATTATCAAATAATGATAATCTAAAATATCCTGTTTACACACGACCATTACATAATGGTTTACAATACAAATATGTTACAACAAAATAAGTTTCTTGAATGCAGTTTTTACACAATATCATACAAGCATGGACTCCAAATCTTGTCCTTATTTAAGTATGCGACAGCAGAAGCTCTTAATAATCACCTGAGAATAAACATGCTTAAAACGTCAACAAAAATGTTGGTGAGTTATAGGTTTAACCTATATATATCAAATCGTAACAATAGACCACAAGATTTCATATTTCAATACACATCCCATACATAGAGATAAAAATCATTCATATGGTGAACACCTGGTAACCGACAATAACAAGATGCATATATAAGAATATCCCCATCATTCCGGGACACCCTTCGGATATGATATAAATTTCGAAGTACTAAAGCATCCGGTACTTTGGATGGGGTTTGTTAGGCCCAATAGATCTATCTTTAGGATTCGCGTCAATTAGGGTGTCTGTTCCCTAATTCTTAGATTACCAGACTTAATAAAAAGGGGCATATTCGATTTCGATAATTCAACCATAGAATGTAGTTTCACGTACTTGTGTCTATTTTGTAAATCATTTATAAAACCTGCATGTATTCTCATCCCAAAAATATTAGATTTTAAAAGTGGGACTATAACTCACTTTCACATATTTTTACTTCGTCGGGAAGTAAGACTTGGCCACTGGTTGATTCACGAACCTATAACAATATATACATATATATCAAAGTATGTTCAAAATATATTTACAACACTTTTAATATATTTTGATGTTTTAAGTTTATTAAGTCAGCTGTCCTCGTTAGTAACCTACAACTAGTTGTCCACAGTTAGATGTACAGAAATAAATCGATAAATATTATCTTGAATCAATCCATGACCCAGTGTATACGTATCTCAGTATTGATCACAACTCAAACTATATATATTTTGGAATCAACCTCAACCCTGTATAGCTAACTCCAACATTCACATATAGAGTGTCTATGGTTGTTCCGAAATATATATAGATGTGTCGACATGATAGGTCGAAACATTGTATACGTGTCTATGGTATCTCAAGATTACATAATATATAATACAAGTTGATTAAGTTATGGTTGGAATAGATTTGTTACCAATTTTCACGTAGCTAAAATGAGAAAAATTATCCAATCTTGTTTTACCCATAACTTCTTCATTTTAAATCCGTTTTGAGTGAATCAAATTGCTATGGTTTCATATTGAACTCTATTTTATGAATCTAAACAAAAAAAGTATAGGTTTCTAGTCGGAAAAATAAGTTACAAGTCGTTTTTGTAAAGGTAGTCATTTCAGTCGAAAGAACGACGTCTAGATGACCATTTTAGAAAACATACTTCCACTTTGAGTTTAACCATAATTTTTGGATATAGTTTCATGTTCATAATAAAAATCATTTTCTCAGAATAACAACTTTTAAATCAAAGTTTATCATAGTTTTTAATTAACTAACCCAAAACAGCCCGCGGTGTTACTACGACGGCGTAAATCCGGTTTTACGGTGTTTTTCGTGTTTCCAGGTTTTAAATCATTAAGTTAGCATATCATATAGATATAGAACATGTGTTTAGTTGATTTTAAAAGTCAAGTTAGAAGGATTAACTTTTGTTTGCGAACAAGTTTAGAATTAACTAAACTATGTTCTAGTGATTACAAGTTTAAACCTTCGAATAAGATAGCTTTATATGTATGAATCGAATGATGTTATGAACATCATTACTACCTTAAGTTCCTTGGATGAACCTACTAGAAAAGAGAAAAATGGACCTAGCTTCAATGGATCCTTGGATGGCTCAAAGTTCTTGAAGCAAAATCATGACACGAAAACAAGTTCAAGTAAGATCATCACTTGAAATAAGATTGTTATAGTTATAGAAATTGAACCAAAGTTTGAATATGATTATTACCTTGTATTAGAATGATAACCTACTGTAAGAAACAAAGATTTCTTGAGGTTGGATGATCACCTTACAAGATTGGAAGTGAGCTAGCAAACTTGAAAGTATTCTTGATTTTATGAAACTAGAACTTTTGGAATTTATGAAGAACACTTAGAACTTGAAGATAGAACTTGAGAGAGTTCAATTAGATGAAGAAAATTGAAGAATGAAAGTGTTTGTAGGTGTTTTTGGTCGTTGGTGTATGGATTAGATATAAAGGATATGTAATTTTGTTTTCATGTAAATAAGTCATGAATGATTACTCATATTTTTGTAATCTTATGAGATATTTCATGCTAGTTGCCAAATGATGGTTCCCACATGTGTTAGGTGACTCACATGGGCTGCTAAGAGCTGATCATTGGAGTGTATATACCAATAGTACATACATCTAAAAGCTGTGTATTGTACGAGTACGAATACGGGTGCATACGAGTAGAATTGTTGATGAAACTGAACGATGATGTAATTGTAAGCATTTTTGTTAAGTAGAAGTATTTTGATAAGTGTATTGAAGTCTTTCAAAAGTGTATAAATACATATTAAAACACTACATGTATATACATTTTAACTGAGTCGTTAAGTCATCGTTAGTCGTTACATGTAAGTGTTGTTTTGAAACCTTTAGGTTAACGATCTTGTTAAATGTTGTTAACCCAATGTTTATAATATCAAATGAGATTTTAAATTATTATATTATCATGATATTATCATGTATGAATATCTCTTAATATGATATATATACATTAAATGTCTTTACAACGATAATCGTTACATATATGTCTCGTTTAAAAATCATTAAGTTAGTAGTCTTGTTTTTACATATGTAGTTCATTGTTAATATACTTTATGATATGTTTTCTTATCATAGTATCATGTTAACTATATATATATATATATCCATATATATGTCATCATATAGTTTTTACAAGTTTTAACGTTCGTGAATCACCGATCAACTTGGGTGGTCAATTGTCTATATGAAACATATTTCAATTAATCAAGTCTTAACAAGTTTGATTGCTTAACATGTTGGAAACATTTAATCATGTAAATATCAATCTCAATTAATATATATAAACATCGAAAAGTTCGGGTCACTACACCGTTATGTGGTCATAGTCACTAAATGAGACGCGTTTGACCAAAATTATGTCGCATTCATTTAAAACGTGTAAGACTTGCAAAGTATAGTTTACCAAACAGTTTGACAACCAGTTTAAGTTTATAAACGTATAAAGTATGAGTGAAATAACTTGTGACATAATAAGTTAAGAATCACGGTTGCTGTAAATAGCGTAAACAGATATGCTTTAAGTTTAAATCCAAAAGTACTATCACTAGCGTATGCATGTATGCTTGACTCCAAGCAAGTAATCAAAGTGTGCGGAAGCATGTATCAAGTAGCCAAGTATGAACCTGAGAACATATAGAAAACTGTCAACGAAAAACGTTGGTGAAATCATAGGTGTTTTTGTAAACGTTGTTTTTGAACCACAAGATTTAGTATTTCCATAACGTTGATTATCCAAATCATTTGCATTCCAAAAGTGTTGTCATTCGCGAGCACCCAATTATCAAGGCTTAACTAACGTTACCCCATACTCATATTGTTAGAACATACACTGTTTCTCTAAAATATATTTCATCTGCATAACGGTAGCGAACCGTCCGAATGAGGGTTTGTCAAACCCATATGGCCATACAACATAAGTTCTCGCTTACACCCGGCAAGTGTAACTAATGATAATCGAATTGAGGATTTCTGTTCTAACTCGCACGTAGAATGTTTGTTTTCGTACTTGTGTTCAAGGTATAATAGTAAGTAGTACAAAATGTAAACAAAGTATATGTTTCTCAGCCCATGATTAAAAGAATAAAAGTTGTTGAAAAGGTGGGACTATGATCTTACCATAGTTGCATGCCAAAGTACTTGTAATTAAACGTTGCACAAGGAAAGTTGCTTAGTCTTGACCTAAACAAATAAGTTGTATCAATTACGGGTTACGACACAATGTCGGGAAATGTGTTCAATTAGTCCTATGGCTCGTTATGACTCAATTAATATAGCATGTGAATCACGTTGTCAAGTTTCATGCAAGATATAAGTATAAAAGCACGTTAGAACGATTGCATAAGTGTTTGGTTAAGTTTGACCAAAAGTCAAACTTGGTCGAAGTTAAAGTCAACAAGGTCGGGTCGGGTATCCGACAATTTTTCTTCAATTAGTAATCATATATAAACATGTTGGCCAAGTTTCATGTTAATCGGAGGTGCGTAGCATAGTTAGAATTAAACGAAAATTTACAAAGTTGGACAGCCCTTTGCAGTTCATCTGGACGGCGTCTAAAATGGATGGACGGCATCCAGTAGTGAAGGACTGGACGGCGTCCAAGGTTTTGGACGGCGTCCAAATGAACTACAGATTACTGATGCTGAAAATTTGACAAGTCTCGAACCAAACTTATTTCAAACACAACTTATGGACCGAAAACACTCAAAACATGTACCTTATATCGTTGGAAAGGTATTTTGATGAGGAACACAACTAAACACATATCATCAATCAAGTCAATCATTTACAACAAAAAAAACCTCTTCAAATGATCGTTAAAAGTTCATCATTCAAGTTTCAAGTTCGTAAAACGCATTTCATGATTCGGGAACCCAATTTACACATACAATATGCCGTTTCGTAGGTAATTACGCATACAATACAACTAAACACTTACAAATAACATTGCAAAGCATTTAATGCATCAAAAGTTTGTTTTAAGATCCATCAAACCCTAACCAAGAATCACAAAATCAATAATCATGTTAATGTAAGGTTTTCATGTCATCCAACATACCAAAACAAAGCTAATTAACACATAAGGTTTAACATCTAACAACATTTAATCAACCAAAATCAAAGAGTTAACTAACCCATTTCAAGTGTTCATGCTAGTAATGTCAAATAACAAGATCAAGCATACAAATTACATACACGACATCACAATGAGCCATAGACACTAATTAACACCATTTCAAGTCAAAAACACTAAGAACATGAAATCTAGAGTTTTTAGAAAGTTACCCAAATGAGATGAAATTAGTATCAAGTTGTAGAGGATGAAGAGAGGATTCTAAATGTGTGATCGGATTTGTTGTGAGGTTCCTAGATCGAATTTGGATGATGATTCAATGAATTTGGGTGTTGAGAGAAAAAGATGAAAGTAAGAAAAGAGAGAAAAGAGATAAGAGAGAAATGAATGGTGGGTGGTGGGAGGTGGGTGACTAGTTAACCCAAGTTTGGCCAAGTGAGGAGATTAGTCCCTCAAGTTTGTAGTCGGGTGCGGGAATTAACCGAACGAATTATTTCAAAACGCTAGTGTAAATGAGAGATGTTATAATTAAATAATGAAATATTAGAAACACTTATTAACGGGGATACGAATTTAGATAACGAAAGATATTATCTCGGAAAAAAAAGATGGTGTTAAAATAAATTTAACGAAAAAAGCGGGATGTTACATTACCTACACCTTAAAATAAATTTCGTCCCGAAATTTAGTTGGAATTAGTAGTCGTTGTTTCTTCCTCGAAATCTTGCGTTGCTAATTCTATGAATGAGTGAAGGTACTCCCGTGGGCATTCCAACGAACTTTGACGGTCGGGATTTTACGTTGTTTTAAAGTTTGGTTTCACGATTCATAATTTCAACCGGTTCTCCTATGAAGTGGAGTTTGTCATCGATAGTAAGTTCGTCGAAAGGAATAAAAAGTTCTTGCTCCGCAAGATGCTTCTCTAAGTTTGATACACAGAATGTAGGATGAACGGAATTTGTTTGAGTTGGGAGTTCGAAACGGTAAGCAACGGGTCCAATACGCCCCAAGATTTTAAAAGGATCCAAATGTCGCAGATTTAGCGTTCTACATTTTCCGAAACGGATTACACCTTTCCAAGGTGCGATATTTAATATTACGCGGTCACCCACTAGGAATTCGAGAGGCTTACGTCTAACATTAGCATAGCGATGATTACGGGCCATTTGGGGTCTTTCTTGGATTTAAACTATCTTAACGGTTATTTCATGAATGAGTTCGGGTCCGGTGGTTTGCTTGTCCTACTTCGGTCCAACGAATATGAGAACGACATTTGCGGCTATATAAAGTTTCGAAAAGGTGCGGCGTTAATACTCGAATGATAACTATCGTTGTAAGAGGAAATCAATTAAAGGCAACAATACAAGTTCGTGATATGTTTTCCCAAGGTTTGAATCGTATGTTCACTTGGTCCGTCGGTTTGTGGATGATACGCGGTACTCATGTTTAAACGTGTTCGCAAGGCTTCTTGTAAGGCACACCGAAAATCAGAAGTGAAACGAGCATCTCGATCCGAATAAAAAGATAATGGCACACAGTGTCGAGATAGAATTCCTATAATGTATAGTCGTACAAGTCCTTCCCATCTTGTCGGTTTCTAAAAGACGTTTGTTAGAACAAGTTTCTTGTTGGTTTCTGAAAAATGTTTGTTAGGACTATTCACCTTCGTGGCGAATACTAGTATAACGTGAAGAGTCTCTCTCTCCACTGAGAATTTAGATAAAAGATTTCCTCACACGGAAGTACGAGTGTAATGCGAGAGAAGTTTCCGCCTCGATGTGAGCATGTCAAGCGTTTTGTAGTTCATCGATAAAACTTTGCGAAAACGAGATAGAGTACACGTGTAGCATATGTTTTGAAGTTGAAAGAATTGGTCATTCGTTCAGAAGCATAAATATGATTTGGCAATATCAAGATGCGTCCCTGGTATGGTTGTTATCAATATTCTCGAAGTTTTCGGATGGCAACAAGGAAAAATAAAGTCATGTACATGGCACATGATGGTGATTAGGTTGATCGAGTCCAATCACCATCACGAGTCATTAGAACTTTAGTATGAATTATCATAATATAACTACGTTGATCGAGTCTCGTTATATTATGCTAACTCATACCTCCATTCCCACATCACTCCATAGAATCAAGTTCTTGTAATCGTGAAGATTTAAATGAACAAAGTGTAATGGCATCTCTAACGTGGCTCGTATCGAATCGAAAGAATTTGTACAACTCTGAACAAGCGTTTTTCGAGGGAAGTGTATAAACGATTGTTCACGTCAATGTGTTTCAAGTCAGCCAATAATGTCTTTAGGTACGAAACGAGTAACGAATTATGATAACAAGTAGTACGCAACCGTAGTGATAAGTAGTGATGACGATACTCACCAAGAGTAGTGGTAGTAGCAACAAGAAGTGGTAGATAGTAAGGAACATCGGTGTGACATCGGTAGTGGTTAATGATTTCCATAATGGTGGAAACTTTACAGTACTTGTGGATAGCAATCTGGAACGGTGGTGAATAACAATCTGGGAGACAGAGTTCCCGATCTAGTGTGACTAATGAAGTCGTCGTCATCCTTACGCGTATGAATCTTGAATTTACGTGCGTTATCAGAAAGTGGCAGAGTACGAGTTCGAATGATGAAAATTTAGTACCATTAAGAAGTTCGCCTAAGAATGATTCAAGTATAAATGCACAAGTAGTCAAGTAGGTGCTATCTATAGCAAATGCAAGTCAGAATGCAATGATTAACTATCCGGTTGTAGTCTAGATTCACTAATGCGTCCTAACAACTCTGTCAGACACACTAATACACATCCTATATCCCTAAAACCAATGCTCTGATACCATCTGTAACGACCCGACAAAATTGTCATTGACGGCGTCGTTAACTTAGGTCCCGTTAAGTGCTCATAGTCCCTAAATGAGACGTGTTTGACCAAAATTATGTGGCATTCATTTGAAACGTGTAAGACTTGCAAAGTTTAGTTTACCAAACTGTTCGACAACCAGTTTAAGTTTACAAAAGTATAAAGTATGAGTGAAATAACTTGCGACATAATAAGTTAAGAATCACGGTTGCAATAAATAGTGTAAACAGATATGCTTTAAGTTTAAATCCAAAAGTACTATCGCTAGTGTAAGCATGTATGCTTGACTCCAAGCAAGTAATCAAAGTGTGCGGAAGCATGTATCAAGTAGCCAAGTATGAACATTAGAACAAATAGAAAACTGTCAACGAAAAACGTTGGTGAAATCATAGGTGTTTTTGTAAACGTTGTTTTTGAACCACAAGATTTAGTATTTTCATAACGTTGATTATCCAAATCATTTGCATTCCAAAAGTGTTGTTATTCGCGAGCACCCAATTATTAAGGCTTAACTAACGTTACCATATACACATAGTGTTAGAACATACACTGTTTCTCGAAAATATATTTCATCCACATAACAGTAGCGGACCGTCCAAATGAGGGTTTGTCAAACCCATATGGCCATACAACATAAGTTCTCGCTTACACTCGGCAAGTGTAACTAATGATAATCGAATTGAGGATTTCTGTTCTAACTCGCACGTGGAATGTTTGTTTTAGTACTTGTGTTCAAGGTATAAAAGTAAGTAGTACAAAATGTAAACAAAGTATATGTTTCTCAGCCCACGATTAAAAGAATAAAAGTTGTTGAAAAGGTGGGACTATGATCTCACCGTAGTTTCATGCCAAAGTACTTGTAATTAAACGTTGCGCAAGGAAAGTTGCTTAGCCTTGACCTAAACAAATTAGTTGTATCAATTATGGGTTACGACACAATGTCGAACGAAATGTGTTCAATTAGTCCTATGGCTCGTTACGACTCGATTAATATAGCATGTGAATCACGTTGTCAAGTTTCATGCAGGATATAAGTATAAAAGCACGTTAGAACGATTGCATAAGTGTTTGGTTAAGTTTGACCAAAAGTCAAACTTGGTCAAAGTCAAAGTCAACGAGGTCGGGTCGGGTATCCGACAATTTTTCTTCAATTAGTAATCATATATAAACATGTTGGCCAAGTTTCATGTTAATTGGAGGTGCGTAGCATAGTTAAAATTAAACGAAAATTTACAAAGTTGGATAGCCCTTTGCAGTTCATCTGGACGGCGTCCAAAATGGCTGGACCGCATCCAGTAGTGAAGGATTGGACGGCGTCCAAGGTTTTGGACGGCGTCCAAATGAACTACAGATTACTGATGCTGAAAATTTGACAAGTCTCGAACCAAACTTATTTCAAACACAACCTATGAACCGAAAACACTCAAAACACGTACCTTATATCGTTGGAAAGGTATTTTAACGAGGAACACAACTAAACACATATCATCAATCAAGTCAATCATTTAAAACAACAAAAACCTCATCGAATGATCGTTAAAAGTTCATCATTCAAGTTTCAAGTTCGTAAAACGCATTTCATGATTCGGGAACCCAATTTATACATACAATATGCCGTTTCGTAGGTAATTACGTATACAATACAACTAAACACTTATAAATAACATTTCAAAGAATTTAATGCATCAAAAGTTCATTTTAAGATCTATCAAACACTAACCAAGAATCACAAAATCAATTGAAACAACCCAACCCGTATTCCATACGATAAATTTTTTTTTTTATAATACACATTTATGCGCCAATTAAATATGTAAACCATTCCATAAGTTCCATTTAAACGTACATCAATTTAAATGTTTACAAAAGGCACGAAAGCCATTAATTAAGTTTAATACAAGTTTGACCCACTACAAGGATAGTTTATAATCCAAACGACCTCGAGCATGGTTTGAGGCTAAACTACCCAAAACGTTAGGCCAACTTCAAAAGCTAACACCAAAAGCACCCCCGACAACATAAGCGGGAGACCACTAGTCCAAACGTATGCCCTTACACTTGTCCAAGCTGGAACCTATAAAATGGTAAACAACGAGAGGGTAAGCAAGGCTTAGTGAGTGCAACAATTATACATACATATATATAACCTACTTACTTGCAAACACTTACCAAATTCGCATACATACTAGTTACCTAATTAGCATACCTTTCACATGTATAACTTAGCTAACGGTCTATCAAGTTTAGGCACAAATTTTGGAGACACAAACGACAAACTTGCACCGCTATCAAAAAGAATCCTTGCCGGATTAGAATTAACTAAGAAGGTACCTGAGACAACTTTGTTGGATTGCTTGGCTTCGTCGTTAGTCATCAAATAGTTTTGACCTCGAGCCGTACCCGCCGCCTTCTCTAGACTTTTAACATTATCGTTGTTCAAATCGGGACACTCTGACTTTCGGTGTCCTTCTTTGTTGCAATTAAAACAAGTGAGCTTGTTTGTTGAATTTGGCTTCCGACAATCTCGAGCCATATGTCCACGTACCCCACAATTGTAGCAAGTTGGGACAAAGTTCCCAAAACCACCGGTAGCGCCCTTCTTCACACTATTGACACTTTCGGAACCCTTTTTGTTCTTGTTCTTTTTATTTGAAAAATTCGAATAACTCAAACCATCAAACTTTCTTTTTGAAAAAGTGAAATCACTCTTCCTCGGAACCTCCGGTTTAAAACCCCGAGCCAACTCGAATAGCTCTTCAAAAGTCTTAGACATTCCCCGACTAATCTTACCCTTTAACTCATCATTCAAGGTACGGTAGAAATCTTTCATTAGCTTATGATCGTCACCAACATATTCCGGGCAAAAGCGAGTCTTTGCCAAAAAGGTAGACTTGAGAGTAACCAAGTCCATCGAACCTTGTTACAAATGATGCAACTCGTCCCAAATTCTATCATGGTCAGAAGAAGTTCGGTATTCTTGGAAGAATTCCTTCTTAAACTCCTCCCATGTCAAGCTCATGCATTGCTCTTCACCATATAAATTGATTTTGTCATCCCACCACAACTTGCCTTCTTCACGTAGCATGCTAGACCCATATCTCGTCTTCTTCTCGGGAGGACATTCCGCAGTACGGAAAGCTCCCTCGATATCGGAAATCCAACAAGTGCTTTTCAATGGATCCCTCACCCCATTAAACATCGGAGGTTGAGTATCCTTGAAGTTTTTATAGTGGAAGTCCCGCCTTCCACCCCCACCATTACCTTCACCCCCTTCGCCTCGAGGATAAATGCTTCTAGCCTCTAAAGCCTCCTCTATTGCGGCTTTCATTCGATCGTTGATCATTTCGGTCACTTGTCCATCGACCGAATCTTGGAAGACCTTTCGGACATCGTCAAGAAAATCCTTCTTTAACTTTTTAAAGATGGCCTCAACCTTGGCCGTGAGTTCAACATCCTCACTCGTACCACCGTTATCATTATCATGTCCGCTTCTCGTCTTCATTTTATAAAACAGAAAAGATTAAACAAAGAACGAAAAGACATAACATGTAAGTATATACATGTACACCACACTACTCCATCTCGCTCGACAATCGTCGTACATTACTTGTTTGACACGATTTCCACCCGTAACAAAGGTAGCTAATCGTTGTTACGCGAGCACGTCGCATTAACTCGCTAGTACAACGTCCGTCTTGCTTGATGATTGCTAAACACAATACAAAACAATTAGCACAAGGTTAGTTCACATAAACCAAAGCACTAACAATTCCCGATTAGACCCAAAGTCCTACAAGTCCCGCATAAAGCGCTCACACAATAAAGCCCAAGTCTAGGCACCTATCTCAAGTCTCCTAAATCCCTTAGACCATGCTCTGATACCACTTGAAACAACCCAACCCGTATTCCATACGATAAATTTTTTTTTTTTATAATACACATTTATGCGCCAATTAAATATGTAAACCATTCCATAAGTTCCATTTAAACGTACATCAATTTAAATGTTTACAAAAGGCACGAAAGCCATTAATTAAGTTTAATACAAGTTTGACCCACTACAAGGATAGTTTATAATCCAAACGACCTCGAGCATGGTTTGGGGCTAAACTACCCAAAACGTTAGGCCAACTTCAAAAGCTAACTAGCATACATACTAGTTACTTAATTAGCATACCTTTCACATGTATAACGCTAAGTATCACGATAACAAGGCTAGTATAACAATAGCTTATAACACAACAATACAATATGCTAAAACACAAGTATAACGATGATGTTCACAACATCCGTACTACTCAAGATCTCAAGGCTAGCACAACGAATGGTATCGTCAACATCGAACTTAAATCCCATTCGCCTATATTAATGTGGTATCGTCAACACTGAACTTTAAACCCACATATGAGGTATTGATAATGCTAAAAATGAACATATATTTCATAGCATTATTCCTCAAGAAAGACAAGCTTTTAGTTGCAATTGTTCTATTTAAAAGTGATATTCGTTTAAATAATAAAAGGTGAAGACAAAAGACAGATTCGACGAATTGAAGACGCAAACGATCAAAAAGCTCAAAAGTACAAAATACAATCAATGAGGTTCCAATTATTGATAAGAAACGTCTCAAAATTACAAGAGTACAAGATTCAAAACGCAAAGTACAAGATATTAAATTATTCGCAAGGACGTTCGAAAATTCGGAACCGGGACCAGAGTCAACTCTCAACGCTCGACGCAACGGACTAAAAATTACAAGTCATCTATGCACATAAATATAATATAATATTTAAATCATTACTAAAATTATTTATATATTATATTTATTTATATAATCGTCGGCAAACAAAGAGCCAAAGTTGAGTGAGCTGTAAAATGGAACTTCGCGACTTGCGGAGTTCGAAGACCAAATGGGAAGCGACTCGCGGAGCCCCCAATTTTGAAACAGCCTATAAAAGCAACGCAGTTCGACGAGTAAAAATATCCATAATCTATCTCTCTCTCAATATATACGTAAATATATATATAATTTATATTTTAATTTTAAATCCTAATAATAAGGGTATGTTAGCGAATGTTGTAAGGGTGTAAGTCGAAATTCTGTCCGTGTAACGCTACGCTATTTTTAATCATTGTAAGTTATGTTCAACCTTTTTACATTAATGTCTCGTAGCTAAGTTATTATTATGCTTATTTAATCCGAAGTAATCATGATGTTGGGCTAAAAATATTAAAATTGGGTAATTGGGCTTTGTACCATAATTGGGGTTTGGACAAAAGAATGACACTTGTGGAAATTAGACTATGGGCTATTAATGGGCTTTATATTTGTTTAACTAAATGATAGTTTGTTAATTTTAATATAAAGATTTACAATTGGACATCCCTATAAATAACCATATACACTCGATCGGATACGATGGGCAGGGTATTTATATGTACGAATAATCGTTCATTTAACCGGACACGGGAATGGATTAATAGTCAATAGAATTATTAAAACAGGGGTGAAATTATGTACAAGGACACTTGGCATAATTGATAACAAAGTATTAAAACCTTGGGTTACACTCAGTCGACATCCTGGTGTAATTATTAAACAAAGTAATAAAATATTGTTACAGTTTAAGTCCCCAATTAGTTGGAATATTTAACTTCGGGTATAAGGATAATTTGACGAGGACACTCGCACTTTATATTTATGACTGATGGACTGTTATGGACAAAAACTAGACGGACATATTAAATAATCCAGGACAAAGGACAATTAACCCATGGGCATAAAACTAAAATCAACACGTCAAACATCATGATTACGGAAGTTTAAATAAGCATAATTATTTTATTTCATATTTAATTTCCTTTATTTTATATTTAATTGCACTTCTAATTATCGCACTTTTATTTATTGTTATTGTATTTAATTGTACTTTTAATTATCGTACTTTTTAATTATCGCAAGTTTATTTTATCGTACTTTTATTTATCGCAATTTCATAATTGTTATTTACTTTACGCTTTAAATTAAGTTTTTTATTTATTTAATATTTTACATTTTGTTTTAACTGCAACTAAAGTTTTGAAAATCGACAAACCGGTCATTAAACGGTAAAAACTCCCCTTTATAATAATAATATTACTTATATATATATATTTGTATTTTTATAAAATAAAACTAATATAGCATTAAGCTTTGTTTAAAAGATTCCCTGTGGACCGAACCGGACTTACTAAAAACTACACTACTGTACGATTAGGTACACTGCCTATAAGTGTTGTAGCAAGGTTTAAGTATATCCATTCTATAAATAAATAAATATCTTGTGTAAAATTGTATCGTATTTAATAGTATTTCCTAGTAAAATTTAAGCTATTATATATACACCTCGCATAACACCAAGTATTTTTGGCGCCGCTGCCGGGGATCATCTAGCTTAAAAGCCGGAAGCGCAACGCTAATAAATATATAAAAAAAAAAATTTATTTTTTTCTAATATAAAAAATACGCTTTTGTAAAAATACGTTTTAAATATTCAAAAATATAAAAAGAAAAACAAAAATATAAATATTTTTAAGAGTTTGTTAAATATTTAAGTTTTATAAAGTTTCTTTATTTTTATTTTATAAAAAATATAAGTTTTATTTAAATATTTTGTGTTTATTTAAAATATAAAAAATTTTAAAAAAACCGAAAAAAATAAATATATATAAATCTATTTTTTTAGATTGTTATTTTTATAAAATTATAAAGTATTTCTATTTTTATTTTAGTTTTTAAAACATAAGTTTTATTTAGTTTTTATAAATATTTTATTTAAATATTTAAATAGAAAATATATAAAAAAAACTGAAACGAACGATTTTTGGCCTGCACCTAATCTGAAATTTCGAACCCCGCGACTTGCGGAGTTTTTCAGCTTCTAGAACCGCGACTCGCGGAGCCACTCTAACACGGGTACACAGAACCCTAATCAGGTATTAATTACGGTGTAATTATTATTATTAATAATTAAAAACCCTAATTAGGTTTTACTTTTTAATTAATTAAGTTTAGTTTATTTAATTGTTTAGTTATTTATTTAATTTATATATTTAGTTTATTTAGTTTAATTAAATTGTAAAATTAATAGTTTTATAAAATAAATAATATAAAAATAATATTTTTATAAAAATTGTACTTTTTACAACTTTTAGTATATTTTTATATTTTGTCTTTTTTTAATTGTTTTAGCGTAATATTTATATTTTTCGCTCGTATTTAGTTTTAAACTTAGTTTTTGCCATAGTTATTTTTATTTATAGATTTTTAGGCCTTGCCGTAAAATCCCTTAAGTGTTATTTCTTTAGACTAAGATCTAGGTGCTTTAGAATTTTGCGACGCCTTTTTAAATTTAAGTTTTTTTTAAGTTATTGCCATTTGGGATATAGTTTTACTTGTAAGCTTTAATATTTTTAGACACTTTTTACCTATGTATCAATTATCATTCCAATTAGTAATCTCAATTTGCGATTATAATTTTAAGTTAGTGATAGTAATAAGGTTGGGTTAGTCGAGTGTTTTTAAGTTCTATAAGTCATTTCTTTTTATTTCTTATTTTCCGACGCCTTTTATTTTTCAACCCTTTTCTTTTTCTTTTTCGACGCACTCTTTTTCTTTCTTATTTCTCACTATTCTAGTTTTAGGACATAGATTTTTTTTTCTACTTCTTATCTAAATTTCTTAAAATTACGAAAATTTATTTTAAGTGGTTAAATTGATAGACATCAAAATTTTCTGGTTCGTAGTAATAGTTGAATTTGTACGTGGACCGGGTTATTGGAGCCAAACAGTCCTCAATTATATTGAGACCAAACGAATCCTGCCCCTCTGCTGCATCTTTTGGCTATTCGAAACGTGGGCAAAATCAGAAAAGTTTATTAATTGGATAACTTATATAATTTTTCTTTCCTTTTTAAAAACTAATAGGATATTCAGTGAATGCACCGAGCAAGACGTTCACCACCTTTTGTACGTTCACCACATGTAACAAGATCAAGACATCTAGCAAATATTACCGCCGTTGATTTTTCTTTAGAATCGTCATCCAGTCGACCAAGTACTCCAATTCAAATTTCCGATAATCCATTTTTTGAACCCGACCTCACAATTGAGAATCCGGAGAATATTCAGGGACGATTCATAGATCCTGAACCATTAAATTTTCCTCCGGAACCACCAATCATTCAAACTGAGATTGTTGAGGAACGAACCATTAAATCAGAATCCTCTAGTGATTCCGATTCAACAAATTCAATTATGGAGAATCTGGAACCTTTAAGTATGGAAGACCGAATGAGAGATAAACGCACTGGCCAAGGTCACGCAATTACTCATCCAGACATTAATGCGCCAGATTATGAAATCAAAGGACAAACTCTACACATGGTGACTAATCAATGCCAATTTAGTGGTGCGCTGAAGGAAGATCCAAATGAACAACTTCGTACCTTTAATAGGATCTGCACACTATTTAAAATAAGAGAAGTTGAGGATGAACAGATATATCTCATGTTATTTCCCTGGACTTTAAAGGGAGAAGCCAAAGATTGGTTGGAATCGTTACCTGAAGGGGTGATTGATACATGAGACGTTTTAGTTGAAAAATTTCTTAAACAATTCTTTCCGGCATCTAAAGCCGTAGACTTCAAGGAGAAATTGTTACGTTCACACAGAAACCGAATGAAACTCTATATGAGGCGTGGATAAGATTTGGAAAGTTATTAAGAGGATGTCCGCAACATGGTTTAGACACCTGTCAAATAGTACAAATATTCTACCAAGGATGCGACATCACTACAAGAAAAGACATCGATATAGCAGCTGGTGGTTCCATTATGAAGAAAACCGAAACTGATGCTTATAAAATTATTGATAACACTGCTTCCCACTCACATGAGTGGCACCAAGAAAAAGATATCGTTAGATCATCTAAAGCAGCTAGAGCCGATTCTAGCCATGACTTAGATTCCATTTCCGCAAAGATAGATGCTATGGAGAGACGAATGGAAAAGATGACTAAGGATATTCACTCAATACGAATTAGTTGTGAGCAGTGTGGAGGACCACATTTGACAAAAGATTGTCTCAGTATTGAACTAACAATGGAACAAAGAGAGAATATTTCATATCTAAACCAAAGGCCTGGAAATAATTATCAGAATAATTATCAACCGCCAAGACCGATCTACAATCAAAACCAGAATTATAATCGAAATATTCCATACAACAACCAACAAGGTCCTAGTAATCAACAAGTATCCAATAATACTTACAATCAGCAAAGACCTAATTTTCAAAACAAACCACCACAAACCGATGATAAAAAGCCGAATTTAGAAGATATGATGACGAAGCTAGTTGAAACTCAAATGCAGTTTTTCATATCTCAGAAACAAACTAATGAACAAAATGCTCAAGCATTTAGAAATCAACAAGCTTCTATTCAAAACTTGGAACAAGAAGTAAGTAACCTAGCAAGGTTAATAGGTGAAAGAAAACCGGGAAGTTTACCTAGTGATACAAATGTAAACCCCCGGAATGAAACAGCTAAAGCCATTACCACAAGAAGTGGTACAACACTTAAACCACCTGAAATACCTGTAACTTCTGATGAAGCTATTCCTACTCCACAAGAACCACAACCTGATCAAGATAAGGAAAATGAACCGGTAGTTGAAAAGGTTAATGAAAATAACACAGTTAAGGCTAAACCTTATGTTAAACCATACCAACCACCACTTCCTTACCCGAGTAAAATGAAGAAAGAGAAACTTGAAGTCGAGCAATCCAAATTCTTGGATATGTTTAAACAGATAAATGTAAATCTTCCTTTCATTGATGTGATTTCAGGAATGCCTAGATATGCTAAATTCTTGAAAGATCTAATCACAAATAGAAAGAAAATGGAAGAACTCTCGGCCGTTACTATGAATGCTAATTGTTCAGCATTGCTGTTGAATAAGATACCAGGAAAATTATCTGATCCAGGAAGTTTCACAATTCCATATTTTCTGGGTAGTCTTAGTTCAATAGAAGCATTGGCAGACTTAGGTGCTAGTATAAATTTAATGCCGTTTTCACTATACACTAAACTAGACCTTGGAGAATTGAAACCAACAAGAATAAGCATACAACTAGCCGATCGATCAATAAAATATCCTAGAGGGATAATGGAGAACATGCTAGTTAAAGTTGGTACTTTAGTATTTCCAGTAGATTTTGTTGTTCTGGACATGGAAGAAGATTCTCAAGTTCCTCTCATATTAAGAAGACCATTCTTAAACACGGCTAAAGCAATGATAGACGTGTTAGGTAAGAAACTGACCCTAAGTATAGAGGACTAGAGTGTTACCTTTTCAGTTGAGAGCAATGCAACAACCGCAATCTGCAGATGATACATGTTATTATATTCAAACTATAGATTCACATGCAGAATTGTTAGAAGAATTTCCAGAATTACAAGGAACAGGAGAATGTTCTTTAGGAGAAGGAACTGAACAAATTGATGAAGCTGAAATATTAGCTACACTTATAGCTAATGGATATGAACCAACAACAGAAGAAATTCAAATGCTAAAAGAAGAAGACAGATATCAATATAAATCATCGATAGAAGAACCTCCGAAATTAGAGTTAAAGCCACTTCCAAACCATTTGGAATACGCTTATTTACATGGTGAATCTGAATTACCTGTAATAATATCGTCTTCTCTTACTGAAAATGAGAAATCATAACTCATTTCTGTGTTGAAAGCTCATAAACCAGCCATTGGATGGAAGATTCATGATATTAAAGGAATACGTCCTTTGTATTGCACACATAAAATCCTTATAGAAGAAGGTCATAAAACGTATGTGCAACGCCAACGAAGACTAAATCCGAATATGCAAGATGTTGTTAAAAAAAAAATAATTAAACTGCTAGATGCAGGTTTAATTTATCCAATCTCTGATAGTCCATGGGTAAGCCCAGTTCAATGCGTGCCTAAGAAGGGTGGCATGACTGTCATTACAAATGAAAAAAATGAGCTTATTCCTACTAGGACTGTAACAGGATGGTGTGTATGTATTGATTATAGAAAATTAAATGACGCCACCAGAAAAGATCACTTTCCCTTACCTTTCATTGATCAAATGTTGGAAAGGCTAGCCGGAAATAGTTACTATTGTTTTCTTGATGGATTTTCCGGATATTTTCAAATTCCAATAGCACCCGAAGATCAAGAGAAAACCACGTTCACGTGCCCTTATGGTACTTTTGCTTACAAACGCATGCCATTTGGACTTTGCAACGCCCCTGCAACCTTTCAAAGGTGCATGATGGCGATTTTTCACGACATGATAGAAGAATGCATGGAAGTTTTCATGGATGACTTTTCAGTCTTCGGTGATACATTTGAATCTTGTCTAGCTAATCTTGAACGAATGCTGATTAGATGCGAACAATCAAATCTAGTACTTAATTGGGAGAAATGCCATTTCATGGTTAAAGAAGGCATCGTTCTTGGACATAAAATTTCAAAAGAAGGAATTGAAGTGGATAGAGCTAAAGTAGATGTAATTGCTAAACTTCCACATCCCACCAATGTTAGAGGAGTTAGGAGTTTTCTAGAACATGCCGGTTTTTACCGACGTTTCATAAAAGATTTTTCTAAAATTGCCACTCCTATGAATAAACTCCTAGAAAAGGATGCTCCATTCATCTTTTCAGATGAATGTATTAAATCTTTTAATATTCTTAAAGAGAAACTTACTAATGCGCCGATCATGATAACACCAAATTTGTAACAACCCTCACTTTTCGACTTCCAAATTTACTGAATTAACCCTAGGGTTATATGTCTGACTATATGTATTAAGGGTTGTTATATACAATTAAATATTGACCGAATAGTAATTTTTAGTCAACAATGTACGCTTAAATAAATAATATATTATTAATTTATATAATTTGACATAATTTAACTAAGTATATAAACTTTGTATCACTTTTATTATTTAGTTAATGTATTATATATTTAACTATATAATAAATCTAATTATATATAAATGTAATAATATTTACAAACTTACTAAAACTATAGTTTAATAATTAAAATCATAATTATTATTAAAAATACAAAATTCCGAATTATTTATTATTTTTATGCAAAATTTGTATTTATTAATTAAATAAAATAAAATAAAAATAAAATAAAATAAAATATTATTGATAAATATTCTTGGAAAAGCATTAAATCAATTTGTTTATTTATATAAAAAAATCCTTAAAATAAATGAAAAAAATAAAATAAATAAATAAATAAATTACTTTTTAATTAAAAATTTTAATGGAAAAACTACTTTTATTATTTTATTTTGTGCATTATCCCATGACCTAACATTTAATACTTTTTAATTTTTAAAATCCCATTAAGAATTAAAATATTTCTTTTTCTTTTAATTATTTTATTCTTTTTACCTAATTTTTTCAAGTATAAATACCTCTCATTTCTCATTCAAACTCACACCAAAATTTCTCTCATTCTCTCTTTGAAGAATTACTACTAGTAAGTATTCTTTTCTTACTTTTTATTTTTTTACTTTTTACTTTTTACTTTTTACTTTTTACTTCGGTTATTATTTTTACCGAAACAAGTAAATAATGTTATAAATTATATGCAATTAAAAATAAAATAAATAACATGTATACACTATTACTATTACTAGCACCTATAACCTACTACTTATATCGTAACATAAAAACATTTTGGGATATGTATTAGAGATGTATAGATCTTCGAACTTTCTTGACGAATGGTTTCTATGAGATTCTAGGCAGAGGGTTTGGATTTCCGATTTAAAGGGTCCTATGGCTCAAGCCCCTAGATCTAAATTAGCCATTCGAAGGGAAAGGGGTGATTGGAAGCTTATCTAATACGGCAAGTATCCTAAAATGGAAAACACTGATAAAAGTAGAAACTCTCTAGTCATAGAAACTTAGTAAAATAAGAAACTTTCTAAAAATAGAAACTTTATAAAAATAGTAACTTACTAGGAATAGAAACTTAGTAAAACAAACACATACTTAAACTTAAACATGGGCAAAACACTTAACTACTCTTAAATGTCAATAGATTGACTTTCCTGCTCACTCGTTCAACTCTTTATTCCGAGGAATAACTCTCTCTCTACTTACTAAGGTGAATTCATAGCCCCTCTTTAATTGCTAGCAAACTTACTTACTTTTACTTGGGGTGAGACACATGCTGTTTTTACTTTTTACACTTTAGACGCAAGTACCAAACTGTTAAACTATGCTATACCCGGCTATGTCCGACTAAGTCCCTACAGTGATATTTTTAATTGCTGCTGTATGCTTAATTATTGGGGGTAGGCCTATCGGGAGTAACGTCCCCGATACATTTGACCAAGTCATTGTATTACTTAATAATGAAATTAAACCGACAAGGACAGAACAACTTGTCATGGGACAAACTTGAACGTTTAGTCTAAATATCACGCATTGGTATAACTTTTTGATCCTGCGGTAGATCAACTTTATAAACTAAATCTTGTGGTCTAAAACAACGACAAACTTTTTGTTAAACCTATGAACTTCACTCAACCTTTTTGGTTGACACTTTAGCATGTTTTGTCTCAGGTACTGTTTGATTCAAGCTCTTATACTTACTGCTTATATGATGCTACTTGGACATAGGATCAAGAGATATCGCATTTATTATTTCTGCATGTAAACATTTACGATATTGTTATTCCTGTCATTGTAACGACATTTCATTTTCCGCTGCGTACTCATTAAAGTTAAATTCATCATTTAGTATTGTTCTCGTTTATTATAATATGTTGGTATGTTTTGATATTAGTGATGTTCCTTCCAGACCCTATTGGGAGGACGTTACAGAATTGGAATCTACCGTTTGAACTAATGTGCGATGCAAGTGATTTTGCAATGAGAGCCGTTTTAGGACAAAGGATTGAAAAATGATTTCAACCTATATATTATGCTAGTAAGACATTACAAGGAGCACAAACTAATTACACAACTACTGAAAAAGAACTCCTTGCTATTGTCTTTGCTTTTGACAAATTTCGATCATATCTCGTTCTAGCAAAAACGGTGGTCTATACCGACCATTCTGCTCTCAGATACCTATTTTCGAAACAAGATGCCAAACCAAGATTAATCCGTTGGATCTTACTCTTACAAAAATTTGATATTGAAATCCGAGATAAAAGAGGAGCAGAAAATCTCGCCGCTGATCATCTTTCTTGTCTTGAAAATCCCGAATTAGAAGTTCTAAATGAATTGGCCATACAAGACAACTTTCCTGATGAATATCTATTGAAGATAGATTATAATGAAATTCCATGGTTTGCAGACTATGCAAACTATTTAGTATGTGGATTCCTTGAAAAAGGATTATCGTACCAAAAACGAAAGAAATTCTTCAGTGATATAAAACACTATTTTTGGGAAGATCCACATCTGTTTAAAAGTTGTCCCGATGGAGTAATACGCCGATGTGTATTCGGAGATGAAGCTAGTAAAATTTTAAACCATTGTCACACAGGACCAACAGGAGGGCACTATGGGCCTCAACTAACAGCAAGAAAAGTTTATGATGCTGGATTCTATTGGCCTACAATTTACAAAGACGCACACCTTCTTTGCAAATCCTGTGATGCTTGTCAAAGGGCCGGAAAAATAAGTCAACGTGATGAAATGCCACAAAATGTCATCCAAGTATGTGAAGTATTTGACATTTGGGGTATTGACTTTATGGGTCCATTTCCAAAATCTCATAATAATCTCTATATTCTCGTAGCCATTGATTATGTATCTAAATGGGCGGAAGCACAAGCTCTCCCAACTAACGATACACGAGTTGTAGTCAACTTTTTAAAATGTCTTTTTGCAAGGTTTGGAACACCGAAAGCTTTAATAAGTGATCGGGGAACTCATTTCAGTAATAATCAACTTGAGAAAGTTCTTAAAAGATATGGAGTAACTCATAAAATCTCCACTGCATATCATCCACAAACAAGTGGACAAGTTGAAAATACCAACCGAGCTTTAAAACGTATTCTAGAGAAAACCGTAGGATCAAATCCGAAGGAATGGTCCATAAAATTGGAGGATGCACTCTGGGCTTTTAGAACAGCCTACAAAACTCCAATTGGAACCACACCTTTTAAACTTATTTATGGAAAAGCATGTCATCTTCCAGTAGAAATTGAACACAAAGCATTTTGGGCTTTGAAGACATGTAATCTTGATTTACATGAAGCCGGACGTCTACGATTAAGTCAACTAAACGAATTAGAAGAATTAAGACATAAAGCATACGAAAATTCGTTAATCTATAAGGAAAGAACGAAGAAATGGCATGATAAAAGAATCAGAAGTTTAAAAGAATTTAAAGAAGGAGACAGAGTTCTTCTTTTCAATTCACGATTCAAACTATTTCCTGAAAAATTGAAATCAAGATGGTCTAGACCATTCATAGTCAAAAGAGTTTTCCCATACGGAACGATAGAATTAATAAATTCAAATGAGATTGGATTTAAGGTTAATGGTCACAGAGTTAAACATTACATAGATAGTCCAATGGAAGTTGACAATGAAGTTAATCACAATTTCGATACCACAGCTAACTAAGTGTGGGGAGAATCAAGTCTTTAAAGGATAATATGTATTTCGGTTAGAGTTAGATTGTCTGTTTTCGTGTAGTTCTCGAAAATGGCCGAATGGTCTTTCCCTAGCAGACCCTAAAAAACTAGTCTTCTCCCCCCATTCTGAATTTTTATTTTTTTTTAGGTTTTTACGAAATGAAGACTTCCTGCGAACTAAACCATGGTCTAATGCTACACGCTTTGATCACTAAACGTAATAATGACACACTTCCGAGTGAAATAGTATCAGTAATCAGAGAAAGATTGGACGGAGTAAGAAAAGAATCCAGATGCGAAGATAATAAGTTACAATTTGGTAAAGGAAAATCAAAATCCGCAGCGAAAAGAAGAGCACGACACCTAGAAAGATGTCACAAATGCGAAAAATGGTCACATGGAGGTAAATGTTCAAATAATCAAACCTATTCAAACACCGAATTTGTTACTTTATGCAGAGACGGACCGTTCATATGTTTAGAAGAAAAAACACTGAATGCTCGAGGTTACGCCTATGTAGCCATGGAAAACCAATTAAACCGACTATCTTATGAATGGGATAGATCATATAACTAAGAATACTATCTCACAGGTAAGTCTGTACAGTTTTTATTTTTTATTTTTATTTTTAACCTTTTGATAATAAACGCTAATTTGTTCGCTATAAAGTATTAAATTGGTATTGAATAAAATTAGGTTTGGCGACCGAAATTATTGATATCATACAAAAATTTATTACATCACTGCGAAATTTAACGTTTATTCTTAAGGTATAAATATCTTTAATCAATCAACCCAAAATATTTTAAAAATTCGTCATGAGTTAAATTAGGTCATGGAACCGAAATTACTTTACCGAAAAGAGGGGCGTATATTTTTGATAATATTTGATTGATTAAAGTGGGATAAAAGCCAAAAAGATTTTTAATTTTACCATGTTTTAAAAAATTAATATATAAAAATTAAAATAATATTGTAAACTTTTTAAAATTAATATATTTAAAATTATAAATATTTGAAAAATTAATCTTTTTAATATAAGTTTGTATGTTTAAAAATAAAAATATAATATAAGTTTGTTGTGAATTTTTAATTTTTAAAATATGAATTTTTAATTTTATGCATTTTAAATTTAAGTGGTGTGAATTTAAAAACAAAAATTTACTTTATTTCGCTAAGTTAAAAATATGATTTTTAAAATTCGTCGTAAGTTGAAGATTAGGTCTTTGAACCGAAATTGCTTTACTCGAGGGAGGGACAAGAACTTTTATTATCATTAATTTTAAACTTATTGAATTAAAGTATGCCAAAAACATTAAAAAAAAAAACCCAAAAATCTTAGCTTTTAAAACAATCGCTACAAAAAGACAAATTTTAAAATTTTGTCGAAGGACGGACTAGGACATCGATCCGAAACGACCTCATCCTAAAACAAATGAGAACAAAATTTTAAATTTATTTTATATTTGTTATAAGTTAAGGATTATTAAAAAAAAAGAAAAAAAAGCACCGCGACTCGCGGAGTTTGAAAGAGTCAAATGCCGCAACTCGCGGAGAGACCAAAATCCAGAAAAAAATAAAACGGCCAGAACAGATCAGTCAACACACCCAACCCAAAATTACTGCGAAAATACACACGAAAAACACACACAAAAACCTCCGAAATTCACAATTTTTCACCATTTTTCATCACATTTTTTACTAAAATCATGTTGAGAAGGATGCTATCAAGGAATTACTCACGAAAAACGGTAAATTTCTACACCTAAACACCATTTAATCCGAAAATTAGTGTTCTTGAGCAATTTTATACCCAATTCGATTTTGATGCTTTTTAGTGTAATTATGCTTAAATTGCTTATGTATTATGCTTGTATAACCTAGATTGATGCTATTTAACATGATTAGATGCCTTAAACTTCAAATTTTAAGTAATCTAGGGTTTGTGTTCTTGAGCAATTTGGGGCTTTTTGATATAAACAGGTTATGGCCGATTTTTGTCATGAATTATTGCTAAATTAAGTAGTGTAACATATTTAGGTAGTTAAATGATCCAAACTTTGAGCCTAAACATGATTTTGAGAATTAAAGTGGACTTTTTCAAGTCTAAAATTCATGAACTTGATTTTTAAGAGATAATACCATTTGAAACTTGTTTAATTGCTAGCGATGATTATTTTGACATGTTATTTGAGTTGAATGCTTATGAACTTGGCGAACATTTTCGTATATGCTTATTTGAAAAAGTATAGATTTGATGAAAATATGAAAATGAGCTTAAGTTTGATATAAATTGAACATGTCATTGTAATTATTTTGATTGATGATTTTGCTGATACTAATGCATATTTGGATGCACAAAAATTGTGTTTGATGTGTTTTGCAGACTGAAAGGGGTGAATCTTCATCCCAAGCTCGCAATGCTCCTGCTGAGAATGCGGAACAACAGGATGTTGATAGCTATTATAAACAAGATATACCTCATCCAGTTATGACATTTTTAGATATGCACTTGGAAGATTTGCACCCGAACCTGAGATTTGACAGACTTTGGATAGATTATCCAAAATACCAAAGGGGTTTGCATACTCTTCATTCTAAAGCTATTGAAGTACCTAGGGTAATAGAATGGGCACCGTTAGAAGCTGTAGAATTAGTCGGGCCAATTAGGGAATTACTTACACAGAGGTATGGTAATTCTACTTTTAACGATTGGGTACGTTTATTCAACATGCGTAGACCTGTATATAAAGTATGGTGTGAAGAATTGTTGTGTAGTATAAAAATAAATGATCGGGTAGCTAGTTTAACCGATCGATCTTTTATTAGATTTTTGTTAGGAGGTTCGATGCGCCACATGTCTTTACTAGACATGGCTCAGGCTTTACGTATATATACGCCTGAGGAGTTAGCATCTGCCGATTGTAGAGGGTTGATACTAAATGGTAGAAAGATAGACGAAAATTTTGATACGCATGGTGTATGGAGTCAAATGACTAGCCATCACCGATTTAAAGGGGGAAATTACTCTTATTTGGATATAGATAGAGCAGAGTTAAGAGTAATTCATAGGTTTTTAGCCAATTCGATTACACAACGAGGTAAAACAAGAAAAAGGTAAATGAACAGGATTTGTTTTACCACATGTGTATTCGAGACCCACAAAGCGCTGTAAGTATACCTTATTGTGTGGGTTATTATTTATCAGCTATGGTTAGGGGGATGAGACCGCATAGCATAATAGGAGGTGGTATATTTATTACTTTGATTGCTGAATATCTCGGTGTGAATATAAGTCGGGGGGATTATTAGTCGAAGAACCAGAACCCCGCGATACAATAGGTTTAAATGTATACCATGGTGCGAAGGTTTTGAAGAGGCGAAATAACGCTGCAGTACGATATAACGGTAGACATCCACAGGTTGAGAGAAACCAACAGCCAGGTAATGTGGGAGGGGGAAATGAAATGACAGAAATGCAAAGGTTTATAGCTTCACAAGAGTATGAAAATGCTAGACATAGAGCATTTGAAGATTGGCAAGTTCATCAAAACCAAATCATAGCTCATTGCCAACATGTAGGTAGAAACTATATTCCTACTCCATCGCCCGTATTTCCTCCCTGGTCTATAGAGATCCAACCACCGTATCCTACGTATAACCCAGCCGAAGCATTCTATAACACATACGGTTATGCATGGAACCCCTACTGGTATCAGTATCATCCCTAGTCTACTTAGTTTTATTTATTTTATTATTTGTAATGTTAATACATTTAATACTTATGTTAATATTGTAATAGTTTTTATAATTTTCTAACTTTTATTATTAGATTTTAATAATTTTTGAATGTGGGGTAATATACCAAACTTCAAAAATATGTATATATGTTTGCAGTTTATCTTATGTACACAACAGGGTAAAACAATGCATTTTCAAAGACTGGCATTAAATTCAGCAAAAGCAACTAATTTTGACGACAAGATGCAAAATATATGTGAAATAACAACAAGACGGAATGAACAAATGATATGCACCATTTATCATTCAGCAAACAAACGCCAATATATTTGGAAACTTTGGTAAAATTTAATCATTTTCACACAAATCACCCTCAATAATTTAAATTGTTACTGATTTCTTGCAAATGAGGGCATTGCAAGATCTTAAGTGTGGGAAGGGGTTAAATTCTTTCGGATTTTAAAATTTTTACTTTATACACTTGGTTACTATTAGAAATACTAGTAAAGTAGTAGTTGTATTAGAATCTAGTGCTCTCTGATAATAAAGAACAGCCCTAGTCTTATATACTGACTACCCAATTCTAGTAAAAATTTTCAAAATTTTCAATTAAATGAACTCAAAATCATGTTTATACATATTTATGAACGATAAAACAAGGTTTTAACACCGAAATTATTGTTACCTCGGAAAGGACATAAATTGAGAAACAAACCAAAATGTTAAAATTCATTTAAAATGGAATAGAGGACAATAAAAAGGAAAATAAAAGCCAAGTGTGGGAAAATTTACCAAGATATTTTAAACATATGTCACATATTTCTGTAACAAATAACTGAAAATACTTTTGCTTTGGACTAAACTAAACTGTTTTACCCGATGAAAGAAAAGAAGAGATGGATCTACACGATGAATCAATTCCATCATTAAAAGGAAGTAAAGTCTTCCGAAAAAGAAACGCGCTTCTTGATTTAGGTCAGGAAGTTGTCGTCCAGACCAGCTGTAGGTTGACGAAAAATCTAGAAAAGTCATCACTAAAATCAGCAGGAAATCCACGGACCTCAGCATAAAATAGGTTCGCCAAGTGGTCAGATTTATCCTAACCATGAGAAGGATTTATCTCGTAAAATGGGGGGGCACCGTGCAAATTAGCTGGATAAGACTAATGAATCAGATCCCCAGAAAGAATAATCTCCTTAAAAGATCAAAAATCAGCTTTTAAGACTGATATTACTCAATCCTTGAGATTGACCTTAAGGATTGAGAATTCAAACTCATGGAATTCAATGATATCTAAACTCGAGCTTGAACGAGAAAATATTTTGATCAAAAATTACAAACCGATTTGTTTTCTGAAAACCTATTTTCAATGCGTTCATTACCATTGAACGTAAAATTCTAGGAATTCACCTGGAATTCATTAGGTCACCTGAACCAAATCGGGTGTCAACCGTAAGAACGGTGGTTGCATAGCATGGTCGAAGACAGGACCTTGTGCCAGACCGAAAAATTATAAGGGTGAGCTTTACTATTGCTCCTACAAAGGATAGTAATTGCGTCCGACACGTTATAGACCATAATTAAAAGCATGTCAGGGGACATTGCATTAACAGTTGCTTATTCAACGCTTTCCTTTACAACCGGACGGTAGTTTATCGAAAGGTAATATTCGGAACAAGTATAATGGACGTGTTGCTTTCCCAATACAAGGTTAGCAAGTGGGTGACACAAAACCACAAGTTTTGAGCTAAAGTTTTCAAATCTGAAACCCACCAAACCCACAAAAATAATTTGCAAACACCGGTGAAGGGTTATTCCGGAAAACTTATCTAGGGTAAAAACTAGATTTAATTTTCAAAAGATCAAATGTTTTCATAAAGATCCAATTTCTTAAAGGATCTAAATTTTTATAGTCATGTGGGACGGTAAACCACATCGTTACTACCATTGTTTATACCGCCGTATAGAAATCACTGATGTACAAAGTGGGAAGAATAAAGAAGTGATTCTAGTATTTCAAGACTATATTGCTTGAGGACAAGCAACGCTCAAGTGTGGGAATATTTGATAATGCTAAAAACGAACATATATTTCATAGCATTATTCCTCAAGAAAGACAAGCTTTTAGTTGCAATTGTTCTATTTAAAAGTGATATTCGTTTAAATAATAAAAGGTGAAGACAAAAGACAGATTCGACGAATTGAAGATGCAAACGACCAAAAAGCTCAAAAGTACAAAATACAATCAATGAGGTTCCAATTATTGATAAGAAACGTCTCAAAATTACAAGAGTACAAGATTCAAAACGCAAAGTACAAGATATTAAATTATTCGCAAGGACTTTCGAAAATCCGGAACCGGGACCAGAGTCAACTCTCAACGCTCGACGCAACGGACTAAAAATTACAAGTCAACTATGCACATAAATATAATATAATATTTAAATAATTACTAAAATTATTTATATATTATATTTATTTATATAATCGTCGGCAAACAAAGAGCCAAAGTTGAGTGAGCTGTAAAATGGAACTTCGCGACTTGCGGAGTTCGAAGACCAAATGGGCCGCGACTCGCAGAGCCCCCAATTTTGAAACAGCCTATAAAAGCAACGCAGTTCGACGAGTAAAAATATCCATAATCTATCTCTCTCTCAATATATACGTAAATATATATATATATATATATATATATAATTTATATTTTAATTTTAAATCCTAATAATAAGGGTATGTTAGCGAATGTTGTAAGGGTGTAAGTCGAAATTCTGTCCGTGTAACGCTACGCTATTTTTAATCATTGTAAGTTATGTTCAACCTTTTTACATTAATGTCTCGTAGCTAAGTTATTATTATGCTTATTTAATCCGAAGTAATCATGATGTTGGACTAAAAATATTAAAATTGGGTAATTGGGCTTTGTACCATAATTGGGGTTTGGACAAAAGAACGACACTTGTGGAAATTAGACTATGGGCTATTAATGGACTTTATATTTGTTTAACTAAATGATAGTTTGTTAATTTAATATAAAGATTTACAATTGGAAGTCCCTATAAATAATCATATACACTCGATCGGATACGATGGGCAGGGTATTTATATGTACGAATAATCGTTCATTTAACCGGACACGGGAATGGATTAATAGTCAATAGAATTATTAAAACAGGGGTGAAATTATGTACAAGGACACTTGGCATAATTGATAACAAAGTATTAAAACCTTGGGTTACACTCAGTCGACATCCTGGTGTAATTATTAAACAAAGTAATAAAATATTGTTACAGTTTAAGTCCCCAATTAGTTGGAATATTTAACTTCGAGTATAAGGATAATTTGACGAGGACACTCGCACTTTATATTTATGACTGATGGACTGTTATGGACAAAAACCAGACGGACATATTAAATAATCCAGGACAAAGGACAATTAACCCATGGGCATAAAACTAAAATCAACATGTCAAACATCATGATTACGGAAGTTTAAATAAGCATAATTATTTTATTTCATATTTAATTTCCTTTATTTTATATTTAATTGCACTTCTAATTATCGCACTTTTATTTATTGTTATTGTATTTAATTGCACTTTTAATTATCGTACTTTTTAATTATTGCAAGTTTATTTTATCGCACTTTTATTTATCGTAATTTCATTATCGTTATTTACTTTACGCTTTAAATTAAGTCTTTTATTTATTTAATATTTCACATTTTGTTTTAACTACAACTAAAGTTTTTAAAATCGATAAACCGGTCATTAAACGGTAAAAACCCCCCTTTATAATAATAATATTACTTATATATATATATATATATTTGTATTTTTATAAAATAAAACTAATATAGCGTTAAGCTTTGTTTAAAAGATTCCCTGTGGACCTAACCGGACTTACTAAAAACTACACTACTGTACGATTAGGTACACTGCCTATAAGTGTTGTAGCAAGGTTTAAATATATTCATTCTATAAATAAATAAATATCTTGTGTAAAATTGTATCGTATTTAATAGTATTTCCTAGTAAAATTTAAGCTATTATATATACACCTCGCATAACACCAGGTATCGTCAACAATGAACTTTAAACCCTCATCAACGTCACTACAATAATCGTATGGCATCGTCAACATCGAACTTTAATTCCATACGTATGAGGTGTCGTCAACAACGAACTTTAAACCCTCATCAACAACACAAATATACACTAGGGTATGGTATCGTCAACATCGAACTTTAACCCATACCCCACAAGCAAATAAATCATATACGTGCATATATAATTATTCCACTCACCTTAGCACTTCGGTGGTGATTTAAATGCTTCCGTATACCTCGAGCAAAGTACCTAATACATAGGTACACATTCAATACACAACTAATGATATTTACCACATTACTTACACTTTGAGCATTTAATGACCCAAATCGCGTTAAATGACTCAAACACACCCAAAAACGTCCTTAAATGCCAAGACTCATATTGAATCGCTAAAGCTAGTGATTTAAAGTCTACTAACGTTAACTAGCACAACCTAGGGTAATTCATACCCATCTCACCCAAACTAGGTCAACATTACCCATTTTGACTCATTTTAACACTTTGACTCACAAACTAGTCATACTTAGTTCATTAACTATTTTCATCATCATTAACAAGTGTATTAGTGATAAAGAACCCATTTAATACTTTCAACTTCAAATCTTAAGTCCAAACCCTAGATCATAGTTACTTAGGGTTTCCTTTCATCAACACAACCCAAGTTCACCCATTTTAACCCCAAGTGGGTCACATAAGTTTCAAATGAACCAAAACCCTAGCATAACTAATTAAACTCGAAACATAGAGTTAGAACTTACCGAGACTACCAATGCATAGCTAGAGACGCAAGGAACTACTTTAATTCTTGCTCCAAAGATCAACCCTCAATCCTTCACTCTCAAATCTCACTTTTAATCCAAATGGGTTTTAATTTTGGGAGAGAAAATGGAGAGAAAAGAGATAAAGAAAATGAATTAAATGAATATGTGGTGGAGAGTTAATGCTCCCATCAGATCCACATGTCAATTTACCATTTTGCCCCTTAAAATCCCTTAAATTGAGCTAAGTCCGACACCAGTTTAGCAGAACTATCGCGGCGCGGACTTAATCGTCACGGCGCGACACATAAAGGGAAAATAGGCCCTCCTTAACCCACTTCCTGATCCTGGTTCGCTTGATATGCCGCGGCGCGGACCCATTTGCCGCGGCGCGGCTTAAGGCTGCATCTGGACAGCTTGACCACCTTAAACAATTTTTGATGTTATTAAATTTGTACAATCCAAACCCGCTTCCTATATTCACCTAGCCTTCCACAATAGTCTCACAAGACTTAATGCTAACAAAACCCATGTTTAAACTCGGAACCCTTAATACGACGCCATTGAACTTTAAAAGTCTTAACCTCTTTATGTCTCAACCTTTTGACCTTCTCATCAAGTATGACAATCGGTTCCTCGATATACTCTAACTTATTATTTAGCTTAATCTCGTCTAATGGCACCCAAGGTGATTCATCCGCAAGACACTTACGGAGGTGGAAAACATGAAATGTATTATGGATCCCCGCAAGCTCTTCGGGCAATTCCAAACGATACGCGACTTCACCAACACGTGCTAAAGCCTTAAACGGCCAAATAAACCGAGGAGCTAACTTTCCTCGTTTCCGGAATCGAATAATACCTTTCCATGGCGAAACCTTAAGCATCACCATGTCACCTTCTGAAATTTGATCGTTCGTCTACGTTTATCGGCATAAGATTTTTGCCTATCTTGAGCCTTTTTAAAATGCTCTCGAATCACATCAATCTTGCTATTCGTCTCTAAAACCAAATCGGTACTCCCAATTTCCTTTTGTCCCACTTCACCCCAACAAATCGGGGTTCGACACCTACGCCCATAAAGCATCTCATAAGGTGGCATCCCAATACTAGTATGATAACTATTATTGTATGAGAATTCCACCAAAGGTAAGTGCTCGTCCCAACTACCACCAAAATCGATAATGCACGCACGTAACATATCTTCCAAAGTTTGATTCGTACGTTCGGTTTGACCGTCCGTTTGAGGATGGTACGCCGTGCTTAATTTTAACTGTGTACCCATATCCTCATGAAACTTTTCCCAAAATCGAGAAGTAAAACGAGTATCTCGATCCGAAACAATTGATATAGGAACGCCGTCTCGAGAGATGACTTCCTTGATAAACAACTTAGCCAAAGTCTCCGACGATATTGCTTCCTTAATGGGAAAAAACAAAGCACTCTTCGTCAATCGATCAACTATAACCCAAATCGAATCAAATTGGGTTCTCGCCGTTTTAGGTAACTTCGTGATGAAATCCATGGTAATGTGCTCCCATTTCCATTTCGGGGTTTCTAACGGTTGTAACTTACCATACAGCTTTTGGTGCTCGGCCTTAACTTGCAAACACGTGACGCATTGCTCAACATACTTCACAACATCACGTTTCATGCCCGACCACCAATAATCTTTCCTTAAATCGAGATATATTTTCGTCGCGCCCGGATGAATGGAATATTTTGACTTATGTGCTTCATCGAGTAGCACTTGTCGGTAATCACCCATCTTAGGCACCCACACTCTTCCTCGAAAAGACAACAAACCACGCGAGCCCATAGTAATGAAATCCGATTGTCCCACAATTCGTTCTGCATGCTTGTTGTGAACGTAAGCCTCTATTTGAATCACACTGAGTTTTTCAAGAAAATCGTTAGTAATAATCATACGTAACAATCCCAATCGTAACGCCGGGTGATGACTCTTTCGACTTAACGCATCCGCGACCACATTCGCCTTGCCCGGATGATAAAGTATTTCACAATCATAATCTTTCACCACATCCATCCACCTACGTTGACGATAATTCAAATCTCGTTGATTAAAGAGGTGTTTCAAACTCTTATGATCCGAATAAATCATACACTTGACACCATACAAGTAATGGCACCAAATTTTCAACGCATGCACAACCGCCGCCAACTCGAGATCATGAGTCGGATATCTCGTCTCGTGTTCCTTTAATTGTCGAGAGGCATAAGCAATGACTTTACCTCTTTGCATTAGAACACTCCCGAGTCCATTTAACGAAGCATCACAATAAACCGTCATGTCTTCCACTCCTTCCGGCAATACTAACATCGGAGCTTGACATAACTTCTCCTTTAACAATTGAAAGGCAACCTCTTGCTCGTTCTCCCAAACAAACCTTGCGTTCTTCCTTGTTAATTTTTTCAACGAAGAAGTGATCTTAGAAAAGTCTTGGATAAACCGAAGATAATAACCGGCCAATTCGAGAAAGCATCGGACCTCCGTAGGCGTAGTCGGTTGTCTCCAACTCTTCACCGTCTCTATCTTCCCCGGATCTACTTGAATGCCGTCTTTGTTCACAATGTGACCAAGGAATTGAACCTCCCTTAGCCAAAATTCACATTTGGAGAACTTAGCATACAACTTCTCTTTTTGTAACGTCTTCAATACTTCACGTAAATGAGTTCATGCTCGTTCATACTTTTCGAGTAGACTAGTATGTCGTCAATGAACACAATCACCGACTTGTCCAACATAGGTTTGCACACTCGGTTCATAAGATCCATGAATGCCGCCGGTGCATTCATAAGACCAAAAGGCATAACTACGAACTCAAAATGCCCATAACGCGTTCGAAAAGCCGTTTTCTCAATATCTTCCTCACGGACCCGCATTTGGTGATAGCCGGACCGTAGGTCGATCTTAGAGAAATATGTCGCACCTTGGAGTTGATCAAACAAATCATCGATCCTAGGCAGTGGATAACGATTTTTGATTGTCACTTTATTCAACTCCCTGTAGTTAATGCACATCCGCATACTACCATCCTTCTTTTTCACGAATAAAACCGGAGTGCCCCACGGCGAAGCACTCGGTCGAATAAAACCCTTCTCAAGCAACTCTTGGGTTTGATTTAACAACTCTTGCATTTCCGTTGGTGCTAAACGATAAGGAGTTTTAGCAATGGGAGTAGCTCCCGGAACCAACTCAATGCAAAATTCAACTTGTCTTTCCGCCGGAACACCCGGTAACTCGTCCGGAAAAACGTCTTCAAATTCCCTAACCATCGGAATTTCACGAATAGGTGGTGGCTCATCACGAGTATCAATAACATGGGCAAGAAAAGCCAAGCCACCACTAACAAGAAAATGACGTGCCCGTGCAAAAGAACATATCGGCACAAGTCTCCTTCGTCTATCGTCATGAATAATCAACTCTCCCCTACTTGGGGTCTTCACACATATAAACTTTTCATGTCATGCAATATCGGCTCTATTTCGATCGAGCCAATCCATACCAACAACGATATCAAAATCGCCCAAAGTCATAGGGATGAGATAAATTTTAAAGTTTTCGGCACCAAAAACGACATCATAATTCTTACACACATCAACCACTAGCACCATCTTGCTGTCCGCTATTTCGACTTCTACCGGACGACTTAACTTAGCTAACGGTCTATCAAGTTTAGGCACAAATTTTGGAGACACAAACAACAAATTTGCACCGCTATCAAAAAGAATCCTTGCCGGATTAGAATTAACCAAGAAGGTACCTGATACAACTTCGTTGGATTGCTTGGCTTCGTCGTTAGTCATCAAATAGTTTCGACCTCGAGCCGTACCCGCCGCCTTCTCTAGCCTTTTAACATTATCATTGTTCAAATCGGGACACTCTGACTTTCGGTGTCCTTCTTTGTTGCAATTAAAACAAGTGAGCTTGTTTGTTGAATTTGGCTTCGGACAATCTCGAGCCATATGTCCACGTACCCCACAATTGTAGCAAGTAGGGACAAAGTTCCCAAAACTACCGGTAGCGCCCTTCTTCACACTATTGACACTTTCGGAACCCTTTTTGTTCTTATTATTTTTATTTTAAAAATTCGAATAACTCGAACCTTCAAACTTTCTTTTTGAAAAAGTGAAATCACTCTTCCTCGAAACCTCCGGTTCAAAACCCCGAGCCAACTCGAATAGCACTTCAAAAGTCTTAGACATTCCCCGACTAATCTTACCCTTTAACTCATCGTTCAAGGTACGGTAGAAATCTTTCATAAGCTTGTGATCGTCACCAACATATTCCGGGCAAAAGCGAGTCTTTGCCAAAAAGGTAGACTTGAGAGTAACCAAGTCCATCGAACCTTGTTGCAAATGATGCAACTCGTCCTGAATTCTATCAAGGTCGGAAGAAATTCGGTATTCTTGGAAGAATTCCTTCTTAAACTCCTCCCATGTCAAGCTCATGCATTGCTCTTCACCATATAAATTGATTTTGTCGTCCCACCACAACTTGCCTTCTTCACGTAGCATACTAGACCCATATCTCGTCTTCTTCTCGGGAGGACATTCCGCGGTACAGAAAGCTCCCTCGATATCAGAAATCCAACAAGCGCTTTTCAATGGATCCCTCACCCCATTAAACATCGGAGGTTCAGTATCCTTGAAGTTTTTGTAGTGGAAGTCCCGCCTTCCACCCCCACCATTACCTTCACCCCCTTCGCCTCGAGGATAAATGCTTCTAGCCTCTAAAGCCTCCTCTATTGCGGCTTTCATTCGATCGTTGATCATTTCGGTCACTTGTCCATCGACCGACTCTTGGAAGACCTTTCGGACATCGTCAAGAAAATCCTTCTTAACTTTTTAAAGGTGGCCTCAACCTTGGCCGTGAGTTCAACATCCTCACTCGTACCACCGTTATCATTATCGTGTTCGTTTCTCATCTTCATTCTATAAAACGGAAAAGATTAAACAAAGAACGAAAAGACATAACATGTAAGTATATACATGTACACCACACTACTCCATCTCGCTCGACAATCGTCGTACATTACTTGTTTGACACGATTTGCACCCGTAACAACGGTAGCTAATCGTTGTTACGCGAGCATGTCGCATTAACTCGCTAGTACAATGTCCGTCTTGCTTGATGATTGCTAAACACAATACAAAACAATTAGCACAAGGTTAGTTCACATAAACCAAAACACTAACAATTCCCGATTAGACCCAAAGTCCTACAAGTCCCGCATAAAGCGCTCACACAATAAAGCCCAAGTCTAGGCACCTATCTCAAGTCGCCTAAATCCCTTAGACCATGCTCTGATACCACTTAAAACAACCCAACCCGTATTCCATACGATAATTTTTTTTTTTTTATAATACACATTTATGCGCCAATTAAATATGTAAACCATTCCATAAGTTCCATTTAAACGTACATCAATTTAAATGTTTACAAAAGGCACGAAAGCCATTAATTAAGTTTAATACAAGTTTGACCCACTACAAGGATAGTTTATAATCCAAACGACCTCGAGCATGGTTTGGGGCTAAACTACCCAAAACGTTAGGCCAACTTCAAAAGCTAACACCAAAAGCACCCCCGACAACATAAGCGGGAGACCACTAGCCCAAATATATGCCCTTACCCTTGTCCAAGCCGGAACCTATAAAATGGTAAACAACGAGAGGGTAAGCAAGGCTTAGTGAGTGCAACAATTATACATACATATATATAACCTACTTACTTGCAAACACTTACCAAATCCGCATACATACTAGTTACCTAATTAGCATACCTTTCACATGTATAACGCTAAGTATCACGATAACAAGGCTAGTATAACAATAGCTTATAACACAACAATACAATATGCTAAAACACAAGTATAACGATGATGTTCACAACATCCGTAGTACTCAAGATCTCAAGGCTAGCCCAACGAATGGTATCGTCAACATCGAACTTAAATCCCATTCGCCTATATTAATGTGGTATCGTCAACACCGAACTTTAAACCCACATATGAGGTATCGTCAACAACGAACTTTAAACCCTCATCAACGTCACTACAATAATCGTATGGCATCGTCAACATCGAACTTTAATTCCATACGTATGAGATATCGTCAACAACGAACTTTAAACCCTCATCAACAACACAAATATACACTAGGGTATGGTATCATCAACATCGAACTTTAACCCATACCCCACAAGCAAATAAATCATATACATGCATATATAATTATTCCACTCACCTTAGCACTTCGGTGGTGATTTAAATGCTTCCGTATACCTCGAGCAAAGTACCTAATACATAGGTACACATTCAATACACAACTAACGGCATTTACCACATTACTTACACTTTGAGCATTTAATGACCCAAATCGCGTTAAATGACTCAACCACACCCAAAAACGTCCTTAAATGCCAAGACTCATATTGAATCGCTAAAGCTAGTGATTTAAAGTCTACTAACATTAACTAGCACAACCTAGGGTAATTCATACCCATCTCACCCAAACTAGGTCAACATTACCCATTTTGACTCATTTTAACACTTTGACTCACAAACTATTCATACTTAGTTCATTAACTATTTTCATCATTTTTAACAAGTGTATTAGTGACAAAGAACCCATTTAACACTTTCAACTTCAAATCTTAAGTCCAAACGCTAGATCATAGTTACTTAGGGTTTCCTTTCATCAACATAACCCAAGTTCACCCATTTTAACCCCAAGTGGGTCACATAAGTTTCAAATGAACCAAAACCCTAGCATAACTAATTAAACTCGAAACATAGAGTTAGAACTTACCAAGACTACCAACGCGTAGCTAGAGACGCAAGGAACAACTTTAATTCTTGCTCCAAAGATCAACCCTCAATCCTTCACTCTCAAATCTCATTTTTAATCCAAATGGGTTTTAAGTTTTGGGAGAGAAAATGGAGAGAAAAGAGATAAAGAAAATGATTTAAATGAATATGTGGTGGAGAGTTAATGCTCCCATCAGATCCACATGTCAATTTACCATTTTGCCCCTTAAAATCGCTTAAATTGAGCTAAGTCCGACACCAGTTCAGCAGAACTGTCGCGGCGCGGACTTAATCGTCGCGGCGCGACACATAAAGGGAAAATAGGCCCTCCTTAACCCACTTCCTGATCCTGGTTCGCTTGATATGCCGTGACGCGGAACCATTTACCGCGGCGCGGCTTAAGGCTGCATCTGGATAGCTTGACCACCTTAAACAATTTTTGATGTTATTAAATTTGTACAATCCAAACCCGCTTCCTATATTCACCTAGCCTTCCACAATAGTCTCACAAGACTTAATGCTAACAAAACCCATGTTTAAACTTATATATATATATATATATATATATATATATATATATATATATATATATATATATATATATATATATATATATATATATATGCACACATTATCAAGTATACATATATATATATATAAATATATATACACATATATTCGTATATTTACGCATAAGCTAACGAGTTATAGACGTACAAATGATTAAGTAGGTACCTTTCGATACGTACGGGAAAACGGGGAGTTACAACTCTCCCCCACTTGAATCGGACCGCGTCCTCGCGATCCAAGCCACATAACAAGAAGGAAGATAAACCAACACAAACTCTTCGGGCTCCCAAGTAAACTCGGAACCCTTACTACGACGCCATTGAACTTTAAAAGTCCTAACCTCTTTATGTCTCAACCTTTTGACCTTCTCATCAAGTATGGCAATCGGTTCCTCGATATACTCTAACTTATTATTTAGCTCAATCTCGTCTAATGGCACCCAAGATGATTCATCCGCAAGACACTTACAGAGGTGGGAAACATGAAATGTATTATGGATCCCCGCAAGCTCTTCGGGCAATTCCAAATGATACGCGACTTCACCAACACGTGCTAAAACCTTAAACGGCCCAATAAACCGAGGAGCTAACTTTCCTTGTTTCTGGAATCGAATAATACCTTTCCATGGCGAAACCTTAAGCATCACCATGTCACCTTCTTGAAATTCGATCGTTAGTCTACGTTTATCGGCATAAGATTTTTGCCTATCTTGTGCCTTTTTCAAATGCTCTCGAATCACATCAATCTTGCTATTCGTCTCTAAAACCAAATCGGTACTCCCGATTTCCTTTTATCCCACTTCACCCCAACAAATCGGGGTTCGACACCTACGCCCATAAATCATCTCATAAGGTGGCATCCCAATACTAGTATGATAACTATTATTGTATGAGAATTCCACCAAAGGTAAGTGCTTGTCCCAACTACCACCAAAATCGATATTGCACGCACGTAACATATCTTCTAAAGTTTGATTCGTACGTTCGGTTTGACCGTCCGTTTGAGGATGGTACGCCGTGCTTAATTTTAACTGTGTACCCATATCCTCATGAAACTTTTCCCAAAATCGAGAAGTAAAACGAGTATCTCGATCCGAAACAATCGATATAGGAGCGCCGTGTCGAGAGATGACTTCCTTGATAAACAACTTAGCCAAAGTCTCCGACGATATCGCTTCCTTAATGGGAAGAAACAAAGCACTCTTCGTCAATCGATCAACTATAACCCAAATCGAATCAAATTGGGTTCTCGCCGTTTTAGGTAACTTCGTGATGAAATCCATGGTAATGTGCTCCCATTTCCATTTCGGGATTTCTAACGGTTGTAACTTACCATACAGCTTTTGGTGCTCGGCCTTAACTTGCAAACACGTGACGCATTGCTCAACATACTTCACAACATCACGTTTCATGCCCGACCACCAATAATCTTTCCTTAAATCGAGATATATTTTCGTCGCGCCCGGATGAATGGAATATTTTGACTTATGTGCTTCATCGAGTAGCACTTGTCGGTAATCACCCATCTTAGGCACCCACACTCTTCCTCGAAAAGACAACAAACCACGCGAGCCCATAGTAATGAAATTCGATTGTCCCACAATTCGTTCTGCATGCTTGTTGTGAACGTAAGCCTCTATTTGAATCACACCGAGTTTTTCAAGAAAATCGTTAGTAATAATCATAGGTAACAATCTCAATCGTAACGCCGGGTGATGACTCTTTTGACTTAACGCATCCGCGACCACATTCGCATTGCCCGGATGATAAAGTATTTCACAATCATAATCTTTCACCACATCCATCCACCTACGTTGACGATAATTCAAATCTCGTTGATTAAAGAGGTGTTTCAAACTCTTATGATCCGAATAAATCGTACACTTGACACCATACAAGTAATGGCACCAAATTTTCAACGCATGCACAACCGCCGCCAACTCGAGATCATGAGTCGGATATCTCGTCTCGTGTTCCTTTAATTGTCGAGAGGCATAAGCAATGACTTTTCCTCTTTGCATTAGAACACTCCCGAGTCCATTTAATGAAGCATCACAATAAACCGTCATGTCTTCCACTCCTTCCGGCAATACTAACACCGGAGCTTGACATAACTTCTCCTTTAACAATTGAAAGACAACCTCTTGCTCGTTCTCCCAAACAAACCTCGCGTTCTTCCTTGTTAATTTCGTCAACGAAGAAGCGATCTTAGAAAAGTCTTGGATAAACCGACGATAATAACGGGCCAATCCGAGAAAGCTTCGGACCACCGTAGGCGTAGTCGGTTGTCTCCAACTCTTCACCGTCTCTATCTTCCCCGGATCTACTTGAATGTCATCTTTGTTCACAATGTGACCAAGGAATTGAACCTCCCTTAGCCAAAATTCACATTTGGAGAACTTAGCATACAACTTCTCTTTTCGTAACGTCTTCAATACTTCACGTAAATGACGTTCATGCTCGTTCATACTTTTCGAGTAGACTAGTATGTCGTCAATGAACACAATCACCGACTTGTCCAACATAGGTTGGCACACTCGGTTCATAAGATCCATGAATGCCGTCGGTGCATTCATAAGACCAAAAGGCATAACTACGAACTCAAAATGCCCATAACGCGTTCGAAAAGCCGTTTTCTCAATATCTTCCTCACGGACCCGCATTTGGTGATAGCCGAACCGTAGGTCGATTTTAGAGAAATGCGTCGCACCTTGGAGTTGATCAAACAAATCGTCGATCCTAGCCAGTGGATAACGATTTTTGATTGTCACTTTATTCAACTCCCTGTAGTCAATGCACATCCGCATACTACCATCCTTCTTTTTCACGAACAAAACCGGAGCGCCCCACGGCGAAGCACTCGGTCGAATAAAACCCTTCTCGAGCAACTCTTGGGTTTGATTTAACAACTCTTACATTTCCGTTGGTGCTAAACGATAAGGAGTTTTAGCAATGGGAGTAGCTCCCGGAACCAACTCAATGCGAAATTCAACTTGTCTTTCCGCCGGAACACCCGGTAACTCGTCCGGAAAAATGTCTTTGAATTCCCTAACCACCGAAATTTCACGAATAGGTGGTGGCTCATCACGAGTATCAACAACATGGGCAAGAAAAGCCAAGCCACCACTAACAAGAAAATGACGTGCCCGTGCAAAAGAACATATCGGCACAAGTCTCCTTCGTCTATCGCCATGAATAATCAACTCTCCCCCACTTGGGGTCTTCACACGTATAAACTTTTCATGGCATGCAATATCGGCTCTATTTCGATCGAGCCAATCCATACCAACAATGATATCAAAATCGCCCAAAGTCATAGGGATGAGATCAATTTTAAAGTTTTCGGCACCAAAAACGACATCACAATTCTTACACACATCAACCTCTAGCACCGTCTTGCCGTCCTCTATTTCGACTTCTACCGGACAACTTAACTTAGCTAACGGTCTATCAAGTTTAGGCACAAATTTTGGAGACACAAATGACAAATTTGCACCGCTATCAAAAAGAATCCTTGCCGGATTAGAATTAACCAAGAAGGTACCTGAGACAACTTCGTTGGATTGCTTGGCTTCGTCGTTAGTCATCAAATAGTTTCGACCTCGAGCCGTACCCGCCGCCTTCTCTAGCCTTTTAACATTATCGTTGTTCAAATCGGGACACTCTGACTTTCAGTGTCCTTCTTTGTTGCAATTAAAACAAGTGAGCTTGTTTGTTGAATTTGGCTTCGGACAATCTCGAGCCATATGTCCACGTACCCCACAATTGTAGCAAGTAGGGACAAAGTTCCCAAAACTACCGGTAGCGCCCTTCTTCACACTATTGACACTTTCGGAACCCTTTTTGTTCTTGTTCTTTTTATTTGAAAAATTCGAATAACTCGAACCTTCAAACTTTCTTTTTGAAAAAGTGAAATCACTCTTCCTCGAAACCTCCGGTTCAAAACCCCGAGCCAACTCGAATAGCTCTTCAAAAGTCTTAGACATTCCCCGACTAATCTTACCCTTTAACTCATCGTTCAAGGTACGGTAGAAATCTTTCATTAGCTTGTGATCGTCACCAACATATTTCGGGCAAAAGCGAGTCTTTGCCAAAAAGGTAGACTTGAGAGTAACCAAGTCCATCGAACCTTGTTGCAAATGATGCAACTCGTCCCGAATTCTATCAAGGTCGGAAGAAGTTCGGTATTCTTGGAAGAATTCCTTCTTAAACTCTTCCCATGTCAAGCTCATGCATTGCTCTTCACCATATAAATTGATTTTGTCGTCCCACCACAACTTGCCTTCTTCACGTAGCATGCTAGACCCATATCTCGTCTTCTTCTCGGGAGGATATTCCGCGGTACAGAAAGCTCCCTCAATATCGGAAATCCAACAAGTGCTTTTCAATGGATCCCTCACCCCATTAAACATCGGAGGTTCAGTATCCTTGAAGTTTTTGTAGTGGAAGTCCCGCCTTCCACCCCCACCATTACCTTCACCCCCTTCGCCTCGAGGATAAATGCTTCTAGCCTCTAAAGCCTCCTCTATTGCGGCTTTCATTCGATCGTTGATCATTTCGGTCACTTGTCCATCGACCGACTCTTGGAAGACCTTTCGGACATCGTCAAGAAAATCCTTCTTTAACTTTTTAAAGATGGCCTCAACCTTGGCCGTGAGTTCAACATCCTCACTCGTACCACCGTTATCATTATCGTGTCTGTTTCTCGTCTTCATTCTATAAAATGGAAAAGATTAAACAAAGAACGAAAAGACATAACATGTAAGTATATACATGTACACCACACTACTCCATCTCGCTCGACAATCGTCGTACATTACTTGTTTGACACGATTTGCACCCGTAACAACGGTAGCTAATCGTTGTTACGCGAGCACGTCGCATTAACTCGCTAGTACAACGTCCGTCTTGCTTGATGATTGCTAAACACAATACAAAACAATTAGCACAAGGTTAGTTCACATAAACCAAAGCACTAACAATTCCCGATTAGACCCAAAGTCCTACAAGTCCCGCATAAAGCGCTCACACAATAAAGCCCAAGTCTAGGCACCTATCTCAAGTCGCCTAAATCCCTTAGACCATGCTCTGATACCACTTGAAACAACCCAACCCGTATTCCATACGATAATTTTTTTTATAATACACATTTATGCGCCAATTAAATATGTAAACCATTCCATAAGTTCCATTTAAACGTACATCAATTTAAATGTTTACAAAAGGCACGAAAGCCATTAATTAAGTTTAATACAAGTTTGACCCACTACAAGGATAGTTTATAATCCAAACGACCTCGAGCATGGTTTGGGGATAAACTACCCAAAACGTCAGGCCAACTTCAAAAGCTAACACCAAAAGCACCCCCGACAACATAAGCGGGAGACCACTAGTCCAAACGTATGCCCTTACCCTTGTCCAAGCCGGAACCTATAAAATGGTAAACAACGAGAGGGTAAGCAAGGCTTAGTGAGTGCAACAATTATACATACATATATATAACCTACTTACTTGCAAACACTTACCAAATCCGCATACATACTAGTTACCTAATTAGCATACCTTTCACATGTATAACGCTAAGTATCACGATAACAAGGCTAGTATAACAATAGCTTATAACACAACAATACAATATGCTAAAACACAAGTATGACGATGATGTTCACAACATCCGTAGTACTCAAAATCTCAAGGCTAGCCCAACGAATGGTATCGTCAACATCGAACTTAAATCCCATTCGCCTATATTAATGTGGTATCGTCAACACCGAACTTTAAATCCACATATGAGGTATCATCAACAACGAACTTTAAACCCTCATCAACGTCACTACAATAATCGTATGGCATCGTCAACATCGAACTTTAATTCCATACGTATGAGGTATCGTCAACAACGAACTTTAAACCCTCATCAACAACACAAATATACACTAGGGTATGGTATCGTCAACATCGAACTTTAACCCATACCCCACAAGCAAATAAATCATATACATGCATATATAATTATTCCACTCACCTTAGCACTTCGGTGGTGATTTAAATGCTTCCGTATACCTCGAGCAAAGTACCTAATACATAGGTACACATTCAATACACAACTAATGGCATTTACCACATTACTTACACTTTGAGCATTTAATGACCCAAATCGCGTTAAATGACTCAACCACACCCAAAAACGTCCTTAAATGCCAAGACTCATATTGAATCGCTAAAGCTAGTGATTTAAAGTCTACTAACATTAACTAGCACAACCTAGGGTAATTCATACCCATCTCACCCAAACTAGGTCACATTACCCATTTTGACTCATTTTAACACTTTGACTCACAAACTAGTCATACTTAGTTCATTAACTATTTTCATCATCATTAACAAGTGTATTAGTGACAAAGAACCCATTTAACACTTTCAACTTCAAATCTTAAGTCCAAACCCTAGATCATAGTTACTTAGGGTTTCCTTTCATCAACACAACCTAAGTTCACCCATTTTAACCCCAAGTGGGTCACATAAGTTTCAAATGAACCAAAACCCTAGCATAACTAATTAAACTCGAAACATAGAGTTAGAACTTACCGAGACTAACAACGCGTAGCTAGAGACGCAATGAACAACTTTAATTCTTGCTCCAAAGATCAACCCTCAATCCTTCACTCTCAAATCTCACTTTTAATCCAAATGGGTTTTAAGTTTTGGGAGAGAAAATGGAGAGAAAAGAGATAAAGAAAATGAATTAAATGAATATGTGGTGGAGAGTTAATGCTCCCATCTGATCCACATGTCAATTTACCATTTTGCCCCTTAAAATCCCTTAAATTGAGCTAAGTCCGACACCAGTTCAGCAGAACTGTCGCGGCGCGGACTTAATCGTCACGGCGCGACACATAAAGGGAAAATAAGCCCTCCTTAACCCACTTCCTGATCCTGGTTCGCTTGATATGCCGCGGCGCGGACTCATTTGCCGCGGCGCGGCTTAAGGCTGCATCTGGACAGCTTGACCACCTTAAACAATTTTTGATGTTATTAAATTTGTAAAATCCAAACCCGCTTCCTATATTCACCTAGCCTTCTACAATAGTCTCACAAGACTTAAAGCTAACAAAACCCATGTTTAAACTTATATATATATGCACACATTATCAAGTATATATATATATATATATATATATATATATATATATATATATATATATATACACACACATATATTCGTACATTTACGCATAAGCTAACGAGTTATAGACGTACAAATGATTAAGTAGGTACCTTTCGATACGTACGGGAAAACGGGGTGTTACATCAATAATCATGTTAATGTAAGGTTTTCATGTCATCCAACATACCAAAACGAAGCTAATGATGCTAGTAACACTTTTAACACATAAGATTTAACATCTAACAACATTTAATCAACCAAAATCAAAGAGTTAACTAACCTATTTCAAGTGTTCATGCTAGTTATGTCAAATAACAAGATTGAGCATACAAATTACATACACGACATCACAATGAGCCATAGACACTAATTAACACCATTTCAAGTCAAAAATACTAAGAACATGAAATCTAGAGTTTTTAGAAAGTTACCTAAATGAGATGAAATTAGTATCAAGTTGTAGAGGATGAAGAGAGGATTCCAAATGTGTGATCGGATTTGTTGTGAGCTTCCTAGATCGAATTTGGATGATGATTCAATTAATTTGGGTGTTGAGAGAAAAAGATGAAAGTAAGAAAAGAGAGAAAAGAGATAAGAGAGAAATGAATGGTGGGTGGTGGGAGGTGGGTGACTAGTTAACCTAAGTTTGGCCAAGTGACGAGATTAGTCCCTCAAGTTTGTAGTCGGGTGCGGAAATTAACCGAACGAATTATTTCAAAACGCTAGTGTAAACGAGAGATGTTATAATTAAATAAAGAAAATATTGGAAACATTTATTAACGGGGATATGAATTTAAATAACGAAAGATATTATCTAGAAAAAAAAGACGGTGTTAAAATAAATTTAACGGAAAAAGGCGGGATGTTACATTATCTCGAAATGTCGTTATGTGGACAAGGGGTGTAAATATTTTCAAGGCTATTATGAGGACGAAAAACACAATCCAAGGCGAAGTGGAAAAACCGAGCAATGCTTTTACGAAGGTGCGGTAAAAGCGTATTGTATGAATGAGCAAAAACCATGGGCGTTTAAAAAGGCTTGGGAATTTTTGAAAGTCAAACCGAAGTGGCTTAAGCCTACTGCGGTTAGTGGAGTTATTTATGGTAGAGGTTTGAGGGATGAGGAGGAGGATGCGGTCCACACGATTGACATCACGGATGATCGTCCTGATAATGTGATTTTAGGTAATGATGCGATTCAAGGACCCATTGGTAGGGATCGAGCAAAGATAGCGTCTAGGACTTCCGCATCTTCGGATGCGACGCAAAGCTCTCGTTCAATAAACTCTTCAAAATTTGAGGATTTATGTGAACAAGTTAACGAGTACGAAGTTGTAAAGAAAGAGCTTCACGAAATGGACATAATCACCAAGCCGGAACGTACGAAAGCCGCCCTTAAACCCACAAATTTTTTGTCGTCCTTGGACATTATTAACATACCGAACCCAAAGGAGAGGAAGCATTGCATGAAGATGAAGAACTTGCTCGAAGAGTACGGCGACTTAATTCAGTTGTCGAATGAGGGGACGAGTACTTTAATATTTATATCATTGTAATTTAGGACTAAATAAAGTAATTTAGGACTTTTATTTTTTGTAAATTTCTATTTCTATTTTTAGGACTTTTATAATGTAAATGTATTATCTCTTCTCTCTTCTCTCTTCTCTCTTACACTAATAAGAAACCCATAAATGCAAGATATATTCTAAAAATAATCAATCCTAGCCATCCATCCATCCAAATAAACCATTCAATCTTATCCCTCCATCACAACAAATCTTGAAAATCACGTGATAAGTCTAATTCCCTATGCTAAATTCTCCACAGTACCCTTATAGCAGAAAGATCACGCGCAATTCAATTCGAAATTTAGGGGTTCAATCAGAATACGCTCTCTACGTATCATCAAAATCTCTGATTCATCTATCCATCCATAAAAATCAATGAATATCGCTAACTTCATCATCCATCCAAACAAACCTATTTTCCTCTAAAAAAAAAAAAATGGACGACCGTAATAGCAGAAGAAAAAGGTATGTTCTGATTATGATCTCAATTATACACAAATGTTAATCGGGTACCAATATAATTTTTTGATTCCAATTGTATAAGTACATGTCGATTCCTTCAATTTCTCTAATCAATCACCTGCAGTTGATTGCAACTGAATGGAATCGTTTTGGTATTCAACCTAAAGTTTAAAAGCTCAGGTAATCACAATTTATTTAATTACTTCTAATTATTGTATTCAAATTGAATCATGAAATATGATTATTACTGCTATAGTCTACTGTAATTAACTGTGTATATTGTGTTCTCGAATGACCTATACATCTGATCAACTGTATGATAGTAACAAATTCAAAGTAGCGATCTTATGTATGTTTGAGTTTTTATTATAATTGTGAGTCTGATTCATCTTATATGAAGGGTAAAATATTATATGAATTTGTGTAGTAACAAATGAATGATGATAATGAAAGATCTCTTATTTCACCAAGTAAGAGCCCTTTTTAATGGTATTTTGATCTTTTTCTTATTCCGTTCGTGTTGTTATAAAAATGGCTATACAATGATCACCATCTAGGATTGAAGTAGACATTCAATGTCGATTAATAGCGATGTGGATCATCAATTTAATAGCGAGAAAAATTAATTACATTCCGGTGAGTCTACAACTTTGTTCTCCTAATGCTTTTATAATCACAACGATGCAAATTAGGTTTTTATTGTTCGTCACTCAAGTTTTTTAGAGTTTTTTTTTTGTTTTCTCTTGATTCTGTAGGTAGGTAATAAATATACACATCAATTTCATTTTTAAGGTTTTGTTGTTCTACTTAGTGATGTTTATATATTGTGCATGTAGATGAACTTAAACACTTAAGATGGCAGATCTTTTTCATGACCAACTGTTTAATGATAGCCTGACATGGAAGTTATAGCTACTTTTTCATACTCAAGTATGGTGCACACCAACTGTTTGTTGAAAGTCCATAATGAAATTTACCTTATGATGGCATATATATATGATAGAGATATGATTATGTAGGCATTATTTTTTATGTTTAATAATTTCAAATTGGCTCATACTTGGATACAGGAGATCAAGACCTTTTCAAATTTGGAAGGCTTCTTAGTCATCAAATGTTTGTAAGTCTCCAACTGACCGAGGTAAGTTTACTAAATGGAGACCGAGTTAATGAAGAATAATTGATTTTATACATATTAAGTGATTTAGTACAATTGTTGAATTTTTTTTTTTTTTTTTTTTTTTTTTTTTTTTTTTTTTTTTTTTTTGAAAAGCAATTGTTGTTGAATTTTATTAATATAACTAATAACCAATTCTGATTGGGATGTTATGCCAAGTCTGTGAAAATCTTTGATATTTAATTTCTACGATTCATGTATGTAAATATGTAATTATTTGGATCCTCTTGTTGCTTTCTAAATCATATGATTTTGTAACATGCCTGCTGTTACCTACAACAGAAAGTGAATGTGTTGGAAAAAATTACTATAATTTTATTATTGCATTGAAAGTGGGTGTTTTTATATGATAGAGGAAGAAAAATATTCTATCTAATATGGCAGGTAACCAAGATGATGATTACACCACCGACGATGATTACAATGAGTGATTACAGTTACTCCTTTAAGTAATTTCTTTTTACTTGGTTCCTTCCTATTAATACAGAGTACTATTTTTGATTAACCAGAACACTATTAGCAATAGTTTGATGATAATGACAAGTAGGAAAAGAGAACTTTGTCATGTTTATGAGCACGTCGTCTTAAGTGGAGATGCAGAGAATGTAATAAGTTTATGAGCAAGTCATCTTGGGTTTTTTTTACCATTTTTTAGAAGTTTACTTGATGATGGTTCTTTCTTTTGGTTTACCTTTTAGGATTTTGATTCACTAATTAGCTCATTTTATTTGAAGGTAGAAATGTTAGTACATTTTCAAAATTTTTACATGTTGATATATTTATTTATGTTTCAGCCTCTGCTTTGCAGCAAATTGGCTGGAGACAGTTCTGAGTTATGGTCTACATTGCCACTCCTACAAGCTTTATTGCCAGGTCTACCATACTTTCTTTTTTCTGTATTTATTGTCTATAATATGTATATATTATGATGTAGACTGTCAATCTGAATAAAGCAGGGAACTTTAGTCATTATGTGAAACGGTTCAAGTGGGTTATATTTTGTATTGCTTAGAAATTAAAAGTATAACTTTCAGAAGGCACAATGAAAAAGTAAACAAGGCCAAGAAAGTAGAATTCAACCATGTATGGCTTTTTTTTTTCTTTTTTTTTTTTTTTTGCTTCTTTCATCACTCCGTCCAAATTTTAGCGGTTCCAGTCACGTTGAAGACAGTTTCTCTGACTGGAGACAAACCTTCGTGCAACACGCGTTGTCTCAGGTTATATATTTAACAGTTCAAATTATGTTAATTCGCACGTCTAATATTACTTTGTTTGAAATATTACAAAATTCTACATCATCATTTTGTACACGTAACATGTGATTTCTTACATGTTGAAAATCAGTCCCATGTCAACATTTATATATTTCACGCCACTAATTGTTATTAACATTAACTAATTAATCAATTGAAAGCAGGATGTTAATTGGTAAATTAACGACTTTTATATTGATGGAGGTCGTTGTGACATCATTTTCTTCCATGTACCGTCCCCTTCTTCAAAAAAATTCCAGGGATTTATCGTGTTAATATTGTTACTTTCAAAAACATTACACGTTTTTTGTATAACTATAAAAGGGAATTCAAATATAAATTATGATAAGTCAATGTTAATTTTCAAAGACTATATAATTGATGTATCAATTGTTGGTTCAATGATTGGAGGTGGTGTTTACATTCTTGTGGATACAGTAGCTCGAGAGCATTCTGGTCCTGCATTGGCCTTTTTCACCTCCATAATTCTTAGTACATTCAAATTTTATGTTGTTAAATTGTTGAATGTTAATGATTAACATTTGTAATATTTCAGTCTTGCTTGGATAATCGGCTGGGCATGGCTTTGATTTAAGAATATACAAATGTAGGTTCTGCAGTTGCTCGCTGCATTTTTGGTGCATGCATTTTTCATAATATACTTATATGCAGCTCATTATCTTGTTGATTATGTAATGGATACATAGTATTAGGATGCTAATTCGTGAAGTTCCTTGGCTATTTTCCAGCCACTACTTTGGAGGCCCAGATAGCATTTCAACATTTCTGGAATGCAAAATTACTCTAACACGGGAGACGTTGGATGCAGGAAGTAATCAAATTGCAGGTGTCAGGTTCTAACAGATTCACGTAGCATTTCAAAGTATAGATACACCTTTAGACATACAGGTGATTTCTTTTACTCAATTTCAATTTTAACCTGTCAAAATGTATTATATGGGGCACGAGCCAAGAAACTAGGTTGAGTTGGACAATAATACTTTTGTCTATTTTTTTTTTGTACAGAGAATAAACGTGTTAAATATGACTAGGTGAGTTATTATTTCAGTGATATAAATCTATGAATACGGATTTCAACTTTAAAATATCAATATAAACTTTTCGATCCATTTTACAGTATTTTAGTATAACTTCCTTGAATTGTAATTTTTTATTTTCCCTTTGGTGGTCTTATTGTAGTTCATGACTTCATACTGAAACACTCTAACGTCATCGGTTTCTGCTTGGTAAGGTAGACTTTGCATTATCTGCTTTTTGCTAAAGGTGGCAAAGCGGGTAGGTCAAGCAGATTCGGTAAACGGTCAAACAGGTAGCATGTGTTTCAGCATGGTAACAAGTACAAAATTTATATATTCAAACTGTTATTTGGTTGGGTCAGAGTTTGAATATTCAGAATCTGGTATTCATAACTGTTGAGTCCCCAAAATAATTAAAGATTTAATTATGACAAAACTGTAATTTATTTGCACTAAAATGTTATGTGCAGCCAGCACAAGTTTGTTTATGTATAGACAGCAAATATTGTTGTATCGAGTGTTTAGTTTGCTGCTCAGTCTACCAGCACAAGGTAGACAGTGTTCTTCAATTAGCACAGGATGTGTACTCAGCAATTCAAGAATATCAAGTGTCTCAGCAATGAAGAACCAGCACAGCTGGAATCCAGCTTACTACACAAGATAGCTATGCTCCATTACAAGCATAGTAGTTTCTTGAATGGTCTACATCAATTGTACTATTCAACAGAAGTCAAAAACAAAGTTGAACAGGAAAGGACACGCGTCGGCGGCTGACAAGTGACCTTACAAGACCACATGGGAATGCAGAAGTTTAACGCATGTGCAGACATGTGCTATACTTTGTCAATGCCTAGAGAACAAAACATTCTATTTGTTTAAACAAATAGTGGTGCCAAACCGAATTGGGGTGTTCCTGCAAATTGCTACCAAAGAGGAAAAGAGGAGAGCACGCTCTCTGATGCAGTTGTCCCCACAAGTACAGACATCCTATGTACCAGTGGACAATGGAACAATTACACGGATAAAAGGACTACTATAAACTGTTGTATCCACTATTATAACAACTAGTGGTGTGAGTTTTGTTATTTAGAGTTCAAAATGTGTAATAGCTTTAAGTTTATCCTCATAGCAATAATCTAGATAAATCTGTATCAACCAACTATCATTCCGCCAAGGATAATTGTAATTCTTTGTGATTTAATCAATAAAGAATAACAGTTGAAAATTACCTTTGACTCTACTTAAATTACATGCTTGAATACCAAACTGTGATTAATTGGTAAGTTAATTTAAAACGAAATTGTATTCCCCCCCCCCCCCCTAACACTCATGTTGTTAATCAAGGGAACAACAACTGGTATCAGAGCTTCAGTCTTGATAACTTAATATCTTGGATCTGAATTCTCACATGACTGCATACTCAAATACAGCTTACCTTGAAAATGGCTCATCCAATAGACCACCCAAATTTGATGAAGATGAGTATGAAACTTGGAAGGCAAGGTTCATGCTTCACCTGGAGTCTATTGACCCACTTATGCCTGGTATTACCACAGATGGTCCATTTGTCCCAACTGAAACTATTGATAGCATTCCAGCCACTGCTGATACTCCTGCCATTCCTGGCAGAGAGGTTGTTCTCACTCCAGCCAAATGGGATGCTGAGGACAAACGTCGTATTGGACTTGACCCTAAGATCAGAACTCTGTTAGCTATAACTTTACCTAATCACCTGTTCAAACTGATTAAGGGAAAACTGAATGCTAAGCTTATGTTAGACTATCTAGATGTTACTTATGAAGGCATGGATGAGGTTAGGCAGAACAAGATTATTGCTTTGAAAAGAGAGTATGAAATGTTCTTTGCCTATAAGAATGAGACCCTTAAGCAAACCTTCATTAGGTTTAACTCCTTAGTTGCTGACCTGCTTACTTTAAAAATCACAATTTTGAACAAGTAAACAAATTCATTGACTCATTATCTGCCAAATGAAACCAGAGACTGACCCTCTAAGAACCACCCAGACTTTAAAGAACTTTAACATGTCTTCCCTCTATGGTACACTTTGGAACCATGAGAAGGCAGAAGCTAAACTTGAACTAAACCTGAAAGAAAACTTTAAGTCTGCCCCCACCACTTCAGAATCTTCTAAAACAGATGATACTGCTTTTATGGCTGCCGCTAAAAAGAAAGCTCAAAAGGCTTTAGTGGTTCAAAAGTTGACATCAGAAGAAGTGTCAGCTGAAGATGATGTGTATAGTGGTACTGGGTCTGAAGAAAGCAGTGATGATGAAGATGATGTGGAAGGTTTTGCTGAAGGTATGGATTTGCTGACTAGGCAGTTGAAAAGGTTTAATCGTAATAGAACCAGCAAGTCATATAAAGGGAGTAAGAAACCAAGTGCTAGGTATAGCAGCAAATCAGTCAAGAGTCCTAAATCTGAGTGTTACAATTGTGGGAAGGTTGGACATTTTGCTGCTGAATGCATGTCCAGGAAACCTTCAACATCACATGCTAACTCCTTCTCAAAAGCTGATAAGTACAAGAACAAGTACAAAGCTATGAAGGCTCAGCTGAAGGAAAGTGCAAAGGCTGATAAGAAGGGATAGAAGCCAGAAAAGGTTCTAGTTGCCGAGCATCATGATTGGGATGAAACCAGCTCTTCTTCATCTTCTGACAGTGATACTGATGATGATGATGCTGCTTATGCTTCTGGTAAAAACCTGTATTTGATGGCCAAGGAGGATGAGGAGTCTGATGAGGATGATAATGGTAGTACGTTTGTGGCTGATATGAGGGAAGCTGATCGAAAAAAGGATTAACCTCAATAGAAATCTGAAATGTTGTATAAGGCAAATCCAAACGAGTTAAAGCTGGCTCCAAGCAAACCACAGGAGGGATTGCCCCAGTCTCAACTGCTACTTCTGAAAAGAAAGCTGCTATGGAACCTGTTCTTAGCAGGGTAGATGAACAGGCATAGGGGGAGCAAGAAAAGGATGTTATTGTTTCTACTGATGAGCTCTCTATTTTTGCTACTGGTGTTGGTGCTACTGATTTGTCTACTGGTGGTACTGATACTAGTGCTGTTGCTTCTACTACTGCTGGCTCTACTTGAGACATTGTGGATGCTGGCTCCACAGATCTTACTGTGCATGCGGAGCTAGCTACTGCTGATGTTTCTGCTGCTCCTCCTACAGTCTCCGGTATTGCTACTTCAACCACTGATTCTGAAGTGGTTGATGAGATAATAATGGAACCTCCTCCTGCACTTGAAAAGGTTATTGGAAACATTGTTAAGGAGGTTCTTGATTTTGATATCGCTGGCACTACCACTGTTACTCCTCCTACTTCTACTGAGGATATTACTACAGGTGGTGACCAGGATGACATGGTGCTTACTGATGAGCTTCTCGCAGCAAATGCTGCCTATTCTCCACATGTCACTGGTTCTACTGAACCTATTTTGGATGCTGGTACCTCTGCTACTGCTACCACTGATTCTTCTCAGGCTACTGCTTCTGCTGAGAAGAAACCATATGTGTGCCAGGTACCAGATCCTGATGAAGTTGTCCCTAACTTCATATTCCGGGGAGCTTCTATTACTTCCAAGATTGCCTTGCTGGTGGATCAGTTGACTATTGATTCTCAAAGTGCTTTAATCTCAGCCAGCAAACTACCAAGAGATGAGCTGGTTGACCTATTGTCTCAGCTGGATCGACCAGCAAGAGAAGAAGTTTATGAGAGGCTGGCCACCCTGCAATAAATCAATGAGCAGCCATACTACCATTACTTTGGTATGGCTCCAGCTGCCTCTCCATGCCCTGGTACTTGGAGGCCTCTCAAGTTCATTATCGATCCTACTACTGGTAAGTGTGTGATGCAGAATGTCCCTGATTCGTCAGTACCTTCTGATTCTTCAGCTTCTTCCTCATCATCTCCTTTATCTGATGGTGATGCTGATAAAGGTGCTGGTAAGGGTGAGCCAGTCACTCATGATAATGTGACTGATAATGCGACTGGTTCCAAAGACACACTAGTGGATCTTACTGATGATGCTGATAATGATGCTGACAAGGATACCAGTAGTTCTAAACCTTCGGGTGAAGGTAAAAATGATGGTGATCATGGTGATGATTCAGATTCTAATCTTCCACCTCCACCTCCACCACCCCACGGAGGTGATCCTATTATCGCTGCTAGTTATCGCCCCTCAACCAGTAGTTTTGATCCTACTGAGGTGGCTGCTATTTCTACACTGGCTGTTTATCGTACAGTAGCCAGAATCACACCAGATGTACTAAGAACCATCGACACTACTCTTGTTGATCGAATGACTGAAGCCATACGCAGAGCTGGGGATGTTACAACTTCCACTATTGAAGCCCAGCTCAAACAAGTATGTGATTTTGCTGATCTTGTGGTGGATGCCATTGTCCAACACCATGAAGAAGAGGAGTACCTAAAAATGCGAATCATCTCTCACAATGAATACACTGATCATATTGCCCGTCTTCAAGATGAACTTGATGCTGTTAATAGAAAGATTCTCTTTCTCAATGAGGAGAATAGGGTTTTAGAAGAGAGATTGGATTCGCAGGAACAGCAAATGGCCACAATGGTTCCTGCCGCTGCTTATGTTCAAATGGTGGAGACTATGCAACGAATGGCTGCCCTACAAGCCGATGTTAGGGCTACTGTTGATCAAATGGCCATGGGTGTTGCAAGGAATGAAGTCAGAACTTCAAACCTATGTCTCAGGCAATATGGTGTAGATCCTGGTGCCCATCTATCTCCTGCTGATGCTGACTGGAACAACTTTGCTTATTCTGTTTCTGAGTCAGATAGTGATCTTGATGCACAGGTCTCCCCTGCTCATCCTTCTGCCCCTGCTGATGACAAAAAGGGGGGAGAAGAAGTCTAAAAAGAAATTTAAAAAGAGAAAACAATCTGAGGGGGAGCATGAGCATGAAAACGCTCCAAAACAGCAAAGGAGGGATGGTGATGATGGTGGTGATGATGGTACTGGTCAAGGTTCTAGCACTAAGCCCAGCAACGCTCATACTGAAGCAGGTGTCCAGGCAGCTGGTGAATCTCAACCCAGTGTGTCTGCCACATCTGTGGATGATATTGGTTCTGGCAGTAAGCCCATTGATGTGTCTGAACTGGATTTAGCTGAATCTTTTGTTGTCTCTCAAACTATTGAAGGAAAAATGAAAAGAAAACTAGAGAGGCATCAGAAGAGACATCATGAACTAGATGCTGCTTTCAACGCTAAATTTGAGGCATTTGCTGCTCTAAAACGACACAAAATTGAGCATGTACGATCCCTCGATCCTGAAAAGCGTGAAATTCATGATGAACTTCTCAGCATTGCTGAACACAAAAGGGCTGCTTTGAAAAGAAATGCCAAGTTCATGGTGAAATATGATAGAAAGAAATCAAAGTTGTATACTGAGCGAGCAGAAAGAATTAAGAAGATGACTCCTGAAGAGATGAAAGATTACTTAGCTTCTACTGAGTCAGGAGGGGTTAGAGCTGATGTTTTCATGAAATGGCTAGATGCAATGTTAGAAACCAGCCAATCCTCTCGACCAGCATCTTCTGCTCAACTAGCTGCACATCAACAGCCATCAGACATCATCAAACTTGATGAGGATGAATTAGCTGAGAGGGAACACTTAGAAATTGTTCCCTATCTGCCTCCACAAGAACCAGTATCAACACAAAAACCATCAGCTGAACCCATGCCAATCGATAAACAAAGGATAAAATCTGCTCCTAGGGACAACCAGCCCCTAAGGAAAGGACCCTTATTTGAGGCAGCTGATGAAGATATTGCGGCAGTTGTGCCAGATGATACTGATCAGTCAGCTGGTATCAAAGACACAACAAGTAATGCTGTGATAGAAGACCCCGCCAGTAGTGTGCTGCTAGGTGTAACAAGTGTTGAAGACCCATCTAAGGTGACTGAGCTGAGTGCTAAACAAGATACTAATACTGTTGATCCTACTAATTTTACAGTCTAGGGCAGAGGATATCATCTATTTGTTCAATCAACTATCTCTGCCCGGACTCTTGCTTATTTTAACAGGATACAGGATGAACGTATTGATCAGTTTTCAGTAAGTTCTACTGGCATTGTAGAATCAATCATGTATCCTCCATCTTCCCCAATACGTCATGATAAACACACAACTTGGGAAGATGATTCAGTTGCACGAGGTGATCCAGATCTAAGAAGGATGAATCCAGATGAAAGAGAAGCTTACAGGCTGGAGGTCACTGTACCTGAATTGCTTGAGCAAAGACAAGCAGCTATTTTTGAAAGGATACGCCAAGTTAGATTGCTGCATCATCTACTTGATCAGCCATTCTATATCACTGCCTTGACTTATGGCATTGAAATTGGTATGTACCTAAATAACAGTGGTCAAAGGCTACATACTGATGAAGAGAAAGCTCAATTTCATGAGGCTCGGCAACTGGATATGGATCTGAGGCAATATCGTGATGCCCTTAAAACTGCTGAGGGCAGGGAGATGATTGCAACAGCAAAATCCCTCAACATTATTGCCAATGACTATCTTTTGGGTCTACAAGTTGAAAGGCAAAGAAGGGAGGATGCTGATGCTGAACTTGCTGAGAGGCTAAGGCTTCAGGAAGAAGAAGCTAAGTTGGCTGCTGATAAGAAGCAAGAGGCTGAGTCCCTCAAGTTAGCCAGAGCTATTGTTAAAGAACAGGATAAGGCATTCGATAAACTAGAAGCTGCTGAGAAAGCACCTGCTGATGCTCCTATAGAAACTGAACGTACAATAGAATTATCTGATCATTACTATAGGAGCAGATATGGTAATGTGCTAACCAGAAGATCAAATCCAAGCAAGATCATCAAGGTGCACAAAGGCACAAAAAGGGCTTTCTCTGTCAACAGAGAAGGTAATGTTCAGGAAAGAATTGACTACACTGAACTGAGAACCTTAGGGTTCAGTGAATGGATGGAGATACTACAGTACTTTATTGGCAAAGGTAAAAGTGATATCAAAGATACACTGAAACCTGAACTTCAAGAGCTCTTCAACAAAGCAGTAAAGTATGGGAATGCACCAGTAGTGAATGTAGAAGAAGTTCTTTCTCAAAAGCCTAAAGGTAAGAAATCTACTGGTGAAGGACCAAACAGAAGAGATCCTATCATTCTACCTCCTCAGATTTCAGTATTTGACCCTGCTGAAGTGCCTTACTTATTTCCTGAAGCCTGGGCAGCCCTCAAAGTGAAAGAAGAAGAGCTATCTAAAGATGAAAAAGAAAAAGATAAAGATAAAGACAGATAGCTTTCTTGTGTTATAATTGTATCTTTTGTTATTTCATTTTTCATTATACTATTTTGTAAATGTATGTATATACTCTGCTGTAGTGAAAATGAAATGAGTTTATCTTCAAAATCATATCATTTTATAAGATATAGATAACTCAGCAAAAGATCCCAAAACAAACCTAAAAGGGACAAATTTACTGCCTATTTTTCATTAAGTCCCTTAGTGCTGGCTTTATTGTCTTCTCTTAATGTCATAGGTTTTGTCATCATCAAATAGGGGGAGATTATTGAGTCCTCAAAATAATTAAGGATTTAATTATGACAAAACTGTAATTTATTTGCACTAAAATGTTATGTGCAGCCAGCACAAGTTTTTTTATGTATAGACAGCAAATATTGCTGTGTCGAGTGTTTAGTTTGCTGCTCACTCTACCAGCACAAGGTAGACAGTATTCTTCAATTAGCACAGGATGTGTACTCAGCAATTCAAGAATATCAAGTGTCTCAGCAATGAAGAACTAGCACAGCTAGAATGCAGCTTACTACACAAGACAGCTATGATCCATTACAAGCATAGTAGTTTCCTGAATGGTCTACATCAATTGTACTATTTAACAGAAGTCAAAGACAAAGTTGAACAGGAAAGGACACGCGTCAGCGGCTGACAAGTGACCTTACAAGACCATATGGGAATGCAGAAGTTTAACGCATGTGCAGACATGTGTTATACTTTGTCAATGCCTAGGGAACACAACATTCTATTTGTTTAAATAAATAGTGGTGCCAAACCGAATTGGGGTGTTCCTGCAAATAGCTACCAAAGAGGAAAGAGGAGAGCACGCTCTCTGATGCAGTTGTCCCCACAAGTACAGACATCCTATGTACCAGTGGACAATGGAACAATTACACGGATAAAAGGACGACTATAAATTATTGTATCCACTATTGTAACAACTAGTGGTTTGGGTTTTGTTATTTAGAGTCCAAAACGTGTAATAGCTTTAAGTTTATCCTCATAGCTATAATCTAGGTAAATCTGTATCAACCAACTATCATTCCACCAAGGATAGTTGTAATTCTTTGTGATTTAATCAATAAAGAATAACAGTTGAAAATTACCTTTGACTCTACTTAAATTACATGCTTGAATACTAAACTATGATTAATTGGTAAGTTAATTTAAAAATAAATTGTATTCACTGTTGTTAATCAAGGGACCAACAATAACCTTGATGAAATTATGTGATTGAAAGTAAGTAAAATTCCAATTCAGTTAGTTATTTATTTGGTTTTTTTTTTAATTAATTCAAACTATCTGATAAGTTCTTAAATTCTTGATTGGTAGAACTACCATGAACCTAAAAGTTATGAAATTTATGTACAACTAGATTCAGATTTATGATGAAATTTATATTGGCGTACATGATGATGATAAGTTATGTTTATATCATATGTCTATTTAACATTTATCACATTTCTAAAATTCCCGACTTTGTTTATGCCTATATTTGCAGGCAGGGGAGTTGATCTCAATCGAAATTGGAGTGTAGATTGGGGGGAAAAAGAGAAGGTTAGTATAAAATTTTAAATACTGAAAATCAAATGTGGCAAAATTGTCAGGCTAGGCATGTTGGATGGTGGGTCAAAACTACAATGAATTGACATTGGTTACTATTAGTACCATACTATGTCAGGTTGGGTTGACCTGATCCTTTTGCCTATTTCATTAACTAAACAACTAGCAGTTATAATTACCAAAACAATTTGATATTCAATAAAACAATTGAAAAGGTTTCAGATGAAAGACTATCCAAATCGAGTATTTCATAAATAAATTCTTCAGAATTGTCGCCTGCAAATATGTAATGGCATTCTTCACATTTTTGTGTGTGTGTGGATGTATAGTACTACTACTGATCATATACATACTTATGTATATGTATATATTTAAGTGCGAAAGGACATTTGAAGGCGAAAGCACAAGACAACTGAACCGCAGTGTGAATGCGGTGGGATTGCGCAGAACATTAAAGAGTGCGAAGGCTTCTCGCAGTGTTTATGCGGAATGCCTAAGTGCCCGCACAACTTACTTCCGCGTAACTCCTAGACCTATAAATAGGGAGCTTGGCCTCTCATTTTAGGTTGTTGATTCTGGAAGGGTTGCCCTAGCCATATTGATTTCTCTCGTGACTTTGCCCGAGACTAAATCATTATTTGGTTAAGGTAATTTACGAAGACCGGGACATGGTTGTTGTTCGTTTAGCACTTAACGAAATATGACAATAAGGTCCCAAAACCATAATCGACATCCATTATACCCCCTCATTGCACTCAATCCTTGATTAACCGTAATTGGATAATCTAGGATTGATCAATTGGCGTCATCCGTGGGACACGAATAGAATTGAAATGAGAAATTCGCGTTCGTTTTAATCGAGCTATTCAACTCATTTTTTAATTCTAATCGTGTTGTTTTCTGTCTTATATTGCAGGAATAAGTAATTTGTGCAACAGCAGTTGCGTGCAAAGCGAAATGACGAAGCAACAACATCTTTCGTTTACTAAGAAAGTTGTAAATGAGAATTTGAAAGTGCGTAAAGCGCACAAAGCTTGTGTAAGCGAAAGCTCGCCAGCAAAACTGAACAAAGAAGAAGATGCGAGAATAATAAGCACAATACATAAGAAAAAAGGATTTAAAAAGCGAAAAGCAGTAGAAATGTTTGATCAATTGCTTACTGCATTACCTACATTGATTGCGCCTGTTGATGGTGAAATATTATATCTTTACATTTCGGTCGTGAATGAAGCATTTGGCTCAGTACTTATCGCGGAAAGGAACAAAGTTCAAAAGCCAGTCTATTTTGTTAGCAAGGCGCTTGCGGGAAGTGAAATAAATTATGCGCCGATAGAAAATTTTATTTACGCGTTAGTTTTAACTTCACGGCGATTGTGCAGATACTTTCAAGGTCATCCAATACATGTTTTAACTGATTTGCCGGTTAAAAATGTGTTGAACAAACCTGCGGTATCTGGAAGACTTGCCCAATGGGCGATAGAGCTTGGAGCATTTGAAATATCATATATACTGAAAGGACCCGTTCATATACATTATAAACGATTCACAATAGTTGATTACATTGCGAGGTATTTGGCCTCTATATGATACATTTTACAAACATTGCATTCGTTTTTAAAAGACAAACTTTCTTTACATCGAAAATTGACAGGCATGCATACCATTTCATAATATCCACTATCCAACTATAAATTGATTTAATAATAATCTTTGATGAACTCAATGACTCGAATGCAACGTTCTTCGAAATATGCTATGAAAGACTCCAAGTAATATCTTTAAAATGAGCAAATGCACAGTGGAAGATTTCTTTAACACCTGAGAATAAACATGCTTTAATGTGTCAACCAAAAGGTTGGTGAGTTCATTAGTTTATCATAATCATTTATTTTCATCATTTTAATAGACCACAAGAATTTCATTTTCAGTTCTCATAAATATACGTCCCATGCATAGAGACAAAAATAATCATTCATATGGTGAACACCTGGTAACCGACATTAACTAGATACATATAAGAATATCCCCTATCATTCCGGGATCCTCCTTCGGACATGATATAAATTTCGAAGTACTAAAGCATCCGGTACTTTGGATGGGGTTTGTTAGGCCCAATAGATCTATCTTTAGGATTCGCGTCAATTAGGGTGTCTGTTCCCTAATTCTTAGATTACCAGACTTAATAAAAAGGGGCATATTCGATTTCGATAATTCAACCATAGAATGTAGTTTCACGTACTTGTGTCTATTTTGTAAATCATTTATAAAACCTGCATGTATTCTCATCCCAAAAATATTAGATTTTAAAAGTGGGACTATAACTCACGTATCAATATTGAGATTCAATATTGCAGGAAAGGTACGTAGACGCAACGGAAATGATAAACACTATATTGACCTCACGAGCATACCCATGAACCATACTCAATCACCTCCATAGCTATAACCCATAATTTCCTTAATCCTATCCTACTCGAAAAACAATTTCGAAATCACTCGGACAACACTCCGTCGTAATATTTTATGTATACTAATAATATCTTGAAATAATACGGAGTAAATATATATATGTAAATCGATTGAGAGAGTTTAGAGAAAATATTTTCAAGTTTCTATGAAATAATGAAACCTATTGAATTATATTTATAATAGATTTTTGAATTATTAAAGTGAATTATTAAAGTATGAATTATTAAAGTGAATTATTAAAGTATGAATTATTAAAGTGAATTATTAAAGTATGAATTATTAAAGTGAATTATTAAAGTATAAATTATTAAAGTATGAATTATTAAAGTGAATTATTAAAGTTAAAGTAAAGTAAAAATAAAGTAAAGGTAAAGTTTAAGTATAGTAAAAGTATAAAACTATGTATGTATTATACGCGTATAAATATATATAATATTAATTTAAATCGTTATATATATTTAATAAAATAAAATATAAATATCGTTATCTTTATCATACTAGTTAAGTAATGAGTTGTCAAAAGTGGTTCTAGATATTTATAAAAGTTATATACGTTTTAATAATAAAGTTCTTTTTAAACTGAAAACGTTTTTGTACGTTTGAAACTAAATAGATCAATCGAGTCTTTATGAGATTCAATCTTCCACTATCCTTTGTCTAGTTCTCAATGATTGACAATTTGTTCTTATTTATAAATTACTTTACCATTTTCCGAATATTGTTAAAATGGAAAGATTTCTCAAATCAACGTGGGCCTTTCAACAGAGACTTGTAATCATAATTTAATATATCTAATAATTCAATCATTTGATCTTATCTTCTAATTCCATTGATAAACATTTTGAAACAGATACAATCATATAAATTATTTAATCTAATATTTTGTTTACGTTTTAAGTTATAATATATATACACATATACATATATAATCATATTCGTTTAATGGTTCGTGAATCGTTGGAACTTGGTCGAGGTTGAATGAATGTATGAACATAGTTTAAAATTCTTGAAATTTAACTTAACAAATATTGCTTATTGTGTCGGAAACATATAAAGATTAAAGTTTAAATTTGGTTGGAAATTTCCGGGTTGTCACAGTACCTACCCGTTAAAGAAATTTCGTCCCGAAATTTAAGTGGAAAGGTCGTGAATGATAATAAGTATGTTTTCATGATACATACGGGCTGAAAATTAGAGTTTTATCATCAGCGAATAATTTGGATAAACAATCCATTTATATGAAGAGTACGAATGAAGCTAACATAGAAGAGTGAAATGAGTAAGTGTAGATTCATCTTATCATTTGACGTAGATATGATTGATTCCCAGATTTCAAGGGATTTGAAGAAAAATCTTCTTAATAAGATTTGACTCTCCGGTAATCAAGGAAATTAGGATCCGCTTTAAATGCGATCGTCCATTTTAATTATTCTGTCGAAGATTTTCTTATAAATTCACCTCCTTCGTTTCCTTACAACTCACACCTTCTGTTGATGCATTTTATGCAAGTCCCTAGACATCTACCCACGTCCATTGCAGGTACAACAGTTTACAGGCCACCATGATTGCTCATTATTATCCTGTGTTTGTATGTGGTTACAGGAACTGCAGGAACGAGATTTAGATGTTTGACTATGTTAGACTTAGTCAGACGTACGAGTGAAGCCTCACTAGTACGGCTGACAGGCTCATACGCACGGTTGATGCTGAGCTAAGTCACAATTACAACCTAAATGAGAAGACACGAGTGAGTGATCACCCGTACGGCTGATGAAGCCAACTCGTACGTGTGATGAATGAATCGTATGGGTGAGTCAACAGCAGGGGTATATAAAGTCTTATGTTCTTCATTTTAGGTTAAGCCTCTTATTTGTTACACACACTCAGATCTAGTGAGCTCCTCCGATTCTCTCTCAGTCCAAATCACCCATGTGGTGAATAATAGCTCTAGGTGTTGATCTAATCACACTTGATTTAGTTGTGGTTTGACTAAATTAATCAAAAAAAAAAAACTTAACCTATTCACTAGAGGGTTTGATTCACTTATTCTGCCATTGTGTGAGTTAAATCTGTTGATTTCTAAGTTCCTAGTCATGTTTCATCTGTGACGACCCGAAAATTTTCGACCAAATCTAAACTTGATCTTTATATGATTTCGATACGATAAGCAAAGTTTGTAATGTTGAGTCTAGAAAATTTTGGAACGATGTTCAAATATTCAATTGACCTTCGACTGCTCTCGGCGATTCACGAACAATTAAGTGTAAATAGATATGTGTGTATGTATATATAAATAATAATTCGAAATATAATTTGAAGTATTATATGTTGTTATTAAAAATTAATAAAAATAAAAATAGGATAATATAATAATTATTATTTAAAATATATTTCTATATATAAATAAAATATATTAAAAATAAATATTAAATGATTGTATTACTCGTTTGATGTTTCGGTTGATATTAAACAAGTTAAATTCAAACTTATATGATTTTAAAATAAACGGTGATTCGAAACTGAGTTCTATAAATTTTAGGCTTACTAAAAATATATTTAGGATCTAATTATTAGATTTTAACACTTTTTATATTTCACCCATAAATGAGAGGGATAGTTGATGTAATTTTTATTTAATAAATTATTGATGAAATTTTACACCATAATGACTAAGATGAATAAATATGATTAAAATAAAAATTTGGGATTTTTTGGAAGACTTTTATCTGTCACTAATTATCAACGGGATACGAAATACTAACCCTAGAAAACTGTCGGCAAATGAGTACATAAATATGACTGTTGTTATATTTATTTCAACATGTTTTAATTAACTATATTATTATAATAATTATTAAATTATTGATAGTACTAATATTCCACGAGCACATGCACTGGATTCCATCAACATTTTAAAGTCATGATCATATATATCACCACTAACCATATAATAAGTATTTGATTTCTATTATTAATTATTATATTTATATGATATATGATATGATTACATTATATATATGCATATAGATAGTTGGTTAGATGCAGAGAACAAAACTAAAACCCATCGCCACTATCACATATTATGTGTAGGTATAATATACTCAAACATTGAATCCATCTATCTAACTTTTATTTCAATAAACATCACCACCATTTTTTTTTTTGAAACCGTCGACCACCTCTACCATCCTCCTGCCCAACCACCCTTTGAATCACCTCAAACATCTACCTTAATCACCGATCACCTCATGACACCATCACCTAGTACCATAACAACCACCAATGTTTGCTGCATACTACCATAACTTGTTTATGATGTATTCCGAGTACAAACCCACAACATCATCACCACAAGCCCCCATGGAACACCCATTTATTGTTGATGATTGTCTCTTGTCCAAAAACTGTCGCCACCCATATGTTACCCTTAAACCGACACCTTAAATACCACCTCCATCGTGTTACTATTGCTGCAGCTCACACTTGTTTCTTGCTACTACAGCTCATGTTTTGTTATTGATATTGATACTCTAATATTGTTCCTGGTTACAAGTCGTGGAACTCACAACAGGTCACTAGTATTCTCCTGTTATTGTCCCTCGTTCGAAGTACTCTATCACCATAAACAGCCATCACTTTCTCTCTCCCTCATTCTCTCTCTCCCTCTCTAGCGTGTCTGAGAAACACCTCCTTCAATCCATCGTATCACCATTCATCCGTTACCCTACTATTCGCGTTTTCTGTTTCATTCACCCAAAAACAATCATCACCAAAAACACCATTACTGCCGTTTCTGTTAGTTCGATACAATATCGTCATCACTTTAAACTTACTGCAGCTGCAGTTATTTTCTGTTTATATGCGAAGAACACCACCACACCGATGCTAAATTGTTATTCCATAAACTGCTGCAACTACAAAATTTTTTCTCTGCTTTCCTATGGCAAACGAGTGCCAAACAAAAAGCAATCAGGCCTTGATGTCGACTGCAACAGCTTTTGGTTTCTAAAGTTCACTTAATTTTTACATGATTGCCTTTGACTACTTTGCTGCTTTGTTTCCTTTTCCTTTTCTTTATAAAATTCCAGCTGACACAATACAATAATAAGGTGGGACCTGCTGATTTAAGTTCCACTAAATTGCAGCCGTGTCATTTGAATTTTTGGCTGGTAACCGGTTATTTCATTTGAGCAGTCAAGAAATCAAACAAATCCAACTTGCTATTGGGCCGTGTATTATTGTAAGTGTTGGGCCGAAATTCCTTTTATTTTGGGCTAAGCATTTGATGAGGACGATCACATGTTGATTAGTGATGATGACAATAAACCGTGAGATGGAGAAGATAATGGTGATTAACCATGATGAACGATGATGTTGTGATGAGGGTATGATGAATTGAATGATGATGATAGAAAGATTAATCGAATGTTGATGATATTGTGTAAATAGAGATGGTGTGATGATATCAATGATATGATACATGAAATAACAAACGAGTGATATTATTATCGTTATGTTTCTGATGATGATATAATATGATGATGATGGAAGTTAAAGATGGTGATGAAATGAATCACGATAATGATAATGCTAGGATTAGGGTGACGTTGTTACGATAAACGATTAATGATGATGACGATGAGATTATATTAAAAATCATGATAACATGATGGTGATAATGGGTTCATAATCAATGACGATTCAGATGTGATTATGGGATCATGATGATGATATGATATAATGATATGGTATAATTTCTATAATTTCTATAATTTTTATCATTATTTTATTATTATTATTATTATTATTATTATTATTATTATTATTATTATTATTATTATTATTATTATTATTATTATTATTATTATTATTATTATTATTATTATGGTTATGGTTATTATTACTGTTTTTTATAGTTATCATTGTTATTGTTATATTATAATTATTATTGAAAATGTTAATGATAATAATATGATATACAAATAAATATGAAATAAGTATGATAAGTAGTACTAACTTGTAATATAAAGAATTTATAATATGAATATGAATGAAAAAAAAAAGATAAGTAGAATTGTTTACGAAAATATATGTGTATATATGATAAGTAATATGATTATGGTATAAAGTTTACAAAATAATACGAAGTACTAGGATATGTTAGCTTGAGGATTAGAATTTACGATGATTAAAAATGTATAGCCATACGTAACATAAATATATATATATAGAAAAATCCTAAAAGTTTAAACTTTAATATGAGTATTACTATGAACCTACTTTTGATATATACCGACTATTATTAATTTAAGGTGTAAATATTAATTATGTATAAATTATGCATATATTAAAGTGCAAAATATATTACATCCATAAATGAGAATTTTTTTATAAAATAAATATATAGCTTAATATAGATTAATGAAACATTAGTAATATTACATATAAGTTTTAATAATCATATTAACATATTATATATAAATATTCATATATAGCAACTTAAGTATTTTAATATAATACAAACCAAAAATATATTAATATAACTATATAGATATTAATTATTTGAAATATATACACAAATTAAATATATAATATATAAATTAGGATATAATAAATAAATTTATTCGATTACAAGTATATGTTTTAATATATATACAAATGATATAGGTTCGTGAATCCGAGGCCAACCCTGCATTGTTCAATATAGTCATATGTATTTTTACTACAAAATACATTAGGTGAGTTTCATTTGAATCCCTTTTACTCTTTACATTTTTGGGACTGAGAAAACATGCAAAATGCTTTATCAATTGTTTTACAATATTTATATGCGTGAGTTTCATTAATCCCTTTTTAAATGCTTTTGCAATATATATTTTTGGGACTGAGAATACATGCGCTATTTTTATAACTGTTTTACGAGTTGGACACAAGTAATCGAAACTACATTCTATGGTTGGATTATCGAATCGAATATGCCCCTTTTTATTAAGTCTGGTAATCTAAGAATTAGGGAACAGACACCCTAATTGACGCGAACTCTAAAGATAGATCTATCGGGCCCAACAAGCCCCATCCAAAGTACCGGATGCTTTAGTACTTCGAAATTTATATCATGTCCGATGGAGGATCCCGGAATGATGGGGATATTCTTATATGCATATTGTGAATGTCGGTTACCAGGTGTTCAATCCATATGAATGATATTTTTGTCTCTATGCATGGGACGTATGATTATGAGAAATGGAATTATGAAATCTTGTGGTCTATTAAAATTATGAAATGATTCTTTATGATAAACTAATGAACTCACCAACCTTTTGGTTGACACTTTAAAGCATGTTTATTCTCAGGTACGAAAGAAATCTTCCGCTGTGCATTTGCTCATATTAGAGATATTACTTGGAGTCATTCATGACATATTTCAAAAGATGTTGCATTCGAGTCGTTGAGTTCATCAAGATTATTATTAAGTCAATTATATTTGGATATATTATGAAATGCTTTACATGCCTGTCAACTGTCGATGTAACGAAAGTTTGTCTTTTAAAAACGAATGCAATGTTTGTAAAATTTATCATATAGAGGTCAATTACCTCGCGATGTAATCAACTGTTGTGAATCGTTTGTAATCGATATGGACTTCGTCCGGATGGATTAGGACGGGTTTCTACAGTTGGTATCAGAGCGGTGGTCTTAGTGAACCAGGTCTTGCATTAGCGTGCCTAACTGATAGTCGTTAGGATGCATTAGTGAGTCTGGACTTCGACCGTGTCTGCATGTCAAAAGTTTTGCTTATCATTTTTATCGGAAAACATCTGCTTATCATCCTTAGGAAATTACCTACTCATTATTCTTAGTCTAGACACATTTTACTGCATTGACTGCATGAATAGTGTATAGACAAAATTCATATCTTAGCGTATCTGACAATTCATATCTTAGTGTATCTGTTACTGTAGACCTTGCCTGATATCTCTCGTAAATTTCTCCTTAATTTAAGGGATCCTGGTACTATGTATATCTATGCAAATTATGCATTGAGAATACCATCTAACTATCAATTGATGCCACTAAACTCTTCATACCAAAAATCTTTCCTGAGATCGTTTAAGATGGCCTCTACGAATCGACCAAGTTCCTCTGACTCCGAAGACAGCGTGACAGGAGCACACCAACCAATCAACTACCGTGATTACTGGAGAAAATGGGGATGGGTTCGCGACATACTCACCCTATGGAGAAAGGAAGAAGGTACTCCATATCATGAATCAAATCTACCACCTAACCTTGGAGTACTTGACCCGCTCACCGGCGAACCCGTTCGCAATACCGTTTATACCCTATTTGCAAGAATTTTTCGTCTTGAAACTACCATTAATGGAACTAGAGAAGATATCCGACCTCTACCTCACATTGATAAATAACTCGGGTTAGTAGAAGAAGTTAGAGAACTCCGAGCTCTGATTCTCGATATACTTCTAACTTTCCCCCTCAACTCATATTTTAAAGTATTCATCAATATGCTCCATCCAGCTCTGATTCTCGATATACTTCTAACTTTCATATCGGTCATTCTTCTTTTTCATCTACCGCCGAAAGAATCTATTTACTTCTACTATACTCTTGGGTTTATAGTGTTTCTAGTTCTCCCGTGTCTTTATATTGCTATATGCATCGATATATGGTTTATAATTTCTGGTTTGTCGTTGGGCTTTATATGTTCCCTTATATTTCAAAGTCTCTGCTTCTGTCTTCTATAATCATTATCATTCACAGTTAATGCTCTCTTTTATTTGCTGCAATTTATACCCCAATTTCTATTTCGGAGTTTTGTCCTTTTGTTTCTTCTTCTTGCGATTAAGCACCGCTTGTAATGGTCCAGAATTCACAGATATGAATTTCGGAATGAACATTGTTAATGTTCTAGGAATGAAATTGTGATGGCACGATCTTGACTTGTCAAATTACTAGAATACCTTGGAAAAGGCCGAATCATCAAGAAATATTTTTTTGATATTTTAGAGGTTAAATAGAATACAAGAGTCGTATAACATGGCACATGATGATGTTATGATCTGTGAATCATCACGTTCCATTTAGAAACTCAGCATGACTTACTGTAATATAATCACATTGATCAAGTGTCATTATATTATACTAATTCATGCTTCAGTTCTCAACACTACTTCAAAATATTCCTATTTTAAACTTGAATCTTTCAGAATTTAGAAACTAAAATAGTTTCTTTTATGATGTAATACAGATAGCGCGAAGAGGCAAATGATTTCAAATAAGAAAAATTAAGAAAATATCTTCAGAAATATGGATGATATTTATAATGAAAGATATGATGATATTTATCATCCAGCTTTTACCATTTAAAGTCGTTTATAGTTTTTGCTGCTTCATCAGCATTTTTTCCATTTTCGGAGAACCAATTCGTAGTTCGGAGTGTTTTTCAGTAACTTCACATTCAAATTAAGTCCAGAAGATAGACGTTATATATACACATATAACTGTTGACGCAGACATGCTGCAAGATTTCAAAATACTGATTGCTAATTCCCAATGATTCGTATGGCAATTCTCATTACAAGATGCGAATGAGTAAATGATGGGGTTTCAATGAATAATTATGATGACTTTTTGGAGAGGCTAAAGTCAAAGGGTAATGAAGTTGTTGGTACATCTACTAATAATATGGTGGAATGTAAAAGGTTCCCTGGTAACGATGGTGTATATCTCAAGGTTATAATAAGGTTAGTCTGACTGAAAAGTCGAAGTTGACTTGCTGGAGCTGTGACAAAACTGGCTACTTTGAATAGGAGTCGCAAAGTTATTTTTGCTAATAAATGCCAAAGAATCTGACGCGGATACGTTGTTTAAACTTTTACTTTGGTTTCAAGAGTTTTTCGGGTACATAACTGTGGGTAACATGTGGTTGGATCATCATCTCGATTGCTCATCATTCGAAGTGTCTTCAAAAATTTTCGAAGGGTTTGAACACAGATTGTAATCGTTAACATACATTTGATGTTCTAACATAGTTTTGAAGTCAAAATATAGCTTGTGAAAGATGTAAGGATCTAAGAGTGATGATTTTGGTCATATCTCAAGTTAAATTTTGAGATTTCAAAATCAGAATATGTAATTAAATTTTGAATGAGTATGGTTGTTTTGATTTCTATAAAAGAATGTATATTGTTGTAAAGTAGGGAGTATAATGGATGATTTGCTGAATCAGATTCGAATAATGTAACGTATTAATTGTGAATTTATATATCTCTCGGGTATTACCTACCCGTTAAAAAAAAATTTCACAATTAATATTTTGTACAAAAGAATTTTATTACAGTCTTTATGAAAATATATATATGTATATTTTCTTCAGATGTAACATAGATTTAATGAGTTAATGTTAAATTAAACTCATTTGATTTACGGTTGAAACTAAAATTGAATAATCCCTAAAGGCTTTAAAAAGTACATAACTTTTACGCAGTATTTCTTTAATGACATTGAAATTATGAATCAATACTTCGTTATTTGTTGATGTATGGTGTTCGGTTCGTGGAATTCTTGTGAATTTCGCAAAGTACGAATGATGTTATCTGAAAAGTTTCGGGTACATTGATGATGAAAGTGTAAAATCAAATATATACTTGATTTATTATGAATTGGAATTTGTTGAATTGCGACAGAGATTGTAGTTAACGCTGGTTAAGTTGCGGCCGAAGGACGTACATTATTGCATATTTGTAATATGAATTAACCGAGTAGTTAAGATTCACACACAATAGCTTAGCACTGAAAGATTTATTTCAACATATATATATATATATATATATATATATATATATATATATATATATATATATATATATATATATATATATATATATATATATATATATATATATATATATATATATATATATATATATATATATATATTTATATATTTATATATATGTATATAATATATATATATAATTTCTTCAGAGGAAATGAGTTAATTCTTCATAACTCGTTGATACAATATAAACGTTATTGATTCGTAATGATGTCCACAGTGATTCTTGAACTGACGGAGTTTGTGATGTTATCGGTGTTGTTGATTCGGATGTTGACTGTACTGACGATGCTGGTAACGCTGATGGTACTATTGATGTTGTTGGTAAAGCAAGTTTAGCTTGTTAATCACACACCATTTTTGTCAGGGTTTCTACTCTTCCTTCCATCATTTTGGTTCGCTTAACTGATTTATGGTTAGGGCTAGATTAGATAATCTCTAAGACTTTAGAGATTACATAATCGCCGCGGAATGTTTCTCCAATGAAGTTATGAATTAATACTTCGTCAGTTATTGTTGTTGGTACTCCTTGGTATCTATGGTGCGTATGACGTTGATGCTCGTGGGACAGATTGTGAAGTTGAGGTTTACGACGCGGTTGTGGTTGGAGGTGGTAATGGTACTGTTGGCGTTGATGATGGTGGTACTGATTATGCTGCTGATGCTGCTGCTGGTGTTTGTAATCTCTGCACCATATTCTCCAAAGCCACTACCCGAGAGCGAAGCTCGTTGACTTCTTCTATTACACCGGGGGTGATTGTCGGTTCGAACGAGCGGATAAATAAAATCTAAAATTTAATGTAATATATAATCGTGACGAGATACTCTGGAAATAAGCGAGAAAATGGTGTTTCGGACAGGTTCGCCGGTAAGTGCTTCAGGTTCTTCATCAAGAGGTCAATGTGGTGGATGGAAGGGATCACCTTCTTCTTGTCTCCAATGATTGAGGAGGCTACGAACCCATCCCCAATTCATCCAGAATAGGTGATGACTGATTGGTTGATCTATTCCGGTCACACTGCTTTCGGAGCTTGAATGGGATTCCATTTCGGAATCTGAGTGACTTGAACTGATGACGAATTCCATTTCGTACGATTGGATAAAGGATTTTTTTTTTCGATATGAAATGATTTTGGCTAACGGATGGTATTCTAATTACATAGAATATATATATATATATATATATATATATATATATATATATATAGATCAAAAGATTTCGTAGATTACGGAGGACTTTGCGGGATATGTCAGGCAAAGTTTAAAGTAACAGATACGATAAGATATGATTTAGCAGATATGCTAAGATATGAATTTTTGTCTATACACTATTCATGCAATCAATACAGCAAGACGTGTCTTAGACTAAAAATGATAAGCAGGTAATTTCCTGAGGATGATAAGTAGTTAATTTTCGACACAAAATGATAAGCAAAACTTTTGACATGCAGATACGGTCGAAGTCCAGACTCACTAATGCATCCTATCGACTTATCAGTTAGACACACTAATGCAGACCTGGTTCGCTAAGACCACCGCTCTGATACCAACTGAAAGGACCCGTTCATATACATTATAAACGATTCACAATAGTTGATTACATTGCGAGGTATTTGACCTCTATATGATACATTTTACAAACATTGCATTCGTTTTTAAAAGACAAACTTTCTTTACATCAAAAATTGACAGGCATGCATACCATTTCATAATATCCACTATCCAACTATACATTGTTTTAATAATAATCTTTGATGAACTCAATGACTCGAATGCAACGTTCTTCGAAATATGCTATGAAAGACTCCAAGTAATATCTTTAAAATGAGCAAATGCACAGCGGAAGATTTCTTTAACACCTGAGAATAAACATGCTTTAAAGTGTCAACCAAAAGGTTGGTGAGTTCATTAGTTTATCATAATCATTTATTTCCATCATTTTAATAGACCACAAGAATTTCATTTTCAGTTCTCATAAATATACGTCCCATGCATAGAGACAAAAATAATCATTCATATGGTGAACACCTGGTAACCGACATTAACTAGATACATATAAGAATATCCCCTATCATTCCGGGATCCTCCTTCGGACATGATATAAATTTCGAAGTACTAAAGCATCCGGTACTTTGGATGGGGTTTGTTAGGCCCAATAGATCTATCTTTAGGATTCGCGTCAATTAGGGTGTCTGTTCCCTAATTCTTAGATTACCAGACTTAATAAAAAGGGGCATATTCGATTTCGATAATTCAACCATAGAATGTAGTTTCACGTACTTGTGTCTATTTTGTAAATCATTTATAAAACCTGCATGTATTCTCATCCCAAAAATATTAAATTTTAAAAGTGGGACTATAACTCACGTATCAATATTGAGATTCAATATTGCAGGAAAGGTACGTAGACGCAACGGAAATGATAAACACTATATTGACCTCACGAGCATACCCATGAACCATACTCAATCACCTCCATAGCTATAACCCATAATTTCCTTAATCCTATCCTACTCGAAAAACAATTTCGAAATCACTCGGACAACACTCCGTCGTAATATTTTATGTATACTAATAATATCTTGAAATAATACGGAGTAAATATATATATGTAAATCGATTGAGAGAGTTTAGAGAAAAATATTTTCAAGTTTCTATGAAATAATGAAACCTATTGAATTATATTTATAATAGATTTTTGAATTATTAAAGTGAATTATTAAAGTATGAATTATTAAAGTGAATTATTAAAGTATGAATTATTAAAGTGAATTATTAAAGTATGAATTATTAAAGTGAATTATTAAAGTATAAATTATTAAAGTATGAATTATTAAAGTGAATTATTAAAGTTAAAGTAAAGTAAAAATAAAGTAAAGGTAAAGTTTAAGTATAGTAAAAGTATAAAACTATGTACGTATTATACGCGTATAAATATATATAATATTAATTTAAATCGTTATATATATTTAATAAAATAAAATATAAATATCGTTATCTTTATCATACTAGTTAAGTAATGAGTTGTCAAAAGTGGTTCTAGATATTTATAAAAGTTATATACGTTTTAATAATAAAGTTCTTTTTAAACTGAAAACGTTTTTGTACGTTTGAAACTAAATAGATCAATCGAGTCTTTATGAGATTCAATCTTCCACTATCCTTTGTCTAGTTCTCAATGATTGACAATTTGTTCTTATTTATAAATTACTTTACCATTTTCCGAATATTGTTAAAATGGAAAGATTTCTCAAATGAACGTGGGCCTTTCAACAGAGACTTGTAATCATAATTTAATATATCTGATAATTCAATCATTTGATCTTATCTTCTAATTCCATTGATAAACATTTTGAAACAGATACAATCATATAAAGTATTTAATCTAATATTTTGTTTACGTTTCAAGTTATAATATATATACACATATACATATATAGTCATATTCGTTTAATGGTTCGTGAATCGTTGGAACTTGGTCGAGGTTGAATGAATGTATGAACATAGTTTAAAATTCTTGAAATTTAACTTAACAAATATTGCTTATTGTGTCGGAAACATATAAAGATTAAAGTTTAAATTTGGTTGGAAATTTCCGGGTTGTCACATATACCGCGTACATCCGTAAAGGGGCAAGTTTTGGCAGATTACCTCGCAGAAATGACGGGTGAATTAGAGGTAATCCATGAAAGAACGCAATTAACGCCACCTTCGCATGAGATCTGGGATTTATATACAGACGGTGCCTCATGTATTGAAGGGGCAGGTGCGGGGCTATTGTTAACAAATTCAAGTGGTGAAGAGCACACGTACGCACTGCGCTTTAATTTTGATGTGACAAACAATGAGGCTGAATATGAAGCATTGCTTGCGGGATTGAATTTGGCACGTAAGATGAATATAACACAGCTGCGCGCATATGTTGATTCACAACTGGTGGCAAATCAATTCAATGGCTCTTTTGAAGCACATGAGTTGTCCATGCAGAAGTATTTGAAACTTGTAAAGGAATCTGCAGAAAAGTTTGAGTTCTTTGAATTATCACAAGTGTTGAGAAGTCAAAATAAAAAAGCAGACGCGCTAAGCAAACTTGCTGCATTAGCGTTTTCGCACTTCCAAAAACAGGTGTGGGTGGAAGAACTTCCTAATAAGTCCATTGATGGAAATTTATTTGTTGCGGTTATAGAAGAAGTTGGACCACATTGGATGGATCCTATTGTCAATTATCTGCGAAATGGTACGTTGCCAGAAGATAAAAAGGAGGCTCGTTTGGTACGCGAAAGAGCACCCATGTATGTACTTGAAAATAATGTGTTATATCGTAAATCATATTTGGGACCATTAATGCGGTGTGTAGGACCCGCAGAAGCTGCAACCATTGTTGAAGAGGTGCATAGTGGATCTTGTGCTCTTCACTCAGGATATAAAACTATTGCTGGCAAGATAATGCGCATGGGCTATTTCTGGCCTACTCTATATCGTGATGTTGCGCAAATTGTTAAGCGGTGTAAAAGTTGTCAAAGACATGCACCGCAGAATCGCAAACCACGACATGATATGATTCCAATTGATTCGCAATGGCCATTTTATAAATGGGCCATCAATATTGTGGGACCCTTTCCACCAGGTGCAGGAAATGTAAAGTTCCTGATTGTAGCTATTGATTATTTCACTAAATGGGTGGAGGCAAAGGCCTTACGCACAATAACTAGAGTGCAAGTGCGGAATTTTGTATGGGAATACATTGTATGTAGATTTGGTATTCTGCGGGAACTTGTAAGTGATAATGGAGCGCAGATTGCGAAAGATCCATTTTTAAGTTGGTGTGCGAAACTAAATATAATTCAAATATTTACATCTGTGGCACATCCGCAAGCAAATGGATTGTGCGAAGTCACTAACCGCGACATTGTTAGCGGTATTAAAAAACGTTTGAATGAAAAGCGGAATGGATGGGTTGATGAACTTTCAAATGTACTATGGGCTCATCGCACTACTTTCAAGAAAAGTACAGGCGAAACACCTTTTAGCCTAGTATATGGTTCCGAAGCAATGATCCCCGCAGAAATCTTTGTTGAAACGCACAGAGTTGCTAATTTTGATGAAAGTGCGAATGTGGAAGGCATTTGTGAAAATCTAAATTTCATTGAAGAACGTAGGCTTATGGCCGCAATACGTGAGGCAAATAATAAGCAGCAAATTGCTAAGTATTATAACAAGAAGGTGAGCGCGTTAGCCTTTGATGTTGGAGAATGGGTTTTGCGTAATAATGAAGCAAGTCGTGCTGAGAAACAAGGGAAGTTGGGACCCAATTGGGAGGGACCATACCAGATAGTGGGAATTAATGCAGCAGGCTCTTATAAACTCCAAGACATTGAAGGGCGCAATATACCTAACGCGTGGCATGCTACTTTGTTGAAACGATATTATATGTAAATAACAAAAGTATGCGAAATTTTATGTGCATTCTAGTGATTCATGTTAATGTGTGTAGCAAATAAGTTTGCAATATTGTGTAAAATGAATAAAACTACAGGTTTTTGTTCATCATAATGATTGTATGTCTATGCGTAATTTCAAAGTACAACGCGTTTAATACAACCATAAATGAAATCAAACAAGTGATGGAGAAGACCACTTGATGCTAAATGAAAACAATTTGACATGTATGCGAAAGGAATTCAGTTTGTTAACTTTCTCCCAAAGTATTAGATCTTGCCATACTTGGATGCTTCGCAATAAACACAAATTTTTGCCTAAGGATCATTTCGGCGGACTTAGAAGATTCATAATGTGCAGAATAGCATGTGCATACAGGTTGTTTCGCATAAAGTAGTTGTTTGTTATGTGCACAATAATAAACAATGAAATTGCAAAGGACAATGCTAGTAATTATGAATGATATAATCAAAGCGCTATATAAATAAAGGCAATTGCAATTGATAAATAAAATTTTATTATAAGTTCCGCGGAAGGTACAGCAAATCATATCATTAAAACGCGCTTATAAAAGCGCTTACATAATGCGAAATCCTATTCCTTGGTAGTTAAGTCTAAACCAATGATGTCTTCGACGGGAGCATCCTTGTTTTGACTTATAGCTTCTAATTTTGGAATAGGGATAACGCGGATTCCTTTCCTAGCCAATGCGACCATATCTTCTGCCTCTTCAATAGGGCAGATTAATTTCTCAATATACTCCGACATTGGCTCTGAAAGAACAGCAATCTTGCCAACCTCCTGAAGAAATTTTACTCGCTCAAGTTATTGTAGCGCAGTCACATAAGTATCAAATTTCTGCGAAACGTCCGCAGAATCCATGATTTTTCGCCCAAGTTCAGGCAAATGTTCTCGGAGTTTCGCAAAGCTAGATTCTGTGGTTGCTTTTGCGGATAAGGCTGCGGTTAGTTCAGTTTGGGTTTGCAAGAGTTTGTTTTTCATTGTATCATGCGTGACTTGAAGGTTGTCCATTTCAATTGCTTTTTTGGACAGTTGCTTTTTTAAATCATCTACGGAATTTTTTATTGTTTGCAATTCCGTGGTGATGGAAGAGAGTTGGGACTGTGTGATTGCGTGCTTGGTTTGTTCTTTCTTCAACACTTCAGCAAACTTCTCTTGTCGGGACATTGCATCATATGCAGATGCAAGTGTCATGTAGAAGTTCTGCGCGAAACAGTTGAATGAGTCGCTGTATGAAAGTTTGCTAAGTTCAGAGCGTAGATCATGGGGAAGGGCAAGCTTCATATGTTGCCTTTGGTCCAGTGCAGCTTCTGGAGAGGCGCATAGATAACCCTACAGGCCATCTATTTTGATTGACTTTACTGCGCTGGGAGGAGTGCGCCAGATGTCTTCATATTTAGATAAATCGAAGGTTGGTGGAGAACTAGCCTGTGTAGATGGTGGTGGAGTAATGGATGTCTCTGCTGCAACACGTATAAGGAATATAAACAAAGGAAGAAATATTAAAATGACAGAACACTATAGGTGTTATTGAAAATACAAATTATAATATGTGACGATTCACATTACCAGTCTCAGATGCAGGTGGAACAACTGAGCTAGACCGCGTAAACCTCTTCGCGGATCCTGTAAGTTGAGAGGTAGCGGGTCATTTGCTGGGAGTCCTTGTTGTTTGTTGAGCGCTGGTGGTAGGAGATTTTTGTGCAGCCTTTGATGATGATTTTGACTCGGGGCTCTTAAGCCTCTCTGCGAGAAATGCTTTTGTGTCATCTTTCTTTTCGATTTCAGAAACCCTCATGATGATGATGATGAGTAAATGTGAAAGTTGTTTGTGTGAATGAATCAATATAACGGAGAGAGAAAGTATGATGGAAAAAATGATAATCAACTTCTATATATATGAAGGAAAATTTAATTTCAATGGTATAATCCCTTAACTGCTATATACGCAGATAAAAAACTCAGCAAATACAACAATAGCCGTTGTGGAAAAATAATAATACTTTTATGCCTCACTGTAGTGCGTGCATCATATGCACAAAAGGACAAACTATAACCTTTTCTTTTTTAAGAGTTTATTGTCTTACTTTTTCTGCAAAAATGTAACACAATAAACTGGGGGGACTTGATCATATACATACTTATGTATATGTATATATTTAAGTGCGAAAGGCCATTTGAAGGCGAAAGCACAAGACAACTGAACCACAGTGTGAATGCGGTGGGATTGCGCAGAACATTAAAGAGTGCGAACGCTTCTCGCAGTGTTTATGCGAAATGCCTAAGTGCCCGCACAACTTACTTCCGCGTAACTCCTAGACCTATAAATAGGGAGCTTGGCCTCTCATTTTAGGTTGTTGATTCTGGAAGGGTTGCCCTAGCCATATTGATTTCTCTCGTGACTTTGCCCGAGACTAAATCATTATTTGGTTAAGGTAATTTACGAAGACTGGGACATGGTTGTTGATCGTTTAGCACTTAACGAAATATGACAATAAGGTCCCAAAACCATAATCGACATCCATTATACCCCCTCATTGCACTCAATCCTTAATTAACCGTGATTGGATAATCTAGGATTGATCAACTACTGTTAGTAGATTTTTCTGATATTTATATTTACCTTCTTTACGTACCGTTCCAACACGATAAATTATAAATGTATTCTCATAAAAGCTTCTTTTTGTTTGTATAATATATAGGATTATGAACCAAATGAAGAGAATCCTGGAACTGCTCCATTTAGTGAGCCTGAAGCTCAACTAATGCAGAAGCTTTCTATGTCATTTTTCTCGCACATTTGGGTCAACGTGCATTCTGGAATGTTGGGTAAGTCAACAAAATGTGTAGATTTGGGTGTGGGTCAAAACAAGTATGGTCTGGATGAACCTAAACACATAATCTAAAACACCTCTACAAATCTCCACTGATTTGAAAACATGTTTGAAAGTTTGTACAAAAGAATCAGCATCAGTATAATATGAGTATGAGTATCTTAAATGAAAAATGTTTGTTATTGCTATAAAGTTTAATTTAATTGTACTGTATTGATATTTTAAATTTGTTGCATTAAAATGTATATGGGAACCGGTTTGACCCATACTGTAATGCTAATGTGTGTTTATTTTTGTAAATTCATTTGTAAAAATTGGGTAGAATTTGGTACTCTTAGAGGCATAGTCCAAACAGTACCAAGTGTGTCCAATACTCCAACCAAAGATCGTGGGTTAAAACCTCACAATAGACATACAAAAAATACTTCATTCATCATTGATTATTGATTAGTGTTCACTTTTTTTACGTAGAATAATTAAATATTGTTAATAAACTTCAACTTTACGTAATAAGAACTATAATTTTGGTGTTGCACTTGTAGGGAAATGGTGGTGGAAATTTTAGGTCTCAAATGATACTTTGTGAGTTCGAATAATCAAAAGAATTTTCAGGATTGATTGGGGGGGGGGGGTTTGGGAAACATAACATCTTCAATTAACCTTAAAGGCAATAACTCAACTTGGAAGAAAATAATTCAATCGGGTCATGATATTGACAATCTTGGTGTTAGTTTTTTCCTATTTGTCTTCAAAGGAAATAGCAGATGCTAAGCTAACCCTGTTTTGGGAAGAACGTTGGTGTGGTTCTCAAACATTTAAAGACAGGTTCAACAGATTGTATAGATTGGAGAGCAATAAATCTGCTACGGTGTTTGACAGAGTAAAATATCAGAATGGTGAACTTATTTTCGAATGGAGCTGGTCCAGACATCTTACGGGTCGATTACAAGGGGAGCTAAGGCATCTAGCAAATGCGATATCTGTGCAGAACTTTACCAATAGTGCACAAAATTCTTGGAAATGGTCTCTTGTAGGTAACGGTAAACTCACAACCAAAGTATTATCATATTTAATCGAACAAAAAATTCTGCCAAATGGACAATCAGTACCAGATGCGTTAGAAATAATAAGAAACAACTTAATTCCAAATAAAGTTGAGATATTTGTGTGGAGAACGAGAAGGAAAAGGGTTCCGGTACATGTGGAATTGGATAATCGAGGATTGGATCTAGATCCAGTTAGATGCCCGATTTGCAATGTGGATTTAGAATCAGTTAATCACTCTTTTATTCGTTGCAAATGTGCATATGATATCTGGTATAAGGTTCGATCATGATGGGATTTAGGCAGCCCAATGAATCCTGATGTTTCGGACCTGTTTAGAGAAAATAGCAGTCACTTCACCTCGGAGTTGGGCATATTGGTGTGGCAGGCTACTGAATGCATAAGTACTTATATTTTTTGGAAGAATAGAAATAAGTCTACATTTGGTAAAGAATCTTCGAGTACTGCATCTATCCTCAATGAGATACAAGTCACAAGCCATTCCTGGATATCGAGTAGATTTAAGAATCAATCTTTGGATTGACATCGTTGGTTCAACAACCCAAAATCTTTCGACTCAATCTTTTCGATCAAAACACTAATTGGTTAGCTTTAGAATAGATTTGAGACCATCTTGTGTGATTTGCGAGTTGTTCATTCGGTTGCCTTACTGTTGTTTGGTAGGCTTTGTTTTTTGTTTATATGTATATACGTTTATAGCTAATTATATATTGTTGCTATTTAAAAAAAATAATTTCGGTGTTGCAAAGTTTATAATATGATCATATCTGTTGATGGTTGTCAAGGAATACCATTGCTTATAATATTTAACACGGATCGAGTGGGTTAGGATTCAAAATGCACAATGGAAACTTTAAACCTGTTTGGCATGTTGTCTGACATTACGCTATCAAGAAGGTTATTTATGTGTTTAATTGTCAACATTTATTCAAATATAAGTGATCCAATGCATTTCTATTTCTAATGCATGTAATTGAGAAGCTTTATATTCAAACGAGCGATAAAAAGTTGTACATATATATGAAGAGAAATAATATTGCGTGAACAATCAGAAGTACAAGTCATACTCTCACTTTTATAACTTATCGTACTCATAGTGTTTAAATGTTCATTTGAATTATGATCATAATGCTTATCACAATTTAGGTACCCAACAATGAACTAATTTCTGGTGGAAGAGATATCCGAGTGACAGAGGAAAACATATATAAATATGTGGATCTAATTGTAGAACATCGGTTAATAACTCTCATAGGTCCTTAGATAAATGCTTAGTCTCAGAATGTTGTAGCACGGATGATGTCTACAACTGAATGTAGTCATCTTTTGTTAATTCTCATATCTTTTTTTTTTTTAATTATGTTTTTATCTATATACATTAACATTTGTAGTTTTCTAGATTTCTTCCACAATGTTTTGTTTTTAGTAATACTATATAAACATTTTTAGTTGTTTTGTGAAACCCAACGCTACTATTGTGACGACCCCGGAATTTCCGACCAAATTTAAACTTAATCTTTATATAATTTCGGCACGATAAGCAAAGTCTGTAAAGTTGAGTCTCAAAATTTTGGAACTGTTTATATGAATTTGACCTTTGACTATTCCCAACGATTCACGAACAATTAATTGTAAATAGATATGTGTGTATATATATATATATATATATATAATTGAAAATATAATTTGAAATATTATACGTTATCGCTATTAAAATTTAATTATGTAAATTAATATAAACTATATATAAATAAAGTATATTAACATAAATACTAAATGATTGTAGAACTCGTAAAATGTTTCGATCGATATTAAACAAGTTAAAAACGAACATACATGATTTTAAAATAAGCGTTGATCCGAAAATGAGTGATATAAATTATAGGCTTTTATTCGCCACTGATAAACATCGAAGTATGAAATTTAGTCCGTAGATGATGACGGCTAACAATTTAACACGTTTAAATCCTAAAATTATATTATAATCAATACTGTGCTTGTTTGAATTCGATTCCGTTGCATTTCACTTTCTTTCTATTTTTATTCAATTAAACCCCACCTATAATATCATGTCTGCTCAAATTCTGTTTTGATTGATAAATAACATCAACACAATACTGTACTTGATTACCATATTGATTGATATTGTAATTATTGATTACTTTCTGTTACACGTTTCATCACCAGTCGAATCTATTATCTATTATCAATTATATCTATTTTATCTATTCTATTTTTCCTTCTATCCTCTATATTCTATATATACATACAATTATATGTAGGAACACACAAGAATTCACAATCCGACAACCACCATCTCGAATCACCATGATTCGTCCACCACCTCAACAAGCTAGATCACCACCTTGAAGGAACTTCCATCCACCATGAAACCTTCACTCTATGCCACCATCACCTGGCGAAGACTCAACTGCAACCCATAGCCGATCACCTATTCGCCACCACTTTTGGTTAAACTGCTAGACACCATTAAACGCCACCATCGAACAAGATAAAACATCAATCACTATCACTATACCATCACCATTCTTCGTTCTTGTTTTATGTTTGAACCACCCTCCTCCAAATCTTGATCAATCACCGTGAACACCACCAAGGACCACATCATCGACAACCCAAGACACTCGAGTTACGATGTAACTTTCTGCTGCTAATTTCCCTTTTTTTTTACTCGTGATCAACTTGCAAACCAAAAGCCAAGACATTTAGAAATTGGTTGGAGCATGGGTGTACATATACGGAGTATAGTGTAACGAGTTACCTAAAACACAAACCACCTTGATCACTGTAGGCAATCACAACAACCCTTAAACATCATCATTTCATCATACGGTCATTTCAATCTTTCTATCTCTAATTGCTATTTGTTTTCTTTTCTCGATCACCACATAAAAACCTTTATCAAACCCATCTCATGATCACCCTCTACGACCATCTTATAACACCACCATTACCTTCTAGTATGAAACCCACTTTCTAATTCTATTTCTGTGAGCAAACACAACCGTCATCGGCACTCTACACAACCATAACCTCCACTATTACAACATCTACTGCAGCCTGTATGTATTCCTGTTTCGCTCACTAGCTGCAACCAAAGAAAATATTGGAAGAAGAAGATAAGTCACGATGATGGGGATTAACTGAGGTGAACTAGCTGCTACTCTTTGTTATATATTTTTTTTTCTTTTATCTGAGAACAAACTAAAACTCCAATCTTCCTATTTCCATTACTGCATCAATGAAGCCTATCATCAAATCATTCACAGCTGCTACACTTTCTCCTGTTGTGATTCGATTAATTCAAGAATAATCACTAATTACCTTAATTACTGATACATCTCTCTTTCTATCTCACTTTGAATGTGACCCAAGCAACACTATCGACCATCATCAGCTATTATCAACACCTTCACCCAACAACCAACCCTTGAACAATTTTCTTTCTTTGCTACTCGCCATCTTTCCGTTCCCATCTTTTGTTCGAAATAATATCACACGCAGCCACTATGAATCATACATCATACATGCAGACTATATAAAAATGGTTATAGTTTAAAGTGGATATCAAGTGATATATTGCTTTATTATTGTGGTCGACAATTATAATTAAATTACACCACTAGTGCAACTTGCAATTATGTATTACGTTGACTATAATCTTATTATAATCAAACCTATTTAACGGCTCTATTTAAACGAGATGATTCAGCTGGATTGTTGAGCTTATATCTTGATTTTATTATGGGCTGAAAGCCTGTTAGGTTAGTCTGATGGGTTGCCATATTCCTTTGTTAAATTGGGCCGTGAACTTTCAAGTTCTTTTGGGTCGATAGTTATACACTTGGTGGGTCGAGATCGATTGCTGTTGTAATATAGAATGAGCGATTATGAATTTAAATGATAATGAGATGTTATGGTAAGTATCATGATGTCGATAATATGATGATTAGGACGAGATATCGAATGGAAATGATGATGATATATAAACCATGAAGTATTGAGGTTATGGTCATGTTATGATTCGGATTATGATGAATGGATTATTGAAGAAGAAATAAAAAAGAAATAGATGGAGCGATGGTTAAGGGAGTTATTCGGTTAACGGGAGGTCGCGGGTTCGAGCCCGGACAGTGGCGTTTTATTTTTAAGGCTCCTTTCTTCAAAGGTTGTACCCTATTATTATTATCATTATTTTTATTATTATATTATTATCATTGTTATTATTATAGATGTTAATGATAATACTAATATATTAAAAATGAAAATAAGATTAGTAAGTTAAGATTATGAATTAAAAATTTTAGAAGCTATAGTCATGAGTTGAGAAATTGATCACTATAATTATGATTATTATTATCATTATTAGTATTATTATTAGTATTATCACTAAGGTTAAAATTTAGTACCATTGTGATTAAAATTTTAATTAGTTTATGATTCAAAGGAATTACCAAAATTATTATTATCATAGTTATGATAATACAACTTAGTATTTTTATCATTATTAATATCATTATTTTTAGTAACATTATTATTATTATTAATTTTTATCACGTTTATTATTATTATTATTTTCATTAAGGTTACTAAAAATCATTATTTTCAATATTAATATATAACTATTATTATTATTATTAAATGATAGTATTATTATTATTATTAAAATTATTATCATTATAATTTGTATTATCATTATTATTATTATATTTTTTTACTAGAATCATTACTATTATTATTAATAGTATATATATATATATATATATATATATATATATATATATATATATATATATATATATATATATATTTTAATATAACTATATGTATGAATATTAATTATATTACAAAATAACCATATATAAAATATAATTGAAGATACATAACATAATAAAGGATATATATTTATATAACTACAACATTTAATGTACATAAAAAAAATTATATAAAAGGAATTATGTGATTATATGTTTTAATATGTATATGAATAATATAGGTTCGTGAATCCAATGCCAACCCTACACTTGTTCAATGTCGTTATACAACTATTGGAATAACCATATTTGAATTGACTCATAAAATAGTTCGTAAATTTAGCGGGTCTTAAACTAGTATATATACAATTATATATATATATATATATATATATATATATATATATATATATATATATATATATATATATATATATATATATAATCAAGAGGGAAGCACTTTTTTGGGGGGAAATGGGGGGAAATAACTTTTTTCATTTTATTTGATTTTTTTTCCAGGCATCAAGATCACATGAAAATATGAACATTTAAAAAAGACACTTTGTGATGAATGTTATTATTTTGGCAGTAAAACGCTCGAAAAAATGAAAACATTCAATGTATTAAATGTTTTGATTCTGAGTTTTTTATAAGGGGTTAGAAATTAGGGGGTTAAAAATTAGGGTTTAGCTATTAGGGTTTAGAAATTAGAGTTTTGGGTTTAGAAATTAGGGTTTAGGGTTTAAAATTAGGGTTTAAATTGAATATTTTAACACGAACGGTTTAGAGTTTAGGGTTTAGGGTTTAGGATTTTGGATTTAGGGACTAAACCCAAAACACTAAACCTAAACCCTAAACTCTAAATCGGCCTAAATTTCGAAAAAAAACACTTCACACAAGATGAAAACAAAACGATGCAAATAAACTCAGAATCAAAACATTCAATGCATTGAATATTTTCATTTTTTCCTTCGAGCGTTTTACCGCCAAAATAATAACATTCATCACAAAGTATCCTTTTTAAATGTTCATATTTTCACCTAAACTTAATGCCTGAAATTTTTTTTTCGAAAAAAACGAAAAAATTTATTTCCCCCCAAAAAACTTATTCCCTCTTGATTATGACCCTATATATATATATATATATATATAGTGGTAGGATCAACGGGGAAGTAACCAATCGGGGGAAGCAATTTTTTTTTTTCGTTTTTTGAAAAAACTTTGCTGATGAACATTATAGATTGGATGAAAATATGAACATTTAATAAAGACACTTTGTCATAAATGTTTTTATTTTGGCGGGAAAACGCTCGAAGAAGTAATATATAACAATTATCGTGTTTTTCGAGCGTATGTTGTGGTTTTAGATATTAGGGTTTAGATATTAGGGTTTATAGGGTTTAGAAATTTAGAGTTTAGGATTTAGATTGAGTTTTTAACACGAACGGTTTAGAGTTTAGGGTTTGGTGTTTTGGGTTTATTCCATAAACCCAAAACACCAAACCCTAAACCTTAAACCCTAAACTCCAAATCGGGCTAAATTTTACTTCACAAAATACGAAAAAAAACGTTCACATTCTTCACGAACAATATTATCTTGAATGTTATTTTTGTCGATCGTTTTTCCGCATAAATAATAAAATTCATCACGAAGTGTCTTTTCTAAATGTTCATATTTTCATGTGAACTTGATGCCGGAAAAAAAATTTTGCTTCCCCCCCCCGCCCCCGATTGGTTACTTCCCCATTGATCCTACCCTTATATATATATATATATATATATATATATATATATATATATATATATATATATATATATATATATATATATATATATATATATATATATATATATATATATATATATATATATATATATATATATATATATATATATGTAAGGGTAGGATCAATGGGGAAGTAACCAATTGGAGGGAAGTGGGTGAAGTATTTTTTTTTTTTTTAAATCTTGGTTTTTTTCGAAATTTTTTTCAGGCATCAAGATCACACGATAATATTAACATTTAAAAAGGATACTTCGTGATGAATGTTATTATTTAGGCGGAAAAATGATAGACAAAAATAACATTCAAGATAATATTGATCATGAAGTGTAACGACCCTACTTTTTCCGTTATATTTTGCCGTTAGTTATTTAACGACCGTTAACTGTTATTCGTGCCACGTCATTTCTATGACCTATATTATTATTTTAGTAATAATATATTAATTATTATGTGTTAAATGAATATTTTTATTCATATTTTAAATTGTATGTTTATACGAATCGCGAATTTCTATCCGGCGAATCTTTTCGGTTTTCAAACCAACGGTCAAACTTTAGGGATTTTTAAATCCAAATTATTTCAAATATGATATTTTATTCGTCGCGTTTTCGCGTTCCGGGCTTCGTTCGGGCGTTTGGGCTAAAAGCTTTTAGTCTTTCTATCAAGATGGCCCACTAAGGGGGCCCACCCTTTTGTTTTTGGCCAAAAATATCAAAGGGGGAGGTATAGGCTCATTATTTCCTCATTTTTGATTTTAACATCACACTTACACATTTTAAGGAAATACCTAATACTCTCTCTAAACTTTCCTCCTCCCTTTCTTTTTTTCTTTGTGCCGTCACCAACACCACACCATATCATCATCATCATCTTTTGATTTTTGCAATGAAGATTAGGGCTTTTAGTATAATCGGATTGCTCTCTTCATCCTCTACGCGATTATACCATTCAATTCTTGATTAGGGTATAAACCCTAACCCTAGCTTTTCAATTTTTCATATATTTCTCTGTTTTTACATGATATTATGATAGTATGGTGATTAGATGTTATTGTATTGTTGATTGTATGCGTAGAAATGCTAAATTATATATGTTTTCGGTTTGATTGTTTTGGGACAGCGGTTTGATTGTTGTTTTCTGTAAATATAACTGATATAAAAGTGAAATTAAAGTGTTTAGATGAGTTCCTCTCATCAAGACATTAATTTTAGACTCCGGATTCATGTCATTTCGATTCCCGGAGCTTTAGATATGCTTAAAATGGTGTTTTGTTGAGATTAAATTGTGAAAACGAATTGGTACAGGTATGGTCTGACTTTGTGACCATTTTTAGAGTCTTTAGGGTGTACTAGTGTGTTAGGATTGATGATGGGTTGAACTTTCATGTTTGGGTCATCGAAATCCGAGTCACGGATCACCCGTTATGACTAAAACACATTTTTGAGCGGATTAAAGATCCAAGCTGATTAGTTGCTGTAAGTCACGACTTGGTGACTGTTCTTGGGATGTTCTTGAGAACATTAAGGTGTCGGGTGGGTTAGTTAGGCGAAGATATATATAAGGCTCGCCGAAAACTGATTCTCGGGGCTCACGTTATGACCCGACGAACTTTTAGCTTGCCTTTCAAAAAAAAAAAAAAAAAAAAAAAAAAAAAAAAAAAAAAAAAAAAAAAAACTTATGGTTATTAATTATGACTTATGATATAAATAATGAATTTCGTTATTAATAAATTACTTATGATATAAAAAGTAATTATTTAATTTAAGACTTATGATATATATATTTATTATATCATTTATTAATTACTTATGATTTAATTAAACATTTAATCAAACTTATGATTAATGAAACTTTTATTATTAATGAAAAATACTTATGGTAAGTATTAAACTTATATTATGAGATTATTATAATAAGACTTATAATAAGGATTAATTAATCATTTAATTATTATAAGGCTTAGTTATTATTTAATTATAATTTAATTATTAAATACTTATGATTTAATAATTATAATTAGAAACTTATGATATGATTAATAATTCATTATCAATTAATAATACATATGATATGATTAAAATTTATTATTAATTAATAATTCTTATATTATGCAATAATGTTTAATTAATTAATTAAATACTTATGTTATATTAATTATATCATTTAAACTTATGTTAACTTTAATAATTCATTTTAATTTAATTAAACTTGTGTTATAACATAATTATACATATTTAACTTTAATGAACATTATAACTTATATTATTATTACAACTTACACTTTTAAAATTTATGTTCACTATGTTTGACCAAGGTTGACTTTTGAGTTGACTTTCGGTTGACTTTGACTTTCAGTTGACTTTCTAATTAAGGAAACTTTCCTAACTTATATACTTCCTAAAATAGCAACTTTCTAAATATGGAAACTTTCTAAATTTGGAAACTTTTTAAAAATAGAAACTTTCCAAAAATAGAAACTTTCCTAAAATAGAAACTTTCCAAAAATAGAAACTTTCCTAAAATAGAAACTTTCCTAAAATAGAAACTTTCCAAAAATGGAAACTTGCTAAAAATAGAAACTTTCTAAAAATAGAAAGTGTGTGTTCGTACACTGTTCCGATCAAACCGATGCATGTTGAGTGTTGTTCTATGTCTACTTGCATCATGTACAATAGCTATCATACTAAGACTTGACCTAAGTTAGTTATTTATATAGACATGCTTTATTTTTTGGTCAGCGTTGTGATCATTCCTGATCACTTTACTTCGTTTGCTGTTCGCATTTTGTGGGGTTACTTCGTTTGCTTTAAGGTGAGTTATAGTCCCATTTTCCTATTTTAAATCTTATGGAATGCGAATACATGCAATTTATTTTATATTTTGGACACAAGTGGAAGTTGGTTTAAATTATTCATTGTGAGTCGAAAAAAAATATTCTCTAATCTGGTAATTGTAATCACTGTTTTCTACTGGTGAACGCGAATCATATGGATAGATCTATCGGGTTTGACAACCCCATTTTGAGCTAGTCGCGCTAGCAATTTATAATCGGAATGTTTAGTACTTCGTATTTAGTTGAAGATACACTTGTTCGGTGTATATTATTTTATTGTGTTTGGCAAGGGTAAATAAATGGTTAAGTGGTTACCAGGTGGCTCACGGAAAATGGAATAATGTTTTTATATGTTTTCTAGCATATAATTTTGTGGTCCAAAAAGGAGTTTTTATGTTTTCAAACATAAATTTTTATGGTTTAAATTAAATATTGTTTGCAATATTAAACCTATAATTCACTCAACGTTTTTGTTGACAGTTACTCGCATGTTTTATTCTCAGGTTCATGATTGATTGCTTCCGCTGTGCTTAGAGAGTCTGCATATTTATGATGACAGCTTTTGTTAAACATTAACTTGCATTCTATTTTGATACATTTAATAGTGGATGTTGTTGACTTATTTTGGTTAACTTTTGGTTGAGTCATAATGTATGGTTTTTCTAAACTTACATATTTTGGTAGGTTTCCTTTATAGGAAATCATTCTTAAATAAAGAATGCAAGGTTATTTATCAAATTCATATAGAGTTATGATCAAGATGTGGGACCAAGATAACGATGGTCGTCAAGTGTACTTTGACGGGTCGTTACAGTTGGTATCAGAGCGTTGATTGTAGGGAATTAGGCTGCATTGATGTCGTTACCCGAGTCAATAGGGTGCATTAGTGAGTCTAGTCTACAGCCCGGCCTATAATATATTATTATATGTGATTATTTGTATCGTGTTGGTATGTATATTGTTATCATACATACTTCTCTATTATGTTCTGAATCCGGGAGGAACTCCCATTCTGATTTAAACGTATTCTCCGACTCATGCGAACTTATCCTTATAAGAACACCTCGGGTAGTGAAACCGAGGGATGTCATTCTTGACTTCTGAAATTCTCGACATTTCTATGTCATCTATTATGGTTATGTATATAACGTTTGAGTTATATTACACGAGATGTCATTCTTGACATCTAAATGCTCGGCATTTCAATGTCAGCTATTATGTTTAGGTATATAATATTCTTGTTATATTACGTGCCTTTGTGCCTTTGTGCACTGGTGCTTTGGTTTTTGAACCGGAGAGCGTCATTCTTGACTTTTAGAAATTCTTGGTACTTCGAAGACATTTTTATGTCATCGTTACTCCTATTCGTTACTTATGATGTTTTTGTCTCTTATGCTATCCTTAGCACATTGTTTAAGAAATTGTTTTAGAGAAATTGTGTGGAAATCCGAGGTTGATCGCGTGTCCTGACCTCATGTAGTGCTATTGGAATGGAACTATGAATTAGTGAAATATAATGCGTCAGGCCAACGTGATTATATTACGTTAATTCATAAAGAAGTTCCAATATTGTGACATGAGGAATAGATAGCGAGTCAAAGAAAATTTTTACACTACTCATTCAGAAATTCTGATGTATTACATGGGTAGGGAAAATATTCATTATCTTATTTGTTGATATACGAGAAGCTCATTTTAACCAGATTATCTATCTCATGCTCTATCCTTCATAACTCGCTTGTTAGCAACAGCTTCGCTCAGGAACAGTTTTGGCCCAAGGACTTATGTCCTGATAATAGTCAAAACAACATTTAACTCATTGGTTTTCATGACCTCGTAACATTTGTTAGTCAAATGTCGCACGACGATTCAAGTCCTTTACTCGATCTTCCACGATCTTACTTCAACTCGTAACATTTGAAAAACAGATACTCTATTTATCATCGGAAGTTTTAAACATTTGTTTAATTTGGCGGTTCACACGAGATTTATGGGCGAATAGAAGTAATGAAATATTTTGTCATGTATACAATTTATAAAATCATATATGTACGTATGGATTCAAATGAATAAATTTACCCTTACCTATTTTGGTTAGTATATACTAAATCATACCTTCAAAATTATTTTTAAAAAACACTCATTTATTGAGCTGTTTGACTAAGTCAATTTGTTTTATATAAAATGGTACACATTGTACATACATCTAAATTTACTAAGAACTTCGTTTCGTTTATGTTGTCACATCAAACGTTTAAAGCTTTTTCAAAACTCCTTTGATTGATTTTACCAAATTTTCGCATTACTCTACAGAGTGTTTGAATCACAGTTCTTCTCATCCTCCGTTTAAGGATGAAACTTACCATTAAGTTCATTGATAGAAACTCTTACATCACTTTGGATGCCGGTTTTATAAAATTTGTTGGAAATTCTTTGCGCTCATAAAATTTTCCGTCTTATGGTTGGACATGGTCGAAACGCGGACCGATAAATCAAGTTTCTGGGGTACACTCGGTGGTCACCCTATTGTAGAAAGGGCGCTAGGTGGGTTTCTACCTTAACTGTTGTTATAGTGGGTATCATGGATATATATTTACACTAGACCGTTTGAGGTGTTTCTACTCTCAATATTCGCTGTCAACCGCAACACCCTCGTAAACATTAATACTAGGATTCAATACTTTGAGGTACACGAAATTATTTTTGGGAGATTCATCTCACCTGGAGTCGGCCATTCTTTATAACCCATGATTCACGTTCTTTTCATCCGCACATAAATTTAAGAATATGGATGAATCCTAGATTTCCCCGCTTATTGTACAAGGAAGTTCACTCTCGTTGAAAGATCACACCTTTCGTACGTCTTCCTTTTGGAAATGTAATGAAAATTTACTTTGAAATCTATGATCCTCGTTATCCCCTTTGAAGGAATTGTCTTAAACATCTATCCCACCGATGAGACTACTCCATATATTTCTTCCTTCATTGTTGCAACTTTATTCGTCCCAGTTCGTCCCCTTGGGGAGCTCCTGTTTTGTTTGTTAAGAAGAAAGATGGTTCGTTCCGATTGTGTATTGATTATCGCGAGTTAAACAAGATTACTATTAAGAACCGTTACCCTCTTCCTAGAATTGATGATCTGTTCGATCAACTTCAGGGTTTGTCTGTTTATTCTAAAATCGATCTTCGTTCCGGCTATCATCAGTTGCGTGCTAAAGAATCTGATGTTTTGAAAACTGCTTTTTGCACCCGTTATGGTCACTTCGAATTCCTTGTTATGTCGTTCAGATTAACAAATGCACCTGCTGTGTTCATAGACCTCATGAATCGTGTGTGTAGACCCTATCTGGACAAATTCATTATTGTTTTCATCGACGACATCCTTATTTATTCCAGGAATGATGAAGAGCACGAAGAACATTTGAGGTTAGTGCTTGATCTATTGAGGAAAGAAGAATTGTACGCTAAGTTCTCTAAGTGTGCTTTCTGGTTACGAGAAGTTCAATTCCTTGGACATATTGTTAGTAAACAGGGAATACAAGTTGATCCTGCCAAGATTGAGGCAATTGAGAAGTGGGAAATTCTGAAGACTCCTACTCAGGTTCGTCAGTTCCTAGGGTTGGCAGGTTATTATCGAAGGTTCATTCAAGATTTCTCTCGTATAGCGAAACCTCTGACTGCTTTAACGCACAAGGAGAAGAAGTATGAGTGGAAGGATGAACAAGAGACTGCTTTTCAAACTTTGAACAAGAAGTTGACTACCGCTCCGATATTGTCACTGCCTGAGGGTAATGACGATTTTGTTGTTTATTGTGATGCTTCACGTCAGGGCTTTGGTTGTGTTTTGATGCAACAAAAGAAAGTTATTGCGTACCCGTCACGTCAGTTGAAGATCCACGAACATAATTATACAACCATGATTTGGAATTAGGAGCTGTTGTGTTTGTGTTTAAGATTTGGAGACATTATCTTTATGGGGTCAAGAGTACAGTGTACACTGATCACAAAAGTCTTCAACATATTCTTGACCAAAAACAGTTGAATATGAGGCAGCGTAGGTGGGTTGATGTGATGACCCGAGAAATTCTGACCAAATTTAAACTTGAATCTTATTTGATTTCGATACGATAAGCAAAATCTGTAATGTGGAGTCTCAAAAACTTTGAACTATTTATATGGAATCATTTGACCTTTGACTATTCCCGACGATTCACGAACTTTACTTTGTAAATAAATAGGTACATGTAAATATAAATATATGGACATATATAATCCATAATGTATACTTTAAACCTTACTTTACTTTGTAAATAAATAGGTACATGTAAATATAAATATATGGACATATATAATCCATAATGTATACTTTAAACCTTAGGAATTAAAAATGTGAAATAATAAATAGAATAAATAAATTACCATTTTACATATATAATATTATGAGTCTATATGAATTCTAATAATAATTATTTAATATATTGTGATATATAATATTTAATAAATATTATTATATAATATAGTGTAAAGTTAATATATTTTTTGTAATTACAAGTTTGAAGCTAAGTGATATATTAATATCATTATCATTAATTTCAACATTTTTATTATTGTTAATATTCATGTTAATATTTATATTAGTAATAATATTACTTCTAAAATAATATATATATATATATAATTTGTGTTATTATTATTAATGTTAGTATTATCATTAATAATATAAATATAACTAATATTATTATTAGTTATTATTAAATGTATTAATATTATCATATCTGTATTATTATTAATATTTATTTGATATTATTATTATTATTATTAATTTAATATTAATTGTATCTCGATAGCAATATTAATAAATTATTAGTTTTATTATTAGTATTAATATTTTATAACATTACCAATAATAAAATTTATGAATTACATATATATACACAAAAATATAAACAGATATATATATATATATATATATATATATATATATATATATATATATATATATATATATATATATATATATATATATATATATATATATATATATATATATATAATTACATATATATATATACACATAATACAGATATTTATTTATAAATGAATACGTATACAGATTTTATTTATATAAATATATGTATATATATATATATAAATAAAAATTACAATTTAATATATAAATAAATGCAAAGAATCACGCTTTCTGTTCAAATCACTTTCAAGCCTGTGGAAGATTGTTTTCTGTCTCCAATTAGTACCAATCAGTGAAAAAGTATTTGAATGAATCCAAATTCTGTTGCAGGTCGTAATCTTTGTGATTACTTTTTATTATTATTATTTTTTTATATATTTTTTTTTTTGATTAATTGTCCTAGACGAATCAATTGTCTATAAAACAAAGATATTACACTGTGATATTACTCTTTTTAATCACCATTACATCTTCAATATCAATTACCAACCCATACAGCTTTTATTTAGTGGAATTAAATCAAAAGGAACGAAGAAAACAGGCACTGCCCTGTTCTTGTTTCAATTTTCAAATAGATTGATTTTTTTACGAATTTCAAAAATGAGAAATGCAAGATTGTTGTTAATCCGTTATGTAAACTATCTGGAAAGTTTAGAGGTCCAAATCATTCTATCAAATTTTAATTTTGGGGTCAAAGTTGATTTTAAAAAAGTCAAACGGCTGTTCCTTCGTGAAATTTATGAATGTGCTTATGTTTTAAGTCAAATTGAGAGGTTAGAAAGTTTCTAAGAATGAATTTGAACTTATTTCATTCAGGAATCGGGGTCTAAAACTTCATAAATTTACGAGAGTGATTTAGAGTTCTTGAAGAACTTAACGAACTGTTACAGCTCTTTTGTTTTTTGTTTATGTTGTTTTAGTTAATTCAAACAAACCCCTAAGTGATTCTGTGTCGTTTATGGATCCTAAATTGTATATGAAACTCATTACAAAATTGGATTGATCTCTGATTGAATTTACGAAAGTTAAAGAAGATGATAACTGAAAAAGTCGATTTAAATATTAATGAGTTATGCATTAAATCAGAAAAATGGTTACAGCGGGTTGGTTAAGAGAGGTGACGGGTTAGCGAGGGGTCTCAGGTTCGATCCTCAATTGGTGCATTCTTTTTACTTAAGGCTTCTAAAGGTAAATTTAAATACCAAGAATTTTTTTTATTATTATTATTATTATTATTATTATTATTATTATTATTATTATTATTATTATTATTATTATCATTATCATTTTCATTATTGTTATTAATATTATCATTATTAATGTTGTGATTATTATTATTGTTATTATTATTAGATATTATTAATACTATTAGTATTATAATTATTAAATGTATTATAGCTAAGTATTATTAATATAGTTATATGTATTATTAGTTATCATTATTATTATTATGATGATAGTTATAAATAAGTATATTGTTATTATTATCATGGTTATTATTATATTTGTTTTAACAACTAATATATGTATTAACATGAGTACATAAATACTATGATTAAAATTGTTATCGGTAACCTTATTATTAACATTATTATCATTATAGTTATTAGTAAAAATAGTAGTATTATTATTATTGTTAATAAAATCACTATTTTTATAGTTATTATTATTATTAGTATACATTACTATTAAAAGTATTACTTTGATAAAAAATAATCATTTTATAACTATGATTATTATTATATTAGGATGAAACAATTATTATTTTTTATTTATTAATAACAACACTATTTTAACAAAACAACTATTAGTTATATAACTCTATATTTACTACGTATAACATAACTATATTATTATTTTTGTAATAAATATTATTAAATGTAATTAATTAGATTATAAATGAAGAACATAGTTAAAATAACAATTAATTCAAGAGTAATAATATATATGTTCGATTATAATTATATATGTATTAATGAATACACAAATAGTATAGGTTCGTGAATCCGAGGCCAACCCTGCATGGTTCAATTTTGTCATATGTATTTTTACTACAAAATACATTAGGTGAGTTTCATTAATCCCTTTTTAAATGCTTTTGCAATATATATTTTTGGGACTGAGAATACATGCGCTGCTTTTATAACTGTTTTACGAAATAGACACAAGTAATCGAAACTACATTCTATGGTTGGATTATCTAATCGAATATGCCCTTTTTATTAAGTCTGGTAATCTAAGAATTAGGGAACAGACACCCTAATTGACGCGAACTCTAAAGATAGATCTATCGGGCCCAACTAGCCCCATCCAAAGTACCGGATGCTTTAGTACTTCGAAATTTATATCATGTCCGAAGGAGGATCCCGGAATGATGGGGATATTCTTATATGTATATTGTGAATGTCGGTTACCAGGTGTTCAATCCATATGAATGATATTTTTGTCTCTATGCATGGGACGTATGTTTATGAGAAATGGAAATATGAAATCTTGTGGTCTATTAAAATTATGAAAAGATTATTTATGTTAAACTAATGAACTCACCAACCTTTTGGTTGACACTTGAAAGCATGTTTATTCTCAGGTATGAAAGAAATCTTCCGCTGTGCATTTGCTCATTTTAGAGTTATTACTTGGAGTCATTCATGACATATTTCAAAAGACATTGCATTCGGGTCGTTGAGTTCATCAAGATTATTGATTAGTCAATTATAGTTTGATATATTATGAAATAGTATGCATGCCGTCAACTTTCGATGTAAATGAAAGTTTGTCTTTTAAAAACGAATGCAATGTTTGTAAAATGTATCATATAGAGGTCAAGTACCTCGCGATGTAATCAACTTTTGTGAATCGTTTATAATCGATATGGACTTCGTCCGGATGGATTAGGACGGGTCCTTTCAGTTGGTATCAGAGCGGTAGTCTTAGTGAACCGGGTCTGCATTAGTGTGTCTAACTGATAAGTCGTTAGGATACATTAGTGAGTCTGGACTTCGACCGTGTCTGCATGTCAAAAGTTTTGCTTATCATTTTTGTCAGAAATCATTTGCTTATCATCCTTTGTAAATTACATTCTTATTATTCTTAGTCTAGACACATCTTATTGCATTGACTGCATGAATAGTGTATAGACAAAATTCATATCATAGCGTATCTGTTATAGTTACCTTTGCCTGACAGCTTCCGTAGATTCCTCCGTAACTTATGGGATTTTAGTATTATATATGCATATGTAAATCATGTATTGCAGGATACTAATCTATATCCTATAATCTATTTCTTATCGAAAATCCTTCATCTGATCGTACGAGATGAATTCCTCAACTAATTCGAGTCCCTCGGATTCCGAAAACTATTCCGATAGTTATCCCGACAGTTATTCCGAATGGATAGTCATCTAAGCTCCGGAAGCAATGTCATCAGAATGAATCAACCAATCATCCATCCCCAATTCATCTGATGGATTCGTACTCGACTTAATCAATGGAGACGCGCAGAAGGTGATCCCTTCCACTAACTGAAATCACTTTTTGGCGAAGAACCTGAAGCACTTACCGGCGAACTTGTTCGTAACACCATTTTCACCCTCATTTCCCGAATATCTCGCCACGACTATATCATAACTCAGATTCTAAACCTTATTCAACCGCTCGTTTCGACCGACAATCATCTCGGAATAATATAAGAAGTCAACGAACTTCGCGCTCGAGTAATCAATTTGGAGAACATGATGCAAAACTTACCAACTCCAGCAACATCACCGACACCAACAGTACCATCAGTAACATCATCTGTATCATCAACAATCTTTGCCTCAATATCACATTCTGTACCACGAGCATAATTATCATTCTACGTATCGTTCTATCTATTTTATCTTTGTTCGACATGGCAATTATGTAATCTCTAATGTTTTATAGATTATGTATCTTAGTTCTAACGGTAAATCAAATGAGATTAATACTATATTAACTCATTAAATCTATAATTACATCTGAAGAAAATATATATTTAAGTATGTTTTCATAAAGATTGTAATTAAAAATTCTTTTGTACAAATTGTTAATGGTGAAAATATTTTAACGGGTAGGTAATACCCGAGGAATATTTAGATTTCACATTAATAAATTACACTGTACATTCTTCGAATCTGATTCAACAATCATTTACTATCCTACTTACATTCACCGATATACGTACCCGTTCACCGCAGAATAACCATTTTTATTCAATTTCATATTCGGATTTTGACTTTTCAGAATCCAACAAGTGGCATAATGAAGAAAACATATGACAAAATAAAATTTGTTAGAAACAGACTAATTAACTATGAGAAATTGTGTTAAGAATCGACGCTAACTGTTCCTAGCTAATTGTTCCTAGCTAACTGATTATATTTTATTTATCGCAATTTACATTCTCGCAATTTTAATTATCGTCATTTAATTTCTGTTATTTACTTTACGCACTTTATTTATCGTTATTTAATTTCTGTTATTTATTTTTACGCACTTTAAGTATCGGGACACGTATACAAAGTTTTGACATATCATATCGACCCATCTATATATATTATTTGAAATAACCATGGACACTCTATATGCAGTAATGCGGGAGTTAGCTATACAGGGTTGAGGTTATTCTACAATAATATATATAGCTTGAGTTGTGATCGAGTCTGAGACATGTACACGGGTCACGATACATATTAATTAATTCGAATATTATATATTAAACTATATATGAATTGTTGTACTACAAATTGTGGACTATGAACTGTGGACTAATGACATTGGACAATTAAAATGAATTAAAATATTGATTATAACATATGAAACTAAACATCTCTTCAAGTTTGCCACTTGATTTCAACTTAAACCTCATTTGTATCTTGACGATTCCAATCTGTGTTCAAACTTTCATGATTCTTGAAAACACCTCAATCGATAGGATGAATCAACCGCACTTCATCTACGGAAGGAAAAATTTATGCATATAGTTATGCACCTGAGAAACTCTTGACAACTGAGTAAAAGTTTAACACGTAGCCACGTCAGATCCTTTGGCATTTATTAGCAAAAAAAAAAAAAAAAAAAAAAAAAACTTTGCAATCCCTTTGCAAAGTAGCCAATTTTGTCACAGCTCCAACAAGTCAGCTTCGACTTTTCATTCGAAGTAGCCTTACTATAATCCTGATATATACAATTACCCTTTTGATACCGGAAAATTCTTTTATATTCCACCATATTACCAGCAACCTCGTTGCTTTTTGGCTTAAATCTCTCTGACAAATCATTATATTTATTCATTGAAACCGTATCATATACTCATCCGCATCTGGTAACGAGAACTGCCATAACAATTACCGGGAATCAGCAATCAGTACTTTGAAAACTCACAGCATATCTACATCAACAGTTATATGTATGACATTTATCTCTTAGAATTATGATCTCTTATTCTAAAATTCTGAAAAGCACTCAGTCACAAATCAATACTCTGAATGTTGAAAAAGTTGAATGAAGCAGCAGAAACTATAGACAATCGTAAACGACCATAATCATCGAAGGTTTGATGATAAACAATAGTATGTTGAAAAAGCTCAGAAAAATTTGGTACTGAAAAACAGATTGAGCAAACCATGAAGGAGATCAAGGTCAAATACAAGGACCATACCATATATTCAAAGAACCCAGGTAATTCTGGATCCGATGAAACCTCCAACGAATATCTTGCTCCGTACTCATGTTAAAATCTTGCGAAAAATCTTTCTTCATCAATCATCGAACTTAGAAATTCCAAAATATCATCATCAATATCTTCGATATTTCTGAGGATATTTTCATAAATATTCTTGTCCAAAATTATATACCTCTTCGTGCTTCCTATGTATCATTATATTGGAAACATTCAAGAAAAAATTTAGTACCGAAAAGCAGATTATGCGAAACTATGAAGAAAGCCGTGGACAAATCACAAAGAATAAGTTTGACTTCAAAGAATCCAAATGATTCAATGTCTGCTAAAGTCTTTAGTGAATGTCTTGCTCCTTACTCTAAACCCTTGCAGACAATAGTTTCTATCATCCTCTGATCTTAGATATTCCGAGATATTATCGTATCTTTCATTATAAATATCCTCCATATTTCTAGAGATATTTTTATAACTATTCTTATCTGAAATCATTAATCTCTTCGTGCTATCAGTATTACATCATATAGAAACTGTTAGTTTCTATATTCTGTAAACTTTCGAGCTTAAAATATGAATGTTATTGAAGTAATGTTGGGAACTGATGCATGAGTTAGTATAATATAATGACACTTGATCAACGTGATTATATTACAGTAAGTCATGCTGAGTTTCTAATGAAACTTGATGATTCACAGACCATAACTTCATCAGGTGCCATGTTACATAACTTCTTCATTCTGCTTAACTTCTGAACATATCAAGAAAATATATTCTTGATAGTTCTATTCTCAGTGATTCAGGTAATTTGACAAATCAAATCGTGCGGTAACGTTCTTTCTTGTTTATAACATTAAGTTCTTTCGAAACTCCATGTTTACGAATTCTGAACCGTTACTCGCTTTACTAGAGGACGGGAGGATAATAAAAAGGCAAAGGGCTCCAAAATATAAGAGAAAATATAAAGCCCAATAACAACACGGAGGTTACAAACGATGGATGTTAATAGGAATAACAAAATAAAGACACGGCATAATTAAGAATAGTATCACCCCAGGGTAAAAGTAAAAGTAAACAATTTTTTTCTGGTGGAAGATTGAAAAGAAGAATGACAGATATGAAGGTTAGGAAAGTATCAAGGATTAGAACTGGACTAAGCATTTTCACAATCTTTTAGATGTATGAACTAAGGAAGGAAGCATAGGAATGGTGAGAATAATGGAACCGAAGAGCTTAATTTATAATGGAAATATCAGGCAGAGTAATCGAGGCAGATCACCGTATTTAATTATAGAGATCTTAATTTCCTTATTCGCTGAAGAATCAGATCTTATAGATCTTCAAGATTTTCTTTAAATCCCTTGAATTCTAGAATTCAACCAAGGCAATGTCAAAAGTTAAGACGCGCCTTATTTTCTAAATTCAACCATGACTACGTCAAAAGTCAAGACAAACCTATACTCACTTCATTTCACTCTTTTGTGATAACTTCATTCGTATGCTTTGAATAATTGAATTATTTTATCTAATGATAAAACTCTATTTATCAGCTCATATTCGTCAGGAAAACATATTTATTGTTAGCCATGACGACCTCGCTCAAATTTCGGGACGAAATATCTTTAACGGGTAGGTACTGTGATGACCCGAGAAATTCTGACCAAATTTAAACTTGAATCTTATTTGATTTCGACACGATAAGCAAAATCTGTAATGTGGAGTCTCAAAAACTTTGAACTATTTATATGGAATCATTTGACCTTTGACTATTCCCGACGATTCACGAACTTTACTTTGTAAATAAATAGGTACATGTAAATATAAATATATGGACATATATAATCCATAATGTATACTTTAAACTTTACTTTACTTTGTAAATAAATAGGTACATGTAAATATAAATATATGGACATATATAATCCATAATGTATACTTTAAACCTTAGGAATTAAAAATGTGAAATAATAAATAGAATAAATAAATTACCATTTTACATATATAATATTATGAGTCTATATGAATTCTAATAATAATTATTTAATATATTGTGATATATAATATTTAATAAATATTATTATATAATATAGTGTAAAGTTAATATATTATTTGTAATTACAAGTTTGAAGCTAAGTGATATATTAATATCATTATCATTAATTTCAGCATTTTTATTATTGTTAATATTCATGTTAATATTTATATTAGTAATAATATTACTTCTAAAATAAAATATATATATAATTTGTGTTATTATTATTAATGTTAGTATTATCATTAATAATATAAATATAACTAATATTATTATTAGTTATTATTAAATGTATTAATATTATCATATCTGTATTATTATTAATATTTATTTGATATTATTATTATTATTATTAATTTAATATTAATTGTATCTCGATAGCAATATTAATAAATTATTAGTTTTATTATTAGTATTAATATTTTATAACATTACCAATAATAAAATTTATGAATTACATATATATACACAAAAATATAAACAGATATATATATATATATAATTACATATATATATATATACACATAATACTGATATTTGTTTATAAATGAATACGTATACAGATTTTATTTATATAAATATATGTATATATATATATAAATAAAAATTACAATTTAATATATAAATAAATGCAAAGAATCACGCTTTCTGTTCAAATCACTTTCAAGCCCGTGGAAGATTGTTTTCTGTCTCCAATTAGTACCAATCAGTGAAAAAGTATTTGATTGAATCCAAATTCTGTTGCAGGTCGTAATCTTTGTGATTACTTTTTATTATTATTATTTTTTTATATATATATTTTTTTCTGATTAATTGTCCTAGACGAATCAATTGTCTATAAAACAAAGAAATTACACTGTGATATTACTCTTTTTAATCACCATTACATCTTCAATATCAATTACCAACCCATACAGCTTTTATTTAGTGGAATTAAATCAAAAGGAACGAAGAAAACAGGCACTGCCCTGTTCTTGTTTCAATTTTCAAATAGATCGATTTTTTTTACGAATTTCAAAAATGAGAAATGCAAGATTGTTGTTAATCTATTATGTAAACTATCTGGAAAGTTTAGAGGTCCAAATCATTCTATCAAATTTTAATTTTGGGGTCAAAGTTGATTTTAAAAAAGTCAAACGGCTGTTCCTTCGTGAAATTTATGAATGTGCTTATGTTTTAAGTCAAATTGAGAGGTTAGAAAGTTTCTAAGAATGAATTTGAACTTATTTCATTCAGGAATCGGGGTCTAAAACTTCCTAAATTTACGAGAGTGATTTAGAGTTCTTGAAGAACTTAACGAGCTGTTACAGCTCTTTTATTTTTTGTTTATGTTGTTTTAATTAATTTAAACAAACCCCTAATTGATTCTGTGTCGTTTATGGATCCTAAATTGTATATGAAACTCATTACAAAATTGGATTGATCTCTGATTGAATTTACGAAAGTTAAAGAAGATGATAACTGAAAAAGTTGATTTAAATATTAATGAGTTATGCATTAAATCAGAAAAATGGTTACAGCGGGTTGGTTAAGAGAGGTGACAGGTTAGCGAGGGGTCTCGGATTCGATCCTCAATTGGTGCATTCTTTTTACTTAAGGCTTCTAAAGGTAGATTTAAATACCAAGAATTTTTATTATTATTATCATTATCATTTTCATTATTGTTATTAATATTATCATTATTAATGTTGTGATTATTATTATTGTTATTATTATTAGATATTATTAATACTATTAGTATTATAATTATTAAATGTATTATAGCTAAGTATTATTAACATAGTTATATGTATTATTAGTTATCATTATTATTATTATTATTATGATAGTTATAAATAAGTATATTGTTATTATTATCATGGTTATATTATATTTGTTTTAACAACTAATATATGTATTAACATGAGTACATATATACTATGATTAAAATTGTTATCGGTAACCTTATTATTAACATTATTATCATTATAGTTATTAGTAAAAATAGTAGTATTATTATTATTGTTAATAAAATCACTATTTTTATAGTTATTATTATTATTAGTATACATTACTATTAAAAGTATTACTTTGATAAAAATAATCATTTTATAACTATGATTATTATTATATTAGGATGAAACAATTATTATTTTTTATTTATTAATAACAACACTATTTTATCAAAACAACTATTAGTTATATAACTCTATATTTACTACGTATAACATAACTATATTATTATTTTTGTAATAAATATTATTAAATGTAATTAATTAGATTATAAATGAAGAACATAGTTAAAATAACAATTAATTCAAGAGTAATAATATATATGTTCGATTATAATTATATATGTATTAATGAATACACAAATGGTATAGGTTCGTGAATCCGAGGCCAACCCTGCATGGTTCAATTTTGTCATATGTATTTTTACTACAAAATACATTAGGTGAGTTTCATTAATCCCTTTTTAAATGCTTTTGCAATATATATTTTTGGGACTGAGAATACATGCGCTGCTTTTATAACTGTTTTACGAAATAGACACAAGTAATCGAAACTACATTCTATGGTTGGATTATCTAATCGAATATGCCCTTTTTGTTAAGTCTGGTAATCTAAGAATTAGGGAACAAACACCCTAATTGATGCGAACTCTAAAGATAGATCTATCGGGCCCAACAAGCCCCATCCAAAGTACCGGATGCTTTAGTACTTCGAAATTTATATCATGTCCGAAGGAGGATCCCGGAATGATGGGGATATTCTTATATGTATATTGTGAATGTCGATTACCAGGTGTTCAATCCATATGAATGATATTTTTGTCTCTATGCATGGGACGTATATTTATGAGAAATGGAAATATGAAATCTTGTGGTCTATTAAAATTATGAAATGATTATTTATGTTAAACTAATGAACTCACCAACCTTTTGGTTGACACTTGAAAGCATGTTTATTCTCAGGTATGAAAGAAATCTTCCGCTGTGCATTTGCTCATTTTAGAGTTATTACTTGGAGTCATTCATGACATATTTCAAAAGACATTGCATTCGGGTCGTTGAGTTCATCAAGATTATTGATTAGTCAATTATAGTTTGATATATTATGAAATAGTATGCATGTCGTCAACTTTCGATGTAAATGAAAGTTTGTCTTTTAAAAACGAATGCAATGTTTGTAAAATGTATCATATAGAGGTCAAGTACCTCACGATGTAATCAACTGTTGTGAATCGTTTATAATCGATATGGACTTCGTCCGGATGGATTAGGACGGGTCCTTTCAGTTGAGACGTTGAATGATTATGATTGTGAACTTTTATATCATCCGGGAAAAGACAATGTTGTGGCTGATGCGTTAAGTCGTAAAGAAAGGGTTGAACCCCGCAGATTTAGAGCTTTGAATATGACGATTTGGACTAACCTCGCAAGGCAGATTCTTGAGGCACAACAAGAAACCTTGAAGGAGGAGAATTTTATGAACGAGAATGTCAGAGGCATGGCTAAGAAGTTTGAGGTACGAGCAGATGGTACAAGATATTTTGCGGGACATTTTTGGGTTCCGAAGTTTGGTGACCTACGGCAACTTGTTTTAGATGAAGCTCATAAGTCGAGATACTCTATTCATCCTGGTTCAGAAAAGATGTATCATGATCTTAAGGAGCTATATTGGTGGCCTAATTTGAAAGCTGATGTGGCTGCTTATGTGGCTAAGTGTTTGACCTATGCTAAGGTTAAAGCTGAACATCAAAAACCGTAAGGACTTTTGGTGCAACCTGAGATTCCCGAGTGGAAGTGGGAAGGTATTACGATGGATTTTATTACGAAATTACCGTGAGTTGCGGGTGGCTATGATACCATTTGGGTGATTGTAGATTGACTCACTAAGTCAGCTCACTTTTTTTTTATTAAGGAAATGGATTCGATGGAGAAGCTTACTCGTTTGTATTTGAAGGAGATTGTTTCTAGGCATGTTGTTCATGTATCAATCATTTCAGACCGAGACAGTCGATTTATATCGAGGTTTTGGCGATCCTTACAGGAAGCTTTAGGAACTAGGTTGGATATGAGCACCGCTTATCATCCGCAGATGGATGGTCAGAGTGAAAGGACCATTCAAACGCTAGAAGATATGTTGCGAGTGTGTGTTATTGATTTTAGTAATGGATGGGATAGATATTTGCCGCTAGCTAAATTTTCTTATAACAACAGCTATCATGCAAGTATTAAAGCCGCACCGTTTGAAGCATTGTATGGTAGAAAGTGTAGGTCTCCTGTTTGTTGGAATGAGGTTGGGGATGCTCAACTCACAGGTCCAGAAATTATTCATGAGACTACCGAGAAGATCGTACAGATTAAGGAAAGATTGAGAACCGCCAGAAGTAGGCAAAAGAGTTATGCTAATAAGAGAAGGAATGATATTGAATTTCAGGTCGGTGATCGTGTTATGTTGAAGGTATCACCTTGGAAAGGTGTGATACGTTTTGGTAAAAGGGAAAAGTTGAGTCCTCGTTTTGTTAGACCTTTAGAGATTATTGAGAGAGTTGGACCCGTGGCTTATCGTTTGAAATTGCCACAAGAACTCAGTGCCGTTCATGACGTTTTCCATGTATCGAATTTAAAGAAGTGTTTGACCGAAGCCGATGAGACTATTCCCCTGGAGGAACTTCACGTTGATAAGCAACTACATTTTATTGAGGAACCTATTGAAATTATGGACCGAGAGGTTAAGACTCTTAAGCAGGGTAGAATTCCTATTGTTCGGGTTAGATGGAACGCCAGACACGGTCCCAAGTTCGCTTGGGAGCGTGAAGATTAGATGAAGCAGAAGTACCCACATTTGTTCCCAGATGCTGAGTCAACCCCTGCACCTGCTTAAATTTCGGGACGAAATTTCCGTAACGGGAAGGTACTGTAACGACCCTACTTTTTCCGTTATCTTTTGCCGTTAGTTATTTAACGACTGTTAACTGTTATTCGTGTCACGTCATTTCTATGACCTATATTATTATTTTTGTAATAATATATTAATTATTATGTGTTAAATGAATATTTGTATTCATATTTTAAATTGTACGTTTATACGAATCGCGGATTTCTATCCGGCTAATCTTTTCGGTTTTCAAACTAACGGTAAAACTTTTGGGTTTTTAAATCCAAATTATTTTAAATATGATATTTTAATGTCATATGGTTATATATAGTGTTTATATATTTTATTCGTCGCGTATTTGTTATCTCTCCGAATTATTAATCGCGTAGTAGCGTTTTCGCGTTCCGGGCTTCGTTCGGGCGTTCGGGCTAAAAGCTTTTAGTCTTTCTATCAAGAAATCCCACAAAGGGGGCCCCACCCTTTTGTTTTTGGCCGAAAATATCAAAGGGGGAGGTATAGGCTCATTATTTCCTCATTTTTGATTTTAACATCACACTTACACATTTTAAGGAAATACCTAATACTCTCTCTAAACTTTCCTCCTCCCTTTCTTTTTTTATTTGTGCTGTCACCAACACCACACCATATCATTATCATCTTTTGATTTTTTCAATGAAGATTTAGGGCTTTTAGTATAATCGGATTGCTCTCTTCATCCTCTACGCGATTATACCATTCAATTCTTGATTAGGGTATAAACCCTAACCCTAGCTTTTCAATTTTTCATATATTTTTCTGTTTTTACATGATATTATGATAGTATGGTGATTAGATGTTATTGTATTGTTGATTGTATGCGTAGAAATGCTCGATTATATATGTTTTCGGTTTGATTGTTTTGGGACAGCGGATTGATTATTGTTTTATGTAAATATAACTGACATAAAAGTGAAATTAAAGTGTTTAGATGAGTTCCTCTCATCAAGACATTAATTTTAGACTCCGGATTCATGTCATTTCGATTCCCGGAGCTCTAGATATGCTTAAAATGGTGTTTTGTTGAGATTAAATTGTGAAAATGAATTGGTACTGGTATGGTCTGACTTTGTGATCATTTTTAGAGTCTTTAGGGTGTACTAGTGTGTTAGGATTGATGATGGGATGAACTTTCATGTTCGGGTCATCGAAATCCGAGCCACGGATCACCCGTTATGACTAAAATACATTTTTGAGCGAATTAAAGATCCAAACTGATTAGTGGCTGTAAGTCAAGACTTGGTGACTGTTCTTGGGATTTTCTTGAGCACATTAAGGTATCGGGTGGGTTGGTTAGGCGAAGATATATATAAGGCTCGCCGAAAACTGATTCTCGGGGCTCTAGTTATGACCCGACGAACTTTTAATTAAAACTTATGGTTATTAATTATGACTTATGATATAAATAATGAATTTTGTTATTAATAAATTACTTATGATATAAAAAGTAATTATTTAATTCAAGACTTATGATATATATATTTATTATATCATTTATTAATTACTTATGATTTAATTAAACATTTAATCAAACTTATGATTAATGAAACTTTTATTATTAATGAAAAATACTTATGGTAAGTATTAAACTTATATTATGAGATTATTATAATAAGACTTATAATAAGGATTAATTAATCATTTAATTATTATAAGGCTTAGTTATTATTTAATTATAATTTAATTATTAAATACTTATGATTTAATAATTATAATTAGAAACTTAAGATATGATTAATAATTCATTTTTAATTAATAATACATACGATATGATTAAAATTTATTATTAATTAATAATACTTATATTATGACTAATGTTTAATTAATTAATTAAATACTTATGTTATATTAATTATATCATTAAAACTTATGTTAACTTTAATAATTCATTTTAATTTAATTAAACTTGTGTTATAACATAATTATACATATTTAACTTTAATGAACATTATAAGTTATATTATTATTACAACTTACACTTTTAAAATTTATGTTGACTATGTTTGACCAAGGTTGACTTTTGAGTTGACTTTCGGTTGACTTTGACTTTCAGTTGACTTTTGTTGACTTTCTAATTAAGGAAACTTTCCTAACTTATATACTTCCTAATATAGCAACTTTCTAAATATGGAAACTTTCTAAATTCGGAAACTTTCCAAAAATAGAAACTTTCCAAAAATAGAAACTTTCCTAAAATAGAAACTTTCCAAAAAAGGAAACCTGCTAAAAATAGAAACTTTCTAAAAATAGAAAGTGTGTGTCCGTACGCTGTTTCGATCAAACCGATGCATGTTGAGTGTTGTTCTATGTCTACTTGCATCATGTACAATAGCTATCATACTAAGACTTGACCTAAGTTAGTTATTTATATCGACCTGCTTTATTTTTAGGTCGGCGTTGTGATCATTCCTGATCACTTTACTTCATTTACTGTTCGCATTTTGTGTGGTTACTCCGTTTCCTTTAATGTGAGTTATAGTCCCATTTTCCTATTTTAAATCTTTTGGGATGAGAATACATGCAATTTATTTTATATTTTGAACACAAGTGAAAGTTGGTTTAAATTATTCATTGTGAGTCGAACAAAAATATTCCCTAATCTGGTAATTGTAATCACTGGTTTCTACTGGTGAACGCGAATCCTATGGATAGATCTATCGGGTTTGACAACCCCATTTCGAGCTAGTCGCGCTAGCAATTTATAATCGGAATGTTTAGTACTTCGTATTTAGTTGAAGTTACACTTGTTCGGTGTATATTATTTTATTGTGTTTGGCAAGGGTAAATAAATGGTTAAGTGGTTACCAGGTGGCTCACGGAAAATGGAATAATGTTTTTATATGTTTTCTAGCATATAATTTTGTGGTCCAAAAAGGAGTTTTTATGTTTTCAAACATAAATTTTTATGGTTTAAATTAAATATTGTTTACAATATTAAACCTATAATTCACTCAACATTTTTGTTGATAGTTAATCGCATGTTTTATTCTCAGGTTCATGATTGATTGCCTCCGCTGTGCTTAGAGAGTCTGCATATTTATGATGGCAACTTTTGTTAAACATTAACTTGCATTCTATTTTGATACATTTAATAGTAGATGTTTTTGACTTGTTTTGGTCAACTTTTGGTTAAGTCATAATGTATGGTTTTTCTAAACTTACATATTTTGGTAGGTTTCCTTTATAGGAAATCATTCTTAAATAAAGAATGCAAGGTTATTTATCAAATTTATATAGAGTTATGATCAAGCTGTGGGACCAAGATAACGATGGTCGTCAAGTGTACTTTGACGGGTCGTTACATGAAGAATGTTAATCTTCAAACGTTTTTTTATTTCATGTTTTGTAAAGTACTTTTTGTCAAAAATTTTCCCGATTTAGAGTTTAAAGTTTAGGGTTTAGTGTTTTGGGTTTAGTCCCTAAACCAAAAACCTAAAACTCAAAACCCTAAACCCTAAACTCTAAACCGTTCGTGTTAAAAACTCAATCTAAATCCTAAATCTAAACCCTAAACCCTAAACTCTAAATTTCTAAACCCTAATATCTAAACTCTAATTTCTAAACCCTCAAAATACGCTCGAAAAACACGATAATTGTTAATAAAAACATTTATCACAAAGTATCTTTTTTAAATGTTCATATTTTCATCCAATATATAATATTCGTTAACAAAGTTTTTTCAAAAAACGAAAAAAAAAATTTCTTCCCCCGCTTCCCCCCAATTGATTACTTCCCATTGATCCTACCACTATATATTTATATGTATATATATGTATATATATATATATATATATATATGTGTATATATATATATGTATATATATATATAAATCTATATGTATATATATGTATATATATATATACTAGGTTTTAAGAGACCGTGAGTTGCACGTTGAATTTAATATTATTTCAAAGATAACGTACGTATAAAAGTCAAGGACAATCACTATCGCGTGTCGGTTTATTTCTTCCAAAACCGATCTTTAGTCATGAACAACTATACGTTGCACTATCTCGGGTTACTAATCGGCAAGGAATCAAGATATTAATCTTAGACAAGGATAACAAACTATCCAACACAACAAAAAAATATGGTATACAAAGAAGTCTTATAACACTTATAGACTTAATTTCCATTTGTATGATATCTATGAACTATTATGTATGTTTAATGTTTTTTATTTTGAATATTTAAATTATGTTACATTATTATTAGATCCATCAAGTATAATCTCTTTTTTAAATATGTTTCACTCATATCATATATATGAAACATAGTATATGTTTTAATGTTATTACATGTATCCAACACATTTTTTGTTGTGTTGGATAGTTTGTTATCGTTTTCTAAGATTAATATCTTGATTCCTTGCCGATTAGTAACTCGAGATAGTGCAACGTATAGTTGTCCATGACTAAAGACCGGTTTTGGAAGAAATAAACCGACACACGATAGTGATTGTCCTTAACTTTTATTTATTGTCATTGCAAAAACTACATGATTCTATCATTAATGATTTTAAATACTTCATCACTGAGATCAATAACTATCCGTTCCTGATAACATTCCGTCTTAATCTTCAGTAGACTTCAATGAATATTAGATGGAACGCCAGACGCGGTCCCAAGTTCGCTTGGGAGCGTGAAGATTAGATGAAGCAGAAGTACCCGCATTTGTTCCCAGATGCTGAGTCAACCCCTGCACCTGCTTAAATTTCGGGACAAAATTTCCGTAACGGGAAGGTACTGTAACGACCCTACTTTTTCCGTTATCTTTTGCCGTTAGTTATTTAACGACTGTTAACTGTTATTCGTGTCACGTCATTTCTATGACCTATATTATTATTTTTGTAATAATATATTAATTATTATGTGTTAAATGAATATTTGTATTCATATTTTAAATTGTACGTTTATACGAATCGCGGATTTCTATCCGGCGAATCTTTTCGGTTTTCAAACTAACGGTAAAACTTTTGGGGTTTTAAATCCAAATTATTTTAAATATGATATTTTAATGTCATATGGTTATATATAGTGTTTATATATTTTATTCGTCGCGTATTTGTTATCTCTCCGAATTATTAATCGCGTAGTAGCGTTTTCGCGTTCCGGGCTTCGTTCGGGCGTTCGGGCTAAAAGCTTTTAGTCTTTCTATCAAGATAGCCCACTAAGGGGGCCCCACCCTTTTGTTTTTGGCCGAAAATATCAAAGGGGGAGGTATAGGCTCATTATTTCCTCATTTTTGATTTTAACATCACACTTACACATTTTAAGGAAATACCTAATACTCTCTCTAAACTTTCCTCCTCCCTTTCTTTTTTTCTTTGTGCTGTCACCAACACCACACCATATCATTATCATCTTTTGATTTTTTCAATGAAGATTTAGGGCTTTTAGTATAATCGGATTGCTCTCTTCATCCTCTACGCGATTATACCATTCAATTCTTGATTAGGGTATAAACCCTAACCCTAGCTTTTCAATTTTTCATATATTTTTCTGTTTTTACATGATATTATGATAGTATGGTGATTAGATGTTATTGTATTGTTGATTGTATGCGTAGAAATGCTCGATTATATATGTTTTCGGTTTGATTGTTTTGGGACAGCGGATTGATTATTGTTTTATGTAAATATAACTGACATAAAAGTGAAATTAAAGTGTTTAGATGAGTTCCTCTCATCAAGACATTAATTTTAGACTCCGGATTCATGTCATTTCGATTCCCGGAGCTCTAGATATGCTTAAAATGGTGTTTTGTTGAGATTAAATTGTGAAAATGAATTGGTACTGGTATGGTCTGACTTTGTGATCATTTTTAGAGTCTTTAGGGTGTACTAGTGTGTTAGGATTGATGATGGGATGAACTTTCATGTTCGGGTCATCGAAATCCGAGCCACGGATCACCCGTTATGACTAAAATACATTTTTGAGCGAATTAAAGATCCAAACTGATTAGTGGCTGTAAGTCAAGACTTGGTGACTGTTCTTGGGATTTTCTTGAGCACATTAAGGTATCGGGTGGGTTGGTTAGGCGAAGATATATATAAGGCTCACCGAAAACTGATTCTCGGGGCTCTAGTTATGACCCGACGAACTTTTAATTAAAACTTATGGTTATTAATTATGACTTATGATATAAATAATGAATTTTGTTATTAATAAATTACTTATGATATAAAAAGTAATTATTTAATTCAATACTTATGATATATATATTTATTATATCATTTATTAATTACTTATGATTTAATTAAACATTTAATCAAACTTATGATTAATGAAACTTTTATTATTAATGAAAAATACTTATGGTAAGTATTAAACTTATATTATGAGATTATTATAATAAGACTTATAATAAGGATTAATTAATCATTTAATTATTATAAGGCTTAGTTATTATTTAATTATAATTTAATTATTAAATACTTATGATTTAATAATTATAATTAGAAACTTAAGATATGATTAATAATTCATTTTTAATTAATAATACATACGATATGATTAAAATTTATTATTAATTAATAATACTTATATTATGACTAATGTTTAATTAATTAATTAAATACTTATGTTATATTAATTATATCATTAAAACTTATGTTAACTTTAATAATTCATTTTAATTTAATTAAACTTGTGTTATAACATAATTATACATATTTAACTTTAATGAACATTATAAGTTATATTATTATTACAACTTACACTTTTAAAATTTATGTTGACTATGTTTGACCAAGGTTGACTTTTGAGTTGACTTTCGGTTGACTTTGACTTTCAGTTGACTTTTGTTGACTTTCTAATTAAGGAAACTTTCCTAACTTATATACTTCCTAATATAGCAACTTTCTAAATATGGAAACTTTCTAAATTCGGAAACTTTCCAAAAATAGAAACTTTCCAAAAATAGAAACTTTCCTAAAATAGAAACTTTCCAAAAAAGGAAACCTGCTAAAAATAGAAACTTTCTAAAAATAGAAAGTGTGTGTCCGTACGCTGTTTCGATCAAACCGATGCATGTTGAGTGTTGTTCTATGTCTACTTGCATCATGTACAATAGCTATCATACTAAGACTTGACCTAAGTTAGTTATTTATATCGACCTGCTTTATTTTTAGGTCAGCGTTGTGATCATTCCTGATCACTTTACTTCATTTACTGTTCGCATTTTGTGTGGTTACTCCGTTTGCTTTAATGTGAGTTATAGTCCCATTTTCCTATTTTAAATCTTTTGGGATGAGAATACATGCAATTTATTTTATATTTTGAACACAAGTGAAAGTTGGTTTAAATTATTCATTGTGAGTCGAACAAAAATATTCCCTAATCTGGTAATTGTAATCACTGGTTTCTACTGGTGAACGCGAATCCTATGGATAGATCTATCGGGTTTGACAACCCCATTTCGAGCTAGTCGCGCTAGCAATTTATAATCGGAATGTTTAGTACTTCGTATTTAGTTGAAGTTACACTTGTTCGGTGTATATTATTTTATTGTGTTTGGCAAGGGTAAATAAATGGTTAAGTGGTTACCAGGTAGCTCACGGAAAATGGAATAATGTTTTTATATGTTTTCTAGCATATAATTTTGTGGTCCAAAAAGGAGTTTTTATGTTTTCAAACATAAATTTTTATGGTTTAAATTAAATATTGTTTACAATATTAAACCTATAATTCACTCAACATTTTTGTTGACAGTTAATCGCATGTTTTATTCTCAGGTTCATGATTGATTGCCTCCGCTGTGCTTAGAGAGTCTGCATATTTATGATGGCAACTTTTGTTAAACATTAACTTGCATTCTATTTTGATACATTTAATAGTAGATGTTTTTGACTTGTTTTGGTCAACTTTTGGTTAAGTCATAATGTATGGTTTTTCTAAACTTACATATTTTGGTAGGTTTCCTTTATAGGAAATCATTCTTAAATAAAGAATGCAAGGTTATTTATCAAATTTATATAGAGTTATGATCAAGCTGTGGGACCAAGATAACGATGGTCGTCAAGTGTACTTTGACGGGTCGTTACATGAAGAATGTTAATCTTCAAACATTTTTTTATTTCATGTTTTGTAAAGTACTTTTTGTCAAAAATTTTCCCGATTTAGAGTTTAAAGTTTAGGGTTTAGTGTTTTGGGTTTAGTCCCTAAACCAAAAACCTAAAACTCAAAACCCTAAACCCTAAACTCTAAACCGTTCGTGTTAAAAACTCAATCAAAATCCTAAATCTAAACCCTAAACCCTAAACTATAAATTTCTAAACCCTAATATCTAAACTCTAATTTCTAAACCCTCAAAATACGCTCGAAAAATACGATAATTGTTAATAAAAACATTTATCACAAAGTATCTTTTTTAAATGTTCATATTTTCATCCAATATATAATATTCGTTAACAAAGTTTTTTCAAAAAACGAAAAAAAAAATTTCTTCCCCCGCTTCCCCCCAATTGATTACTTCCCATTGATCCTACCACTATATATTTATATGTATATATATGTATATATATATATATATATATGTATATATATATATATGTATATATATATATATATATCTATATGTATATATATATGTATATATATATATATATACTAGGTTTTAAGAGACCGTGAGTTGCACGTTGAATTTAATTTTATTTCAAAGATAGCGTACGTATAAAAGTCAAGGACAATCACTATCGCGTGTCGGTTTATTTCTTCCAAAACCGATCTTTAGTCATGAACAACTATACGTTGCACTATCTCGGGTTACTAATCGGCAAGGAATCAAGATATTAATCTTAGACAAGGATAACAAACTATCCAACACAACAAAAAAATATGGTATACAAAGAAGTCTTATAACACTTATAGACTTAATTTCCATTTATATGATATCTATGAACTATTATGTATGTTTAATGTTTTTTATTTTGAATATTTAAATTATGTTACATTATTATTAGATCCATCAAGTATAATCTCTTTTTTAAATATGTTTCACTCATATCATATATATGAAACATAGTATATGTTTTAATGTTATTACATGTATCCAACACATTTTTTGTTGTGTTGGATAGTTTGTTATCGTTTTCTAAGATTAATATCTTGATTCCTTGCCGATTAGTAACTCGAGATAGTGCAACGTATAGTTGTCCATGACTAAAGACCGGTTTTGGAAGAAATAAACCGACACACGATAGTGATTGTCCTTGACTTTTATTTATTGTCATTGCAAAAACTACATGATTCTATCATTAATGATTTTAAATACTTCATCACTGAGATCAATAACTATCCGTTCCTGATAACATTCCGTCTTAATCTTCAGTAGACTTCAAAAACAAACATATGTGTCCATGAGGGAAGCCACGTTTTTGAAATTGAGTTGTGTAAACAACTACAGTGAAAACGTAGCTTATAATTAGAGTTCAATTTAAAAAAGTTAGAGTTTTAGTGAATATACACTTAATGAATATCAAGATATTCATTGAAAATACCCGTTTCAACCTCGCCAAAGACATGATTCTCTTTGAAGTCTTGTATCATACTTTCTAGCTTCATTTCAAATATCGTACACAATATTTTGGGTATGTCTTCGGGTCTGAAATTCTGATTGTGCAAGAAACGGAAAATTTGGCGCCACTTTGGATTGCAAGGAACATTTATGAACACTTTGAATTGCATCATATACGTATAACCTATGATAAAAGTTCAAAGGAGACATTATTTTAATATAGGTTTTTTTTGGGTAAAGGGTTACCCCGACAAATATTATTAAAAATAATAAAGAATGATAACAGTACAAAATAACTGCTGCCAGAAAGCCTGACAGCCCAGCATAACAGCCACCTAGCTACACAACCTCAATAAAAGTTGTCTTTTGGACTATAACCCATATAAAAGTTTACCAAAAAGTCTGAATTTATTTTTTAGTGTTTTCAGACTTTTTTTATTCTTATCTTGAGTGCAAGAAGTCAACAAAACATTGTGAAAAGTCAAATTGATAGCCGGATATTTCAGTGTTACACATTTTTAATAACCCAAAACGTGGGGAATAAGATCATTTTCAATTAGTAATAATTGCGAGAAAGGGGATATCTTCGTTACCTTCAAAATCCAAGCTTTCTGATTTGACTCCGTTTTCCAGAAAACCGCTCAATCTGTATCGTTAAGTACATTGCATATAAAAATATACTTAAGATTGAGAGATTGTAATTGTAAGAAAATGAAGTGGGTGAAAGAGACGATGGAAGATTATATTATTTAAAACTAAAATGAAAATAAAAATAAGTTTAGAAAACATACAATTTCATTAAATAAATAACTATGAAGAAATGTTTATGAAACATAATTGAGAAAAAAAATAAACCTGGGCGAAATCTTGATTTGAATTAAAGAGAAAATTAGATATGGAAAAAGAAGATGATTACAAAAAGAAGAAAAGGAAGAGAGACAGATTTAAGAGTTTTTTGAGTTTGTAAATCTAAGCATTTGATTTTCAAAAATTTATAGAGAAAGAATTAACAATCTTTCATTTCAAATTTCAAATTGAAAAACCTACACACATACATTGAAATATCTTGGTAGATGTGTATACTTGAGTGGTTTTTGGAATAGAAAGAAATGTTTTTTTTGGTCACATGGTGATAGACATATCGTATAAAAAGTAAGTCTTGGTACCTTATCCATGCACTTAGATAATTTAAAAAATTAATTAAAAATTTAAATTAAAGTCATGTGGATGGCTGTTGTGGTCCATGTTAAGGTTTAGTTTGAGGTAAATAAAATAGCAACAAAATTGTAATATATATAGGTTTATTTTGAGACAAAAGTGGCTCCTATGTGGCCCTTAAATCATGGGTGATTCAAAAATTGGCCTAAGTAAAACCATTTTATAATAAAACCTCTCTCGTATGCGTTGCAAGGGGATAAGCCACTAAGGTTGTATAGTATTTTATATTGTAAATTAAATAAGTAATATAAACGGTCATTGTCGAAAAGAATGTCCTGGGCTAAATTTGTAAAGTACGTAGAATACACATTACAAAAACGTTGATAAATTATGTTCATACATTTGTTCATAATTGGCTCAAATGTTTCGGCGCTATTTTCTTCCTATTTAAAGATGTACCATCCATAATACATATAAACTGCACAATAAAACAAAAGTATAAGAATGAAATGTTAGTAAGTAAATAAATGGAATGATGATTTGTAATATTTTAAAAACTCTTTATATTAGAATGTAATATATATTGAAATTATTTAATTTCACAAGTTTATTAAAAACATATTTTAGAAAATTATTTTAAGATCAGACCAACAAAAATATTTGGAGGGCAACAAATGTTTTAAAACGTGGAATTTCAAATGTTAAACTCAGTAAGTCATATTCATGCTCAAAACATGGTTAATATATTTTCAAAAGTAAAGATACCAAGGTAAATTTAAACCATTCCATTAACATTATAATAATAGCTAAACAATCAAAGGTTTAATAAGTAGCAAAATAAATATAATATCACATAGTTTGAAGAAAGCATCAGTAACATAATTATATAAAAATTTAGGACATGTTTTTGATTCAGTTTCATAAAAAGGAACACCAACATCATATTTTCAACGACTAACATTCCTTCGTCCACTTGATCTTTTCACCCTCTTTGTCACATTCTTAAGCACAAACATTAATTTACTTTGCATGTAGACATCTTCACATTCATCACTAAATCCAAGGTTGTTTTTTTTAGAAAAGGCAGTCAGCCACCAGAAATGCTCAACTTTGGTGGTTTTGAACCTTTAACTGGTATGAAGCACCACGTCACTTTGACGCCATCTACGTTAACAATGTCCACAGAACCACCATTTTCAACTCCAGGAATATTATAGAACTCAGGTGGAATACGCTCTATAAAACCAAATAAAAAGTACAACATTAGAAAACATTTTAGTGGAATATGAATGAAATCTTCGTTTAACATATAGAAATTATAAATAAAATAAATATTAAGAATTACAATGTGTTAATGAAATTGAGTTTGAGCACATCAGTTAATTTAAAAGGAGAAGAATCATACAAAGCATCTTGATTTGAGAATTTTAAACTTGATGAAACGAGCTTCCACATTAGATGTTGAAGGAACTTCATTATGCTGATGTTGTTGTACAACAGAAGTAGAAGCTGCATTCATAGGTGTGGTTGATGCTTTATGAGGTGGCTTAGTTTCAAGGTAGTTTATAAATAGAAAATTATCTTTGTCTACAGGATTGAAGATCAAAATGCTGAACTGCTGTAGCTTCATTGTTTCCAAAAAAGTTTCCCATCCAGTAGTAAACATTAACTGCACACCATCAGAACTGATCTTTATGATCGAACGATTACCTTTGCTGGTGTTAATGAAGACTTCAGAAAGAGGAACTGTATTGTTATATGTCATGCCAGCCCACATTAAAGGTAATAGCTTCATAATAAATCAAGACAAATGAAGTTAATAATATTTAGGTTCATTAAATAATTCACTAAATGTAAACCTAAATGTAATTGATAAACATACCATGCTTGGGTCATGACAATCCAGCAACCATTTCATGAACATGGACGGTCGATGTTGTGTTACATGAATTTCAACCAAATCATCATTAAAAACAGTCAAATCAAGTGTTTTCCTATCAAGTAATGTGATTCAGAGTATGTGTTTATTGGTAATCTTAAGATCTTCCACAATCTGACTACACCCAGTTGAAAAAGTCAGATCTTCTCCTATCCACTTCAATTCAAGTTGACATTGATAACCGGATTCATTAATGATGTTCATTAACTTGGAGGTTTTAATTTTCCTGAAGTAGTTGTTTGCAATATCATGCGGCATAGTCTGAAAATTAACGCGACATATGTTTAAGAAAGTATTATTTGCACTTGTCATTATACAAATTTGATAACATTATAAGTAAATTGTTTTTTAAAAAGGTTAGCATCGTAATACCTGTAATGGCTCATACGGGCACCTAAACATGATAATAAAAGAAGGAAGCCAGAAAGTTTGTGACATTGGTTGAGTATATCTGTCTAGGAATTAAAATGAAATATATTTATACAATGAAGTTCTGAATATATGATATACCAAATTTTTAAACTAAATATTAATGTATGTATATTTTGAGAACATATGTAAGTTGTAATGTAATGTAAATAATATAATTATTAATGATATAGATTTGTAAAAGCACAATCTTAGTTTTATAAAAACCACATCACAAAGTTAAAAATTAAAGCTTCTAATTTTATAAATTTAGAAGAATATATAGATTCTTTAGCTAATATTATCAACATACATATACACTAACACAATATTCGGATTAAAAGTGTCAGATAGAAGTATCTATATCATTAAAAATCAATATACGGATTTATACTTGAAAATCGAAATTACAAAGCCCACTTAACTCTACGGAAGGATGCATGCATTCATCCATTAGCAATTTCTTTTACATGGAAAAATTATTAAGAAACTAACATAAATACAATTACAAACCCTAACAAATCTAATAAAATAGATAGCAATATAACAACTCGAAAAAAAAAAACACCTTTACAGAAACTATAGATAGTTGGAAATCGAAGTGCATATGGAAAAAAGAAACCAAAAAAAGAAGATGACACTTACAGGTATATTGTGGTCCTTGTGCGTAAAAGCAGTTTCGAAGGTCGAAAGATTTTGAAGAAGTCAAGGCGACAAACATATGTTTTTTTATCTCACCTACCTTTTTTATTTTACAGTAAAAATTAAGCACAGTAAAAGGGCCTTTTATTGGTTGGACTAAAAAAACACGAACTATTTTATATGGACTATATTATATTGGACTGAAACAAAACTAAAAATGTGGTTTTAAAAAATTATTGGGCCTGTATACAGCGAAAACAAAATAGCCGAAGATTAAACAAAAATAGATAAAAAGATTAATGATGTTGTAACTAATAGAATAACAACACGAATATCAAGACACCTACACTAAGAAACAAAAAAATTTCATTTTTAAAAGGCGATTTTTAGAAAACAAACAGACATTAATTGGTGAAGAAGAATATACTATTGATTGTAAGTACAAAATTATTTCCATCACTTTCTACTTCATTTGTTAAATCAAGAGTTGTATATGGTTTGATTGTATACAAAATTGTTTATTTACAAATTAACTCTATTATAAATATATTTATTTTTGTTTTTGTTCTGTTAGGGTTTTTAAAGATCGTAATTTTAAATTAATGTAAACATGATCATCATTTGATATATAAACTTATATGGATTTATTTGTTTTGATATTTTTATATGTAACGACCCGGAATTTTTCCGATCGTTCTATACTTATGAGATTAATATTTACATAAATTAAACCTTACCAACATGATAAGCAATCCAAACTGTTGAGACTTATATTTTTGAAAAGAGTTTTACACAACGTTTGACCGTCCAATTTGACCGATGATATCACGAACTATATAACACACGATAATTATACGATTATGTATATGTACATATCTATACATATTTAACATGATTTAAGGATGGTTTAACATTTCATTGTGAACTAACAACAATGAGTTATAAGTATACTTTGAGACCACTAACTTAAGTTTTCAAAACGATAACTATATGTAACGTTCTTTGACACATATACTTACAATCTATAATGTGTTGTGATTTATGTCACCAATATGATTTAAGTGTAATGGGATTAAGTTGTAACCAAAATAATCTTGATAAATATCGAACAAGTTTGGGGAAGTGTGGAGTGCACACATGTTTGAACTTATCTTGATTATGACGGGGGTTCGGGGGCAGCGCCCCCGATAAGCGGGGTCTAAGGGGTGGCAACCCCTGGCGGGGTCCAAGGGGCAGAGCCCCTGGCTGGGGTCGAGCTGCCAGGTCAGCTTGGAAATTTTTTTTTGAGCTAACATTGCTTTATTAAAAATGTCTTAAAATTTTATTTTTGGCCCGGTTGGACCCAAAAATAAAAGCCCGATTTTGAGCTTCTTTTACCGTATCATACCCATCATCCATACGTACTTACTATTGGTAAATACACATCAAATAAATATCCTTATCAGCTTTAGATCTGCCCTAGATAAGAGGGAATCTTATTTGTAAGCTAGCATACATTATTACTCAAAAATTCAACACAATAATTTGTCCTTGTTCCCTCAACAACCAGACTGTCCTATAAGTATCACCATCACCTTGGTTTTTCATTTCATTCTTACAACCATCTTTCTCTAACTAAAAAAAAAACACACTCTTAGGAACTCTAAGTGTTCTTCACAATCTCAGCAAATACTCATGAAGAACTAGCTTCATGAACAACCTATAATCATCATAAGAAAGTTTGATCAAGATTATTTTCTATCTTTTCCAGTAGCTTTATCCAAGTAACTTGAGGTAGTAACCTTATTCATAATCTTATTCGTTCATATTTATATAGCTATCTTATTTTGTGTTATAAAATTTTTAACAACAAGAACATAGTTTGAATGATTTCAAACCTGTTCGCAAACTAAATAGATCCTTCTAATTTGATTTTTAAAACACTTCAAAACCTGTAATATATCATATTATGACAAAATCGGACTAATCATATCTTGGCTAATTAACATAATATTTAATATATATTTACTTATGATTTGATTTTATATATTCCAGGACCACCCGTAAACAACACGAGAAGATTAATCATAAGACCTCATGATTGTATGCAACACGTCATCTGACAACACGGTACTTTATGTACGCAACACGTCATTTGACAACATGGTACCATGGGTCAAGATTAATTCTGATCAATACGAATACGATGGGGTCTTTATTTATTTTATTGAGCAACTAATTGTGGACCATTAACAACAGACTGCTAACTACGGACTAAGAAAATATTAAAAGTATTATAAGTATATATATATATGTAACGATTACTTGAAAAGAAAATATGTTGATATATTATATATATGGTTAGGTTCGTGATATCTATCGGAGACCAAGTTGAGTTAAATACCTTCAAGGAAAAGGTGAGTATATAGTCCCACTTTTAAACTCTAAATATTTCGGGATGAGAATACATGCATTTTATGATTTACGTTATGGACACAAGTGATTAAAAATATATATTCTACGTTGAGTTGTACCACTGGCATACTTCCCTGTAACTTGGTAACTATTATTTACATGAGGTATTGTAAACGCGAATCCTGTTGATAGATCTATCGGGCCTGACAACCCCAACCGGACTGGACGACCAGTATTCAACGGTTGCACAGTACTTCATTTCGGTAACTACACTTGGTACGGTGTAGTAAGATTTCATAATAAAGGGAATATGCGACGTTGATTAAATGTTAAGTATGGTTATCAAGTGCTCAACAACTTAGAATATTTTTATTAAAACGTTTATATATGAAATCTTGTGGTCTATATTTATAACGCTGCCGGCATTAAACCTATATCTCACCAACTTTATGTTGACGTTCTAAGCATGTTTATTCTCAGGTGATAACTAAAAGCTTCCGCTGCAACATGTTGAATTTAAGCAAGATCTTGAGTATGCATATTTGTGTCAAAAATAAAACTGCATATCGGAGGATTTGTAATGTAAAATATGTTGGAGGTCGTATTGTTATTATCACATGTAAAGTTTGTAAGTCTAAGATTATCGCTAAACGATAATCATTATTTAGTTGTTTAAACCTTGTATTTGTAATAAAAGCTATGGTTTGTATTGTAAAAACGAATGCAGTTTTTGAAAAATGTCGCATATAGAGGTCAATACCTCGCGATGAAATCATATGTTATTGTATTCGTCCTTATGGTTAAGGTCGGGTTATGACATTATAGGCTGCATGTATGTTAGTTGTTGGATAATAATAAGTGCTTAATATATATAAATCAAAAACTAATTAGTATAAATTGGTATTTAAATAGGGTTTACTAACCAAAATTACTAATAGAATGTTGTTGTATAAATAATATTTAGATTACGTAAATAACAAAACTAAATTCAACTACCTGGACGATTTCCAATACTTGAAGATTCAACTCTATTATGATATTAGGTATTATGAGGAATAGTATATTAAATTAGAAAAGAATTATGTTTTCATTATAATATGTTTTTCATGGTTGAAATTTTGTTATTGATTTTAAGTTTGAAGTATTTGTAATTAATTATACAAATTTATAATGGATAAATATAATAGAATTTTGTATTAACTAATATGTATAAATTTGATTGATCAGATAATAGAGTTAAATGGATTTTTCTCAAAGACTACCTTCATTTCTGACTGTCATTCATGATCCAAATGAGAAAGAAATGGTAAAGTATACATGCACATATTTATTTATAGGATAATCCTCTGTTAAATTATTCAACATATGCTAATAAAAACTTCTCAATGTTCATTTAACTGAAAATTTATACATTTTTCAGCAAGCACCAGCAGAATTTGTGAGAAGACATATTGATCCACCAGGTACTATTCATTATTTGAGCATTAAGTTAAGACGCACATATTCTATTCGGATTCAACTGCGATGGGAAGGTACAAAATTGTTCTTCAGTAATGGCTGGGAAGAAACTAATAAGTATTTTCAAACTGAATAGTGACATGATAAGGTTTCCATATGTGGGTGAGTACACATTTGAAGTGAAACATTACGTAGCAAGAGATGATATCTGTGAACGTTTTTCTTCAAAAAAGCCGTGTCTTTCATGCTTAAAAATGAACATGAATCCAAACGCATCGGAACTGGTATTGTATTCTGTACACTAATATATTGTACATGATCTGTGATTGTTAATATATTAAACATGCTTAATTATTAACAGGTGTTGCCAACCAAATGGATTGGAAATCACGCAATCGATTATAATAGAGAAATTAGCTTGGAGGTACTCAAGATCGGAGGATATGTATATGCCGTGAAGATAAGTTGTATTGGCAATAAGTTAGTGTTAAAAAATGGTTTTCGAAAATTGCTAAAGGATCTTAAAGTGAATAAGTCTAACGTACTTTGCTTAACGATGATCGATGAAGATCATATATGGATGATGGTTTACTCTGCTGATGGATGTGAGAATCAATACTTGGCAATTGAAGATTCAAAGACGTATGTACATGGAGAACCTTCTGGCAGCAAATCGTCTTCATCAATTGACATAATTTTCATTGATTCATCACTGATTGTACCGAGAGTGAGACAGCAAAAGGTAGTGAGAATGATGATATATCAGAGAAAAATTCTTCTGAGTTTGACACAGATGGAAGTGAGAATGAGGATATATCAGAGGAAGATTGGTCTGATGATGACATAGATGGTGTGAAAAACACAGATGTTATTGTGAAAATGACCATTCAAAAAGCAAATGTGTTTGTAAGCATTCTTTACCTTCATATAGGTCGTACAATAGTTATTTAATCTGAATAATCTATTAGTGTTTATATTTATGATTAACTGTATGTTTTCATAGTGTCTACCGGAAGAATTTTTTTGATTACGGGTACTGAAAGATGGGATGAAGGTTCTTGTAGTTAATGAAGATGGTATTGAATGCATCTGGGGGTTTACAACAGATATCACAAAGCGTCAGCCGAATTTATATGCATCTGGTGGTTGGTATGAGTTTAAGCGCGTCAATAATCTCAAACCAGATGATGAAGCAGTTTTCACCTTTAAGAAAAGTGAAAGAAAGTTCATTGTCTTGAATGTAAGGCGAGTGATTTAACGAATGTGCTGTTGTTTAAACATGATGTTTCGTCGGTTGATACTATAAAAACAATTATCTTTTGTAAGTGTTTGTAACTAATACCACTTTGTGATGTGGTATGCATGGATGTTGTGATCAAAGGTTTTTTGTGATTGTGGTAGGTTAAACACTATATGATAAATAGTAATGACTTTTGTTAACTAGTTACAATTAATATGGGGTCGTATTATATGCTGATTGTGTAGAATTTTATAACATCATTGTAGTAAAAAAATGTTTATGTTTGATGTATCAGATACAAATGTATGTACATTAGTAACAATGTGTATCGAAACTAATTGACCTGAATATACAGGTACATATAATAAGACATATTGCAATATAACAAAGTGTAATGGTAATGTTTGGATGTTTCACATAAAAAAAAAGAACAATAAACAAATTTATAAAATAAACATAAAGAAAGAACCATATAACCTTCAAACGATACGCGATAATTGTATTCATAAAACAAATACAAAACCATGAGTCATGAATTATTATTTAAAAACAAATCATAAAAGCAAATAAAGAAAACTGAAAAAAAGTTCAAGGCACTCTTAAAATCAACTTGTCAAATGAAATCTAAACAAAATGCCTCATCTTGATTCAGACACCTTTTCGCTTTTGACTGGCAGAAGGAGTGACTGTGGAACCACACTGTAGAGATGAATAATTGTAGAGTAAGTAAAAGAATGAATGAATCATATAAATGAAAAAAGTAAGAAAGGATCTAATGCTCTATCACTTATAAAACTGAATAAATATAGTGTAAATAAGATTGCACTATTTAATTAAATATACATGTAGTACTAATTTAAGTAAATATCATTCTTATATTTGTCCCATAGAATATAGCTCAGATTAAGGACACTAAGTAAACAAGGAAAATAATATGATGAATATATTTTAAATTTTAATAAGTAATAATTAATAAGTTAAATAAAATATATATCTTAAACATAAATATTATTGTAAAACTTAATGCAAATCTTTCAGCTACAACGTAATATACTTAGAAGATTCCTCAGTCGAATCATCATATGCCTTTTCACCGCTGATGTAAGTAACGCTACCCATGACATCTAAAATATTACCAATGATAATAATAGATTAACTTTAATTTAAAATACATAAATAAAACAAATTATTTATTATTTATGATTGCTATTAAAGTTAATGTATTAAGTAAAATGTCACTTTGTAAACTGAAATGCCAAAAATTACCTGCACTAATATGGAGAAAATAAAAATACAAAAGAAATTATAAAAAGGTTGTAATCTAAAAATTGATATACGAAATATACTAAAAACAGACAATGAACACAAACCTCCTCATCTTCGAGACTGTTAGCTCCAAAATGGTAATATACTAAAAAGGTTCTAATCTGAAAAGAGATATACGAAATATACTAAAAACAGATAATGAACACAGACCTCCTCATCGGACACTTGCCTTCATCGTAATAATATCCCAGCTTTTGAAGGAGCCAAACGACTTTAATTTTAAGTGTAAAATTAACTTTACGTCCGTCAATCTCTGAAACATTAATGAGGTTCTTCGATGTGGCCATTATTTAAAACTAAAATGAAAAGAAACATAAGTTAGAAAATAATCAAACAAAAAACAGCAAGATTATTGAAATTGAGTGAAAACTTTAAACTTGAAGATTTTTCGAATTGGAAATCGAGAGAATTTGAATTCAAAATAACAAAGATGATTTTGAAAATAATCGTATAATGGGCGGGTTAAGGTAGTATCAGATGTGTGAAGTAAAGATATGTTGGTAAATGTGTGCACTTGAGCGTATTTTTGAAAAAAGCAACATTCTCACCACTTTTTATACTAAAAAGTAATTTTTATATTCATAATGTCTTTGGAATTTGTGATTAGTTGAAAAAGTGGGCTTTTGGTGAAAAGGTATAGATTTTGAATTCAAACTGATCAGATTTTCTTTAGCCATGTGGGATGGTGACGTGGTGTATGTATTGTATGTATAGGTTTGGTGTGAGGTAAAAAAATAGCAACAAAAGTTGTATATGTATAGGTTTTTTGTGAGACAAATCTCTCTCCTATGTAGACCGAAAATGACGGGTAGGTGGACATTTGGACAAATGCTTAACGATATATATGTATACATAGATATATATATATATATAAAATGTAATACAATAAATATTTATTGGGATATAGAGAATATTCGAAATAAATAATTTTTAAAATATAAAATAGTTACATAATCCCTTATTTAGATTTATCGGGCTAAAGAAATATAAGGAGAAGCGTTATCCACATCCATATCTCAACATGCACCACATACACAAATAAAAAAATGGGCACTAGAATTGGTTTGTGTTTTCTTCCTCTTCTTTTAACGGCTGGTTTTAGATCCAAAATTTACCAACATGAATGCACTAAAATTTTGCAAGACTACAAGTTATCATTCATTATTTCTCTATAAGCATTCGACTTATACACAAATCAAGAATCCAAATGCCATTATTATAAGTCGTAGGAGAACAAAGTTATTCGAATTAAGAGCAAGTGTTGATGGACAAGAAGATAGAAATAGATCAGAGAGACGAAGCTTCTTGACGTTAGAAGAAGCCGGTCTTGTTGAAATGTCCGGTCTGAGCTCCCATGAAGCTTTTTTATGTCGCTTGACGGTAAGTTTTATTGCTGCTAGCCCACGTGCATTAACGTTTTGACAATAGTTTATGCTCTGAGATATTAAAATTCAACTTTTATACTACATATTTAATTATTTTCTTAATTTATTGTCTAATATTGTATTTTAAAATGTCCAAAATTAATCGTGCACATTTATAAATAAAAAACAATAAGACGATTAAGTTATATTATGACCTTAATGTATGTGGATAGGAATAAAAGAGAAAGAAAAAGTAAAGGTAAAACTGGAAAGTAACAGAAAGTGCAATATTTTTATAACATTTTATTAAACAGAGTTTTTTTTGTCTGAAAACAATTAAATTTGGACGAAGAGAGTATACTTTTGATGTGACTTATGCTCGATCCATTTATACATGGGGCACACAACTAGTATCAATAGCAATGTTTATCGTAAGTTTAATTCTTGATTTCATGAAACGTTATCGAATTTTAATTTCTATTTTCTTAGGAATATTGCAACTTTTTTTTATAGCGTAGGTTTTTAGAATCATTTACTCTGGGTATATATGGATGACTCTCTTGTCTGTATGAAGACACTTATCTAGAAATCATTTACTCTGGCATCAAATAGATTTTTTGCTATAACACATTAAAAAATAAAAATCCCTGTGTTATTACATGTTAGTATATATATATATGTTACACATTATTTCAAACATTTTGAAGTGTTTCTATTTTAGTTTATACTATTTGTTCGCACTATAGTTTGTAGGTCATTTTCACAAGAGGTCTGAGATTCAAAAACTCAATAGTAACATATCTTGCAGTGATAAGAAAAAGGGTCAGAAAGGACCACGAGCCTAAACATGTTTATTCATTTTACTTATTGGTATGAATTTGTAAAAATACAATGATCACTATACTGTTTTACTGTTATGCTTTAAGAACGACATAGAAACATATATAATGAAATTGCGTAATAAAATTGCGTATTCCGTTAGATGAACATAACTTTAGAACAACTAAGTTGTAGATAATATGTATGCTTGTTCAGATATCGTCGCTAAACCTGTTGAGAGTGATAGGAGAGCAAGAAGAGTGCAGTATTGAAGAACTAAATGCAGGGAAGGTTTGTGATTGGTTTTTGAAGGACAAACTTAAAGGAGAGCAGAATTTGGATGCTGTTCTTCAATGGAATGAATCTGATTTCCAGTTATAATTTTTAATTTGTTCCTTCATCTCCACACAATAAGCAACTCTGTGTCGATCTCTTTTTGGTTTAATTATGACTTTATATAAGTGGATGTAATTTAGTCATTGTATTTGACTTTATTCTTTATATAAGTATCTTATGTTACATTCTAGAGATATTTTAATTGACTTTGTTTCGGTAGGAAATATAGTATCCGAAAAAATATTAATACAATATATTCATTAACATAAAGAAATTAAATATAATGAAATAGACATACCTTAAAACACGTATAATGGAAAGGATTATATTTATCATTTCACGAAGAGCAGCCGAAAGATATTCAACAACAAATGTTGAAGCCGAGGCTCGTGTTAGACACGGTTCCCTTAAAACAGATTCGCCGTCTACACGTCGTCTGTTTCTTAGGGTACTACAGCCGAAGCAGTAGTACTGCCGGACTTGAACCATATGCCTGAAAAAGTTGTCTCGGTCATAGTTTGTAAGCCAACCATATGTTTGTTCCCAAAAGTGTGTGATACTATAAGTGATGAACTTAGTATGTTTACAAAACCATTCATGAATTGTGTGTGTATGTGTTTTTATCCATGAGAATTCATCTCACCAACAACTTAGAAAATAAATTGAGACTCCAAGTTATAGGAATCATGGGGGAAACTTAAAGGATGCAAATAAATGCATCAAGTATATTATGAAATAATGAAATAATTGACAATCAAATGTCATTATTAATCATAAGTTATGAAAGACTGACAAGTCACATTAAGTGTCAACCTTCCAACATAACTTAATAATCAATTATCATTCACACATTATTTAATAATTTTCACCAATCCCCCACATGAATGAAATTGATAACCGAAATCATAGCAGTTACTGGACTTCTCATTCAACTCAACTCACTTCTGTAGTGACCCGTCCTAATCCATCTGGACGAAGTCTTCAACAGTTGGTCCCATTGCGAGGTTCTGACCTCTATATGCCATGAATGACTCCATATAATATGAGCAAATGCACAGCGGAAGATTTCTTTCATACCTGAGAATAAACATGTTTTAAAGTGTCAACCAAAAGGTTGGTGAGTTCATAAGTTTATCATAAAACAGTAAAATTCATCATTTTGATAGACCACAAGATTTAAATCATGCATGGTACAAATGGGCCCGAATCCTATACCCACCTGTAATGTACATGCGATATCTTTTAAATATAGTACACATTTCTCGTGTACGAAATCATCTTTCATAAATCTTAGTAACCGTACACATATCTTGTGCACAAAAATAACATACACATAACCTGTGTATAAAATCATTCTCTCGATACATAACATTCACTTTTCATTGCTTTCATAGCTTGGCTTGGTAACTGACCTTAACATATAATGCGCATAATAATATCCCCAAAACAGAACATCTCGTCTGTATAATGATCATATAAACTTCGAAGTACTAAACACCACGCCCACTAGCCCTTCCGTCTAGTGAACATTCTGGGTGGGGGTGTTAAACCCGGTAGCTACCTTTAGGATTCGTGTCAATTAGGCGTGCACTAATTCTCAAAATTAGTGATGTTCCCTAATTCTTAGGTTACCAAGCAATAATAATCAGGGGAAAAATATTCATATCAATTGTGGCAATTATCACGTCCACATAATTCAATGGTGGCAATTATCACGTCCACATAATTCATTCGAGGAATGTTTTGCTTGTGTCTATCTCGTGAAACATTTATAAAAGCATTTCATGTATTCGCAGTTCAAAATGTATTTCAAAAGCATTTAATAAATCAGTTGTAAAAACAGCGCATGTATTCTCAGTCCCAAAAATGTAAAGAGTAAAAGGGAGCAAATGAACTCACCATACTGTATTTTGTAGTAAAAATACATATGACGACCTTGAATAATTGTAGGGTTGGCCTTGGATTCACGAACTTATATATATATATATATATATATATATATATATATATATATATATATATATATATATATATATATATATATATATATATATATATATATATATATATATATATATATATATATATATATATATATATATATATATATTAACACACATAATTGTAGTCGAACAAATTTATATATTATATCTTAAATTATATATCTTATATATTTAGTTTGTATATCCATTTAAAATAATTAATATTTATATAGTTTTATATACATATGTGATTAGTTTTATGTTGAAAGTCAATATTTTGTTATATGCAAATATTTATATAATTAGTGTTAATAAGTTTATTCTATAATTTTATGTAATACTAATATATTACGTACCAAATATATTTTTATGTGTCTACTATTTCTTAAATAAATAATGTAAATAATAATAATAATAATAATAATAATAATAATAATAATAATAATAATAATAATAATAATAATAATAATAATAATAATGATAATGATAACCATAATAATAATAATAATAATAAGGTAATAATAATAATAAGTAAATATATAAATAAATAACTACCTCACAGCAGTAGCTCTTAAAAATGCCCAAGTCCGGGCTTGAACCCGCGACATCCCGCTAACCCGTAAACACCCTTAAACCAACGAACCAACAATTTGTTTTGTTATTAACTCGCATGATTATCTAGTTCATCTTCATCAAACACTTATCGTCTCATCATTCTTATCATGATCTAATATCATCATCATTCTAATATCATAATCAAATTATAATCATAATCATAATCGTAATTATATCATAATGATCATAATACCATCGGCATCAATATGTAACTCATCCATATCATGACCATAACGTCATCATCTCACGACCCTAATATTGTTTAATCATCATCATTAACTATATCCTAATTCGTTAATCATTTATCCTCATCAACATCATAAACCTAACCGTGATCATCCTCATCATTACCGTCCTAATCGATCATTATCTTATATCATTAACCTTCTCATCATCTTTTGCCTTGTTACATAATCATCATCACCATTAAATCTTCACTCGTTCATCGTTATTTCATTACTAATTACCATCACTATTGGTTTTATCATAAAATCACGATTTTTAATAATCCTAATAAAAATTGAGTTCGGTCCAATTAATTGATTAGTCTCTCTACTTGGTTGACTCAATAGCTAAAATGGAATATGGCCCAATACTCATAAGCTTTTCGGCCCTATAAAGGATTCAGTGGTATTCGGCTCACATGGAATATATGGCAACCCACCTGTGGTTAACGTCGGCAGAAAAGAACTAAAACAGTCTCAATGAATTCGGTACATCATCATTCTTATCTCACCCATTATGTGTATGTTGTCCCACATGTACTTAACCCATTTGACCACCTTTTCTTACTAATGCTATTACTTCCCCACTTGGAAAGCTAACAACTCCACTTAATGATCATATAATACGGAGCACTACATGATTTAGAACATCAAGTTTAAATATTTATATTTATATATTCTTCTCTCGACTAACAGAACATAGGAGGAAAAAATTAGATAATCAATAGACTTAATCTATAATCTTGTTCCTCATAAATGTATAAGGAGTATATATATCGTATCTTCTTCAAGGTGAGTTGTTGAACAAGAAAACAGAAGTACGAGCTGTAGCAGTCGTGGTGATTGGGTGATTTTATGCGACTGTTGAGGTGGGTTCTAGCAGAAATAGAAGAAATCGAGTACAAAAAGTGGGTCACGAAGGTGGTTGTCGATGGTGGTGCAAAGGTGGTGAGGGAAGCGATTTGATCTGAACTATAACAGGAATTTAACACGAGTATTATGGTTTTCGAAATGGTAATCAAACACACGAGCAGTGACTGAAGTGATTGCTTACTTGGTTTTGAGTTGATAATGGAATCTGGTTGATGATTAAACCAAATCACAATTAGTTGTAGACGTTGTTGATGATAACCAAAAATGGTAGCGGTTTTAGGGGGTGTTTTAATTGGTGGTTTGATGAATCTAAATGGTTATGAAAAAGGTGATGGTTATTATGGCTTGAAGTGGTGGCATCGTGGAGGTGGTGATTGGTTATAGCAGATGATGCAAGTTTGGTTCGAGCAACCTATGTAACAACAAACAGTCGAGTAGTAAACCATGTTGGGGTGTCTCATTTTGTTTAGTAATAAACGAGTAGTAAACCATGTAACTCTGGTGATGAGTGTGGTGTTCTCGTGGGTGAGGGTTGTAGTGATGCAGGGTGTTCTCGGTGGTAGAATCGAATGCATTATCAACCTAAAGAGATGATTGATTTATATGGTTGTGTGTCGACAAGAATCAATTTGAAACAGAAGGAAAATAAAATTTGAAAGTGAAATTCAACTGAATTTGGCTTTGTTCATTTGATTTAATCTTGGTTCGTACGAATCTAAAGACTGAAGACAAAACTTAACACAGTATGATTGAAACATTAAACATAATTTGATTCTTTAGGTAGAAAAATAATTATTAACCTATATTTTTATATGTATATACTGTATTTTGTACTTGTATATGTATATGTATCTGATAAAAAAATATACGTGTATTAAATGATAATATTATATTAATACTAATAATAAGTGTATAAATAATAATAATAATATTACAATTTATAATAAGGATAATAATATCAATAACTCTAATGATTAGTAATTAATAATTAAATAATTTAATAATAATACTAATAATATTAATAATAATTTATTAATAGGATTAACAAATAAATAATAATAATACAGATAGTAATAAGTATTAACGATAATGTTCATAGTAATATTAATTATATCATTGATAATGATGTTAATAAGTTACAAATATAAATATTAACAATAATAAATCACATGTAACAATTTTTAGTATTACAATTTTAATAATAATAATATTACTAATATTAATATTAATAATAATAATGAATATAATAATAATATAATATCTATAATTAAAATTGTAATTTCATTTAATACATTAATATTACAATTTATTAATTATGTAATATTTAATAATTATATCATAGGTTACATGATAACATTTATTGAATCTTTAATTACTATATAAATAATATTACTTATCTATAGAATTTGTTCATACATATCTATTTACATTTTTATTTACACGCAATTGTTCGTGAATCGTCGAGCACAGTCAAAGGGTAATCGATTACATGAATAAAATTCCAAAATTTTTGAGACTCAACATTTTCAGACTTTGCTTATCGTGTCAAATTCATATAAATTTTAAGTTTAAATTTGGTTAGAAATTCCCGGGTCGTCACAGTACCTACCCGTTAAAAAAATTTCGTCCCGAAATTTTATCGAGGTCGTCATGGCTAACAATAAGAATTATGATGAATATGAGTTGATACATAGGGTTTTATCATGATTGAGAAATATGGATACAATAATTCGATTACTCGAAGCGTATGGTTGAAGCTATCACAAAAGAGTGAAAATGAGTAAATGAAGATTTGACTTAACCGGTGACGTAGTCACGGTTGATTTTCGGAATTCAAGGGATTTAAAAGAAAATTTTCAAAATCTATAAGATTTGATTCTTCGGTGAATAAGGAAATTAGGATCTCTTTAATTAAATGCGATGATCTGCCTCGATCGATCGTTCCGGTATTTCCACTATAAATTAATTTCTTCCGTTCCATTACTTTTACCATTTCCTATACCCAATTCCCAAATTCAAAAGTTTATGAAAATTCTTAATCCAGTTCTGATCCTTGTTCTTATCCTTACTATCGCAACAATCATTCTCCTTTTCCAACTTCCACCCGAGGAATCTGCTTACTTCTACTTTGCTCTTGGGGTTATAGTGCTTTTAATTCTCCCGTGTTTTTATGTTGCGATAAATATTGATATACACGGTTTGTAATTTATGTGTTGTTATTGGGCTTTATATTTTCACTTATATTTTGGAGTCCTTTGCCTTTTTATTATCTTCTCGACCTCTATCAAAGCGAGTAATGGTCCAAAATTCGTAAGTATGGAGTTTCAAATGAACTTAATGTTCTAAACAAGAAAAAACGTAATTGCACGATTTGATTTGTTAAATTACTAGAATCACTGAGAATAGAACTATCAAGAATATACTTTCTTGATATGTTCAGAAGTTAAGCAGAATGAAAGAGTTATGTAACATGGCACATGACGACGTTATGATCTGTGAATCATCATGTTCCATTAGAAACTCAGCATGATTTACTGTAATATAATCACATTGGCCCGGCGTCATTATATTATACTAACCCATGCTTCAATTCCCAACACTTCTCCACAATTCATTCATAATTTATACTTAGATTTTACAGAAGTTTCCAATATAATGGAATACAGAAAACACGAAAACGTAGATAATTTCAGACAAGAATATTTATGAAAATATCCTCAGAAATATCGAAGATATTTATGATGATATTTTGGAATTTCTAAGTTCGAAGGTTGATGAAGAAAAATTTTCCGCAAGATTTTAACATGACTTCGGAGCAAGATTTTCTCTAAAGATTTCATCGGTTCCAGAATTACCTGGATTCTTTGAATATAGGGTTTGGTCCTTGTATTTGTTCTTGGTCTCTTTCATGATTAGCTCAATCCGTTTTTCAGTATCAAATTTTCTATCGAGCGTTCCCGACACTCCATTCTTTATCATCAAACTCTTGGCCATTTAGGCCATCTACAATTTTACTGTTTCCTCTGCATTTAATGCAGCCATATCTGAATCGTCGGTTATCAATCCGAGGTGGTTTCAAGGGAATTGTGTTTTTAGATGATTAAAGGCTGATGGTAATATGGTGGAATATAAAAGGTTCCCCGGTAACAATAAAAAAAACACGCATATATATCAAGGTTATAATAAGGTTGTTTCGAATGAAAAGTCGAAGTTGACTTGTTGGAGCTGTGACAAAATTGGCTAATTTGAAAAGGGATTGAAAGGTTATTTTTTTTTGGTAATAACAACTCCTAAAAGGTTAGCACAGATACGTTTTAAACATTTACTCAGGTTCTGAGTGTTTTCAGGTGCATAACTATATGCATCAATCTTTTCTTCCGTAGATGAAGTGTGGTTGGTCCATCCTCTCGATTGAAGTGTTTTTAAGAATTATGAAATGTTTGAATGCAGATTGGAATCGTCAAGGTACAAATGAGGTTTAAGATGGAATCAAGTGGCAGACTTGAAGAATTGTTTAGTTTCATATGTTATAATCAATATTTTAATTCATTTTAATTGTCCAATATTTTCTTCATTATGCCACTTGTTGGATTCTGATAAGTCAAAATCCAAATATGAAATCGAATAAAAAATGGTTATTCTGTGGTGAACGGATTCATATATCTGTGGTTGTTTATAGGATAGTAAATGACCGTTGAATCAGATTCGAAGAATGTACATTGTAACTTATTAATGTGAAATCTAAATATTCCTCGGGTATTACCTACCCGTTAAAATGTTTTCACCATTAACAGTTTGTACAAAAGAATTTTTAACTACAATCTTTAAGAAAACATATATACATATATATTTTCTTCAGATGTAATCATGGATTTAATGAGTTAATATGATATTAAACTCATATGATTTTCGGTTTGAGTTAGAATAAGTAATCTTTAAAACTTTTAGAAACCACATATTCTTCACAGAATATTTATTCTTCACAGAATATTTTTTCAATGAAGTTATGGATCAATACTTTATCGTTAACTATTAGGAACCACATATTCTTTGTAGAATATTTCTTCAATGAAGTTATGGATCAATACTTCATCGTTCATTATTGTTGGTACTCCTTGGTATATATGGTGCGTATGATGTTGATGTTCGAGGTACAGATTATAATGGTGAGGTATGGGATGCAGATATTGCTGTTGTTGGTGGTGATGGTACTGTTGATGTTGCTGAAGCTGGTAAGTTTTGCACCATATTCTCCAAATTGATTACTCAAGTGCAAAGTTCGTTGACTTCTTCTATTACATCGGGATGATTGGCGGTTGGAACCAGCGAATGAATAAGATTTTGAATTTGAGATAGTATATAACCGTGATGAGATATTCTGGAAATGAGAGAGAAAATGGTATTACGAACAGGTTCGCCGGTAAGTGCTTCAGGTTCTTCATCAAGAGGTGAATTCGGTTGGTGGAAAGGATCAACTTATTCTCGTCTTCATTGATTAAGTTAACTACGGACCCATCCCCAATACATACATAATTAATGATGGCTGATTGGTTGATCCATTCTGGTTACACTGCTTTCGGAGCTTGAGTGGAAATTCATATCGGAATCCAAGGAACTTGAACTGGTTGCAGAATTCATCTTGCACGGTTATATAAAGGAATTTTTGATATGAAATGATTTTCGGATATCGGATGATATTCTAATTACATCAACTATCTGTATATAGTATAGAAGATCCCGTAGATTACGGAGGGAATTGAGGAAACGTGTCAGACAAGGTTTAATGTGATGGAATATGAATTTGTCTGTACACCATCAATGCAATAATTGCAATAAGACGTGTCGAGACTGAAAATGATAGGTAGATATTTTTTGACAAAGAATGATAAGCAAAACTTTTAACATGCAGACCAGGTTCAAGTCAAGACATATTAATATATCCTAATAATTATTAGGTCGAAGTCCAGACTCATTAATGCATCCTAACAACTACTAGTTAGACACACTAATGCAAGACCTGGTTCACTAAGACCACTGCTCTGATACAACCTGTAGTGACCCGTCCTAATCCATCTGGACGAAGTCTTCAACAGTTGATCCCATTGCGAGGTTTTGACCTCTATATGCCATGAACGACTCCATATAATATGAGCAAATGCACAGCGGAAGATTTCTTTCATACCTGAGAATAAACATGCTTTAAAGTGTCAACCAAAAGGTTGGTGAGTTCATAAGTTTATCATAAAACAGTAAAATTCATCATTTTGATAGACCACAAGATTTAAATCCTGCATGGTACAAATGGGCCCGAATCCTATACCCACCTGTAATGTACATGCGATATATTTTAAATATAGTACACCTTTCTCGTGTACGAAATCATCTTTCATAAATCTTAGTAACCGTACACATATCTTGTGCACAAAAATAACATACACATAACCTGTGTATAAAATCATTCTCTCGATACATAACATTCACTTTTCATTGCTTTCATAGCTTGGCTTGGTAACCGACCTTAACATATAATGCGCATAATAATATCCCTAAAACAGAACATCTCGACTGTATAATAATCATATAAACTTCGAAGTACTAAACACCACGACCACTAGCCCTTCCGTCTAGTGAACATTCTAGGTGGGGGTGTTAAACCCGGTAGCTACCTTTAGGATTCGCGTCAATTAGGCGTGCACTAATTCTCAAAATTAGTGATGTTCCCTAATTCTTAGGTTACCAAGCAATAATAATCAGGGGAAAAATATTCATATCAATTGTGGAAATTATCAAGTCCACATAATTCAATGGTGGCAATTATCACGTCCGCATAATTCATTCGAGGAATGTTTTGCTTGTGTCTATCTCGTGAAACATTTATAAAAGCATTTCATGTATTCGCAGTTCAAAATGTATTTCAAAAGCATTTAATAAAGCAGTTGTAAAAACAGCGCATGTATTCCCTGTCCCAAAAATGTAAAGATTAAAAGGGAGCAAATGAACTCACCATACTGTATTTTGTAGTAAAAATACATATGACGACATTGAATAATTGTAGGGTTGGCCTTGGATTCTCGAACCTATATCATTTTATATATATATATATATATATATATATATATATATATATATATATATATATATATATATATATATATATATATATATATATATATATATATATATATTAACACACATAATTGTAGTCGAACAAATTTATATATTATATCTTATATATTTAGTTTGTATATCCATTTAAAATAATTAATATTTAGATAGTTTTATATATATATGTGATTAGTTTTATGTTGAAAGTCAATATTTTGTTATATGCAAATATTTATATAATTAGTGTTAATACGTTTATTCTATAATTTTATGTAATACTAATATATTATGTACCAAATATATTTTTATGTGTAGACTATTTCTTAGATAAATAATGTTAATAATAATAATAATAATAATAATAATAATAATAATAATAATAATAATAATAATAATAATAATAATAATGATAATGATAATCATAATTATAATAATAATAAGGTAATAATAATAATAAGTAAATAAATAAATAAATAACTACCTCACAGCAGTAGCTCTTAAAAATGCCCAAGTCCGGGTTTGAACTCGCGACGTCCCGCTAACCCGTAAACACCCTTTAACCAACGAACCAACAATTTGTTTTGTTATTAACTCGCATGATTATCTAGTTCATCTTCATCAAACACTTATCGTCTCATCATTCTTATCATGATCTAATATCATCATCATTCTAATATCATAATCAAATTATAATCATAATCATAATCGTAATTATATCATAATGATCATAATACCATCGGCATCAATATGTAACTCATCCATATCATGACCATAACGTCATCATCTCACGACCCTAATATTGTTTAATCATCATCATTAACTATATCCTAATTCGTTAATCATTTATCCTCATCAACATCATAAACCTAACCGTGATCATCCTCATCATTACCGTCCTAATCGATCATTATCTTATATCATTAAGCTTCTCATCATCTTTTGCCTTGTCACATAATCATCATCACCATTAAATCTTCACTCGTTCATCGTTATTTCATTACTAATTACCATCACTCTTGGTTTTATCATAAAAATCACGATTTTTAATAATCCTAATAAAAATTGAGTTCGGTCCAATTATTTGATTAGTCTCTCTACTTGGTTGACTCAATAGCTAAAATGGAATATGGCCCAACACTCATAAGCTTTTCGGCCCTATAAAGGATTCAGTGGTATTCGGCTCACATGGAATATATGGCAACCCACCTGTGGTTAACGTCGGCAGAAAAGAACTAAAACAGTCTCAATGAATTCGGTACATCATCATTCTTATCTCACCCATTATGTGTATGTTGTCCCACATGTACTTAACCCATTTGACCACCTTTTCTTACTAATGATATTACTTCCCCACTTGGAAAGCTAACAACTCCACTTAATGATCATATAATACAGAGCACTACATGATTTAGAACATCAAGTTTAAATATTTATATTTATATATTCTTCTCTCGACTAACAGAACATAGGAGGAAAAAATTAGATAATCAATAGACTTAATCTATAATCTTGTTCCTCATAAATGTATAAGGAGTATATATATCGTATCTTCTTCAAGGAGAGTTGTTGAACAAGAAAACAGAAGTACGAGCTGTAGCAGTCGTGGTGATTGGGTGATTTTATGCGACTGTTGAGGTGGGTTCTAGCAGAAATAGAAGAAATCGAGTACAAAAAATTGGGTCACGAAGGTGGTTGTCGAAGGTGGTGCAAAGGTGGTGAGGGAAGTGATTTGATCTGAACTATAACAGGAATTTAACACGAGTATTATGGTTTTCGAAATGGAAATCAAACACACGAGCAATGACTGAAGTGATTGCTTACTTGGTTTTGAGTTGATAATGGAATCTGGTTGATGATTAAACCAAATCACAATTAGTTATAGACGTTGTTGATGATAACCAAAAATGGTAGCGGTTTTAGGGGGTGTTTTAATTGGTGGTTTAATGAATCTAAATGGTTATGAAAAAGGTGATGGTTATTATGGCATAAAGTGGTGGCATCGTAGAGGTGGTGATTGGTTGTAGCAGATGATGCAAGTTTGGTTCGAGCAACCTATGTAACAACAAACAGTCGAGTAGTAAACCATGTTGGGGTGTCTCATTTTCTTTAGTAATAAACGAGTAGTAAACCATGTAACTCTGGTGATGAGTGTGGTGTTCTCGTGGGTGAGGGTTGTAGTGATGCAGGGTGTTCTCGGTGGTAGAATCAAATGCATTATCAACCAAAAGAGATGATTGATTTATATGGTTGTGTGTCGACAAGAATCAATTTTGAGCAATTCTTAGTCATATTCTAGGTTGGACCTAGAGACATAGAATTTGGAAAACTTAGCAAAGTTTCCCCACTCAAAAACTATACTTGCAAATCTGAATTAAGTAAGTAATTCAGCTTTGGGCAATTGAAAAATCCAAGATAATATAACAAAACAAATATCCTTATGTTTATAATTATCTTCGGATTCACATTTATGATCAACTTCAATATTAAATGGAAATAGTCCACATTATTGTCATCAATAATTTGGTTTTTACAATATATCAAACCCTCCTGAACTGAATGAACATGGATTTTGTCTTAACATAATTTCCACACAATGGAATGTTCGTTGTTAATAGATCTTTGCAGGTGATCATCATTAACAACTCTAAGTCTGGCATGCCGTAGACTTTAAGACCAAAGCATGAGAATAGAATATGCATCACTCTACTTCTCCATAGCTTTCACCCATAAGGATCTCATACCATGTTCCTTGTATCATGACAAAATCCACTTTTGACAAAGACACCATCATGAGTGTCTTATAAACAATGTCTCTTATCAATCATTCAGTATCACTTCATTCATATGAATAATGATATTCCAAATATGAAGTTCCTTTAATTCTCCGTTGGAGAATTTCTCTTGGACATCTTCAGAGTCCTTATCACATAATTCAATTTATCATCAAAAGATAACCGAATTAATTTCAACATCATAATCTTATGACGTTCACTCGTAGAGGGTACATATAATTATAATTATTTATTATAATATTAACCTCTTAATGCCAAGTCACTTATTATGTATTCCGACACTTAATCGGACACTCAAGGTAGAAGTTTCTACCGACAGATATATTAATCTCGTTAGGCTCTACATTATAGTCTCATATCTTAAATTCGCATAAGGAATTTTCTAAATAACATGCATCTCGGAATCACAAATTTGAATCACATATTACAAAATGTATTCTGTGACGACCCGGAAATTTCCGACCAAATTTAAACTTAATCCTTATATGTTTCTGACACGATGAGCAAAGTCTGTTAGGTTGAGTCTCAAAAATTTTAAACTGATTCATATATTCAATTGACCTTCGACCATTCCCGGTGATTCACGAACAACTAATTGTAAATAGATATGTGTGTATATATATATATATATATATATATATATATATATATATATATATATATATATATATATATATATATATATATATATATATATATATATATATAATAATTGAAAATATAATTTGAAATATTATATGTTGTTGATATTAATAATAATTAGGTAAAATAAAATAAAAACATGATATTATGATAATTATTATTTAAAACATATCTATATATATATAAATAAAGTATATTAAATATATATTTTGTGATTTCGAAGTTATTTAGTAAACAACGGTAACGCTCAATTGACATTCGATTGATAGTAAACGAGTTAAAAAGGAACTTATATAATTTTAAAATAAACGGTGATTCGAAAATGAGTTATATGAATCATAGGCCTATTAAAAATATATTTAGAAGCTAAATAATAAATTTTAACACTTTTCATATTTTACCTGAAATCGAGCGCGGAAAGTGATGCAATTTTTATTTAATAGTTAATGACCGAATTTTGTACTATAATGACTGGAATAAATAAAGAAATTTGATATAAAAATTTGGGATTTTTCTGAATAAGTTTATCCGCCACTAATTTTCAACAGAGCACGAAAATACTATTCAAATAAAAATCGTCGGTAATATAAGCCAAAAGAAATGGCTGCTTTACTATTCGTGTACTATTTTAACACGTTTACATTCTGTATATTTTGCCAACTTGCAAGAATGTCATATTCATATGTATTATATTTACTCAATTATATATCATCATTTTACTGGAGTGCAAGAACACCAACACCAATACAATATCAATCACCACCAATGGACACCATCATCATCACCGTCGCCCAACCGCCATCGTTTAGATTTTTTTTCTTTCTTTTCCATCACGAGTTTCTTCATCGGACCACCATCACAATACCATCTCCATCATTCCACCACCAGCCACGTACGGTCACCACCACTCGACCACCATCGTTGCCATCTTCAAACACCCACATCATCACAACCTTAAATAGTGAACCACCTTGAACCACCAATGTCTCTCTCCTATCCTCCTTCGTAAACCATCATACCGGAACCACCTGCCTTAACCCACTACTTAAAACATGATGAGCACCATCATCAAACCATCTCGAAACTACTTTATCTTTTCTGTTTTAAACGAACCCAGAAACCAAAATACCATCACTACTTGTTTGCTGTTCAACGAGTACCGTACTACTACCACTTGCTACTACCCTTTTTGCACCTGCAACCACCACTTAACCGCGTGCTACTATAATTCTTTTCATTCTCCTTCGTGTTATACATATACTACTAATGTGTTAAGATGAAACCCACTAGACACCATAGAAATCAGCTGTTATTCGCTGTTCTACTTTTGATTCTGTTACCACCAATAAACCACCAAAAACAATCCAAACACCCATTAATCACCTACACGATATCTCTATTTAAACTACCCTGTAAACCCACCTCAAATATACTTACGCTCTTGCAGCTATTAAACGGTTCCTATTTGGTGTCTGATGTCAACCAGGACCACCTAAAAAATACCACCACAACCATCAAACATACTTATCAAACCTCCACTTGCTTTCTTCTTTTTCTTTTATTTCTTTTCTCTCTGTTGGATCCGTGAACCCATATTACAACCACTACAATCCATTATTAAACTGTTGCTATTCAAGTGTTGATACTTCACTTGTTTCTGTTTCTGGATTGCTTCATCACAATCGATCAAACCATTATCATACTACTGCGTTATTTTTCTATTTACGTACAGTAAAAGGGTGATACAAAAAATGATGATGCGATGGTGACGGATGAGAGGTGGTATTATATATAAGATGAAGATGATGAGTTGTAAAGATGAAAATGATTTGTTATTGTACCAGACGAACCCCACCTTCCACTAAACCCTATTTTTTTTCCTTCGATGTGCTTTTGCTGTATTACTCGTCCCTTTTACTGCGTATGATTATGGAGTTGGACAAGGCTCAAAACAATCGGGTTTATATAATAAAACGTGGGCCTGTTGGGCCAGATAAACATTGGGCCGAGATCTTTATTTTATGTTGGGCTGAATAACGGATTAAAAGAATTTGAGTATTACTTGAATCAGAAAAGAAATAGACAGAACATTGGTTAGGCATGTGGTCAGTGAACGAGATGTCTTGGGTTCGAGCCCGGGCGATGGCGTCTATTTTTTTTTTTTTTAAAGCTATTTCTTAAGGTAGCAATTTTACTCTATTTATTATTATTATTATTATTATTATTATTATTATTATTATTATTATTATTATTATTATTATTATTATTATTATTATTATTATTATTATTATTATTATTAATATTATTATTATTATTATTGTTATTAGTATTATAACTACTATTATTATTATTATTATTATTATTATTATTATTATTATTATTATTATTATTATTATTATTATTATTATTATTATTATTATTATTATTATTATTATTATTATTACTAATACAAGTATTAAGTATCATTTATTATTATAATTATTATTATGATTATGATTACAATTATTATTATTATTATTATTATTATTATTATTATTATTATTATTATAATTATTAAGTATTAAGTATTGTTATCTTTATTATCATTATTAGTATTATTTTTAAAATTATCATCTAGATTATTAGTAGTATCATTATTATTATTATTATCATAAAAAGAAACAAATTGTATTTTATTATTATTGATATTATTTTTACCAAATAAATAACTATATAAAAAAATATATTCAATACATATCACATAACAACATTAATATTTTCATAATAGCTACTAACTATTTATCTAAAGTATATAAAATAAATATAGTTAATTTAATCATTAATGAAACCTACAAATTACTAAAATAACAATTAATAATAATACATTACTTGTTCGATTACGATTATATGTTTTAATATATATAATTGATATATGTTCATGAATCCGAGGCTAACCCTGCAAATTGATCAGTTCTGTCGTATGAATATTTTTACTACAAAATATCATATTGTGAATTTCATTTGCTCCCCTTTTTAAATGCTTTTGCAATATATATTTTTGGGACTGAGAATACATGCGCTGTTTTTATAAATATTTGACGAAATAGACACAAGCACTAAAAACTACATTCTATGGTTGGATTATCGAAATCGAATATCACCCCTTTAGCTTGGTAACCTAAGAATTAGGGAACAGTACCCCTAATTGAAGCGAATCCTAAAGATAGATCTATGAGCCTAACAAACCCCATCCGAGGTACGGGTGCTTTAGTACTTCGACTTATTATTATATAGACTAGAGGATTCTGTTTTAGGGATATTCTATATGCATCTTGTTAGTGTCGGTTACAAGGTGTTCACCATATGAGTGATTTTACCTTTATGCAGACGAGAGGATTCTGCTATGGGAATTATATTTATAAAATGAAAATCTTGTGGTCTATCAAAATGATGAATTTTATTGTTTATGATAAACCTATGAACTCACTAACATTTTGGTTGACACTTTAAAGCATGTGTATTCTCAGGTATTAAAGAAATCTTTCGCTGTACATTTGCTCATTTTAAAGATATTACTTGGAGTCATTCATGGCATATTTCAAAAGACATTGCATTCGAGTCGTTGAGTTCATCAAGAATATTATTAAGTCATTTATAGTTGGATATATTATGAAATGGTATGCATGCCATCAACTTTCGATGTGATGGAAGTTTATCTTTTAAAAACGAATGCAATGTTTCTAAAATGTATCATATAGAGGTCAAATACCTCGCAATGAAATCAATTGATATGAAATGTTTATAATCGATATGAACGGGTCCTTTCACTTGGTATCAGAGCGGTGGTCTTAGCGAACCAGGTCTTGCATTAGTGTGTCTAACTGATAGTTGCTTAGATGCATTAGTGAGTCTGGACTTCGACCGTGTCTGCATGTTAAAAGTTTTGCTTATCATTTCTTGTCAAAAATTACCTACTTATCATCCTTAGGAAATTACATGTTTATCATTCTTAGTCTAGACACATCTTACTGCAGTGATTGCATTAATAGTGTATAGACAAAATTCATATCTTAGCATATCTGTTACTATAAACTTTGCCTGACATATTCCGTAAATTCCTCCGTAATCTACGAAATATTTTGTTCTATATATATAGATATTCTATGAAATTAGAATACTATCCGATATTCGAAAATCATTCCATATCAAAAAATTCTTTATTCAATTATACGAAGTGGAACTCGCCACTAGTTCAAGTCCCTCGAATTCCGATATGGAGTTTCACTCGAGCTCTGAAAGCAGTGTGACCAGAATGGATCAACCGATTAGCCATCATCTATTCTGGATGAATTGGGGATGGGTTCGTAGCCTACTTAATCATTGGAAACAAGAAGAAGGCGATCCCTTCCATCCACCACATTCTCCTCTTGGAGAAGAAACTGAAGCACTTACCGACAAACCTGTTCGTAATACCATTTTCTCTCTCACTTACAGAGTATCTCATCACGATTATACACTATCTCAAATTCTAAATCTTATTCATCCACTCGTCTGAACAGACAATTATCCTGGTGTAATAGCTAAAGTCAACGAGCTTCACGCTCGAGTAATCAATTTGGAAAATATGGTGCAAAACCTACCAGCTTCAGCAACAGCACCGGCAACACCAGTACCACCAACAACAATATCCGCAGCACAAGGCTCAACACTATACGCCTCAAACTCACAGTCTGTACCTCCCATAATCATCATACTACATGATGTCCTACATCGATTATCTTCATTCTACATGACGTTCTACATCATTTATCTTCGTTCGACATGACGATTATGTAATCTCTAATGTTTTAGAGATTATGTATTCTAGTTCTAACGATAAATCAAATGAGATTAATATCATATTAACTCATTAAATCCATGATTACATCTGAAGAAAATATATATGTACATATGTTTTCATAAATATTGTAATTAAAAATTCTTTCGTACAAACTGTTAATGGTGAAAATATTTTAACGGGTAGGTAAAACCCGAGGAATATTTAGATTTCACATTAATAAGTTACACTGTACATTCTTCAATTCAGATTCAGCAGTCATTAATAATACTGCTCAAATCCACACATATACGTATCCGTTCACCAAAGAACAACTATTTTCATTCAAATTCAAATTTCATAATTGGATTTTGACTTATCAGAAACCAACAAGTGGCATAATGAAGAAAACATTGGACAAAAAAAATTGTTAGAAACAAACAAATTAACTATGAGAAATTTTGTTAAGAATCCACGCTAACAAAATCCTAGCTAACTGTTCCTAGCTAACTGTTAATTCCTTATTACAATTTATTTATCGCAATTTATTTATCGCAATTTATTTATCGCAATTTTAATTCTCGCAATTTTATTTATCGTCATTTAATTTCTGTTATTTATTTTGCGTACATTAAATATCGATGTCATCTATATATATTATTTGGAATAACCGTAAGTCACTCTATATCGCGGTAATGCTCGAGTTAGCATATAAAGGGTCGAGGTTGATTCTAAATAATATATATACTTTGAGTTGTGATCAAGTCTGAGACATGTATACAATGGGTCACGACCGTATTAATTAATTCGAATATCATATATTAAACTATATATGAATTATTGAATTACTAACTGTGGACTACTAACATTAGACAATTAAAATGAATTAAAATATTAATTATAACATATGAAACTAAATATTTCTTCAAGTTTGCCACTTGATTTCATTTTAAACCTCATTTGTATCTTGACGATTCCAATCTGCGTACAAACCTTTCATGATTCTTGAAAACACCTCAATCGAGAGGATGAACCAACCGCACTTCATCTACGGAAAAAAAGATTGATGCATATAGTTATGCACCTGAAAAATACTCGTAACCTGAGTAAACGTTTAACACGTATCTGTGCTAGTTTTTTTTGGCATTGTTATTACCGAAAATAACATTGCAATTCTTTTTCAAATTAGCCAATTTTGTCACAGCTCCAGTAAATCAGCTTCAATTTTTTCATTTGAATAAACCTTATTATAAAGATTACCCCTTCATCATCGTTACTGGAGAACCGTTTATATTCCACCACATTAGTAGTAAACTTACCAACAACTTCATTACTCATTAGTTAAGTCACTCCGAAGAACCATTATATTCGTTCATTAAAATTCTATCATATACTCATCCCCATCTTATAACGAGAAGTGTCATACCAACTACCGAGAATCAGCAATCAGTATTTTGAATCTCGCAGAGTTACTACATCAACAGTTATATGTGTACATATAACATCTATCTCTTAAAATTTTGATCTTCCATTATAAAATTCTGAAAAGCGCCCAGACTACGAATCAATACTCAGAATGTTGGAAAAGCTGAATGAAGCAACAGAAATTATAGACAACCGTAACTGTCAAAAGTTGATGATAAAGAATAGTATGTTGGCAAAGATCAGAAAAGTTGAAACTGAAAAACGGATTGAGCAAACCATGAAGGAGGCTGTGGATAAATCACAAGGACTAAATGTAGAGACCCATCCTAATCCATCCGGACGAAGTCCATATCGATTATAAACGGTTCACAACAGTTGATTACAACGCGAGGTACTTGACCTCTATATGATACATTTTACAAACATTGCATTCGTTTTTGAAAAGACAGTATTTCATTACATCAAAAATTGACAGCATGCATACCATTTCATAATATATCCAACTATAAATGACTTAATAATATTCTTGTTGAACTTAACGACTCGAATGCAACATCTTTTGAAATATGCCATGAATGACTCCAAGTAATATCTTTAAAATGAGAAAATGCACAGCGGAAGATTTCTTTCATACTTGAGAATAAACATGCATTCAAGTGTCAACCAAAAGGTTGGTGAGTTCATAAGTTTATCATAAAACAATAAAATTCATCATTTTGATAGACCACAAGATTTAAATGCTGCATGGTACAAATGGGCCCGAATCCTATACCCACCTGTAATGTACATGCGATATCTTTTAAATACAGTACACCTTTCTCGTGTACGAAACCATTTTTCATAAATCTTAGTAACCGTACACATATCTCGTGTACAAAATATCATACACATAACCTGTGTATAAAATCATTCTCTCAATACATAACATTTACATCAGTTGGTGGCAATTATCATATCCACATAATTCAATGGTGGCAATTATCATATCTACATAATTCAACGGTGGCAATTATCATGTTCACATAATTCAATGGTGGCAATTATCATGTCCACATAATTCAATAATAATCCGCAGAACTTCTGTCTGCATGATAATTCATACGAGGAATGTTTTGCTTGTGTCTATCTCGTCAAACATTTATAAAAACATTTCATGTATTCGCAGTTTAAAATATATTTCAAAAGCATTTAATAAAGCAGTTGTAAAAACAGCACATGTATTCTCAGTCCCAAAAATGTAAAGAGTAAAAGGGAGCAAATGAAACTCACCTATAATATTTTGTAGTAACAATATTCATACGACGATATTGAACAATGCAGGGTTGGCCTCGGATTCACGAACCTATATCAAGTATATATATATTAACATATAATAACAACTAGTAAGTTTATATCTTAATAATTTATATATCGTATTATTAAATAAGTTATATTTATCCTATATACTTTAAGTAATTAATATTTATTTCTATAATACATTTATTAATATTAATATAGTAAATACTTATTAGAGTAGTTTAATAATATAATATTTCTCATTTATAAAAATAGAAATTTATTTCAAGGTTTATATGTGATGAGAATATATATATTAATATATTTTATATATATAGATTACTTAATGTCATTTTAATAATAAAAATCTAATAATATGCAATATTAATATATCTATAATGTACTTTTGTAAAATAATATTTATTTGTAATAATAACAATAATAGTGATAATAAAAATGATACTTTTGAAAACGATAATTTTAATAGGAATGATAATAATAATATTAATAAACTTAATAATAATATCAATAATAACGATAATGAAAACAATACTTTTACTAATAATACATAATACCTAATAATAATAATAATAATAATAATAATAATAATAATAATAATAATAATAATAATAATAATAATAATAATAATAATAATAATAATAATAATAATAATAATAATAAAAATGATAACTACCTCAAATACGCTTAAAAAAATAAACTGCCCGCGACGGGACTCGAACCCGCGACCTCTCCTTTGAGAGGAAACACTCTTAACCACCCTTCTGTTTCATGCTTTTCTTAAATAGCCCGTCACCCACTTATATTTATCATGTTATCAGCTGGCCCAACAATTTAAATCAAGCCCATCCATCTATCTGCATGTTCTCGACCCAAGCATCAATTCACGGCCCAACAGAAGCTAATAGCCCAACAAGAAAGTTTATATTCAATCTGTAATAGCGAGAAAGGAAAAGAAAGCATAAAAGCGTACCCATCATTCTTTATCTTGTCTTTAGCAAGTGGAGTTACTTCAATGAGTGGATGTCGGCTACTAGGAACATGCTAAGTTGAATCCCACTACCTTTAAATAAAATACGCTAGATTGGTTGGTACTCTCAATGGCACTAGTTGTTCGGAAAAAAAAAAATTAAACCTGAGTTTTATAATGATTAGGTGATGAATCTCAATATCATTTGTCGGCCATTATTTGCAACTAGTCCTACGAGGACCATTTGATATTATATATAATACACCATACCTCTCACCACTTGACAAACTCTTAAAACTATCGACCCATTCCTTCTAGTCATCACTTGTCAATTAACCTTAAAAAAAAGAAACAAAAGAGTATTGCATACTGTATCATCATCATGGGAGTAGATATCGGAGCTGGGATAGCAGTTCTTTTCGAAGTAATTTGGAACATAACTGCAACAGTATGCAGTAGCGTAGCAGTAGTATGAAGTTTCTAATTTGACGTGGTTAAATGGTAGTTTTTGGGTTGTCGAGAAAGAAGAAGTAAGAAGGCAATTGGCGGTTCATGATCAATATTAGGAAAGAGAGAGAATACAAAGGTGGTTAAGTGTGGTGTTGGTTCAAGCTTAAATAGAAACATGATGTTGTTGTTTGGGTTAGTCCTCATTGTTGGTTAATGTTTGGAGAAACGATGATCAATGTAGTGATTATCTTGGTGGTGGTTTATGTTCACGAGGAAGAAGTGGTGCAAGGTGGTGATTGTTAGGGTTCTTCAGTTATAAGGATTAATAGAAGGAGAGAGAAATAGATGGTTCGATTGTGATCATTTCATTAGTCTTTAATGGTGATGGGTTTGGTTCTTGGGTTAACCGGTGGTGGTAATTTGTTTCCAAGAGAGATAGAAGAAGAAGAGAGATAGAAGATAATGGTCGATTGTTGATTAAAGATGGAAATTGGTTTCGACAAGCACGGTGATGGTATTATCGGTTGTAAAGAAAGCACATAAATAATAATGGAATAGGGGTTTGTTGGTGCATTTTCTTCAAGAATGGGTTTGGTTTTTCTAAGACTAACAGGGATTATGTAATGTACATTTAATTATTTGACGTTGTAACATTATTTGATCAATGAAGTCGACCTGTAACAGAAATTTGACAAAAAGGACAGAAGTAGCAATCAGATGAATACAGTATTAAAACAGAATATTACGTGATTTGTATGACTAATTCACAGTTTGTTTTATTGTGAAATTAGAATCGTTAGTACAGAAAAGAAGAGAAAAGAGTTAAAGTTGAAAGGGATTTGGAACCGCTTCATGAATATATCTGTATATCTCAATATCTATATCAGACTTTATGTATCTATATATATTTATATATCTATATCTGTTTATATTTAAATCTGTATATATTAATTCATATGTATATCAGTAATTTTATATGTATATCTATTTTGGTATACGCATTTACATATATAAATCTATTATTTTGTATATGTATATGTATTTATATATATCTGTGTTTATATAACTTTTTATATATGTATATATATCAATTTCTTAAATTTTGGTATTTAGTAAGTATAAATATATTAAGGTAATTAATAACACTAATAATAATATCATTAATAATATTATTAATAAAAAGCCTAATAATACTAGATGACAAATAATAATATTTTTGTTAGCAATTTTAATAAATTTAATTACTAATTTACTAATAATGATAATAATAATAGAAATGATAATAATAATCTTATTAGTTTTATTAATGATAATAGTAATATTGATAACAATATGATAACTTATACATATCAAATTTGTGTGTGTGTGTATATATATATATATATATATATATATATATATATATATATATATATATATATATATATATATATATATATATATATATATATATATTTCTAATAGTAACTTAAGTTATCCTTCATTATAGTTAAGCACATAATAGTTTAGTCTATAATATATATTTATTTATATTTTCATTTACAATTAATGGTTCGTGAATCATCGGGATTAGTCAAAGGATAATCGATCACATGAATATAGTTCCATATATTTGAGATTCAACTTAACAAACTTTGCTTATCCTGTCGAAATCATAGAAAGATTAAGTTTAAATTTGGTTGGAAATTCCCGGGTCGTCACAGTACCTACCCGTTAAAGAAATTTCGTCCCGAAATTTGATTGAGGTCGTCATGGCTAACAAAAAAAATGTTTTCATAACAATATGAGTTGATAATTAGAGTTTTGTCATCATTGAATAATATAGATAAAACGATTCGATTATGTGAAGCGTACGAGTGAAGTTATTACAAAAGAGTGAAATGAGTAAATAGAAGTTTGTCTTAACCAGTGACGTAGTCACTGTTGATTTTAGAGAATAAGGTGCGTCTTAACTTTTGACGTTATCTTGGTTGAATTCCGGAATTCAAGGGATTTAATGAAAATCTTCAAAATCTAAAAGATTTGATTCTTTGGCGAATAAGAAAATTAAGATTCTCTAATTAAATGCGGAGATCTGCCTTGATTTTTCTATCAGATATTTCACTATAAATTAACTTCTTCCATTCCGTTACTTTTACCATTCCTATACCCAATTCCCAATTTCAAAAGTTTCTGAAAATACTAAATCCAGTTCTGATCCTTGTCCTTATCCTTACTATCACAACCATCATTCTCCTTTTCCAACTTCCACCAGAGGAATCTAATTACTTCTACTTTGCCCTTGGGGTTATAGTGCTTTTAATCCTCTCGTGTCTTTATGTTGCTATAAACATTGATATACACGGTTTGTAATTTATGTATTGTTATCGGGCTTTATATCTTCCCTTATACTTCGAAGTCCTTGCTTCTGTTTTCTATAATCATTGTCATTCCCAGTTAATACTCTCTCTTATTTGCTGCAATTTATACCCCCTTTCTATTTCGGAGCTTCAAGCTTTTGTTTTCTTTTCGCAAATAATGGTCCAGAATTCGTAGGTATGGAGTTTCGAATGATTATAATGTTCTAAGCAGAAAGGAATGTATTAGCACGATTTGATTTGTCAAATTACCAAAATCCCTGAGGATGGAACTATCAAGAATATATTTTCTTGATATGTTCAGAGGTTAAGTAGAATGAAAGAGTTATGTAACATGGCACATGATGACGTCAGGGTCTGTGAATCATCACGTTCCATTAGAAACTCAGCATGACTTACTGTAATATAATCACATTGATCAAGTGTCATTATATTATACTAACTCATGCACCAGTTACCAACATTACTTCAATAACATTCATATTTTAAGCTCGAAAATTTACAGAATATAGAAACTAACAGTTTCTACATGATGTAACACTGATAGCACTAAGAGATTAATGATTTCAGATAAGAATAGTTATGAAAATATCTTCAGAAATATGGATGATATTTATAATGAAAGATACGATGATATCTTGGAATTTCTAATATCGAAGGATGGTGAAGAAAATTTGTCCGCAAGAGTTTGGAGTCAGAAGCAAGGTATTCGCTAAAGATTTCATCGGAAACAGAATCATCAGGATTCTTAATGTACAAGTTTAGTCCTTGTGATTTGTTCAGAGACTTCTTCGTAGTTTGCTCAATCAGTTTTTCAGTTTCAAACTTTTTCTGAGCTTTGCCAACATACAATTCTTTATCTTTATACCTTTGACGGTTAAGGTCGTGTACAGTTTTTGCTGCTGTATTCAACTTTTTCAACATTTCTAGTATTGATTCGTAGACTGGGTGCTTATCAGAACTTCAGAATGGAAGATCGTAATTCTCAGAGATAAATGTTATATGTATACATATAACTGTTAATGTATACATGCTGCGAGGTTTCAAAATACTGATTGCTGATTCTCGGTATTTGGTACGGAAATTCTCGTTATCAGATGCAGATGAGTAGATGATAGGAATTCAATGAATATAAAAACTTTTCATAAGGTCAAAGATCAATGAAGTTGCTGGTAAGTTTACTGCTAATGTAGTGAGATATAAACGGTTTTCCGGTATTGATGACGATAGGTAAACTTATATATCAGGGTTATAATAAGCTAATCCGAGTGAAAAGTCGAAGTTGATTTGCTGGAGCTATGACAAAATTGGCTAATTTGGAAAGGGATTGCAAAGTTATTTTGGGTAATAATAACACTAAAGGGATTAACACAGCTATGTGTTTAACGTTTACTCAGTTTACGAGAGTTTTCGGGTGCATAACTAAATGCATAAATCTTTCCCTCCGTAGATGAAGTGCGGTTGGTTCATTCTCTTGATTGAGGTGTTTTCAGAATTATGAAAGGTTTGAATGCAGATTGTAATCGTTAAAATACCAATGAGGTTTAAGATGAAATCAAGTGGCAAACTTGAAGAATATTTAGTTTCATATGTTATAATCAATATTTTAATTCATTTTAATTGTCCAATGTTATTAGTCCACAGTCGATAGTCCATAGTAACAGTCCAATAATTCATATATAGTTTAATATATAATATTCGAATTAATTAATACGTGTCGTGACCCGTATACGTCTCAGACTCGATCACAACTCAAACTATATATATTATTGTAGAATCAACCTCAACCCTATATAAAGAACTCTATCATTACTGCATATAGAGTGTCTATGGTTATTCCAAATAATATATATAGATGCGTCAATATGATATGTCAAAACCTTGTATACGTGTCCCGATATTTAAAGTGCGTAAAAATAAATAACAGAAATTAAATGATGATAAATAAAATTGCGAGAACGTAACTTGCGATAATTAAATTGCGATAAATAAAATGTAATCAGTTAGCTAGGAACAATTAGCTAGGAACAGTTAGCGTGGATTCTTAACAAAATTTCTCATAGTTAATTTGTTTGTTTCTAACAAATTTTATTTTGCCAAATGTTTTCTTCATTATGCCACTTGTTGGATTCTGATAAATCAAAATTCCAATATGAAATTGGATGAATATGGTTATTCTGTGGTGAACGGATTTGTATATCGATGGATGTAAATAGGATAGTAAATGACTGTTGGATCAGATTTGAAAGAATGTACAGTGTAATTTATTAATGTGAAATTTAAATATTCCTCGGGTATTACCTACCCGTTAAAATATTTTCACCATTTACAGTTTGTACGCATGAATTTTTAATTACAATCTTTATGAAAACATATATACTTGTATATATATTTTTCTCAGATGTAATCATGGATTTAATGAGTCAATATGATATTAGACTCATTTTATTTACCGTTAGAATAGGAATATATAATCTCTAAAACATTAGAGATTATATAATCGCCATGTCGAACGAAGATAAATGATGTAGAACGTCATGTAGAACGATGATTATACTCGAGGTACAGAATGAGATGTCGAAGCTGGTGATGCGGATGTTGTTGTTGGTGGTACTAGTGTTGTTGGTGCTGTTACTGATGGTACTGTTGGTGCTGGTGATGTTGTTGAAGCTGGTAATTTTTGCACCATATTCTCCAAATTGATTACTCGGCGCGAATCTCATTGACTTTTTCCATTACTCCAGGATGATTGTCGGTCGGAACGAGCGGATGAATAAGGTTTAGAATTTTTGATAGAATATAATCGTGGTGAGATACTCTGGAAATGAGTGTGGAAATGGTGTTTCGAATAGGTTCGCCGGTAAGTGCTTCAGGTTCTTTGCCAAGAGTGCAGGTTGGTGGGTGGAAAGGATCGCCTTTTTATCGTCTTCAGTGATTAAGTAGACTACGAACCCATCACATAAATTGTGGATGGATGATTGTTTGATTCATTCTGGTGACGCTGCTTCTGGAGCTTAGGTGAACATCCATGTCGGAATAGCTGTCGGAATAACTATCGGAATAGTTATCGGAATCTGAGGGACTCGAACTGGTTGAGGGATTCATCTCGTACGATCAGATGAAGGATTTTCGATAAGAAATAGATTATAGGATGTAGATTAGTACCCTGCAATACATAATTTACATATGCATATATAATACTAAAATCCCATAAGTTACGGAGGAATCTACGAAAGTTGTCAGGCAAAGTCTACAGTAACAGATATGCTAAGATATGAATTAGCAGATACGCTAAGATACAAATTTTTGTCTATACACTATTCATGCAATCATTGCAGTAAGATGTGTCTAGACTAAGAATGATAAGCAGGTAATTTCCTAAGGATGATAAGCAGATGATTTCCGACTAGAAATGATAAGCAAAACTTTTGACATGCAGACACGGTCGAAGTCCAGACTCACTAATGCATCTAATCAACTATCAGTTAGACACACTAATGCATAACCTGGTTCGCTAAGACCACCGCTCTGATACCAACTGTAGAGACCCGTCCTAATCCATCCGGACGAAGTCCATATCGATTATAAATGATTCACAACAGTTGATTACATCGCGAGGTACTTGACCTCTATATGATACATTTTACAAACATTGCATTCGTTTTTGAAAAGACAATATTTCATTACATCAAAAATTGACAGCATGCATACCATTTCATAATATATCCAACTATAAATGACTTAATAATATTCTTGTTGAACTCAACGACTCGAATGCAACATCTTTTGAAATATGCCATGAATGACTCCAAGTAATATCTTTAAAATGAGCAAATGCACAGCGGAAGATTTCTTTCATACCTGAGAATAAACATGCATTCAAGTGTCAACCAAAGGTTGGTGAGTTCATAAGTTTATCATAAAACAATAAAATTCATCATTTTGATAGACCACAAGATTTAAATGCTGCATGGTACAAATGGGCCCGAATCCTATACCCACCTATAATGTACATGCGATATCTTTTAAATACAGTACATCTTTCTCGTGTACGAAACCATTTTTCATAAATCTTAGTAACCGTACACATATCTCGTGTACAAAATATCATACACATAACCTGTGTATAAAATCTTCTCTCAATACATAACATTCACATCAATTGGTGGCAATTATCATATCCACATAATTCAATGGTGGCAATTATCATATCCACATAATTCAACGGTGGCAATTATCATGTCCACATAATTTAATGGTGGCAATTATCATGTCCACATAATTCAATAATAATCCGCAGAACTTCTGTTTGCATAATAATTCATACGAGGAATGTTTTGCTTGTGTCTATCTCGTCAAACATTTATAAAAACATTTCATGTATTCACAGTTCAAAATATATTTCAAAAGCATTTAATAAAGCAGTTGTAAAAACAGCGCATGTATTCTCAGTCTCAAAAATGTAAAGAGTAAAAGGGAGAAAATGAAACTCACCTATAATATTTTGTAGTAAAAATATTCATACGACGATATTGAACAATGCAGGGTTGGCCTCGGATTCACGAACCTATATCAAGTATATATATATATATATTAACATATAATAACAACTAGTAAGTTTATATCTTAATAATTTATATATCGTATTATTAAATAAGTTATATTTATCCTATATACTTTAAGTAGTTAATATTTATTTCTATAATACATTCATTAATATTAATATAGTAAATACTTATTAGAGTAGTTTAATAATATAATATTTATCATTTATAAAAATAAAAATTTATTTCAAGGTTTATATGTGATGAGAATATATATATTAATATATTTTATATATATAGATTACTTAATGTCATTTTAATAATAAAAATATAATAATATGCAATATTAATATATCTATAATGTACTTTTATAAAATAATATTTATTTGTAATAATAACAATAATAGTGATAATAAAAATGATACTTTTGAAAACGATAATTTTAATAGGAATGATAATAATAATATTAATAAACTTAATAATAATATCAATAATAACGATAATGAAAACAATACTTTTACTAATAATACATAATACCTAATAATAATAATAATAATAATAATAATAATAATAATAATAATAATAATAATAATAATAATAATAATAATAATAATAATAATAATAATAATAATAATAATAATAATAAAAATGATAACTACCTCAAATAGGCTTAAAAAAATAAACTACCCGCGACGGGACTCGAACCCGCGACCTCTCCTTTGAGAGGAAACACTCTTAACCACCCTTCTGTTTCATGCTTTACTTAAATAGCCCGTCACCCACTTATATTTATCATGTTATCAGCTGGCCTAACAATTTAAATCAAGCCCATCTATCTATCTGCATGTTCTCGGCCCAAGCATCAATTCACGGCCCAACAGAAGCTAATAGCCCAACAAGAAAGTTTATATTCGATCTGTAATAGCGAGAAAGGAAAAGAAAACATAAAAGCGTACTCATCATTCTTTATCTTGTCTTTAGCAAGTGGAGTTACTTCAATGAGTGGATGTCGGCTACTAGGAACATGCTAAGTTGAATCCTACTACCTTTAAATAAAATACGCTAGATTGGTTGGTACTCTCAATGGCACTAGTTGTTCGGCAAAAACAAAAAAAAACCCGAGTTTTATAATGATTAGGTGATGAATCTCAATATCATTTGTCGGCCATTATTTGCAACTAGTCCCACGAGGACCATTTGGTATTATATATAATACACCATACCTCCCACCACTTGACAAACTCTTAAACCTATCGACCCATTCCTTCTAGTCATCACTTGTCAATTAACCTTAAAAAAAACAAAAAAGTATTGCATACTGTATCATCATCATGGGAGTAGATATCGGAGTCGGGACAACAGTTCTTTTCGAAGTAATTTGGAACATAACAGCAACAGTATGCAGTAGCGTAGCAGTAGTAGGAAGTTTCTAATTTGACGTGGTTAAATGGTAGTTTTTGGGTTGTTGAGAAAGAAGAAGTAAGAAGGCAATTGGCGGTTCATGATCAATATTAGGAAAGAGAGAGAATACAAAGGTGGTTAAGTGTGGTGTTGGTTCAAGCTTAAATAGAAACATGATGTTGTTGTTTGGGTTGGTTCTCATTGTTGGTTAATGTTTGGAGAAACGATGATCAACGTAGTGATTGTCTTGGTGGTGGTTTATGTTCACGAGGAAGAAGTGGTGCAAGGTGGTTATTGTTAGGGTTCTTCGGTTATAAGGATTAATAGAAGGAGAGAGAAATAGATGGTTCGATTGTGATCATTTCATTAGTCTTTAATGGTGATGGGTTTGGTTCTTGGGTTAACCGGTGGTGGTAGTTTGTTTCCAAGAGAGATAGAAGAAGATGAGAGATAGAAGATAATGGTCGATTGTTGATTAAAGATGGAAATTGGTTTCGACAAGCACGGTGATGGTATTATCGGTTGTAAAGAAAGCACAGAAATAATAATGGAATAGGGGTTCATTGGTGCAGTTTCTTCAAGAATGGGTTTGGTTTTTCTAAGACTAACAGGGATTATGTAATGTACATTTAATTATTTGATGTTGTAACATTATTTGATCAATGAAGTCGACCTGTAACAGAAATTTGACAAAAAGGACAGAAGTAGCAATCAGATGAATAAAGTATTAAAACAGAATATTGCGTGATTTGTATGACTAATTCACAGTTTGTTTTATTGTGAAATTAGAATCGTTCGTACAGAAAAGAAGAGAAAAGAGTTAAAGTTGAAAGGGATTTGGAACTGCTTCATGAATGTATCTGTATATCTCAATATCTATATCAGACTTTATGTATCTATATATATTTATATATCTGTATCTGTTTATATTTAAATCTGTATATATTAATTCATATGTATATCAGTAATTTTATATGTATATCTATTTTTGTATACACATTTACATATATAAATCTATTATTTTGTATATGTATATGTATTTATATATATATATATATATATCTGTTTTTATATAACTTTTTATATATGTATATATATATCAATTTCTTAAATTTTGGTATTTAGTAAGTATAAATATATTAAGGTAATTAATAACACTAATAATAATATCATTAATAATATTATTAATAAAAAGCCTAATAATACTAGATGATAAATAATAATATTTTTGTTAGCAATTTTAATAAATTTAATTACTAATAATGATAATATTAATCTTATTAGTTTTAATAATGATAATAGTAATATTGATAACAATATGATAACTTATACATATCAAATTTGTGTATATATATATATATACATATATATATATACATATATATATATATACATATATATATATACATATATATATATATATACATATATATATATATACATATATATATATATATATATATATATATATATTTCTAATAGTAACTTAAGTTATCCTTCATTATAGTTAAGCACATAATAGTTTAGTCTATAATATATATTTATTTATATTTTCATTTACAATTAATGGTTCGTGAATCGTCGGGATTAGTCAAAGGATAATCGATCACATGAATATAGTTCCATATATTTGAGATTCAACTTAACAAACTTTGCTTATCGTGTCAAAATCATACAAAGATTAAGTTTAAATTTGGTCAGAAATTCCTGGGTCATCACACTAAACATGCCTTCAAAGAATCCAAATGATTCAGTATCTACTGAAGTCATAAACGCATACCTAACTCCTGCCTCTACACTTTTACGAACAAATCTTCATCATCATCCATCGATACTAGAAATTCTAAGATACCATCGTATCTTTCATTATAAATATCCTCGATATTTCTGAAGATATTTTCAAAACTATGCTTATCTGAAATCATTTATCTCTTCGCGATATTAGTGTTACATCGGAAAGGAAACTGTTTTAGTTTTTAAATTCTGAAAAATTTCGAACTTAAAATAAGAATGTTATTGAAGTAGTGTTGGGAACTGAAGCATGAGTTAGTATAATATAATGACACTTGATCAACGTGATTATATTACAGTAAGTCATGCTAAGTTTCTAATGAAACGTGATGATTCACAGACCATAACGTCATCATGTGTCATGTTACATGACTCTTACATTCTATCTAATCTATAAACACATCAAGAAACATATTTTCTTGATAGTTGATATGGCCGAAATGGACGGTTTTTATTCGCGCGGTGTCGTCAGGCCGCGGCTCGCCAGGATCAGCCACTCGTAGGAGGAAGGTACTGTCTTAAATTTATATTTAGCGGGGCCTAAATCTTACTACTCCTTATAAGTAAGGGAAGTATGACCTAGAGTCGTATTTTTGAGATATCAGTAGAATCGAACCTATATTTAAACCTAAGATAGTTAGGGAGTAGTGAATATTTATTTTTGGGATTTTCTAATTTATAAGACAGATAAAGTAAATGCGATAAAATTCTTAATTCAGGTAAGGTTAAAGTGAGTGCATACTATGATTTCATCAGTTATTCTGCTGAGATTATGGAATGCTGGCTCATGAATAGGCAGATACCCTGTATTCATTACACTGGTCCTAAACGCCCCTGTCATAAGACATGTCACTGGGTACTGCGTTAGGCTTGAAGATTCTGAATAGAAAGCAACGTCCCTTACCCTCGACACCCGTGCAGTCTGACTACAGGCATGCACGCTCAGACCGCTCATCTAATTGAGCGACTCGGTTGGGTGACGTATTAACATTCCAAAATGGTCTAAACTTTCTTAAGCATAATATAATACATGGTTTACCATATCCGAGAGACGTGATGCGTTTCAATGCTTTCGTTAATGATTGGTAAAAGATAGTTAGACCCTTAAAAAGAGTTCAACCATAAAGAACACCATGACCAAGTCAAGCTGACTTCCATGAACACGTTCGGTTATCCTAATGGTCCAATCCTTTATGTGTCTAAACAAATAGTTCCTTAATTAACTAAGAATCCCTCAATTGGGGTGCAATGCTTGAGACCGCGTTATGGTGCAGTGTACTGGTCAACACTAACCGGGTTCCATGGCCTTACTTAGCAGAGGTACAGCTTACAACAACTGCTATGCTTCAGCTTGCATGTACGAAGTTTATATGCTTGGTGACTACACTAGCATGGTCTTGGACCGACAATGTACTAAGGGTCTAGTCAGATGTTTCAATATGAAAGAGTCCTCAGTCGGAATCCAAAGCTCGATAGACTTACTACAACCGGTGTGCCTCGGTCGATCTTACGTTGTATCCGATAGACTTCTCTTACCAAGGGGTAACACAGATAGTGTACTCTGAATCGGGGTTCACGACTTCCCAATAACAGAGCCTATAACTACGTTCTATTAGTTGGAAAAGTGATTGAGTTTAAAGCATAATCGGAAATCATTTCAACAGTATACACATACCATAATATTATTTCGGCATTATAACTGCTTACATCATAGCAAACACTAAAGATAACTACTCGCTAATCATGGCAACAATATCATAAAACATTATATAAGATAAAGGATAGAAGTACCAGTAGATTAAATGAGTTCCGAATACAAAAGTGACAACTTCAAGACTCCAGACCGCTCCTAATACAATCTTCAGCGTGCTTCTCCGGGTACTAGATTTCCCGCACGGAGTTGAAGGCCTTGAGAGTATGACTAATATTGTACAAGAGAGAGAAAGAAGTGAATTGAAGTGTGTGTTGGAATGAATAACAAAGACCCTTTAAATAGACTAGGATTTTGCCAAAATATGGCTGGCAGGCCGTATGGTGGCCCGTATTTGGCAGCCCGTTTGACTGGCAGCCCGTTTCTTGGGGGCGTTTGCTGGGCCATTTGGCAGGCCGTACTCCATACTGGCAGGCCGTATAGCAGGCCATTTTTGGTGCTGGTCAGCCTTGATTCCCTGGATCGTAACTTGATTTCTTGTCTTTCACCGTTTTTGCTCTAGAATCCTCGTTTTAGCTCCGATTATCTTGGTTCTTTTGGCACCGCCTTCGTAATTACTTGTTCTTCAATTCTAACCGACGAAGTGGGTATTTTGCCGACAAAGTTTGAATCTTTCTTATTTTTGGGCCTTAATTCCGGGGTGAAAACGTGACTTTTTAGCCGATATCAATAGTCTTATTTTTTTCCCTTGAATTTTGGTAATTTGACAAGTCAGATTATGCTATTACCATTTCTTTCTTATAACAATAGTCAGGTTCATTCGAAACTTCATACCTACGAATTCTGGACCATTATTCGCTTGACTTAAAGTCGGGAAGAGAAAACAAATGCATGAGCTATAAAAATAAGGAAACGAAGGGGGTGGATTTATAGTAAAATATCCGACAAAGCAATCAAGAAAGATTATCACATTTAATCGAAGAAAATCCTAATTTCCTTAATTACCGCAGAATCAAATCTTATTACGAAGATTTTCTCTAAATTCCTTGAATTTCGGAAATCCACCGTGTCTACGTCAAAAGTTAAACCTCTATCTCAATATTTTGTGACCGCTTCACTTGTACGCTTCACATAAACGAATTATTTTTATCCCTATTACTTATTGATGATAAAACTCTAGTTATCAACTCATATTCGTCATAAAAACTTGCTTATTGTTAACTATGATGACTCCACCCAAATTTCGGGACGAAATTTCTTTAACGGGTAGGTACTGTGATGACCCGGAAATTTCTGAACAAATTTAAACTTAATCCTTATATGTTTCTGACACGATGAGCAAAGTCTGTTTGGTTGAGTCTCAAACATTTTGAACTGATTCATATATTCAATTGACCTTTGACTATTCCCGGCGATTCACGAACAACTAATTGTAAATAGATATGTGTATATATACATATATATATACATATATATACATATATATATATACATATATATATATAATTGAAAATATAATTTGAAATATTATATGTTGTTGATATTAAAATTAATTAGGTAAAATAAAATAAAAATATGATATTATGATAATTATTATTTAAAAAATATCTATATATATAAATAAAGTATATTAAATATATATTTTGTGATTTCGAAGTTATTTAGTAAACGACGGTAACGCTCAATTGACATTCGATTGATAGTAAATGAGTTAAAAAGGAACTTATGTAATTTTAAAATAAACGGTGATCCGAAAATGAGTTATATGAATCATAGGCCTATTAAAAATATACTTAGAAGCTAAATAATAAATTTTAACACTTTTCATGTTTTACCTGAAATCGAGCGCGGACAGTGATGTAATTTTGATTTAATAGTTAATGACCGAATTTTGTACTATAATGACTGGAATAAATAAAGAAATTTAATATACTTTTCATTCTCCTTCATGTACTATAATGACTGCAACCACCACTTAACCGCGTGCTACTGTAATTCTTTTCATTCTCCTTCATGTTATACATATACTACTAATGTGTTAAGATGAAACCCACTAGACACCATAGAAATCAACTGTTATTCGCTTTTCTACTTTTGATTCTGTTACCACCAATAAACCACCAAAAACAATCCAAACACCCATTAATCACCTACACGATGTCTCTATTTAAACTACCATGTAAACCCACCTCAAATATACTTACGCCCTTACAGCTATTAAACGGTTCCTATTTGGTGTCTGATGTCGACCAGGACCACTTACAAAATACCATCACAACCATCAAACATACTTATCAAACCTACACTTGCTTTCTTCTTTTTCTTTTCTTTCTTTTCTCTCTGTTGGATCCGTGAACCAATATTACAACCACTACAATCCATTATTAAACTGCTGCTATTCAAGTTTTGATACTTCACTTCTTTCTGTTTCTGGATTGCTTCATCACAATCGATAAAACCATTATCATACTACTGCGTTATTTTTCTATTTACGTATAGTAAAAGGGTGATACAAATAATGATGATGCGATGGTGACGGATGAGAGGTGGTATTATATATAAGATGAAGATGATGAGTTGTAAAGATGAAAACGTTTTGTTATTGTACCAGACGAACCCCACCTTCCACTAAACCCTATTTTATTTTATTTTTCCTTCGATGTGCTTTTGCTGTATTACTCGTCCCTTTAACTGTGTATGATTATGGAGTTGGACAAGGCTCAAAACAATCGGGTTTATATAATTAGACGTGGGCCTGTTGGGCCAGATAAACATTGGGCCGAGATCTTTATTTTATGTTGGGCTGAATAACGGATTAAAAGAATTTGGGTATTACTTGAATCAGAAAAGAAATAGACAGAACATTGGTTAGGCATGTGGTCAGTGAAGGAGAGGTCTTGGGTTCGAGCCCGGGCGATGGCGTCTATTTTTTTTAAAGCTATTTATTGAGGCAGCGATTTTACTCTATTTATTATTATTATTATTATTCTAATTATTATTATTATTATTATTATTATTATTATTATTATTATTATTATTATTATTATTATTATTATTATTATTATTATTATTATTATTATTATTATTATTATTATTATTATTATTATTATTATTATTATTATTGTTATTATTATTATTATTATTATTTTTATTATTATTATTATTATTATTATTGTTATTGTTATTATTATTATTATTATTGTTATTGTTATTATTATTGTTATTATTATTATTATTATTATTATTATTATTATTATTATTATTATTATTAATATTATTATTATTACTACTAATACAAGTATTAAGTATCATTTATTATTATTATTATGATTATGGTTACAATTATGATTATTATTATTATTATTAAGTATTAAGTATTGTTATCTTTATTATCATTATTAGTATTATTATTAAAATTATCATCTAGATTATTAGTAGTATCATTATTATGATTATTATTATCATAAAATGATACAAATTGTATTTTATTATTATTGATATTATTTTTACCAAATAAATAACTATATAAAAAAAGACATTCAATACATATCACATAACAACATTAATATTTTCATAATAGATACTAACTATTTATCTAAAGTATATAAAATAAATATAGTTAATTTAGTCATTAATGAAACCTACAGATTACTAAAATAACAATTAATAATAATACATAACTTGTTCGATTACGATTATATGTTTTAATATATATACTTGATATAGGTTCGTGAATCCGAGGCCAACCCTGCAAATTGATCAGTTCTGTCGTATGAATATTTTTTCCACAAAATATCGTATTGAGAGTTTCATTTGCTCCCTTTTTAAATGCTTTTGCAATTGAAATATATATTTTTGGGACTGAGAATACATGCGCTGTTTTTATAAATGTTTGACGAAATAGACACAAGTACTAAAAACTACATTCTATGGTTGGATTATCGAAATCGAATATCACCCCTTTAGCTTGGTAACCTAAGAATTAGGGAACATTACCCCTAATTGACGCGAATCCTAAAGATAGATCTATGGGCATAACAAACCCCATCCGAGGTACGGATGCTTTAGTACTTCGACTTATTATTATACAGACGAGAGGATTCTATTTTGGGGATATTCTATATGCATTATGTTAATGTCGGTTACCAAGTGTTCACCATATGAGTGATTTTACCTTTATGTAGACGAGAGGATTCTGCTATGGGAATTATATTTATAAAATGAAAATCTTGTGGTCTATCAAAATGATAAATTTTATTGTTTATGATAAAGCTATGAATTCACCAACCTTTTGGTTGACACTTTAAAGAATGTTTATTCTCAGGTATTAAAGAAATCTTTTGCTGTACATTTGCTCATTTTAAAGATATTACTTGGAGTCATTCATGGCATATTTCAAAAGACGTTGCATTCGAGTCGTTGAGTTCATCAAGAATATTATTAAGTCATTTATAGTTGGATATATTATGAAATGGTATGTATGTCGTCAACTTTCGATGTGATGAAAGTTTGTCTTTTAAAAACGAATGCAATGTTTGTAAAATGTATCATATAGAGGTCAAATACCTCGAAATGAAATCAATTGATATGAAATGTTTATAATTGATATGAACGGGTCCTTTCATATTCAAATAATCCATGTCATATAATGACATAGCTAACTTCTTTCCACTTATTGTCATGACCCATTTTTAAAGGCAGTAAAACTCAAAACCTTTCTCTTACGACTCCGTTAAAAAATATAATTTTAAAGAGGGGAAATCATTCAATTTATTAAAACTCTTTTTCCTTGAAAAGTAGTAGGTTTATATCTCAGATGAACCAACCAAAACTATTTCATTTTGAGTTTTTGTACTAAAATGTAATTTAACGGGTACAAAAAATCTCATGACAATCTATAAAAAGAAGCCTCATACATTTTGTAACACCTTAAATTTTTTTTTTTTTAATCACAGCGGAAGACTGAGTTTACATAAATACCCTTAGTTAGTTACAAACATGATTATCACAAATCATACGTTAATTACTTTATTACAAACCACAGGCGTTACATTAAACGACTAGCTACATATTTACAAAACTTAAAACATCAGAGTTCGTCTTGTCAAACATATCGTAAGCCCGACTCCCGTCCCCACCAGCACTAAGATCCAAAACCTGCAAGGGAGGAGGTGAGGGGTTAGCACAAGGCTAAGTGAATGGAACTATCAAAAGGTCTAGCATACAGTACCAACTTGTACTCCTATATCAACAGCTATATGCAACCACATACAACAAACAACAACCAGCAACTGTGCTCCAACTAGAGGATCAGCGGCTTGTACGGGCACACGACCACTAGCTGATCAGTCTAGCGTCTACCGATAGTCTTTACTACTGAATCCCTAGTATAGTCATCCACACGCAGGTGATGCGTCATTCAGCAACAAACAGTAGCCAACTAGACTCAACCACAACTAGGTTGACCTCTCTGAGCTGAACCTAACAACAATAGGTTCCAACATCAACAACTTGTGCACATACAACCAGTCAACTACTACTACTACTACTACTACAGGAAACTAATACTACTAAAAGCATGTTAACCTTAACTGTAATCAACTATACAACATAACTACTAATCATGGCAACTATCAACAATATAAACATAGTAGCGCAACTTGCTACTCTATACTACACCCAGAGATAATCCCACTCACCGATTACCAGCAGCCAGCTCAGATAAACTATCACTGAGCTTCTTCCTTATCCTTATCACCTGAACATAAGGTAAATCAAGTTAGTTTCTATCCGTTAACACAAAACAACACAGTACATAAATCAGTCACAAAAAGCGTCGCTAAAAGTCCACCTAACACTTATGCACTTTCAAAATTTACATGCTGAACACCAAAATACAAACGGGCAGCATAACAGCTAGAAAAAGGCACTTTGGTAAAACCTTCTGCCCTGGACACACAGTCGGTCGACTGTCTCCTCAATCGGTAGACTGAAGTAGACAGTCGGTCGACTGTTGACACAACCGGTTGACTGACTTTCCGAATCGGTCAACTTATTTGGTATATCTACAATCGGCCGAAAGTCAAACTCAGTCGGTCGGTTCACTCGCCAGTCGGTCGACTGTCGACCGACTGTGTTCATCATCTGCAGATTCTGAACACAACCTACGGACTTCAAGCTAAATTCACCAAAACTCGATCTAGAGCTCGTTTTCGACACCAAAACTTACCACAACTCAATTACTACATGTTATAGACTATAAACCTACAAAGTTTTGACCATAACAACATCAAATCCATGGATTTTGACACAAAATCAAGCTTTTTACAAAACTCACACAAAACCATGAATTTAACAACGAATTGAGCACAAAAACACATGTTACTTACCTTGATAGACTCAGTAAACGATAACAAGCACTATTCTAACACCAATTTGAGCTCAAGATCAATGTTTAAGGATTAGGGTTTAGTAGATGGGAGGGATGAAGGTACGGTGTTTAATTAGGAAGTTTTAAGAAGAAGAGAGAAGAAGCTGACTTCTTCCTTTTATATTTAGGATAAATACAATACCCCATCACACACGGGTATTTACCAGTTATCTAATAACTTACGTACCTCGTTAGGTGGCCCTAACGGAGTCTAAATTAAACAAACGAACTTGTTCTGTGACCCTTGTCACAAACTGGTCTCAACTAAACAACCAAATAATTATAAACAAATAATTATTTTAATAACATACAAACACGCCCAAGGTCAAAAGGGTCATTTCAGCTAGGCCCAAAACGCGGGATTTACAAATCTACCCTCCTTAAAAGAGATTCCGTCCTCGAAATCGGGTCAACTATGGTCGACAAGCCCAAAATTGTTACTCGAACTGCAAAATACTCGGTCAACTTTATCGATCTTATCCCCGATACCAACGATATCCACCACAATTGCATAGGGAAAAGAGATTCTTGACGTCAATACACTCCCGATACAAAATAAGTTGTCACAATCTTCAATGATGAACGTCCGTTAATCCACTTAAACCCATAAATTACACGATCAAGTCAAATAATCAGAGTCAAATTCATGTTTCTACACCATTCTGTATCATAAATTTCACGATCGATCATCCAATTCAACTCTTTATACAGTCCACTTTTCACAACTATCCCAAGCTTAGTCAATTGATTTAGTTATCATGCTAAAATCTGTACATATGTCCACGAAATTACCTATTAAGTCAACAGAACTTCACAGGTTATTTGTCTCATGTCCTGTCACATCACAATCCAATATAGCACAGGCCACCGAATTTTCCTTCAGCTTCCCAGAAATTCCGTATGATTTATCATAATATACTTTTGTTGGCCGGACACAAGCATATTATCCTAAATCATACCTTCATTCTGAGTTGCTCGTAATGGAAAAATTCTACTTCTCTGATTCACTAACTTATGTCCAATCAATCTCCTCAATAAGCATCGGTAATTAATTTAACTACTTTACAATTAATCAATTGCACCATCTGTCCAATCATGGATATAATAACACTGTCCATCAAATGTTCAACTATAATCTACCAACATCATTACCCATCCAACAAGCATAGGAAATATCTGGTCAATAAAGTCCACTATCGGCATATCACTCATACTCGTGTCACTATCTAACAAATTTCTGTCATCCAAATGTCCACTCCATAAAGATACCAAACACATCTCTATCAAAGTCACGGTCTTCAATCCCAAAAAGTCAACCTAAGGGCCACCCTTACCCCACATGGCACACAAGGGTCGCAACCAAAACATAAACAACATAATGCAATGAAATAAATCTTACACTACAATCAAGATCTACCAATCTACACACACGCATATGTATATATATATATACACAATCACATACATATATACAACTAAACAGTACGAGGATTTTGAAGCATACCTGTATTCACATCATATTCAACATCTACATCTGCAACCATCTGATAAGATCTTGCTGTTGTTGTAGGTGGATTCTTCCTTTTCTGCCCAACTGGAGAACCAGAAGATCCACCTACTGATCCCGACTGCGCTCCTGGCCCTGCCCTAGAACCTGATCCTCTTACATACGGACATTGAGCCGACCTATGCCCCACTTGATGACATTTCCAACATACATCCTCTTGGAATGAACACATCCGAATCTCGTGCCCCACAATACCACATCTCAAACATCTTTTGGTTGAATCTGAACAAGGACCGCTATGAGATGATCTTCAACTATAACACCAAGAATTCTGACTTGATGCTGTCCCACTCTGTTCTGACCCACTTTTCTGTTTCAACTTAACTGACTTCTTTTACCTAGAGTCCGAATGACTCATCGCCTGATCTTGTTGTGGTACCACATAACCTACCATTCTATTTATTGTTGTCTTAACGTCATCTTCTACCATCTTGGCCATAACAAACGCTTGCGGTAATGTCATCTCCATCCTAACCATTGTTCTGTACTCTGGTAAAATTATATTAACAAAATGCTGAATTTTGGACTGTTCATCTGGAACCCACTATTGGACAAAACTTAATTTATCCATATACTGCTCAATTACCTCATCTATCATCATCTGAGGAGTCATTTTCATTGCCAAAAATTCTGTCTTAATTCGATTGAGATCATAGGACGAACAATACTGTTCACAAACTTTACTATAAAATTGTTCCCAAGTAATCATGTTCACTTGCTCTTTCGATATACTAGAAATAACCGTATCCCATCAAACCATTGCCCTATTTTTCAACATACGGCTAGCATAAATAACCTGTAATTCTGGTTCGCACTGACAGGCCTCAAAAACCTTTTCTATCTCTCTTAACCAGTTAAGGGTTACCGATGGGTTAGAACTTCCTGAGTACTCTGGTGGATTACAATTTAGAAACTGTTTGAAGGTATATTTCTTCGATTGTTGAAACGTCGGCATCTGATAAGGACCCCACATCTGATTTGGGAACTGTTGATTAAACTGAGGTGGCACCTGATACTATTGAGGAAAGTGACACTGAGGTGGTAACCATTGTTTTTGTTGGAAAGCACTTCCCGTTTGCTGGTAAATATTCGACTGCATCGGATACCCACTAAACATTTGATTCGGTACACTACCACCGGGATGCACTGTTAACTGGCGTTGTTCTAATTCCCTTATTCGGTCACGTGCTTCCTTTAACTTACTTTCTAAATCTAGAATTTGTTCATGCAGATCCTCTTCTGACACATACCCGTCTTCATCTGGGGCTCTGAATGTTCCGGGGGCTAACGGACCAGTTACGTTTCCTGTATTATCTGCCATATCTGCACTACCACAACAACTCACACAAACACTTAGTGGAAGACATGTTAGTACCTATCAACTAACGCATGTAATCCCTACAATCACTTAACCCGTCCCCTCAGATATGTTTGACACAACACAAGGTTTGGGAACATGACATTCAACACAATGTACATATGACCAAACCTATGCTCTGATACCAAGTTGTAACACCTTAAATTTTTTTTTTTTTAATCACAGCGGAAGACTGAGTTTACATAAATACCCTTAGTTAGTTACAAACATGATTATCACAAATCATACGTTAATTACTTTATTACAAACCACAGGCGTTACGTTAAACGACTAGCTACATATTTACAAAACTTACAACATCAGAGTTCGTCTTGTCAAACATATCGTCAGCCCGACTCCCGTCCCCACCAGCACTAAGATCAAAAACCTGCAAGGGAGGAGGTGAGGGGTTAGCACAAGGCTAAGTGAATGGAACTATCAAAAGGTCTAGCATACAGTACCAACTTGTACTCCTATATCAACAACTATATGCAACCACATACAACAAACAACAACCAGCAACAATGCTCCAACTAGAGGATCGGCGGCTTGTACGGGCACATGACCACTAGCTGATCAGTCTAGCGTCTACCGATAGTCTTTACTACTGAATCCCCAGTATAGTCATCCACACGCAGGTGATGCGTCATTCAGCACTATACTTAACAAACAGTAGTCAACTACACCCAACCACAACTAGGTTGACCTCTCTGAGCTGAACCTAACAACAATAGGTTCCAACAATAACAACTTGTGCACATACAACCAGTCAACTACTACTACTACTACTACAGGAAACTAATACTACTAAAAGCATGTCAATCTTAACTGTAATCAACTATACAACATAACTACTAATCATGGCAACTATCAACAATATAAACATAGTAGCGCAACTTGCTACTCTATACTACACCCAGAGATAATCCCACTCACCGATTACCAGCAGCCAGCTCAGATAAACTATCACTGAGCTTCTTCCTTATCCTTATCACCTAAACATAAGGCAAATCAAGTTAGTTTCTATCCGTTAACACAAAACAACACAGTACATAAATCAGTCACAAAAAGCGCCGCTAAAAGTCCACCTAACACTTATGCACTTTCAAAATTTACATCCTGAACACCAAAATACAAATGGGCAGCATAACGGCTAGAAAAAGGCACTTTGGTAAAACCTTCTGCCCTGGACACACAGTCGGTCGACTGTCTCCTCAATCGGTCAACTGACGTAGACAGTCGGTCGACTGTTGACACAACCGGTCGACTGACTTTCCCAATCGGTCGACTTATTTGGTATATCCACAATCGGCCGAAAGTCAAACTCAGTCGGTCGGTTCACTCGCCAGTCGGTCGACTGTTGACCGACAGTCGGCCGACTGTGTTCATCATCTGCAGATTCTGAACACAACCTACGGACTTCAAGCTAAATTCACCAAAACTCGATCTAGAGCTCGTTTTTGACACCAAAACTTACCACAACTCAATTACTACATGTTATAGACTATAAACCCACAAAGTTTTGACCATAACAACATCAAATCCATGGATTTTGACACAAAATCAAGCTTTTTACAAAACTCACACAAAACCATGAATTTAACAACGAATTGAGCACAAAAACACATGTTACTTACCTTGATAGACTCAGTAAATGATAACAAGCACGATTCTAACACCAATTTGAGCTCAAGATCAATGTTTAAGGATTAGGGTTTGGTAGATGGGAGGGATGAAGGTACGGTGTTTAATTAGGAAGCTTCAAGAAGATGAGAGAAGAAGCTGACTTCTTCCTTTTATATTTAGGTTAAATACAATACCCCATCACACACGGGTATTTACCAGTTATCTAATAACTTACGTACCTCGTTAGGTGGCCCTAACGGAATCCAAATTAAACAAACGAACTTGTTCTGTGACCCTTGTTACAAACTGGTCTCAACTAAACAACCTAATAATTATAAATAAATAATTATTTTAATAACATACAAACACGCCCAAGGTCAAAAGGGTCATTTCAGCTAGGCCCAAAATGCGGGTGTTACACATTTTCATTGTCCTTTCCGATTTAATGATGGGATATGTTGATTCCATCCCTGATTATCATTATCTCATTCAAATGATAACCGATACAATTAGAAATGACCGACAAGTCATTCTTACTTGTGACTGAAGTAATACGAAAGTTCCAAAGATCACACCTAGGTTAAACCAAATAGGTTTCAACCACCAGAAATGACCACCAAGTCATTCTCACTCGTGATCATCGACTGAACTAATATGGAAGTTCCAATGATCACAGTTAAGTTAAACCAAACAAGTTTCAACTAAACATGTTAAACCAAATAGGTTTCAACTAAACATGTTAAACCAAACATGTTTTTCACACTCATGAGATATGTAATATCCACATAGTTCTAATCACAGCCCTTTCGTAGAATGCAAATCAGTTCTTCAAGTTGAAGATCTTTACATCCATTGTCTCATATGCACATTTCATTAAGAGACTAAAACAATTTAGAACAAACAACAATATGTTCTAAAGTTTTATCATCAAATAGTTAACAAACTACATCGTCATCGCGCAGTAGGCTGTTTATCTCCTATTAACTACTTTAAAAAATACTTCAAAATCTCACGTCTTGAATATGTTTATATTAAAAAACCAAAAATATGATAAACCTCCTATTTTAAATACCATTATATTTCAAGACCAATAACATATTAAACCTCATATTTCGAGGACCATTATCTTTCAAAATAAATAAGGTACTGGATCTTACATTTTAAATACCAATTATATTCCAAACTCAAGGAGGTACAAAACTATATGTTTTGAATACAACAATATTCTGAAGGTACTAAACCTTACAACTTAATGGAATATAATCCAAGACCCAACAAGTCATTAGAACTTATGTGTTGAATAAATTTTAACTCCAAAACAATGTGTTTGAATTTATTCTCAAACTACATCATGTTGTTAAATCCATCATCCAAAATCATTTTAACAACTTAGATATGTCAATATCTTTACCATATGTAAAGAAACATTTTGTGTAGAGACACACTTTACATATCTTTAATAAAGGACCATGATTTATCCAAAAACGTTCAAAATACGTTTTAACCATTTTCACATAACACATATGTAGAGACCCGTCCTAATCTATCTGGACGAATACATTACATTTGGTTTCATTGCGAGGTATTTGACCTCTAAATGATACATTTTGCTAACATTGCATTCGTTTTTAAAAGACAAACTTTCATTACATCAAAAGTTGATGGCATGCATACCATTTCATAATATATTCAACTATAATTGACTTAATAATAATCTCGATGAACTCAACGACTCGAATGCAATGTCTTTTGAAATATGTCATGAATGACTCCATGTAATATCTCTAAAATGAGCAAATGCACAGCGGAAGATTTCTTTCGTAACTGAGAATAAACATGATTTAAAGTGTCAACCAAAAGGTTGGTGAGTTCATAGGTTTATCATAAACAATATAATTCATCATTTTGATAGACCACAAGATTTAAATACAGTACACCTATCACGTGTACGAAACCATTTTTCATAATGCTTAGCAGACTAGGTTCGTATCCTTTTCTCCCCCGTAGGTTGCCTTGCGATTTTTAAATAATCGTGCACATATCTCGTACACAAAACTAATACACATAACCTGTGTATAAAAATCATTCTCTCGATACATAACATTCATTTCGATTTTATTGCTCAACATGGTAACCGACCTTAACATATAATGCGCATCAATAATATCCCCAAAACAGAACATCTCGTCTGTATAATATATAAACTTCAAAGTACTAAACACCACGCCCACTAGCTCTTCCGTCTAGTGAACATTCTGGGTGGGGTGTTAAACCCGGTAGCTACCTTTAGGATTCGCGTGAATTAGGGCCATACCAGATTCTAATTCTTAGGTTACCAAGTAATAATAATCCGGGGAAAAATATTCACATCAATTGGTGGCAATTATCATGTCCACATAATTCAATAATAATCCGCAGAACTTCTGTCTGCATAATAATTCATACGAGGAATGTTTTGCTTGTGTCTATCTCGTCAAACATTTATAAAAGCATCTCATGTATTCTCAGTTCAAAAAAATATTTCAAAAGCATTTAATAAAGCAGTTGTAAAAGCAGCGCATGTATTCTCAGTACCAAAAATGTAAAGAGTAAAAGGGAATCAAATGAACTCACAATACTGTATTTTGTAGTAAAAATACATATGACGATATTGAACAAGTGTAAGGTTGGCCTCGGATTCACGAACCTATATCATTTATATATATTAACACACATAATTGTAATCATACAAATATATATATATATATATATATATATATATATATATATATATATATATATATATATATATATATATATATATATATATATATATATATATATATATATATATATAATTATTAGTTATATCATTTTTATATTAATAACATATATGCTTCATATATTATTTTTATATATTTAAAATAAGAAATATTACTTTTGTTATGTTATATGTATTAAATATAATTTTGTATATATATATATATATATATATATATATATATATATATATATATATATATATATATATATATATATATATATATATCATTTGTTTGTTAAAATTATAATAATATTAGTAATGGTAAAAATAATAATAATGATAATAGAGTTAGAAATGATACTTAACGATAAAAATGATAACATAAATATAAATGATAAATTTAATAAAAATGTTAATTTTAATAATAATGAACACTAATAATAATAACTATAAAAATAATGATTTTACTAATAATAATGATACTAATATTTATATTTTTTAGTATTTGTAATAACATAATAATAATAATAATTACTAATAACAATAATAATAATATTAATAATAAGTAGTAGTAATAATAATGCTAAGTAATAAATAAACTACCTCAAAGAAGTAGCCCTTTAAAAAAATGCCCAAGTCCGGGTTTGAACCCGCGACGTCTCGCTTAATGAACACACAACCCACCATTGAACCACTTATTACTTTCTGGTATAAACTCGTACGCCTACTTATTTAATGTCAAAAAAAAAAAATGTCTTAACTTCATTATCCTACATCATAATCATACTATCATGTAATATCTTCAGCTCATCATCATACTGTCATCATCCATTATCATCAATCATTATCCTATAATTTATAACATCATGTTATTATTATCATTATCACATCATGATCATAATCCATAATCGTAATCATAATCATCTCCATTTCGTGATCATCATCTACGTCATACACCAACATCCATAATCACTATCATGGGTTCACATCATTATCATCATGTTCACCGTACTCTTATCATCATCACTAACATATATTATTCATCCAATACCATAATCATCAATCATCTTATCATGGTTCATTATCCATGAATCATCTTCTCAATCCACAATCCATTATGACAACTTATAATACTAATGGATTCCAAAAAAAAATTATATATATATATCGGTCCATTATTCCAAAAGTTTAAACATGTAAACCCGTTTCTTTGATCTGTCATATATAGAGAGTAGTAATTCTTCCAGTGGGTTAGGTTAAAATAATAAAAAGCGTGTTATCTTTCTTGTGTGGCTACTTAAAGTCCACGATTATAGGACCTACAAGTCACAATCTGGTTTGCCACTTTACCTACAAGTCACAATCCGGTTCAATAAAGTAATGGTTATGTGATAGTTTAAAGGTACGTACAGCAGCAACAATTTAATAATGATGATCAAGAAGCAGTAGCAGAATGGTTGCAGGTGTGTAATTGTTTCCGTTTGTAATGATATGTTAACTGTAGCAGTCGTATGGTTTGTGGTTGAATATAATCAGTAAATGAAACACAATGATGGTGGTCAATGATAATGGTGTCGTACATGTTCAAAACAGAAACAAAAGAATGATAACGAGGTTGTGGGTTGATGTTGTCGATGGTGGGTTGAGGGTGATCATTGAGGTAGAAGTTAAATGGGTGAGTTGATCTTAGATGAAGGTGGTGATTTAGTGAGTTAATTTGTTAGCCGACTAGAATAGAAAACACATAATAGAGTTAGGCATCGAGCAGGTGGTGGTGTTATGTGTGGATCACGAAAGAAGGAGAAGGGTGATCGCGGTGATTGCTCGGTGATCTTGTTCATTTATAAACTGGAATGTAGGGTGGCGTACCTTGGTTCAAAGTAGGAAAATGAAGAAAGGCTCGAGCAAGGTGGTGTTAGGATGCCGGAGGTGATCATGGGTGGTTGAACCTTGATCATGATAATACCATGGTTGTCCGGTGGTGACTTCAAGAATGAAAGAGGAAGGAAGATGAAGTCTTTAAATTGAGTTTTCAATTATGTGTGCATTTGTATATATTACATATATAAATTGAGTTATGAATTGAGTTATGAATTGAGTGGGAGACATAGAAAACAATTACTAACAGAAAGGTAATATACTAACTTTTTTGTGATTCAATAGTTCCTTTAATTTATTATATCTTTTTCTTAAATGGACAGGAGATGTAGTACTCCTTATTCATTAATTTATTATGATGTAGAAAGATGAAGCAGGATTCAATTTAATAGTATCAATTAAATGGACGAAGATGGAATAAATTGGAAGTTTAACCAAGTAAGAAATAAAAAGAGAGAAGGTAGTGGGTTGAAAAGATGGCAAGTAGGAAATCAAAAACGGTAAATGATAAAAATAAAATAATATAATAACTAATATATAATAATATAATAATCATTCTAAATTCACATGCGGAAGATTAGAATTGAAATAATAAAGCTGTCGATTAATTTGGATTCTATTTATCGATAGTTTTCCCGGACTAGTATTTCGTATCCCGTTGACAATTAGTGGCGGGTAAAAGTCTTTCAGAAAAATCCCATATTTTTAAATTAAATTCCTTTATTTATTTCAGTCATTTTGGTATAAAATTCAATCATTAACTATTAGATAAAAATTACATTAATTATTCACTCACAACCCCAAGTAAAATATAAAAAATTTTAAAATTTAATAAATAGTTCCTAAATACGTTTTTACTAAGCCTATAATTTATAAAACCCATTTTCGGATCACCGTTTATTTTAAAATCACATAAGTTCCTTTTTAACTCGTTTACTATCTATAAAGTGACATTTAAGCGTTAGCATCGTTTATTAAATAACTTCGAAATCACAAAATATATATTCTATATACTTTATTTATATATGTATACTCTTTAAACAATAATTGTTATATATTATTATTATTTTTCAACATTGATTATAACAATTTCAATATATAATATTTCATTTTATAATATACATATATTTATATAACATATATTTTATATAACACTTGTTAGATTCTGATTATTCAAAATCCAAATATGAAATTGAATGAAAATGGTTATTCTGTGGTGAATGGATTCGTATATCTGTGGATGTAAGTACGATAGTAAATGGCTGTTGAATCAGATTCGAAGAATGTACAGTGTAACTTATTAATGTGAAATCTAAATATTCCTCGGGTATTACCTACCCCGTTAAAATATTTTCATCATTAACAGTTTGTACGAAAGAATTTTCAATTACAATCTTTATGAATATATATATATATATATATATATATATATATATATATATATATATATATATATATATATATATATATATATATATATATATATATATATATATAATTATATGCATATCTATATATTATATATTAAATTAATAATATTAAATATACTGATATTATTTAATATATTTATTTCCAACAATTAAATCATATATTATTTCAAATAATATTTCAAATAAAATTATATATATCTATTTACAAATTAGTTGTTCGTGAATCGTCGGGAATAGTCAAAGGTCAGATGATTTCATAAAATAGTTCAAACATTTTGAGACTTGATTTAGTAGACTTTGCTTATCGTGTCAGAATCGTATAAGGATAAAGTTTAAATTTGGTCGGAAATTTCCGGGTCATCACAGTACCTACCCGTTAAAGAAATTTCGTCCCCGAAATTTGATCGAGGTGGTCATGGATAACAATAAAAATGTTTTCTTGACGAATATGAGTTGATAAATATAATTTTATCATATTTGAGTAATATGGATAAAACAATTCGTTTATGTGAAGAGTACGAGTGAAGCTATCACAAGGAGTGAAATGAATAAATGCAGGTTTGTCTTAACCCCACGGTTGGTTTCCAAAAATCAAGGAACTTAGAGGAAATCTTCGTAATAAGATTTGATTTTTCGGTAATTAAGGAAAATAGAATCCTTTTAAGTTAAATGCAATGATCTGTCTCGATTGCTCTGTCATATATTTCACTATAAATCCACCCTCTTCATTTTATTTATATTTTTGGGAGTTCCAATCCTTTTGTTTTCTCTTCCCGATTTTAAGTCAAGTGAATAATGGTCTAGAATTCATAGATATGAAATTCGAAATAAACATAACTGACGTTCTACGATAGAAATTGTAATAGCACGATCTTGATTGGTTAAATTACCAGAATTCAAGAGAAAAGATAGAAGTATTAGGAAGATATGTTCTCGATATGTTCGGAGATTAGGTAGAATGTAAGAGTCGTGTGACATGGCACATGATGACGTTATGATCTGTGAATCATCAGGTTTCATTAGAAACTTAGCATGACTTACTGTAATATAATCACGTTGATCAAGTGTCATTAAATTATATTAACTCATGCTTCAGTTCCCAACACTACTTCACAAACATTCATAATTTAAATTCAAATTTTTTAGAATTTAGAACTAAAACAGTTTCCTTTCTGATGTATTACAGACAGTGCGAAGAGATAGATGATTTCAGATAAGAATAGTTATGAAAATGTAAAGACCCGTCCTAATCCATAAGAACGAATACAATAACATATGATTACATCGCGAGGTAATTGACCTCTATATGATACATTTTACAAACATTGCATTCGTTTTAAAAGACAAACTTTCATTACATCGAAAGTTGACAGGCATGCATACCATTTCGTAATATCCATCTATAAATGATCTAATCTGTCATTTACTTAATCATAATCTTTACTGAACTCAACGACTTGAATGCAACGTCTTTTGAAATATGCCATGAATGATTCCAAGTAATATCTTTAAATTGAGCAAATGCACAGCGAAAGATTTCTTTAATACCTGAGAATAAACATGCTTTAAAGTGTCAACCAAAAGGTTGGTGAGTTCATTAGTTTATCATAATCATTCATTTTCATCATTTTAATAGACCACAAGAATTTCATTTCCATTTCTCATAAATATACGTCACATGCTTAGAGACAAAAATCATTCATATGGATTGAACACCTGGTAACCGACATTAACAAGATGCATATAAGAATATCCCCATCATTCCGGGACATCCATCGGACATGATATAAAAACTAGAAGTATTAAAGTATCCGCAACAATGGATGGGGTTTGTTAGGCCCAATAGATCTATCTTTAGGATTCGCGTCAATTAGTAGATCGGTTTACTAATTCTTAGGCTACCAAGCAAAAGGGGCATATTCGGCTTCGATCATTCAACCATATAATGTAGTTTCGATTACTTATGTCTATTTCGTAAAACATTTATAAAAATTTCGCATGTACTCTCAGCCCAAAAATATAAAGGGTAAAAAGGCAAATGAAACTCACCATACTGTATTCCGTAGTAAAAATACATATAACGTCATTGAACAAGTGCAAGGTTGGCCTCGGATTCACGAACCTAAATTAATTAATTATATATATATATATATATATATATATATATATATATATATATATATATATATATATATATATATATATATATATATATATATATATATATATATATATATATATATATATATATATATATCTATATATATGTGTGTGTGTGTGTGTGTGTGTGTTGGCCAATATTTGTCTAACAAATTAGGTCAAGTCATAGTGTATCTCAATCCTAATGCTCGAGACTAATATGCAAAGGTCAACAAAAGTCAATTTGATTCAAAATGATTTCCAAAATCTATACATGATTAATATATAGTTTAAATATCGTCATTTTATATTTTTAAATATTTTTAAAAGATTTATTAGAGTAAATAATATAATTCATTTATTAATAAATAAAAATTTTATATTAAAATTTATATAATAAAATATACTTTTATATATATTAAGTAATAAAATTTATAGAGTTCATTTAATATCATAAAGATAATATGATAGGTATTATTAAAGTAATTTTATTACACGTAGTAAAATATGTTTGTATCACATATTTATTTGATAAAATAATATCTATAATAATAGTAAGTAAAAGTTGTATTATTTTGTAATAATAATTATTATTATTCTATTAATAAAAATATCAATATTTATAATTACTAAAATGACATTAATAATAATCATTTTTAATAATAATACAAAAATTCGATTGACAATAACTTCAAATCCGTTCATCGAAACCATTCGATATCTAAATGAAAAGTTCTTAATTTTTCGCTAGCTTTCCAATGACATGCATATCTTATACCTTATCTCAACTGCATACGTAACTAATTCAGGATTCAACATATCCTATCTAATAGCAATGTCAAAAGTACAAGCATGCATAATCCTATATTCTCGAGCACTAGTCAGGAATACACTATTAGTATGTAAAAATTAAATTATGAGCGCTTACATATCAATATTGAGATTCAATATTGCAGGAAAGGTACGTAGATGCAACGGAGACGATAAACAGTAGGTTGACCTCACGAGCATACCCGTGATCCATACCCATAACCTTCATAGCTATAACCCATAATTTTGTTAGCCCTATCCTACTCGGAAAGCCATGTTGTAATAACTCGCGAGTACCCCTTGTCGTAGTATTTTATGTATAACATGTAATAATAATAATACTAAATACTACTACTAATAATAATAATAATAATAATAATAATAATAATAATAATAATAATAATAATAATAATAATAATAATAATAATATAAATAATTATAATAACAGAGGGAGTAATACATATCGATGTATATGTGTGTGTGTAAACTGAAACGAATTCATTGGATTTAAAGACTTGACCCCTCATCACAAGCCATGCGATCGCATGGTTTATGTGCCTTGGGGCCATGCGATCGCATGGGCTCCTTGGCCAGCTCATATATACGATCAAAAGGGCTGCTGACACTTTTATATATTTATTTAATATATATTTATTTAATTTATATATATACGAAGATTTTTTCCAAATCTCTTGAACTTGAAAATCAATCCTATCTACGTCAAAAGATATGACGAATCTATACCTACTCATTTCACTCTTTTGGTGAAAACTTCACTCGTACTCTTCACAAAATCAAATGGTTTTATGCATATTACTCAATGATGATAAAACCCTAATCTTCAGCTTATATGCGTCATGAAAACATACTTATTGTCAGCTATGACCATCCCAATCAAATTTCGGGACGAAATTTCTTTAACGGGTAGGTACTGTGACAACCCGGAAATTTTCGACCAAATTTAAACTTTAATCTTTATATATTCCCGACACGATAAGCAAAGTTTGTAAGTTGAATCTCAAGAATTTTAAACTGTGTTCATACACTCATTTAACCTCGACCAAATTCCAATGATTTACGAACCATTATATGAACGAATATGATTATATATGTATATGTGTATATATTATAACTTGAAAACATTAACAAAATATTAGACGTATAATACTTTACATAAACGTATTTGTTTCTTAATATATTCAAATAGTTAGCGATGGAATTAGAAGATAATATCAAATGATTGATTTATCAGATACATTGTATGATTACGAGTCTCTGTTGAGAGGTCCATTTTAATTTAGGAAACTTTTCCTTTTTAACAGTATTCGGAATAATTGGTAAAGTGATTTATTAGAAAGAACAAAAGTGTCAATTAACGGGAACTAGACAAGGGTTAGTGGAGATTCCCGTTTGATTTTCAATTTATGCTTTACAATAATTGTCTCGTGACTTTTGATAAGATAAACTATTAAACTTATATATTAATTAACGTGGAAGTAAGATTGTAGAATATAGATAACTTAGAAATGGATATCGACAAGTTAAGTAAATTAACGTTTTACATTAAAATGATTTATACGTTTACCTAACCTTTAGACTTTATATCACGTTGCACCAACAAACGTTAAAAACTTGAAATCTATGAAAAGTATATTTAATCTTACTTCTCTAAAATGTTTTACGATATAACAACTTCTACTAATATAACCTTTTTAGTAAAATGATTCTTAAATATACTTAGTTTTGAAAACAAAGTTTTCATATTTATTTAATATTGTTTCAAACGTACAAAAACAATTTTTAAAGAACTTTATTAGTGAAACGTCTTATAAGATAAATTGTTCATAAGTTTTAAGGAACTAATTAAAGCTTGTATTATAAATTACATATATATATATATATATACACACACAATATATGTATATATATATATATACATATATTGTGTATATATATATATACATATATATATATATATATATATATATATATATATATATATATATATATATATATATATATATATATATATATAGTTTCAAAAACGTAAAACGTGACACGACATGATATTTCTGTTACTTAAACGTTTTGAACTTTGAAATATAATTAGATAGATATTTCAATTATATATGAGATATACAAAATTATATTTTAAGTAAGAATATATATATATATATATATATATATATATATATATATATATATATATATATATATATATATATATATATATATATATATATATATATATTACAAACGCGTTAATGTATAATTTAAAACGTTTCGATATTATAAACGTATTTTAATAATCAAACGAGACTTTGATTTATAGAAGAAAATAACCACAACACTAAAATGCATAAGTTACACTTCGTGTAATATTGTTTGTTAATGATTTAATACTATATTTTGATAAGAGTACGAGTCACTAAACGTGAAAGGCTAGTTTCTCAGCGTACGAAACGTCATTCGAGAAACCAAAACCGAGACACTAGTCGAGTGACAATGTACGAGACTTTGGAACCAAAATTTTAAGTTAACTATACATATAAATATAATATAATATAACTAAAAACACTATAAAACCAAGTGTATAGTAGAAGTAAATAGATTCTTCTGGCGGTAGATGAAAAAGTAGAATGACCGATATGAAGGTTAGGAATATATCAAGAAGCAGAACTGGATGGAGCATATTGATGAATGCTTTAAAGTATGAGTTAGAAATAATGGAAGGTGTGAGTTAAAAGGAAACGAAGGAGGTGGACTTATAGTAAAATATCCGACGGAGAAATCAAAACAGATGATCACATTTAAAGCAGATCCTAATTCCCTAGATTATGCAATTTATACCCCAATTTCTGTTTCAGAACTTTATCCTTTCGTTTCTTATTTTTGCACTTACTACTTATAATGATCCATAATTCGCAAATATGAATTTTGGAATGAACATTGTTAATGTTCTAAGAAGGGAATTGTAATGGCACGATCTAGACTTGTCAAATTACTAGAATACCTCAGAAAAGACCGAATCATCAAGAAATATTTTCTTGATATTTTAGAGGTTAAAGAGAATATAAAAGTCGTGTAACATGACACATGATGACGTTATGATCTGTGAATCATCATGTTCCATTTAGAAACTCAGCATGAATTACTGTAATATAATCACGTTGATCAAGTGTCATTATATTATACTAATTCATGCTTCAGCTCCTAACACTACTTCAAAAGTATTCCTATTTTAAACTCAAATGTTTCAGCATTTAGAAACAAAAATAGTTTCTTTTATGATGTAATACAGATAATGCGAAGAGGTAATGATTTCAGATAAGAATAATTATGGAAATATTTTCAGAAATATGGAGGATATTTATAATGAAAGATAGGATGATATCTTAGAATTTCTAATATCAGAGGATGATAAAGAATATTGTCTGTAGGGGTTTAGTTTCAGGAGCAAGGTATTCATTAATGACTTCAGCAGACAGTGAATCATTTGGATTCTTTGAAGGCAGGTTCAGTCTTTGTGATTTATCCACAGCCTCCTTCATACTTTGCTCAATCCGTTTTCCAGTTCCAAAACTTCTCTTTTTCTGAGCTTTGCTACTACACTAATCTTTATCATCAAACTTTTTACTGCTAAGGTCGTTTACAGTTTTTGTTGCTTCATCAGCATTTCGAGAACTAGTTCGCGATTCAGAGTGTTTTTCAGAAACTTCACATTCGAAGTATGTAAGCCTTGGAGATAGACGTTATATGTATAACTGTTGGTATCAACATGCTGCGAGATTTCAAAATACTGATTGCTAATTCCCAATGATTCGTATGGCAATTCTCATTACAAGAGGTAGATGAGTAAATGATGGGGTTTTGATAAATATAATGACTTTTCGGAAAATCTCAGATCATTACGGTTGCTGATAAGTTTAATGCTAATGTGGCGAGATATGAAAGGTTCCCCGGTAACAATGGCGAAAGGGCAACATATATATCAAGATTAAAATAAGGCTACTCCGAATGAAAAATCGAAGTTGTCTTGTTGGAGCTGTGATAGAATTTGCTACTTTGAAAAGGAATTGCAAAGTTATTTTTGCTAATAAATGGCAAAGGATCTGACACAGATATGTGTTGAATTATGACTTTGGTTTCGAGAGCTTTTTAAGTACATAACTGTGGGTAATATATGGTTGGATCATCATCTCAATTGCTCATTATTTGAAGTGTCTTCAGAAATTTTCAAAGGGTTTGAACACAGATTGTAATCGTTAATATACATTTGATGTTCTAACACAGTTTTGAAGTCAAAGCATAGCTTTGAAGAATGTAGGAATCTAAAAGTGATGGTACTGGTTATATCTCGAATTGAATTATGAGGTTTCAAAATCAGAATATGTAATTGAGTTTGAATGAATATGGTTGTTTTGATTTCTATGAAAGAATGTATATTATTGTGAAAGTAGGAAGTATAGTTGATAATTTGCTTAAATCCGACTTGAAGAATGTAACATATATATATATATATATATATATATATATATATATATATATATATATATATATATATATATATATATATATATATATATATATATATATATATATATATATATATATATATATATATATATATATATATATATATATATCTCGGGTATTACCTACCCGTTAAAAAAAATTTCACAATTAATATTTTGTACAAAAGAATTTTATTACAGTCCTTATGAAAACATATATGTATATATTCTCTTCGGATGTGACACAGATTTTAATGAGTTAATACTAAATTAAACTCATTCGATTTACGGTTGGAACTAGAATTGAATAATCCCTTGAAGGCTTTAGAGATTACATAAGTATTTCTTCAATAATATTGAAATTATGAATCAATACTTCGTTATTTGTTGAGGCGTGATGTTGGTTTTCGTTAAATTCTTGTGAACTTCGCAAAGTACGAATAATGTTATCTGAAAAGTTTTGGGTACATCGATGATGAAATTGTAAAATCAAATATATACTTAATTTATTATGAATTGGAATTTGTTGAATTGAGATAGAAATTGTAGTTAACGATGGTTAAGTTGCGGGTGAAGGACGTACATTATTGTATATTTGTAATATGAATTAACCGAGTAGTTATGATTCACACACAATAGCTTAGCACGGAAAGATTTATTTTTATTTCAAAATATATATATATAAAATATACATATAATTTTTTCAGAGGGAATGAGTTAATTCTTCATAACTCGTTGATACAATATACGCGTTATTAATTCATAATGATGTTCACAGTGATTCTTGAACTGACGGAGTTTGTGATGTTATAGGTGTTGTTGATTCTGATGCTGACTGCACTGACGATGCTGGTGACGCTGACGGTACTGTTGATGCTGTTAGTAAAACAAGTTTAGCTTGTTAACCACACACCATTTTTGTCAGGTTTTCTACTCTTCCTTCTATCATTTTGGTTCGCTTAACTGATTTATGGGTAGGGCCAGATTAGATAATTTCTAAGACTTTAGATATTACTTAATCGCCGCGAAATGTTTCTCCAATGAAGTTATGAATTAATACTTCGTCAGTTATTGTTGTTGGTACTCCTTGGTATCTATGGTGCGTATGACGTTGATGCTCGTGGGACAGATTGTGAAGTTGAGGTTTACGATGCGGTTGTGGTTGAGGGTGGTAATGGTACTTTTGGCGTTGATGATGGTGGTACTGGTTATGATGATGGTGCTGCTGCTGGTGTTTGTAACCTTTGCACCATATTCTCCAAAGCCACTACCCGAGCGCGAAGCTCGTTGACTTCTTCTATTACACCAGGGTGATTGTCGGTTTGGACGAGCAGATAAATAAAATCTAGAATTTGATATAGTATATAATCGTGACGAGATACTCTGGAAATGAGAGAGAAAATGGTATTTCGGACTGGTTCGCCGGTAAGTGCTTCAGGTTCTTCGTCAAGAGGGCAATGTGGTGGATGGAAGGGATCTCCTTCTTCTTGTCTCCAATGATTGAGGAGCCTACGAACCCATCCCCAATTCATCCAGAATAGATGATGACTGATTGGTTAATCCATTCCGGTCACAATGCTTTCGGAGTTTGAGTGGGATTCCATTTCGGAATCCGAGGGACTTGAATTGATGACGAATTCCATTTCGTACGATTGGAAAAAGGATTTTTTGATATGTAATGATTTTTTAGCTATCGGATGGTATTCTAATTACATAGAATATCCATATATATAGAACAAAAGATTTCGTAGATTACGGAAGAATTTACGGAATATGTCAGGCAAAGTTTACAGTAATAGATACGATAAGATATGATTTAGTAGATACGCTAAGATATGAATTTTTCTATACACTATTCATGCAATCAATGCAGCAAAACGTGTTTAGACTAAGAATAATAAACAGGAAATTTTCCGACGAAATTGATAAGCAAACTTTTGACATGCAGACACGGTCGAAGTCCAGACTAACTAATGCATCCTAATGACTTATCAGTTAGACACACTAATGCAGACCTGGTTCGCTAATACCGCCGCTCTGATACCACATGTAAAGATTCGTCCTAATCCATAAGAACGAATAAAATAACATATGATTACATTGCGAGGTAATTGACCTCTATATGATACATTTTACAAACATTGCATTCGTTTTAAAAGATAAACTTTCATTACATCGAAAGTTGACAGGCATGCATACCATTTCATAATATCCATCTATAAATGATCTAATCTGTCCTTTACTTAATCATAATCTTTACTGAACTCAACGACTTGAATGCAACGTCTTTTGAAATATGCCATGAATGATTCCAAGTAATATCTTTAAATTGAGCAAATGCACAGCGGAATATTTCTTTAATACCTTAGAATAAACATGCTTTAAAGTGTCAACCAAAAGGTTGGTGAGTTCATTAGTTTATCATAATCATTCATTTCCATCATTTTAATAGACCACAAGAATTTCATTTCCATTTCTCATAAATATACGTCACATGCATAGAGACAAAAATCATTCATATGGATTGAACACCTGGTAACCGACATTAACAAGATGCATATAAGAATATCCCCATCATTCCGGGACATCCATCGGACATGATATAAAAACTCGAAGTATTAAAGCATCCGCAATAATGGATGGGGTTTGTTAGGCCCAATAGATCTATCTTTAGGATTCGCGTCAATTAGTAGATCGGTTTACTAATTCTTAGGCTACCAAGCAAAAGGGGCATATTCGGCTTCGATCATTCAACCATATAATGTAGTTTCGATTACTTGCGTCTATTTCGTAAAACATTTATAAAAATTTCGCATGTATTCTCAGCCCAAAAATATAAAGGGTAAAAAGGCTAATGAAACTCACCATACTGTATTTCGTAGTAAAAATACATATAACATCATTGAACAAGTGCAAGGTTGGCCTCGGATTCACGAACCTAAATTAATTATATATATATATATATATATATATATATATATATATATATATATATATATATATATATATATATATATGTGTGTGTGTGTGTGTGTGTGTGTGTGTGTGTGTGTGTGTGTGTGTTGGTCAATATTTGTCTAACAAATTAGGTCAAGTCATAGTGTATCTCAATCCTAATGCTCGAGACTAATATGCAAAGGTCAACAAAAGTCCATTTAACTCAAAATGATTTCCAAAATCTATACATGATTAATATATAGTTTAAATATTGCCGTTTTATATTTTTAAATATTTTTAAAAGATTTATTAGAGTAAATAATATAATTCATTTATTAATAAATAAAAATTTTATATTAAAATTTATATAATAAAATATACTTTTATATATATTAAGTAATAAAATTTATAGAGTTCATTTAATATCATAAAGATAATATGATAGATATTATTAAAGTAATTTTATTACACGTAGTAAAATATATTTGTATCATATATTTATTTGATAAAATAATATCTATAATAATAGTAAGTAAAAGTTGTATTATTTTGTAATAATAATAATTATTATTCTATTAATAAATATATCAATATTTATAATTACTAAAATGACATTAAGATAAAATGATAATTCTAATTATGATAAAGAAGATAATAATAATAATAATAATAATAATAATAATAATAATAATAATAATAATAATAATAATAATAATAATAATAATAATAATAATAAGTTAAAACTAGAACGACGATAATAACGACGATAATAATAATCATTTTTAATAATAATACAAAAATTCGATTGACTATAACTTCAAATCCGTTCATCGAAACCATTCGATATCTAAATGAAAAGTTCTTAATTTTTCGCCAGCTTTCCAACGACATGCATATCTTATACTTTATCTCAACCGCATACGTAACTAATTCAGGATTCAACATATCCTATCTAATAGCAATATCAAAAGTACAAGCATGCATAATCCTATATTCTCGAGCACTAGTCAGAGATACACTATTAGTATGTAAAAATTAAATTATGAGCGCTTACGTATCAATATTGAGATTCAATATTGCAGGAAAGTTACGTAGACGCAACGGAGATGATAAACAGTAGGTTGACCTCACGAGCATACCCATGATCCATACCCATTACCTCCATTACTATAACCCATAATTTCCTTAACCCTATCTACTCGGAAAACCATGTTGTAATAACTCGCGCGTACCCCTTGTCGTAGTATTTTATGTATAACATGTACTAATAATAATACTAATACTACTAATAATAATATTAATAATAATAATAATCTTAATATTAATAGTAATAATAATAATAATAATAATAATAATAATAATAATAATAATAATAATAATATAAATAATTATAATAACAAAGGGAGTAATACATATCGATGTATATGTGTGTGTGTAAACTGAAACGAATTCGTGGATTTAAAGACTTGACCCCTCATCACAAGCCATGCGATCGCATGGTTTATGTGCCTTGGGGCCATGCGATCGCATGGGCTCCTTGGCCAGCTCATATACACGATCAAAAGGGCTGCCGACACTTTTATATATTTATTTAATATATATTTATTTAATTTATATAATTACTTATATATTATATTATATTTATATGTATAGTTAACTTAAAATTTTGGTTCCAAAGTCTCGTACGTTGTCACTCGACTAGTGTCTCGGTTTCAGTTTCTCGAATGACGTTTCGTACGCTGAGAAACTAGCCTTTCAAGTTTAGTGACTCGTACTCTTATCAAAATATAGTCTTAAATCATTAACAAACAATCTTACACAAAGTGTAACTTATGCATTTGAGTGTTGTGGTTATTTGCTTCTATAAATCAAAGTCTCGTTTGATTATTAAAATACGTTTAATAATATCGAAACGTTTAAATTATACATTAACTCGTTTGTAAAATATATATATATATATATATATATATATATATATATATATATATATATATATATATATATATATATATATATATATATATATATATATATATATATATATATATATATATATATATATATATATATATTCTTACTTAAAATATAATTTTGTATATCTCATATATAATTGAAACATCTATCTAATTATATTTCAAAGTTCAAAACGTTTAAGTAACAAAAATATCATGTCGTGTCACGTTTTACGTTTTTGAAACAATATATATATATATATATATATATATATATATATATATATATATATATATATATATATATATATATATATATATATATATATATATATATATATGTGTGTGTGTGTGTGTGTATGTGTGTGTGTGTGTGTGTGTGTAATTTATAATACAAGCTTTAATTAGTTCCTTAAAACTTATGAACAATTTATCTTATAAGACGTTTCACTAATAAAGTTCTTTAAAAATTATTTTTGTACGTTTGAAACAATATTAAATAAATATGAAAACTTTGTTTTCCAAAACTAAGTATATTTAAGAATCATTTTACTAAAAAGGTTATATTAGTAGAAGTTGTTATATCGTAAAACATTTTAGAGAAGTAAGATTAAATATACTTTTCATAGGTTTCAAGTTTTTAACGTTTGTTGGTGCAACGTGATATAAAGTCTAAAGGTTAGGTAAACGTATAAATTATTTTAATGTAAAACGTTAATTTACTTAACTTGTCGATATCCATTTTCTAAGTTATCTATATTCTACAATCTTACTTCCACGTTAATTAATATACAAGTTTAATAGTTTATCATATCAAAAGTCACGAGACAATTATTGTAAAGCATAAATTGAAAATTAAACGGGAATCTCCACTAACCCTTGTCTAGTTCTCGTTAATTGACACTTTTGTTCTTTCTAATAAATCACTTTACCAATTATTCCGAATACTGTTAAAAAGGAAAAGTTTTCTAAATTAAAGTGGACCTCTCAACAGAGACTCGTAATCATACAATGTATCTGATAAATCAATCATTTGATATTATCTTCTAATTCCATCGCTAACTATTTGAATATGTTAAGAAACAAATACGTTTATTTAAAGTATTATACGTCTAATACTTTGTTAATGTTTTCAAGTTATAATATATACACATATACATATATAATCATATTCGTTCATATAATGGTTCGTGAATCATTGGAATTTGGTCGAGGTTAAATGAGTGTATGAACACAGTTTAAAATTCTTGAGATTCAACTTATAAACTTTGCTTATCGTGTCATGAATATATAAAGATTAACGTTTAAATTTGGTCGCAAAATTTTCGGGTTGTCACAGAAAATATCTTCAGAAATATTGAGGATATTTATAATGAAAGATACGATAATATCTTATAATTCTACAATTAAAATGTGATGAAGAAATTCATTCACAATGATTTAGAACAATTATGGAACAAGGTATTCGCTAAAGATTTCATCAGAAATAGAATCATCTGTATTTTTCATGTACAAGTTTAGTCATTGGATTTGTTCAGAGTCTCCTTCATGGTTTGCTCAATTCATTTTTCAGTATCAAAACTTTTGAGGTTTTTCAGTATGTCGCTCTTTATTATCAAACTTTTGACTGTTTAAACAGTCTTCAGTTTTCGCTACTTCATCAGCTTCTTCAGAACTCGGAGATCTGATTCGTAAGCTAGAGTGCTTTTCAGGAATTCAGAATCGAAATTCGTAAATCCAAGAGATAGAAGTTTTATATATATATATATATATATATATATATATATATATATATATATATATATATATATATATATATATATATATATATATATATATATATATATATATATATATATATATATATATATATATATATATATATATATATTCGTAGAATCGCTGAGAAATTCGAGATTATCGATTGATGCCTCCCGGTATTTGGTATGGTATTTATCTTTACAAGATGTCGATGAGTTCTTGATAAAACTTTAATAGATAAATATAGTGATTTGTCGGAGAGATTTAAACCAAAGAGTAACGAGGTTGCTGGTACGTTTGCTGGTAATATAGTGGAATATAAAAGGTTCCCCGATAACAATAAAAGAGCACGCATATATATCAAGGTTATGATAAGGTTGTTTTGAACGAAAAGTTGAAGTTGACTTGCTGGAGCTGTAACAAAACTGGCTATCTCGAATAGGAGTTGCAACGTTATTTTCGATGATAATAACGCTAAAGGAATTAGCACAGCTATGTGTTAAACGTTTACTCAGTTTTCGAGAGTTTTTCAGGTGCATAACTATATGCATAAATCTTTCCTTCCGTAGATGAGATGCAGTTGGTTCATTCTCTCGATTGAGGTGTTTTCAAGAATTATGAAAGATTTGAACGCAGATTGTAATCATCAAGATACAAATGAGGTTTAAGATGAAATCAAGTGGAAAACTTGAAGAAATGTTTAGTTTCATATGTTATAATCAATATTTCAATTCATTTTAATTGTCCAATATTGGTAGTCCACAGCTAGTAGTCCCCAGTTAGTAATTCAACAATTCATATATAGTTTAATATATAATATTCGAATTAATTAATACGTATTCGTGACCCATTGTTTACATGTCTCAGACTCGACCACAACTCAAAGTATATATATTATTGTAGAATTAACCTCAACCCTGTATAGCTAACTCGATCATTACCGCATATAGAGTGTCTATGGTTATTCCAAATAATATATATAGATGCGTCGATATGATATGTCAAAACCTTGTATACGTGTCCCGATATTTAAAGTACGTAAAATAAATAACAGAAATTAAATGACAATAAATAAAATTGCGAGAATTAAATTGCGATAAATAAATGTAATAAGGAATTAACAGTTAGCTAGGAACAGTTAGCTAGGATTTTGTTAGCGTGGATTCTTAACAGAATTTCTCATAGTTAATTTATTTGTTTCTAACAAATTTTATTTTGTCAAATGTTTTTTTTTTCATTATGCCACTTGTTAGATTCTGATAATTCAAAATCCAAATATGAAATTGAATGAAAATGGTTATTCTGTGGTGAATGGATTCGTATATCTGTGGATGTAAGTACGATAGTAAATGGCTGTTGAATCAGATTCGAAGAATGTACAGTGTAACTTATTAATGTGAAATCTAAATATTCCTCGGGTATTACCTACCCCGTTAAAATATTTTCATCATTAACAGTTTGTACGAAAGAATTTTCAATTACAATCTTTATGAATATATATATATATATATATATATATATATATATATATATATATATATATATATATACACATATATATTTTCTTCAGATGTAATCATGGATTTAATGAGTTAATATGATGTTAAACTCATATGATTTATGGTTAGAACTAGAGTACATAATCTCTAAAACATTAAAGATTACATAATCGTCATGAAGAATGAAGATAACCGATGTAGAATAAGATGTAGAACAAAGATTATGCTAGAGGTATAGATTTCGATGTTGAGGCATGTGATGTTGAAACTTGGGTTGTTGTGGTACTGGTGTTGATGTTGGTGAAGCTGATAAGTTTTTCACCATATTCTCCAAAATCATTACTCATGCGCGAAGCTCGTTGACTTCTTTGATTACTCCGGGACGATTGGTGATTCGAACGAGCGGATGAATAAGATCTAAAATGTGAGATAGTATATAATCGTGACGAAATACTCTGGAAATGAGAGAAAATGGTATTACGAACAGGTTCACCGGTAAGTACTTCAGGTTCTTCGCCAAGAGGTGAATTCAGTTGGTGGAAATGATCGCCTTCTTCTCTTCTCCAATGATTAAGTAGGCTAAGAACCCATCCCCAATTCATCCAGAATAGATAATGGCTAATTGTTTGATCCATTCCGGTCACACTGCCTTCGAAGCTCGAGTGAAACTCCATATCGGAATCTGAGGAACTTGAACTAGTGGCGAGTTCCATTTCGTACGATTGAATAAAGGGTTTTTCGATATGAAGTGATTTTCGGCTATCGGATGACATTCTAATTACACAGAATATCTATATATATATAGATTAAAAGATTTCGTAGATTACGGAGGAATTTACGGAATATGTCAGACAAAGTTTATAGTAACAGATACGCTAAGATATGAATTAGCAGATACGCTAAGATATGAATTTTTGTCTATACACTATTCATGCAGTCAATGCAGTAAGACGTGTCTAGACTAAGAATGATAAGCAGATAATTTCCTAAGGATGCTAAGCAGATGATTTCCGACTAGAAATTATAAGCAATACTTTTGACATGCAGACACGGTCGAAGTCCAGACTCATTAATGCATCCTAACAACTACTAGTTAGACACACTAATGCAAGACCTGGTTCGCTAAGACCACCGCTCTGATACCACCTGTAGATAGTGGGGACGCATCCCACTCAGTGCCTTCCCAGCTAACCGCCTGGTGAGCACTGAGCGTACCTCAGAGACTGATTTTATGGCCCTGCCTTGAAAGGACCCGTTCATATACATTATAAACGATTCACAATAGTTGATTACATTGCGAGGTATTTGACCTCTATATGATACATTTTACAAACATTGCATTCGTTTTTAAAAGACAAACTTTCTTTACATTGAAAATTGACAGGCATGCATACCATTTCATAATATCCACTATTCAACTATAAATTGATTTAATAATAATCTTTGATGAACTCAATGACTCGAATGCAACGTTCTTCGAAATATGCTATGAAAGACTCCAAGTAATATCTTTAAAATGAGAAAATGCACAGCGGAAGATTTCTTTAACACCTGAAAATAAACATGCTTTAAAGTATCAACCAAAAGGTTGGTGAGTTCATTAGTTTATCATAATCATTTATTTTCATCATTTTAATAGACCACAAGAATTTCATTCCCAGTTCTCATAAATATACTGATGATGTAGCGTGAGGGTACGAAATAGTATTATTTTTAATACAAAATACTATAAAATATGACACAAGTTTTATTAATTTACGGATGGGATATACCTAAACCTTGCTACAACACTATAGGCAGTGTACCTAATCGTAGAGTAGTGTAGTTTTTAGTAAGTCTGGTTCGTTCCACAGGGAGCTAGTGATTACGTACTATATTTTTAACAACTATATTTATATAAATATATATATATATATAAGTAGTAATATTATTATAAAAGGGGGTTTTTTTACCGTTTAATGACCGGTTTGTCGATTTTATATATTTAAGCGTAAAGATAAATGACGATAATTAAAGTGCGTAAAATAATGACAATAAAAAAAATGACAGTAAATAAAATTGCGAGTAATAAAATGACAGTAAATAAAGATACGATGAGAAATATAATAAAAGAATTATGCTTATTTAAACTTCCGTAATCATGATGTTTGACGTGTTGATTTTAATTTATTACCATGGGTTAATTGTCCTTTGTCCTGGTTTATTTGATACGTCTATCTGGTTTTTGTCCATAATAGTCCATCGGTCATAAATATAAAGTGCGAGTATCCTCGTCAAATTACCCTTATACCCGAAGTCAAATATTCCAACTGATTAAGGATTTAAACTGTGACGCAGTTATCACTTCTGTCAACAATTACACCAGTTATCACTGTATGTAATCCACCCCTGTTTTAATTAGTTTATGAATATTAATTCATCCACTTGATTAGAATGAATAATCAATTACCCAACCCAATTGATTAATTAAATGATTATAACATATTCCATATGAACATCACTAAATAGGACAACCATAATCATTATTAATTATTAGGTTAATTAATTTGAAGATAGGTTCGACAGACTCCAATGAGTTGTCACTCAATTAGACAATACCCCCCATCTATTAATAGTCAATAGTTCAATTTCCACAAGTGTCGGTCTTTTGCCCAAACCTTAATTATGGTCCAAAGTTCAATAACCCCTTCTTAATATTTTAGCCCAACATCACGATTACTTCGGCTCAAATAAGCATAATAATAACTTAGTTACGATACATTAATTTAAAAAGGAAGAACATAGCTTACAGTGGTGATTAATCGCGTAGCGTTACACGGGCAGAGTTTCGACTTTAAAACCCGTAAAATATTTCTTACAATAACCCAATTATTATTAAACTTAAATTAAACTTAATATTATAAATATAAATATATATATTCTTACAGAGGGAAAGAAAGAAAAATGAAGTGAAGGTGTTCTTTTTCATTACTACGTGAATTCCATTTTATAGGCAAATGTTGATTTGAAATTTTCACTTATGACCCCTTAACTATGCTCAATTAACAACTTTTTATTATTTATTATTATTCTTATTATGAATTATTTAAATATTATATTATATTCTTGTGCATAGTTGACTTGTACTTTCAGCTCCGTTGCGTCGAGCGTTGATAGTTGGCTCGGGTACCGGTTCCGGATTTTCGAACGTCCTTTCGTATAATTTAATATCTTGTACTTTGCGTTTTGTAACTTGTACTCTTGTCATTTTTAGACGTTTCTCATCAATAAATTGAACCTTTTGAATTGTATCTTGTACATTTGAGCTTTTTGGACGTTTTGGTCTTTCAAATCTTCATTTTTGTCTTTAAATCTTCATTTTCGAGCGATTTGCGTCTTTCGTCTTCGCACTTATTTATTTAACTATTACAACTAAAAATAAGGAAATTACATTTAAAAACTTTACATATTGGAACGATATTGCTACTAAATATATGTTCATTTGGAGCACTATCAAATATCCCCACACTTGAGCGTTGCTTGTCCTCAAGCAATACAGAACTTGAAATAAAAACATACATGAATCACTTTTTTATTCATCACATTTTGTACATCAGTGATTTTGATATAGCGGTATAAACAATGACAGTAATGATGGTTAAAGGTGGGTGTGTCATCCACAGTTGCCTCGGGTTTAGGTCAACGACACTTGCAATCAAATAGCCGATTTACTTTCGATTTCCAAAGCAAAGTGCACATTTGAAAGGTGGTTTACAGTCCCACATGACTATGAAAATGTAGATCCTTAAGGAAAGTGGATCTTTATGAAAACATTTGATCTTTTTGAAAATTTAATCTAGCTTTTACCCTAGATAAGTTTTCCGGAATAACCCTTTACCGGTGTTTGCAAAATATTTTTGTGGGTTGTGTGGGTTTCAGATTTGAAAATTTTAGCTCAACACTTGTGGTTTTGTGTTACCCACTTGCTAACCTTGTATTAGGAAAGCAACACGTCCAGTTTACTTGTCCCGTATATTACCTTTCGGCAAACTACCGTCCGGTTGTAAAGGAAAGCGATGAACAAGAAACTGTTAAGGCAATGTCCCGTGACATGCTTTTAATTATGGTCCAAAAACGTGTCGGATGCTTTTACTATCCTTTGTAGGAGCAATAGTAAAGCTCACCCTTATAATTAGTCGGTTTGACACAAGGTCCTGTCTCCGACCATGCTATGCAACCACCGTTCTTACGGTTGACACCCGATTTGGTTCAGGTGACCTAATGAATTCCAATGAATTCTCAGGATTTTACGTTCAATGGTAATGAACGCATTTAAAATAGGTTTTCAGAAAACAAATCGGTTTTATTTTTGATCAAAATATTTTCTCGTTCAAGCTCGAGTTTAGATATCATTGAATTCCATGAGTTTGTAATTCTCAATCTTTAAGGTCAATCTCTAGGATTGAGTAATATCAGTCTTAAAAGCTGATTTTTGATCTTTAAGGAGATTATCCTTTCTGAGGATTTGATTCATTAGTCTTATCAAGCTAATTTGCACGGTGCCCCCCCCATTATGCGAGATAAATCCTTCTCATGGTTAGGATAAATCTGACCACATGGCGACCCTGTTTGATGCTGAGGTCCGTGGATTTCCTGCTGATTTTAGAGATGACTTTTCTAGATTTTTCGTCAACCTACAGCTGGTCTGGACGACAACTTCATGACCAAAATCAAGAAGCGCGTGTCTTTTTCGGAAGACTTTACTTCCTTTTAATGATGGAATTGATTCATCGTGTAGATCCATCTTTCTTTTAAATATATTACAGTAAACCGGGTAAAACTGATTAGTATCGCCCAAAGCAAAAGTACCTGCAATAATTCTTATACAAAAATGTGATAGATAGTTTTTAATTGAATAACTTGATACATTCTCCCCACACTTAGCTTTTATTTATTCTTTTCTTTGCCTTTTTATTCTCTTCTATCCCATTTTAAATGAATTCAAGCGTTTTGGGTTGTTTCTCAATTTATGCCCTTTCCGAGGTAACGATAATTTCGGCATTAACACCTAGTTTTATCGTTCATAAATATGTATAAACATGATTTTGAATTCATTTAGTTGAAATTTTTTTCAAATTTTCACAAAATTTGGCAATTAAAACAAGTGTAAACCCGAAAGAATTTATAACCCTTCCCCACACTTGAGATCTTGCAATGCCCTCATTTGCAAGAAATCAGTAAAAATTTAAATTCATGAGGGTGATTAGTGTAGAAAAATGATTAAAAATACCGAGTTTGCAAACATATTGTTGTTATTTCACATTTGATATTTTGTTTCTTGTCGTCAAAATTAGTACCTTTTTCTGAACTTAATGACAGTCTTTGAAAGTGCGTTATTTTACCCTGTTTTGTATATAACATAAAATACAAACATACATAATTTTGAAGTTGGGTATATTACCCCACGTTCAAAAATTTATAAAATCTAATATTTTTTTTTTTGGCATACTTTAAATCAATTAAATTAAAAATAATGATAACAAAATTTCTCTCCCGCCCTCGGTTAAAGTAATTTCGGTTCAACTACCTAATCTTCAACTCACGACGAATTTTAGAAATCATTTTTTTACTTAATGAAATAAAGTAAATTTTGTTTTTAAATTCACACAAAACTTAAATTTAAAAAGCATATTAATTTCATATAAAACCTACAAAATAAAAAAAAATCAGAATGGAGGGAGAAAACTAGTTCTTTAGTGTCTGCTAGCGGAAAAGACCAATCTGATTCCATTCTCGGAACTACACAAGAACAGAACAACTAACTCTAGACAGCATTTTCTTTTTTAGAACATTTGAATCTCCCCACACTTAGGTAGCTGTGGTGTCGAAATTGTGATTAGCTTCATCGTCAATTTCTCTTGGCCCATAATCAACTTGCATATCTGTGACTTTCTTTTTAAGCCATTGGTCGGATTCCTGTGTAATATCCACAATTTCAACTAGTTTCTCCTTTTCTTTAGGTGATAGATTGGATACTAACCGGTTACATAACTTAAAGTTCCCCTTGCTTCTAGCATCGCGAATCCGTTTAATAAGTTTCTTCATTGAACTGTTAATAACGGGGTCATTTAATTTCGTATCAACAACGGGGTTCTTTATTATCAGGTCATCATTAGGTGTTACTTTATCTTCCCCACACTTAGGCGTTTCATTATTATTAAGCACTACCGTTGGAGTTGGTAAAACAACATGGTTCTTACCAATCATTTTTACTGGTTCAATGGTTTTGGTTGGTGGAGATTTAGACTTTCGAATCATAAAGGTGATCGATTTGTCACCACTTTTAAGTGTCATTCTTCCATTTCCTACATCAAAGAACGCCCCGGTGGACGCAAAGAATGGTCGACCTAAAATTAGAGGAATGTTTGGGTCCTCTTCTATGTCAATGATAATGAATTCGACTAGAAAGGTTAAATTACCTACTTGAACGGGTAGGTTGTCAGCAATTCCAACTGGGTGCTTAATGGTTTGATCAAGGAGTCGAACACTCATATCCGTTGGAGTTAACTCACCTACTCCTAATCTCTTATATAATGAAAGAGGCATAACACTCACACTTGAACCTAAATCTGCTAGTGCATCATACATGACACAGTCACTAAGTAGACAAGGAACAATAAATTCACCCGGATCACCTACCCTAGGTGGAGGATTTGGTGGAACTGTCTTCACCGGGTTTACTTCTACTGTTTTTGTTTCTTGCACTTTTTTATTCTTCTTCTTCTTCTTTCCAGAGGTATCACAAACTTTATTACCTATTACTTGCTCATACTCAACTCCTTTTCTTGGAAACGGGATGGGTGGTTTATATGGTTCCACCACTGGCTTTACATACTCGGGTGGTGGTGGTGGTGGTGTAACTTCTTCATTGTTACTCACATCTAAAATCTTCCCATCTTCTGGTGCTGGTTTTTCAGAATTTGTTGACACCATATTAACATTCTCATTCCGAGGATTTACTTCAGTATTACTCGGTAGCTTTCCTTGTTCCCTCTCACACATCATGCTAGCAAGAGTACCTACGTGTTTTTCTAGATTCAAAATGGAAGCTTGTTGAGTTCTTAATGACTGATCAAACCTCTCGTTCGTTTGGGTTTGAGTTTCAATAAATTGTGTTTGAGATTCAACTAGCTTTGCCATCATTTCTTCTAGATTTGGCTTTTTCTCTTCGGTTTGTTGTGGTGGTTTATACAAGCTAGGTCTTTGTTGATTGAAAGTGTTGTTTTGAGTTGGTTGGTTATTCGGACCTTGTTGGTTATACGAGTTGTTGTTTGGTCCATTTGGATTGTAAAGAATGTTTTGATTTCGATTGAAGTTTGGCCTTGGCGGTTGATAATTATTCTGATAACTATTTTCCAGCCTTTGGTTCATGTAGATAACATTCTCACGTTGTTCCATCGTTTGTTCAATGTGACAGTCTTTCATTAAGTGTGGTCCACCGCATTGCTCACAACTGATTCGTATTGCGTGAATATCTTTATTCATCTTTTCCATTCGTCTCTCGAAAGCATCTATTTTTGCGGAAACGGAATCAAAGTTATGGCTAGAATCGGCTCTAGCCACTTTAGATGAGAGATATATATCTTTCTCTTGGTGCCACTCATGAGAGTGGGAGGCTGTGTTATCAATAATTTTGTAAGCTTCAGTTGCGGTTTTCTTCATAATGGAACCACCAGCTGTTATGTCGATGTCTTTTCGTGTAGCAACGTTGACACCTTGGTAGAATATTTGTACTATTTGATAAGTGTCTAAACCGTGTTGAGGACATCCTCTCAACAACTTTCCAAATCTTGTCCACGCCTCATATAGAGTTTCATTTGACTTTTGTGTGAACGTAACAATTTCTCCTTGAAGTCTCACGGCTTTAGATGCCGGAAAGAATCTTTTAAGAAATTTCTCAACTAAAACATCCCATGTGTCAATCGCCCCTTCAGGTAACTATTCTAACCAATCTTTGGCTTCTCCCTTTAAAGTCCAGGGAAACAACATGAGATAGATCTGTTCATCCTCAACTTCTCGGATTTTGAATAGTGTACAGATCCTATTAAACGTACGAAGATGTTCGTTTGGATCTTCCTTCGGCGCACCACTATATTGGCACTGATTAGTTACCATGTGTAGGATTTGTCCTTTGATTTCATAATCTGGCGCATTAATGTCTGGCTTAATAATGGCGTGACCTTGGCCCGTGCGTGTGGCTCTCATTCGGTCTTCCATACTTAGAGGTTCCAGATTTTTCATAATTGAATTTGTTGAATACGAATCACTAGAAGATTCTGATTTAATGGTTTGTGGTTCAGGAGGAATGATTAGTGGTTCTGGATCTTGGAATTGTCCCTGAATATTCTCCGGATTCTCAATTGTGAGGTCGGGTTCAAAAGATGGATTATCGAAAATTTGAGTTGGAGTTCTTGGTCGACTAGATGATGATTCTAAAGAAAAATCAACGGCGACAATATTGGCTAGATGTCTTGATCGAGTTATAGGTGGTGAACGTATGAAAGGTGGTGAACGTTTTACTCAGTGCATTCACTGAATATCCTATTAGTTTTTAAAAGGAAAGAAAAATTATATAAGTTATCCAATTAATAGACTTTTCTGATTTTGCCCACGTTTCGAATAGCCAAAAGATGCAGCAGAGGGGCAGGATTCGTTTGGTCTCAATATAATTGAGTACTGTTTGGCTCCAATAACCCGGTCCACGTACAAATCCAACTATTACTACGAACCAGAAAATTTTGATGTCTATCAATTTAACCACTTAAAATAAATTTTCGTAATTTTAAGAAATTTAGATAAGAAGTAGAATAAAAATCTTATCCTAAAACTAGAATAGCGAGAAATAAGAAAGAAAAAGATTGCGCGTCGAAAAAGGTCGAAAAATAAAAGGTCGAAAAATAGGCGTCGAAAAATAAAAATAAGAAAGTAGCGCGAAAAACGGCGTCGCAAAATTCTAAAGCACATAAATCTTAGTCTATGGAATAAGCACTTAAGGAATTTTACGGCAAACCTAAAAATTCTAGAAATAAAAATAACTATGGCAAAACTAAACTTAATACTAAAAATTGTAACCAGAGTCTAAAAATTTAAAGGTAATAAAAAAAAACTTTTTTTTTTAATTTTTTTTTATATATTTCGTTTTTAAGGATTTTAAAATTTTTTTTTTTTTAAAAAAAATTTTTTTTTTTTATATAAATTTTTTTTTAAAACTTTTTTTTTTTTAAAAAATTTTTTAAAAAAAACGATTTTTTTTTACAATTTTTTTTTTAAAACGAATTTTTTTTTTCTTTAAAAAAAAGATTTTTTTTTACACAAATTTTTTTTTTTTTTTTAAAAACGAAATTTTTTTTACAAATTAATAATTTTTTTATAATTATAATTTTTTTTTCAAAACTTTTTTTTTTAATTCATTTACTATTCATGAATAGTAAATGAAAATAAATTAATTAATTTACTATTCACATGAAACCGACATGATAGAAATTATTAATTATAAGTTACATAATATACCCCTGAAGTATTTAATAAATGCGACTTTTTAAAACTTTACGTATCAAATTTTGATTCTAAAATATTATTATATTATTATATTCTATTTCAATATTATTATATTATTATATTCTATTTTAATATTATTATATTATTATATTTTATTTCAATATTATTATAATTAAAAATATAGCGTTTTAGCGCTCCCCGGCAGCGGCGCCAAAAACTTGATGATGTAGCGTGAGGGTACGAAATAGTATTATTTTTAATACAAAATACTACAAAATATGACACAAGTTTTATTAATTTACGGATGAGATATACCTAAACCTTGCTACAACAATATAGGCAGTGTACCTAATCGTAGAGTAGTGTAGTTTTTAGTAAGTCCGGTTCGTTCCACAGGGAGCTAGTGATTACGTACTATATTTTTAACAACTATACTTATATAAATATATATATATATATAAGTAGTAATATTATTATAAAAGGGGGTTTTTTTTTTACCGTTTAATGACCGGTTTGTCGATTTTATATATTTAAGCGTAAAGATAAATGACGATAATTAAAGTGCGTAAAATAATGACAATAAATAAAATGACAGTAAATAAAATTGCGAGTAATAAAATGACAGTAAATAAAGATACGATGAGAAATATAATAAAAGAATTATGCTTATTTAAACTTCCGTAATCATGATGTTTGACGTGTTGATTTTAATTTATTACCATGGGTTAATTGTCCTTTGTCCTGGTTTATTTGATACGTCTATCTGGTTTTTGTCCATAATAGTCCATCGGTCATAAATATAAAGTGCGAGTATCCTCGTCAAATTACCCTTATACCCGAAGTCAAATATTCCAACTGATTAAGGATTTAAACTGTGACGCAGTTATCACTTCTGTCAACAATTACACCAGTTATCACTGTATGTAATCCACCCCTGTTTTAATTAGTTTATGAATATTAATTCATCCACTTGATTAGAATGAATAATCAATTACCCAACCCAATTGATTAATTAAATGATTATAACAGATTCCATATGAACATCACTAAATAGGACAACCATAATCATTATTAATTATTAGGTTAATTAATTTGAAGATAGGTTCGACAGACTCCAATGAGTTGTCACTCGATTAGACAATACCCCCCATCTATTAATAGTCAATAGTTCAATTTCCACAAGTGTCGGTCTTTTGCCCAAACCTTAATTATGGTCCAAAGTTCAATAACCCCTTCTTAATATTTTAGCCCAACATCACGATTACTTCGGCTCAAATAAGTATAATAATAACTTAGTTACGATACATTAATTTAAAAAGGAAGAACATAGCTTACAGTGGTGATTAATCGCGTAGCGTTACACGGGCAGAGTTTCGACTTTAAAACCCGTAAAATATTTCTTACAATAACCCAATTATTATTAAACTTAAATTAAACTTAATATTATAAATATAAATATATATATTCTTACAGAGGGAAAGAAAGAAAAATGAAGTGAAGGTGTTCTTTTTCATTACTACGTGAATTCCATTTTATAGGCAAATGTTGATTTGAAATTTTCACTTATGACCCCTTAACTATGCTCAATTAACAACTTTTTATTATTTATTATTATTCTTATTATGAATTATTTAAATATTATATTATATTCTTGTGCATAGTTGACTTGTACTTTCAGCTCCGTTGCGTCGAGCGTTGATAGTTGGCTCGGGTACCGGTTCCGGATTTTCGAACGTCCTTTCGTATAATTTAATATCTTGTACTTTGCGTTTTGTAACTTGTACTCTTGTCATTTTTAGACGTTTCTCATCAATAAATTGAACCTTTTGAATTGTATCTTGTACATTTGAGCTTTTTGGACGTTTTGGTCTTTCAAATCTTCGTTTTTGTCTTTAAATCTTCATTTTCGAGCGATTTGCGTCTTTCGTCTTCGCACTTATTTATTTAACTATTACAACTAAAAATAAGGAAATTACATTTAAAAACTTTACATATTGGAACGATATTGCTACTAAATATATGTTCATTTGGAGCACTATCATATACGTCCCATGCATAGAGACAAAAATAATCATTCATATGGTGAACACCTGGTAACCGACATTAACTAGATACATATAAGAATATCCCCTATCATTCCGGGATCCTCCTTCGGACATGATATAAATTTCGAAGTACTAAAGCATCCGGTACTTTGGATGGGGTTTGTTAGGCCCAATAGATCTATCTTTAGGATTCGCGTCAATTAGGGTGTCTGTTCCCTAATTCTTAGATTACCAGACTTTAATAAAAAGGGACATATTCGATTTTGATAATTCAACCATAGAATGTAGTTTCAATTACTTGTGTCTATTTCGTCAAACATTTATAAAAGCGCATGTATTCTCAGTCCCAAAAATATAAAGGGTAAAAAGGCAAATGAAACTCACCATACTGTATTTCGTAGTAAAAATACATATAACGTCATTGAACAAGTGCAAGGTTGGCCTCGGATTCACGAACCTAAATTAATTATATATAATTATGTGTTGGTCAATATTTGTCTAACAAATTAGGTCAAGTCATAGTGTACCACAATCCTAATGCTCGAGACTAATATGCAAAAGTCAACAAAAGTAAATTTGACTCAAAATAATTTTCAAAAATCTATACATGATTAATATATAGTTTAAATATCGTCGTTTTATATTTTTAAATATTTTTAAAAGATTTATTAGAGTAATAATATAATTTATTTATTAATAAATAAAATTTTATATTAAATTTATGTAATAAAATATACTTTTATATATATTAAGTAATAAAATTTATAGGGTTCATTTAGTATCATAAAGATAATATGATAGGTATTATTAAAGTAAGTTATTACACGTAGTAAAATATGTTTGTATCACATATTTATTTGATAAAATAATGTCTATAATGATAGTAAGTAAAAGTTATATTATTTTGTAATAATAATTATTATTATAAAAAATATATTATTATAAAAATATCAATATTTATAATTACTAAGATGACATTATGATAAAACGATAATTCTAATTATGATAACTTTAATATTTACGATAATTTTTAATATTATCTTTAAAATAATAATTCTATTTAAAATAATAATAATAATGATATTTTATAGTAACAATGACATTTCTATTAAAATGATAATTTTTGTTAAAATGATAGTTTTAATACTAACGATACTTTTAATAATAATAGTAATGATAAAAATAATAAGAACGATAATTTTACCTAAATCAATATCTTATAATATTTTAATTTCATCATGATACTCTTACTCATTATTTCCTAATCGTTTCGTTTAATAGCTTTTAATCGTCTTTTATATCGTGTTTATAATTTATAATAATGATAATAATAGTAATCAAATAATTAGGTGTTACCAATATTTGTTTTAATTACACTTATATTAATAATGATAGTTACTATAACATTATTAACGATAATACTAATAATTATCTTAATGATAATATAGTAATAATAATAATAATAACAATAACAATAACCATTTTTAAATAATGATATATATATATTAATAATGATAATAATAATAATAATACTAATAATAATAATAATAATAATAATAATAATAATAATAATAATACTAATTATAACTTTAAAGATAATAACGATAGTAATAATAAAAAAAATTACAATTTTTAATGATAAATCCCTTTTATTGATAAAGATAATAATAATGATAATAATAAGATAAAACTAGAACGACGATAAAAAAACGACGATAATAATAATCATTTTTAATAAAAATATCGAAAATTCAATTGATTATAACTTCTAATCCGTTCATCGAAACCATTCGATATCTAAAGGAAAAGTTCTTAATTTTTCGCTAGCTTTCCAAGGACATGCATATCTTATACCTTATCTCAACCGCAAGTGTAACTAATTCAATATTCAACCTAACCTGTCTAAGGGCAATATCAAAAATACAAGCATGCATAATCCTAAATACTCGAGCACTAGTCAGGGATACACTATTAGTATGTAAAAGTTAAATTATGAGTACTCACGTATCAATATTGAGATTCAATATTGCAGGAAAGGTACGTAGACGCAACGGAAATGATAAACACTATATTGACCTCACGAGCATACCCATGAACCATACTCAATCACCTCCATAGCTATAACCCATAATTTCCTTAATCCTATCCTACTCGAAAAACAATTTCGAAATCACTCGGACAGCACTCCGTCGTAATATTTTATGTATACTAATAATATCTTGAAATAATACGGAGTAAATATATATGTACATCGATTGAAAGAGTTTAGAGAAAAATATTTTCAAGTTTCTATGAAATAATGAAACCTATTGAATTCTATTTATAATAGATTTTTGAATTATTAAAGTGAATTATTAAAGTATGAATTATTAAAGTGAATTATTAAAGTATGAATTATTAAAGTGAATTATTAAAGTATGAATTATTAAAGTAAATTATTAAAGTTAAAGTAAAGTAAAAATAAAGTAAAGGTAAAGTTTAAGTATAGTAAAAGTATAAAATTATGTACGTATAATACGCGTATAAATATATATAATATTAATTTAAATTGTTATATATATTTAATAAAATAAAATATAAATATCGTTATCTTTATCATACTAGTTAAGTAATGAGTTGTAAAAAGTGATTTTAGATATTTATAAAAGTTATATACGTTTTAATAATAAAGTTCTTTTTAAATTGAAAACGTTTTTGTACGTTTGAAACTAAATAGATCAATCGAGTCTTTATGAGATTCAATCTTCCACTATCCTTTGTCTAGTTCTCAATGATTGACAATTTATTCTTATTTATAAATCACTTTACCATTTTTCGAATATTGTTAAAATGGAAAGATTTCTCAAATCAACGTGGGCCTTTCAACAGAGACTTGTAATCATAATTCAATATATCTGATAATTCAATCATTTGATCTTATCTTCTAATTCTATTGATAAACATTTTGAAATAGATACAATCATATAAAGTATTTAATCTAATATTTTGTTTACATTTCAAGTTATAATATATATACACATATACATATATAATCATATTCGTTTAATGGTTCGTGAATCGTTGGAACTTGGTCGAGGTTGAATGAATGTATGAACATAGTTTAAAATTCTTGCAATTTAACTTAACAAATATTGCTTATCGTGTCGGAAACATATAAAGATTAAAGTTTAAATTTGGTTGGAAATTTCCGGGTTGTCACAGTACCTACCCGTTAAAGAAATTTCGTCCCGAAATTTGAGTGGAAAGGTCATGAATGATAATAAGTATGTTTTCATGATGCATACGGGCTGAAAATTAGAGTTTTCTCATCAGCGAATAATTTGGATAAACAATCCATTTATATGAAGAGTACGAATGAAGCTAAAATAGAAGAGTGAAATGAGTAAGTGTAGATTCATCTTATCATTTGACGTAGATATGATTGATTCCCAGATTTCAAGAGATTTGAAGAAAATCTTCTTAATAAGATTTGACTCTCCGGTAATCAAGGAAATTAGGATTCGCTTTAAATGCGATCGTCCATTTTAATTGTTCTGTCGGAGATTTTCTTATAAATTCACCTCCTTCGTTTCCTTACATCTCACACCTTCTGTTGATGCATTTTATGCAACTCCCTAGACATCTACCCACGTCCATTGCAGGTACAACAGTTTACAGGCCACCATGATTGCTCGTTATTATCCTATCCGTATTTGTATGTGGTTACAGGAACTTCAGGAACGAGATTTAGATGTTTGACTATGTTAGACTTAGTCAGACGTACGAGTGAAGCCTCACTAGTACGGCTGACAGGCTCATACGCACGATTGATGCTGAGCTAAGTCACAATTACAACCTAAATGAGAAGACACGAGTGAGTGATCACCCGTATGGCTGATGAAGCCAACTCGTACGTGTGATGAATGAATCGTATGGGTGAGTCAACAGCAGGGGTATATAAAGTCTTATGTTCTTCATTTTAGGTTAAGCCTCTCATTTATTACACACACTCAGATCTAGTGAGCTCCTCCGATTCTCTCTCAGTCCAAATCACCCAGGTGGTGAATAATAGCTCTAGGTGTTGATCTAATCACACTTGATTTAGTTGTGGTTTGACTAAATTAATCAAAAAAAAAAAAAAAACTTAACCTATTCACTAGAGGGTTTGATTCACTTATTCCGCCATTGTGTGAGTTAAATCTGTTGATTTCTAAGTTCCTAGTCATGTTTCATCACCTTCTATTCTTTCCCCCTCAACTCATATTTTAAAGTATTCATCAATATGCTCCATCCAGTTCTGATTCTCGATATACTTCTAACTTTCATATCGGTCATTCTTCTTTTTCATCTACCGCCGGAAGAATCTATTTACTTCTACTATACTCTTGGGTTTATAGTGTTTCTAGTTCTCCCATGTCTTTATATTGCTATATGCATCGATATATGTGATTTATAATTTCTGGTTTGTCGTTGGGATTTATATATTCCCTTATATTTCAAAGTCTCTGCTTCTGTCTTCTATAATCATTATCATTCACAGTTAATGCTCTCTTTTATTTGCTGCAATTTATACCCCAATTTCTATTTCAAAGTTTTGTCCTTTCGTTTCTTCTTCTTGCGATTAAGCACCGCTTGTAATGGTCCAGAATTCACAGATATGAATTTCGGAATGAACATTGTTAATGTTCTAGGAAGAAAATTGTGATGGCACGATCTTGACTTGTCAAATTACTAGAATACCTTGGAAAAGGCCGAATCATCAAGAAATATTTTCTTGATATTTTAGAGGTTAAATAGAATACAAGAGTCGTATAACATGGCACATGATGATGTTATGATCTGTGAATCATCACGTTCCATTTAGAAACTCAGCATGACTTACTGTAATATAATCACATTGATCAAGTGTCATTATATTATACTAATTCATGCTTCAGTTCTCAACATTACTTCAAAATATTCCTATTTTAAACTTGAATGTTTCAGAATTTAGAAACTAAAATAGTTTCTTTTATGATGTAATACAGATAGCGCGAAGAGGTAAATGATTTCAAATAAGAAAAATTAAGAAAATATCTTCAGAAATATGGAGGATATTTATAATGAAAGATATGATGATATTTTAGAATTTCTAATATCAGAGGATGATGAAGAATATTGTCCGCAGGGGTTTAGAGTCAGGAGCAAGGTATTCGTTAATGACTTCAGCAGGTACTGAATCATTTGGATCCTTTCAAGTCAGGTCCAGTCTTTGTAATTTGTCCACAGCCTCCTTCCTACTTTGCTCAATCCATTTTCCAGTTCCAAAACTTCTCTTTTTCTGCGCTTTTCCAGCACACTTCATCATTATAATCTAGCTTTTATCCTTTAAAGTCGTCTATAGTTTTCGCTGCTTCATCAGCATTTTTTTTTCCTCCATTTTCGGAGAACCAATTCGTAGTTCGGAGTGTTTTTCAGAAACTTCACATTCAAATTAATTCCAGAAGATAGACGTTATATATACACATATAACTATTGGCATAAACATCCTGCGAGATTTCAAAATACTGATTGCTAATTCCCAATGATTCGTATGGCAATTCTCATTACAAGATGCGAATGAGTAAATGATGGGGTTTCAATGAATAATTATAATGACTTTTTGGAGAGGCTAAAGTCAAAGGGTAATGAAGTTGTTGGTACATCTGCTAATAATGTGGTGGAATGTAAAAGGTTCCCTGGTAACGATGGTGTATATCTCAAGGTTATAATAAGGTTAGTCTGACTGAAAAGTCGAAGTTGACTTGCTGGAGCTGTGACAAAACTGGCTACTTTGAATAGGAGTTGCAAAGTTATTTTTGCTAATAAATGCCAAAGAATCTGGCGCGGATACGTTGTTTAAACTTTTACTTTTGTTTCAAGAGTTTTTCGGGTACATAACTGTGGGTAACATGTGGTTGGATCATCATCTCGATTGCTCATCATTCGAAGTGTCTTCAGAAATTTTCGAAGGGTTTGAACACAGATTGTAATCGTTAACATACATTTGATGTTCTAACACAGTTTTGAAGTCAAAATATAGCTTGTGAAACATGTAAGGATCTAAGAGTGATGATTTTGGTCTTATCTCAAGTTGAATTTTGAGATTTCAAAATCAGAATATGTAATTAAATTTTGAATGAGTATGGTTGTTTTGATTTCTATAAAAGAATGTATATTGTTGTGAAAGTAGGGAGTATAATGGATGATTTGCTGAATCAGATTCGAAGAATGTAACATATTAATTGTAAATTTATATATCTCTCGGGTATTACCTACCCGTTAAAAAAAAAATTTCACAATTAATATTTTGTACAAAAGAATTTTATTACAGTCTTTATGAAAATATATATATGTATATTTTCTTCAGATGTAATATAGATTTAATGAGTTAATGTTAAATTAAACTCATTTGATTTACGGTTGAAACTAGAATTGAATAATCCCTAAAGGCTTTAAAAAGTACATAACTTTTACGCAGTATTTCTTTAATGACATTGAAATTATGAATCAATACTTCGTTATTTGTTGATGTATGATGTTCAGTTCGTGGAATTCTTGTGAATTTCTCAAAGTACGAATGATGTTATCTGAAAAGTTTCGAGTACATCGATGATGAAAGTGTACAATCAAATATATACTTGATTTATTATGAATTGGAATTTGTTGAATTGCGACAGAGATTGTAGTTAACGTTGGTTAAGTTGCGGCCGAAGGACGTACATTATTGCATATTTGTAATATGAATTAACCGAGTAGTTAAGATTCACACACAATAGCTTAGAACGGAAAGATTTATTTCAATATATATATATATATATATATATATATATATATATATATATATATATATATATATATATAATATACATATAATTTCTTCAGAGGGAATGAGTTAATTCTTCATAACTCATTGATACAATATACACGTTATTGATTCGTAATAATGTCCACAGTGATTCTTGAATTGACGGAGTTTTTGATGTTATCGGTGTTGTTGATTCGGATGTTGACTGTACTGACGATGCTGGTAACGCTAACGGTACTGTTGATGCTGTTGGTAAAGCAAGTTTAGCTTCTTAATCACACACTATTTTTGTCAGGGTTTCTACTCTTCCTTCTAGCATTTTGATTCGTTTAACTGATTTATGGTTAGGGCTAGATTAGATAATCTCTAAGACTTTAGAGATTACAAAATTGCCGCGGAATGTTTCTCCAATGAAGTTATGAATTAATACTTCGTCAGTTATTGTTGTTGGTACTCCTTGGTATCTATGGTGCATATGACGTTGATGCTCATGGGACAGATTGTGAAGTTGAGGTTTACGACGCAGTTGTGGTTGGAGGTGGTAATGGTACTGTTGGCGTTGATGATGGTGGTACTGGTTATGTTGCTGGTGCTGCTGCTGGTGTTTGTAATCTTTGCACCATATTCTCCAAAGCCACTACCCGAGCGCGAAGCTCGTTGACTTCTTCTATTATACCGGGGTGATTGTCGGTTCGGACGAGCGGATAAATATAATCTAGAATTTGATGTAGTATATAATCGTGACGAGATACTCTGGAAATGAGAGAGAAAATGGTGTTTCGGATTGGTTCGCCGGTAAGTGCTTCAGGTTCTTCGTTAAGAGGGCAATGGGGTGGATGGAAGGGATCACCTTCTTCTTGTCTCCAATGATTGAGGAGGCTACGAACCCATTCCCAATTCATCCAGAATAGATGAAGGCTGATTGGTTGATCCATTCCGGTCACACTGCTTTCAGAGCTGGAGTGAGATTCCATTTCGGAATCCGAGGAACTTGAATTAATGATGAATTCCATTTCGTACGATTGAATAAGGATTTTTTTCGATATGAAATGATTTTCAGTTATCGGATGGTATTCTAATTACATAGAATATCCATAGATATAGAACAAAAGATTTCGTAGATTACGGAGGAATTTACGGGATATGTCAGGTAAAGTTTAAAGTAACAGATACGATAAGATATTATTTAGCAGATACGCTAAGATATGAATTTTGTCTATACACTGCTCATGCAATTAATGTAGCAAGACGTGTCTAAACTAGTAATGATACGCAGGTAATTTCCTAAGAATGATAAGCAGATGATTTCCGACTAAAAATGATACGCAAAACTTTTGACATGCAGACACGGTCGAAGTCCAGACTCACTAATGCATCCTAACGACTTATCAGTTAGACACACTAATGCAGACATGGTTTGCTAAGACCACCGCTCTGATACCAACTGAAAGGACCCGTTCATATACATTATAAACGATTCACAATAGTTGATTACATTGCGAGGTATTTGACCTCTATATGATACATTTTACAAACATTGCATTCGTTTTTAAAAGACAAACTTTCTTTACATTGAAAATTGACAGGCATGCATACCATTTCATAATATCCACTATTCAACTATAAATTGATTTAATAATAATCTTTGATGAACTCAATGACTCGAATGCAACGTTCTTCGAAATATGCTATGAAAGACTCCAAGTAATATCTTTAAAATGAGCAAATGCACAGCGGAAGATTTCTTTAACACCTGAAAATAAACATGCTTTAAAGTGTCAACCAAAAGGTTGGTGAGTTCATTAGTTTATCATAATCATTTATTTTCATCATTTTAATAGACCACAAGAATTTCATTCACAGTTCTCATAAATATACGTCCCATGCATAGAGACAAAAATAATCATTCATATGGTGAACACCTGGTAACCGAGATTAACTAGATACATATAAGAATATCCCCTATCATTCCGGGATCCTCCTTCGGACATGATATAAATTTCGAAGTACTAAAGCATCCGGTACTTTGGATGGGGTTTGTTAGGCCCAATAGATCTATCTTTAGGATTCGCGTCAATTAGGGTGTCTGTTCCCTAATTCTTAGATTACCAGACTTTAATAAAAAGGGACATATTCGATTTTGATAATTCAACCATAGAATGTAGTTTCAATTACTTGTGTCTATTTCGTCAAACATTTATAAAAGCGCATGTATTCTCAGTCCCAAAAATATAAAGGGTAAAAAGGCAAATGAAACTCACCATACTGTATTTCGTAGTAAAAATACATATAACGTCATTGAACAAGTGCAAGGTTGGCCTCGGATTCACGAACCTAAATTAATTATATATAATTATGTGTTGGTCAATATTTGTCTAACAAATTAGGTCAAGTCATAGTGTACCACTATCCTAATGCTCGAGACTAATATGCAAAAGTCAACAAAAGTAAATTTGACTCAAAATAATTTTCAAAAATCTATACATGATTAATATATAGTTTAAATATCGTCGTTTTATATTTTTAAATATTTTTAAAAGATTTATTAGAGTAATAATATAATTTATTTATTAATAAATAAAATTTTATATTAAATTTATGTAATAAAATATACTTTTATATATATTAAGTAATAAAATTTATAGGGTTCATTTAGTATCATAAAGATAATATGATAGGTATTATTAAAGTAAGTTATTACACGTAGTAAAATATGTTTGTATCACATATTTATTTGATAAAATAATGTCTATAATGATAGTAAGTAAAAGTTGTATTATTTTGTAATAATAATTATTATTATAAAAAATATATTATTATAAAAATATCAATATTTATAATTACTAAGATGACATTATGATAAAACGATAATTCTAATTATGATAACTTTAATATTTACGATAATTTTTAATATTATCTTTAAAATAATAATTCTATTTAAAATAATAATAATAATGATATTTTATAGTAACAATGACATTTCTATTAAAATGATAATTTTTGTTAAAATGATAGTTTTAATACTAACGATACTTTTAATAATAATAGTAATGATAAAAATAATAAGAACGATAATTTTACCTAAATCAATATCTTATAATATTTTAATTTCATCATGATACTCTTACTCATTATTTCCTAATCGTTTCGTTTAATAGCTTTTAATCGTCTTTTATATCGTGTTTATAATTTATAATAATGATAATAATAGTAATCAAATAATTAGGTGTTACCAATATTTGTTTTAATTACACTTATATTAATAATGATAGTTACTATAACATTATTAACGATAATACTAATAATTATCTTAATGATAATATAGTAATAATAATAATAATAACAATAACAATAACCATTTTTAAATAATGATATATATATTAATAATGATAATAATAATAATAATACTAATAATAATAATAATAATAATACTAATTATAACTTTAACGATAATAAGGATAGTAATAATAAAAAAAATAACAATTTTTAATGATAAATCCCTTTTATTGATAAAGATAATAATAATGATAATAATAAGATAAAACTAGAACGACGATAAAAAAACGACGATAATAATAATCATTTTTAATAAAAATATCGAAAATTCAATTGATTATAACTTCTAATCCGTTCATCGAAACCATTCGATATCTAAAGGAAAAGTTCTTAATTTTTCGCTAGCTTTCCAAGGACATGCATATCTTATACCTTATCTCAACCGCAAGTGTAACTAATTCAATATTCAACCTAACCTGTCTAAGGGCAATATCAAAAATACAAGCATGCATAATCCTAAATACTCGAGCACTAGTCAGGGATACACTATTAGTATGTAAAAGTTAAATTATGAGTACTCACGTATCAATATTGAGATTCAATATTGCAGGAAAGGTACGTAGACGCAACGGAAATGATAAACACTATATTGACCTCACGAGCATACCCATGAACCATACTCAATCACCTCCATAGCTATAACCCATAATTTCCTTAATCCTATCCTACTCAAAAAACAATTTCGAAATCACTCGGACAGCACTCCGTCGTAATATTTTATGTATACTAATAATATCTTGAAATAATACGGAGTAAATATATATGTATATCGATTGAGAGAGTTTAGAGAAAAATATTTTCAAGTTTCTATGAAATAATGAAACCTATTGAATTCTATTTATAATAGATTTTTGAATTATTAAAGTGAATTATTAAAGTATGAATTATTAAAGTGAATTATTAAAGTATGAATTATTAAAGTGAATTATTAAAGTATGAATTATTAAAGTAAATTATTAAAGTTAAAGTAAAGTAAAAATAAAGTAAAGGTAAAGTTTAAGTATAGTAAAAGTATAAAATTATGTACGTATAATATGCGTATAAATATATATAATATTAATTGAAATTGTTATATATATTTAATAAAATAAAATATAAATATCGTTATCTTTATCATACTAGTTAAGTAATGAGTTGTAAAAAGTGATTCTAGATATTTATAAAAGTTATATACGTTTTAATAATAAAGTTCTTTTTAAATTGAAAACGTTTTTGTACGTTTGAAACTAAATAGATCAATCGAGTCTTTTTGAGATTCAATCTTCCACTATCCTTTGTCTAGTTCTCAATGATTGACAATTTATTCTTATTTATAAATCACTTTACCATTTTTCGAATATTGTTAAAATGGAAAGATTTCTCAAATCAACGTGGGCCTTTCAACAGAGACTTGTAATCATAATTCAATATATCTGATAATTCAATCATTTGATCTTATCTTCTAATTCCATTGATAAACATTTTGAAACAGATACAATCATATAAAGTATTTAATCTAATATTTTGTTTACGTTTCAAGTTATAATATATATACACATATACATATATAATCATATTCGTTTAATGGTTCGTGAATCGTTGGAACTTGGTCGAGGTTGAATGAATGTATGAACATAGTTTAAAATTCTTGCAATTTAACTTAACAAATATTGCTTATCGTGTCGGAAACATATAAAGATTAAAGTTTAAATTTGGTTGGAAATTTCCGGGTTGTCACATGCCTCTCAGCAAACCAACCATATTCGGACTGCAAGGAGTAAGAGCCAATGCTTCGTCACAGGTAACACTGTGAGAACCCCCTCTACGATTAAGCCGACGACACAGCTTAAACCAGCTTTGATACCACCTGTAGAGACCCGTCCTAATCCATCTGGACGAATACATTACATTTGGTTTCATTGTGAGGTATTTGACCTCTAAATGATACATTTTACAAACATTGCATTCGTTTTTAAAAGACAAACTTTCATTACATCGAAAGTTGACAGCATGCGTACCATTTCATAATATATTCAACTATAATTGACTTAATAATAATCTTTATGAACTCAACGACTCGAATGCAACGTCCTTTGAAATATGTCATGAATGACTCCAAGTAATATCTCTAAAATGAGCAAATGCACAGCGGAAGATTTGTTTCGTACCTGAGAATAAACATGCTTTAAAGTGTCAACCAAAAGGTTGATGAGTTCATAGGTTTATCATAAACAATAAAATTCATCATTTTGATAGACCACAAGATTTAAATACAGTACACCTATCACGTGTACGAAACCATTTTTCATAATGCTTAGCAGAGTAGGTTCGTATCCTTTTCTCCCCCGTAGGTTGCCTCGCGATTTTTAAATAATCGTGCACATATCTCGTACACAAAACTAATACACATAACCTGTGTATAAAAATCATTCTCTCGATACATAACATTCATTTCGATTTTATTGCTCAACATGGTAACCAACCTTAACATATAATGCGCATCAATAATATCCCCAAAACAGAACATCTCGTCTGTATAATATATAAACTTCGAAGTACTAAACACCATGTAGTGACCCGAACTTTTCCATGTTTATATATATTAATTGAGATTGATATTTACATGATTAAATGTTTCCAACATGTTAAGCAATCAAACTTGTTAAGACTTGATTAATTGAAATATGTTTTATATAGACAATTGACCACCCAAGTTGACCGGTGATTCACGAACGTTAAAACTTGTAAAAACTATACGATGACATATATATGGTTATATATATAGTTAACATGTTTTTATTATAAGTATGTATCTCATTAGGTATTTTAACAATGAGTTATATACATAAAAATGAGACTATTAATTTAAGAAACTCGAAAACGATATATATAACGATTATCGTTATAACAACGTCTTACTAGGTACATATGAATCATATTAAGATATTGATACACTTGGTTAATTATGTTAAATGATAAGTAAATATATTATTAAGTGTATTAACAATGAAATACATATGTAAAAATAAGACTACTAACTTAATGATTTCGAAACGAGACATATATGTAACGATTATCGTTGTAACGACATTTACCTGTATATACATCATACTAAGATATATTATATATCATATTATCATGATAATATAATAATTTAACATCTCATTTGTTATAATAAACAATGGGTTAACAACATTCAACAAGATCGTTAACCTAAAGGTTTCAAAACAACATTTACATGTAACGACTAACGATGACTTAACGACTCAGTTAAAATGTATATACATGTAGTGTTTTAATATGTATTCATAAACTTTTGAAAGACTTCAAGACACTTATCAAAATACTTCTACTTAACAAAAATGCTTACAATTACATCCTCGTTCAGTTTCATCAACAATTCTACTCGTATGCACCCGTATTCGTACTCGTACAATACATAGCTTTTAGATGTATGTACTATTGGTATATACACTCCAATGATCAGCTCTTAGCAGCCCATGTGAGTCACCTAACACATGTGGGAACCATCATTTGGCAACTAGCATGAAATATCTCATAAAATTACAAAAATATGAGTAATCATTCATGACTTATTTACATGAAAAGAAAATTACATATCCTTTATATCTAATCCATATACCAACGACCAAAAACACCTACAAACACTTTCATTCTTCAATTTTCTTCATCTAATTGATCTCTCTCAAGTTCTATCTTCAAGTTCTAAGTGTTCTTCACATATTCTACAAGTTCTAGTTACATAAAATCAAGAATACTTTCAAGTTTGCTAGCTCACTTCCAATCTTGTAAGGTGATCATCCAATCTCAAGAAATCTTTATTTCTTACAGTAGGTTATCATTCTACTACAAGGTAATAATCATATTCAAACTTTGGTTCAATTTCTATAACTATAACGATCTTATTTCAAGTGATGATCATACTTGAACTTGTTTTCGTGTCATGATTCTGCTTCAAGAACTTCGAGCCATCCAAGGATCCGTTGAAGCTAGATCCATTTTTCTCTTTTCCAGTAGGTTTATCCAAGGAACTTAAGGTAGTAATGATGTTCATAACATCATTCGATTCATACATATAAAGCTATATTATTCGAAGGTTTAAACTTGTAATCACTAGAACATAGTTTAGTTAATTCTAAACTTGTTCACAAAAAAAAGTTAATCCTTCTAACTTGAATTTTAAAATCAACTAAACACATGTTCTATATCTATATGATATGCTAACTTAATGATTTAAAACCTGGAAACACGAAAAACACCGTAAAACCGGATTTACGCCGTCGTAGTAACACCGCGGGCTGTTTTGGGTTAGTTAATTAAAAACTATGATAAACTTTGATTTAAAAGTTGTTATTTTGAGAAAATGATTTTTATTATGAACATGAAACTATATCCAAAATTTATGGTTAAACTCAAAGTGGAAGTATGTTTTCTAAAATGGTCATCTAGACGTCGTTCTTTCGACTGAAATGACTACCTTTACAAAAACGACTTGTAACTTATTTTTCCGACTATAAACCTATACTTTTTCTGTTTAGATTCATAAAATAGAGTTCAATATGAAACCATAGCAATTTGATTCACTCAAAACGGATTTAAAATGAAGAAGTTATGGGTAAAACAAGATTGGATAATTTTTCTCATTTTAGCTACGTGAAAATTGGTAACAAATCTATTCCAACCATAACTTAATCAACTTGTATTGTATATTATGTAATCTTGAGATACCATAGACACGTATACAATGTTTCGACCTGTCATATCGACACATCTATATATATTTCGGAACAACCATAGACACTCTATATGTGAATGTTGGAGTTAGCTATACAGGGTTGAGGTTGATTCCAAAATATATATAGTTTGAGTTGTGATCAATACTGAGATACGTATACACTGGATCGTGGATTGATTCAAGATAATATTTATCTATTTATTTCTGTACATCTAACTGTGGACAACTAGTTGTAGGTTACTAACGAGGACAGCTGACTTAATAAACTTAAAACATCAAAATATATTAAAAGTGTTGTAAATATATTTTGAACATACTTTGATATATATGTATATATTGTTATAGGTTCGTAAATCAACCAGTGGCCAAGTCTTACTTCCCGACGAAGTAAAAATCTGTGAAAGTGAGTTATAGTCCCACTTTTAAAATCTAATATTTTTGGGATGAGAATACATGCAGGTTTTATAAATGATTTACAAAATAGACACAAGTACGAGAAACTACATTCTATGGTTGAATTATCGAAATCGAATATGCCCCTTTTTATTAAGTCTGGTAATCTAAGAATTAGGGAACAGACACCCTAATTGACGCGAATCCTAAAGATAGATCTATTGGGCCTAACAAACCCCATCCAAAGTACCGGATGCTTTAGTACTTCGAAATTTATATCATATCCGAAGGGTGTCCCGGAATGATGGGGATATTCTTATATATGCATCTTGTTAATGTCGGTTACCAGGTGTTCACCATATGAATGATTTTTATCTCTATGTATGGGATGTGTATTGAAATATGAAATCTTGTGGTCTATTATTATGATTTGATATATATAGGTTAAACCTATAACTCACCAACATTTTTGTTGACGTTTTAAGCATGTTTATTCTCAGGTGATTATTAAGAGCTTCCGCTGTCGCATACTTAAATAAGGACGAGATTTGGAGTCCATGCTTGTATGATATTGTGTAAAAACTGCATTCAAGAAACTTATTTTGTTGTAACATATTTGTATTGTAAACCATTATGTAATGGTCATGTGTAAACAGGATATTTTAGATTATCATTATTTGATAATCTACGTAAAGCTTTTTAAACCTTTATTGATGAAATAAAGGTTATGGTTTGTTTTAAAATGAATGCAGTCTTTGAAAAACGTCTCATATAGAGGTCAAAACCTCGCAACGAAATCAATTAATATGGAACGTTTTTAATCAATAAGAACGGGACATTTCAGTTGGTATCCGAGCGTTGGTCTTAGAGAACCAGAATTTTGCATTAGTGTGTCTTATCGAGTTTGTTAGGATGCATTAGTGAGTCTGGACTTCGACCGTGTTTACTTGAAAAATGATTGCTTAACAAATTTTGTTGGAAACTATATATTTTTAACATGTGAATATTATGTGATATATTAATCTCTTAACGCGGTTGATATTATGTGATAGATGTCTACCTCTAGAACAAGTCCCATTGACTCACCTAATAATAATGAAGAGTCAAATGTAAATTGGAATGATTCGTGGACTGATTCACAAGTTCCCGAAGAGGAACCGGAAGAAGAGTCGGAACCGGAAGAAGAATCGGAACCGGAAGAAGAATTGGAACCGGATGAAGAAATAGAACCGGTGGGGGAAATAATAAAATGGTTAAGTAAAAGAAAATCCTCAACCAACCGACCAAGGTTAATAATGGTCAATGGTGTTTCCGCCAAGGAAGCAAAATATTGGGAGGATTACCAATTCTCCGATGAATCGGATTCCGACGAGAATTCCGATGATGTTATAGAAATTACCCCAACTGAATTTAAAAAGGAAAAAGAAAATAATAAGGGAAAGGGCATAAAAATGGAGAAATCTAATTCCAACCCCGATGAACTTTATATGTATCGTCAACCCCCGAAGTTCTTAAGTTGTAACAATGACCCGGGAACCTCTAAACCACCAGGTTTTTTCTAAACCAATGTGGACAACGACGGCTCGTATTAGGGGAACATCATATATCCCTAGAAACTTGGCAAAACGAACCAAAACCGAAGAAGAAGAAACAAGCGAGTCGGAATAAGATAGTTGTATTCGTGTGGTGTAATATATGTAATATAGTGTGCTTATGCTTTAAGATATATGTAAAAATTGCTTGTATTAATAAGTATTTTTTTATGAATCTAACTCTTGTCTATTTTACAGTATAAAAACACAAAATGGATAGACAACCCAATATTTTAAGAGACCTACCCGGAGACATGATTGATGAAATCTTGTCTAGAGTCGGTCAGAATTCCTCGGCACAACTATTTAAGGCGAGATCAGTTTGTAAGACATTCGAAGAACGTTCCAAGAATGTCTTGGTTTATAAGAGACTTTTGTTTGAAAGATGGGGGATATCACATTGGGAAACCCATAAGTTACGATGTGTTTACCTTGACGCATATATTGCGGGGAACCCAAATGCTATTTTACGCAACGGGTTAAGAAATTATTTTGACTCAATATATCCGAATATTGGACTTCGTAATTTAGAAAAAGCGGCTAACATGCAACATAAAGAAGCATGTTATGCTTACGGATTAGTAATGTTCGCTTCTCACCAAAGTGAGAACAAGAACATCGGGCTACAACTATTAAACAAAACGTTCCCACAAGTGACGGAGTCGGTAATTGGGGTAAGAAATAAGGTTTTTAGATTGTTACGGGACTGTTGGACATTACGTAACCCTCGTCCCTTTGACAACGTTACAACACGCTGTCTTATCAACGGCCATAACGGTTACGTTCCACAAGACCAAGGATGGGAAGTAATCCTAGTAAAACCAGAATGCATGACTTGTTTCTGGACGTATGAATTACGTGTCTTTATTGCCTTTGCTGAACGACTTGTGTACTAGCTAGAATTATCTTCACAACCATCTTGTATCAAATTTATTGTGTGCTATATTTCATGCTATATGTAAAATAAGCGGTATTGTAAGTTTGTAAAATATTGTGTAAAAGTTTGAATGCGAAATATTATTATAATCAGTTTTTCATATAGAATTGTAGTAGATGAATTGTATATTAGCTACTAAGTATGAACTTAACGGGTAGGTACTACCCGAATTTAAACTTATAAAATGCTAATATGAAGAAAAAGCTTTTATAAATGAGTTCATATTATGCTACGAAATACTATTAACTACTCTTAATATTCTGTATGATTAACTTGTTCCATTTGACTATTTTGAAGGAAATGGCACCGACTACTCGACACACCGTGAATATGAATGAAGAGGAATTCCGTACTTTTCTAGCTTCAAACATAGCCGCAGTACAGGCTGCGCTACATACCAACAATAACCTTGGATCTAGCAGTACAGGAAATCGTGTAGGATGCACCTACAAAGAATTCACTGCCTGCAAACTTTTGGAATTTGATGGAACCGAAGGACCGATCGGATTGAAACGGTGGACCGAGAAGGTCGAATCGGTGTTTGCCATAAGTAAGTGTACTGAAGAGGACAAAGTGAAGTACGCTACGCATACCTTCACAGGTTCTGCGTTAACATGGTGGAATACCTATCTAGAGCAAGTGGGACAAGACGATGCGTAGGCACTACCTTGGTCAGCATTCAAGCACTTGATGAACGAGAAGTACCGTCCCAGAACCGAGGTCAATAAGCTCAAGACAGAACTTAGAGGGTTACGAACCCAAGGATTTTGATATTACCACGTACGAAAGACGATTCACAGAATTGTGCCTATTGTGTCCGGGAGCATTCGAAGATGAGGAAGAGAAGATCGACGCGTTTGTGAAAGGATTACCGAAAAGAATCCAAGAAGATATAAGTTCACACGAGCCCGCCTCCATACAACAGGCATGTAGAATGGCTCACAAACTAGTGAACCAGATTGAAGAAAGAATTAAAGAACAGACTGCTGAAGAGGCCAATGTGAAGCAAGTCAAAAGAAAGTGGGAGGAAAACGGTGATAAGAATCACCAATACAACAACTACAGCAATTACAACAATAATCGCAACAATTATCCCAACAATCGCAACATCAATCGCAACTACAACAAACGGCCCAACAACAACAACAAAAACAACAACAACAGCAACTACAACAATCATCCCAACAACAATAATAACCGCAACAACAACAACAATCAGAAGCAGCTATTCCAAAGGTGTGAAAAGTATCACTCGGGGTTCTGCACCAAATTTTGCAACAAGTATAAAAGAAATGGTCATAGCGCGGCGAAGTGTGAGGTCTACGGACCAGGGGTTAATAGAACGAAAGGAACAAATGGTGTCGGAACGAGTAATGGCGGAGCAAGTAGTGTCGGAGCAAGTTATGCCAATGTAGTTTGTTATAAATGTGGAAAACCGGGCCACATCATTAGAAATTGCCCGAACCAGGAGAACACGAATGGACAAGGCCGCGGAAGAGTTTTCAATAATAATGCGGCAGAGGCACAGGAAGACCCGGAGCTTGTTACGGGTACGTTTCTTATTGACAATAAATCTGCTTACGTTTTATTTGATTCGGGTGCGGATAGAAGCTATATGAGTAGAGATTTTTGTGCTAAATTAAGTTGTCCATTGACGCCTTTGGATAGTAAATTTTTACTCGAATTAGCAAATGGTAAATTAATTTCAGCAGATAATATATGTCGGAATCAAGAAATTAAACTGGTTAGCGAAACATTTAAGATTGATTTGATACCAGTAGAGTTAGGGAGTTTTGATGTGATAATCGGTATGGACTGGTTGAAAGAAGTGAAAGCAGAGATCGTTTGTTACAAAAATGCAATTCGCATTATACGAGAAAAAGGAAAACCCTTAATGGTGTACGGAGAAAAGGGCAACACGAAGCTACATCTTATTAGTAATTTGAAGGCACAAAAACTAATAAGAAAAGGTTGCTATGCTGTTCTAGCACACGTCGAGAAAGTACAAACTGAATAAAAGAGCATCAATGATGTTCCCATTGCAAAAGAATTTCCCGATATATTTCTGAAAGAATTACCGGGATTACCCCCACATCGATCCGTTGAATTTCAAATAGATCTTGTACCAGGAGCTGCACCAATAGCTCGTGCTCCTTACAGACTCGCACCCAGCGAGATGAAAGAACTGCAAAGCCAATTACAAGAACTTTTAGAGCGTGGTTTCATTCGACCAAGCACATCACCGTGGGGAGCTCCTGTTTTGTTTGTCAAGAAGAAAGATGGTACATTCAGGTTGTGTATCGACTACCGAGAGTTGAACAAACTTACCATCAAGAACCGCTACCCACTACCGAGAATCGACGACTTATTTGATCAACTACAAGGCTCGTCTGTTTATTCAAAGATTGACTTACGTTCCGGGTATCATCAAATGCGGGTGAAAGAAGATGATATTCCAAAGACTGCTTTCAGAACACGTTACGGTTATTACGAGTTTATGGTCATGCTGTTTGGTTTAACTAATGCACCAGCTGTGTTCATGGACCTTATGAACCGAGTGTGTGGACCATACCTTGACAAGTTTGTCATTGTTTTCATTGATGACATACTTATTTACTCAAAGAATGACCAAGAACACGGTGAACATTTGAGAAAGGTGTTAGAAGTATTGAGGAAGGAAGAATTGTACGCTAAGTTTTCAAAGTGTGCATTTTGGTTGGAAGAAGTTCAATTCCTCGGTCACATAGTGAACAAAGAAGGTATTAAGGTGGATCCGGCAAAGATAGAAACTGTTGAAAAGTGGGAAACCCCGAAAACTCCGAAACACATACGCAAGTTTTTAGGACTAGCTGGTTACTACAGAAGGTTCATCCAAGACTTTTCCAGAATAGCAAAACCCTTGACTGCATTAACGCATAAAGGGAAGAAATTTGAATGGAATGATGAACAAGAGAAAGCGTTTCAGTTATTGAAGAAAAAGCTAACTACGGCACCTATATTGTCATTGCCTGAAGGGAATGATGATTTTTTGATTTATTGTGACGCATCAAAGCAAGGTCTCGGTTGTGTATTAATGCAACGAACGAAGGTGATTGCTTATGCGTCTAGACAATTGAAGATTCACGAACAAAATTATACGACGCATGATTTGGAATTAGGCGCGGTTGTTTTTGCATTAAAGACTTGGAGGCACTACTTATATGGGGTCAAAAGTATTATATATACCGACCACAAAAGTCTTCAACACATATTTAATCAGAAACAACTGAATATGAGGCAGCGTAGGTGGATTGAATTATTGAATGATTACGACTTTGAGATTCGTTACCACCCGGGGAAGGCAAATGTGGTAGCCGATGCCTTGAGCAGGAAGGACAGAGAACCCATTCGAGTAAAATCTATGAATATAATGATTCATAATAACCTTACTACTCAAATAAAGGAGGCGCAACAAGGAGTTTTAAAAGAGGGAAATTTAAAGGATGAAATACCCAAAGGATCGAAGAAGCATCTTAATATTCGATAAGACGGAACCCGGTATAGGGCTGAAAGGATTTGGGTACCAAAATTTGGAGATATGAGAGCAATGGTACTTAGAGAAGCTCATAAAACTAGATACTCAATACATCCTGGAACGGGGAAGATGTACAAGGATCTCAAGAAACATTTTTGGTGGCCGGGTATGAAAGCCGATGTTGCTAAATACGTAGGAGAATGTTTGACGTGTTCTAAGGTCAAAGCTGAGCATCAGAAACCATCAGGTCTACTTCAAAAACCCGAAATCCCGGAATGGAAATGGGAAAACATTACCATGGATTTCATCACTAAATTGCCAAGGACTGCAAGTGGTTTTGATACTATTTGGGTAATAGTTGATCGTCTCACCAAATCAGCACACTTCCTGCCAATAAGAGAAGATGACAAGATGGTGAAGTTAGCACGACTGTATTTGAAGGAAGTCGTCTCCAAACATGGAATACCAATCTCTATTATCTCTGATAGGGATGGCAGATTTATTTCAAGATTCCGGCAGACATTACAGCAAGCATTAGGAACTCGTCTAGACATGAGTACTGCCTATCATCCACAAACTGATGGGCAGAGCGAAAGGACGATACAAACGCTTGAAGACATGCTACGAGCATGTGTTATTGATTTCGGAAACAGTTGGGATCGACATCTACCGTTAGCAGAATTTTCCTACAACAACAGCTACCATTCAAGCATTGAGATGGCGCTGTTTGAAGCACTTTATGGTAGAAAGTGCAGGTCTCCGATTTGTTGGAGTGAAGTGGGGGATAGACAGATTACGGGTCCGGAGATTATACAAGAAACTACCGAGAAGATCATCCAAATTCAACAACGGTTGAAAACCGCTCAAAGTCGATAAAAGAGCTATGCTGACATTAAAAGAAAAGATATAGAATTTGAAATTGGAGAGATGGTCATGCTTAAAGTTGCACCTTGGAAAGGTGTTGTTCGATTTGGTAAACGAGGAAAATTAAATCCAAGGTATATTGGACCATTCAAGATTATTGATCGTGTCGGACCAGTAGCTTACCGACTTGAGTTACCTCAACAACTCGCAGCTGTACATAACACTTTCCACGTCTCGAATTTGAAGAAATGTTTTGCTAAAGAAGATCTCACTATTCCGTTAGATGAAATCCAAATCAACGAAAAACTTCAATTCATCGAAGAACCCGTCGAAATAATTGATCGTGAGGTTAAAAGACTTAAGCAAAACAAGATACCAATTGTTAAGGTTCGATGGAATGCTCGTAGAGGACCCGAGTTCACCTGGGAGCGTGAAGTTCAGATGAAGAAGAAATACCCGCATCTATTTCCAGAAGATTCGTCAACACCTTCAACAGCTTAAAATTTCGGGACGAAATTTATTTAACGGGTAGGTACTGTAGTGACCCGAACTTTTCCATGTTTATATATATTAATTGAGATTGATATTTACATGATTAAATGTTTCCAACATGTTAAGCAATCAAACTTGTTAAGACTTGATTAATTGAAATATGTTTCATATAGACAATTGACCACCCAAGTTGACCGGTGATTCACGAACGTTAAAACTTGTAAAAACTATATGATGACATATATATGGTTATATATATAGTTAACATGTTTTTATTATAAGTATGTATCTCATTAGGTATTTTAACAATGAGTTATATACATAAAAATGAGACTATTAATTTAAGAAACTCGAAAACGATATATATAACGATTATCGTTATAACAACGTCTTACTAGGTACATATGAATCATATTAAGATATTGATACACTTGGTTAATTATATTAAATGATAAGTAAATATATTATTAAGTGTATTAACAATGAAATACATATGTAAAAATAAGACTACTAACTTAATGATTTCGAAACGAGACATATATGTAACGATTATCGTTGTAACGACATTTAACTGTATATACATCATACTAAGATATATTATATATCATAATATCATGATAATATAATAATTTAACATCTCATTTGTTATAATAAACAATGGGTTAACAACATTCAACAAGATCGTTAACCTAAAGGTTTCAAAACAACATTTACATGTAACGACTAACGATGACTTAACGACTCAGTTAAAATGTATATACATGTAGTGTTTTAATATGTATTCATACACTTTTGAAAGACTTCAAGACACTTATCAAAATACTTCTACTTAACAAAAATGCTTACAATTACATCCTCGTTCAGTTTCATCAACAATTCTACTCGTATGCACCCGTATTCGTACTCGTACAATACATAGCTTTTAGATGTATGTACTATTGGTATATACACTCCAATGATCAGCTCTTAGCAGCCCATGTGAGTCACCTAACACATGTGGGAACCATCATTTGGCAACTAGCATGAAATATCTCATAAAATTACAAAAATATGAGTAATCATTCATGACTTATTTACATGAAAACAAAATTACATATCCTTTAAATCTAATCCATACACCAACGACCAAAAACACCTACAAACACTTTCATTCTTCAATTTTCTTCATCTAATTGATCTCTCTCAAGTTCTATCTTCAAGTTCTAAGTGTTCTTCATATATTCTACAAGTTCTAGTTACATAAAATCAAGAATACTTTCAAGTTTGCTAGCTCACTTCCAATCTTGTAAGGTGATCATCCAACCTCAAGAAATCTTTATTTCTTACAGTAGGTTATCATTCTACTACAAGGTAATAATCATATTCAAACTTTGGTTCAATTTCTATAACTATAACGATCTTATTTCAAGTGATGATCTTACTTGAACTTGTTTTCGTGTCATGATTCTGCTTCAAGAACTTCGAGCCATCCAAGGATCCGTTGAAGTTAGATCCATTTTTCTCTTTTCCAGTAGGTTTATCAAAGGAACTTAAGGTAGTAATGATGTTCATAACATCATTCGATTCATACATATAAAGCTATATTATTCGAAGGTTTAAACTTGTAATCACTAGAACATAGTTTAGTTAATTCTAAACTTGTTCGCAAATAAAAGTTTATCCTTCTAACTTGACTTTTAAAATCAACTAAACACATGTTCTATATCTATATGATATGCTAACTTAATGATTTAAAACCTGAAAACACGAAAAACACCGTAAAACCGGATTTACGCCGTCGTAGTAACACCGCGGGCTGTTTTGGGTTAGTTAATTAAAAACTATGATAAACTTTGATTTAAAAGTTGTTATTTTGAGAAAATGATTTTTATTATGAACATGAAACTATATACAAAATTTATGGTTAAACTCAAAGTGGAAGTATGTTTTCTAAAATGGTCATCTAGACGTCGTTCTTTCGACTGAAATGACTACCTTTACAAAAACGACTTGTAACTTATTTTTCCGACTATAAACCTATACTTTTTCTGTTTAGATTCATAAAATAGAGTTCAATATGAAACCATAGCAATTTGATTCACTCAAAACGGATTTAAAATGAAGAAGTTATGGGTAAAACAAGATTGGATAATTTTTCTCATTTTAGCTACGTGAAAATTGGTAACAAATCTATTCCAACCATAACTTAATCAACTTGTATTGTATATTATGTAATCTTGAGATACCATAGACACATATACAATATTTTGACCTATCATGTCGACACATCTATATATATTTCGGAACAACCATAGACACTCTATATGTGAATGTTGGAGTTAGCTATACAGGGTTGAGGTTGATTCCAAAATATATATAGTTTGAGTTGTGATCAATACTGAGATACGTATACACTGGGTCGTGGATTGATTCAAGATAATATTTATCGATTTATTTCTGTACATCTAACTGTGGACAACTAGTTGTAGGTTACTAACGAGGACAGCTGACTTAATAAACTTAAAACATCAAAATATATTAAAAGTGTTGTAAATATATTTTGAACATACTTTGATATATATGTATATATTGTTATAGGTTCGTAAATCAACCAGTGGCCAAGTCTTACTTCCCGACGAAGTAAAAATCTGTGAAAGTGAGTTATAGTCCCACTTTTAAAATCTAATATTTTTGGGATGAGAATACATGCAGGTTTTATAAATGATTTACAAAATAGACACAAGTACGAGAAACTACATTCTATGGTTGAATTATCGAAATCGAATATGCCCCTTTTTATTAAGTCTGGTAATCTAAGAATTAGGGAACAGACACCCTAATTGACGCGAATCCTAAAGATAGATCTATTGGGCCTAACAAACCCCATCCAAAGTACCGGATGCTTTAGTACTTCGAAATTTATATCATATCCGAAGGGTGTCCCGGAATGATGGGGATATTCTTATATATGCATCTTGTTAATGTCGGTTACCAGGTGTTCACCATATGAATGATTTTTATCTCTATGTATGGGATGTGTATTGAAATATGAAATCTTGTGGTCTATTATTATGATTTGATATATATAGGTTAAACCTATAACTCACCAACATTTTTGTTGACGTTTTAAGCATGTTTATTATCAGGTGATTATTAAGAGCTTCCGCTGTCGCATACTTAAATAAGGACGAGATTTGGAGTCCATGCTTGTATGATATTGTGTAAAAACTGCATTCAAGAAACTTATTTTGTTGTAACATATTTGTATTGTAAACCATTATGTAATGGTCATGTGTAAACAGGATATTTTAGATTATCATTATTTGATAATCTACGTAAAGCTTTTTAAACCTTTATTGATGAAATAAAGGTTATGGTTTGTTTTAAAATGAATGCAGTCTTTGAAAAACGTCTCATATAGAGGTCAAAACCTCGCAACGAAATCAATTAATATGGAACGTTTTTAATCAATAAGAACGGGACATTTCACACCACGCCCACTAGCTCTTCCGTCTAGTGAACATTCTGGGTGGGGTGTTAAACCCGGTAGCTACCTTTAGGATTCGCGTGAATTAGGGCCATACCAGATTCTAATTCTTAGGTTACCAAGCAATAATAATCCGGGGAAAAATATTCACATCAATTGGTGGCAATTATCATGTCCACATAATTCAATAATAATCCGCAGAACTTCTGTCTGCATAATAATTCATTCGAGGAATTTTTTGCTTGTTTCTATCTCATCAAACATTTATAAAAGCATCTCATGTATTCTCAATTCAAAAATATATTTCTCAGTAAAAGCATCTCATAATAAAGCAGTTGTAAAAGCAGCGCATGTATTCTCAGTACCAAAAATGTAAAGAGTAAAAGGGAATCAAATGAACTCACAATACTGTATTTTGTAGTAAAAATACATATGACGACATTGAACAAGTGTAAGGTTGGCCTCGAATTCACGAACCTATATCATTTATATATATTAACACACATAATTGTAATCATACAAATATATATATATATATATATATATATATATGTATATATATATATATATATGTATATATATATATATATATATGTATATATATATATATATATGTATGTATATATATATATATATGTATGTATATATATATATGTATATGTATATATATACATATATATATATATATGTATATATATATGTATATATATATATGTATATATATATATATATATATATGTATATATATATATGTATATATATATATGTATATATATATGTATATATATATATATATATATAAATTTATTAGTTATATCATTTTTATATTAATAACATATATGCTTCATATATTCTTTTTATATATATTTAAAATAAGAAATATTACTTTGGTTATGTTATATGTATTAAATATAATTTTGTGTGTGTGTGTATATATATATATATATATATATATATATATATATATATATATATATATATATATATATATATATTGTTTGTTTATTAAAATTATAATAATATTTAAATAATATTAGTAATGGTAAAAATAATAATAATGATAATAGAGTTAGAAATGATACTTAACGATAAAAATGATAACTTAAATATAAATGATACATTTAATAAAAATGTTAATTTTAATAATAATGAATACTAATAATAATAACTATAGAAATAATGATTTTACTAATAATAATAATGATACTAATATTTATATTTTTAATATTTGTAATAACATAATAATAATAATAATTACTAATAACAATAATAATAATATTAATAATAAGTAATAATAATAATAATAATAATAATGCTAAGTAATAAATAAACTACCTCAAAGAAGTAGCCCTTTAAAAAAAAATGCTCAAGTCCGAGTTTGAACCCGCGACATCTCGCTTAATGAACACACAACCCACCATTGAACTGCTTATTACTTTCTGGTATAAACTCGTACGCCTACTTATTTAATGTCAAAAAATTAAAAATCGTCTTAACTTCATTATCCTACATCATCATCATACTATCATGTAATATCTTCAGCTCATCATCATACTGTCATCATCCATTATCATTAATCATCATCCCATAATTTATAACATCTTGTTATTATTATCATCATCACATCATGATCATAATCCATATTCGTAATCATAATCATCTCCATTTCGTGATCATCATCTACATCATACACCATCATCCATAATCACTATCATGGGTTCACATCATTATCATCATGTTCACCGTACTCTTATCATCATCACTAACATATATTATTCATCCAATACCATAATCATCAATCATCTTATCACGGTTCATTATCCATGAAACATCTTCTCAATCCACAATCCATTATGACAACTTATAATACTAATGGACTCCAAAAAAAAATTATATATATATCGGTCCATTATTCCAAAAGTTTAAACATGTAAACCCTTTTCTTTGATCTGTCATATATAGAGAGTAGTAATTCTTCCAGTGGGTTAGGTTAAAATAATAAAAAGCGTGTTATCTTTCTTGTGTGGCTACCTAAATTCCACGATTATAGGACCTACAAGTCACAATCTGGTTTGCCACTTTACCTACAAGTCATAATCCGGTTCAATAAAGTAATGGTTATGTGATAGTTTAAAGGTATGTACAGCAGCAACAATTTAATAATGATGATCACGAAGCAGTAGCATAATGGTTGCAGGTGTGTAATTGTTTCCGTTTGTAATGAAATGTTAACAGTAGCAGTCGTATGGTTTGTGGTTGAATATAATCAGCAAACAAAACACAATGATGGTGGTCAATGATGATGGTGTCGTACATGTTCAAAACAGAAACAAAAGAATGATAACGAGGTTGTGGGTTGATCTTGTCGATGGTGGGTTGAGGGTGATCATTGAGGTAGAGGTTAAATGGGTGAGTTGATCTTAGATGAAGGTGGTTATTTAGTGGGTTAATTTGTTAGTCGACTAGAATAGAAAACACATAATAGAGTTAGGTATCGAGCAGGTGGTGGTGTTGTGTGTGGATAACGAAAGAAGGAGAAGGGTGTTCGTGGTGATTGCTCGGTGATCTTTAATGTAGGGTGACGTACCTTGGTTTAAAGTAGGAAAACGAAGAAAGGCTCGAGCAAGGTGGTGTTAGGATGCCGGAGGTGATCATGGGTGGTTGAACCTTGATCATGATAATACCATGGTTGTCCGGTGGTGACTTCAAGAATGGAAGAGGAAGGAAGATGAAGTCTTTAAAATGAGTTTTCAATTATGTGTGCATTTGTATATATTACATATATAAATTGAGTTATGAATTGAGTTATGAATTGAGTGGGAGACATACAAAACAATTACTAACAGAAAGGTAATATACTAACTTTCTTGTGATTCAATAGTTCCTTTAATTTATTATATCTTTTTCTTGAATGGACAGGAGATGTAGTACTCCTTATTCATTAATCTATTATGATGTAGAAAGATGAAGCAGGATTTAATTTAATAGTATCAATTAAATGGACGGAGATGGAATAAATTGGAAGTTTAACCAAGTAAGAAATAAAAAGAGAAGATGGCAAGTAGGAAATCAAAAACAGTAAATGATAAAAATAAAATAATATAATAATTAATATATAATAATATAATAATCATTCTAAATTCACATGCGGAAGATTAGAATTGAAATAATAAAGCCATCGATTAATTTGGATTCTATTTACCGACAGTTTTCACGAACTACAATTTCGTATCCCGTTGACAATTAGTGGTGGGTAAAAGTCTTTCAGAAAAATTCCATATTTTTAAATTAAATTCCTTTATTTATTTCAGTCATTTTGGCATAAAATTCAATCATTAACTATTAGATAAAAATTACATTAATTATTCACTCCCAACTCCAAGTAAAATATAAATACATTTTTACTAAGCCTATAATTTTAAAATTTAATAAATAGTTCCTAAATACATTTTTACTAAGTCTATAATTTATAAAACTTATTTTCGGATCACTGTTTATTTTAAAATCACATAAGTTCCTTTTTAACTCGTTTACTATCTATCGAATGACATTTGAACGTTAACATCGTTTATTAAATAACTTCGAAATCACAAAATATATATTCTATATACTTTATTTATATATATACTCTTTAAACAATAATTGTTATATATTATTATTATTTTTCAACACTGATTATAACAATTTCAATATATAATATTACATTTTATAATATATATATATATATATATATTAATTATAAAATGAAATATTATATATTAAATTAATAATATTAAATATACTGATATTATTTAATATATTTATTTCCAACAATTAAATAATATATTATTTCAAATAATATTTCAAATAAAATTATATATATCTCTTTACAAATTAGTTGTTCGTGAATCGTCGGGAATAGTCAAAGGTCAGATGATTTCATAAAATAGTTCAAACATTTTGAGACTCGATTTAGTAGACTTTGTTTATCGTGTCAGAATCTTATAAGGATAAAGTTTAAATTTGGTCAGAAATTTCCGGGTCGTCACAGCATATATTTTGTATTTCAATAAAGTTAATACATACTTGGCACATGAAAACATTTTCACGAATCCCGTTTTGTGGATTACTGTTATGAACCTTTCCTAAAACAATGTCGTGTATAACAAACTCTACAAAATATCCGTTTGTCAAAAGACCAAACTTATTTTCAGCATTATATAGAAATATACTGGATACAAACCACCGACTTGTCAAAAGATAAAGCATATAGCCAACCTCATGGGTAGAAACAAACTCTACTAATGAGATATTTTCCATCTTTTGACCAATAAACGCTAAATTTTATATGTAGAAACATACTCTACGTAAAAAAGAATTTTCAAATTAACGTTGTGGGTAATAATATATGAAAATATTAATTTTCATAACCGAGAATATTATTCATGTCAAAATATAGTCTACACATACAAGAGTTTTGACCAAACGGTTTATCAATATATGTGAAGGGTTAAAGCAGTTTTTAATACCACCACTATTTTACTAATATTTGCAATAGTTGGTTATTAACTTCACTTATGGTATTATGGGACAGAGTACCGTGTGATAATCTTGATCCAAATGTAAGTCCACGGATACGTACATGTTAGATAGATCAAGTACCAATTGAACCCATTAATTATACGTTTCCTCTTCAAATATCCTTTTCCAAACCACAATTTGATTTAAAACTTATATTAAACCCTTATGTAACAAATATGTTACAAGTGTGGCAAAAAAGATATAAAAAAAAAAAGAATAAACAAACGCATTCAGTTTGCCATAATGATCATATTATGTTTACCACAAATTTTTTTAATTTTTTTACAAACGATTTGGACACAAATTCCACACATTTTATTTAAACAGTCTTCGATCACCTCTTCATGCTACTTCAATACACAAACTTTTGTCAAAACCATACATGACAAACGTCATATTAAACTAGGAATTTATTTTCAATTCCAACCAAGTTTACATTTTCCAAAAGCTATTTAATCGTTATAAAACAATCGTTATGAACGCTCTTTAATAACTTCACAAATGAAACATATATTATTTTGAAGAATATGAAGTGTAAACGACGTTTACACCAAAAAAAAATTCTTCATCTATTAGATTTATAAATATTTCATAAAAGTCCATGATGTTTCTTAAATTATATACTCCGTATATAGTACACATCAAAGCCATAGTAATATAACAAGCCAATGTAAAATGATATCCATTTCCCGGTCGTCCAAACTCTAATGAAAGAAACAGTCTATTCAGACTTTTTAACGGGTGTTTTAAATCCATACTCAAAATTAGTCACAACTTACATGTAAAATTACATTTTACAAAAGAAGTTTCTCGTACTATGCACTTTAAAACGCATTTTAACATGTCGTATTTATACTTAATCGTATAACTCATTCGACCAAATAATATCCCTCAAAATAATTTTTCCTAGACTTATTCCAAAATTGTTCGGGTACTCATTATCAATCTGTTTTAAGATTGTATAGTATCCGAAAAAAGATTAATACAATATATTCATTAACATAAAGAAATCAAATATAATGAAATAGACATACCTTAAAACGCGTATAATGGAAAGGATATTTATCATTTTACGAAGAGCAGCCGAAAGATATTCAACAACAAATGTTGAAGCCGAGGCCCTTGTTAGACACGGTTCCCTTAAAACAGATTCGTCGTCTACACGTCGTCTGTTTCTCAGGGTACAACGGCTGAAGCAGTAGTACTGCCGGACTTGAACCATATGCCTGAAAAAGTTGTCTCGGTCATAGTTTGTAAGCCAACCATATGTTTGTTCCCAAAACTGTTTGATACTATAAGTGATGAACTTAGTATGCTTACAAAACCATTCATCAATTGTGTGTGTATGTGTTTTTATCCATGATAATTCATCTCACCAACAACTTAGAAAATAAATTGAGACTCCAAGTTATAGGAATCAAGGGGGAAACTTAAAGGATGCAAATAAATGCATCAAGTATATTATGAAATAAATGACAATCAAATGTCATTATTAATCATAAGTTATGAAAGAATGATAAGTCACATTAAGTGTCAACCTTCCAACATAACTTAATAATCAATTATCATTCACACATTATTTAATAATTTCCAACAGTTTCAACATTGTGTTATTAGTAAAAACTAGCTTAAGACCCGCGGATTCGCGGGTTTCGTTAAATAATTTTTTGACTGGAAGAAAAATTTTAATGATTAAAGCAAACATTCAAAACAAACATGAAATCAAAAACACAATCAAACAAAAATGTATATCAAAAACACAATCAAAACAAACATGTATTATCCCAGATAAAAAAGCATGGAAATCAAAAACACAATCAAACAAACATGTGTTTCATGTCACAAACATGTTATTATTCAAACAAAAAACTTAACAAATAATTAAAAAAATATTGAGATAAGAATTGCTTGTTGATTCCAACCATGAGCTTCAACCTTAGAAAATTTTGAGTTATTTAGCATCAATCAACAAAAATAAATGCTGGATTGTTTCCTTCATTATGGCCTTCCAAAATACCTCCTCCATTTATACCTTCAAAACTATATATTAATAAGTGTTATAAGTAATAGTTAAACTCTATAATCTAACACTATGGAATTTAATAATTTAAATAGGTAGAAACTTTATTACGCTCGTCTGTAGTCCTCAATAGAATCGATAGCAGCATTTATGAATAGGCGCGAACCCCAAGGGTTGTTGGAAATAAAAGTATGATCTAAAAGTTAAATGATTTACTATAAATTATTTGTGTACATTATTTAAAAAAAAAAAAAAAACAATACAAAATATTTCTACAACAGAATGTTAAAATCAGTTTGTTACCTTGAAATTGTTTGATGAAGACATTATTTAGCAAACATACTAATGGAACACCATCATTGGCATGGTTTGTAGCATACTCGTGTAATTGAACTGCTAGAGTAGACCAGATTGTTCCTCTTATCCTAGCTCCCCTGTTTATATAAATATGTATAAGAAATTAATTTCAAATTAGTATTTTGGTTCTAGTGATGATCAGTGATGGATCTTTTAATATAAGATATATGAATTTATATATAAAGTTGTTGTATGAATTTTAATGAAACTTACTCTAAATCTTCTAGTGTAAAGGTAATGGAATGCATAATATGTCCATAAACATGATTGACGCGCAGATGCCATAGTTCAACCAAACGTCCGACGACATCTACATATAAAGATAAATACCATCGACTTAAATTGTTCATATGTATTATAACTATATGATGATGTTACGATTGTTGACGATGGTAAGACCAAGCAGATCACAGTGCATTGATATATAGATTAACAGTATGGCTTAAAAGTAGAAAAATGTACCAAAAGCAATTCTTGGATGTAGAACTGAGTTGTTGATGTCATTGTAATTAACTGGATGGAAATCGTCATTAGGTAGCTGAAATCCAAGATATGGAAGTAGTTGTGTATGATGCACAAAGCGGATTTTCCACATAGTATTAATAAGCTTATAATGATCTTGGTAAGGAACCAAGCTAAAACCATCAATTTGCAAAAATCGACCTTCAACTAACATATTTTCGAACAATGCTATTAGGCTCATTTCAACGCATGCAATCATTTTGTATCCCTGTAAAAAATTTAGAATATCATCATAAAACTAATTTTCTGTATAATCATGTATAGTTAACTTAATAACAGAAATATTTTTTGTCAAATCATTGTAATTTTGGTAGTGTTTACCTGTTGATCAATCAAAATAGCTTCCATGTTTCCTAAAGTGTTAGGATTCCTGTAGTTCATTTTTCGTGAGACTGCAAAAACCTGAACTCGAACCCTAGGATTATCTATGTCAGGATGTTATTGAAGATGACAGCAGCGTCCATCAGAAAAAATGAATGTAATGTGTTTAAAAACTATAGGCTAGGGTGAATGAAAAGCAAATAAAGCATTTAGGTATTTATAATTAAGGTTGGTTCTATTTTTGATAACAATTTGTTTACATTCTGTAATACTCTAATCAAATTATTATCATTAAAGAGAAATCAATGAAGGATAATCTATTTTTATATAAAATACTAAGAGATTTTCTACCAATTTCAATACTTATCTTTATTTTAAGTGGCAATAGTTATATAAGTTGACTTCATGCAATCACATATACAATTATTATCTATAAGCAATAATATCGTGTAATGCTGCAACGATATTAGCTGTTATCAACAACAAAATATATGATAAGCAAAGTTTACTGGTAGAACCTAAAAACTCCTTAGATGCAATTTCGTAGAAGCAATTTCGTAGCAGCAGTATTTAATATAAACTGTAATAAAGGATTTATGTATTGAAAAAAAACGTTAATAAGATTAGATTATATGACCGTTCTTTTCAAATACGATTAGAATATAAGTTTATTGAGTGTGCATTGTTTAAGTTAATTGTAGGTGTAAATCTGTTTATCATCATGATCCATGTATTGTTGTTCACATATAAACCACATCCAAGTCATTTGAATATGATTATGTTATTGGCATTTGAATAGAAGCCATACTTGTATTAATGGATTTAGTAAAACGGCTTTAAGGGAAGAATCAAAAAATGTGATTGGTAATTGTAGTATATTGGGTAGCAATACTTTATAAAGTAATAGTCCATCGTGATACGCTCAATAACTTCGTGGAGCATCATTGGTGTTTCGTATCAAATGTTATATTTAGCATGATTAAATAGTAATACGAAATTTGTTCCACTTTGTATTGAAAAGTTTCAAAACTAAACACGATTATCAAAATTGAAAACCTTGAACAAACATATTCAACATCAATATTGTAGTCCAATTATTTGTAAATAGTTAAATATTATCTAAGTATTTCTTTGACGACTTTCCCACATTTGATTCAATGTAAAAAAAACGTTTGAAATAGTCATTCATGGTGAACACCGATGAGAGTTGTTGCTTTTCTTTCAATATCCTTTGCATATCAGTTAAACTCTTTTGACGTACTTTATCAGCCTACATAATACACATGAAAAATAAATTATTGTACGAAATACTTACATTGTAGTATGGTATAATAATAATTTGAACAAAATTTCTTACCTTTTCCAGTAAATCAATTAAAATTGTGAATTTTCCTGTTAAAGTTGACATTTCTGTTGAAAAATTTGTCATAGCATATTCATCACCCTTATCAACAAAACCAGTTCCTGATAAAGAAATTGATATATGTTTTTGCAAACTTTCCATCTCTTTAGTATTATCACTTTCTTCCTTCATCAAACTTTCTTTCAATTCTAGCATTCTCTTCAGTTGTTCATTGAATAGTTCCACATGATTTAATATTAACTATAAAATTTTTATATAATAATGTATATTGTAACAAAAATTATAATGCTTAAAACATAATGATATCTAACCACAAAAAAAATATATTTGTACCTGAATAACATCGGAAGGACGGAAACCACCCATCCACATTATAGAACGTGCTGTTGGTGGCATCCAACAACCATAAATAATATTAAAAAGATATCAATTTTCGCTGCTGATTGCTTCATTTTGAACAGTTGATTATAATGTGAAAAAATAACCTCCAATAGTGGTCTAATTCGAGATGCATCGAAGTTGATCATTATTTGTTTACGCAAATTATAAATAAGTACTTGATGTTCCTCAAACCAATCCGAGTAGACTTTTGCAAAATTGAGAGGATCTTGCATTGATTGATTTGTTTGGACAAAAAATAATAAAGTTAGGAATGATTATAACATAATATATTATTTTGGGGAAATTAATGTTTATTTAAAATTGTAATGTATATATAAATGTACCACTATTTCTATTTCCTTGACTGAGTTCCTGTAATAAGGTATTTTTGGTTAGTTATCAATTAAGTATTAAAAAATTCAAATATAAAAAGTGAAAAATAATTGTGTTATTCATATTCATATTCATATTCAAATTAAAAGACAAAAGTTATGAATAGTACTATTCGCAGGCTTTATTAATAGACAATGTCCAACAATTAAAATAACGTAGATTACCTTTGTAAATTGATCTTGCTGTATTTGAATTTTCCTTGAGAGTTGTTCAACCTGTTTTTCCAAATCCTCTACATAGGCTTAATATTTACCATTAGGGAAATAAATTAATTAGTGTTTTTCATATTCATTCGTTTATTAAGAATTTATATAATAAACTTTAAGTATTATATAAATGTAAAAAGAGTGACATTAATTAATAGAATTATTTATATAATAATAACTGTAAATCAAATAATATATACATTAACATTATTTATTTTTACTTCATCTCATTTTTTTCATCTTAATATATCATTAAAGGATCTATAGGTTTCCTCATCATGTTGTTATAAAATTTGGATTTATATAAACGTAAATACAATAAAATAATGAAAGTAACCTTTTTTCTCAACTTGCATCTCAGATTAGCCTCTCTTTGATTAATTTTTTTTTCAAGACCTATAGAAAATAAAAGGTATAAAAATTGGAACATCATAAAAGTTTTAAGATTTTTCTTTGTCAATTACAATTATAATCAATGTCAAGAGATACATACCTTATCCTAATGACTAATTTCGTATTCTTCAACTATTTTTTCATCGATTTGTTGTTGATGATGCACTTCATTATTTTTTTCCCTTTGTGTTCCTTGAATTGAATCACTCTTATTTTCTTTTTGCTTTGTTTTAACCATTTTGATTACAAAATTTTCGTTGCAGATCTTGCATTTAGAATGAAAGAAAACAGAAACTTTGCTACTGGTAATACTTATAAAATAGGTAATTTTATTTTAGGAATTATGTTAATTGTATCATTTTTTAGGTAACAATAACAATTGTTTTGACCAAATCTTTAATAATTATTGAATAAATTCCGAAGTTTTTTAGAATAAGTAATTTTTAAAATATAATTTTAATCTATTTTAATGTCAATCTGTTTACAAAATGGTTAAAACCATTCGGAATTATCATTAATGTCAATCAATTTAGATTAAACTCATAACTATTTTAATTTATTTATCATTAATGTCAATCTATTTAATTTATTTAGCATTATATCTCATGACTATTTTAATTCCTTTAGCATTAATGTCAATCTATTTTAATATCAATACGGTATTATTAGCAGAGATGATTTGTGTTTCCGCCGATCAAAGCTTTCAAAATCATCGATTACCAACTAATATAAATTGGTAACAAATATATTACAATGATGATTGTTTTGTTCCGTTGATTGAATCACTCGAAATTATTAAACACAAACAATATAAAAAATATACCAGATTAAAGATAAACTAAATAAAAAATAAAGCATTCAATTATCTAAAATTAGTGAAGGAATTATGTTATTTTCGGGTAGACCACCTATTAATTATTATAACTGAAAATATAACTGTATCAATTAGCATTAAATTAGATGATTTCAATTATTTTAAAGAATAGATGTAGTTGTTTGTATATGGTTAATTTATAAATGAATTGAACCACTTTGACTACCTGGTTAAATGCATATTGAATTGAATATAGTATTCCTTATAATTTGTAAAAAATGTTTACATTTAAAATTGATTGATTTATATTAGGATTTGTAGCTATTAGCTAACTGTTTATAACAATTATTATGTTTTTAAATAAGATATTTTGATGTATTAAATAAGTAGATATGTATTGATTACACAGTGTATAAGTATAGATTATATAAACTACACAAAAATAAGTAATCATGTAACAATGACTTTATGGGAGAAAATGCTATCGAAATGAAAATATGAAACATAATCTGTCTTAATAGAACGATTTCAACTCCATAAACAGGATTATTATTAAAATACGAATACAAAAGGAAAATATAAAGGAAATATAAAACTTGTCCCAATGACATAAAATTGAGATTATTAGACAATAAATCTTGAAACTAAAAAAAAGATAAGTTGATAGTTGTTCTTCTCAAACATGACATTCATCAGTATAGTTTAGATGAAAATAAATGCAGCATTGTTTCCTCCATTTTGTCCTTGTAACATACCACCTCCTGGAAGATCTTGAAGACTATCAAAATAATTATAATGCTTATCAGTGTTATCAACTAATGTAACAATATAATATTTATATTAAAGAATATGGTATAAAGTTTCTTACGCTACTATGTACTCAACGATAGAATCGATACCAACATTTACGAACAGGCGGGAACCCCACAGGTGGTTAGAAACCAAAGGAGCACCTAGTGTTTATAATATAACTATATGTTAAGTTGATTGCGTGTGATTTTATAAAATAATATATATAGATAATAAAAAATAAACATATTAGGCTAAAAATTGTCTCTAACCTTGCCATTGTTTAATTAACATGTTGTTTAGCAAACATAGTAATGGAACACCATCATTGACATGAGTTATAGCATAGTCATGTAACTGTAGTGCAAGATTATTCCATAGTGTTCCTCTTATCCTGTTACCCCTGACATATTTTGATATTTAAAAAGAGTTAGTTATATCACGATTTAAATTGGGAATGCTCCTCATTAATGATGTAAAGAATGTCAATATAATACTAATATATTAATACTATATTATGTGGTTGTATAGATAGTGTGAGAACAAACTCTAAATCTTGTAGAGTAAACGTAATTGATTGCAAAAGCTGTCCATTTCTGTAATTTACGTGCAACGCCCTTAGTTCAACCAGTTGGCCGACAACATCTGTATTTAAAATATAAGATGGTATTGATATGTATAAAAAATATCAAAATGTAACAGTACACTGAAATAGATTTACGATTGTAAATTAGAGAAAACATACCAAAAGCAATTCTTGGATGTAGAACGGAGTTGATGATTTGATTGTAATGAACAGGATCGTAACCATCATTAAGTAGATGAAAAGCAACACATGGTAGTACCTGGGTATGAAGCATGAAGCGGATCTTCCATTCTTTTTTTATAAGCTTACAATGATCATCGTAAGAAACCAGGCTAAAGCGAGAAATATGCAAAAAACGACCTTCGACTAACATATCTTGGAAAATGGCTATCAAGCTCATATCAACGGATGCAATTATCTTGCCGCCCTATAAAAATGTATTTTATGATCATTGAACAATTTATATGATACAACCATGACAGGTAAATTATAGTAAAAACAACTATGAATGTACACTATTTGAATTTTCTATAATATAGTACCTGTTGATCAATAAGAATAATCTCCATAGGCCCTAAACTTGTAGGAAGCCTGAATGCGGTTTTTCTAAACACCGCAAATACCTGAACACGAACATGAGGATTAGGGATGTCAGGATGTAGATCATTCAAGTGATTGAATATAACAGCAGCATCCATTAGGTAAACAAAAATATTATCTTTTGTTTATATTTTGTAGAAAGACCGTGAATGAATGAAAAACAATGAAAAAAGTATGACATTTATAGGAACAGTTTTCTAATTTTAAATGGTGATTGGTATTCTGTTCTAATTAAATCAAATATACACCAAAAATAATACTTACAAACATGATATTCTATTTCTATTTAGAATTCTAGATAACTTTTTATTAAATTGATGTTGTATCTTAAAATTAAATGGCATGATAATTTTAGGGTTGTCCTGTATCAACTATAATACGTGAAACCATTTGAATGAAAGATTTTTATCAAATTCTTATTAAAAAATAATTATTAGAATTAAAGATAAGTATACAATATCATGTACGCAAACTCAAATGGTAAAAGTTTTGTCTGCATGTAGTTTCAACTTAAATCTACTTATAATATCGGTTTTTCTTAACTATTCTGTATTATACATATAGTCTATATAATATATATTGTTTAATACAAATTATATCTCCAATGTAATATAGAGTGAACTAATATTTACTGGTACAAATTAAATGAGTAATAAACTATGTTATTATTCTACACACATAATAAATAGTAAACTTACATCTGATTTGAAATCCTGCTATAGTGAGAAAGTATATCGATCAAATTGTCTAGGATCAGATGGCGAATTGGATACCTAAAACAATGCTCAATGTGATTAACAATTGAGGTTACCAATAAACATGATTGTAAATTAGTATTAAAAATATGGATGTTGTAATCTCATACCTGGTAGAACATAAAGCTATACATCTGCACATAGCTAACTTGGGTATAAAGTTAAAAAAAAAAAACTTATATACATAAATGTAATATGTATTACATACTTTACAAATAAAAAAAGAAAATTATTCACTTACAATTATTTAAGTGGATTGAATACCTGTAATTATGCGAACTGTCGATCAATATGTTCAGGTTTAAAATGGACAGAATAATGTAAAATTTAAATGTAAGAAACCTGTAAGTGTAAAGTAACTCTCGCTGCATCAAATTTACAGAACTTGTAATATGATAACAAATGGAATTAAACCAAAAGTAACCTTGACTATTTCTCAATCATGGTTTAGTACAATGAAAATAAGAAACAAACAAAATGACGGTATACATACTTACTAATATATTAGTTTAAATACGCCTCAAAACTTCCTTGTAAACCGCATTCTTTGTGATTTTTGAATCCTTTCCATCGTTGTCTAAAATAACGACCTTCAAACCCTTTTTGGTAGTTACACGAGATACAGCAACATACAGCTGTCCATGAGTAAATACAGGTTTACGCAGAAATAATCCGACATTTGCAAGAGATTGCCCCTGACTCTTATTGATAGTCATTGAAAAACATACGGAAACCGGAAATTGTCTTCGTCGAAACTTAACTGCTATTTTCTTGTCGCTAGGTTCAACTACCATTCGTGCTATGTATGTAAGGTTACCAAAAGAGTGACCAGTAATTATCCTAGCTTCAATAGTATGTTCTGCCAGCCTCTCCACTTGTAATCGTGTACCATTACACAACCCTTTAGATTGGTCGATATTTCGAAGTAACATTATTGGTACTCCGACTTTCAACGCAAGTTTATGGTTAGGCACACCAGGAACCTTAAGACCATTCAAAGTCTCAGGTGAATATAATTGTTGAGCAAATATGTCGTCGTCCTCATCGGGGGATAGACTATCAGAACTGTAGTAAATCCTTTCTTCACCAGATAAACTTGATAAGATATGTTCATTAATAGATTCCACTTCTTCATTTGTTGTTGCAAGAATTGCCCTGTCTTGAAAAAATTTGGGATCAACAATATTTTCACTAAGTGAAGGATATGTTGAATTGATAATTGATTCGACCGGGTTGGAGTCTGTTTTTAGTAAAACGTCATCCGGAAAATCAACATCAGCTTCACCGTCATTTGGATCATTAATCTTACCCTCACCAATTTTTAATACCCAATCTGCAAATTCAGCAATCTCTTCCCGATCAATGTTGTTTGTATCACATCTTAGTCGCATGTTTTTAGTCAATTTCAACACTTGACACTTCGACCATAAATATGAAGAATGCAATGATGCATGCACGATTTCAGACCTTGTTCCTCTTTGTATCACAGGTAGTATTTGACGGAAATCACCACCAAAAACAACTACTTTTCCACCAAAAGGCCTTGAACTCTTATCTGATTTAATTATGTCTCTCATGGTGCGATCAAATGCCTCAAAGAAATGCTTATGCATCATAGGTGCTTCGTCCCAAATGATTAATTTAGCACGGTTCAATAGCGCTGCCAAATCACTTTTCGGTTTTATTGAACAATAAGAATCTTCAAGTACATTAATAGGGATCGCAAAACGTGAATGTGCTGTCCTACCCCCACTTAAAAGTAATGCAGCAATTCCACTTGATGCGACATTTATAACTATATCTCCACGTGACCTTATTGCTGCTGCAAGAGTCTTCCAAACAAAAGTTTTACCAGTGCCACCATAACCGTATAAAAAAAAATTCTTGATTCATCCTTATCAATCGAATCAACAATTGTATCATATGCTAACTTTTGTTCAGATGTCATCGTCAAAAGATAGGTTTGATGTTCTTCTCTAAGAGTATCCATGTTAAAATCCAGTTCATCTTGAATTAACATGTTGCAAGACGTTTCTATGAACTCATAATCGGGGAATGGCATATTCGGGATGTTTTTTAAAGATGATCCTGATCTGTTTAGTTGTTTCTCGATTCATGCAAGAGCTATGTTGTGCAAGACTTTTTTCATAATCTCTGGATCTGAAGAAAAAAAAATATAAATAAAAAGATAGAGATTAATAAGTCTATAATGAAGAATTTATACGTTCAAAAAATGATATATTCCATCATAATTGAAAAACAATTTGGAAAATATTTTAAGTCGGGTATAAAGCCTGTATCTTCCGATGTACCTTGTAAATTTTGATATATAAGAATATAAATATAATATAAGTATTATATAAAATGTCCAAAAAATAATTAAATCTAGTTACCATTGGATCTAAGGCGTTCAGGGCATTCGTGTTTTAGGTCGTCCGATAGTAAGTCGCATGTTTCTTTCCACACACGTTCCGGGCATGAAATACTATCAGATGTAATTAATGATACAAACAGGTCTCTACATTGTTCACCACAAGCCCATTGATGAACCTCTTTAATGGACGCAATGTACTCTTTATCATCAGCTAATAGTCCAATAGCATAGCATGCGTCCTTATAACTATCGTATAAAATGCCATTGACAGTGCGTATCTCCTCAAAGCATGTTGGTCCTTTAACTTTATTAAGCAAAATACGAAGATAGTAAGTCTCACCGGATTTTAGAGGAACGAAATGAATTCGACCGGCAGTTCTTTGACGTGTTCTTACAGTCCACTTCCTTTTTGTTGCGTTCCATACATAATGACGTGGGAATTCAATGTAAGTGTACTGTCTTGCTTCGTGATGTTCACTGTTATAGTTCATCCATTCTAAGAATTGTGAAGCTCCAACAGATGGCTTTAAAAGTACTGTATCCATGTCATCATGTGAATCGAATAAAATTGGTTCTTGGTTTGGCAAATGGAAAGATAATCGATAGACAGCAGGTTGTCTGTATAGAATCGGGTAATCAAATAATCGCCAAGAAGCCTCACAAGCAGAAATATAACGACAACTAAATTATTCTGCAATCTCATCTCTAGCTTTTGATATTCGCTATGTTGCATCAGCTTCGGTGTTTGGTTGAAAAGATACAGAAATCCTATCAGCTCCCTTGTTTATGTATTTGAACAAATATTTAATAGACCCAATTTGATTACACCACTCAACGTTTATATGAGATTGATATTCTTTGAGTAGTGTCTTGTTGTAACCAACAACGTTTCTGCATATTAATGATAAATTATTATTACATTAATCAATGTAATAAATCATATTAAACTTTCAATGATGTATGATTAACTTGATTACCTGTTGTCAAGTTTGGTTCCAGATTTCATTATAAAATTCCCATCATCACGACGTCTATATACTGGAAAGCCTTCACTGTCAAATCGTGTTTCGTTTGTGAAGTCTTTAGGGAAATGCTTTGAACATATACCTTTTTTCATACAGGCACATGTTGGGTGATCTGGTCCGCAGGGTCCGTGAATCATAAACTCAGAGACAAGCTCATATAATTCTGGGTCTTCATCTTTATTAGGAATTTTTGCACATATTACATTGTCAATGTCTTATGGATTTGGCATGCTTTGGGTTTTATCCATGAATATGCAAATGTGAGCATGAGGAAGTCCTCTCTTCTGAAATTCAACAACATACAACACTGCAAAAAGAAAAATCAAATGTGATACAATTATTTAATATTTTATTTAATATCTTGAAACATTGAGTAAAAGTGGTGAAAGCATCCTATTTAATTTTCAATTACCTCCAATAAGACCACCAAATAGTTTTTCATCTTTAAGCTGACAGATCAAAGCATCTAACTTAATTTTAAAAACACGAGTATTTATGTCAGGTCTGTCTTCGGGTTTGAGATTCTGAGTTTCTAGAAACTGGAGTATTTCAGGCCAATTTGGATTGTAAGTGAAGGTTATAAACAAATCTGGATATCCGTATGCTCTTACGATGGCCATTGCGTCCATGTAATTTTCTCGCATGTACCTTGCATCACCAGTAAATGAAGATGGTAGTATTATTCTGGTGCCCATAAGAGATACATCATAATTTCCAGATTCTTGAGCTTCGTATAAAGTTGCTGCCTGAGCAATTCGGAATGCTTTTTGATTATTCCTAATGTAATTGAGCCTTGTGTTTTCAACCATTGTGTATGCATCAACAATAAACTGTTGTAATAAGGATCGTGACATCAAGATCAATGATGTTTCACCAACTCTGACCTGTAATCGGTATGCAAAAAACTCACGTAATGTGAGTTTGATGTGTCCAGACTTATCTTCTATTTCTACACCTTGATGCAAAATATCTGTCCTATAACCATCTTCTGCATAGGGAAATAATAACGGATACTGAAGTGCAAGATAAGAAGGATGTAGTTCAAAAATTCGATGCAATTTTTTTTCTCGAGTTTCCAAAAGAATATCTCTTTTATCGGTAGTACCATCGAGATCCCCTATTATTAGTGCTGCTACTTCGTTACACGTTGGTAAGTTATTACTGCATCCATCAGTAGTTCTGCTGCCAATTAATTTCAAACGTATGGGTTCAACTAAGTTCATGTCAAACCTATCCCTGGCCATGCGAAACTGTTTAACCAATGGGTTAATTTCATCCAATAAACCTTTTATTTCAAAAACTATTGATGGATCAAGAGTTGATGTAGTTGTCGTCGTTTTTGATCCCTTATTCGCGTGTTTTGAATTGCTTATATATAAAATTTTGATTTTAATATAGGTTGAAATTAATTTTTAAAGTTTAAACTTTAATAATTAGAAATATATACCTGTATGCATTGATTTGATTCTCTACTTCATTATTGGTTGAGTAGATGTATAACTGACAAAAACGTGGTTGCTGACCATCTTCAGGTAATAAACTTCCAGCCAAATGATAATTTTGACCACACATTCTGTAGACATAAGGTGCTCGTTCGGTATTGATTGAATGGTCTAATTTACCACCAATGGACGTGAAACTGTACATCATATTATACCGTCTGATATTTTCAACAAAATTTTTACTCCTTGGTGTGTTTGTGGTAAAAAGTTCCATTAGTAAGTTTGGTGGATGTACCAATCCTGGTAACTCCACCTTACCGCCTAAACAGCAAAGTGAGTATGACTTTTTGGGTAAAGATCTATTTCCACGCATTGCTTCTGATTTCCATAGCCTGGCTTTACACGAGCTACAGATATATACCGGATCACCAATGTCTCGATAATCTGTTTGAGTTATATAGAACATAAATATAAACATTTCTTTATAAAGTTGTATAATTAGTAAAATAGGAGTTTTAAACACGTGACTTAATTGTATTAATATGGTTATACCTTTAGAAATTGGAGACCTTAATGTAAGTTCTGAGTGACTGCCGTAGGAACTATTAAGATTTTCACTATTCATTCCAAGTGGAATCATTTGAGAATCTGAGAAATTGTTATTAGGTCTTCTTCCTCTGCGATTTCCTGTGATATATAAACAATAGTGCTAATATGTTATATCTCATTTATGTAAATAAATCTATCTTTTCTAAAATTAGTGTAATTAGTAGTATGGAACTGATTCTGTATTATTAAAATCAACCTTTGGAATTTTTAACATTTTCTAAGGACAGATTGGATTGCACAGGTTGTTTCCTTTGTCTTGATATGGTTCTGCTTCCTTGAGAAATCGCTGCAGCAATTAAATTAATGTTGTAATCAATTATTTTATTAATACGCATTGTTATGCGATTTAAATACCAATGCCAACTGACAAATACATCATAAATTATTATTTAGGGAGAAAACTATGGATACCTTCAGAATTAGATGAGGAACCAACTTCTAGAGTAACACTCTTTTGAGCATTGTTTGATGTAACTGTTTTTTTAGGTCTGCCTAGAGGGTGCTTTGTTATGTTAATTATTGTATCTGCTGAACAAAACAGTGTTGTAGATCTTAGTAGAAGATATTAGTTAAAATATATTCAGTATAACTATATGTAGATTTCAAAAAACGAAAATAAACCTAATCATTTATTGGTATGCTGTATAAATGTTACCGGATTTGTCTTCAAGCATACCTTGTACAGAATCTGTTTGTGTAGTGGATGATGCAGTATTGAAGGGTGACTTATAAGGCATAACATTTTCTTTTGCGCAAGTCCGAGCTATAAAATAAGTAATATTTTTAGATTTTTAAATTTTAGTAAACCGAATGATACAATTGTGTATAATAATAGCATGATAGACTAATCGTTACTTACTTATATATGAAATGCTTGAACTTTTGTTATGAATATCTTCCAGTCTTTTACAGGTGTTATGTTGAATGTCAGCTTGGTCCACTTGTGCAGTATTGTATGAAGATATTCCTCTTGGCGTCGTTGTGAAGTTAACTTGTTGTCCAGAATTTGTAAACGTCCCAGAACCTATTATATTTTGTATTAAACGATCATGTTGATAAAGTAAGTAATATAACATATCAACATCATTGATTAATACGTAAAAGATTTAGATATTTCAACGTATTGATTAAGCCTGAACAATCGATGTTTTCTGAATCGATATCCAAGTCGAAAGGCACAACATCATTATGTTGAAGTATGTATCTTGGAGGACGTCCAACAGATTTTCCTCTTTTGCCAGTTCGTTGATTATCTCCAATTGATGTTGATGAAGAGTTGTTTCGTTGAACTGTTGTTATTAACAGCCAAAATTTGTTTAAATAAATTTTACATATTATAATTGATCACTTAAAATTCATTGTAGCAAACAATCGTTGAAAAAGACTCACCATTAGTGATATTTGATAAAGGTGAACGGTTAGTAATCATGTTCATAGAATGTGTGCTTGGAGATTGTTGTATGTTGCTGGCAAGTGGTGTACCTGGGATTACATTGATAAAAACAGTCAATCTAATAATATTTAAAAGGCTAAATGAACATGTTATTTTATTCTATTTTCTATATTTTTCAATATAGAAAACATATAAACAATGGGTACAATAGACTGTTAAAGTGTAATTAACGGTTAGTGATATCTGAAAGTGGTGAACTGATGCTTCCACATAAATTCCTTTGTTTCTTTCCTATGCTTAGTTGATTATTGATCTCTACCGATGATCCTGTTATTATCAAATAATAGTAATTATCATTATTCGTAAAATGGATAATGTAAAATAAAAACAGACAAATAATAATACAAAACCAACACTTTAATTTACAAAACAAAGAAAATATGTGCTTGGATTTTAAAGCAAGGATCATTTCAATAACAGTTAACAGAATATGTTTACATACTTTTAAAATTGTCGTTTGATATACGTACTATAATAAGATATTGTTTGTAAACTACTGGTAATGTAGTTCATAGTCAAAATCAATTAGACTTATCAGTATCAACAATCAGTATTTCACTATTGAATATAAAAAGAATGTGAAGATGAACCAGTATTGTGGAAATTAAATTAGTTAAGCATATAACAATTACCTAAAGTATACGACTCTGTATTCATCTCAGTTGGATTTAATTTGATCTTCCTTTTCCTAACTGGTGTATGTTCCTCACAATTTGATGTGTCCATTGAATTCCGAATCAAAGTGATGTGTGCAGGGTGTGACTGACTATCTCAATCGATAGAATTTATGTTGAAGTGTAATAGCATATGGGTAGATATGTTCTTCAATCTGCGATGGATTAGGGTTTATATTAAGGATATAAGGCGGGGAAGCTTTTGAACATAATTTGAGACGTCGCTTTCTATTTTTTCGATTATTAATGAAATAATGATAATAATAATAATAATAATAATAATAATAATAATAATAATAATAATAATAATAATAATAATAATAATAATAATAATAATAATAATAATAATAATACATTCAATGTTTTTTAATGTTTAATATATGAGTAATATCGTTTTTAATGAATTTAATTAAATCATTTATTGAAAAGATTTGCCAGAAAATATGTTAAACGAATGAATCAAACTAAAAAATCTTATATTTGGTAACCTTATAATTAATTAGTAAGAAAAATCGGGACTAATTTTAGCATAATCCAAATATAAGATGTTACGTTAAGGTTAACAAATTTATAATGTAAAATATCTAGTGAATAAATAGTATGGGTTTAGTTACTATATATGGAAAAATTTTGATTTATTTTATATTCAATGACAATTTTGGTATGTATCAATATATTGTTTATTGTTTATACAATTTAATCAAAAAAAATTATTGCACATTCATAGGGAATAAAGAAACGAACACACATTTATTATACGATATGAATATAACAATAGTAACGAACAACATATGCAAATACAACTTTCACTAACACAAAACATAACGTAAAAAAGGAAAGTAAATACTTATTCATATTAAATGTTGTAAACCCCAAATTTATAATTCTCAATGTCTCAATAATATATTCCCTACTTTTTGTAAACATGTAGTAGATAAAACGCACGATCAGCAACTATGTAGCTGAATAAACATACATCACCATGCTTTAGTGCTTTCTGTTCGCGAAAAATAGGAAATCCGGTAGGCACGACCAAGTTAGGTTTTTTCTTATCCTTCTCTTCTATAAGACGCCATTTCCATTTAGATCCTAGATTATCATAGCAAAAAACTGTACTACCACTTTGGAGGCCAGGAAGTCCAATCAACTCCTTTGGAAGACGCTGATTAATAAGAATTAATATGACTTAACTTTGCTACACGTGAACAAAATTTAATTAAGCAGAATTAAATAGTTAGATCACGTACCTGAAGTTTACCGCTAAGCACCTCAATGTTAACAACATGGTAGTATAGTTGAGGTTCTAGTAGAACACTACGTGGAAGTTGATTTAGAGCAAACTCGTTTTCCTCCATCTTGTATTAACAACATGGTATTATATCTTGCTTTTTTTAGGTATATTGGGTTGACTTGTTTTTTATGGTAATTATATGTTGATATCGTATGAGGAATTATAAGGTCAATGTATAATCTCGTGGTTTAATTTTATAATGCAAATAAATGAATCAATCATCTACAAAAATATAACATCCAGTGATCATATAATACTCGAATTTAGAAAATCATCTACGAAATCATAATTGGTGGTAATATAAAACTGCCAACTAAGTGATTTTAGATCACTCTAATAGTAACATTAGAGTGAATGATGCATGAAGTAGTCAAAAGAAATCAACATTCAATATCATTCATAGCAAAATAGAATAAGGAGTGACATAGATATTTGTTAACAATAAAACATGTTCAAACAAACTGACACATATATCCACAATATCGATTACTGCAATCGAATAAATACGACATATTTAAGATCGTAGCAATCTGCGCTTATATTGAATATTGCAGAATGAAAGCTTTTACATGCCTAGTTAGAATCACCATTTATTGGGTGAGTGTGATCTTCAAGCATCACAAAAGTACGATCTGAAGACTGGAACGCAATGAGACAACGTTCACCACCTTTATATCCATTTGATTTCTTAAACTTATACCATCCTGCTGAGACATACAGATTAGGCTATTTTTTGTTTTTTTTCATTTTTAGTCGCCATATGTGATCAACTCTGTTGCAATCCACACACTTGTAAAAGCATTCCTTCTCAATTTCTGGTAACTGAACAAATTCTTGTGGTAGACGCTGATAACAAACACAATAATAATTATAAACCAGTGCAAATTCTTTTTTGAATAATTCTTGATGTATATTTTTACATTGATTCACAAACCTAATTGTTAACATGTGATTTAACTTGTTGTCTAAATTTAAATTCACGTGTTATGGTATTGTATGTATAATAAATGAATTTATAGATGAAGGAATATTACCCAAACATTTCCTCGTGGGATATTGAAGAAGACAATTGTGTATGATTCCGCGGGACTCAAAGGAATGGATGAATCACTTGCAGTACTGATATTATCTAAGTCAAATTTACTGGTTTCATAACAATCAGAACTATTATCAGATTGATAAGAATTGTTTTTCATGATAGTATGCTTTTCATTACTTTTTAGGAGTCCTGATTTTGATTTGGAAGAAGAATCTTTTTTCAAAATTGTAGATTGTGATACTTCTGCACATTTCAATACCAATCTTGGAGTTTTAGCAGTTGTAGCAGTAACTGCGTAAAAAAACTTTAATTATGAGTACACCTAATTTGTTCTTGATTAGATAAAATAACATGAAATAAACTAATATTTGTGGACACATGATTTTGATTTTGAAGAAGAACCTTTTTTCTTCATTCTGGATTGTGAGACTTCAGCACATTTCAAGACCAATCTTGGAGTTTTGGCAGTCAAAGAAGTACCTGCGTGAACACAAAATTTCTCTTTGAGTACATCTAATATGTACTTGTTTCTGTACAATATACACAATTAAACAATTCTGAATGAGTGTATTTGTAGAATTTTAACAAAATAGATTTAGAACAGATAATCAATTTCAATGTTTTTTATATTCATTAATTATTAAATTAGTGATTAAAAAGCATAAAATATGTTTATAATCCCAATTCGATTATCAATTTTATAGTAGTTAATCCATAACCATTTTTGGGATTAGTAAACAAATGCTAATATTTGTTATTTTTGTGTATCAACGAAACATAAATACAGAATATGTACATGGATTAATGCTAAATAAACAATAACGTTAACAGATTGGATCCTAAAACTTGCATATAGGTTAAAGTAATTTACTGTACATCCAACCTGAGCTTAGTTGGATACACATGATACATCCAGAAAGTATTGCATGTTCACGACTATTAGAACTATGTAAGATGTAAACATCAACGCGTTTAATGATTAAACTTATAAACCGAAAATAGTAGTAAAGAGCATAAACTACTTTTATGCTATAATTAAGATACAACGCGTTGTGGTTGGAAAACCCTAACTCTTTAGTTGAAGGTTATTTTTGGTTATCAATTCAAACAAATAATATAGAATATAATTCTAATACTGATCGCAACAGTTAAAGGTGTATGAAACTGGTAAAGAATACCTTCTTTCGTCATGGTGGATTGGTTTTTTTGCAACCTGAGCGATCGTAGAGAATTGGTAAGAGGAAAATAAACACAGATTGAAAGGTAACCTTGTTACAATAAGCATAGTAATCGAGGATGGTAGGTGCAGATTTGTTAATTAATTTCTTGGTAAAATTCGTGATGGGCCGAAGTTGAATGGACTAATATTATAAATATTCTATTGGGCCGATACTTTGGAAGTTATTTAATGTACAAAAGTAAGCATGTTATAGATTATAAGTTGGTTAGGGTTCGGGTATAACCAACATTTATGTTTAGTTTCAAATTTTTAAACAAACTAAATGTTTACTTAGGTGTATGCATATCTGATATTCTATTGCTCTGTTGCTTACATAGTAGACATAAGGTTAAAAAGAGTGGAATCTTATGATATTCCTGATTTGCTTATTGTAAAACCAAATGTATGTATTTCTATGCAACTTAAAAAATACTTATGTGTAACTTTGATTTGCAATCTTAATTTATCAACTCAAGAGTTCCGAGTACATATCATGTATGTAGGAATATCACAAGACAAACACTTAAGAAATCATTTATGTTGTAGTAAACAACCATAACAATGTTGGTGTTTAATTCTTGAGATTTGAACAAAAGTACCTAACCAGCATATACCATAAGATATGAGATATACGATAGTTATAAGCATGTGGTTTTTTGATAATTCAAAAAGTAATACTTATCCAGAAATACATAATCCAAAACATATCAGTCACAATAAGTTTAGGAACCTTCAAAACATACATAGTAAGTTAGGGGTTAATCTCACAAACACAGCATTAACAAACGTTTTAAACTAAAATCCAAGAGGTGTTTCAAATTTGTGGAACTTTGAGTTGCTGAAATTCAGCTTTGCCAATTTTGTACGAAAACACGCATTCATCTCCTTCTTTCAATCCATTTGCTTTTAAGTAAACTCCCCATCCAGATGAAACAGACACCTTCTTGTTGCTGCTGCTACCTTCAGTAATCAATCCCAACGACCAACGATTATTTGCACGATTTCCTTTTACGCTTTAGTTCAGGTAGTTTACTCAATTCTTCTGGTAGGCGCTACATTAAAACAACAAATAAGTTAGTCCTGTGAACAGTGATGTTGTTGTATAAATCACTACAAATAAGTTAATACAATGATTTATATAGCAGATTTTAAAATGAGTTGAAAAAGTCAGAATCTTACCCAAAGATGCGCACGACGAATTGTAAACCAAACATATATGTGGTTAGAATCAATAAGAACATCATAGAAATCGACTTTCCCAACGTTGCACAAGACAAGGTTATTGTGAAATGAAGTGGACTTAAATGGGTGCGATTCGTTGGTGGACATATTCTGAGCATCTGGCACACTATTGTTAACATCCTGAATCAGAGTTTGATAATCCATTCGAGGCTTTTTTTCACTCGGACCACAGTCTTCTATTGGTTCAGTTTTAACTTTGATAGATTGATTTAGAACCAAATTATTAGGGTGTTGAGTAACACCGTTGAAAGCTTCAACCGGCTTGACACATGAATCTGGTGAAAAAACATGAAGTTGAATTCTCTTCTCAGTCATCTTATTGAAAACCAAAGTATCTCCAAATCTGATCCCAAGATCATTAACAATTTTACCCCAACCATTGCATATAAGGTATCCCTCAGCATCAACATCGACTTTTAATTTACATTGGTAACCGCCAACTGTTGTTATATTAACATCTATCGGCATAATATACTGTCTAGTTTTAGCAGTGACCCACTCTCTTGGCAAGACCTGTTAAAAAACAATCTATAATAGTAAAGATAATGATAATGATGGTAGTCATTTAGAGACGTATAATATAATAATAATATTTATTTTAAAATAATATTAGGTTATGGTCTAGTGACATCACCATCTGGTTAGTTGGGGGCATTAAGTCTACATAGAAATACATAGTAAGACGACTGGCAGGCGAAAACTTCTCGAGACCTTATTCATAATCAAAACTTATCATTCGTAGAGTTGTTTTATCTATTTCTTCAAACACAAATATATCTTTCTGTTGACTCTTAAGGTTCTGAACGATAGATGCCCAACCATCACCGAAGCATAGCTGGTCATTTGAGTTTAACATTGTTTTAACATGGAAAGTAAGTCCTGCTACTGTATGAATAACAAAATGTGTTGGCTTTCCATCGGTGTAATGTAGCATGGTCCACTTGTTGGGAAGTGCCTGTAGTTACATAACAAATAAAGATATTATAGATTAGTTATGGGTATTATGAATAAGACTGACTTTTCACTGGGATGACATGTCTATGTACGATTTATATGCTGAAGTTACCATAAACGGTGCCATTGGATATCTCAATGTCTTGAAAAAAGATGGCTTTTCAATGTTGGTAGTCATAATTATTGAATATGCCAATAGCAAGCAGATACAACATTTAGTACTTTATTTGTTTTACATGTAACATGATATAATAAACACAAATAACAAATCCATCACAGTTATTAAGTGTATTAGAATACCAACAAATTGCAGATAAAAATAAATAATCAACGGTGAAAATTTGAATTACACAATTCTATTGTGAGGTATCTGTATGATTATTTTTATGTAAGATGTTCATGTAATGCATTCTACTTTAGTTAATTTCCAATTTATAAATGTGGTCATACAGAACATGTATAATACTAATTTTTAGTATTATGGGTACAGATATTAAATTTAGAAATTCTAAATACCACTGGCGCTATTAGCAAATTGGTGAAATCAATTGATATTAAAGTATATGCAATTTATCCCAAAATAAGAGGATACTTGTAATTATATTGTTTGCAAATTTACCCTAAAATTAGGCTAGATGTTGTTACAGTAGGTTTGTGATCATATTACTTTAAAAGTATAGTATAAACGACACAACAGATCCTCAATTAGTACTATTTTTTAATTATACTCAATTGCATGCATATACCTATTTCAGTAAGAATCCGTAAGGTTAGAGAAGGATTAATACAAATAATTAAAACATACTGATAAAAAGTGAATAAAGGAATTAAAAAACACAATCTAATCAACAAAACCCTTGTTGTCATATCCTTCTGGATCTTACAACCATCATTAAAATACACACATTGAAATTTAAAATAAAAAAAAAGGATGAAACAATATAATGTTATTTGAATGCATATAAACTAGAAACTAATAGAACTAACTTCGATTTGATCTTCGTAATTGCAGTTCTTCTTCAAGAAATCGTTTTTGGGATGATCGGTGTTGGAACAAATGTATGTATAGTGAAGAATAGCGTCTTTCCCTATTCGGTAATATTAAGTATCGTTTACACTTCCGAAATCGATTTGGTGGGTTAAATTATGCCAATCAGCAACACTATTGATGTGGGCTTTTTTTATTATTTAACATGCCAAAATTGGCCCAATAGTTAATGTCAGCCTAGTGTTCAAGTTTGTGCACAAATTGTTGTTGGACTCGTAATACAAACATATCAAATGAAGTGCGTTGACATCTTACGATCTATATCAAGCAATGTACTTGATTGAATCATGACAAAACACTATACTATACCATATTCAATTTGTAAAACCATCTTCAATTTGTAAAACTATATCATGTCAACCCACTTTTTGGATAGATTGGGTTATACTTTTTATTTAAGAATGCAAATTTCAAACTCCACGAATGAATAGGATCCTAAAAAAAGTAAGCATATATTTTAGGAAATGATTTTGGCAATTAACAATACCGCGTATTCAAATAAATAAGTGTTAATTGTTACCAAAAATGTTTCGTTCTTATCATTTGCTAAGTCAGTGTGCAAATATTAGTTTTTAGTAAATATATTTATTAGTGGTATAGCTGAAATATGAAAGTAGGTTTATATCCATGTAACAATGAAAGTATTTCGTGTTAGACTTGTTTGAAAAGGTTAAACTAAATAGACATTAGATAGTATAACAGAGTAATACGATTATATATCAACGTTCCATACTTTTTAATGTATGATAAAATACCGAAAAATATATGAAATCGAGCATATTATTATCAAAATAATAAAGTAAAAACACAGAAAACATTATTCGTAATGTGCTATAACGCACATGGAAAGCAACAAATACTCAAACAGGATATTGAAATCGTTCGTAAGACATTATTAAATAAAGATAAAAAAAACGATGGCAAGAGATTAAAAATCTGCAAGTCGAGGTATCTTCAAATCCTCAATTGCTTTTGTAGCACCAGAAGTAGGTGTCTCATTTGCTTCATCTTCGAGAGGAGATTCACTTTTACGCTTCTGACCAGAGCTGCCTGGAGTCCATGTACTAACACTAACTTCAGAAGAAGAGGCAGGCTCAATCTTAGGTACCTGTGTACAGATGAATTATGTTTAGAACTAAGTTATTATGATATACACTTAAACTTTCAATGTATGCAGATAAATGTGTACAATATTTTAGTTGAGATTATATTGTGATGTTACCTTGAAAGTGTTCAACGGAGTACTATGGAAAGCAGTAGGATCATTAAACTCGTCGTTGCTTTGCTTGTTCTTGAACTTTTCTTCCAAAGCTTCAATAACATCATCCTCATTTGTAACATCGTTGACAGTGAAACCAGAGTTGATGTACTCAAGATTTTTACTATTGATGTTAAACATGAAAGCAAACTTTTTATTTTCCAGCTGTTGTACCTCAGGCGGATAATCTGAAGGGTCTGCACACTATAATAACAATTCACTTTAATCTTGTTTATGATATATAGTGTTAATTAAGAAATTTAATTAAAGAGGAAATATATAACATTTTAAAATCAATTTTAATTTTAATTAGAAATCATATAATGAGATAGAATGGAATCCTTACACTTTTTGCACACTTATTCAACCAGTTAACACTTTTATTTAACATGCTAGCAAGTTGGCCATCAAAAAGCACGCAATAACAATTTCCACTCTTGTCACCAACTCGTAATGTTAAACGAATCCTTATATAAAACAAATTAAAGTGATGGTGATATAAAGTACAATCTTTAGAAACTGATAGAAATTATAAGATGTTTGGATATTAATAAATACCTGGGACTATAACTTTCAACAACCTCACATTGAACGCACTCTAACATAGTGGATTCAGAATCAACATCAAACCTATTGATGACTTTACCGTTGCATTTGTTGCACTTGTAGCCAAACCAACCTTCAGTTTTGACAATTTCTAACACTCTACCAAGCATCACGAATGTTGTTGGCTGCAATCATATAAAAATTATAAGTTGATGTTGTCTATAGTTTGATGAGTATTGCCATAAAGAATGTTACCCGTTTGGTACATATTTAGATGCATTATATTGTGTGGATACTTAAGCTGACCTTTGAAATTGCAAGAGCATCTTCGATTAGGTATGGGGTGGGGGCAGTGAATCTGTCGACATTAGTAGTGATTTTCATGCCAGCATTAATGGCAGTAGGTGTTAACTGATTCACCCCCGGATCCATCTGAGTATCAACCATCCTATGACATTGATCAATAAGACACACATTAAATTTTTAAACATGATATGAATTAAATTAATATAAAATGGTTCTGATAATGGTTATGATAAACTACGTATACTTGATTAATAAAATAAAAAATAAAAGAAAAAATTACAATGACTTATACTGTTCAACGGGTGCAACTGCCTCGTTTAAGTAAACACGACATCCCCACAACATATTGCTAACTTGGGGAGCATCTGTATTATAACATAAATTATATATATCAGAAATAATCTAAATTCATTGAGTAATCGTCATTATAAATAATGATTAACAAATGTATTAATATATTGAACGTGTATATGTTTCTTACCATCCCAAACCTTAAGTCGGCAGTTGTGGATAAGCATGACAACATTGTTCTTGAATGTATCATCCAAAGCAGAAACAAACTCATGAAGGTGAGATGCATGTTGTCCCCAAAGTGCACATTTAATGTTCTCACCACTTTGTCAATTTTTAGGTATATAATCAGTATTCATGAAGGTTATCAAATTTAGTTAATATTGTATGTAATAGTTCAATAATACAAACCTTAAGTCTTGGAGTTGAAATTCAATACACTTTGTTTCAATACCCTTACTGCGTGTGACACGTAGCTCTTTTAGTTCAACTAACTTTCCGACCACATCTGCAAAATTTGACATACAGACATAATTAATGCATGTTATAAAATATATATAATTGATTTGTTAAAAAGTCAACGAATGAAAGTATTATAAAGTTACCAAAAATTTCATCTTCCTTCAACAGAGATTGATTAATGTCAGCATAGTTGACAACTCGAAAGACATCCTTCTGGATATCAAAAGCTTGAGTTGTTCGTACTCTAGATCCACGTAGTAAGTGGATCTTAAACTGATGATCAAGAAGAGGAACATCATCGTTGTCTTTGCCAACACGAAAACTACCAACTTCATAATAGTTTCCTTCTTTGAATGTGCTACCAAAATATGTCATCACAGATTTGTCCAATGTCGCCCGTATTTTAGTACCCTATTTGTATAAAAAAAATCTTGTTAAAAGTTAAGATTAGCAAAATCAAAAATATAACAGTTGTCAATGAATGCGATAAGTTGCATTGCATAATTTACCTCAGAATCAACAAATACCATCTCAAAAGATGATGCGCTATTGGGGTTTTTCCAATATGTTTTTCGCCAGGTAATGTGCACTTTAACTCTGATCATGACATCACCGGTTTGTTCAGTGATGAGTTTCAACGGGGTGATTTCACTGACAGCTTCCATTTTTTGTTAGGACAAGTTGCAATTTAGTAGAGAGTGTTTGAATATGAGAAGGAGTGAGTTGTTTGGTGTGAATTCAATGGATGATTGTAGCTATATTTATACTAAAGGCTTACGTTATGGGATGATGTTAATGGAGGTAATTTAGCAAAAGATAAGAACCAACAATTTTGGTAACAACTATCACTGCTTTATTTGAATACGCGGTATCTTTAATAACCGAAATCATTTCCTAAAATGTATGAATACTTTTTGACCAGGATCCTAATTATTCGTGAAGTTTGAAATTTGAATTCTTTTTAACAAATCACTAATTATTATGAATTGATACACTTACATAATTAGATGATTTTAGAGGACAATTACAAAAATATGCATAACAGCTTACATTAGTAATTAATATACTTCCATATCTGAGTTGAGATGGAAGTCAAGCATCGAATAATACAGAAAAGTAACATACCTCTGTTAACATGTTCAAGGCAACATGTTCAGTAATTACCTGCAACGAAAAAAAAAAAATCAAACAGAATAATCCCATTAGTTTTATATTACATATGAATTTACGTTAGGCAGATAATAATTCAAATTAATTTAAACATTGAAGATGCAGTATACAATTAAATTTAGAAATACAACCTAAAATCGATTTGCAGACGAAATAACTTCAACCAATACACAATTTTTGAATACATACGAAGTAATTCAAGATTACAGCTACAGATATAACTAAGTTGCATCCATCAATTTTGAATCAACAAAACCCTGAAACAATTGGTTTGATTTTTTTAATCAAATTAATTGATAATAATTCAAAATATTACTAACATTGAAGGATTCATTTTACAATTAAATCGATTTTATGGTAATTAAAAATATAGAAATATAACCTAAAATCGATTTGCAGAAGAAACAACTTCAACGCAATCACAATTTTTGAATTCATACGAAATAATTCAAGATTACAGGTACAGATATAGGTAAGTTGCATCCATCGATTGTTAAACAACAAAACCATAACACAATTAGTTTGATTTTTGTAAACAAATTAGAAAATTACATAAAAATTTAAACTGGTAAACCTGAAAACATCCAATTGTGGGGCGCATTTTTTCGTGTGTTAATGGATATTGATTTCAGATAACAAAAAGATGGAGTTCAACGCATTACGATTGTGAATCGGTTGTGGAGGAAACCTGTTCTTGATGAGAGAATTATATGCTGATTAAAATTTGAATTTAGGGTTCATGCGATTGGAGCGTATTGCGTGAATGGAAGTAATTGATTGACCCCTATTCCTAGCATAATGTCCCCTTTTTTTCATGGATAAGGGGCAAAATGGGAAGTTTAAAGCGACTGATTTGAATTATAAGGTTATAGGTTGATCCAATGGTTATCAAGTAAGGGCAATAGAGGTCATTTTCCTGATCTAAGGGTCCAGATTCAAAGTTGTTAAAAAAGTATACCTCAATTTTGTTTTTCTTTTAATGTATAGTATAGATCGTTCTCCACTATATCTATAATGGATTGTATGAGGTGTTCTTAGTCAAAATCGTTTTCCACTATTTCTGTTATGTAATGTATGAGGTTTTTTCTATCTCAGATCGAGAGTAGATCCTTTGTGTTGAGGATGATTGGATGAGAGATCCCCTTTCAACTCTGAAAATTCGGTCAAGCGGATGGCTTCCTCTCCCATGGGTTTCCAGGCCAACTAACCAGGGGTCACACGCCCCAATGACTGAAATTTTCTTAACGTAATTTTTTTTTTGATGAAATAAGATGTGATTTTGTTAATAATCTCTACATTTCTTATTGAGACGACCCGTCCTAATCCATAAGGATGAAAACAATAACATATGGTTACTTTGCGAGGTATTTGACCTCTATATGATACATTTTACAAACATTGCATTCGTTTTAAAAGACAAACTTTCATTTCATTGAAAGTTGACATGCATGCATACCATTTCATAATATCCAAACTATAAATGACCTAATCTATCATTTACTTAATAATAATCTTTATTGAACTCAACAACTTGAATGCAACGTCTTTTGAAATATGCCATGAATAACTCCAAGTAATATCCTTAAAATGAGTGAATGCACAACGAAAGATTTCTTTTAATCCTGAGAATAAACATGCTTTCAAGTGTCAACCAAAAGGTTGGTGAGTTCATTAGTTTAACATAATCATTCATTTTCATCATTATAATAGACCACAAGATTTCCAGATATTTAATTGTACATGTAACCCGAGTACAAAAATAATACACGTAACCTGCGAATTAAAAATCATTCATATGGTGAACACCAGGTAATCGACATTAACAAAACGCGTCTTGAATATCCCCATCATTCCGGGACTCTCATCGGTCATGATAAAATCGAAGTACTAAAGCATCCGTAACCCGGATGGGGTTTGTTAGGCCCAATAGATCTATATTTAGGATTCGCGTCAATTAGGGTGTCTGTTCCCTAATTCTTAGATTACCAGACTAAAAAGGGTGATATTCGATTCGATAATCCAACCATAGAATGTAGTTTCGATTACTTGTGTCTATTTCGTAAAACATTTATAAAAGCAGTGCATGTATTCTCAGTCCCAAAAATATATATTGCAAAAGCATTTAAAAAGGAAGCAAATGAAACTCAAAAAACTGTATTTCGTACCAATAATGCATATGACGGCACTGAACAAGTGCAAGGTTGGCCTCGGATTCACGAACGTATCAATATTGAGATTCAATATTGCAGGAATGTACGTAGACGCAACGGAGACGATAAACACAAGGTTGACCTCATGAGCTATACCCCCGAACCATACACATAATCTCCATAGCTATAACTCATAATTTTCTTAGCTCTATCCCGCTCAAAAATCTTGTTTTGAAATAACACACTGATGACTCCGTCGTAGTATTTTATGTATAATACTACTAATAATACTATTATTAATATCATGATATTTCTAATAATAATCATTAATATTAATGAAATTAATATAAATAAATAAATATTACGGAGTATATATGATTTAGAGAGATTGATAGATTGATAAATGGTTCGGCAAAGGAAAATGGTCGAGCTTTATAAGGCCTCAACTGACCCCATTGCTCTGCGATTGTGGAGGGGTTTAAGGTAACAATATCGCGATCGCGACACCTCAAATACCAGCACACCTTATTTTCCTCGTGGGCTGCCGACACTCGTTTTATATTATATATATTTAATATATTTAATTTATATAATTATTTAAATATTATATTATATTTACGTATATATTTAACGTGTAAAATTAGTTCCATTATCTTGGACGTTGTCACTCGACTAATGTCTCGGATCCGGTTTCTCGAACGCATTTTCGTACGCTTAGAAAACTAGTATTTTATGTTTTGGGTAATGTACCTTTATACATGACAAGACTCCAATCAATGAAAATTATCCCACTCAAAATGTAACTTATTTATTTGAGTGTTTTGGTCATTTGCTTCTTTAAATCAACTCTTCGTCATTTATTAAAGTATATTTAATAATAATCGTCAAAACGTTTTATGATTAAGTAAATTTTATATTTTTAGCATTTTGTAAAATATATATTTTCATTTAGAAACATAAATTGAAGTATTTATCTAATAATATAATGTTTAGTTTTTCACAACAAATTTATATTTCAAAGACCATTCTATAGTTTAAGACTATTTAAATATTTAACAATGGTTACATCACATAACGTCTACATAATTGAAATTATTATATCATATAACGTTTTTATTTTAAACTTAACAAAGTATAGTTCATTTATATACTAGTGTTTATTTTAACTTCTTAAACGTACTAGTTATCATACCCACATATCAATCGAATCACTTAAGTGGGTGTTACTATTGTTTACTTAACTAATTTGAAATCATATATATTTAATATACATAAACACGTTTTAAATACACGATGCAAGTTATTTATATATATATGGTTCTAAAAATTAACATTCCGACTTATCGCATATATTCAAATTCATTCTTTAAAAGGTTTCATCTATATCATAAACATTTTCAATAATATGAAAACTGAATAATTATCTTATCAAAGACACGAGACAATCATTGTATTGAAAGTTAAGCAGGAATCTCTACTAACCTTTTTTCAGTTATCGTTAATTGACATATTTGTTCTTACTTGTAAATCACTTTACCATTTTCCGAATATTTTTAAAATGGAAAGATTTCTCAAATTAGCTTGGACCTCACAACAGAGACCCGTAATCATATCATAATGTATCTGATAATTTATTCATTTGATATTATCTTTTAATTTCCATCGATAAACATATATTGAAACTAATACGTTTATATAAAGTATTATTTATCAAATACTTTGTTAACGTTTTCAAATCATATAATAATTTCATAACTTATTTTCATATCAACCAAACCATTAAATGTTTTATTAATATTTCTCAATTTAATAATCACACATATGTATATATTCATACATATCTATTTACACATAATTGTTCGTGAATCATCGAGAGCAGTCGAAGGGTAAATGAATACATGAACACAGTTCAAAGTTTTTGAGATTTCAACATTACAGACTTTGCTTATCGTGTCGGAAACATATAAAGATCAAGTTTAAATTTGTTCGGAAATTTCCGGGTTGTCACAGTACCTACCCGTTAAAGAAATTTCGTCCCGAAATTTGATTAGGATGGCCATGGCTGACAATAAGTATGTTTTCATGACTCATACGAGTTGAAAATTAGAGTTTTATCATTATTGAGTAATATGGATAAAACAATTTAATTTTGTGAAGAGTACGAGTGAAGCTATCATAAAAAAATGAAATGAGTAAATGTAGATTCGTCATATCTTTCGACGTAGATAGAATTTATTTCCAGAGTTCAAGGGATTTGGAGAAAATCTTTGTAATAAGATTTGATTCTTCGGTAATTAAGGAAATTAGGATCCTCTTCAGTTAAATGCAATAATCTGTCTCGATTTCTCTGCCGAATATTTCGCTATAAATCCACTCCCTTCGTTTCCTTATTTTCACAACTCATACTTTCTATTCTTTCTCTCTAAAGTATTCGTCAATATGCTTCATCCAGTTCTGATTCTTTATATACTCCTAACTTTCATATCTATCATTCTATTTTTTCATTTGCCGTCGGAGGAATCTATTCACTTTTACTATACTCTTAGTTTTATAGTGTTTTTAGTTCTCCTGTGTCTTTACGTTGCAATACTTATTGATATACATGGTTTGTAATTTATGTGTTATCGTCGGGCTTTATATCTTTCCTTATTTTTTTTAGAGCCCCTGCTTCTGTCTTTCTATAATCATCGACATCCACAGTTAATGCTCTCTCCTATTTGCTGTGATTTATACCCCCATTTCTATTTCGGAGCTTCATGCTCTGTTTTCTCTTCTATCCATTAAGCACCGCATGTAATGGTTCAGAATTCACAGATATGAATTTCAGAATGAACATAGTTAATGTTCTAGGAAGAAAATTATAATGGAACGATCTTGATTTGTCAAATTACCAGAATACCCTGGAAAAGGCCGAATCATCTAGAAAATATTTTCTTGATATTTTTAGAGGTTAGATAGAATGTAAGAGTCGTGTAACATGGCACAAGATGACATTATGATTTGTGAATCGTCATGTTCCATTTAGAAACTCAGCATGACTTACTGTAATATAATCACGTTGATCAAGTATCATTATATTATACTAACTCATGCTTCAGTTCCCACAACTACTTCAAAAACATTCATGTTTTAAACTCGAAGGTTTCAGAATTTAGAGACTAAAATAGTTTCTTTTATGATGTCACACAGATAGCGCGAAGAGATAATTGATTTCAGATGAGAATAGTTATGAAGATATCTTCAGAAATATCGAGGATATTTATAATGAAAGATATGATAATATCTTAGAATATCTAAGATTAGAGGATGATGAAGAATATTGTCCGCAAGGGTTTTAAAGTAAGGAGTAAGGTATTTGCTAAGGATTTCAGCAAACACTGAATCATTTGGATTCTTCGAAGGTAGATTTTGAAATGTCCCGTTCATATTGATTATAAACGTTCCATATTAATTGATTTCGTCGCGAGGTTTTGACCTCTATATGAGACGTTTTTCTAAGACTGCATTCATTTTTAAAACAACCATAACCTTTATTTTATCGATAAAGGTTTAAAAAGCATTACGTAGATTATCAAATAATGATAATCTAAAATATACTGTTTACACATGACCATTACATAATGGTTTATAATAAGAATATATTACATCAAAAATAAGTTTCTTGAATGCAGTTTTTACACAATATCATACAAGCATGGACTCCAAATCTTGTCCTTATTTTAGTATGCAACAACGGAAGCTCTTAATAATCACCTGAGAAAAAACATGCTTAAAATGTCAACAAAAATGTTGGTGAGTTATAGGTTTAACCTATATATTATCAAATCATAATAATAGACCACAAGATTTTATATTTCAATATACATCCCATACATAGAGATAAAAATCATTCATATGGTGAACACCTGGTAACCGACATTAACAAGATGCATATAGAATATCCCCATCATTCCAAGACACCCATCGGACATGATAATTTTGAAGTACTAAAGCATTCCAAATTCCATAATGGGGCTTGTTGGGCTCGATAGATCTATCTTTAGGATTCGCGTCAAATTGGGGGTCTGTTCCCAAATTCTTAGGCTACCAAGCTAAAAAGGGGCATATTCGGCTTCGATCATTCACCCATATAATGTAGTTTCATTTACTTGTGTCCATTTCGTAAAACATTTATAAAATTGCATGTATTCTCGTCCCAAAATATTAGATTTTAAAAGTGGGACTATAACTCACTTTCACAGATTTTTACTTCGTCGAGAAGTAAGACTTGGCCACTGGTCGATTCACAAACCTATAACAAATATGTACATATATATCAAAGTATGTTCAAAATGCATTTACAATATTTTTAATACATTTTAATGTTTTAAGTTTATTAAGTCAGCTGTCCTCGTTAGTAACCTACAACTAGTTGTCCATAGTTAGATGTACAGAAATAAATCGATATAAATTACCTTGAATCAATCCACGACCCAGTGTATACACGTCTCAGGCTAGATGACAACTCAAAGTATATATATTTTTAGAATTAACCTCAACCCTGTATAGCTAACTCCAACATTACTGCATATAGAGTGTCTATGGTTGTTCCAAATAATATATATAGATGGGTCGATATGATATGTCAAAACATTTGCATACGTGTCTATGGTATCCCAAGATTATATAATATATTAGAATACATGTATAATAAAATATAAGTTAGCTAGGATATGATTAATATAGATTGTTACCAATTTTCACGTAGCTACAACAAGAAAAATTATCCAATTTTGTTTTACCCATAACTTCTTCGTTTTAAATCCGTTTTGAGTGTTTCAAGTTGCTATGGTTTCATATTGAACTTAAGTTTATGAATCTAAATAGAAAATGTATAAGTTTATAGTTAGAAATATAGGTTACAAGTCGTTTTTGTAAAGGTAGTCATTTTCAGTCGAAAGAACGACGTCTAGATGACCATTTTGGAAAACATACTTCCACTTTGAGTTTAATCATGATTTTTGGATATAGTTTCATGTTCATAAGAAAAATCATTTTCCCAGAAGAACAACTTTTAAATCAAAGTTTATCATAGTTATTAATTAACTAACCCAAAACAGCCCGCGGTGTTACTACGACGGCGTATATCCGGTTTTACGGTGTTTTTCGTGTTTTCCGAATTTAAATCATTAAGTTAGCATATCATATAGATATAGAAAATGTGTTTAGTTGATTTTAAAATTCAAGTTAGAAGGATTAACTTTTGTTTGCGAACAAGTTTAGAATTAACTAAACTATGTTCTAGTGATTACGAGTTTAAACCTTCGAATAAGATAGTTTTATATATATGAATCGAATGATGTTATGAACATCATTACTACCTCAAGTTTAGTAGGTAAACCTACTGAAAGTGACAAGAAATGATCTAGCTTCAAAGGATCTTGGATGGCTTGAAAGTTCTTGAAGTAGGATCATGACACAAAAACAAGTTCAAGTAAGATTTTTACTCGAATTAAGATAGTTTATAGTTATAGAAATTGAATCAAAGTTTAAATATAAATATTACCTTGAATAAGAAAGATAACCTACTGTAAATAACAAAGGTTTCTTAATCTTAGATGATTACTTGGAATGGATTAGAAAGCTTGGAAGTAAACTAGTAAACTTGAAAGGATTTTTGAAGTGTTCTTGAAGTGTTCTTCCTAAGATGATTAAAGCTTGATTCTTGAAGTAATTTTTTATGAAGATGATGATTAGCTACTGAAAAAATTTGTTCATAAGAGTGTGTGTGTGTTGAGAGAGAATTAGAAAGAGAATTGGAAGTGAAATTGAGTGAATGATGAGTGGTAAGTGGTGAGTGGTGAGTGGGGTTAAAAGGAGTTCTAGTTAGTTGACTAGTTCATGGTAGAAGTTAAAATTGATTAGTCATGCATGACATAATCAAGAGTGGAATGCCATGCTAGTTACTATTGGTATATACCCATAGTAAGTACGTCTAGAAGTTGTGTATAATACGGGTATGAATACGACTAGAATTCTTGATGAAAACAGAATGGGAAAGTAACTGTAACCATTTTCGTTACGTATGAGTGTTTTGATATATGTCTTGAAGTCTTCCAAAAGTATATTAATACATCTAAATACACTACATGTATATACATTTTAACTGAGTCGTTAAGTCATCGTTAGTCGTTACATGTAAGTGTTGTTTTGAAACCTTTAAGTTAACGATCTCATTTAATGTTGTTAACCCATTGTTTATTATATCTAATGAGATGTTAAATTATTATATTATCATGATATTATGATATATTAATATATCTTAATATGATATATATACATTTAAATTTCGTTACAACGATAATCGTTACATATATGTCTCGTTTTGAAATCCTTAAGTTAGTAGTCTTATTTTTATGTATATAACTCATTGTTAATATACTTATGGAGATACTTACTTATCATAATCTCATGTTAACTATATGTATATCTATATATATATATATATATATATATATCATCATGTCGTTTTTACAAGTTTTAACGTTCGTGAATCGCCGGTCAACTTGGGTGGTCAATTGTCTACATGAAACTCATTTCAAATAATCAAGTCTTAACAAGTTTGATTGCTTAACATGTTGGAAACACTTAATCATGTAAAAATCAATTTCATTTAATATAAATAAGCATGGAAAAGTTAGGGTCACTACAGATTTCGTCTTTGTAATTTATCCACAGCCTCCTTCATAGTTTGCTCAATCAGTTTTCCAATTCTAAACCTCCTCTTTTTCTGAGCTTTGCCAACACACTATTCTTTATCATCAAACTTTTGACTGTTAAGGTCGTTTACAGTTTTTGCTGCTTCATCAGTATTTTTTTCTAAAATTCGGAGAACTAGTTCGCAGTTTTGGGTGTTTTTCAGAAACTTCACATTCGAAGTATGTAAGTCTAGGGGATAGATGTTATATGTACACATATAACTGTTGAGTAGACATGCTGCGAGATTTCAAAATACTAATTGCTGATTCCCAGTAATTGGCATGACAATTCTTGTTACAAGATGTGGATGAGTAAATGGTGGGGTTTCAATGAATAAGTATAGTGATTTTTTGGAGAGACTTAAGTCAAAGGGTAATGAAGTTGCTGGTAAGCTTACTGCTAATGTGGTGGGATATAAACGGTTCCCTTGTAACGTTGGCGAAAGGTAACGTATATATTAAGGTTATAATAAGACTATTTCGACTGAGGAGTCGAAGTTGGTTTGCTGAAGCTGTAACAAAACTGTCTATTCTGAAAAGGGATTGAAAAGTTATTTTAGCTAATAAATGCCAAAAAGTCTGACACGGACACGTGTTAAACTATGACTTTGGTTTTGAGAGTTTTCTAGGTGTATCCCTATACACGTAAGTCCTTCTTGTTGATAACATGATGTTGGTTCATCCTCTTAATTGTTCATTGATTGATATGTCTTCAAGAATTTTAAAGGGTTTGAAGGTAGATTGTAATTGTCAATACACATATGCTGTTTTAGAATTTTGAATGATACGAATATTTTTTTCTTCTGGTTGTTATGAATAGCAGTGATGTTCTAGCACAGTTTTGAATTCAAAGTATGTCTTTTAAAGATGTAGAAATTTAAGAGTGATGTCTTCTGTTAAATCTTGACTTGGATTTTTGATTTGTCAAAATCAGAATATGTAATCAAATTTGGATGAGAATTGTTGTTTTGATTTCTAAGAAAGAATGTATATTGTTGTGAAAGTATTGAGTATAGTTGATGATTGTAGAATCAGATTCAAATAATATAACATATTAATTGTGAATTTATATATCTCTCGGGTATTACCTACCCGTTAAAAAAAATTTCACAAATAATATCTTGTACAAATGAATTTTATTACAGTCTTTATTAAAACATATGTATATTTTCTTCAGATTTAATTCAGATTTAATGAGTTAATATTAAATTAAACTCATTTGATTTTCGGCTGGAATCAGAAATGAATAATCTCTAAAACTTTAGAAATTACGTAATTTTCGTGGATTATTTCTTCAACGTAAATGAAATTATGAATCAATACTTCATTATTCATTTTTTATTGATATTTACTCGGTGAATGATGTTGGTGCTCGTGGAATTCTTGTGAACTTTGCAAGATATGAATGATATTTTCTAGAAAGTTTCGAGTACATCGCAAACGAAGTGTAAAACCAAACATATATTTGAATAATACACTTGGTTTATTAAGAAAGGGAATTTATTGAGTTGAAACAGAGATTATAGTTAACGATTGTCGAATCGTTAATGAAGGATGTACATCATAGCATATTAGTAATATGAATTAACTGAGTAGTATTTACCCTTCTTCAATTCATATATAATAGCTTAGTACGAAAAGATTTATGATAGTTTCTAAATTTATATATATAAGATATACATATAAATTCTTCGGAGAAATTGAGTTACTACTTCATAACTCATTGATACAATATACTCGTTGTGGATTCGTAGTGATGTCCACGGTGATTTCTTGAACTGACGGAGCTTATGATGTTATAGGTGCTGCTAGTGCTGATGATGATGACGGTACTGGCGGTGCAAGTGATGTTGACGGTACTGTTGATGTTGTTGGTAAAACAAGTCTAGCTTGTAAATCATGCACCACTCCTTGTCAGGGTTTTACTCTTCCTTTTCTCATCTCGGTCCACATATCTGATTTATGGTTAAGGCTTAGAATAGATAGTCTCTAAGACTTTGGAGATTACATAATCGCCGCGAAAAGTTTATCCAATGAAGTTATGAATCAATACTTCATCGGTTATTTTTCTTGGCACTCCTTGTTATCTACGGTGCGTATGACGTTGATGTTCGAGGTACAGATTGTGATGTTGAGGTGTGGGATACGGATGTTGTTGTTAGTAGTGGTGATGGTTATGTTGGTGTTGCTGATGGTGGTACTGTTGCTGCCGGTGCTGCTGCCGGTGCTTGTAACCTTTGCACCATATTCTCCAAAGCCACTACACGAGAGCAAAGCTCGTTGACTTCTTCTAATATACGGGGATGATTGTCAGTTCGGACGAGTGGATGAATAAGATCTAGAATTTAAGATAGTATATAGTCATGATGAGATACTCTGGAAATGAGAGAGAAAATGGTGTCTCGAACAGGTTCGCCGGTGAGTGCTTCAGGTTCATCGCCAAGAGGGCATTGTGGTGGATGGAAGGGATCACCTTCTTCTTGTCTCCAATGACTAAGTAGGCTACGAACCCATCCCCAATTCATCCAGAATAGATGATGGCTAATTAGTTGATCCATTCCAGTCACACTGCTTTCGGAGCTCGAGTGAAATTCCATATCGGAAATCGAGGGACTTGAACTAGTGGCGAGTTCCATTTCGTACGAGTGAATAAAGGATTTTTTGATATGAAATGATTTCTGGCTATCACATGGTATTCTAATTACATAGAATATCTTTATATATGGAACAAAAGATTTAGTAGATTACGAAGGAATTTACGGAATATGTTAGGCAAGGTTTACAGTAATAGATACGCTAAGATATGAATTAGCATATACGCTAAGATATGAATTTTGTCTATACACTATTCATGCAATCAATGCAGTAAGATGTGCCTAGACTAAGAATGATAAGTATGAAATTTCCCGATAAGAAATGATAAGAAAAACTTTTTGACATGCAACTAAGGTCGAAGTCCAGACTCACTAATGCATCTTATCAACTATCAGTTAGATACACTAATGCAAGACCTGGTTCGCTAAGACCACCGCTATGATACCACATGAGACGACCCGTCCTAATCCATTAGGATGAATACAATAACATATGCTTACTTTGCGAGGTATTTGACCTCTATATGATACATTTTACAAACATTGCATTCGTTTTAAAAGATAAACTTTCATTTCATTGAAAGTTGACAGGCATGCATACCATTTCATAATATCTAAACTATAAATGACCTAATGTGTCATTTACTTAATAATAATTTTTATTGAACTCAATAACTTGAATGCAACATCTTTTGAAATATGCCATGAATTACTCCAAGTAATATCCTTAAAATGTGTGAATGCACAGCGGAAGATTTCTTTTAAACCAGAGAATAAAACATGCTTTCAAGTGTCAATCAAAAGGTTGGTGAGTTCATTAGTTTAACATAATCATTCATTTTCATCATTATAATAGGCCACAAGATTTCTAGATATTTAATTGTACACGTAACCCGAGTACAAAAATAATACGCGTAACCCGTGAATTAAAAATCATTCATATGGTGAACACCTGGTAATCGACATTAACAAAACGTGTCTAGAATATCCCCATCATTCCGGGACTCTCATTGAACATGATAAAATTGAAGTACTAAAGCATCCGTAACTCGGATGGGGTTTGTTAGGCCCAATAGATCTATCTTTAGGATTCACGTCAATTAGGGTGGCTATTCCCTAATTCTTAGATTACCAGACTAAAAAGCATGATATTCGATTCGATAATCCAACCATAGAATGTAGTTTCGATTATTTGTGTGTATTTTGTAAAATATTTATAAAAGCAGTGCATGTATTCTCAGTCCCAAAAATATATATTGAAAAAGCATTTAAAAAGGGAGCAAATGAAACTCACAAAACTGTATTTCGTAGCAATAATGCATATGACGGCACTGAACAAGTGCAAGGTTGGCCTCGGATTCACGAACGTATCAATATTGAGATTCAATATTGCAGGAAAGTGCGTAGACGCAACAGAGACGATAAACACTAGGTTGACCTCACGAGTTGTACCCCCGAACCATACCCATAACCTCCATAGCTATAACTCATAATTTCCTTATCTCTATCCCGCTCGAAAATCTTGTTTTGAAATAACACACTCATGACTCCGTCGTAGTATTTTATGTATAATACTACTAATAATACTATTATTAATATCATGATATTTCTAATAATAATCATTAATATTAATGAAATTAATATAAATAAATAAATATTACGGAGTACATATGATTTAAAGAGATTGATAGATTGATAAATGGTTCGTGTGACGACCCAGAAATTTCCGACCAAATTAAAACTTAATCTTTATATGTTTTCGACACGATAAGCAAAGTCTGTAATGTTGAGTCACAAAATTTTTGAACTGTTTCATATATTCATTTGACCTTCGACTATTTCCAACGATTTACGAACAATTATATTTAACTTGATGTGCATATATAATTATATATATATAAATACTAATTGAAATAATAAAATACAATTCAATCATTAGGCTTAGCATGTAAAATAATATAGAAATGATGTGATTAAAAAGAATCTATATAAAAATATATATATATAACGTATAAATATTAAATGGTCAGTATATGTTTTTTATATAATATAATATATTATATTATATTATATAATTAATAATATGTAATATTAACATATTAAATTAAACTACGAGTTTAAATATAGTGTTATATCAATATTATTATTACTTTTATTATTATCATTATTATCAATATTAATATCAATATCTGTATTATTAATATTATTATGTATATAGATATGGATATAGAAATTGAAACATATAACTTATTATTACTAGTATTATTATTAGATAGTATCATTAAGAATCATTATTATAACTATCACTAATATTAATTATTATTAAACTTATTATTTTTATCAAAGAAATCATTAATGTTATTTTTAAAATTTTCATATTATTATTATTTAATATTAATAGTATTTTCATCATTATTTGTAGTATTATGATTATTATAATTTTTATCATTATTGTTATTAATAAAATTATCAAATTATTGTTTTTAGTATTTTTATGAGGAATATTCAAATGAGACCAATTTTTAAGTTGAGATTCAAGGAACCAATCAGATTATGACACGTGGTGCGATAATCACATGTGATTGAAAAAAAAAATTCAAAATTTTTTTTTTTAAAAAAAAAAATTTCAAATTTTTTTTTTCGAAATTTTTTTTTCAATTTTTTTTTCAATCACATGTGATTAAATTTGACATGCAGTAAATCACATGTGATTGTGCATGCCAATCACATGTGATTGTAAAACCCAATCACATGTGATTATCGCATGTCAAATCCAATCACATGTGACTGGAAAAAAAAATTCAGTAAAATGACGAATAATGACGAATTTCACTAAATTTGTGCTAAAACCTTCAAACACCAAGTTTTTGATCAAAACTTGATCAAATCACCGGATTAAAGTCTAAAATTTTGAAGATACGATCACGAAACGCTAACAAACTTGATCAAATCACCGAATTAAAGTATGTTTCCGGTTAAAATTTTTTTAAAAAAATTATAATTTTTTTAATCACATGTGATTGGATTTGATATGCAAAATCACATGTGATTGAGTTTCACAATCACATGTGATTGGGTTTTACAATCACATATGATTGAATTTAGCATGCTAAATTTTAAAAAAAAAAAGTCATAAAAAAAATTTTCGAAATTTTTTTGTTTAAATTTTTAAAAAAATTTTAAATTTTTTTTTTCCAATCACATGTGATTGTCGCGCCACATGTCGCGCTCTGATTGGTCCATTGAATTTCAAGCAAATTTTTGGTTTCAAGGGAATATAACTCGTATTTTTATTATTACTAATAATATTAATTGTAATATTAACATTAATATATTATTATATTCTGTATATTTATTATTTATTATTAATAATAATATATATAGAAACAAATCATCACGCATTTATTTTATCAGATATTTTTTTATTTTTCTGTTTTGCTCATGAGGATATGTCGACATTCATTCATCCAATATGTACGAATCAATCAGCTTGTGAATTTAATTAACACATTCAACTTCTATTATCAAATATAATTATTTATTTGTGAGTGAAAAATGAAGAACATAACTCGTTTATTTTCTTTTTCCCCTGTACGCGACATTTAAACAAAAACTCATTTATGAATCGTTTTTCAAAATTCTAAAAATGTAGTTGTCTTAGGATTCATCTATTCAAACTTTATGCAAAGATTGAGCTTCCAATTTTTCGTAACGAATTCCAATTTTAGAGTCAAACTTTCAATTTCAAAAGTCAAACCTATGTTCTTCAATCAAATTGAAGTTTTATAGAGCGGTTCTGTTAAAATTAATGATGGAGAAAGTTTCTATGGATCATTTGAAACACGATTCATGTTATAAGTATTAGCTAAAACGTTCGATAATTTGTTATTGATGTTTGAGTTGTAAACGTGTTCATCGTGAACTGTTTTACTTGCTGTTTGAATTTTTGTTGTTGTTTTGTTAATCCATTTACTCACACCCAATCATTTCTGTTTTAACTAAATTTCCTAGTTCAAACAAATAAGCTGCTAACGTAATTGGTTATGGGTTCTGATCGATTTGGATACGAGAAGAAGAAGAACATTTGGGTTATTAGGATATTTAGTTTTAATTTGAATATAAAACAGAAAAACGTAATCAGAGTAGATGGTGTTGATGTGTAACCGAGAGGTCAGGGGTTCGAACCTGGGCATGGGCTCTGTGATTATTTTTGGAACAAATTCTTTTTGAGGTAGTCTTCATTTATCTACTTATTATTATTATTACTTATTGTTATTAATTATTATTATTATTATTAATATTAATACGATTATTATTGTTACGATTATTATTGTTATTGTTATTGCTATTATAAGTAATTACGAATGTTATTATATATTGAGATTAATAATATAAATATTGTTGTCACAAATATTATTAACATTATCATTATTTTTATTATCATTTAATATTAATATTATTAACATTATTGTTAGTTTTAGTAAATTATTATTATTATTATTATTATTATTATTATTATTATTATTATTATTATTATTATTATTATTATTATTATTATTATTATTATTATTATTATTATTATTATTATTATTATTATTATTATTATAATTATTATGAACGTGGTTATAACCTTAAGTTATAGGAACTATAGATATAGGTTACAAATTTAACACGAAGTTATCATAAAACTTATTATTACAACACTATTATTATTATTTTCATTATATTAATAAAGTAAAGTATCATTATATTTAAAAATTATCAAAGTTATTATTTTTATTAAAACTATTATTTTTATCAAAAATTAATAAAGATATTATCTTTATCAGTAATAAATTAACACTGTTATTGTTATTAATATTACTATCATTAGTATTAACATTCTTATCATATTAGTATTATTACGAATAGATATTTTTATACATTATAATAATATTAATATTACATATCACTATATTTTTGTTATTAAATGATATTAACTAAACTATATCTAAAATATATCAATTAAAATATATATATATATATATATATATATATATATATATATATATATATATATATATATATATATATATATATATATATATTTCTTTTATTATATATAAACCTTAATATAAATTGGAATTATTAATATGTTATAATAAGTATTAGTGATATAAAATATATAAATTAAATATATTAAATTTATCTATATAACACATAATTTAACAAGTATAATTATTAATAATAATATATACATAAACTTATTCAAATACGATTATATGTTTTAATATATATACAAATGATATAGGTTCGTGAATCCGAGGCCAACCTTGCATTGTTCAGTTCCGTCGTATGCATATTTTTACTACAAAGTATCGTATAGTGAGTTCATTTGATTCCCTTTTACTCTTTACATTTTTGGGACTGAGAATACATGCGTTGTTTTTACAACTGCTTTATTAAATGCTTTTGAAATATATTTTTGAACTGCGAATACATGAAATACTCTTATAAATGTTTGACGAGATAGACACAAGCAAAACATTCCTCGAATGAATTATTATGCAGACAGAAGTTTTATGGATTATTATTGAATTAGTTGGACGTGATAATTGCCACTAATTGTTGTGAATATTTTCCCCTGATTATTATTGCTTGGTAACCTAAGAATTAGAAATGGGTATGGCCCTAATTCATGCGAATCCTAAAGGTAGCTACCGGGTTTAACACCCCCACCCAGAATGTTCACTCGACGGAAGGGCTAGTGGGCGTGGTGTTTAGTACTTCGAGGTTTATATATTATACAGACGAGATGTTCTGTTTTTGGGGATATTATTGATGCGCATTATATGTTAAGGTCGGTTACCAAGCCAAGAAATGAAAGCAAAGTGAATGTTATGTATCGAGAGAATGATTTTTATACACAGATTATGTGTATTATTTTTGTGCACGAGATATGTGTACGGTTATTAAAAATCGCGAGGCAACCTACGAGGGAGAAAAGGATAAGAACCTACTCTGCTAAGCATTATGAAAAATAGTTTTGTACACGAGATAGGTGTACTGTATTTAAATCTTGTGGTCGATCAAAATAATGAATTTTATTTCTTATGATAAACCTATGAACTCACCAACCTTTTGGTTGACACTTTTAAGCATGTTTATTCTCATGCATGAAAGAAATCTTCCACTGTGCATTTGCTCATTTTAGATATATTACTTGGAGTCATTCATGACATATTTCAAAAGACGTTGCATTCGAGTCAATGAGTTCATCAAGATTATTATCAAGTCATTATAGTTTGGTTATATTATGAAATGGTATGAATGCCGTCAACTTTCGATGTTATGAAAGTTTATCTTTTAAAAATGAATGCAATGTTTGTAAAATGTATCATTTAGACGTCAAATACCTCGCAATGAAATCAACTATTGTGAATCGTTTATAATGTATATGAACGGGTCCCTTCAGTTGGTATCAGAGTGGTGGTCTTAGCAAACCAGGTCTTGCATTAATGTGTCTAACTGATAGTTATTTAGATGCATTAGTGAGTCTGGACTTCGACCGTGTCTGCATGTCAAAAGTTTTGCTTATCAATTCTAGTTGAATAATTACCTACTTATCATCCTTAGGAAATTGTCTGCTTACCATTCTTAGTCTAGACACATCTTACTGCATTGATTGCATGAATAGTGTAAAGACAAAATTCATATCTTAGCGTATATGCTAATTCATATCTTAGCGTATCTGTTACTGTAAACTATGCCTAGTATATTCTGTAAATTCCTCTGTAATCTACGCAATCTTTTGCTCTATATATATATATATATATAGATATTCTATGTATTTAGAATATCATCCGATAGCCGGAAATCATTTCATATCGAAAAATTCTTTATTCAATCGTACGAAATGGAATTCGCCACTAGTTCAAGTCCCTCGAATTCCGATATGGAGTTTCACTCGAGCTCCGAAAGCAGTGTGACCGGAATGGATCAACCAATCAGTTATCCCCAATTCATCTGATGGGTTCGTAGCCTACTAAATCATTGGAGACAAGAAGAAGGTGATCCCTTTCATCCACCACATTTCTCTCTTAGTGAAGAACCTGAAGCACTTACCGGCGAACCTGTCCAAAACACCATTTTCACCCTCATTGCCAGGATATCTCGCAACGATTATATAATATCTCAAATTTAAAACCTTATTCATCCGCTCATTCTGACCGACAATCATCCCAGAGTAGTGGAATAAGTCAACGAGTTTCGCGCTCGAGTAATCAATTTGGAGAATATGGTGCAAAATTTACCAGCTTTAACAACATCACCAGGACCAACAACACCACCAACATCCACACAAGTACCACTAACAACCTAAGTTTCAATATCACATGCTTCAACATCATAATCTATACCTCAAGCATAATCATCGTTCTACATATCGTTCTACATCAATTATCTTCGTTCTTGTAACACCCTAGGAAAATCCCACATCGCCCACGAACATGAGTGATCATGGGATTATAAGGTAATACTCACACTTAAATGACACAACACGTTTTGGGATCACAGGCTGAGTAGAAGTGCGAGTACGTTGTGGTTAAGCGTGCTCGGGTGAGAGCACTACCGGGATAGGTGACCTCCTCGGAAAGTGCTTCTTGTGTGTGGTCGCCAAGAAAAAGCCGTGCGCCTGCGGGCAAAGCGGACAATATTGTGGTCATGTTAAGCTGGGGTGTTACAGAATGGTATCAGAGCCACTCATGTGCCGTTGGGGGTGGTGGGGCAAACCTCATCGAGGACGATGAGTCCCTAAGGGGGTGAATGTAACACCCTAGGGAAATCCCACATCGCCCACGGACATGAATGATCATGGGATTATAAGGTAATACTCACGCTTAAATGACACAACGCGTTTTGGGATCACAGGCTGAGTAGAAGTGCGAGTACGTTGTGGTTAAGCGTGCTCGGGCGAGAGCACTACCGGGATGGGTGACCTCCTGGGAAAGTGCTTCTCATATGTGGTCGCTAAGAAAAAGCCGTGCGCCTGCGGGCAAAGCGGACAATATTGTGGTCATGTTAAGCTGGGGTGTTAGAGTTCTACATGGCGATTATGTAATCTCTAATGTTTTAGAGATTATATATTCTTGTTCTAATGGAAAATCATATGAGTTTAATATCATATTAACTCATTATATCCATGGTTACATCTGAAGAAAATAAATATGTATATATATTTTCATAAAGATTGTAATTAAAAATTCTTTTGTACAAACTGTTAATGGTGAAAATATTTTAATGGGTAGGTAATACCCGAGGAATATTTAGATTTCACATTAATAAGTTACACTGTGCATTCTTCAAGTCTGATTCAACAGTCATTTACTATCCTACTTACATCCACAGATATACGAATCCATTCACCACAGAATAATCATTTTCATTCAATTTCATATTTGGATTTTGACTTATCAGAATTCAACAAGTGGCATAATGAAGAAAACACTTGACAAAATAAAATTTGTTAGAAACAAACAAATTAACTACGAGAAAATTTTTGTTAAGAATCCACGCTAACTGTTCCTAGTTAAATGTTTCAAACTAACTGATTACATTGTATTTATCGCAATTTAATTATCGCAATTTATATTCTCGCAATTTTATTTATCGTCATTTAATTTCTGTTATTTAGTTTACGCACTTTAAATATCGGGACACGTATACAAGGTTTTGACATATCATATCGACGCATCTATATATATTATTTGGAATAACCATAGACACTCTATATGCAGTAATGCTTGAGTTAGCTATATAGGGTTGAGATTGATTCTACAATAATATATATACTTTGAGTTGTGATCGAGTCTGAGACATGTATACAATGGGTCACGATACGTATTAATTAATTCGAATATAATAAATATATGAATTATTGAATTACTAACTGTGTGTCATACCCCGTCCTAATCCATCTGGATGAAGTCACCAACAACTGGTTCCATTGCGATGATCGACTCCAAATAATGTCTTTACAATGGGCAAATGCACAGCGGAAGATTTCTTTCATACCTGAAAATAAACATGCTTTAAAGTGTCAACCAAAAGGTTGGTGAGTTCATTAGTTTAACATAAATAATCATTTCCATCATTTTAATAGACCACAAGATTTTCATTTCCAGTTCTCATAAATATACGTCCCATGCATAGAGACAAAAATATCATTCATATGGTGAACACCTGGTAACCGACATTAACAAGATGCATATAAGAATATCCCCTATCATTCTGGGAAATCCTTCAGACATGATAAAAACAACATCGAAGTACTAAAGCATTCGGTACTTTGGATGGGGTTCGTTAGGCCCAATAGATCTATCTTTAGGATTCGCGTCAATTAGTAGATCGGTTTACTAATTCTTAGGTTACCAAGCAAAAGGGGCATATTCGGCTTCGATCATTCAACCATATAATGTAGTTTAGATTACTTGTGTCTATTTCGTAAAACATTTATAAAAGCGCATGTATTCTCAGTCCCAAAAATATATATTGCAAAAGCATTTAAAAAGGGAGCAAATGAAACTCACCTAATGTATTTTGTAGTAAAAATACATATGACTATATTGAATAATAAAGAGTTGGCCTCGGATTCACGAACCTATATCATTTGTATATTTATTAATATACATAGTTGTAATCGAACATATATATATATATATATATATATATATATATATATATATATATATATATATATATATATATATATATATATATAATTTATTAGTTATATCCTTTTTAATAATATTTATATGTTTCATTTATTCATTTTTTATAGGAAAATATTAATCTTTATTATGTTATATGTATTAAGTATATATATATATATATATATATATATATATATATATATATATATATATATATATATATATATATATATATGTCATTTGTTTGTTAAAATATAGTAATTATAATAATACCATAATATTATTTGTAATGGTAAAAATGATAATACGTAATGTTACTAATAAAAATATCAAAGTTAATAACTTTGTTAATAATAATATTGATGATAGTTTTTGATCATAAATCTCATAATGATAATATTAGTAGTTTTTGATAACCTGAATAATTTAGTAATAATATTGATGATAATGATATTAATAATTAGTAATTCACTTAAATCATAATTTTATTCGTAG